>NC_090841.1:25807500-27057500 GCF_028021215.1 Eschrichtius robustus
AATCAGGAGTTTGTCTGGACAGATTAATTTGGAGATAATGTTAGGTAGCCAATTGGCAAAGTCAAGCAGGCAGCTAGGGACATGAGTCTGGGATCCACCTAGAGACATAAATCTTAGAATCATCAGCATATTAGATGTCATTTAAAGTCATGCAACTGAGTTGATCAAATGGGAATGAAAGTGAATAAAGAGGAGAAGTCCAAGGGCTAAGCCACAGGACCTCCAACCTTCAGATACGGAGATACAGAGAAACAGCAAAGAGACTGAGAACAACCGTTAGGAGGAGAACCAGCGGTGTCCCAGAAGCCAGGATGAAATAAGCCTTCAGGGATGACCAATTGTTTCAAATGCTACCGAGATCAAGAAGTTGCATTGACCACTGGCAACACGGGGGTCATTTGTGACCTTGGCAATGACAATTTTGGCAAAACAGTGAAGACTGATTTAAGTGTGGCCAAGAGAGAATGGGAGGAGAGGAAGCAGAGACAGTGAGTGAGACAAATCTTTTGAGGACTTTTGCTCTAAAGGAGAAAAGAGAGGTGGTCGCTGGAGGAAAACATGGAGTGAATGGAGGTTTGGAGTTTGGCTGTGTTTGTTTTTCAGGTAGGAGACATGAGAGGGTGTTTGTGCGTGCTAATCGGAATAACACAGGACAGAGTGGAGAGAATTGCCAGCGTGAAGTGCTTAGGCGGTCAAGAAAGGAGTAGATCTAGTGAACATCAAAGGGGCTGGTCCCATGATGGTCTAATTACAGGAAGGAGGGCAGAGTAAGCAGGCACCAATACAAGCAGGATGGTGGAGGGAGCATGTGGAAATTCTATTCATTTTCCCAATGAAATACAGAGTGAGGTCACCAGTAGAGAGGGAGGAGGGAGGGAGGAGGGAGGAAGAAAGAAGAGAAGGTGTGAAATAGCAGTTTAGGAGAAAGGAAAATAGAGTCAGATTGCAGGGCAAACCAAGGGCCCACTTGAGTTCTGGCATTAAGTGAAATCAGGCAGCAAGGGTGTGCGCGTTTCTCCAGTCTCTTCGGCGACCCCAGGGCAGACATGGAGTAGAGACACTGACTTCAAAGAAACGTAAATTAAGATAAAATGCCATTTTTTTCCCTTTTTTGGCCAGGCTGCGCTCGGCGTGGCATGTGGGATCTTAGTTCCCCCACCAGGGATGGAACCCACGCCCCCTGTATTGGAAGCGCAGAGTCTTAACCACTGGACTGCCAGGGAAATCCCAAGGCAAAATGCCATTTTAAAAAAATTCACTTTAACAGCAAAGATGTTTAAAGTATCCTCAAAGTGTACTAGGGAAGAGTGAAATAAAACCCTCACACATATCTGGTAAGAGTATAAATTGGTACAATTAACTTCAGAAATTATTCCCTGACTCTTAAAAATACTCATTTTGCACTTCTAGGAATCTATTTTAAGAAGACAATAAAAACTAAGAAAAAATGTGCACAAGGATATTTATGTAAGTACTCTTTATACTTGGGAAAAATTGGAAATAATTAAATTACTAACATTAGGGGAGGAGTAACAAAAATAACAGGATAACCATCTGTGAAATAGCAACATTCATTGAAATTGATGTTTACCAAGAGTCTTTAACAACATGAAAAAATCCTTAAGATATAAAGTTATGGCACTAAAAATAGTCAAGATAAAATGCATTTTTAAAAGTCACTGGGAAAATACCAAAATGTTCATTGTAATCATCTTTGAGTAGTAGGATTATAGCTGACTTTCATTTTCTTCATTATTGCTTTCTGCATTTTCCATAATGGGTATTTCTGTCATAATCAGAACAAAAATGCTATGTTTAAAAATATGGTCCATCCTTAAAGGATTGGATGGATTTGAAGACATTGGGGTTCTTTCTAGTCACATGGTATCCTCACAGTCTCACATTTCAAACTGTGCAAATTCCAGGTACATCCAAAAATTCCCTCCCAAGCAGTCTCAGTTTACCTCATCAGAGTTGAACATTCTAAAGCTTTAACCTGAAGATAAAATGTAATAATTCATTTACAATGAACTATGTATTCAAGGTATAATAACAGAATCTTGTTCTAGAATGATTAGTGTCTCCTAACTCTTTTTTTTCCTAGACTTGCCCCAGCCCTTCTCAGAATTTGAAGATGGCCTTCTGGACTCAGGAACTTTAGACTTCAGCAGATATCCTAACTAAGGTTTGTAAAATTCTTTTTTTTTTTAATTGAAATATAGTTGATTTACAATATTGTGTTAGTTTCAGGTGTACAGCAAAGTGATTCAGTTATATATTTTTTCAGGTTGTTTTCTATTATAGGTTATTTAAAGATATTGAATATACTTCCCCGTGCCATACAGTAAATCCCTTTTGCTTATCTATTTTATATATATAGTAATTAGAACACTCCCTCACACCAGATACAAAAATAAACTCAAAATGGTTTAAAGGGGACTTCCCTGGTAGCACAGTGGTTAAGAATTCTCCTGCCAATGCAGGGGACACAGGTTCGATCCCTGATCCAGGAAGTTCCCACATGCCACGGAGCAACTAAGCCTGTGTGCCACAACTACTGAGCCTGCCCTTTACAGCCCGTGAGCCACAACTACTGAGCCCTCATGCCACAACTACTGAAGCCCACACTCCTAGAGCCCATGCTCCACAACAGGAGAAGCCACCACAATGAGAAACCCATGCACTGCAACAAAGAGTAGCCCCCAGTCAACACAACTAGAGAAAGCCTGCACACAACAACAAAGACCCAACACAGCCACACAAAAAAAAAGATATATAAAAAAAAATTGGTTTAAAGACCTAAATACAAGACATGACACCACAAAACTCCTACAAGAGAACACAGACAAAATATTTTCTGACATAAATCCTAGCAATATTTTCTTAGATCAATCTCCCAAGGCAAAAGAAATAAAATTCTTTTACTTATAAATTCAACAAAGAAGTGCCTCAAAAGGAACTTCTACTCATGTATCAGTCAGCTATCACTGCATAACAAACAACCACAGAATTTCAATGACATACAATAATGAGCATGCATTTCACTCATGCACTTGTGTGTATTGGCTGGAGCCAATATGATACCGGCTGAGCTTACTGGGCAGCTCTAAACCACAAGTTGAGACCAAATCTGCTCCATGTGTCTCTTATCCTCCTAGGACCAGTGGGCTAGCTTGGCATGTTCTCATGACGATGGCAAATGCATGAAAAAATAAGCCCAACCATGCAAGTACATGTCAAGTCCTTGCTTGTATGTCTGTTAACAATCCATTGGCTAAAACAAGTCACTTGGCAAGCACAAAGTCAAGAACAAATAAACTCTGCCTCTCTAGTGGAAGGAACCAGAGAATCACACAGAAAAGGGTGTGAAATCAGGGAGAAGTGAAGAATGAGCCAATAAATCAATCTACTATAACCAGGAAAGAAAGAAAAACAGAGAAAATGCAAACACGAAAGGTGGAAACTAATTTAAAAAGAGTAAATTCTTCAGTCAAAATCTAATCAAGGACAGTTCCTATTCCTAGTTACTTTTTCAACACCTCTGTTGAAACCCAACCCCCAAAGCCCCAATATTCAGTCCCTGAGCATTTCTCAACCCCTTCTCCTCCAGAGGAGAGATGGGAGCCAGAGATACAACCTCAGTGGGTCAGCGGGTTAATGGACACCATCCTAGAGAAGAAATGCAAACCTTGGCTTTTCTCTATCCCAGGAATATCAGACACTAAAGCCTCTTCCAGCCCTGTAAGCCAGCCTCACGGCCATCCAGTCTGCCCTGCACCCCAAAGCCCCATCACAGTGATGAGGAAACAGGTCTAGAGGATCATTTCTTCAATCTTTCCTGGAGGCTAAAGGCTGAAGCCCGAGCTACGTGCTATTAGGCTCCTTCTAAATGGGAGCTTTGGGGATTCTCTCATTACAAGGGGACCACCATTTATCTGAAACAGAAAAAGGAGCATGCTTTAATGCCATTAGACTATGCTTAATGAAAATTTCTCCTTCTCCTTCTCCTTCTCTCCCTCTCCCCCTCCCTCCTCCTCTCTTTCTCTTTCTTCCTTTCAAGCCCACTTCCAAAGCTGACCTGAATCTCCAGCAAAGGCTCTGAACCAATCCAACTACACAGCTTGGGGCCCAGAGAGGCACCATAGAAGTGATTTGCATTCCCACGTTATACTCACATCGCTCACAACAGTCAGCGGTTCTACATTCTGCTCTGAAACATGGTTGTTAAGGGGATTTGACTCCAGGTTCAGACAGACCTGCACGGACACCTGTCTCCTCTCCTCACCTACCATGTGAACTTAGGCAAATTGCTTAACCCCACAGGTTCCTCATGGGTAGAATGGGGCCAATAACAGTGGCAAACTCATAGGACTATCGTGGATATGGTGAGATAAAATATGAAAGTGCTTAGAAGAGTGCCTGCCACATGGTCCACGCTCAATCAAGTGCAGCTGTAATAACTTGATGTGGAAACCATAAACCTCCAGTGGGAAGACACTCAACCCTGGTGAACTCTGAGGAGCAGGAACCCCAGATCGTGAATCTTGTGTCTACAGTATTTGGAACACTTGAAATACTGGTTCCCACTGTGGAGGTAAAAGGACAGTGTTTGGGCCAATCTGGAGTTAACCACTCCTGGGTACTCAAATGTTACAATGGGGATTTTTGTGGTCTGAGCAATACATGCAAAAACGCAGGTGTCTGTGGCCAGTGAACTTAGACATGAAGCTACAGTCACCCAGCAACAAGCCAGGAACACCTGTTGGTGTCTGTTAGACGCCACCCCAGGGCACAAACCAGCTCTTTCCTCCTGCATCACTGGGTGGATCAACAAACTTTTCCATGTGACTGATTAAGATACTAGTTGTCATCACAACTTCACTTTTTTTTGTTGTTTGTTTTTGTGGGTTCTTTTTTTTTTTTTTTTTTTTTGGTTTGGTTGGTTTTTTTAAATTGAAGTATAGTTGATTTACAATGTTGTGTTAGTTTCTGGTGTACAGCAAAGTGATTCAGTTTTATACACACACATATATATACACATATATATATATATATATCCTTTTTCAGATTCTTTGCCCTTATAGGTTATTATAAAATATTGAGTATAGTTCCCTGTGCTATACAGTAGGACCTTGTTGTTTGTCTGTTTTATACATAGTAGTGTGTATATGTTAATCCCAAACTCCTAATTTATTCCTCCACAACTTTACTTTCTAAATAAACTGTGCCTCCTTTTGGTAAATTCAATGTATTTCCTAGCACCCTTGATTCAATTTGATAAAGATGTGTGGAGTGTTTGCACTGTGGCAGATGCTGTGGGTATTTGAAATGGAGAAAGAATGAAAGTAGGCTTTTTTCGAGTTCTTGCTATGATTAAACAAACTTGTGGGTGTTGTTTATGAATCCCCTGCTCTACTTTGTTTAAGGAGGGTAGATTCAGAGAAAGATCATTTGTGTGACTAGGAGTAAGAAGGTAAAATGGGAAATACTAATGCTTCACGTAAGAACGATGAAGCCATTTCCATGGCCTAAAACAACACAGGTGGATTTCTCACTCCCAGTGCGATGTTCCTGGTCAGCCTATGGCTTCCTTCCACGCGGTGATTCAGGCACCCAGGCTCCTTCCTTCTCGTGGACCTGTCATTCCTTATGGCCTCAAAGTCCCCTGCACCCTAACTGCAGAGGGAAAAGATCATGGAGAAAACCCACCCACTTCTTAAACGCTCCCTCCCAGAAGCGACAGATTCATCCTATTCACATACCACTGGCAAGAGTTAATCACATGGCCACTCCTGGGTACAGGAAGGCACGAACACGGAATCCTCTTTCCTGTTAGGACAGCAATAATTCCCCAAAGCATAAACTTTTGGTAAGTAGCTAGCTACCTATGTGTATGCAGGTTCATCCATTGCTATATTATTTTGCCTATTTCCCCCACTCTGACGTGAGCTCCATAAGAGCAGGGATTTGTCTTTGTTCATTGTAGAATCCCTGGCTGGTGGTGATGCCGAAACTGAAAGTTGGAGGAGTTGCCCAGGTGGAGAGGTCAGAGAAAGGCCATCCAAGGGGTGGATGGCACGTGAAAAGGCAGGAAGTATGAGGGCGTGGTGTGTTAGGAGAGCTGAATCTGCCTACTCTTGCCAGAGAGAAGAGTGGGGTCTGGGCCAGGGCGTAGCAGGAGCCTGAGTGCAGGGCCCAGAATGGGCAGGGCCCTGGCCTCAGGCTAAGGAGTTGGAATATATCCTTAAGTACCGCACAACTCAGAAATTCCACTCCTAGGTATATACTCCCCCAAAAAAGGAAAGAAAAAAGAAAATTATGTCCACACAAAATGTTCATCATAGCCAAAAAGTAGAGACAACCAAAACATCCCCCAATAAATGAATGGATAAACAAGATGTGGTAAATCAATACAATGAAGTAGTACTCAGCCATAAAAAGGAATGAAGGACTGATTCGTGCTACAACTTGGATGAACCTTGAAAACATTACCTAAGTGAAAGAAGCCAGACACAAAAGACCACATATTGTATGAGTCCATTTATATGAAATATGCAGAATAGACAAATCCAAAGAGACAGAAATAGACTAGTGGTTGCCAGGGTTTCAGAGGAAAGGGGAATGGGGCGTGAGGATTAATGGGTACTAGATTTCTTTGGGGGGAGATGACAATCTTCTGGAATCAGATAGTGGTAATGGTTGCCCAGCTCTGTGAATATACTAAAGACAACAGAATCGTACTCTTTAAAATGGTGGCCTCTGTAGTACGTGAATTACATCTTAATAAAGCTGTTATTTTAAAAATCTATCCTTAGGACAATAAGAAACCATGAAAGTTTCAAGCAGGTGATGATCACGTGGTCAAGATATGACACTGGTGGTTATGTCCACAGTGGATTGAAGAGGATGGAGAACAGAGCATGCAGCCTGGTCCTCCCAGTGAAATGTAACAAGCAACTGAACTAAGGGCCCAGAATTAACACCCCCCAGGTGAGTTAACACTGGGTCAAAAGACAGAGAAAATGGAGAAAGCACAGAACCAGCTTTGCGGCTCTCCCTGTGAAACCACATCTTCTAAGCTGTGCCAGCAAAACGTGCACAGAGGGACTTCCCTGGCAATCCAGTGGTTAGGACTCGGCGCTTTCACTGCCGTGAGCCTGGGTTTGATCCCTGGTCGAGGAACTAAGATCCCCCAAGCTGCACACTGAGCGGCCAAAAAAAACCAAAACGCTCAGAGCCCGAGAAGTACCAGGCATGCCTCTAGTCCTACTTCTTACACTTGAGGAGCTGCTGGGTCGCTATGCCACTCATGCTGCTGGCACAGGAATTCACCCCCCAGGTTGTTTGTCTTTTCAGCACCAAAACATGGAGCAAGTTTCCAAGGTTCTCACCCCTGACAACCTGTGTTGTGCAACTCTGGCTGCTGGCTCTGTGGTTGACATTTGGTCATTTTTCTTTTAAAGTATTAATAAGTAAATGCACATATCGGAAAGCTATTTGCATATCCTTGGAATAGCAGGGAGACACGTTTTGTGAATTGGTAGGTAAGTGATACAGGCAGCAAATTCAGTACCTGCCAAATTTGATGCCCTGCCCTACACCAAAGTCTACAACTCAGTTGGGTTTCACGAACACCTACAGTGTGCCAGGGACCAAGTGATACGGAATGGATAGGAAAATGATCTGTGTTCTTACGAAGCTCATAGGCTGGTGAGAGAGAATGACTCTGAGGCAGATGGGTGTGAGTTTATGGAAGTGCGCTGAGGGAGGGATGCGCGTGCATCTAGCCCGCGGGGTGGGGAGAAGTCATGGGAGGCTTCCTAGAGGAACACTTCCAGCCTGGGAGGACTCCACAATCTGTGGGCCCTGAGGCTGGCCTTGCATCTATCAGCTCATGGGGTAACTTCCTGGGTGGGAAAACTCAGTGGGCACACAGAATAAAGGCGGGCGGTGGGGGCGGGTGTTTCTGGGATTGCAAAGACGGACCAAACATGAAGACTTTTCAGGTAATATTCCAAGACTAGAGAACAGGAAAATACAATCTATAGTTGCATTTGGGAGTTTGTTGACTATGAAGGGCCCCGAGAGAGTCTCTTAGGCTGCTGAAAAGGTTCTATATTTTGATTTGGATGATGACTGCAGGAGAGAGAGAGAGAGTCTTCAAGACTACACTGAAGAACAAAACGAAACCCTAGGCCTACTACAATAACTAGACTTATTCATTATATTTTTTTAATAGCACAAAAATTATTTATCATGTAGTTCCTATTTACAAGTGGTGTTTTTTTAATTGAAGTATAGTTTATTTACAATGTTGTGTTAGTTTCAGGTATATAGCAATATAGCAAAGTGATTCAGTTTTATATATATATATATATATATTCTTTTTCAGATTCTTTTCCATTATGGTTTATCATAGGATATTGAATATAGTTCCCTGTGCTAAACAGTAGGACCTTGTTGTTTATCTATTTTATATATAATAGTGTGTATCTCTTAATCCCAAACTCCTAATTTATCCATCCGCCGACCTCCACGTGTTTTCATCTGTGTGATCTCATTTATTTCTCTGAATAAGCCTCAGCTTATTCAGGACACATATTTTATGCCAGAAACTCAAACTCCAATGCATTAAATAACTTGCTCAAAAATCATCCAACTAGGAAGTAGCAGAGCCAGGATTTGAATTAATTCTCCTAGCTCATAATTCAGCTATATTCCTGTTACCCAAGCTAGTTTAAAAATTGGGAGCTATTAATGTCACGTTCTAACCACAGGTCGTGCCAAGAAGGCCCAAGAAACATCTCTTAGCTGCTTCTGACACGAACTCCTTTCAACTCAGTTCAGCCAAGCCTCGGTCCAGCCTGTGGCAGGCACAAACCAGCACCTGGGGGACCTGGTGTGAGGGAACATCATCTACACCTTCCAACAGCTCATGGGCTAGTGGAGAAGACAGGTTGTGCACACCTGGTTATGGCCGAAGCAGAGTATGAAACAGGGGCTACGCTAGACACACAAAGGGCCATGGGATGGCAAATGAGGCCGCCGTGGTTTTCAGTTGGCATTAATTTCATACCCAATAAGTTTGACTGTCTTGGGAACCAAGCTGGGCAGCTGCCAAGCTGGCTCCTGGAAGAGCTGGTTCTATATACTTCTCCTGGTAATTCCTGTCTCCTCTTTTCCACATATTCCCTGAGCCTGGCCTGGGAAGCAAAGGGAGCCTGGAACTTCACTCATCAGCCCCTTCCCTGGAAGTCACATGTTACTATAGCAACACTGACCTCGGTTCTGACATTGTCAGGCACCAGCTGGAAGGTTGGTGCAAACACTGGGTTTCACTGACAAGGGGCAAAGTCTCTGAAATCACTGCCTGATCAAAGTCCCAAGAAGGCCAACCTCTGACCCTTGAGGGGCAGGAGGCCAACTAACCCAGATTTTTCCCGAGGGCCAGCTGGTGTGATAGGAAGAACATGAGCTTAACCCAGGTGAACCCAGAAGTGGTCCAACTCTGCCGCTCTGTGATGCCAGGACCTAAGCCTCAGTCCCTCGTCTGCAGACTGGGGATGATGACGTCTGCCTCACGGAACTGCCCTGAGAATGTGATGACAGCACCTTTGTCAAATGCCTCGCACGTGGTGCTCTTGTAACTGGCCCTGAATTCCCGCCATGAGGAGAACTTTCAGAGCGTCTCTTTAAAAGCTCTGGCCAGGATTCACTCAATATCTCATTCACATAAACATCCCTCTTTGAAGATTACTTCACACTCCTTAAATGCTAGACTTATCTATTTAAATCCCAGAACAGGATGTCTTCAACTTCGGAAACCCCAGGGTGACCTCGGAGGCCATTGTGCATCCCTGGAAAGGGTGCAGTTCACGTGACAGTCACCTCACTCCGTGGCACAGATGATACGCAGCTGAAATGGTGACTTTAGGTGGGGCCTGCCCTGCAGGCTCTGTGGACAGCCCAGCCACGCAAGTGGAATTCAGTTCCCTAAAGTAGAACAACAGCTCAGGAAGCCCGCAGGGAGGACCAGAGACCTGGGAGGGGCAGCCATGGGACAGGACAGAAAAGCCTTAAGAGGTCAAGGACCCACCTTCATCCTTCACAAAGGGTCTTCCCTATACCCTTCAGACAAATGATACTCTATCCTTTAAAAATGAAAAAGTGTCAACCCTCCTGCCCGCTCACTATCAGATTAGTGTGTCCAACTTAGCCAGGATCCCTATCCATCCTGGTGATATGGAAAGAGGTGACAGCTTCAATTGCCATTCAGTCTTTTAGGGAAGCAGGACAATGGAAAGGAGGGCTTGTGTTTCCTGACCCCTCCACCTCCCCTCAGACCATCCCCAGGTTCCCTGTGTCTCTCTTGGATCGTGGAGCCAGCAAGAGATTCAGAAAACAACCATCTCGACTCTGAGCAAAGAAACCTGGACCAGGTGCCCACCATCTTAAGAGAGATAAAGTAGTGATTGTCTAGTGCAGAGTCTTAATGATCAGGAGAAAAAGCTAATCCAACCTTTCGGATATGTTAGCGCATCTGTCTCTTTCTCTTCCTTGGGGGGAGGGCGGGGGGGGGGCACAGTTTTGCCTTTAAAAATGGGATTTAATACAACATGAAAAGAATTCTGGACATCAGGATGTGGCGGGATTGAAAGGCAGAATTCGCACAAAGAAAGAGTGACTACTGTGGTATCTCAGATCACAAATTACAAACAGTTGTGTGCAGTCTAAAAACACCGTTCAACAGCTGGTCGAGGAGAAGCAATCTCTTCCCTTTCTCAAACGAGATTAAAAATTAGAGGAATCTAAAATATGGCACAGATGAACTTTTATGAAACAGAAACAGACTCACAGACATAGAGAATAGACTTGTGGTTGCCAAGGGGGAGAGGGGATGGGAAAGGGATGGATTGGGAATTTGGGGTTAGTAGATGCAAACTATTATATACAGAATGGATAAACAACAAGGTCCTACTGTAGAGCACAGAGAACTATATTCAATATTCTATGATAAACCATAATGGAAAAGAATTTATATATATATATATGTATATATATATATATATATATATGTGTATATATATATATATATATGTCTAACTGAATCACTTTGCTGTACATCAGAAGTTAACACAACGTTGTAAATCAACTATATTTCAATTAAAAAAAAAAAAATACAGGGACTTCCCTGGTGGCTCAGTGGTTAAGAATCCGCCTGCCAAAGCAGGGGACAAGGGTTCGATCCCTGGTCCAGGAAGATCCCACATGCCACGCAGCAACTAAGCCCGTGTGCCACAACTACTGAGCCTGCGCTCTAGAGCCTGTGAGCCACAACTACTGAGCCCGTGCGCCACAAAGACTGAAGCCGGCGCCCCCTAGAGCCCGTGCTCCGCAACGAGAGAAGCCGCCGCAATGAGAAGCCCGCGCACCGCAAGGAGGAGTAGCCCCCGCTCGCCGCAACGAGAGAAAACCCGCGCACAGCAACAAAGACCCAACGCAGCCAAAATAAATAAATAAATAAATGAAATATAAATAAATTAAAAAAAAAATACAAAAGGATCCAGATGTCATTTTGCCATGTGCCCTGGGACCCATGGGGCCGTGGCCCTAACCTGTTTCGTAACTTCTCTGAGGATCAGCTCCAAGCACAATGGGCTTCCTCAGATCAAGGTGACCTCTCTCCCAAATGTTTTCCTCGGCTGCTGCTCGCTGGCTCCCTTGCCTGCTAGCGTTACGCAACTTCTCTTATCTGCACGCGAGC
Organism: Eschrichtius robustus; assembly: GCF_028021215.1. NCBI lineage: Eukaryota > Metazoa > Chordata > Mammalia > Artiodactyla > Eschrichtiidae > Eschrichtius > Eschrichtius robustus. The sequence continues at coordinate 25,819,265 of NC_090841.1, forward strand.
AGTTGATAAGTGAACGTCCTTCTGGACACAGCTAATCTCTCCATCAGCCCTCAATCACTTGAGATTATAATGGTTAATTATACTTCGGGTTTGGGGAGCTCATTTTCCCCCTGGTACATTCATGTCTCTGATTTCACCTTCCTGAAACTTTTTTGTCAGAGACACAATGTTTGGTCACTTAACGCTTCCGCCGCGGCATCAGTTTTCTTGTGTCTAAAATGAGGCAGCTAGGGACTTCTCTGGCGGTCCAGTGGTTAAGACTTCCCCTTCCAATGAGGGGGTGTGGGTTCCATTCGTGGTCGGGGAGCTAAGATCCCTCTATGCCTGGCGGCCAAAAAACGGAAACATAAAAACAGAAGCAATATTGTAACAAATTCAATAAAGACTTTAAAAATGGTCCACATCAAAAAAAATAAAAAATAAAACGAGGCAGTTTGACTGGATGAGCTTTTTGTGTTTCAGCCCAAGGAAATGCCGCCCATCGGGGCAGAGCTGGGACAGGGCATCAGATGCCGGCCCCTCTTCTGTTTGGGAGACGTGCAGCCAACCCTCCTTCCAGAATGATCCTGAACTCTGCGTCCTTTTGAGTTTCCTTTCCTCTGAGTCTACACACCTACCAAAAACCTCACTGTGTAATTTATCCTGTTTCTCAAGTTCCTCTCTGTCTACCTGAGTTCTCCCAGGGACGTACTCCACATTCCTGTTTCCCTAGACGGGCAGGCCCCTCACTCAGAATCCTTCCATAAGCCCGCCACTCTGCTGCTGCCTTCCCCACGCCTTGCCCTCCAGATACCCTTGACAAGCGAGAGGTCACACTCTGGTCCTGCCCCTCCCAGACCTGTTCTTGGCTGGGCAGGGGCTTCCTTTGGCTGAGACTCCACAACCAAGCCATGACTCTTTTGGTTCCAAAACAGGCTCTGGCCCTGAGCCTAGGACAGTAGGTCACACGCCTCCTGGGAGCACGTGGAAATGGGCCCTTCCCATGCGATGCATGAAAACTCAATTACAGAGGTAATCCTGTTTTGAAATGTTGACAAGCAAGGACAAGCCCAGCGGAAGAAGGGCCACTCCAGCCCAATAGACAGATCAGGCTGTTACCAGCTCAACACCAGACCCTCTGAGGGCTCTGCCCCCTCCTCCAGGTCTCCAAAACCAGGGCCCACGTCTTTGTCTCCTTCCGTCTGATTCATAACACACACATATGCGTACACAGGCACACATATACATACAAGTGCACACACACAAGCACACATGCATACATCTACTCAAACACACCCATGGTGTGCTGACACCATGTTCTGTCCACAGGGGGCTCAGAAGACTTCTCTGACTTTAGAACAGTTGAGTTCTAGGAAAAGGTAAATATTGTGTCAGGATCAGCCTAGCATCAGACATCTCCCTGGAGTGACAAGGAAGTCCACCTCTTCCCCTTACTGCCAATCATGGCAACTGAAGTTCCACCATTAGAGATTCATTCCTTTTGACCTCAAAGGTCTCTCAGTCTTCAGAGCTCTCTTCTCCCCCAGTAAACTATAAGTAGCTGGGGAAAGGATTATTATGGGCCCCCAGCACCAGTCTTGGTCCTGGATTCATTTTTCAGATGCTTTGGCAGGATGGGAGCAAGGCCCTAGAGAAGGGAAAGCAAAAAGACCTGCGAGAGGATGGTAGCCCAGCGAGGGAGCAGAGGGGACGAGGTGAACGAGCACCCCAGACACAGTGTCATGCCCAGCCTGCCTGGGCTATGGAAGAAGTGAGCCGTTTCACTCATTCAGTCAACGAGTATGAACTGAGAGCTTACTATGTGCCGGGCATCATGCCCGGCACTGGGGATACATGGCAAGCCAAACTAGAGATGGTCCTTGCCTCCATGGAGCTTATGGTCCACTTGCAAGATAGTGCGGAGAAATTAACCCCAAAAAATCTCCCAAATGAACATGTCATTGCAAACTAAGATGAGTGCCCTTAAAGAAGGTGCTACAAGAATAGCACCAAGGACCAACCTAGACTGGGGGCCAGGAAGGCTTTCTGAGGAAGTGATGCTTGAGCTGATCCTAAAGAAGCAGAATTAACCAGAAAAACAGAGAAGAGCAGGCAGTCCAGGGAGAGGGAATTGTGTGTGCAAAGGCCCTGTGGTGGAAAGGAACCACCTAATCCTGCCATTGTGCATAATCCTTACCCTTCAGTAAACTTTGAACTTGAAGGAAAATATTCCCTTCTAAAAATGTGTTTCCCTTTCCCTTTCCCCTTCCACTTACCCCTGCCCTTCAATCAATACAGAGTGACACAGAGAAAGGTGAGCTGGGCAGGAGAAAGCCTTAAAAAAACAAAAGCTGCAGACAGCAGCTATGACAGCTATTTCCTGTTTGGTGTCTCTCACCACAAACCTCCTTAGCCAAATAAATTAGCACAGGAAAACATTTTGGAGAAGGGTGTGGAAGAAACACATACTGAAAAGCCAAACATATTCCATCTGCTTTTCTGAGAAGAGCTGCAAGTCTGAGGTAGAGCCCACTCAACTGTAGGGGCCAGAGACTCGTGGACATTTAGTCCTAGGTCTGTGTTTAACCTGGAGGAAGCTGAGGCCCAGAGAGGGGCGGGGATTCACTCACCCGCAGGGCTGAAGCTTGAAGTCCATCTCTTGGCCCTTTGTCCTGTGTTCTCTCCCTGCCTTACTCCCTCTGGGCCCATCAGACCAAACCTGCTGGTTTTCCTCACTCAGACAAGGAATAATGGGGTTGGAACTGCCCTCTGTGACCACCGTAGGTGATGCTTAATTTTGCCTTGGGTACAGGAGCCCAATGTCCTTGTGTTATGAGGAGGAGGCGGAAGAGGGCTAGATGCTTTACCTCTATATTCGGTTTTCACAATGACCCTGGGCGATAAGGACTCACCTCCCCATTTTATAAATGAGGAAACAGCACGTCTGTGCCCAAGATCAGCCAGATACAGGGCGGCAAGGTGGGATTTTGACCTGGTCTGGTTTGAAAGCCCATACTTACTCCCCTTTTCCCCATCCCATCCCAGAGGGATATTTCTGTGGAGAAATCTCCTCAGGGTCCCCAAGCTCAGCTGGTTGTCAGTAAAGCCCCCATCACCACCTACTGCCCCTCAGCTCAGATGTGCCTTCTCACACTTGGGGCCGAGGTGCCGATACAGCCCGCCTCGGTCATAATTCCCCAAGAAGACATGCCATTGGTTCCTCTGTCCCAGCCCAGAGGCTGGCTGGGGTGTGGATATGTGGGCTGGCACTTGATCCTCTCATTTTGGGTGTGTGTCATATTTTTTGTTTTGTTTTGCTTTAGCTCTCCCTCCCAGGAGTTTGAACAGAAAATTCCCAACTCAACAACATACTATTCACATCCTACCAGCTCTGCATGCTCAGAATCTGGTCTTGTTCTGTTCCAGAAAAGCCCACTGGCTGACACTCTCCAAGGAACAATCAAGCAATTTGCAAAGGCCATGCTGTGGGCACTCAGGTCTTGGAGGAGGTGGAGTTCAATAGACCTCACTGGGGTGAGATTACCTACAATGGCATTTCCCAAAGTGTGTTCCAAGGAACACTAATACGCTGTGGATTATCGGTATTTTTTCCAAAAAAAAAAAAAAAAAAGGCAGGTTTTTTGGCTACAGGATTTCTCAAAGCCTTCAACATTCTGTGGCAGAGATGACTAGTTGTCCTCCAATACCCATTCTCTTTGTCTTTCTTTAATAATAGAAACCTCAAATTTTATTTTTATTATTATTTTTTAAACTTTATTTTTTATCTATTTATTTTTTTGGCTGTGCCATGCAGCTTATGGGATCTTAGTTCCCTGACCAGGGATTGAACCCAGGCCCTCGGCAGTGAGAGCATGGAGTCCTAACCATTGGACTGCCAGGGAATTCCCAGAACCATCAAATTTTGGATGAGCACTTATCTGCCCAGCAAGAGACTTTTTCTCCCAGCCTCTCTTGCAGCTGGGAATGACCATCTGACTAAGATCTGGACAAAGGAGTGTGAGCAGAAGTAATTTGTGTCCCCTCTAGTCATGTCATTGAAAGAAATAAGCCTGTGCTTGACTTGCTTTTTCTCCTTTGTGTTGGCTGGGATGAAATGTGATGACAGGAGCAGGAGCAGCCACTTTGCACCAGAGAGTCACTCAGCCAGCCTTGTACTGCTCGCCTCTGGGCTGTTAGTGGGAAAGAAACTCCCATCTTGTTTAAGTTACTATATTTAGGGTTCTCTGATCCATCACCTTAGACTGAATCCTATGTAATTTATGTACTAATGTGCACAATAAATCTCTAAGTGAAGTATATGCAGCACTTTTCAAGTACCTATGACCTTAATACCTAGTCTTCAAAACAGCTTAGGAATGTGCTCTTGAAATGCATCTTGGGAAACATGGAAAACACTCTTTTCAACATTCCCAGAACCCCAAGCTCTGACTCAGCCCACAGCCTGCTTGTCCCCAGTTACTCATCCAACAGAGGTTAGAGCACAAACTACCCTCCTCCCAACACTCTTCTAAAGGAATCCACTTCTTTTCTCCAAACCACTGACCTTCTCCTCACAACAGGCCACAAAGCTCCATACCCTGCACATCTAACTTTGGGAGTCCAGGTTCCAGGAGACCATAAAGAAAGAGCTGGCAAATGAGGTAGATCCTCAAATCCTAAAGAGGCTACTAATAAAAAGGTATAGTGTCCCAGTGGAAAAAAAGCTCTATCCAAAGCAGATAAATGTTCCCAAGCATGAACAAAAAACAGTTCCAGGTAATGGGAAAATTATGTTTAGAAGACAAGTCAAGGGCTCATTTGATGAAAAAAGATAATATTCCCACATCGTACTTAGTGGTGAAAGACTGATAGCTTTTCCTCTAAGATCAGAAATAAGATGTGCCCTCTCACCACTTCTTTTCAGTATTGTACTGGAAGTTCTAGCCAGGGCAATGACGCAACAAAAAGAATTTAAAAGGCATTCAGATTGGAAAGGAAGAAGTAAAACTATTCCCGTTTGCAAACGGTATGATTTTGTATATAGAATCGGCCCCCACCACACACACACACGCAAAACCCTATTAGAACTAATAAATAAGTATAGGAAGGTTGCAGGATACAAAATCAATATACAAAAATCAAGTGTATTTCTGTACACTAGCAAGGAACAATCTGAAAATAAAATTAAGAAAACAATTCCTTTTACAATAGTATCAAAAAGAATGCTTAGAAATAAATTTGACAAAGGAAGTGCAAGATTTATACACTGAAAACTACAAAACATAGTTGAAAGAAATTAAGAAGATATAAATAAACTGAAGGACATTTCATGTTCATGAATTGGAAGGAAGACATAATGTTGCTAAGATGGCAATACTTCCCAAACTGATACATAGATTTGACACAATTTCTATGAAAATCCCACTGCCTTTATTGCAGAAATTGGCAAACTCATCCTAAAATTTTTCTGAAAATGCACGCAATTCAGAACAGCCAATATAATTGTGCAGAGAACAAAGGTGAAGGACTCACACTTTCTGATTTCAAAACTTACTGCAAAGCTATAGTTATCAAGACTGTGTGGTACAGGAATAAGGATAGACATATAAATCCCTGCAACAGAATTAAGAGTCCAGAAGTAAACCCGTACACATAGGGTCAATTGATTTTCAACAAGGGTGTCAGTACAATTCAATGGGGGAAAAAATAGTCTTTTCAACAAATACTGATATGACAACTGGATATTAACATGCAAAAGAATGGAGTTGGACCCTTACCTCACATCATATACAAAAATTAATTCAAAGTTGACCAAATACCTAAATGTAAGATTTGTATAATCTTATAGAACTCTTAAAAGAAAATATACGAGTAACTCTTCGTGAGCTTTAATTAGGCAATGGTTAGGTATGACACCAAAAGCACAGGTGGCAAAAGATAAATAGATAAATTGGACTTCATCAAAAGTTAGTGCTTCAAAGGACGGTAACAAAAAAGTGAAAAGACAACCGACAAAATAGAAGAAAATATTTTCAAATCAGATGTCTGGTAAAGAACTTGTATACAAAACACATAGAAAACTCCTACAACTCAACAATAATAAAGACAACTTATTTAAAAATGGGCAAAGGCTGTGAATAGACATTCCTCCGGAGAAGATACACAAATGGCCAATAAACACATAAATAGATGTTCAACATCATTAGTCATCAGGAAAATGCAAATCAAAACTGCAATAAGATACCACTTTACACCCACTAGGATGGTTATATTCAAAAAGCTGAACAACAACAAGTGTTGCCAAGGGTGTGGAGAAATTGGAGCCCTCATACATTGCTGGTGGGAATGTAAAATGGTGCAGCTGCTATGGAAAAGTTTGAAAATTCCTCAAAAAAGTTAAACATAGGGTTATCATATGGCCTAGAAATTCCACTCCTAGTTATATACCAAGAGAATTTAAAACATATATCCACACAAAAATTTATACGTGAATATTCATAAGAGCAATATTTGTTAGCTGAAAAGTAGAAACAACCCAAATGTCCCTCAACCAAGGAAAGGATAAAAAAAATATGGTATAGCCACAGTGGATTATTATTCAGTCACAAAAAGGAATGAAGTAACGATTCACATACAACATGGATGAACCTTGAAAACAGTATGCAAAGGGAAAGAATCCAGATACAAAAGACCACAGGTTGTATGATTCCATTTATAAGAAATACCCAGAATAGACAAATCCATAGAGGCAGAGAATTAGATAGTGATGGTTGCACAACTCTGTGAATATAGGTACTCAAAACTACTGAATTGGGAATTCCCTGGCAGTCTGGTGGTTAGGACTCCACACTTTCACTGCCAAGGGTGCGGGTTCAATCCCTGGTTCGGGGAACTAAGATCCTGCAAGCCACATGGCGTGGCCAAAAAAATTGTTTTAATTAAAACTACTGAAAGGTACACTTCAAAATGATGAATGTTTGGGTATGTGAATTACATCTCAATAAAGAAATAAAGAAAATATTTGGGTTCAACCCAAAAGCTTTTCCAGAAATTTGGGGAAAAGAAAAAGGTTAAAGAAAAGGCACTTTATTGAATAGTTTCACAATGCCCTAAAAAACAGATCAAATTAGTAGTTAGCTTTTGAAAATATAAATAAAATTATAAGTACTTATGCTTTGGATTTGTGTTCTACAGGCACATAAGGATTGGAGTTTTTTTTATAACTTGATTCTGATTATCAAAGTAATGTCTGGTTATTTTAGATGTTTTAAGGATAGAAAAGCATAGCTAAGAAAAGTATGGACTCTCCTGTTTTGTATGCCTCTCCCCATCCTCCACAAAAGGCAGGTGGGGGGGTGTGGGTGGGTCACTGGCCTCTACAAGTGAAGCCCACTCTATGGGAGACCTTGCATCTGGACCCTCCGGCTCCACTGAAGCCACCTGGACGTGAACATCAAGGCCAGCACATCAAATCTTCCTCAGCACACAGATTTTATGAGAGCACCATCATTTATAAGTCCTCCAGCTGCCCCAACATGCCCTGGATTTTGAGTACACCTGGTATTTCCCCTAATTGACGGAAAGAACCCGTGGCACCTAAAAAGGTGCTAAGAAATGAGGAGAATGGAGATAGAAGAGAAACCCAACTTTCACTAAAACTGCAACCCTCAAATTAAAATTTCCCATCAATCATATGCCAGCATTTCCCTTTAGAGCGCCGAATGAACTGCAAAGTAACCCTTTCTCTCGTTTACCATCCTAGTGCCTAGCGCAATGCGGCAGCGCCCAGGGTCCATATTAGAAGTCAAGCGACGTGTTATTTCCACTTGAATACTATTTGGATGGAAATATATTGAAAGAAATCAAGAGAGAAAAAAAAAAGGAAAGCTTACAAAAGACAGACTTCCAGTTCAAACTTTATTTGCATACAAAAATATATTATAATGGGAAAAGCATAGTACTGTCTCCAACTATATATAATTAATTACAAATATTTTCATAAAAGCACTTTAAATTACAGAAAAGCTATGTTTTAAGAGGAACTACAACATTAGCATGAGTCATCTGTTCTAATACGCTGCAAGCAGGTAAACAAAGTCAATTTCTAACTTGCCCAGAGATGAGCCCAAAGGCATTTTTAGGATGAGAATGAGAATGGCCTGGTGGTAGATGAGTAGCATCTCTGGCCTCTCCAGCAGCAAATTCTGTAGCTGATTTCATCAGGTCCTCAGAGCTCTCTGAAGCTTCTCCCTTATGATGAAAGGACCCAGACCTTCTTGCTTCACATACCTGTCAACAGGAGACAGAGAAGGTGATCCACTCACGAAAGCCAACAGTTCCTATGCTGAGCCAGAGCACATCTCTCAGACAGGCATCAAAGCACCAAACTTAATGGCAGGCTTCCCACGTAGTATATGTCTGATTAACTGGTATGACCGGCAGCCTGCTGCAATTTCCATGAAGTCAACAGGCAGGTCACATGGGTCTAATACAAACTGTGCTGCAATTACAATCATCTCTGTCAGAACAGTCTTCTGATGGAGGATGGTACAGCACATAAGAAAATGGGCAACAAAATCTTCCAGTAAACAGAAACTGCACCAGAACTTTCCACCTAATACTTAGGTCTGTCTGAAACCATGTTTAAGAACAGAGTTCTTTTTAAATAACCAGCTTTGGATCTATTTTTTCAGATTCTACCCAGCTATTTAGCAGAGTATAGCATAAAATATTTCTTAAGGAAAATCAACTCTTTCATTGTAAAATGAAAGGGGCTAGGATGCAATTCTCCAGGCCTGTTCTGTGACCGAACAAGGCCCGCCAGGGGTAGAGTTGCTGAAACTGTCATCCGGGAAACTCTAGTTGACCCTTCTGGCTCTTGCAATCTTGTTCTTTGGAAATAGACTGGGTGGATTGATTCTCAGGGTCCCTTCTTCTAGGCACCCCCGTAGCAGTTATGATCTAACATCCTCAGGTCTCAAAATTTTTGGTCACAGAAAATGGGGTGCCATTAGTGTAATTGCCAGTGGGAAACAAGGTACTGCGTACTTAATCCAGGTCTTTTAGTAATTGGCGTGGGTCTTTGGTTACAGGGTCTCTCCAAGCCAATTCTCTCTTTGGGGACCCAACCCTCTAGAAGTCAGACCTCACCAAACCCCTGATCTAACTTGTGAAATTTTCTCTGGCCCCTGAGATGGAACCCTCTGGCTTGTCAGTATAATGCTTGATGGTCAATAGGCTGATTTCTTTTCTGAAAAGCCTGGCAGGCCACCATGCTGGTAAGGCTCCAATCTTGCTCTAACTACTACTTTACTCTCCATTTCTCAAACAAAATGCCATTGTTTGCTGGTGGTCAGTTCTCACTGTTTGGAAAGGCACACGGTCTACTTCAATGTAAGCTTACCCTCAGAATTTCTTTCTGAGCCACTAGGGTCCTGTTGCTGAACCTAAAGAAGCCTTGTGATGTAACTTCCTGCCCCAGGCAAGCTGGTAAACATTACAGCACTTTATCAGAGGTGCTGGTTGGGTTTTCTGTTTGATTTTTTTTTTTTTTTTTACTACCAGGCATGTACTCACTTGCTAAAGTTCTGTCGAGATCAGCAATAAAGTCTTCTAGCTCTTTCGTGTCTCCTAGTTTGGCTGAAAAACAAGAGTTGGGGTTCAGTTTCCATATCCAAGACAGCTGATGACTCCGACTTTTCCAGAATTATGCAACCATCTCTTTTTCTTCAGAGACTTTATTAAAACGTGTCCTGTACCAACCCTAAGTGGCTGCTCCAGTGTTTACTTATAGTCAACTCAGAAACTTATTCTGAAGATTAGCCTAACTGTTTCTTTCTGGTTTTTGTAGTTCATCACCCCCCCATACCCCACCCCTATCCCAGCAACCTGGAAGAAGTATCTCCCTTCACTACCTTAAAAGTTGGGAGATGCGGGGAGACAGGGACAGGGAAGGAAGATTAAAAGTTTGAACTTTTTGATTGTGTAGGATTTGAGTTAGTCAAAATATTCGGGAAGCACGGCATTGTGTGGAATGGACACCCAGATTCCCTAATTCCTGCTAAACTTCTCCCCTGACGCAATTTTGTTCATGCTATCACTCCAGGGCAATGCTTCAGCCCTCATGGTCCCTCCAGGATGAAATGAGCTAAGCACTACAGTTCCGTGTCAAAATGGTACAGAGAAGGCGACAGGAAGCTCCTGGGTCTAGAGAACCTCATCCCATCCAGGTGCCAGCACAGAGCAACAAGTCCTCATTACATTTTGTTCCCTTTATATCCTGAGACATGTACTTCTTTCTGTGTATCTTACTTTTTTCTCTAGAGTTCACCATTCATGCCCTCTCTGAACGCACTACTGGATATTTTTATTAATTAGCCCCCGCTGGCCACAAATAGCTCATTGTTCTTAGCTTTTAAAGTCAGTTTGCCACTAGGGCTTTCTTCTCCTCTTTAATTCCTACCTCTTGAGGATCAGGTAACAAATCTGGGCACATTTCAAGCCACTTTCTAGACTGTTCTGTCTCTCTCAATTCAATAGATCCATTACAGACGAAGGGCTGGACAACGGCAGAGTCCCCAGTGACTGCTAACATTGTTCTGTTGAGAAGAGAATTTTAAAATGTCCTTTTGAAAAAGGGGGAAATTCTGCCTTCATGCCAGAGTGAGAAAATGATGGAATCTTCATATTTCTTTTTAACTATGTTCCACTTTTATTGCATTCTGCAACTATTTTCAGCAAGTATAATGTTTCTTAAGGGAAAAAAACTGCTTTTGTTTTCAAAAGGGCACTTGCCCAATATAAAAGAACATTCAGATCTCTGGCTGGAGACACTTTGCTAGTTCCAAAATATAAGAAACTGCTCACGCATCTTTAAAAACCTTTTCGGCCTATTAATATCACAGTAGAGGCAGGATGGAGCTGCCATTTTGAATTATGTTAGATCATTACTTGTTTCATAATGATGACCCCATTTAATTGCTAAATTGGTCATCTGAAAGCATTAGTTAAAGAGTTAATGCAAGAAAAAGAACCCAACTTTCTGCAAAGCCTAACTGCTGAGTTTGATGTTCCAGAACCAACCAGTCTTGGGAGGGCACTGTCATTTGACACTGTCTTGATGACACCACAAGAGAGAAAGCAAAGTTTAGAGTCTACATGTCTTTTCTCCCTGTGAATTTGGTTTCCTGCCCCCCAGTTATCTGATTTCACTTTCACGCTGATCAAAATCCTGAGAAATAACAAAATCCACTCCATGCTGTACTATACTAAGATATTAGTCTTCACTATTTGTTTTGCACATTTGGGAAAGATCGGTTAGGGGGAAGGGGGAAGAAAGAAGAGGCTGAGGAGCCGGAGGAGGGAGGAAGGAAGCAAAAACACTCACAATCCAACTAATGAACTTACCTTTCCGAGGAGGGACAGCGGGAGAGAGCAGAGCTGGAGTGCTGTCTGTTGGAGAATTCAGTTTTTCATCACTGAAGCTGAAGCTGTTCCTATAAAGTGAATCTGCACCTTTCAGGAAAGAAAACATAACTCATTAGAAACAATTTTCAGTCTTATGGTCTATTGCCAACCAACAGTTTATCTCCAAAAGGAGCAAAGTTATAATGAAAACAGGTTGGTTTCCAGATTTTATATTTATGCCCCCAAATGATTTGAGGCAGGAGGGTGTGCCTGTGTATGTGTGTGAGTGCGTGTCTCCAATTGGGCACACCACAGGCCCTTGCTTCCCTAAAAAAAGAAGGAGGTGACAGGACCATCGTGACCAAACCAGCCTCCTTTGTGACAAACCGGAGCCCACTGCCCAGTGGGTGTCTAACTGACAGCTAAGCCAATGCTTGGCCGATGAGGGTGAGGGGCTTCCCTTGGGATTTGAGACATAAGGAGCCATCTTTCCTGAAAAACGTCCCTTCTGCCCTCTGAACCCCCTAAAATACAAAGACAAGATTGGATCCCATGACTTAATAATCCTCCCTGCCTGCTCATGAGAGCATCTTTGTCGTGGTTTTCCTGAGCTCCTACATTCTGGGGATAAGCTAGAGGGTCAAAGATAAAGATTTCTTCTCCCAGAGGTTGTCTATTACCGTTTGGGTGATTTGCTGCCTCCATTGTCATACGCTCAAAGACCAGAGCAAGAGCAAGGCAAGGTCCCAGAAGCAGGGCTGAGCTGAGTCAAGGAAACCAGCCCAGCTACTAAGTATTCAGATGCCCTTGAGCAAGATAATGTCTCCGGGCCTCAGTTTACCCATCCATAAAATGGGAAGCTGGACTAAATAATCCTTAAAGTCCCTTCCAGCTCTGAAGTTCTGAGATTCTATTTCTCTAAGTCCTGCCAAGGGGGAGGAAACCAACCCACGGCCAACCAGCCGTGTGGCTGTGACACAGAAAGGAACTGCTAGCTGAGCTGCACTAACTCAAAGGCTCAAAGGCAGACCCGGCGGCGGAAGCAGGATGTGGCCTCTGAGGTCACAAAGGAACAGCCTTCCCAGTTAAAACAAAACACAAAGCCAGGCACGGCTGTAGCAGAGATGAGCTCTGGGAAGGCTGTTCGGGTGAGGGAGGGTGGCTGAACCATGAGGAACTGGCCAGGCTCCCTGTCCTCCTTGGGATTCGCTCAGTTTTATCCAATCACCTCCAGCTCAGGAAGAGGCAAAACCATCTTTCTTTGGTCCCCTTAACTCAAAATGAACAGGACTAAGTTACAAAAGACATGCCCAGAATAAAAAAGGGTTTTCAGAAGCAGAGGTTTCTGGTCCCAAGAGAATTCCTCTTCATCCCTCAAGACTTCTCCAAGTTCCTGGAGCAGTTCCTGAGGCCTCCTTACTGGGCCTCCCACCCTCCCCTGACCAGGTGGCCCCAGAGCCATCTTGTCTTCCTGGCCGACACACCCATCGCGTTCAGTTTTCCAAACATGCCCACCCTCACAGTCGATTCTTCCTTCTTAGGTCCAGCCCGGGTCACCTAAAAGGACAACAACCATTTTTCAAGGCTTTGATGCCGAACACCTACTGAGATCTGAAACACCAAACCTTACCCTTACATTTCCCCAGAAATTATTTCCCAGAATAGTGGTCCTTTGAGAAGAACTGTGTGATCAACGAACTCTAAGAAACACCAAGCACCCCTGGACAGTCCTCTGATGTAACCCCACTTTAACGTGCCTGAGACATCTTGTGATAAAGAAACAGACTCAGGGACTTCCCTGGTGGTCCAGTGGTTAAGAATCCGCCTTCCAGTGCAGGGGACGCAGGTTCGATCCCTGGTAGGGGAACTAAGATCCCACACGCTATGGGACAACTAAACCTGTGCGCTCTAGGGCCCGCAAGCCACAACGAAGAGCCCGGGCGCCGCAACGAAAGATCCAGCATGCCGCAACTAAGACCCAACTCAGCCAAATAAATAAATAAATATTAAAAAAAAAAAAAAAAGAAACCAGCTTAGCCCTATTTCCCCTGGTTTACTTGTCCTTGGGACACTTTTTCGGTGGCACCTCTATTAATATTTCTCAAGACGCTTGTACTCAGTGGAACTCAGCGTGGGAAGCCCTTCTGCTTGCTTGTCAGCTGGGCCGCCCTCTGCAGCAGTCCGGATTTTCTCAAGGGGAGGCCTTTTCCCTACGCACAGGAAAGTGGTCACGCCCATCTCAGACCTACCGCGTCTCGTTACTGCTTGTCGCCACGTCAGAGGCAGGAGAATCGCCCCAAATAGAACCCGAGAGACTTGTGGGGAAAAGATGAAGTAAGACTGAGGGGGCAGGAAAACCACAGAGGGCCCTGGGGAAGCAGGCCTCGTGCCCGGACTCGTGAGCCAGGAGAAAGCAGTATGAGGCCTCTGGGACATTATCCTTGGCTCCAAAGGACACCTGAGAGCATCAGCCCCATCCCTGGCCCAGAGTGCTGAACCCGGGACTCGCTGGCAGCACCCCTGGTCTCAGTCTCACCACCACACCCTGCACCGCAGGCCCTTCTCCTGACTTGGGACTTCACCTCTGTTGTGCCCTGACTCTCCATCAATTTTACGTCCGTGTATACTCATCCCTTGGGAGGGGGCAAACACACACACACACACACACACACACACACACACACACACAATGTGTTTGCCGCACACACAGGTTGACCAAATGCTGTTGAGTCTGGGGGGAAGGAATGACCTAGACATGGAAAAGGTCATTGCAAAATGGTAGGAAAAAGGAATCCAGTGAGAATTCATGAAAAACTCAGGTAATTCACTTGGTTTTGAGACTCTGTAGCGTCATAGTATACTAAGACCTCACCACGGCTTACGTCTTACCCTTTAGAGCCTGGTGTTTATATGCCTTTTTGATCTAAGTATTTTCCTCAAACTCAGAAAATATATAGACAAACTGACTGTTATTTGACTGACAAATTCAGCTGCCAACTATTAAATGCACTGTTCAAATAATCAGAAGTTGCCTCTTACTGATAATGAACTTGTGCTACTCCCACAATGAAGGAGGGGAAAAAAAAATTCTAGTTACAATACACACACACACACACACACACACACACACACACACACACACCAGCTCACTGCTACACCTTGATGCCTCTCTATTTCCATGAGTTCCAGTGCACAATCCAGGCCCGACCTGACTCCAGGCTCCAAAGTGTTCAACCATCAAAAGGAAATGAACCCCCAGCACCCCTGAGCCAAACTTCCCCACAGTTGAGTTCCACCTTGTGTTCATAACTGCTCTACACGTCATTCCCCAAAACAATGACCAGGACAACCGCAGCAGCCCCAGAAGCGGCCACCCTAGAGATGTGTGGCACCGAGGCCGTGTGAAAGCTGTGTGACCCTGTGCAAGTCACTTCATCTCTGAGCCTTAGTTTCTTCTCTTGCGAAAGGGGAATCAGTAAGCCAGGCACTCCATGTGATACCTATGGTTTTCATTGCTTTTATTTTATTTTCCCGACAAAATGGAGGAAGACACGCTCAGGAGAAGAAAGGTCACCACAGGGAATAAGAAGACTCAAGATTCTGGGCCCGGGCTTCTTCCACTTCTTCAGATAAATTCCTAAGAGAAAATTTATCTTCAGAGGTGCCCTAGAACAAACCTCCCAAGAACAAACCCACAGACACGGAAGTACCCCAAGCTCTAGACTTCTCTTTACCCT
This sequence comes from Eschrichtius robustus, assembly GCF_028021215.1. Classification (NCBI taxonomy): domain Eukaryota; kingdom Metazoa; phylum Chordata; class Mammalia; order Artiodactyla; family Eschrichtiidae; genus Eschrichtius; species Eschrichtius robustus. Next base: position 25,834,387 of record NC_090841.1, read on the forward strand.
TTATCCAATAAAATTTCATTCCACGGACTTACAGTGAACAAGATTTCATGCTAGGTGTATATTAAAAGGGAAGCAAAGCCTGACTTCCCGTTCTTTACACTCCCCTAGAACTCTATTTCTTGAGTTCTAGAAATAACAGCTCATTAGTCTGATAAAGGACAGGAATGTGTCACAGGCTGATAGCATAGTAATGTATTGTTGCCCCACCCAATATTAGATGCTGCCGTTAACAGGGGTTCAAGGGACACATAACAGTGATGATATGGGAAACCGCGGCAGGTGGCAAGACTAGATATCTTAGGGCCTTACAACATCTACCGCTATCGGCTCTAAAGCCCCATCAGAAATGTCCTTGGCCAGTCAACTTGGTGCGCTGAAGCCAGGAACCTCAAATTCAGGGACCAAGTTTTCTAAGACATCATCAAAAGCAATGTGAGCGGGCTTCCCTGGTGGCGCAGTGGTTGAGAGTCTGCCTGCCAATGCAGGGGACACGGGTTCGAGCCCTAGTCTGGGAAGATCCCACATGCTGCGGAGCAACTGGGCCCATGAGCCACAATTACTGAGCCTGCGCGTCTGGAGCTTGTGCTCCGCAACAAGAGAGGCCACAATAGTGAGAGGCCCGCGCACCGCGATGAAGAGTGGCCCCCGCTTGCCGCAACTAGAGAAAGCCCTCACACAGAAACGAAGACCCAACACAGCCAAAAATAAATAAATAAATAAATAAAGACGCTTTCATTAAAAAAAAAAAAAAAAAAGCAATGTGAGCATATTAAATATGCAAACATCTAACTACAGGAGTGCCAACAGAGCTTGGGAAACTCAGCTACAAAAACAGAGGCTTGTTTAAAAGGTAGACGTGCTTTTTTTCCTTTGGGGGTGGGGAGAAAGGTAATTTGGTGTTGGCACCAGCGTGTGCGACTCCAGAGGAAAGGGAAACCACAGACAGTAACCCTGGCCCAGAGCTCCTGTAAATATAGAACAATCCCACACATTGCAGGCAAGCAAACCATAGTAATTAACTGAGAAAAAGAAAGCCTTGGACGTGTTTCCCTTTTGCCACAGGGAATGGTATGCGCGAATTGGGGGAGGTGGGTTGAATCTCCTCCTCAAAATCTAAATTCCAACAGCCTCACTGAAAGTGGGATAAAATAAGAAAACGTTTCTCAGTTTCAGCACTATCGCCCCCGCTTCCCTTCTGAGACTGCTCAGTCCCTCTAGATACCCCTCCAGGTGTCAGCCAGTGACACCTGTCACCTGCCTGGAATTCCTAACACACACCGGGACACCCTGAGGGCTCCTAACTCCTCAGTCTCTCCCTTCTTGAACAAGTTCAAGTTCTGGTCTCAGTGGCTCTTAGGCCAGATCAGCCAACAGGCTACCTGTCATGCATGCCCCACCCCCCACCCCTAGGGGCCATACAGTCCCCTCTCCCAGGGTCAAGCTAGAATAGTCGAGGCAAAGAAATACAGACGTTCTAGGTGCTGCACATGCTAAAGAAGCCAATTCCTCATTCCCTACAATGGCCCTGCAAAATCATAATAGCCCCAGCATACGGAGTAGACTTCAGACGTTTTCTGTTAAGTAGCAAAACACTTCCCCCTCCAAGGAAAAAGGAAACTCCAATCCGTCAAAGATATAAGTTTGCATCACCTTTTAAAGTTCCAGTTAATATTAGAAACTTCTTATAAAATCAATCGGTGGAATCATAAATTAACACATTGGTTAAAATTTAGTTATCTGATGAGTTAAAGTGTCATTGAACACATTTCAGAAGTCATGCTGTGGGCTTACAGTTTTGAAAATACTGAAAAAACAACAGATTTTTCAAAATAAGTTCAAACCAAAAATGTTCACAATGCCTGAAGCACCTCTGCGGATCACGTGTGAACCTCACTCACTGCCCCAGCTCCTAACTGTGCCCTTTTACTGCCGAAGTTGAAACTGCTCTCATGAAAGTGCCTGGTGTTACCTGTTGGAACCGAAATCTAGAAGAAAGAAACAAAAGGAACTATTTTCATCAACCCCCATTTGAATGCCACCCCTAATGTGAAGTTATCTTGCCACTGCTATTTTGGTCCTCTTCATGTCTTAGGAGGATTCCCTGTAAGTGGAAACAGGAAAGAGCATTTCCTTATTAAATATCCGTTCTTCTCTCCTATCTAAGTAACTTGCTTCTCTGGGTGAAAGAAGGAATGTCTACTTTTTCTCCTTTGGATGCAAGCAAGCGAAATATTTTTTAATTGAAGTGTAGTTGATTTACAATATTGTATTAGTTTCAGGTATACAGCAAAGTGATTCAGATATATATATATATATATATATATATATATATATGCATACATATATTCTTTTTTTATTCTTTTCCATTATAGATTATTACAAGATACTGAATATAGCTCCCTGTGCTATATAATAAATCCTTGTTGTTTATCTATTTTATATATAGTAGTATGTATCTGTTAATCCCGTACTCCTAATTTATCCCTCTCCCCACTTCCCCTTTGGTAACCAGAAGTTTGTTTTCTATGTCTGAGTCTGTTTCTGTTTTGTAAATAAGTTCATTTGTACTAGTTTTTAGATTCCACATATAAGTGATATCATATAATATTTGTCTTTCTCATCTTTTTTTTTTTTTGAGAGAAAAGGAAGGGTTCTTCAAAAAACAGGAATGCAGTAGGTACATCTTCAGAGTGATGGAGTTGTAAAAGGTAGAGTGAAAACCAAGGTCCCAAGGGTTTAGACCTTCATACATAACATTTTCACACAAGACACTGGCTCAAATGTCTCTGACCTACGTGACATAGCGTGGCATGTGCGTTTTATTATTTTCTTAAAAGCATCAAACAGAGCAAATATTTTCTTCCTCATCATGAGCTTATGGATGTTTCTAACATCATCATTAAATAACATCCTATCCATTTCACAGCTAGAGAAAATGAGGCCCACTCCTCATGCAGGGCCCTAACAGAGCTCAGCCTGGGCTCCACAGATCCGGCCAGGTGACCACTGACTTGAAGAGACACCTTCAAACACAACCACCATTGATAAACAGGCACATGATCCCAGTCCAGTGAGACTTCAAGTCTATCCCGGAGGACCTGGTTCACATACCAGCCAGCCAGCCATGGTGACAGAGCAAGGCCTTAGAGAGAGAGAGACAGCCCAACTGGTTCCACTATTTTGTCAGAAAAAAGGAGACAACAGTGCCTACATTCCAAGACTGTAGTAGAGATCATAGGAGATACATTTAAAGTAAAGCAAAGAGATCATTAATGGTTAGAGCCAATAAATAATAATAGTAATCATAGTAAGAGCTTGGCAAAAGAGAGCTGCTCTTCCACGCACCACAACTACTGAAACCCACGCGCTCTAGGGCCCGCGTGCCGCAACTACTGAGCCTGTGCGCCTAGAGCTCGTGCTCCGCAATAAGAGAAGCCACCGCAATGAGAAGCCCGCGCACCACAAGGAAGAATAGACCCCGCTCGCCGCAACTAGAGAAAAGCCTGCATGCAGCAACGAAGACGCAATGCAGCCAAAAGATAAATTAAAAAAAAAAAAAAAGAGAGAGCTGCTCTTATTATGATCATCCTGGTGTGTCTCCCCTTTGGTGGGCTAAATTTCAGTAGGATCCGCGCCTCTCAAATATTCTCTTCCACAGAAAAGCATTAAACAGACAAATGAGTAGAACAAACGTCTGTAATCCATTCTTAGCGGCAATTAAGACACATATTATGCGTCCTTAAGAAATTACTATTTAGATACACACTGCTTCTGCCAGGACTATTTCTAACCTGCCTCGTGGAGGCCAAACTACACATTTATGGAAAAGACTAATGTCATCTGAGCCTTCTTTATACCCTCCCGTTTACCCCTCTAACCACCAAACTAAGGGTTAGTTTAACAGTTAACAACAAAAGCAGAAAACAAAGTACACACACATACCCTAAGAAAAACTACAGACTATTCCAAATATCTCCCCCAAAACCGTTAAGAATGTGTTTCGAGTGCCTTTTCTTTGAGGCCTCTGAAACAGATCCCAGATCTGAAACCCTACCCAGAGGGAGTTGCAATCACCCATGAATGGGTGAGCTCAGACCGTATTCTAGCCAAATGCAGCTGTGGTTTAGAAAGGAGCTGTTCTTTGCAAGACAGCGGCACTGGACAGACTGTGCCAGCTTTCTTTCCCACGGGGGAGAGAATTTGTACTTGATGAATAACTTGCTCCATGCCCCAGTAGAAGGAGACATATTTAAGTTTGGCTACGGACATTGAGACAAATTTCAAAATTTTTTAGACTTCTCTTTGAAATTGAAAATAAGCGGTCTGGTCATTAGCAACGAAGTCCAAACATACTGAACGGAAAATTAACAGCATACGATTCCATCCCCTTTCACCTCAAAAGCTGCAATTATTTCTAACGCTTGGGCAGGGCTGCCAAGAAAAGTCAAGCTGGAACTCAAGTTTCTGACTCAAAGCCTGAACTGGGTGGCGAGTGGCCTTTATTCCTTTTCAGAAGGACAGCTCATGTGTAAGCCTAGGACTATATCTTTGCCCTGTAACAAGGGGGAGCTTCAGATTTCAAAAGAAGGGAATCACAAGGAAAGGTCATTGTTTTTATTTCCAGAGTCAAGGACAACAAAGGGAGTGACACTCATGCTTGTATCCCATCTAGGGAATGAAGCCTCAAGAATTACCCAGAAATGTTTAAAATTCACTTTGAAAAATAGTAAGTAATCCAGGCTGGGTAAAACAGCAGTCACATAATACTGAAAGGTCACCCGATTTGCTATTTGACGCCTAAAAAGGTATCCAAAATCCTTACAGGACATTCGAGTTCCTGGAAAAAAATGGTCTCTCTTTTTAACAAGGTTGTTTAGGACGGAGAGACGCTGGGGGTAGTCTCCACTATGAGGAAAGTCACCAGAAAGCAGCTCTGGGTCCATCTCCTCTCTGCCCACCCCCAGCTGGGGGGCGGGGTGGGGGGTAGTCAGAGCCAGCCGTCCACGTGATGGACCTGCCTGAAGGATGAGGGACACTTTCTAAATACTTGAACTCAGCAGTGCCAGGCATTCTTTCAAAACTTCGGGCAGTGTAGCAACAAGTCTGGGAGCTCAGGGCCAGAAGAAAATGCAAGAAGTGTTTCAAAAATCTCAAGAACGGGAGCTTATGACACCTTTCCTGGTTTCACAAATATGTCCATATCGTGCCCTCCCATGCGCCCCGACCCCATGCCTGTGGCACTTGCTCCACATCCTCTGAAGATACCGCTGAGAGGGGAAAGAAGGGGGAAGGAGAGGAGGACGGGGAGCCGCGGGAAGGCCTGGCTGGGGTCCCAGGAGTCCTGCCGCTTCGACCCTCCTGCCTCCGGACACCTGCCGGCGGCAGGTAGACCAGCCTGCCCTCCAAGAGCCTTCCCGAGCCCATCCTCAGGGGTCTTGTCCCCGCCGGGCCTGCAGCCCCGGAGACGCCTGGAGTCCTAGAGACCGCGCTGAGCTTTGGGGCTAACTCCGCCCGGCCCCGATAAGCAAACTGAGCCCCGAGCCCAGAGCGCTCCTCCGCGGGCCGGGTACGGGGAGTCCGCAGGGCTCCGGCACCTTCCCCGGCGGGGCCACACTTACTCTCCGAGTCGCTGAAGCCGCTGCTGTCGCTGACGCTGGCGCTGCTCCGCCGCTTCATGCGCTCCAGGTGCTCCTCGTAGTGGAAGTGGCGGTCGTGGAAGGGCGACGCGAAGTCGGCCAGCACCGCATCAAACTCGCACAGCGCGTCGCTCAGGTCCCCCGCGTCGGCCGAGTCCAGGGCCGGGGCTGGGGAGGGACGGCGGGCTCAGGTGAGGGTGGCGCGGGGCGGCCGTCCCAGCCCGGGCCCGGCAGGGGCCGCACCGTTCCCGAGGATCGCTAGCTAACGCTGACGGCGCGCTGGCCCGGGGACAGCCCGGCTGCCGCTGCCGCTGCCCGCTGCTCGCTGGTATCTTTTAATACTCTCCACCACCCCCTGAAGTGCGCCTTGGTGTCGTGCCCGTTTTCGAGATAAAGAAACTGAGCCTCGACCCGGGGAAGTTGCAAGCCAAAGGTCACGCAGCAAAGCAACACAGCCGAACTCTTTCCCACGCGCTGTCGGGGACTCTTCCCCGCGTTCGCTCCCCCGGGGGCGCGTGTGAACCGGGTGGCGGTGGGAGGACTGAGTCAGGATGCGCCCGTGACGTGTCGGGCTCGGACCCGCAGCCCCGCGTGGGGAGGAGGCTGAACCCGCCCCGGGGCAGAGTCCCGCCGGTGAGGCTGTGGGAGGGATGTAACGAGACGACGCGAGATCCCGCTTCTTTCGCGCGAGGCCCCGGCTTTAAGGAGACCCCCACTCACCTGCGGCCGCGGCGGCCGCGGGGCTGCCCTGCGCGGCGGGCGGCTTCATGGACGGGCTAGGCCCGGCGCGCGTCGGGGGGTCCTGCGAGGTCTGGGCGCGGGGATCGTGCAGACGCTCCCGCTGAGGCCGCCCGTCCCCTCTCCTGGCCTCGTCCCGCTCTGCCTGTCCCCTCGCCCGGCTGCGCTCCCGCCGCGCCGCTGCCTGCGCCGTCCGCCCGCCCGCCAGATCTTTCCCCGGCCGCAGCCACCCGCAGTCCCGAGGTCTTATAGCCGCGGGCGGGGGCGGGCCGGGGCGGGGCCACGGGAGCCTGGCCGCCGGGTCTGTCCCTGCCGCCGCGCCAGGGACGCCCCTGTCCCCCAGGCACCGCCCTCGCCACGCGCCCGCTGGGGAACCGCAGTGACGCGGAGTCGCCGGAGCCCAGGTTACAGCCCCAAATATTTACCCGCCTCTTTCCCCGCGCGCCCTGACAACAACGCCCCACGGAAGTAGCTTTGGCGACACCAGGGCCCCAAAGAGTTTAGGGCTGGCGCTCGGCTGATTCCCGCCCTGTGCGCTAAAGCTCCACGAGCCTCAGTTTCATCATCTGTGAAATGGAAATGCTGAGCCTCCTGGGTTTGTTGTGAGGAATAAAGTAGGCGAAAGCCGTGGAAGACCCAGATCCATATGGGAGCCGCAGAGGGAGTCTCCCGCGTGTCCCCTCCCCATTGTCCCCAAGGGACTTGAGGATTATGGGCGGATGGAGTAGATAGAGAAGGTAGGGGGCCAGAGGGACAGAAGTCGGTGGAGTCCAGGAGTTGACGAACCTTAATTGTTCCCATCCCCGAGCCCCAGAGCCTGACTACAGTCCTGGGTGTTCACGGCAGCCCCGACTTTGTTCGGGAGGAGTTTGTTAAGAGAACAAATTACTACGTAGATGGAGTGCGAACCCGGCGCCTCTCGGTGTCCACACTGAGCCACCTCGCCCAGCCGCCTGGCAGGGGACGAGTCCTGACCGTGAAAGCCCTGCACACTGCGCTGCCCGATGCGGTAGCCACCTGCCACAGGTGGCTTCTTAAATGCAAAGCAACTAAAATAGAATAAAGTGAAATTTTCAGTCCCTCAGTTGCACTAGACACATATCAAGTGCTCAACAGCCATCCTCGCTCCAAGTCCTATTGGACGGCGCTCCCAGTGTCTCTGACCCTCAAACCGGTCTCAGAGGGAAAGGAGGCATCTTACTGCGGTTATCAAGGGCCTCCTAGGGCAGGTCTTGGCGTGCACCATTTCCAGGCCCACAGCAGCCCTGAGAGGTAGAACTACTGCTTCTGTTCTACACAGGAAGAAACTGAGGCACAGAGAGGCTAGGTGATAAGCTAGTCACATAGTGATGGAAAGGCAGGTCTGATGGAAGCAGCCTCAGTGTCCATCGACAGATGAATGGATAAAGAAGATGTGGCACATATATACAATGGAATATTACTCAGCCATAAAAAGAAACGAAATTGAGTTATTTGTAGTGAGGTGGATGGACCTAGAGTCTGTCATACAGAGTGAAGTAAGTCAGAAAGAGAAAAACAAATACCATATGCTAACACATATATATGGAATCTTACAAAAAAATGGTTCTGATGAACCTAGGGGCAGGACAAGAACAAAGACGCAGATGTAGAGAATGGACTTGAGGACATGGGGAGGGGGAAGTGAAGCTGGTCGAAGTGAGAGAGTGGCATGGACATGTATACACTACAAATGTAAAATAGCTAGTGGGAAGCAGCCGCATAGCACAGGGAGATCAGCTCGGTGCTTTGTGACCACCTAGAGGGGTGGGATAGGGAGGGTGGGAGGGAGACGCAAGAGGGAAGAGATATGGGGATATATGTTTATGTATAGCTGATTCACTTTGTTATACAGCAGAAACTAACACACCATTGTAAAGCAATTATACTCCAATAAAAATGATTAAAAAAAAAAAAAAAAAAGAAGGCAAGTCTGTATGGTTTCAGAGCCACTTTGGGCTTAACCACACCCTCCCTTTCTCCACAGTGCAAGGTGGAGAACTGAGCAGACAGGAGGAAGAGGCTCCAGATAAGAGTGCAGATAACCCAGGTCCTTGAAGCAACAGTCAAGGCATGTGCATCTTTTTCCTTCCTTTTCCCACCTCCCTTATTCAATTCTTTTTTCTCTCCTCATGCTCTTTGACTTGCTGTGGTACCCACTGGGGATGCCCTGGGATAACAGAGCAGCAGCCCGTCTGGGAGTTGAGGCCAGGGAGCTACCTTGCAAATGAAGCTCTCCCTCTTTGGTCAGGCTGGGATGTAGGGTGGCGGACACCCCAGCCCAGCTCTTGCCTGATGGCTCAGGGGCCCTCTCAGCTAAAGAATCAGTTAAGCTGAACTTCAAAAGAGCCTACAGAACAGCCCCACTTTTTAACAGACATGCCAGTTTACTAAGAGAGTGACGGTGAAGATCACCTATTTCTACCAGGAGAAGTTGGTTGGTTGGTGTCTTCTGCACCCCATTGTAAAGGAACTCCCTTGCCCAAGTGCTGGGGAGATAAATGGGCAGGGGCTTCAACTCAAAGTGTCACCACCTCTAGGACGGTGTCACTTCCATTATGGAGAACTACTGCTCCCTCTCTTTCCTAATTATAAATATAATATGAATGTACAGGAAAATATAGAGAATTCAGTAATAGCACTCTGTGTACCCACCAATGAGAACTAACACATGTTAATATTTTGTCATTTTTGCTTCAGATTTTTTTGAGATATAACTTATATATGATATAGTACGCAAATCTTGAGTGCACAGTTTGGTAAATTCCTACCTATATATACACCTGTGTAATTACTATCCAGATCAAGATGTAGTATTTTGTCATCACCCCAGAAGGGTTCTCTATGCCATTTTGCAGTCAATAGCACCCCATAAGTAACCCCTATGGTAACCCCCGTTCTGAATTCTGTCACCAGGAATTACTTTTGCCGACTAAAACTCCTTAAAATCATACTGTATGTATTCTTTTCTATCTGGCTTCTTTTGTTTAACATAATGTCCAGGAGGTTCATCCACGTTGTTGCGGTATGAATCCGTCCTCCTGTTGGTGGAGATTTGAGTTGTGTTGCTGCTGTTGCTACTGTAATGTAGTGCAGCAAGGAGTATTCCTGCACATGTCTCCCAGCGTACAAGAGTAAGAGTCTCTAGGGTATATATCTAGAAGTAGAATAACCAAATGGTATGAGTATCTCTAGTCATTGGCTAGTATAAATAAAGCTGCCGTGTACAGCATGGACATTTCTTTTGGTGCACATAAATACTCACTTCTCTTGGGTTTATACCTAGAAGTGAATTTCCGAATCACAGGATAGGCATCTGTTTAGCTTTTGAAGATACTGCCAAAGAGTTTTCTGAAGTGGTTGAATGAATCTACATTCCCGCCAGCCATGTAGAAGAATCCCAGTTGTTCAATATTTGTGTCAACACCTGATACTGTTAGACTCATTCATTTTAGCCATACTGGTAACTGTGTACTAGTATCTTACTGTGGGTTCTTTTTTCTTCTTCCTGTAGCTTTAATTCACATTTCCCTAATAAGTAATTAAATTGACCACCTTTTCATATGCTTCAAACATTTCTTAACAAAAGAAATTGAACAGTGCAGAAAAAGTTGAAATCCCCTTTTTCATCCTTCCAAGTCCTATCCGCTCCCTCCCCAGAGAGGAGCATTACCATGAATTTGGTAAGTACCCTCCCAGTCCACGTTTTTGTACCTAAACTATATTTATATGTTTACATTAAAAAATATAGTATTGCTTTGTATGATTTTTAAATTTACATAACTAATGTGAACATGCTTTGTTTTCATTCAACTTTGTTTTTACATATGTTGGTACACACAGATCTAGTGTATTCAACTAGATCTAGTTTATTTATTTTTATCTACCAAATAGAATTCTATTGAATGACTACAGAATAATTTATTTATCCACTCTCAAGTTGATGGACACTTGGGTTGTTTCCACTCTTTCTCTCTCACCAACAATACTTAGCTAACATGCTCTTACCTATCTCTTAGTGTACACATGCGAGTCCACTTCTCTGTTCACCTTGAATCCTTTCCTAGAACCAGACGAAAGGCAACAGTTAAACCCTCTGTCCCTTGAGCCTTCTGGCTGGGTTCCATTTTCTGTTCCAGGGCTTCCTGTGGTCCCCAGTCACCTGATCATAGTGATGAAGATGGTAAGTAACCTCACCGTGCAGATGTGACCTCTTCCCTCACTGAGGAGGGCTGGGGAGCCTTGTCTTTCATGAGCCCTGAACCTAAATTAACCATAAAATCTTTACACTAGAGTTTATACATATTTCAAGTTACAGAGGTCACTCATTCACACAGGTCTCCTTTGAGAAAAAAACTTGAGGTAGCTTATAATTTTGAAACAGGAAATCAGAACTTCTTGCATTTTTAAAGACCAGTTCTTTATCTTAATTGGCATCTCTTCCCCTTGTACAATGTTAACCACTGTTAACCACTGTCTCCTTAAAGCTTTTCTTGAATATCCATCTAATCACCTCACCATTTCTTCTCAGGGCCCTGTTGAATCCTCCTCTTCATAATTAAAGTCTGAGTCCCCTACAGGTCTCTCCTCGATCTTTTCTTCTCATCTATACTTTTGCCAGGCTATCTCATCCCCTCTCAAGATTGTAACTAACATTTATAAGCTTTCAAATTTTTATTTCCAGATGAGATTTTTTTTCTCCTTAAGTCTCCTATAGCCAATCATCAAAAACTCCTAGCATTCCTTTACAGACACTGTGTGGAAGAAACTTCTGTTTCCTAATATGAGCTCTCCCCTTCGGACCCATGGATTCCTGAAATAAAGACTGTATTTCCCAACCTCCCTTGCAATTGGGAGTGGTCATGTGACTCGATTCTGGACCACAGGCTTTGAGCAGAGATAGTCTATGCAAACGTCTAGAATGTAATCTCAAGGGAAGGGGGCAGGCACCCTCGTCCTTGCTTCTCCCTGATGGATAGAAGACAGACTTGCAGCTGGATTTCACACCATGAGGTGGAAGCCATATATTGAGGATGGTGGCAAAAGGATAGAAGAATCCCAGATCCTGATGTCTTGGTGCCTCCATACCAACCAAACCCTGGTGAGAGACCTACATGAGAGAAAAATAAAAGACAATATCTGGGATAGGGAGGGTGGGAGGGAGCCGCAAGAGGGAGGAGATACGGGGATATATGTATATGTATAGCTGATTCACTTTGATATACAGCAGAAACTAACACACCACTGTAAAGCAATTATACTCCAATAAAGATGTTAAAAAAAAAAGACAATGCCCAGGGCTTCCCTGGTGGCGCAGTGGTTGAGAATCTGCCTGCCAATGCAGGGGACACGGGTTCGAGCCCTGGTCTGGGAAGATCCCACATGCCACAGAGCAACTGGGCCCGTGAGCCACAATTACTGAGCCTGTGCGTCTGGAGCCTGTGCTCCGCAACAAGAGAGGCCGCGATAGTGAGAGGCCCGCGCACCACGATGAAGAGTGGCCCCCACTTGCCACAACAAGAGAAAGCCCTCGCGCAGAAACGAAGACCCAGTGCAGCCATAAATAAATATTAAAAATAATATTTAAAAAAAAAAAAACAACAACAACAATGCCCATCTTGTGTAAGCCACTATCGTGGGGATTTCTGACCCTTATAATTGAACCTCATCCTAACACCTAATACTTTACGTGAATCTCACCAGGAATCCCTCAACTCTGGAGGTGTAAGAGATAGTCACTTCCTTATTGCTTAAGCAAGTTTGAGTTGTGTTTCATTAACTGTATTAGTTTTCTAGGTCAGCCGTAACAAAGTACCACAGACTGGGTGGTTAAAACAAAAGAAATTTATTCTCTCACAGTTCTGGAGGCTAGGAGTCCACAATCAAGGTGTCAGCAGGGTTGGTTCCTTCTGAAGGCTGTGAGGGAGAATCTGTTCCATGCGTCTCCCCTAGCTTCTGGTGGTTTGCTGGCAATATTTGGCTTTCTTTGGCTTGTAGATGCATCACCCTGATCTCTGCCTCCATCTTCACATGGTCTTTCTCCTGTATGTTTTTGTCTGTGTATCTTCTCGTCTTCTTAGGACACCAGTCATACTGGATTAGGGTCCACCCTAATCCAGTATGACCTCATCTTAACTTGATTACATCTGTAAAGACCCTTTTTCCAAATAAGGTCACATTCACAGGTACAAGGGGTGAAGACTTCAACATATCGTTGGGGGAGGGGGGTGACCATTCAACTCACAATAGTGATATAAGCGAAAAATTGACCTATAGTAGTGAAAATCATCTTAAAGAAGAGAGTAACGTTACACTACCTGGTTTCAAGACTTCCTGTAAAGTTACATTTATTAAAACGGTGGTATTGGCCAAGGATTGGCAAAGAGACCAATGGGACAGACAAGAGTTCAGAAATACATACACACATATTTGGTTAATTGATTTATGAGAAAGGTGTCAATGCAATTCAATGAGGAAATAAAAATCTTTTCAACAAGTGGTGCTGGAAGAACTAGGTATCTGTACAGAAAAAAATTTACAATAACACCTACTATACACCCTACACAAAAATTAACTTGCAGTGGATCATAGACCTAAACATAAAAGCTAAATCTGCAAAGTTTCTAGAAGAAAACATAAGAGAATATCCTCAAGACTTGGATGTAGGGAAAGATTTTTGGTTGGTATATAAAAAGCACTAATCATTTTTTTAATTGAGAAATCAGACTTCATCAAAATTTAAAACTTTTGGTCATCAGTTGTCATTACAAAAAGAAAAAGGCAAACCCCAGACTGAAAGAAATTGTGGAAATCCATATAACAGACACAGGATTTGTTTTAGGGACATAGAAAGATTATCTACAAATTAATAATAAAAAACAACCAACCTAGGAAAAACAAAACATGGGCAAAACACTTGAACACACACCTCACAAAAGAAGATATAGGAATGACTAATAAACACATGAACATGAAAAGTCAAACATGCAATTACCCTGTGATCTAGCAATTCTTCTACATTTTTATCCAAGAAAAGTAAAAAACAATATAAGAATGAATTTTTACTCATAATAGCCAAACACTGGTAACAACCCAAATGTCCATAAACAGAAGAATAGACACACAACTGTGGTACAGTCATATACCAGAATACTGCTCAGCAAAGAAGCAACAAACTACTGACACAAGACAACATGGACGAGTCTTAGGAATACGATGCTCGCCAAAGGATGCTGCAGCGGGTTGAATAACAGCCTCTCAAAGACATTCAACTCTAATCCCCGCAGCAACATGGCAGAAGGGAATGTTGATAATGGGGGAGGCTGTGTTTGTGTGAGGGCAGGAGGTATATGGAAAGTCTCTGTACTTTCCACACAATTTTGCTGTGAACCTAAAACTGCTCTTCAAAGTAAAGTCTATTTAAAAAAAAAAAAACAACAGTAAATGAAGTCATGGCATAGAAAACAAGTGACCTTTCAAAGAAAGAAAAATACCTCCACGTGATTTTTTTTTACAGAGTTATCTCAATATAATCAACATACAATAAACTGCACAGATTTTGAATATACAATTTGAAAAGTTTTGACATCTGTTCATAAGATAGTGAATGTAGCCACCACCCACAAAGGTTTCCTCCTGCCCCACTGTCATCCCCTCCAGCCCCATTCTCAGGCAACCACTAATCTGCTGTCTGTCACTATAGATTAGTTTGCATTTACTAGAATTTTAAATAAATGGAATCATACAGTATGTACTCTCTTTCTGTAATTATTTTGAGATTCATCCATGTTGTTGTGGGTATCAATAGCTCACTCATTTTTACTGCTAAATAATATTCCATTGTATGGATATACCACAATTTGTTTATCTATTCACCGGTTGATGGACATTTGGGTTGGTTCTAGTTTTGACTATGACAAATAAAGCTGGTACACAAGTACAGGCAGATGGTTTTGTTTCTCTTGGATAAATACCTAAGAGTAGAAAGACTGGATCATACGGTAGGTGTGCTTTTAACTTTTAACTCCTAAAGAAAGAAAACACTTTAATGTGATTTTTAAACCAAAACAACCCACTGTGAGTCTCAGGCAGAATCAAGACAGGAGTTTCCCTAGTGCCAGGTCCTAAGACTTTCCGCTGCCACCATCTGGGGAGCAAAAAGAGGAGAGAGCTGTCCCCAGAAGTCCACTCCCAGCACCAGGATCTTGTCCTGTTTTCTCTGCTCTCTCCTGCAATGTTGCCTCCACCCCATCATACCCACAGCCCGCAGCCATTCAAAAGCCATTTGCCTAACTTGATTACAGGTGAAGAATTGGAGTGGTTCAAGCCACAAACATAACTCAGTGGGAAAGAAGAACATGGGCTTAAAGCTACTCTCCAGCCCTCTGTAGCATCTTAATGTCACAGAGGAAAAAAGAACTTCTAATTCTGGAAATGAGCTAGCACTCTTTTTGCACCCCAAACCACCTTGGCAAGTTGCAGAGGTGCTATTTATTCCAGCGCCAGGCACAAGGTAAGTACCTAATTTTCATTTGAATGAGTGAATGTCTACCACACACGTTCCTCTAATTAGCCACAAAAGATACAGTTGGAGAGAAAAACAAATATCATATATTAACGCATGTATGTGGAACCTAGAAAAATGGTACAGATGAACCGGTTTGCAGGGCAGAAGTTGGGACACAGATGCAGAGAACAAACGTATGGACACCAAGGAGGGAAAACCGCGGTGGGGTGGGGATGGTGGTGTGCTGAATTGGGCGATTGGGATTGACATGTATACACTGATGTGTATAAAATTGATGACTAATAAGAACCTGCAGTATAAAAAAACAAACAAACAAACAAAAAACAACTAATACTAAACTTTCTTTGGGTTATTTGTCTGGAAATATGTTAATATAAATGTTTCAGACATTACATGAAATTTCTAAAAATCTTATATGTTCTGGTATAATGTTATAAGTCATAATTCTAGTTATTACTTTAAAATGTACATCTCAGAAATAACTAAATTTCCTTGTCAATTGCATTATTATGAACTTTCATCAAATCTTTAACCATGTCATTTTTAAGTCTTTTGTCATTTACAGACAGTTCTGGGTGTACTCTGATGCTTTCGCAAAAATGTTCCTATAAAAGGGTTTCATCTTCAAGGAATTCATGGAAAAGACTCTGACAAGTACAGGTTTCTGGTAACTGACTATACTGCTGAACTGAATGAATAAGCATTTTCAGAACTCTAATGGAAAACTGATGAATTCATAAAAGTGCTAACAAAAGATCAAGATGAAAAAAAAATTAATTACCTGGGACTGAGTGAACTGATGAGGATGATTATAATTTTTGTGACTTTCTGTTTGAGTTAAAAAAAAAAAAAAAAAAAAAGATACAGTTGGTTTCAGGCAAGAGCATGTAGTACACTAGGGGTCAGAAGGCCCGGACTCTGGTGCCTGCCTTGCCGTTAAACTACCTGTGTACTAGGGGGAGGACATGGAACTTTTCTGAGCTTCGATTTCCTTAAATGTAAGATAAGAAAACAACCTGACTTCTTTAGCTTTGGGGCCATTTAAATAAGATGACACACGCAAAAATCCTTTATAAAATGTGTACATTTACAAATTTATCTACAAATGTATTAGCAAATAAAAACAGTTCTACAATATGACTTTTTTTTACATTGTCTTCCAAAATCTCAAACCTGGCTCATACATTTAGCTCTACTTTGTTAGGAAGTTAAGGAAGAACAAATTTTTGCCAAGCCTAGTAAATCAAGCAGTTGAGCCACAAAGAGTTGAATTGACTTTCCAAAGATCACCCAGGGAGTCATTTTTCCGGCAAACTCGAATCTGGCACTCCTTTCTGGGGACAAGTTCATCTCCTCTTTATCTCCGGGTTTCCATCAGCACTTCTCTGTACTGCTGTAAACCTCTGACATTGCTAAATGTGGAGCTGGCTTAGTCAGTCTACCTGAAAGCAAATGCTAATTTCTCCATTGCACTATAGAGAATAATTAACTCGATTATTTTATAAGTGGTGTTAGTTAATCTTCTCAGATAAAGACCACCTAGCTCAGGACTTCCCTGGTTGTGCAGTGGTTAAGAATCCACCTGCCAATGCAGGGGACACGGGTTTGACCCCTGGTCCGGGAAGCTCCCACATGCCGCGGAGCAACTAAGTCCGTGAGCTACAACTACTGAGCCTGCGCTCTGGAGCCTGAGAGCCACAACTACTGAACCCATGTGCCACAACTACTGAAGCCCACGCACCTAGAGCCCATGCTCCGCAAGAAGAGAAGCCACTGCAATGAGAAGCCCACGCACCACAACAAAGTGTAGCCCCCGCTCGCCGCAACTAGAGAAAGCCCGCCGCAGCAGTGAAGACCCAATGCAGCCAAAAATAAATTAAAAAAAAAAAGACCACCTAGCTCAAATACATAGTCCAATATTTTAAAATTACAGTTAAACCAACAGTCTATTAATGCAAGAGATTATTTCCACCGTTGTTGGTGGGGGGGGGGGGGGCGGAAAGACATACAGAGATCTAAAATTCAGAATGGGCCAAACCTTCATGTGATCTTTATTTGCCTCCAGCTTTACATTGCCCATCCCCACTACCCAGGGTTTATTTTGGATGAACATCTGATTTGGGTTGGGGTTAGGGGACATGACTGTAGATGTGAAGTGGTAAATCATGGCCGTCTGAGGTCCTGACAGTGGATTCTCCATCTTCTACGTTCCATGACACTGTTTTGTGCATTCCAGTAGGATCACTTGACTCTTTCCTATGTTCTAACACAGATGCCCACATGAGTAGAAATGAATAAATGAAGAAACACACACACTTAGCAGACACACCACTAGCATTGTACGTATGGAAAGAAGTAGAGAGAAGAATGCAAAATTCCCTTCTGAATAACACCTTTTACCAGAATCTCCTGGTAGAGAAAACTTTGAGATGACCATACTAATTGCAATGAAATATAAATAAGGCAATGATAGGTTTTCAATGATAAAAAACAGACCAGCTACAGGGGTTCCCAGGGCAGTGAAAGTAACATACCTCGTGACCCCACCCTGTGGAGAGGAACTTACTCTAAAGCTATCCTCTTCTCTCCCTGGATGATACTTTCATCCTCCTGAAATACGCTTCAAAAGGATGACCTTTTGAAAAGGAAATGTAGTCTAACTTTTTTAAAAATTAAGAGTTTGGGTAACTTTGCATGAAAAAGAAACAAAGAAAGTAGGTTCTATGTTGTCAATATAGTAGAAAATTTTAGTGTTCAGTAAAACCTCATACTGTAAGTAAAGTAGAATCCAGTAACTTAATATGTTCAATGGGAAAAAAACATCAATGTGAGTACAGAACTTTTAAGCTCTCTCATTGAATGTGTCCCAACATCAGCAGCTGTTCTTTGGTTCATCCCCAAAACGTGAACATCACTAAGAGTGGGAATTTGTTCTCTAATTTCACTAAATGGAAAAAGGACTCCTTGGAGAGAAGCTTACTGAATATCTTAGGGAAGGGGAAAAAAATCAGTTTGAATCTGGATTATCTTGTTTCCAGAGAGCAAAGATGCTTTTCAAAAACAGCTGCAGTCGAGTAACTCAGAGCGAGCTCCCACTTGGCATGTGATGACAATTTAAGTTTCGTCATCTTCATATACAGTGTAAATCAGTGGTTCTCAAACTTGAGAGAACATCAGAACCATCTGGAGGTGTTAAAACCCACATTGCGGGGCCCACCCCCAGAAGTCTGTAACAAGGCCCAGGAATCTGCATTTCCAACAGATTTCCAGGTGAAACTGCTGCTGGTGGTCCAGAGACCACACTTTGAGAACCATTGGTATAAATGATCTTAGTTGAACTGGGCGATTCTGTGAGCATCTATGAGTTCATTATGATCCTCAAAAGAAAAAGTCAATATAAAATGTACAGAAAGGCAGTTGTAAAAAAAATTAAATTTCTTAACATACATGGATATTTGTATCTTCCCTTTAAGTACGTGTTGGTTTATAAAGCATAGTTCTTTTAAAATCTGTGAAGCAATGAATAGATATCCACAGGTACCAAAAGCAGGAAAAACGAAATAACATGATAGAAAGAAATCCGGTCCTCAGTCAACACCACTAGAACACAATAACTAATCAAAATTCTTGTGTTCAAAGATGACAAACTAGCCAAATGGCCCAAAGAAGAGAATTAACTTGGTACCTCATCATCTAGGGGGAAAAAACCTCTAAATGCTCATTGTAATAAGATGTTCACACAGTCATAGCTCAGTGACATATTTTCAATTAATGTATCAAATGAGGTTAATATATAATAATGGCAAGACAATGAGTTTGGCAATGTCAGCCATGTGAAACCCAAACCGACATCCTTTCCGAGGAAGACGTAAGTTTCATAAACTAAAGTCTATGAGAAAGTAATAGACTTAAAATTCCCACTGATAAAACCAGGTGCAACTGAAGTATAAAAGGTATTTAACTAAAGACTCAGGTTTACATTACCGTGGAGTATAAAACCAAATTGAGGTATCCACCAAGAACCAATCAGTGGACAATACACAAGGTCTAATATTGTCTTGCTTTGCTTTTATCTTTAGAATCTGGTAAGATTACTACAACCACAGGAAAATGCAGAAATAGAATCAGGTCAAATTACTGTTAACTCCAAGGGGATGTCCCTGAGGAGATATAAGAATAAACGTAAGAATAAGGACAAAATAAGGATAAAAGCTTATAAACTGCACAAAGGCTGACATGTGAAGGCTAATAGCAGTTTTATTCATAATAGCCAAAACCTGGAAACTATCCAAATCCCCATTAATAAGTGAATGAATAAGCAAATTGCAGCACATCCATACTATGAAATACTACTCAGCAAAAAAAAGGAACGAAGTATTGATACATGCTACAATACAAATGAATCTCAAAAATATCATAAGCCAAAGAAGTTAGACAAGAGTACCCACAGTATGATCTTTTTACTTTTCTTTCTTAAGGCACGATCTTTGTGTTAGTGTATGTGGAATAATTCTTTAGGTGTTTAAAATATTTATAAGGAGTTAGTTTATTGGACTGGTGACTTCATCAAATGTTTAGAAAATTTTGATAAGACAGTTTTCAGTCAATGTTGAAATGCATGGGGGAATTTAATTTGTCAAAATTCAATGTTTTAATTTATTGGTTGTGGAAGTCATGTAAATACTCAAAAGGATATAAATTTCAATGATTAAAGGAATGTTAACTGTTCAAAACATGCATAAGAGGAATACACTGTTACATTAAATAAGGCATAATAGAAGGAAGTGGTCCTCGCTTGCACAAAAGCCTCTTACACATTCAATAATGCATCAGCATGCATCGTACAAACACCTCCAGTCTTGGTCAGCACGAACACACGCATTTGGCAAAGTTCTCATCAGTGTGCATAGATGATCCTGGGTTCTGTTTTTTCCACTTAATGACATTTCATATGTACACTATTAGCTATAGAAATAGCCCACAGGACTTCCCTGGTGGTGCAGTGGTTAAAAATCCGCCTGCCAATGCAGGGGACACGGGTTCGAGCCCTGGTCCAGGAAGATCCCACATGCCGCGGAGCAACTAAGCCAGTGCACCGCAACTACCGAGCTTGCACTGTAGGGCCCGCGTGCCGAAACTACCGAGCCCTCGTGCTGCAACTACTGAAGCCCGCGTGCCTAGAGCTCGTGCTCCGCAACAAGAGAAGCCACTGCAATGAGAAGCCCGTGCACCGCAACGAAGAGTAGTCCCCGCTCGCCGCAACTAGAGAAAGCCCGCTCACAGCAACGAAGACCCAACGCGGCCAAAAAAAAAAAAAAGAAAAGAAATAGCCCACAACGTTGTTGTTTTTGAGATTCTGATAAGGCATCTGTGATATACCATAGTTTGCTGACCTTTTCCTCCATTGTTGGGGCTTAAGTTCAAAGTCATTAAAAATTATAGTTACCAATCGTTTCTTTCTCGCCATGGTACACTAGCAATACCCAGACCTGGCTCAGAATCCCGGCTCCACCTTGTCATAGCCATGTGACCTTGAGCAGACCACCTGACCTTTCTGATCCTTACTTATCCCAGGGTTTCCAAAAAGGATAAAATAAGGCACACCTGCAGCTCCTGGCACATACTTGGTGCTCAGAAATGTTGAGCCCTGCAGGGGGCGAGGGTTCTATCCCTGGTAGGGAAACTGAGATTAAAAAAAAAAAGAAAGAAAGAAAGAAAAGGAAAAGAAATGTTGAGCCCTAGATCTCACACGTATTTTCCTGATGTACATACTCTTCAGAGCATCCAAGCCTTTCAATTTTAGTGTAACAATTACACCACTTTCGACCTGATATTCTTCATATTCTAGCCATAATCTTCACTGCTTTTCTTTTTTGAGAGTTGATTTACACTTCCATTTTTCATTCCTTCAATCCATTATATCCCTAAGTTTTGTTTGTTTGCTGTGTTTGTGTTTTTGCTCCTACTTTTTCCATCTGCTACTCTGTCTGTAATCCATGGCCTTCAAATCATTTGTGCTGCATTTTCTCTTCTCCTGTTTGGTGTCTATCTTTTCAGTCTGTTTTCTTTAGGCATACATTGGTGTATATATTTTAAATAAGATCATACGTTATATTCTGTTTGTAACCAGTAATCGTATGATCAGTTTCCATGTCAAATATGTTTTCTCATTATTTTAATAGATGTGTTGGTAAATTGCAATTTAATCAATTCCTCATTTTTAACATTTAGGTTGTCTTTACTTTTTCACTTTTATAGGTGATGCTTTGATGAATATTCTAGTAGCTATATCTTTAGGCTCATCCGTGATTGCTCCCTTAGAATTAACTCATACATGTTAAATTGCTGGGTCAAAAAAAACATAGAATTCTAGGTCTTTTAGTATGTATTTTCACATTATCTAGATAAAGATTATACACAATAGGGTTATAGCTTCCTGCAGAAAATCCACGGCAATATTATCACATCGATTTCCTTTAGATACTCCCCTACAGATCAGTCTTCAGAAATATTAATATTTTGAGCCGTTTTCCTGAATAAAAAATTATAAATAAACTATTACGAGCTCACATTTTTACAATCTGATACAAAAGAAGTAACTACTCTCTGGAATGTCACCTTTATTAAACCAGTGCTCTCTGAGAGCACCTTACAATGTAGTGCCTGTTTTATAAAAGCACATTCATTTGATTTTGAGATCAGTATGTGAGGGGGCCTGGGGGCATTCCCATCCTCTTTTGTGCTCTCATTCGCCCTAGCAATGCCGACTAAACACTTTGTTTTCAACCACAGGGTCTGGGCCCTCCATAGCTATACCATGCCTTTTAGATTAAATCTGATTCCCTCCTTCAAGTGGATGCTTTATTCTCACAGCCAACAGGTCACAGAGTTCAGAGAAAGAAGATCATGTTCCATAATGTTTATTAATGTCTTAAAACTATGTGCCCATCTATTCTGACTCTGAAAGAAATCGAAGTTAGTCTTACAGAAAATCAGGTGCAGTGAATCAATCAATTAATTAATCATTGCTGAGTGCCAACAATGTGTAAGGCAGCAGAAGTCCTCCGAATCAGAGAATAGGCTTAAAATACATTGGTAAATATTCTTCTTTCATTTTGGTTGCTTTTCCTGGAATATTGGATGAATGTTTAAGTTTGCATTTTGTTTTTCTAGATGTTATTTTTTCTTAGCCTGGAGGAAGACCACAGTAGCTAAGTTTTTAAAGTATCGTGTTTTTCCTCAAAAGGTGCTTTTTAAATTGAGGAGATTGAGTGTCTTGCAATATGAATATTGGCTTTATGTGTTTCCTCTTCTGTGAAATGTCCATTTATGTCTTTTGCTTATTTTTCTATTGGGTTATTGTCCTTTGCTTACTGATTTGTAGAAGTTCTTAAAATATTCTTGATAGAGATTCTTTGTTATATATGATACATCTTCTCTATTTGTAGTTTACCTTTTCACCTTCTTTAACATGTCTTTTGATTAATACTAGTTTTCAATTTCAATATAGTCAGTCATCACACTTACTTGATAATGGGCTTTTTCGGGTCCAGTGTTTAAGAAATCCTTCCCTACCCTCCAGATCTAAAGATATTCACTCATATTTTTTTTCTGCAAGTTTTAAAGTTTTGCTTTTGATATTTGAATCCTTAATCCATCTGGAGTTGATTTGCATGTCTGATGTGAGATAGGAATCTGATTTATTTTTCATATGGATAATTTTTTTCCTGTTCCATTTATTGAATTCCTCATAAATAATCCAGGAAACGCAAATCAAGACCATAAAGAGATACCAATTTACATCCGTTTAGCTGGCAAAAATTGAGAAGTCTGACCGTACCAAGTGCTGAAGAGGATAGATCAATAGGATGGTGAGAATATAAACTGTTACAACTGCTTTGGAAAACAGTCTGGCTTTATACTGCAAAGTTGAACATTCATACATCCTACAGTGGAGCCACATTCCATTCATAGGTATAAACCGAGGGCGACTCCAGCAGCTATGCACTGGGAGAGAAAACCACTTATGAGAATGCTTATTAGAGCAAGACATGTGAAAGCCTAAACTCCAGTATCCAGGAGGCCAGATAAATAAATGCTGGTATAGTCAAACAATGAAATACTATACCGCAGTGAAGATGAATGAATCACTGCAAACCACAACTCTTAGTAACAGAAGTAAATGACTCTTAGTAATAGAAAACTAAATGGGAAAAAAGTCCCAGAAGACTATATACAGCATAATATCCTTTTTATAAAAGTCAAGAAGAGTTGAAACTAATCATTAATTTCTTTGCGTGCATATATGTGTGATAAAAAATAATTTAAATCAAGAATGAATAAAAATACAAGATTCAGAATTGTGGCTATACAGGTGGAAGAGGCAGGGGGATGGGCCAGGGCAGGGCACACAGAAGGTGGAAGTTTTTGTCAGTGTGTTGGTTCGCTGACTGGATAGTGAGATCGTGGGTGGTCGTTATATTATTTTATTATATTTTTTTAAAGGTAACTTTCTAAAATTATTTATTTATTTATTTATGTCTGTGTTGGGTCTTCGTTGCTGCACGCGGACTTTCTCTAGTTGCAGCAAGCGGGGGCTGCTCTTCGTGGCAGAGCCTGGGTGGGCTCTAGGCGTGTAGGCTTCAGTAGTTGTGGCACACAGGCTCAGTAGTTGTGGCGCATGGCCTTAGTTGCTCCACGACATGTGGGATCTTCCGGGACCAGGGATCGAACCCATGTGCCCTGCATTGGCAGGCGGATTCTTAACCACTGCGCCACCAGGGAAGTCCCGGTCGTTACATTATTAACAAATTAACACACAAGTAGATAAAATAAAAGAGGGCCAAGCATGGACCAGTGATGAGAGAGGGAGAGAAAAACCAGCACAGAGCCTTTGAGGAATGAGCCGGCCTAAGGTGTGAAGTGATGACACTCAAAACGAAGGTCAAAAAGCTGTTTGAGGGAACTCTCTGGTGGTCCAGTGGTTAGGACTCTGCCTTTCACTGCCGAGGGCCTGGGTTCAATCCCTGTTCGGGGAACTAGGATCCCACAAGCCGTGCCGCGTGCGCAGCCAGAAAAAAAAAAGGTATTTGATGTAAGTAACAGTTAAGTATTACTAAATCAAAACTCCTCACCTTAGTAATTTTTTCACTAGATCCTGATTAGGTATTAGTTAGTTTATATATGCAGGCTGCCTGAATTCCATGTCATTTCAGGTCTGTTTGGATCACAGTGAAAAAAATAAATTCTCTAGGGAGAGACTGGATAGAAAGAGAAGCAAGCTGACTAAGAAAACCTTCAGTTCTTCCAAGCACTCTCATTATGTCACAAGAATAAGTTAAAGACTATGGCATTTCCAAACTTCTAATAATAAAAGCAGCTTACATTTTTCTGGGATTTTATATTTGCTTAGTGTTCTCACATACATGCTTCATTTAATAATGCGTCATAGAGCCTGAGAACTTACAAAATCAAGGCTGTCAGATGTTGGTGACAAGAAATAATAACAGTACAAATAAAACTGAGTGCTGGGGTTATTTCAAAGCTGAGTCTCTGTAGATAAGAGCTTACTAAAGACAAATCAGAAAATGGGACATAAATTTATCAGCATGATCTTTTTTTTTTTTTTTTTAATAAATTTATTTATTTATTTGTTTTAGCTGTGTTGGGTCTTCGTTTCTGTGCGAGGGCTTTCTCTAGTTGTGGCAAGCGGGGGCCACTCTTCATCGCGGTGCGCGGGCCTCTCACCATCGCGGCCTCTCTTGTTGCGGAGCACAGGCTCCAGACGCGCAGCCTCAGTAGTTGTGGCTCACGGGCCCAGTTGCTCCGCGGCATGTGGGATCTTCCCAGACCAGGGCTCGAACCCGTGTCCCCTGCATTGGCAGGCAGATTCTCAACCACTGCGCCACCAGGGAAGCCCCTCAGCATGATCTTTTTGTGCTTCAATTTCTTTAAATCTTAGTCTAAACGGGAGGTTACCCTACTGTTGTTCTAAAACTCCAACTCAACAAATATTCGTCGAGTTCCTAAAATATGTAGGCACTGTGCTTGGATCTAGGAATAAAACAATGAACAAAGAAGACAATAGCCATGGAGCTATTGATAAACAATGTTTAGCAAAATAAATATATTTCTATTTTTATTTAAAAAACTGGATCATACATGATATCTTTCATGAAGGTTTACTTGCCTTTATCCAAAACATGTCCAGTAGAATTGATGACCCCTCCTCTGTCCCCACTAGACCTCACTGTGCTTCCTTTATAGTATTCGTCATGCTGACTTACAATCATTTGCATACACGTCTGCAGCAGATGTCTGTTACTTTTATTCTGTTCAGGACCTTTTCTTTTCAGGAACTCCTTTCTCCACTTTCTAAGGCTGTCAGTTACATGCCCCCGCCTCCCCAGTCCGTGGGGAAGCACAAGATGCAGGCTGGCCACAGAGAGAAGGTGGGTCTGTGACCCAAGTAGAACCTGTTTTGGAGGCTTGATTTGGATCCTGGAAGAGAAGAATCTGTTTCTCCTCCTAAATCACTAGTACTAATATGGATGCCTAGAGCTTTGCCTCCATGGGAAAATCTAAGAACACAGAGGAGAACAGAATTGTGAAATGGAGAGAGAGACTGGATCCTGATGATACTCTTTATTTATTTATTTGGTTGTGACGGGTCTTAGTTGCATCAGGAGGGCTCCTTAGTTGCAGCTTGTGGGCTCCTTATTTGCGGCTTGGGGGCTCCTTAGTTGCGGCATGCAGGCTCCTTAGTTGTGGCACGTGGGATCTAGTTCCCTGGCCAGGGATTGAACCCGGGCGCCCTGCATTGGGAGCGTGGAGTCTTAACCACTGGACCACCAGGGAAGTTCCCTGATGATATTCTTTAAGCCTGAACCAGCAGTACCTGCAACCCATTATCCCAGTTAAAAGAACCAATATATTGACTTTTAACTTAAGCTTGTTAGGTTAGTTTTTTGTCCCTTAAAACTAGGAAATCCCAACCAATAATGTGTATGTCTCCTCCCAGACTGTCAGCTTCTAGGAGTACCTATGAGCGAGGGCCTAATCGGCACCTACACTGACCTGGTGGCAATGGCTGACAGGCTGACATGGCAGGCAAATGCCTAGATAAAATTGTTCAGCGTCTAGAGCAGGTGTGTGTAACCCTAGGCCCATGAACTCCCAATTGGATCCATGAGTGGATGTGTATATGTGGATTTTTCAGGTAAGAAAGTTAATACTTGTCATCAGATGCTCAAAAGAATCCCAAACCAAGAAAGTCCAGGAACTCTCACTGGTTTAAAGGCTGTGCCTCACTAACTCAGCCTGGTTTCAGTGACAGCAGTCATCACATCTGGATACATGGAGCCAGGGGAGAAAGAGCTTTGGCCGAACTTTCCTTCAAGTCTAGAGAATGCAAAAGCTTGCTGTATTCTAAACGCAGTCATGCCATGTTTGTGTGGTTTGTTCCTTTTCGTGTGTGAGGATGCTTTCTCGTCTGCTCTTCTAGATCCACTGAGGGATATAGCTGGGAAATGTAAGGTAAGAAGAGAAATCCAACCCCCTTTGACCACAGCCCTCACTTCATATCACATAACTGACAGAACCCCTCCTGCACTCCCTCCCAGTCCCTGGGATCCCTTGAGCACTGACCACACCTAATCCTGTTATTAATCTCTAGATCCATTCTTTCCTCTTTTATTGTGGGAAAATACACATAACATACAATTTACCATCCTAACCATTTTTAAGCGTACTGTTCAGCGGCGTTAAGTACATTCACATTGTTGTGCTACCATCACCACCATCCATCCCCAGAACTTTTTCATCATCCCAAACTGAAACTCTGTGCCCATTAAACACTAACTCCCCATTCACCTCTCCCCCCAGCCCTAGGAAGCTCTATTCCACTTTCTGTCTCTATGAACTTGACTAATTTAGGTACCTCATATAAGTAAAATCATACAATATTTGTCCTTAAACGTCTGGCTTTTTTCACTTCTCAGAATGTCCTCAAGTTTCAGCCATGTGGTAGCATCTAGCTTCCATTCTGAGTCACCTGGGGACCACAGTGAGTTAGCTTCCCAAACCTGCCTCTTCACGGCTGACGCACAGGCTGGCTCTCAGAGAGCCGGACCGAATGCTGAGCCAGATGCTGTGAATCTTCACTTCCCTGGCACAAACGAGCCTCTCTCAGGGGCTTCCTGGGGAAGACAGATGGGAGAGATTATTATCCCAGGCCCATGAGGTCTCCAAGTATTGCCAAATTAATTCATATAGATTTTCTTGATGTTTTTCTTTTTTTATTGAGGTATAATTGGTCTATAACATTATATTAGTTTCAATTGTACAACATAATGATTCAACATGTGTGTATATTGCAAAATGATCACCACAATAAGTCTAGTTAACATCTGCTACCATACAATGTTACAAATTCTTTTTTCGTGTGATGAAAACTTTTAAGATCTACTCTCTTAACAATTTTCAATTGATGTTTTTCAAAGATAAAAGACTGTCTTTGTGGGGAATTCCCTGGCGGTCCAGTGGTTAGGACTCCAAGCTTCCAATGCAGGGGGCACAGGTTCAGGGAACTAAGATCCCGCGGGCGCGGCCAAAAAAAAAAAGGACTATCTTTGTGCACCAAATATGCACGTGAATAGAAAAGGCTATCAGATCTTTCACTAGGTGAGGTTGGAGCAAGTTCTGGGGAAGCTCTAGTGAGGAAGAGAGGGGATGCTAATGAAGAATCAACCAGGACTGGTAGATAGTCCCAAAGCATCAGCTTTCTTCATGGGAAAGCTGCGCTGGAGAACACAGTGGGACCTCCTACTCCAACCCCACTTGACTGAGAGCAATCAGGCCTGTGGCTGTAGTGAGGATGTGACTCTCCTCCGCGAGGCCCTGCTCCAGGGCGCCTACAACATGAAGGTTGGAAGCACAAGACCTGCTCCACCTGAACACAGGCAGGTCCAAGAGGGGACAGTCAACTGCTCATGCTGCACAGGGGTACACGTGACTTTGACTGGTCAACCCACCCTATTGAGGATCCTGATCAAACTTAGTCATCAATAAATCACTCTTCTATTAAGAAGCAGCCAGAAAAGGGATGAAGGGGGAGGCAGGAAGTAAAAGCATTGGGAATGGTCATTCCTCTCTGGGCTGAGGCAGGGATGAGGGGATAAGAGGAAAATAAATCCACCTTGCAAATTCCAGAAAAGCCAGCCTCACTGTGCCCGACAGCAATGGCCTTCAAACCGGACGTAGCAAAGAGAGTTGCTAGTTTATGAGCTCTCAGCAACTTTTAGGGAATTAATTTTCAGATCCTCACCTTGAGTTTGTCTTCTTTCTTAAAATTGTCCTGCCAGAGAAGCAGTGTGGTCAAACTATTATACTGGTGCTCTATTTCTACCTCCCTGTTCTCCATAGTGCTTCTCCCACTTAGGAGAAGTGTTAGGGTTAGGGTTAGGGTTAGGGTTAGGGTTAGGGTTAGGTTTAGGGTTTGGGTTTGGGTTTGGGTTTAGAGAAGGGTTAGGTTTAGGTTTAGGGTTTGGGTTTGGGTTTAGAGTAGGGTTAGGTTTAGGGTTAGGTTTGGGAACTCAATCTCTCGCTCATCTGAATCTTCCAATGGTGCATTGCCACTCAGTATAAAAATCTCCAGGCACCCAACAAAGGGCAATTTAAAATAGTGGTGTTGATGAGAAAATGAATAACTCTAAAGGAATGTCTTAGGTTGGTGTATTAGTTTCCCATGGCTGCCATAACAAGCATTTCCACAAACTTGGTGGCCTCAAAAATAGAAATTTATTTGCTTACAGTTCTGGGGGCCAGATGTCCAATTCAAGATGTCAGCCGGGACAAGCTCCCTCCTAAGGAAAAATAATCCTTCCTTGCCTCTTCCAGCTTTTGGTGGCTCCAGGCATGCCTTGGCTTGTGGCTGCATCACTCAATCTCTGCCTCTGTCTTCATGTGGCCTTCTCTGTCTTTGTGTCTCCTCGTCTTTCTCTTATAAGGACACTTGTCTTTGGATTTAAGGCCCCTCTTCTGGGGTAGTCCAGCATGATCTCATCTTACAATTCTTAATTATATTTGCAAAGACTATTTTTCCAAATAAGGCCATATTCACAGGTTACAGGAGTTAGGATATGGATGTATCTTTTCGGGGGCCACAATTCAACCTACTGCAGCTGGGTTACCCCAGAAGCATTGCCAAGATCAAGACCTGAGTGCAAATTCTTTTTTAGGGAGGTGATCCCAGGAAGCATCAGCAGGATAGTGGGAAATGACTGACGGGGAAGAGAAGGAAGCCAATACAGAGTACCTTAATGAGTTACCACTGTGAGAAACAGGGGTTCACTTCCAGAGTGAGCCCTGGGGAGACGGTGTAGAACACACCTCAGGGTTCTGAGTCAGGGAAGCTGTAGTATTCATGCTCAGAATCTCATTTGTCATTGACTGAAGGCTGTCCCCATGGGTATTAACTCCCTGATCCTTGAACACTCAGGCGAAGTGAAAGCTTTCAAAGGATCATTCATATATGTATTTGAATACGTAGTGCACGTACTGAAATGCTAAGTGCCTAGGGGATGTGGGTGGGGTATTGATAGCGTCTGCTACTGGGCAAGTCAGGTAGTTTTTATTTCATTGCTTCTATCAAAACTGAAGAAGGAGCTACTAGAGTTGTCCACCGACAGGTCATTTAAAATAATATTTAATGGAAGATCACTGAGTGATTTTTGGCATAAAACCGAGAAGAATTTCCAAAAATTGAGTGACATTAGTATACAAATTACTTCCAGACTCCTCTGCACATTTATTTGAACAAAGTTAGTTACTATATATGGGGATTAAGTAGGAATATGTGATATTCATCAATATATAATATTTATCACTGGACACATGAATTAGAAGTTTAAAAGACCAATAAAATTTTACTTGATGTTGTATAATTATGAAATTACATAGCATATTTAACTTGTTTTTTATATACTTAAAACCTTATGGTCACGGCAAATTTTAACATTTCTAATTTCAATTTACATAGGTATTTTTGTTCTGGAGAATTAAGATGCTGTGACCAATAAAAAATGGACAATTTGGGGCTTCCCTGGTGGCGCAGTGGTTGAGAGTCTGCCTGCCAATGCAGGGGACACAGGTTCGAGCCCTGGTCTGGGAAGATCCCACATGCCGCGGAGCAACTGGGCCCGTGAGCCACAACTACTAAGCCTGCGCGTCTGGAGCCTGTGCTCCGCAGCGGGAGGGGCCGCGATAGTGAGAGGCCCGCGCATCGCGATGAAGAGTGGCCCCCGCTTGCCACAACTGGAGAAGGCCCTCGCACAGAAACGAAGACCCCACACAGCCAAAAATAAATAATAAATAAATTAAAAAAAAAATAAAAGGACAATTTGGAATGGAAACATAGGTTTAAGGGAAAAAAGAATGATGGAAAATGTCCTGCTGTTAATATAGTGCTTGTTCTTTTTTTTTTAATAGATGATGGGTGGATGTATTTAAGGGATGAATTTATATACTGCTGGATATGGGTAAAAGAGTGACATGATAATTTTATTCTAAAATGTAAGTATTGGGCTTCCCTGGTGGCTCAGTGGTTAAGAATCCGCCTGCCAATTCAGGGGACATGGGTTCGAGCCCTGGTCTGGGAAGATCCCACATGCCGCCCTGAGCAACTAAGCCCGTGCACCACAACTACTAAGCCTGCACTCTAAAGCCCGCGAGCCACAACTATTGAGCCCGCACACCACAACTACTGAAGCCCACGCGCCTAGAGCCTGTGCTCCTCAACAAGAGAAGCCACCGCAGTGAGAAGCCCACGCACTGCAACGAAGAGCAGCACCCCCTCACCGCAACTAGAGAAAGCCCACACGCAGCAACGAAGACCCAACGCAGCCAAAAATAAGTAAATAAAATAAATAATAAAAAAATAAAATAAAATAAAATGTAAGTATTTATGGAACCCAGGAAATAACATCCTTTGCAATTCCATATGCTTACAATGAAAAATTTTAGAAGTCACTCTAAACTTCTTTTAGGAAACATTAACTAACCTCTAAATCTGAATCACAGATTCCTAGAAAAGAGGGTCTGATTGGCCCAATATGGATCAGATACCTACCCCTGGTAGAATCAGTTGTGGTCAGTGAGGTGGGGTCACACAGACTTTCTGTCCACTCGGAAGGGACAGTGAGGGGTTGGGTAGCATGTGCTAGATGGTTCTCGGAGAAGAGGGTGGCACCCAAGAAAGCTTGACTACTTAATAAAGGTTTTTACTTAATATGCAAGTGAACCCCAGTAAACTGATTTTTACGCTGAATCCATTTTTTAAAATATATCTTTTGAGGGAATAGACGGTGGTCACTCAGAAATACATTGGCACCAACTCTCCAGAAAATCTCTAGGCACTGATTTTCAGAGGCAGTTGAGGGTGCTGGCCATGCAGCCTGGCCCTACCAGCTCTGTTTGTCTCCATTGTAGGATGAGAAGCAGATCGGGCTCTTTGTTCATGGATGGAAACACTCAGAACATGAAATACCACATAAACCTCCCTCATAACACAAATTTCCTTCCTTCTTCCAGGCAGTGGTCCAACATGTATTTTAGGTTCCTTCTTTAGCATCTGTCAGTGTCTCTACCTCTTATTTCATAAGCCAACCTATATTTTGCTCTTATATTTTTAATCAGGTTGAGTAATGCAGCTACTAGTTTAGACCAAAATTGGATTGATTTGCTTGTGACGATGAATAACACAACAGGGAATAAAAAGGAAACATGTGCAGACAGTGTGTCTCTGGAGAGGTACCCGAGATTCTCTGAGGAACCGGAGGCTCCAGTTCAGTGTTTCCCAGCATTTTGGACATTTCTGTACTCTCTTCATGAACTTCACTATATCGCTGACTTGTACTATTTTAAAAAATAGCTGTGTTGAATTGTACACTCACCATTTAGAGTGTACAATTCAGTGTTTTTTAGTATATGCACAGAGTTGTGCAACCATCACCATCAACTAATTTTAGAACATTTTCATCCTCCACAGAAGAAAGTCCAGACCCACTAGCATTATCTCCCCATTCCTCCCCTCTACCCGCCCCTACCCGCAAACACACTTCCCAGACCTAAGAAACCATTAATTGATCTACTATATACCTCTATGGACTTGCCTATTCTGGACATTTCATGTATATGGAATCATATAATTTGTGGCTGGCTTTTTTCACTCATATAATGTTTTCAAGATTCATCCATGTTTTAGCATGAATTAGTACTTCAATCCTTTTTATTGTCAAATAATATTCCATTACATAGATATATCTCTGTATTAGTCAGGGTTCTCCAGAGAAACAGAATCAACAGGATGTGTATGTATGTATATATAGAGATTTTTAAAAAATGTTTATTTTATATTGGACTATAATTGATTTACAATGGTGTGTTAGTTTCAGGATGTATACATATATCTATTCTTTTTCAAGTTCTTTTCCCATGTAGGTTATTACAGAATATTGAGCAGAGTTTCCTGTGCTATAGAGTAGGTCCCTGTTCGTTATCTATTTTATATATAGTAGTGTGTATATGTCAATCCCAAACTCCCAATTTATCCCCGCCCCTCCACCTTCCCCCTTTGGTAACCATAAGTTTTTTTCTAAGTCTGTGAGTCTGTTTCTGTTTTGTAAATAATTTCATTTGTATCATTTTTTTTAGATTCCACATATAAGCGATATCATAGGATATTTGTCTTTCTCTGTCTGACTTACTTCACTTAGTATGGTAATCTCCAGGTCCATCCATGTTGCTGCAAATGGCATTATTTCATTCTTTTAATGGCTGAGTAATATTCCGTTGTATATATGCACCATATCCTCTTTATCCATTCATCTGTCGATGGACATTTAGGTTGCTTCCATGTCTTGGCTATTGTAAACAGTGCTGCAATGATCATTGGGGTGCATGTATCCTTTTGAACCATGGTTTTCTCCAAATACATGTCCAGGAGTGGGATTGCTGGATCATACGGTAGCTCTATATTTAGTTTTTTAAGGAACCTCCATACTGTTCTCCATAGTGGCTGTACCAATTTACATTCCCACCAGCAGTATAGAAGGGTTCTCTTTTCTCCACACCTGAGAGAGATTTATTTTTAAGCAGTTGCCTTATATGATTCTGGAAGCTTGGCAAGTCCAAAATCTCATGGAGTAGGCTAACAGGCTGGAGCCCCAGGAAAGAGCTGCAGTTCAAGTCCAAAGGCAGTCTGTGGGCAGAATTCCCTCTTGCTCAGGGGAGGTCAGTCTTTTATCCTCTTTGGGCTGTCAACCGACTGGATGAGGCCCACCCTCATTATGGACCATAGTCTGCTTTACTCAAGGTCTATAAATTTAATGGTAATCTCATCCCAAAAATACCTACACAGAAACATCCAGAATAATCTTTGATCAAATATCTGGGCACAATGGCCCAGCCATGTAACCATATCAAATCAACCATCACAACTACGTTTTATTTATACACGCACTGGGTGATGGAAATTTGTGCTGATTCCATTTTTTAGTTATCATGATGCTGTTACGAACATTCACGTACAAATTTTTGTGTGGACACATGTTTTCATTTATCTAGGAGTGAAATTACTGAACTAAATGACAACTCTACGTTTTACATTTTGAAGAAGTGCCAAAACGTTTTCCAAAGCAGCTGTACCATTTTATAGTCTAACCAGCAATTTATGAGGGTTCTAGTTTCTCCATAACTTTGCTAATACTTGTCATTATCTGTCTTTTTCAATATAGCCTTTCTAGTAGTTGTGAAGTAGCATCTCATGTCCATTTTCCTGGTGACTGATGATATCAAACCTCTTTTCATATGCTTGTTGATTGGCCTTCTGTATATATTCCTTGGAGAAATATTTATTCAGATCCTTTGCCCATTTGTTAACTGGGTTATTTCTCTTTTTATTATTAAGTTATGAGTTCTCTATATATTTGGAATACAGGTCCCATATTTGATATATAATTTGCAAATTTTGTCTCCCATTCTGTGGGTTGTCTCTTCATTTTCTTGATGGTGTCATTTGTAGCACAAAACTTTTTACTTTTGCTGAAGTCTAATTTATTCATTTTTTTTCTTTTATTGCTTATGTTTTTGGCTTCAGATCTTTAAAAAATCGCCTAATCTAAGGTTTCAAAATTTACTTCTATGTTTTCTTCTAAGAGTTTCATAAATTTAGCTCATATAGATGTGTCTAATTTTGATTTAATTTTTGTGTGTGGTGTGAGGAAGGGATTTAACATCATTCTTTTGCATGTGGCTACCTAGTTGACCCAGCACTTGAATTTTTGCTTTTATTACCTAACTTTTCCTGAAATCAATTCATTTTTTGATGAATTGATTTCAGGAAAATAAACAAATTATTTTAAAAGAAAACGTTATAGCACTACCATAAGTGTAAAGCTACTATTATTTGCCGTATAAAGAGGGGAACATAAATATAAATGCTAAGAAAACAAAACAACCCTATAAAATGTTAGAGATACAGATAACTGCTAAAGGCCTCCTTTCTTTGTTGTCAATAAAAAGAGAAATCAGTGAGTATTAGGGAGTTATTAGGGATATACCAGCACCAAATGGAGATTTGTTCCAAGTTAGAAGGATAAAAAGAAGGAATTAAAAAGGAAACATTTGTCTCACTGAGTGATTTGGGGGGAATCAGGGCCTCTCGATGAATGAACAAATAGGGAATTCCCTATGCCCCCTAAGCGTGGGTCCCACCCCGTGGGAAACCCTTCTCTGTATCACTAGCATCAACAGTAATGGAAAGAACCTGGGCTGACGGGGGAGCCCACTGTGGGTTTGATCCCAGGCTCATCACTTATCACCTGATTCTGGGCAAGTTACTCAGCCTTTCAGAACACTGTTTGCTCAGCTGTCCCTTCCGAAAGGATGGTCTGAGGATTTAATATTGAGGTATATGGAAGGCAGTTCAACAGAGGGTAGGCATAAAGAAATGTGAGTGCCCTCTCGCCACTTCCAGAAAAACAGAGAATCCAATACCCAAGCAGGGTTTCCCAAAATGTGGGATGCTAGTGACATTGGAATCTCCCTGGAGAGGAGATTCCATTGCACACAGTTGAGGGACTGCTCTCATAGACCTGCGTTGGGTCTCTATGGCTTCTGTCACTTCTGTTTTGACAGACGGGCCTTGGTGAATTTTCCATTCCTGAAGACACATCCTCTGACAACCACTCCCAAGGTTCTCTCAAGGCTCGGGGAATTTGGTTTTATGAATGACAGGAGAAAAAAGCTAAAAACATGGAGAATCCAAACACACTGCCAACAGAAAATATTTAGCTTTGAAATGGCAAACTCCTTAATTAACGTTAAAAGTCCATTCCAGAGGCTGGCCAATGAAGGTAATTACAAATGAACACATGAATAAAAGTCTTCGGAGTGTAATCCTCCAGGTTACAAATATCAACTATTTAGTCAGATTTTGTTAACTGATTTTCATGTTGTGAAAAAAGTCTAAATATACGACGGCATTTAACAAGACAGTAAAAAAAAAAAAAAAATGTTCTATATCTTGACCTGACTGGTGGTTAGACACACACACACACACACACACACACACACACACACACACGTGTGTGTGTATGTATACGTGTGTGTGCATGTGTATCCATCATATTGCACCCTTAAAATCTGTGTTACCTCTCAATACAAAATAAATATAAGAAATTACTATAAAAAAACACACTGCCAAAAATTCAACCTTCCTAAAGACAGTAGCAGCATCCATGGTCTGTCGCACTCGCATCCTCTTCCCAACCTCTGGTGACAAATGCTAAGAAGCAGAAACAAGGTACCCAGGCTACCTGTGGGCTGCATAAAGGAGGGCTGGAAAATCCCAGCTGAGAATAACCAGTTCCTGAAAAACCACAAGCTCTTTCCTGCCATGAAGAGTTACTGACCCCTTCCTTCCGGACTGCGCCAGGCAAGGTGGGGTACAGATGCGAGAGGGGATACGGGAACCCATACCTAGAACCTCTCTGCCCAGGTGGGGAGATGACCCACACAGGAGGGGTCCCAAGGTGTGACATCTAATCTGAGTCCAGGGGAAGGATGGAGAAATAGTGGCCGGAGAAGGAGAGAAAGCATATATTCCAGAAGACCAATGGGTGGAGAGGCTGGAGAGTTAAGATGCACAGTGGGGTGGAGGGTGGGCCTGAGGGGGAGAAGGCAGAATGGAAACAGATATCAGAAACTTGGTGTTCTTTCTTTAAAACAATCAATTCCATCCCGCCCCCCATTAGGTCCTGTATTTCCGATTCAGGTTGGCAGATGAAATCCTGACCCTAGCCTTGAGCCTATATACTCTCCTAGTTGGCGGTTGTTAATTAAGAAAGGTACCGACAGACCAGAGAAGCTGTTGATGGAGGTAGACGACATGCTCACCAGAGCGGTTTAAAACTGGTCAGAAAAACCTGGGGGCTGAAAACACTCAGGAGAAACTCCTACCTGCTCGTCTTTCTGGAGCCTTGACTGGAAAGTGTACAGTCGTAACCATTCTGTTGTACAGTTTACTTCCATGAAGGTAGGTACCCTTACAAGATTGCCTCTGACAAATCCCCTTGGAAGCATGTGGCCTTTTAAAGTTTACTGTTCTCTCCTGTATTGTGTAAACATTTTGTTTTCTGGGTTTTTTTGAGCTATAGCTGATTTACAATGTTGTGTTAGTTTCAGGTGTACAGCAAAGTGATTTAGTTACATATATCTAGTCTGAGTTCAGGGGAAGGATATATATATATATTCTTTTTCAGATTCTTTTCCATTAGAGGTTATTACAAGATATTGAATATAGTTCCCTGTGCTATACGGTAAGTTTTTGTTGTTTATCTATTTTATATATAATGTATCTGTTAATCCCAAACTCTTAATTTATCCCTCCCCCTCCACTTCCCCTTTGGTAACCATGAGACTGTTATCTATGTCTGTGAGTCTGTTTTGTAAATAAGTTCATTTGTATTATTTTTTTAGATTCCATAAATAAGTGATATCATATGATATTTGTCTTTGTCTGACTTACTTCGCTTAGTATGATAATCTCTAGGTCCATCCATGTTGCTGCAAATGGCATTATCTCATTCTTTCCTGTGTTGTATAAACTTTAATCTCAAAACACTTCATGTGAGGTGGTAATGGTATGGTGGTTATAGAGGGGAGAAAAACCAGAGAAAGGACAGCATTACTAGAATCATACTGTTCCATAAATGGGTTGGGAGAGATAGAGGAACAGATGAAATCATATTGGCAGCCGCTGGGGTCAAGTCAAGTGGACATGGACCCCTTTTCTCAACCCTTCCCCAATTCATTTCACTCAGTTGAACCTGGGTGATGGGTACATGGGTTTTTTTTTTTATCCTAATTCTACTTTTTTGGATATTTGAAAATTTCCATAATAAAGAATTTTTAAATTGCCTAATTGATTATCATGTAGCCGGATGTACCAAATTGTATTTAAAAGGTATTTAAGAGGTATTTGTTGCTCCCAAAGTATTTCAAGTTTAAATTACTTTGTTCAACTGAAGACCCTGATTGGATGGATGATGAATAGATAGATTAATAAACAGATGGAGGGATGCATGGTCAAATTGCTGCTAAAATAAAGACTTGGTCTCCGGAGCCCTGGCCACAGCTCCAGAGTGCACTTACCTGCCCAGTTCTAATGTACTAACCCTTGCTGATTCCATCTTTGATTTTCCTTCTAAAGCCAGATCTCTGTATCAAGACAGATAGACAAGATCCTTTTCTCTCCCCCTCCAATTTCACTCAGGCTCCTTTTGGGTCACTGACATACCTGAAAGATGTGAAATGGTGACCTCAAGATGAATGGCTCCAGGGCCTGTTACCAAATCCCCCAACAACCTATTTTCAAACAACAGGCTTAAATTATATCCTAAATGTGGGTGTTTGCTGTTATTTTTAAAATTTTATTTATTTTATTTTTGGCTGCGTTGGGTCTTCGTTGCTGCGTGCGGGCTTTCTCTAATTGCGGTGAGCGGGGGCTACTCTTTGTTGCCATGCGCGGGCTTCTCACTGTGGTGGCTTCTCTTGTTGCAGAGCATGGGCTCTAGACATGCGGGCTTCAGTAGTTGTGGCACATGGGCTCAGTAGTTATGGCTCGCGGGCTCTAGAGCACAGGCTCAGTAGTTGTGGCACACAGGCTTAGTTGCTCCGCCAAACGTGGGATCTTCCCGGACCAGGGATCGAACCCATGTCGCCTGCATTGGCAGGCAGATTCTTAACCCCTGCGCCATCCGGGAAGTCCCGTTGTTTGCCATTATTAAGATTTCCTGCTGTTCTTCCCCATCCTGACCGCTTTTCCTTTGGGAAATTAATAGAGGTCTTGCATTCACTCAATCACTGGTTGACCCCCATCTGTTGAACTCCTATTGTGTGCTACTAAAAATTAGCAACACGGAAACTGCCATGGATTTTTCTGTGGTTCTATGAGGATTTACTGTTAACACAATTGCTTATATGAGGATAGTGGGGTTTTCAAACTCTTTGGGGTACACTTTCCAGTGGTGTGCTGGAGCTGGCTCATCCAGGCTCCGAAGAGCCTACTGTGGCTTCTCTTCCCAAATTCAAAACTCTGTATTCAGTGACGCTAAACTGGCAGCTTGAAACCAGCCATAAAAGGAGTATTTACACCACAAAACCAGCACATTCTCCAAATCAGGGCTTTCTCCCCTCTCACCCCTCAACCTCAGAGCCAGTTATTAAACATTTACCAGGACACAACAGACTTTTTGCATGTATTACCCCATTTTCTCTCTACACTACTCCTCAATGTAAACAATTTACTCATGAGAAAAGCCAAACAAAACCACTAACTGCAGGACAAGACTGAGTGAAAGCTGCAGCCCAGTTCTTATGACTCCAAACAGGGGCTCTTCCCCCAACACCCCACACTCCCCCCTAACCACCTCCTCCCCACCCACCCTCCTAACTGTAACTGGCTCTCCTTTACTTCTCATCTTTTCCCTTCACTTTTTCCAACCAGATTTTAAGGACAAGAAATAACAAGATAGAAGATGAAGGGGAAACAAGGCAGGCTATGGCTTTTTAAAAATATAATTTTTTTAAAGTAAATAACCAAAGTAGCATATAACCTAGAGTAGCACTTGTTATGGGCTCCATTATTCATAAGGATCCTCACAGGCTAGCCTGGGGGATTTCATAATATGTATTGAAAAGGGTGGATATGGGCAGTGATAATAGTTACTCTAAAGACCAGTAGGGGTCTTCCCTGGTGGCACAGTGGTTAAGAATCCACCTGCCAATGCAGGGGACACGGGTTCGAGCCCTGGTCCGGGAAGATCCTACATCCCACGGAGCAACTAAGCCCATGTGCCACAACTACTGAGCCTGTGCTCTAGAGCCCGCGAGCCACAACTATTGAGCCTGTGCACCACAACTACTGAGGCTGCACGCCACAACTACTGAAGCCCACGTGCCTAGAGCCTGTGCTCCGCAACGAGAGAAGACACAGCAATGAGAAGCCCGCGCACCGCAACAGAGTAGCCCCCGCTCACTGCAACTAGAGAAAGCCCGCGCACAGCAACAAAGACTCAACGCAGCCAAAAAAATTTTTTAAATAAATAAATGAATAAGACCAGTAGGATATTAGAAATGAAAAAAAGAATTATTAGCAATAGATTATTTATATTCCAAACAATAGAGACTATAGATAAGAGACCAGAAACTCAGAGCCTTGGGATTTTTAATCTCTCTCCATATATCTCTGAATTTGGTTTCTTTCTCTTTTTTCATTATCTGAGTACCCAGGTGCTGTGAAAAATATGAAGATGACCTGTTAGAACCCACAACTTGAATTTTCCAGGCTGGTTCCAATTTTTTTTTTTTTTTTTAATTATTAGCACTTTTAATTATTATTTATTTATTTATTTGGCTGTGTTGGGTCTTCGTTTCTGTGCGAGGGCTTTCTCTAGTTGCGGCAAGTGGGGGCCGCTCTTCATCGCGGTGCGCGGGCCTCTCACTATCGCGGCCTCTCTTGTTGCGGAGCACAGGCTCCAGACGCGCAGGCTCAGTAGTTGTGGCTCACGGGCCTAGTTGCTCCGCGGCATGTGGGATCTTCCCAGACCAGGGCTCAAACCCGTGTCCCCTGCATTGGCAGGCAGATTCTCAACCACTGCGCCACCAGGGAAGCCCCACACAGGTTTTTAAATAAAAGAAACATTCCCCAGCTTCTGTCCCAGGCCAATCAAATCCAAATGGCTGAGTGTTGTCTTTTAAACCAGCGGTCCCCAACCTTTCTGGCACCAGGGACTGGTTTCAAAAGTGGAAGACGATTTTTCCATGGTCGGGGCGGGGGTGGGGGGAATGGTTCAGGCGGAAACGCATCTGCCGCTCCCCATCACTCCCCATCGCTTTCGTT
The DNA here is from genome assembly GCF_028021215.1 of Eschrichtius robustus. Taxonomy (NCBI): domain Eukaryota; kingdom Metazoa; phylum Chordata; class Mammalia; order Artiodactyla; family Eschrichtiidae; genus Eschrichtius; species Eschrichtius robustus. The sequence goes on from NC_090841.1 coordinate 25,874,765, forward strand.
TCCGCCTGGACCGCAGCTCACCTCCTGCTGTGCGGCCTGGTTCCTAACGGGGGGTTGGGGACTCCTGTTTTAAACCATATCACTCTACAGTCTAATGCAGGGGTGTTGTTAGGATGCTATGCTTTGTTAATCTGTTTTCTTTAGTTAACTTCTGGGGCATATTCTGACCATTATTATACACTGATAATTAAGAAGAAAAGAATCTCAGTGAGGGGCCTAGCGTGGGTTTCTTAAGCTCCCCACCTGATGGCCATGGGCACCTCGTGGGGAGCCACTAAACACACTGCTGCTTCCTTCAGGCTGATAGAGCACAAAGGAGTCAGAGGTCCCAGGAGGTGTCGGCCACAAAGCTCCTATTGTCTAAAAAGAAATTCCTCAAGGCACAACGGAAAGCCATCCTACTCCGTAGAATCCATCAGGAGCCCACATCCTGGTAGTCCTCCCTAGCAAGGAGGTATGGGAGAGACAAAGATAATAACGACAACTGCAAATGCTGATATGGCACTGTGTTCAGGCACCGTTCCAAGCGCTTTGCACATGAATTCATTAATCCTCACTGAAGCTAAGTCTGTGAGTCAGAGAGCCATATAAATGACAGCAATAAAGAGGGGTCTAGGGTAGTACCGCCCAGTGGCATTAATCTCCAAGAAACATGGGTTTTTGTATAATAATGGAAGAGTAATGGTCTGGAAGCAGTAGCTGGGAATGAGGCTAATGTGAACCGTCTCTCCAGATACATATTTTCTGTGAGAAAATAAACAGCCTCCACTTGAAAGAACTGCATAATGGGTGGAGATCTCTAAGTTAAAGTTTTCAGTTAAGGTCAAGAGAAAGGAAAATGTTGAGGGCAGAGAGTGAAGATGTATAGAACTATAAAAACCATGGAATGGAACATTTCCAGAGGATAAGTTGCAAAGAATACAAGGAAGAGGCATAGAAGGAGGCTTGGCTAAGGAAGAGAAAACAGAACATGAGGATGAGAGTATGGTAGAAGGGAACAAGCCAGAGGGGCTTACGCCTTAAATGGTCACTAAGAGATTAGCCACAGGTCTGCCGAGAGTATTAGTCCCAACAGATCCCTGGTGGATTAGGAGTAGGGTGCAGATAGGGGGGTAGGCTTTCAGGCTCTCAGAATTCCACAGTGGTCCAGATAGGAGTCCTTTCAAAGGCAGTCCTAGCCTCTGATGATTAGAAAAACTCCAACCAGTCCGAAATCAGCTGTGGGGTGAACTGATTATATGGCCGTAGATTCAGAGGCTACCAAGAGCCAAAGGTAACATACAGTCCAACTCAGGTGCTACGAAGACACTTGAGGAACTTGGAGATAAAGAACGTTCACTTGATCACAACAGTTATCCTGAAGTGTAAAGTCACAAAGTACAGCTAAAATATTAACAGAAATTTGTATTCTAGAACATCTACACGTTCAGGGGGAAGGAGGTAGGGCTAGCAGGTATGCTATTAGTGATTAAAATAATTTTCTTTAACAATTTGTTAAGAACAAAATCTATTATTGAGGCTGTCCAGTCTAAGTTATTTCAGATAAAAACTTATCAGACCTCATTAACTATCTTCTCAGAGGACAGGAGTCACCAGGCACTGAAATCTGTTACAATTCTTAAGTTTCTGAGTTACTTAAACCTACCCATCCAAATGTTTTCATTCCACAACATATTAAAGAACTTAAAAGACGCACTGCCACCCAGCTACTAACGATTCTCACCTCAAGACCTTGAGCCGTTTTAGTCCTCCTGGAATATTCTTCCCCCCAATATCTGATCTGCAAAGCTGTCCAAATGTCATTCATTAGAAATGACTTCTTGCCCCATCCTACTTAAAAACAATAAACCCTTCCCAATCACCCTATTTAGTGTAGAGTTCTATTTATCAATACATACTAGCTCAAACTAATTACTGTACATGGTTTGTCTTCAATAACTGCTCTCTGCTTGTCTGCTTTATCTTTCAGTTTTTGAGAGGGAAAAGGGGTACTAAAATCTGCAACTGTTGATATTTCTATTTCTCTCTTCAGCAACCTATTTTTGCTTGATATAATTTAAAGCTATATTAAATGCATATAAGTCAACGGTAGACATTATCTTTTCATATTTTCATTGACATATGATTGACAGATAACATTTTATTAGTTTCAAGTATACATGACTCACTGTATGTATGTATATATTGGAAAATGATCACCACAGTAAGTCCAGTTAATACCTATCAATCACCACAGTTAAAAATTTCTACCATTTAATTTTTACTGTTAAATTTGTTATTTTTTAATCAATGTATAAATAATACCTCTTTGCCATTGTATTTTGCATTAAATTCTATTCACTATTCTCCATCTTTATTCTGGTTCATATTAGCTTGCTATATCTATTTCCAGCCTTTTATTTCAATTTTTAAGTGTGTCTCCTGTAAACAGTCTTTAATACAATCTGAGAATCTGAGTTTCCTAATTGGTTAATTTACCCCATTTACACTTACTGTCATCAGTGTTTCATCAGAATTTCTGCCACCTTATTTTTCATTTACTGTAATCTTTGTTCCTCTCTTTTTCTGCTTCTCATCAGATAAACTGAGTTTGCTTCTGATTAAACATTTGTGGTCTTATGGTAGTTTTTATAACCATATTCATGTTTTGTGCATGACAAAAAATTCATCAATTTCTTAATCTTTTTAACATCTATAACTTCCTCTTAAAAGGCACTTTAGCTCTCTCCTTTTTTATTTTTATTTTTAAAATTTTATTTATTTATTTAATTTTTGGCTGCATTGGATCTTCGTTGCTGCGCACAGTCTTTCTCTAGTTGTGGCGAGTGGGGGTTACTCTTGGTCGTGGTGCACGGGCTTCTTATTGCAGTGGCTTCTCTTGTTGCGGAGCACAGGCTCTCAGCGTGCAGGCTTCAAGTTGTGGCGTGCGGGCTCAGCCGTTGTGGCACACGGGCTTAGTTGCTCCACAGCATGTGGGATCTTCCCGGACCAGGGCTCGAACCCGTGTCCCCTGCATTGGCAGGTGGATTCTTAACCACTGCGCCACCAGGGAAGCCCTGCCTAAGGATATTTTTAAATGCTGTCACATACTAATGCTAATTTGGTTGGATATAAAATTTTAAGCTCAAAGTTATTTCTCATCAATACTTAAAAAAATCCCTCATCTTCTTACATTCAATAATGCTTTTAAGAAATCTGGTTTTTCTTCACAGTAATTATCACTACCTGATAGTTTATCATAGATGTGTTTCTCTCTCCCCCTACTAAAATATAAACTCCATGAAAATAAGGACAATTTTGTTCACTATTATATTTGTAATATCTAAAACGATGTCTGAAGCATAAAAGGTGCTCAATAAACACAGATTGAATTATGGTTCTTTACCCTTTAGGCTTTGCCTGTTAAATTCATTCCTCAAGAAAGAAACCACAAGAAACCTAAAGCCAAATTCTGAAGTTATCACACTCACTTGAATCTTTGTCTTTTCCTATCTGTTCTGATAAACTTGGCAAGATCAACAAAGGACTTTTTGTGTTGAGACTAGAGGCTTCGCTAAGTACTTGGTTCTCAGATGCCTCTCCTTTAGGTTTATCATTATTCTCTTTTAGCTTTCCAAAATTAAAAGGCCCTCTGCCAAAGTTGGGGGTAGGCTGGAGGTAGGGGATGGAGGGACATGATACAAAACCCTGCCTCTCTTAATCTAAAAAAGATCCCTACGCATATCCCAGGTTTACAATGTTTATACTCAAAGTGGGATGGGAGTAGGTAGGAGAATAGATACAACCTCTATACACAGAGGAATATACTACTGGATCTCACTCATCCCAGTGTCACTCTTTATCCTGCCTTCCACACCTTAAACCTAACTTCTCACATCTCCACTGTATCCACCCTATATATTTCAGAAACTCCAAATGATCTGAATGAAATACTTTTTAAAGATTGCTGTTGAAAGCACAATTTCCACATTAATTATGATTAACTGGCATCTTTTATAGAAATGGCATCTTGCTGAAAGTTAACATGACAAATTACATGTTTCCCAGGATATTCAGTAAAAAAGATAGCCTAGTTCTAATATTATTAAAACTCTAAAAAGAAGCCAAGCTGCTGTGGCACTAGAATATATTGGTAGTTGGTTATTTTTTAAAATAAACTTGTAGAAACTAAGATAATTAAGTTTTTACTCCCTCAAAGAAAAAACATTTTGCAAAAATATTTTGATAGTGTGAAACAATAACACAAACACAAATAAGCAACTGTATACAAAATAATTTATTATAGCATTACATAGGTTGGCATTATTTTACAGTACGGTTTTTTCTCTCAACAATTATGAGTCTAAATATTAGCTTAGAGTGAAGGAAAACCATTTTAATTAGAATTGTTTCTCTAAATAAAATCTCCCCTTTTGAATTTATATTTGCCTTTAAAAGGAAGTATTAATGTTACAGACATTTATACAGTTCTGAAACATATTCAATGATTCTATTACTGTTTTCTGTACAAGATAGAACAAAAGCTACCCCCCCCAAAATATTGCTCAACAATACTATGTTTTAATAGTTAAACTAGCTGATAGTTTAAATTCTCATTTTGTTGATATAAAAATGTATTTAATAGTCAATGCATGGCTATAAGAGTAAGAATATCTCATTGTAATTTGTATTCTACCCTATTATGCTCCCTTGAAGCACTCACATACAAACTACTTGGTAACGCAAAGCAATTTAGCCAAGAAAGCATAACTCTTGCCTGTGGGTCTTTAAGACTGATCTAGATATACAACAAATTTACCAGTGAACTTCCATGATTAAGAGGCAAACAGATCCCCATATTCTGAATCATCAACATAAAACTGGAGTACCCTTGTTCAACAGAAAATAGCATTTTCACGGCTATTAAAAAGGAAAACGGTGAATCACAAAAAAAGTAAAGTGGACAAAAGGTCAAACTGAAGTAAATTTTAAATAAATATCTGCCAAAAGGAGTTCCATATCACTTCTGACATATAGTTAACACTTTAATATTGATGTGCTTTAATAAAAAGCAAACAAACAATAATAAAACAAACCAATAAGGGATCAAAACATAAGATTCTGAAACAAAACCCAGATCTAAAGAAAATAATACAGTAGAGCTGTATGCAACTTAGGTTAATTAAGAAATTATAGTTATGATATGAAGTGACAGCACCAATCACAATGCTGATAATTCAAAAGTTTAAGAAAGCTGTACAAGTATATAACAGGTAATTTTAAGAGCTTTTTATGTAAATTGGCATAGTCGGATAAAGAATAAAATAAGCTTACAGCATACTCCATTTAAAAATTCTATCCCATACAGTTGACCTTTGAACAAAGCAAGAGTTAGGTGCACTGACCCTCCCTCCAAGCAGTCAAAAATCCACATTTAACTTATAGGTGGCCCTCTGTATAAGCAGTCCCTCCCTATCTGAGGTTCTGCATCCATGGATTCAACCAACTGAAGATCGCATAGTACTGTAGTATCTCCTATTGAAAAAATCCACATACAAGTGGACCCTCGAAATTCAAACCCATGTTGTTCAAGGGTCAACTGTACTTCATTTCATATCTATATTAACATACAAGCTGGAAAAGGAACCCTGATCTGAATTCAGCTTTGAGTTTTACAGAAGTCAACTTTCTACGGGATTTCAAATTTCACTTGCCAAGACATCACAGTTAGCTGTGTGGTTTAGAGCTGCGCTATGACTGCCGACTTCACTCGCAGCAGGCAGGAAAGCAGAAGTAAAAGGAAGCAGGTTATGACAGGCCATCCTGTATTCTTCATACTGAGAATTACAGTTCCCAAAGCTTCCATCAAGCAGTGCCTCAGAAACCTTTATTAAAGTCTATTTAAACAAGGGAAAAATAAAAATTATTTTTTTAAAAAACTTTGGTTAATAACTATTTTTTTTGTTAATCAAAAGATGCAATTTGTTAATTAAGCAAGAGAAAACCAACAATGCCACACTCTAAAATAACTTCTTGCTATCTATAATAAGTAGTCACCACAAAAAAAAGAACATTTAAAAAAATCAATTCTACAAAACCTTAAAAAAGCAATAGGGAACTTGCCTGCTGGTGCAGTGGTTAAGAATCCACCTGCCAATGCAGGGGACACAGGTTTGATCCCTGGTCCGGGAAGATCCCACATGCTGCGGAGCAACTAAGCCCATGCGCCACTACTACTGAGGCCTGCGTGCCCTAGGGTCCACGTGCTGCAACTACTGAAGCCCGCAGGCCTAGAGCCCGTGCTCCACAAGAAGAGAAGCCACTGCAATGAGAAGCCTGCACACCACAACGAAGAGTAGCCCACGCTCAGCAATGAAGACCCAACAGTCAAAAAAAAAAAAAAGGTGATAGAATTCTAATACTTAAAAAAAGTGAGTATCTGAAACTGTGATCACTGAAAGTGTCCTTTATTAATAACAATAGTTCCCATTTACTGAGAGCTTACTATGTGCCAAGCACTTCACAGTTTACTATTTCAGTTAACACCAACTCTGAGATAGACAGTATTTTCATCCTCACTGTATAAATGAGGAAAAGGAAGCTAAGAAAGGTAACTTGCCTAACATGACACAGCTCATAATTGGTAGAAGAGCTGAGATCCAAATCCATACATAACTCTGAAGGGCCACTCAAGAATTATGTTGTAAAGATATGTTTTGTTAGATCACTCAGTATCCACAATCTCTGGGAATCAGTGTGTGAAAACTCTTACCTTTACATTTTTATCTTTTATGGTTTCATCCAGTCTAGTGGCAATAGCAATTGCTTTTTCTTGCCTTGACTTGTCCAGAAAATACATCATTTTAGCACCTGAAATACGAAGACATTACAAAATGAGTACATTCCTATGTCTTACATTTGATTTGATTTATACTGATCAGTGACTTAAAACATGGTTCCAGAGACTTCCCTGGTGGCGCAGTGGTTAAGAATCCACCTGCCAATGCAGGGGACACGGGTTCGATCTCTGGTCCGGGAAGATCCCACATGCCGCAGAGCAACAAAGCCCGTGCGTCACAACTACCGAGCCTGCGCTCTAGAGCCCGCAAGCCACAACTACTGAAGTCCGCGTGCCTAGAGCCCGTGCCCCGCAACAAGAGAAGCCACTGCAATGAGAAGCCCGCGCACCACAACGAAGAGTAGCCCCCGCTCGCTGCAACTAGAGAAAGCCCACGCGCAGCAACAAAGACCCAACGCAGCCAAAAATAAATTAAAAATTAAATAAATAACAACAACAAAGCCATGGTTCCAAGTATCCAATCGGTGGGCTAGAGCTGACTGTGATATCTTTTCCCAACTCCCTGTTCCATGACATCCCACTGATAGCTTAGGGTCACAATGGGAGTATTTATATTATGGCAAAACACTAAAATCAGGGTTTTTTCTGCCACAAAGAGATGGCTGTTAAACATTTACCAGGAGACCAAATTTAACAACTCCACCCCTCAGAAATGCTATAACTCAAAATGTAAATATGGGTTACCCCTGTGGCATCAATCAATATTTCAACTAAAATCATTTTTAAAAGATGATACCCTAAAATAAAACACTTAAGGAACAAATTATTATCAAAGAGCAGTGTGGGTACTTCCCTGGTGGCGCAGTGGTTAAGAATCTGCCTGCCAATGCAGGGGACACGGGTTTGAGCCCTGGTCCGGGAAGATCCCACATGCCGCAGAGCAGCTAAGCCCGTGCGCCACAACTACTGAGCCTGTGCTCTAGAGCCCACGAGCCACAACTACTGAGCCCACGTGCCACAACTACTGAAGCCCGCACGCCTAGAGCCCGTGCTCCACAACAAGAGAAGCCACCACAATGAGAAGCCCGTGCACCGCAACAAAGAGTAGCCCCCGCTCGCCGCTACTAGAGAAAGCCCGTGCGCAGCAGCGAAGACCCAACACAGCAAAAATAAATAAATAAATTTATTTTTAAAAAAAAGAGAGCAGTGTGACAGACGGACAGCAGGAAAATGTTTGCATATTCACGAAGAAAATAATTTTTAAAGCTGTTTTAAAGTAAAATCCAGTTTATATTCCCCCTATGAATTACACGGTCCATGTTCTATGCTCATTTTTCTATTGGGCTTTTATTAATTTATATTTCTATTGTTAATTTATAAGAGTAGTATATATATTATTAGCTTTTAATTAGTTACATATCTAATGTATTTTTCCCACTTGGCCTTCTGACTTTATGGATTTTTTTTTTTAATGTGGCAAAAATTATCTTTTCCTTAGAATTTCATATGATGTTTAGAAAGGCATTTCCCATTATTATAATAAAGAAATGTCTCCTTCCATTATTCTGTGTTCTTGAAGAGAAATTCTTATTTGCCCTTACTACCAAGAAGTGCTGTAATTTTTCACGAGAATTAACTTTTTTCCATAGATATCACAACCAAGCAGTTTCCCTTTACAACAAGAAAGCTTAGGTTAAAATATTTAAAGTAGGAGCATAGTTAATTATATTATGTACTCCATTCCTTTTGTCCCCAACTGCTTTTCCACAATCTTTTTCCAGTTTTCATTTATGCCATCTTGTCATTTTATGAATTTGTATAAGCTGCCTAAAATCCTTCCTGTAACATGACAGGATACAGTAAATCCTCAAAACACAAAATACGGGGACTTCCCTGGCGGTCCAGTGGTTAAGACTCCACGCTTCCACTGCAGGGGGCGCAGGTTTGATCCCTGGTCAGGGAACTAAGATCTCACATGCATGCCATGAGGTGTGGCCAAAAAGTGAAAAAGAAAACAAACAAACCCACAAACACAAAATATATACAGTAATAAAAAATACAAGAAAAAATAAGTGTCGCATAACCTCAACATCCAAAGTCAACCATTAAAGCTTTGATGCTTCTCTTCAGCTTTTATGCCATGTGTATTTTTACACAGCTGAGATTACATTATATGTTAATTCTGCATATATATTATAAAAGTACCCCTGTTATTACAAATCTTTTGAATAAATATTACTTTATATGACTACCTGTCATTTTATATGAACCTATTACTGTTTTCCCTATTACTGGACATCATTAAATTTGTTTCCATTCTTTTCCCCATCCTTACACACAGCATTCCAGTTAATATCTTTGCCGTTAAAGCTCTTTCTTTGCTTTGGATTAATTCTTTAGAATTATTTACACAAATATGTGTGACTACAGCAAAAGACACAGTTGTAATGAAGCTCTTGGTAACAATGACAAATTGTTTTCCTACATGGCCAGGGCAATTCACACCTGCAGCAGTAAAACACAAGAGTGCTTATATGCCACATCTTTCCCATACTTTAGTCTCCTTTTTCCATACAAAAATAATCTTTCCTTTTAGGTGGTAGGTTAGGTTGTTTATTTGAGATTTTTCTTGTTTTTTTGAGGAAGGCCTGTATCACTATGAACTTCCCTCTAAGAACTAAGCTTTTGCTGCATCCCACAGATTTTGTATGGTTGTATTTAAAAATAATCTTTCCTAATTTGAAAGACCAAAATGGTATTGTGGGGGGCTTCCCTGGTGGCGCAGTGGTTGAGAATCTGCCTGCCAATGCAGGGGACACGGGTTCGAGCCCTGGTCTGGGAAGATCCCACATGCCGCGGAGCAACTGGGCCTGTGAGCCACAACTACTGAGCCTGCGCGTCTGGAGCCTGTGCTCCGCAACAAGAGAGGCCGCAATAGTGAGAGGCCCGCACACCGCGATGAAGAGTGGCCCCCGCTCACCGCAACTAGAGAAAGCCCTCACACAGAAACGAAGACCCAACACAGCCAAAAATAAATTAATTAATTAAAAATAAAATGGTATTGTGTTCATTTCTCTTTCTCTGATAGTTAGTGAGGTTGATCATCTTTCCAAACTTTTCTTTTTTCATCACATTCTAACTTTTTTCCATAAACATTTTAACCCTGGGAACTAAATACCAACCTGAAAGTAGATGCTGAAGAGAGGTAGCATTATGTTTGAGAAAATCCTCATTAAAACTTTCCAAATCCTTGTTAACAAATATTTTCTGCATTTCTTGAGACAGAACTTTGCTCACAACGTCTGGAAGATTACTATGATTAGACACTATAAAAACAGAACATGTGAAGTTTATAAAATTTTTGGTCTGTGCTTTGAAACAAAATCAATTGAAATACATCTATATTTATTATTAAGCTTGATATATTTTACATAATAAAAATAGTATTACTCCTTTGTAATATAAATACATTCTAGCTTAAAATGCACTAATTTCTAACATATCTTTGCTAGCATGTTCATTTTATAGATATATCTCCATTTAAATACTATAAACATTATACTTTTTTTGCTTTACATTGTTACAAATCTCTTTAATGTCCAGCTTAATGGAAGACAGCTGAACTGTCATATTTACTTTTACATAAATATCACCTTTTTTATACTTACCAGATTTAGAAAATTTAATTAAACATTCATGTAACCATGGGTTATTCCTGTTGATGGCAAAAGCTCGTTTGACAGACTGCAGCATTAACAGAAACTTTCCTATGTCAGAAAAAATTATAAAAGTAACAGCATCAATATTTATGTATGTTATTTTCTTCACTTTATTTTAGCCTCACTTAAAATCCAGTAACAAAGTGTTATCTTTCCTATAACATTCAAAAGCAAAATTCAAAGCTGCCTTTGGTTATCAAAGATAATATTATTTTCTAAAGAAATGCTTGACAAATCATGAAGAATTGCTTCAGGTAAACAACTTGTATGACTATTCAAATTATTCATTTGATCATAATATTCCAATTTATTACTCAGTAAAGTTTTGAGTAGCAAAGGAAAAAGGAATTAAGAGCCTTTGTGGAAGGTTGAAATGAAACTCTAAGAAACAAAAATAGATCTAATTCACAAAGAGTCTACTGAATATGGCCACCAATAAAATCAAGGATTAAAATCTGAATTCAAACTATTACCTTTTCTAAAATATATTTCAAATGCTAATAGATGAGTGTCAATGTTATCAGCAACAAGGTTCTTAAGAGGTATAAGAAACTTGATAGCTTCTTCTAATGGATTTTCTATCTATTTTGAAAGAGAAAGAAAAATTATTGTATTTAAAAAGCAGTTACACAAGTCAAATTTCCCCCCAAATTTTATATTAATACATAGCTGAAGTAATTTAGACAGTTCTCTTCATATAACCAGGTAAGCAAGAAAAAATTTTAAAACTATCAACTATAAACAACTAGTCAATACTTTTCAAACAATGGAAATAGCTCTATTGCTTTCCTGATTATAAAATCAAGATAATTTTATAAAAATCCAAAAAAATACAGGAAATTATTCCACAGACTTGATGAAATGGTACTACAAGTACCATTATGCTACCAAGCCCCTTAAACTACAAACATTTAAAGGAGACAAATATAATTGCACTACACAGTTGAAAAAAAGGACAAGTTTAAAATACTTATACTAGATTCATAGTGAATAAACCAGAAAGCTATTTCCCTAAATATTTAGCTATTCCCCTAAATAGGAAATATTTCCCTAAATCTGGTTCTTAAGTAACTATTAACACTTTGAGAAAATCCTGGAGATAAGATGTTATTCTCTTTGTAGCTAAAACATTATCTAGCAAGGTGTATGAAATGCTTCCATATTTAATTGTATTGCTGCTCTAACAAATTACCAAAAATTTACTGTATTAACACAAATTTATTATCTTGCAGTTCTGCAGGTTAAAAGTCCAACATGGGTCTCACTGGGCTTAAATCAGTGTCAACAGGACTGCATTTCCTCTTGGAGGCTTTAAGGGAGAATATGTTTCAATGCCTTCTTCCAGCTTCTCAAGGATGCCCACACCCTCTGGCTTGTGGCTCCCGCCCCACCCCCCTTCAAAGCAACAACAGAGGATTGAGTCCTTTTCCCACCACTGAGCCCTCCTCTCCTGCTTCCCTCCCCCATGTTTAAGGCCCCTGGCGATTAGTTACATTGGGCTTCCCTGGATAATCCAGGCTACTCTCCCTATATAAAGGCCAGCTAAGTACAAACTTAAATTCCATCTGCCACCTTAATTCCCTTTGCCATGAAATGTAACATATTCACAGTTTCCAGGGATTAGAACACAGACACCTTTGGAGGGCCATTATTCTGCCTACCACAACTACAATTCTATCTATAATTTGCATTAGCCAAAATTTGCATATTATCACTCAAAAATAATTGATGACTATCATAATGATCTTGGCTAATACTACAAATAACTTCTGATTTACAGATTTAAATAAATTATGTTTACGGTCAGAACAGAACGAAATAACATAAATTTTATCAAATAAAGACAGTAAGTTCATCTCACCCTTTCTAATTTTTCAGGTATAAGTTCTTCTTTGAGACCACTGGTTTCTTCTTCTTCTTCATCCCGTTTTTTCTTTTGATTTTTTTGTTGACGTTCCCTTTCCACATGCTTTTTCTCTTCTTCTAATTTAGCCTTTTTCTGAGCTCTTCTCTGCTTGCTAAGCATTTTCTTCAATTCTTTGGCTGACAGGTTTTCTATAAATATCCAAATGAATGAAAATTCTGAGTCAATGTTTCCAATTTCCTCATATTCTTATTCAATACATACTATTAGTATAGTTTTTTGGGGGGCAACTATATAGAAGTCTTTAGAAAGTGTACTCCTAATGACTAGCTCAAACCTGGCACACAAAATGCAATAGCAAATGCTGCATCAACTAAAATTAACCAGTTCTAGCCTGGTTCTGCTTCCTACACAATACATGGGTTTAGGCAAATCATCTTCTCTCAGTCTCAAGTCCCAAACTGTATAAAGTGGAGCTGAAGACTATCCTCTTGGAATATCAATATATCAAGGATAAGTGCAATGCACATAAACGCTCATGATCTGATCAGAAATTTGCCTCCATGCATTTCTCAAATATTCTTAGATATTAACATTTTAGTGAATAAAAGGCTCTATACAGATATTCTCATTGGCATTATTATTTTCAATCAAGTAGGTATTCGAAGTTGTACAAATATATTTTGTTTCCCCTAAAAAGCTCAAAACTATCTTCAATTCCTATTTAAGAAAAAAAAAAAAAACCCAGCCCATAAACATTTCTATTTTTCCTGAATGGGCCCTACAAACGATACAAATTAGAATGATTGCAGGTCATTCCATTAGGGTAATTTAGAAGCGTCAGCTACAGCACATCATCCTGTCAACTTTTTCTAAGTCTTCCCCCCACTTTTTTTTGGTATATCAGTTATCTAATGTTGTCTTCACATCCATCTGATAATATACTTCTTCATCATTATGTTAATGATGTTCTGAAATTTTGTGTTCTTTTCAAATCTCTTTAAGCAAGTCCCTTTTCAGTTACCTGAATTTATTTCTTGTTGTTTGCTTTCATTGGTCAAGGGATTATCATACAATTTCAAATATATTTCAATAGCTGATCTAGCGGCCTTGAAATAGAAGGCATGTCTCCTGAGTATATCTTCTAATCTCAAAAGGTCAATGTAGGCACGAAGGGTCATCTTTCTCATGCAATAAGTATGGAAGTCAAATTGATCGTCGGTTATCTCAAAAAAATGCTTAAAAACAAAACCACAAAATTATCTCTTACGTTTATGTCAATAATGTCTACTTTTGAAAAGAAAATCATAAAAAGCCCGAAAGATAATGTAAGCAGTCACAATTTCACTTAGTTGCCCTCTCCAGTGTTTAACATATGAAGGACCTCAAGGTGTTCTTTGCATTAAACTTAAGTTTCTCTTCCTACAATCCATGCCCATTCCCTATACATCATGTTTTATTATGATACTCAATTTCTATGAAATAAGTCAGATGAAGGGAATTCCCTGTTGGTCCAGTGGTTAGAACTCAGTGCTTTCACTGCCAGGCCCGAATTCAACCCTGGTCAGGGAACTAAAGTCAGATGATCAGGTTATTTTTTAAACCTGGAAATTACAACATACTGATATTTTAGTTTTAATGAAATACTTCTCCTCAGTATTCCCCCCAAAAGTAGCAACGCAGAGTTAAACAGAGCTGAACGGAGACTAAATATATATAAGTTCACACTGAATGTCTACAAATTAGACAGTTCTATTCAACCAAGAGCTCTTCAAGGACAAGCCTGTCATATCCATCCCCACTACCTGGCACAGGGCCTAGCACAGCAGACATTCAATAAGCACAATATTTGCCAACTCAGGAGAGAAGCTGCTTATCAGTCATGTGACTTGTTAATTTCCTAGAGCCTCCATTATTTAACCTAAGTTAGGAATAAAGATATATCAATACATACAGCTAATTTCATAAGGTTGCTAAGGGATCAAATAATTATTTTAAAGTTCATTCTGAACAGTAAACTGCTTTACAAATGCAGAGCATTATGGTTTTCTCTCACTCATTAAACTCCCATTTATCTACTTACATTCCATTTTAGCAAAAGTTCTTAATCTGGAGTCTATGTATAAACAAGCATAATAACATTTTCCTAAGGCGAGAGCTTGAGGCTTTCATCCAATTCTCAAAGGGTCCATGGCCCAAAAAGGGTTAAGAACTAATCCCTTACACGGAAAAAAGACAACTAACCCTCCGACAAAACAATTTATACTTTTATTTTCTTCCCTACATGCATCTCTACCTCCATCTTCTTTCTTTTCCCCTATTCTAGCTTCGCCAAAAATATATAGAAAAAATGAATGATTCATTACACAAACACAGATCAAACTCTGCTACTACTTCATTTTCCCTCTGTCCTGGAGGCCTAGTAACTCACTGTGCAGAGAACACATTAGTAATTGTCCATATCATTTGATAATTTTAGTTATCTTGGTAATTAGAAATACACTATACACAGAATTACAGTAAGTACCTGAGACTTTAAGGGAAGAATACTAAGATAAAAAGAATAAAAGTATACACTGTGAAGGAAAGAAATGGGGAAGAAAAAAAATGAACATTTTAAATTAGTTTATATTTCCTACTTCAAGAATCATGCTTTAATGTTATATTTGAAAGCTGCATTCCTCCCATTAATAAGACAAACAATAACATAAACTTTTTTTAAATCAAGGAATTACATAGTTGTTCACGGCTAATATGAATCAAGTTATATCTAGCACTATAATATCTTAAAATTCAATACAACTGACTGAGGAAAAATGGCAGTGCCCAAAATCATGGCACACATAATGAGATGAAAACATCTAAGAGATTACAGGACTTTTTTTTAAGGGTGAGAAACACTGACGTGTAAAAAGGCAGACACAAGTTTCAAGAGATATTCCTACAGCATTAGTAGACATAGATTTAAGTCAAGTCTTAGAGGGAGCCATATGGAACCACAAACATTTAAGCCGCTCTTTATCAGTAACAGCCCATAGGCTGCCTCTCTCCAGTTAATGTCTTCCGTAAATAGGGTAACCAACTTATCCCAGTTTGTCTGAGGCTTTCTCAGTTTTTCCACTGAAAGCCCTGTGTCTCAGGAACCTGCTCAGGAATGGCATATTCCTACTTAAAAACAATTAAATAATCTTAGGTTGATTTTCTTTTTTAACTTTTAATTTTGGAATAATTATAGGTAAAGGAAGTTGCAAAGATAGTACAGAGGTGTCCCATATACTCTTCCCTCAGTTTCCCCACAAGGTTACATCCTATAGTAACTATCAAAACAAAAACCTGACATTGGCTTAATGTGTGTGTATAGTTCCATGTGATTTTATCATGTGTAGATTTGTGTAACCACCACCACAATCAAGATAAAGAACTATTCCATTACCACAAAGATCTCCCTAGAACTACCATGGGGTGATGTTTAAGTCTCCAAATTTATAAAACATAAAAATATACTAGATAACACAAACAGGCAAATAGGTAAAGTTACCTTCCCTGCACTTCAGCCAAACATGAACATGATATGGTCACTTAGGTCACTGCAGAAATTAGGCACCCTAATTTTAACATACAGCTCATGCCCTTAACTCACTTTCCCCCTCATCATGAACACTAGTTCTCTCTTTTGGGGGTGAGGGAAAATGCGGGGGGAATGCTGGCAGGAATTGCTTAAGTTGTCAAAATTAGGCTTGTATCAAAGTAAGACAAGTCAGCAAAAACTTAAGAAATGCTATTCACCGCTTAAAAGTATGGTTTTCTTTAGGAATTTCCTATTAGGCCTTCTCTTCTGACCCAGATTCTCCCACCCATTACTTCTCAGAGTTGCTGCAGGAGACTAACAGGAGCTCATACATAGAAAGGCTACAAAAATCTTTGGACTTAAGAAATAATAATAACTAGACCAACTAGGGCAATAAGCAACTCTATTTCCTTTATAGAAAATCGGTTGTTATAAAAGCATGTGTCAGGACTTCCCTGGTGGCACTGTGGTTAGGAATCCGCCGGCCAATGCAAGGGACATGACTGACTTCGATCCCTGGTCCGGGAAGATCCCACAGGCCACGGAGCAACTAAGCCCATGCGCCACAACTACTGAGCCTGTGCTCTAGACCCCGTGAGCCACAGCTACTGAGCCCACGCACCACAACTACTGAAGTCTGAGCGCCTAAAGCCTGTGCTCTGCAACAAGAGAAGCCACCGCAATGAGAAGCCCGCGCATGGAAACCAAGAGTAGCCCCCATTCGCCGCAATTAGAGAAAGCCCGCGCGGAGCAACGAAGACCCAATGCAGCCAAAAATAAATTAATTAAAATAAATAAATTTAAAAAAATAAATAAAAGCACATGTCAATTTGATAAAGATTAAGATGCACTAGAAGAAAAATATATGAACTTCCTTTGGTTTTGATCTGTCAGAAATCTTAGATCTTATCAAAGTTTTAGAAATATACATTGTTCCTGTTTCAGATATAAATCAACACACTAAAATAATGAGAAACTAATCACCTGAAAAAAAAGGAAAAGAAAGCTCAATTCTTGAAAGATAAAATACTTAAAAATATTATCCTGAACTCAAGTTTACAGCCAGTACTTTGAAGGTGGTCATTTTGTCTTATTTTTAATAAAACAAGTTCTAAACATCAGATTGGGTTGGACTACGTAATCTTTGTATATAATCCTAAAATCCTACAAGGGAGGCAAGATGAAGGCAGAAAAAGTACTACAGTGGGCCATTCTAGAATTCTAATGTTTCAAATCCAATTAGTAAGAGCACACAGCAGTATGTCCTAAGCTGAAACTGCCTTCAATGAAAGAACTCTTGAATGAATTCTTGAAGGGAGAAGGACTTAGCCCTTCTTGGAACTTACTTCTCTATTCAATGACCTTCTATTTAGAAGGTCAACTGCAAAATTTTATATCTGAAAGGTGCTCAGTACACAAAAGTACAAAAGGCACAAAAGTAACTCAAACAGATACCTATTATATCTTTGATTTCTGTAATTACTCGTAAATCCTTACAATTATATCATCAAGAATTTTCTTTTAGATTATATTAATTTTATTAGAAATTAATTTCAGAAGCGTTAATCAGCAAACATTTAATCACCCTATTTGTACTATACACTAATGTTTTCACACATAACCACTAGAAGAGTTAAGTCTTATAATATTTACTTTTTAGTATAAATTATTCACTATAAAGACTAGCTTACAAGTGGAATATGAATAGGACCTTTTCTTACTTAACTGCTTCTGGTTATATTTTCAAGCACCAACAGCAAACCCTAAAGACACTTTGTAAAGTTTCTAGCAGTAACAGTTATATAACATGACCAGAGGGTGACGATTTCTACCATGTTTTAATCTCTGATAACCAATGATTTCCTCTAATTTTTTTTCCTTCAAAAATGCTTTCTACCAGTCAAAACATATTTCTTGAACTGGAAGTACAGCTGACCCTTGAACACCACCACGTGGGCCCACCAATATGTGAATTTTTTTCAACAGTAAATACTACAGTACTACACAGTCCACGGTTGGCTGCATCCATGGATACAGAACCACGGATACGTAGGCGTCGCACATACAAAGGGCCAACGAGAAGGCACAGAGGGATTCTCAACCTCACACAGCGCTGGCACCCCAATGCCCACTCTGGTCAAGGGTTCAACTGCAGTAGTTCAAAATCACTGAAAACTCAGGGGAAAGCAAAATCTAAATGAAACTTAGTAATGGAGTAGCTAGTAATCATAGTCTAACAATCCTCAAAAAATATGAAAAAGAATAAAGTAGTACAGTTACTAATGTTAGGAGGAATGGGACTAGAGCTGGAAAAGTTCATGATGACCCCCAAGTGTTCAAATTTGACTTTCACAGAAAGTCTGATAAATTTCTAATTATGGTCTTGCTGGAATTACTGGTCCATACGTGCCGAGCAAGCTGTTCATTCAGGAAACAATCTACCGCTCCCTGAGAATGTCCTGGTTAATAAAAATGTCTTTCCTTAGTAACAAGCAGAATGCTTTTAAAGTGGCCATCATCTAGGAGTGTCGAAACAAGTTAGTGATCTAGGTTTTGTCACAGAAATAAGAGCCTGATTTAAACTTAGAATGCTTGGATACTGCCTGAATATTTCACATATCATCCAAAGGCTTTATATTTTCCAAGAAGATGAGAAGGATTTTCCCCAGCAATCCAGCCATCAAGCCCAGGCTTAAAAAGGAAAAAAACAAAACAAAGCAAAGCAAAAACTAAGCTATTTCTAAAAGGGCTCAGGTAGAATCCTAGTTCCAGTTCCCGACCAAAGCCACCCCCTAAGATTTAGCCTTCCTTTTGGGCAACCTCAGAAGTTTCATGTGGGAAAAAGGCCAAAGTGACTGCCAGAGTGCAGACATCAGGCTCACCTGACTACGACGCCTGTGGCTCTATACTGCGTCAGCTTGGGACAGTGCTGCCGAGTGACCCCCAGCTGAGGGCTGCTGAGGGCTGCCTCAGGGGTGCATTTGTGGCTCTTTTCCTCCTGTGGTCCATTTGGAAGGAGAGTGCTTCAGAGATGACAAAGAACAGGAAAACAAAAATTCACACACAAGGAAAAGAAAAGTCCCCTTACTAAGGCACATCACACACATAATCCTAGCAAGTAATAAAATAAGCTTGCAAACCAGCCACACATTGTGTACAAAGTGCTGAATGTGACAACAAATATCCTGGGAAGACAAACTGGAGAGAGGCTGACTATAGAGCAGATCCTGACATAAAGAGGAGAGAGGTGGCCATCAGCTTGTGCATCTTTCTAGGCTAGAAATGAAAATCAATAATGGCCCGATTAGGGAACAGAAATTTTGAGTATATATTAATAATAGCAACAATAACTTACTAATCTTTTCCTTCTTCCTTCAGACAAAAGTATGCAGACATGTCGAAATCATAACCATTTGAGGATCAAAAGAGAGCAATCATTTATTCACAACTTCTGAATGTTTGAAAGGCTAAAAGATCAAGAATTTTTTCAAAATGAAGTTTCCAAAGTAGTTATAAGAGGTAGATGATCCCATGTAGAAATCTACCTGCTTTTTTTGTCACCTTAGAGGAGAAAAATAAAGCCAAAACTCTATTAACTTACCCTTTCTACTTCATGGCATTTTTTCAAAGCATCCCCATATCTTCCCAAACGCTGATAAGCTGAAATGCATTCTGTTTGAAACCACATACATTGCATTTCATTTAGATTTTCCACGGCAGATGTTCCTTCCTGAAATGGAAGCAATCATAAATAAAAGAAGCAAACAAATAAAAGAGATCCTAAAAATCTCATTTTCTCTTTTACAACTATGTCTACACGGATTATTATGACAATAAATAGCATTAACAAATTATGTAACAAATATATCAATGCGCTTCCAAAAGGCTCCTATCAACTTAAAATTACATGTCTTATTTTCCAGCTCTGTTGAGATATTCAACAACCTACATAGAAAAGACTGCAGATTACTGAAGCTAAGTTTTAGACACCAAAGCTTTTACTTAATCTATTTAGGACAGTAATCCTACGAAGCACTGCCTATCTTTTGTCTATTAAGCAAAAGCTACTTACTTAATCTTTCCTTGCCAACTTAGGATCACTGTTAATTACAACATCATTTTCAAATCGCTTACTAGTAGTTCCAAGCCTGCTTTTCAGTTTCCCAAGTCTGCTCCCCCTCCACGTCAGGCTACCAGTTGTCACTTCCTTTGTACCCATGTGTCTGCTTCTAACAGCATGTCCTGTTCCATGCCAACTCTTTGCAGTGGGCTGACAAAACCAAACAATGGAATTTATTAAGAATATTTGTTAACTCAGGCTCAGTGTGTATTCTAGAAGAGTGTAAGACACAGAGTACCTAGTTTCAGCGCAGGGGCACTGTAGTTTTGTCACAATTGAGAACAGTTATTTAAAATATACTTTATGTGACCCCAGGAAAGATAGTAAAAATATGGGTACATTTATATAAGTTTAATATTCACTTCTCTTTCACACCCATTGTGAGTTACCAGTTCAATTTTCAGAATTCAAGTATAAAAACCAGTTATCTCTGGGTAAAGGAAATTATGGTGGTATTTTATGTCATCTTTAGGGCTGCATATATATTCCATTTTTTGATGACTACATATGTTTATAAGAAATCTACATTATTTTTCATTTCAAAACTTTACTAACTAGAACTTTCCAACTTGCATCAGCAACTCTACAAATATTCTAAACTGTGAAAAATCTGCAAGAAGGAAATATGAGCACTTCACTCACTTATTACCAAGCAGATATAAACTGATTATCAGAGTCATTAGCAATTCTCCTCCCCCAGTTCACTGTTACCCACCACACACTAGGGACACGCCTGGCCAGGGAAGCAGTGTGGATACACTAACAGGCTCTCCATACGGCACAGCAACTTGTCAAGAGCGGATGATCGGAGATGATTACGACGAGCAAGCTGAGCCCCAGACTCTGAGGACTACTCTCCTCAAACGGCCAACCTTTCCCCTTCTTTCTTCCCCTTCATTCTTCTGGGCCTTTTCAGACATACCCTAGTCAGCTGTGATTTGCTGTGTGGGTGTTTTTTGTTCTTTATTTTTTTTAAACCACTAAATTTATTTAACTTAAGTTTTATATACTCATTTCTAATTGTACTTTACTTCTAACCTAGCTTGGCCTTCCAGGTGGTACTTTTCTCTACAAGCATCACTGCTTTTACATCTACTCTTGGACTTTCTTCTAATTTCTAATCTTCAAAATTGTGACACAGTGGAAAGGGCATTGAAGAGTCTGAGCCCCAGTACTACTGACTATGTGACCAAAGATGATTCAAGTAACCTCTTCAGAGCCTTAATTACCTTGCTGTAAAATGTCATGTGATTTTACATGTGATTAGGTGTTACATGAACATAAACAGTATTACTATTTTCCTAATTTTATTTTTCTCTAATACCCATCATCCTTTTTTTATTGATATGGCTGAAGTACAATAATTTGTTATAGGTGTATAACAGTAATTCACAATTTTTTAAAGGTTATACTCCATTTATATAGTTATTATAAAATATTGGCTACATTCCCTGTGTTGTACAATATATTCCTGTAGCTTATTTATTCTATACACAATAGTTTGTACCTCTTAATCCCTTACCCCCATCTTGCTCCTGTACCCTTCTCTCCCGGCCCACTGGTAACCACTAATTTGTTCTCTGTATCTGAGAGTCTGTTTCCTTTTTGTTATATTCGCTAGCTCTATTTTTTAGATTCCATATATAAGTGACATCATACAGTATTTGTGTTTCTCTGTCTTGACTTACTTCACTTAGCAGAATACCGTCCAAGTCCATGCATGTTGTTGCAAACGGCAAAATTTCATTCTTTTTTATGGCTGAGTAGTATTCCATTGTATATACATATATACTGCATCTGCTTTGTCCATTCTTCTGTTATGGACACTGGTTGCTTCCATATATTGGCAACTGTAAATAATGCTATGAACATTAGGGTGCATATATCTTTTCGAATCAGTGTTTTCATTTTTTTCTGGATCTATACCCAGGAGTGGAACTGCTGGGCCATATGGTATTTCTATTTTTTCTGAGAAACCTCCATACTGTTTTCCACACTGGCTGCACCAATTTAGATTCCCACCAACAGTGTTCCCTTTTCTCCACATCCTCACCAACATTTGTTATTTGTGGTCTTTTTGATGGCAGCCATTATGACAGGTGTGAGGTGACACCTGACTGTGCTTTAAATTTGCGTTTCTCTGATGATTAATGACGTAGAGCATCTCTTCACATGTCTGCTGGCCATCTGTATGTCTTCTATGGAAAATGTCTATTCAAGTCTTCTGCCCATTTTTTCATCACGTTGTTTGTTTTTCTGATGTTGAGTTGTATGAGCTGTTTATTTTGGATATTAACCCCTTACGGGTCACATCATTAGCAAATCTTTTTTCCCATTCAGTAGGTTGTTTTTTCATTTTGTCGATGGTTTCCTTTGCTGTGAAAAAGCTTTTAAGTCTAATTAGGTACCATTTGTTTATTTTTGCTTTTATTTCCTTTGTTTTAGGAAACAGATTCAAAAAAATTGCTATGATTTATGTCAAAGAGTGTTCTGCCTATGTTTTCTTCTAGGAGTTTTATGGTTTCCAGTCTTACATTTAGATCTTTAATCCATCTTGAGTTTATTTTTGTATACAGTGTTAGAGAATGTTCTAATTTCATTCTTTTACGTGTAGTTGTCCAGTTTTCCCAGCACCACTTACTGAAGAGACTGTCTTTTCTCCACTGTATATTATTGCCTCCTTTGTTGTAGACTAATTGACCATAAGTGTGTGGGATTTATTTCTGGGCTTTATTCTGTTCCACTGATCTATGTGTCTGTTTTTGTGCCGATACCATTCTGTTTTGATGACTATAGCTTTGTAGTACAGTCTGAAGTCAGGGAGCTTGTTTTGGCTATTCAGGGTCTTCTGAGTTTCCATAAAATTTTTTAATTATTTGTTCTAGTTCTGTGAAAAAATACCCTTGGTATTTTGATAGGAACTGCACTGAATCTATAGATTGCCTGCGGTAGTATGGTCATTTTAACAATATTAATTCTTCAATCCATGAACACAATATATCTTTCCATCTGTTTATGACCTCTTCAATTTCTTTCATCAGTGTCTTACAGTTTTCTGAGTACAAGTCTTTTACCTCCTTGGATAGGTTTATTCCTAAGTATTTTATTCTTTTTGATGTTATGGTAAATGGGATTGTTTCCTTAATTTCTCTTTCTGATAGTTTGTTCTTAGTGTATAGAAATGCAACAGATTTCTGTATATTAATTTTGTATCCTGAAACTGAATTCATTAATGAGCTTCAGCAGTTTTCTGGTGGTGCATTTAGGATTTTCTATATATAGTATCACATCATCTGCAAACAGTTACAGTTTACTTTCTTTCTAAATTGGATTCCTTTTATTTCTTTTTCTTGTCTGATTGTTGTGGCTAGAACTTCCAATACTATGCTGAATAAAGGTGGCAACAGTGGGCATCCTTGTCTTGTTTCTGATCTTAGAGGAAATGCTTTCAGCTTTAGAAAGCATTTAGAAATGATTTAGAACATTATTGATGTTCTATCTGGATGATCTGTCCACTGATGTAAGTGGGGTATTAAAGTCCGCTACTATTACTGTGTTACTGTCATTTCTCCCTTTATGTCTATTAATATTTGCTTTATGTATTTAGGTGCTCCTATGTTGGGTACATATATGTTTACGATTGTTATATCTTCTTCTTGGATTGACCCCTTGATCATTACCATCATTCTTGCTAATACTCTGCACCACCACTACATCTGCCACTTTGCACCTACTGTTGATCCTATGCCATATGAGTTTTAGAAACACTAGTTTGTATCCTACTACACAATTCTAAAACATGTGTTTTAAAGAGTCTACCTAGGGCTTCCCTGGTGGTACAGTGGTTAAGAATCCACCTGCCAATGCAGGGGACATGGGTTTGATCCCTGGTCCTGGAAGATCCCACATGCCGCTGAGCAACTAAGCCTGTGCGCCACAACTACTGAGCCTGCGCTCTAGAGTCCGTGCGCCACAGCTACTGAAGCCCACACACCTAGAATCCGTGCTCCACAACAAGAGAATCCACTGCAATGAGAAGCCCACGCACTGCGACAAAGAGTAGCCCCTGCTCACCACAACTAGAGAAAGCCCAAATGCAGCAATGAAGACCCAACGCAGCCAAAAGTAAATTAAAAATTAAAAAAAAGAAAAAGAAAAAGCTCTTTTACGATGAGAGAAACAAATGATCTATAAGTAGTAGCCTTTAATGAAAAATTAAACCTATATGTGTATATGTACATCACATGCATATACCATATGTTGTTTCTTTCTCATCATAAATATATACACAATACAGATGTATGGTATACGTATGTGAGATGTGTGTGCATGTGTGTGTTTGTGTATGAATGACATACCATTTGTCAATACCAAGTAATGTCAGACTTAAATTTCTGGGTAATTTCATGGGTAAAAAAATGATATATTGTCTTTTTCCCTGATTACTAATGAGGATATCTTTTGGCCATTCCATATTCTACTTCTGTGAACTAGTTATTCATCTCCTTTGCCCATATTTGTATTGTCTCATCTTTTTCTTATTGAGTATTGTGTGTGTGTGTATATTTAATGCTTCTACGACATCATTCTTGCAAGTAGTTAACATTTTCACAATAAAAGTTCAAGCTATTCTGTGGCTTCTAAATTATAAGGGGTTTCCATTAACACCCAGACACAACTAGAATCTAGTTAACATTTAAACAAGGTGGTACACTGGTGCTGTATTAGTGATACATTAGCATCACAGAGCACAGTGGTAACTTATTTTCATCCTAAACAACTTACTTACAAACACCAGCACTAAAGCCCTCCACTTTGTATGTAATGCACTTGGAGATATAAATTATTTATTTTGAAGTATCTTAATTAAAACTTGGAAATCAAACTTGAAACATGGTTTTCTCATAATGCCTCTATGTTACATTCAATGTGTAACTATTTCAGTGAATTCTTTGGCTTTCTTTATAAATTCTTTTCTTCTTATATGAGTTGGAAATATCTTCTCCAATTCTATGGTTTGCCTTGTCACTTTGCTGATAATTATTTTTTGTTATACATTATCCTTAATTTTGATATAATCAAGTGTATCAATTTTACTCTTGTACCTTTATGTGTTTGGTGTCTTAAGAAATGTTTCCTACCTTGAGCCCTAAAGATAAACTTCTATACTTTCTTCTAAAAGTGTGAAAGGTTTGCTTTTAGATCTTTAATCCACCTGTAACTGATCTGTGTGCAGTGTAAGATAAGGATGTCATTTTATTTTTCTCAACACAAATAAATAATTATGCAAACAATATCTTTTCATCTCTGATTTTTAAAGCACCTCTGATACATACCAAGTTTCCAAATATGTGTGAATAGTTTTCTATTCTGTTCCATTAACCTCCTTATATTTTTAACCATAAACATGTACTGTTTTTACAATATAACAGAAAGGCTGTGTAGAAAAGGATATGAAAGGATGGTGAAAGATGAAACAAAAGGAATAAATGTTTAGCCTAACAATTTGAAAGAACTTAAATTCTTAAATGTCACAGAGACCAGTAGTCCTCAGAAGTTAGTTCTACAGAGAAAGAACTCTATGAGCTCTTATGAAGTTAAGACACTGTAACTGAGAAATTAAACAGTAGTCACAAATTACTAGTGAAACAAAAGAACAATAAATCAAATCTTGCATATAAGCACTTAAGTATGGCATAATGCTTATTGCTGTATAAAGGTATTTTGCTCCTGTTATTGCTTTTTAATCATCTCCCACGAGAAGCACATGCACATACATCAACCACAGTAAGAAACCATACTCAGGATATGAGCTAAACAAGATTAAAAAGTAATAATAACAAAAGTGAATTCTTAGGAACTTCAGCAGCAAACTTCACACATCACCACAGAACTTAAGTTTAACTTTACTAACTCAGACAATTACACGCCATTTCCTACCCTTGTGAACTTGGAGCACATTTCCTCTGCTTCTTTTATCATATTTGCTCGAAGCATATATTTTGCACACTTGGAGTTGATGAATCTATCGGCTGTGTCTAAAGACTGAGCTTCATCCATCCACGTGGCAGCTTCTCTGAGATTACCTATATGCTTTAAGAAATGAAAGTATTAAAGAAATCACTGTTTATGACTAAGAGAATATGGGTACAACATAATGGAAAAAGTTCTTAAAGACAAATTAGAAATCTGTTACACTTCTGTCAAATTTATCTAGAAATCTTTAGATACATTACAATTAATATGTACTAAGAGTTGAAACTATTAATACTGACTATACAACTATATAACATAAAACTCCTCAGGATTATTAGAATATTAGGAATAGATTATCAGGGTGTCCTAAAAGTTATCTCTACACAGAAAGAACTCCAAGCGTTCCTAAAATGGCCAAATTCTTCAACTACTCAAAAAACATGACAAAGATTTTACCTTGTAAATTTTTGCTTTCATATAGAATAATTCTATCAGAGTTGGAGTACTAGCAATTGCAGCATTAATATAATCCAAAGCCAAAGAATACTGCCCAAGTTTATCAAAGTGCTGTGCCAGGAAATACTGAACCCAGAGTAGTGTCGTTGGGGGTTCTGTCTCCCCATTCTCTGCAATCAAACAAATATAAAATCATTACAGGGAATAAGGCAAAGTAGAGCAACTCACATACTTTCTTTCTCCCAATGCATACTGAAATTAACTATTACGATAAGCAGTAAAAATCCAGCAAAAATGACCAAGTTCAACAGAAAGAGATATGACTTCATGTCATAAAGTTCAAAAAGTAGCAGCCAAACAGAGAAACAAGATGCTGGTTTCATAGGCTTCAACCCATACCTCACTCCAAAGAAATAGTTTGGGGAAAAGAGGTAAATCAATCTAACTCTACGAATTCTCAGGCTGAGAGCGTAAGGCAGCAGGTCCAGGAAAAGTCAAGGAAAATAGCTTGAAGAAAAGATGTCCCTAACAATCACTGCAAAATTTCCACAAAGGCAAGAATGGCCAGGGCTTACTTAGCATTGTAAGTAGGCCTCGACACTACATCAGGGAAACCCAAAGTTGAAGGGTATTAGGAGGACACATTCCTGACAAGATGGTCACATAGAATCAGCGGAGCTCTATCTGCTTCCCCACTCTGTACCCTCAAGCTACAGAAGAGTAGATAAAGAAATACCAAGCTCTCAAAATGGATTTCAGAAGGGAAGACACACAGGTATAAAATGAGGTAGAAAGAGCAGAAAGGAGAATTTACCCATGCCACCTCAGAAAACACAGAAGGTCTCCTAGACTAGATGACCAAATGAAATGACAACAATGAAAACACACAGATTAGCATAAAATTAAAACACAAATAATAAACATAGGCAAAGAGCCAAGCATTTATCTTGCTCCTCTCATATAAACTATATTTCAGGGGAACCAAATATTTGATGAAGAAAAGTTCTTTACTTGGGATTGACAATATATACACTAACGTGTATAAAATAGATAACTAATAAAAAAAAAAAACCTCTCTATAAGAATTCCAGCTAATAAATGCAGATGGAATGATGATTAGAATGAAATAAGGGATGAAGGCAACGATTCTCAGTGGCTGCAAAAATCATTAGGTGAGTGGTCAGTGAAGAAATTTTAATGGGCAGATTAGGCTGACAAACATCAAAACCCTGATCAATCTTAGTATCACAAAAAGAGAGACAACCAGAATGTTTTCTGCCTTCAGATGTGATATAACAGGAAGTACAAAGTGTCACGTATGAAGTATTCACATGGAACCTGAATCTAATCTAGCCTGCAAATCTAGGGGAATTGCCTGGCAGTCCAGTGGTTAGGACTCCACTTTTCCACTGCAGGGGGCACGGGTTCAATCCCTGGTTGGGGAACTAAGATCTCACTTGCCACACGGCAAGGCCAAAAAAAAAAAGTTGGTAAATCTAACTCGAACTCTGTAAGAAATATGGATGACAGCAAAATGTATTAAATGATACCACGAGAAAACAATCAGCCAAATTCAAAACATGGTATGTTCCACAAGACAAATGACCTTTCGACAGCCTTTTTTTTTTTTTTTTTTAAAAAAAAGGGAAAGGAGTGGACAGTACTGCTCAAGATTAAAAGAATATCAGAGACATAATCAAATGTAGTGTGGATCTTAGCTGGACCCATATTCGAATAAACCAGTTATACAATTTTTTAAATAATCGGGAAAATTTGCATGCAGACTGGGTGTTAGATACTGTGGTATGAGAGTTAATTTTGTGTAAGACAGCACTGTGACTACATCTTGTGTTTAAGTGTTTTAAACAGTTAGAGATGCATACTAAGGTACTGACAGGGGAAACAGTATGTCTGCTTTAAAAATACTCCAGGAAAAAAAAGTCGACAGAAGATACTTCAAATAATACCGGGAAACACTGATAAAAGAAGGTAGGTGATGGGGACACGAGGGTTCATTATTTACTTCTGTGTCTGTTATTTTATTGTGAAATTTGTTTCAAACTAACAAGAACAAAAGGACGATAACAAATAAAAGATGCAAGAAGAAACCAAAGTTACCATTTGCATGACTGAAAGCATTCTAGAGTGTTTTCTAAATAAAGCTGCCTTGATTTACACATGCCCCTACAAACAGAAAAACAAAGAACCAAATTATACAGGATTTAAAGTAATATAAGAGTAGAAAGAACAAAGAAGTAGGAATTCAGGAAAAATACATTTCAGCATAAACTACTTGATCTTGGTCAAGCTGCTCAACCTCTCAATTCTGTTTATTCATATTAAAATGGAGTCAACTCCCCCCGACAAGATTAGGACATTTTTAATTACTTAAGATTGCAAGTGCTCTTCTCATTTCATTCACTAATTCAAAAACTATTTAGGGAACAGCTATCATGTAGCACATACATAATAAACATAAGATAATGTTAGTGTAAGTGACTAAAAATGGATTGAAATGAGTAACCAAATTTCAACTCAATCTAATTTAAACTTACCATAAGGGCTAAAAAAGTCACACGTTTTCAGAGAGGCTTCATAATTAGTAACAAGCTCCTGGATTATAGAAATCTGTTAAAGAAACATAGTTTTAAAATTTAAAAATATTTTATGATGATATTTTTATTTACTATGGATTAAATTAGATTTGTAAGCAATATACAGCTTATTCCAGAACAATAAATTAATTATAAATTGGGGTGTCTGCTTTTCCCCACTCCCTGTGTTGGGGGAAAATGAGAAAAACAGAAAACGTACTGCTCTCTTTATTAAGAGTAAAACAGAATCTCATTAATTTCTCATCTCAATAAATATCAAGTTTCAGGTTTTGATGGACAAATCATCACTAGTTACCACACACTCCTTTTTTTCTTTTTGGCCAAAGAACTCACCTGTATAATTTATTATTATTAACAATTTATTTGCCTTTTGCTTCCCATTGTTACAGGGTGAAGTTGGAAGCCATTATATATTCAGATTTTCTAAAATGTCACTCATTACAAAAAAGTCAAGTGAAATCATCTAAATTATACAGTGAGTTGATGGAAGAAGTTAAGTAAACTCCTAACAAGATGTTTAAACTACCTTTGTTTTTAGTGATCATTTTGATAGATTTTCATTCCAGTGCTGCACTTAGGTAGGACTGAAATATTATACACTACACTGTAAACATGCTATGCCCTGAAAGTGCAAAAGAAAAGTGACATGAATTAGAAGTGGCAGGGGAAAAAAGTAGCTTCTATGCATGGTTTGTTTTAAATGTCTGTTGATGTTACCTGTTCAAAATGAGTTAGAAAATATAACCACCTGATTTGTGAACTTCAGAAAAACAAAGGTCAAAAGTGAAGAAAAACCATTAAAACTTATAATAGTATGTGACCAATACAGTATTATTTTAAAACTGTCCCACTGACAGCAGTCAAAAAAACAAAAAAGGTCAAATTAAAACACTTCTCAGGCTTACATGATATCTTTCTGACAAGAATGTTGCATTGTAGGGCATAATTCTCTTAGATAGAAGGGCAATAAGGAATAGGTGGGACAGTACACATTAAAAGTGGGGGAAAATATGTAAGTAACATATAAAAAACAGAACATGAAAAGAATTTACACACATTATGACTTCACCAAAACATATATGTATAGATACATACTCATTGGAAATATGACCAAATGGATTAGGGTAGTAGAATATGAGGACACTCTTTTAAAACACAATAATGCTGTATTATTTTAATAAGATTTTTTAAACAAAGACTGTTTAAAAAGAATGGTTATTAAAATGTGAATAGACCTATAACTAGTAAGGAGATTGAACCAGAAATCAAAAACCTACCAGAGAACAAACATATGGATACCAACGGGGGAAGGGGAAGGGGGATGAATTGGGAAACTGGGATTGACATATATACACTGCTATGTATAAAACAGATTAACTAATGAGAACCTACTGTATAGCACAGAGAACTCTACTCAATGCTCTGTGGTGACCAAAATGGGAAGGAAATCCAAAAAAGAGAGGATAATGTATACATATAGCTGATTCACTTCGCTGTACAGCAGAAACTAACACAACATTGTAAAGCAACTATACTCCAATAAAAATTAATTTAAAAAACAAACAAACAAAAAACCTACCAACAAAGAACAGCCCTAGACCCAAGGGCTTCAATGGTGAATTCTACCCAACATTTAAAAAACTAATACCAAACTCTGCCAAAAAATCAAAAAGAAGGGAACACTTCCAAACTCATTCTGAGGCCAGCATTACTCTCATACCAAAGCCAGACAAGAACACCACAAGAAAACTACTGACCAACACCCCTGATGAATATGGATGCAAAATCCTCAACAAAATACTAGCAAACATGCCTCAGCAGCATATTAAAAGGATTATACACCATGACTAAGAGGAATTTATTCCTGGAATGCAAGGATGGTTTAACATAAAAATTGATCAATATAACTTGCCACATCAACAAAATGAAGGAAAAATACCCACATGATTATCTCAATTGTTGCAGAAAAAGTATGTGACAAAATTCACTACCATTTCCTTATAAAAACATTCACCAAACTATGAATAGAAGGAAACTATCTCAATATAATGAATGCCAAATATGAAAAACCCACAATGAACATCATACTTAATGGTGAGAGACTGAAAACATTTCCACTATGATCAAGAACAAGGCAAGGATGCCTGCTTTCATCATATCTACTCATCACAGTACTGGAAGTTCTACTGCTGGAAGGCAAGAAAAAGAAATAAAATGTATTCAAATAGTAAAGAAAGAAATAAAATTATCTCTGCAGATGATATGATCTTACTAGTAGAAAACCCCAATGATTTCACAAAAAAACCTGTTAGAATAAATGAACTCAGCAAAGCAGCAAGATACAAAAAGTTAATACACAGAAATCAGCTGCACTTTTACACACATGAACAATCTGAAAAGGAAATTACTAAAGCGATTTCATTCACAACAGCATCAAAAAGAACAAAATACTTAGAAATTAACTTAACCAAGGAAATGAAAAACTTGTACAATGAAAACTATAAAACATTGCTGAAAAAAATTCAAGATGACACAAATAAATGGAAACACATCCCATATTCATGAATTGGAAAAATTAATATTATTAAAATATCAATACTACCCAAAGAGATCTATAAATTCAACATTATCTCCATCAAAATCCAAATGCCTTTTTTTTTTTTTTGCAGAAATAGAAAAGCCCATCCTAAAATTAACATGGAATCTCAAAGAACCCCAAAGAGCCAAAACAATCTTAAAAAAGAACAAAACCAAGAGGACTCACTCCTGATTTCAAAACTTACTACAAAGTTATAATCAAAACAGTGTGGTACTGGCTTAAAGAAAGATGTAGAGACTAATGGAATAGAACAGAGAGTCCAGAAATAAACCCTCGCATATGTGGTCAAATGATTTTTGACAAGGGTGTCAAGACCAATCACTGGAGAAACAGAAGTCTTTTCAACAAATGGTAATGGGAAAACTGGATATCTACATGCAAAAGAATGCAGGTGAACCCTTACCTAATACCATGCACAAAAATTAACTCAAAATGGATTAAGGACCTAAATGTAAGACCTAAAACA
Source organism: Eschrichtius robustus (assembly GCF_028021215.1). Taxonomy (NCBI): domain Eukaryota; kingdom Metazoa; phylum Chordata; class Mammalia; order Artiodactyla; family Eschrichtiidae; genus Eschrichtius; species Eschrichtius robustus. Next base: position 25,906,926 of record NC_090841.1, read on the forward strand.
ATAAAACTCTTAAAAGAAAACATAGGACAAAAACTTCACAATATTAGATTTGGCAATGATTTCTTGGATATGACACCAAAGGCACAGGTAACAAAAGAAAAAACTGACAAACTGGACTTCATGAAAATTTAAAAATTTGTACACCAAGATGCCATCCATAGAGTAAAAAGGCAACCCACGGAATGGGAGAAAATATTTGCAAATCATGTATCTGATAAGAGGTTAATATCCAAAATATATGGAGAACTAAAATTCAACAACAAAAATCCAATTCAAAAATGGTTGCTAAAATACTTGCATAAACATTTCTCCAAAGATATACAAATAGCCAGTAAGCACATGAAAAGATCTGCAACATCACTAGTCATTAAGGAAATGCAGATCAAAACTACAATGAGATGCCACCTCACACCCAGGAGGATGGCTACCTTAAAACAAAACAAAACAGAAAACAACTGTAGACAAGGATGTGAAAAAAACTGCAACCCTTGTGCACTGCTGGTGGAAAATGGTACAGCTGCTGTGGAAAACAATATAGCAGTTCCTCAAAAAATAAAAAATACAACTACCAAATGATCCAGCAATTCCACTTCTGGCTATGTATCCAAAAGAACTGAAAGCAGATCTCTAAGAAATATTGGTACATCCATGTTCATATCACTGTTCATAATAGTCAAAACGTGGAAGCAACCCAAGTGTCCGTGGACGGAAGAATGGATGAGCAAATGTGGTATAGACATACAATGGGATATTACTAAGCTTTGAAAAGGAAATTCTGAAATGTGCTACAACATGGACGAACCTTGAGGACATTACGCTAAGGGAAATAACCTAGTCACAGAAAGACAATTACTGTATGATTCCACTTATATGAGCTACTTAGAGTTGTCAAAATCGTAAAGACATAAAGTATAATGGTTGTTGCCGGGGGCTAGAGGGAGGGAAAAACAGAAAGTTATTGTTTAACGGGTACAGAGTTTCAGTTATACAAGATGAAAAGAGTTATGGGGATGGATGGTGGTGATGGGTACACAAAAATGTGAATGTAGTTAATACCACTAAACCGTACACTTAAAAATGGTCAACATGGTAAATCTTATGTTAAGTGTATTTTGCCTCAATAAAACAACAACAACAAAAAGGTGGTTCTGAAAGTGCAATCCTCAGACCATTAACATCATAAATGTCAGCATTAGCATCACCTGGCAGTTTGTTAGAGATGCAAATTTTTGACCAAATCCCAAATTTATAGAATCAGAAACTCTTGAGTCTAGCAATGCTTTTAGCAAGCCGTCAGATAATTCTGATATACTCTAGAGTTTGAGAACTGATTTTTTAAAATGCTGCAATAAGACTATTACTACAAAGCAAAATAAAAACTAACAGGCACTTTTAGGGACGTGGCGCAGTGGTTAAGAATCCGCCTCCCAATGCAGGGGACACAGGTTCAATCCCTGGTCCAGGAAGATCCCACATGCTGCAGAGCAACTAAGGCCGTGTGCCACAACTACTGAGCCTGCGCTCTAGAGCCCGCGAGCCACAACTACTGAGCCCGTGTGCCACAACTACTGAAGCCCACACGCCTAGACCCTGTGCTCCGCAACAAGAGAAGCCACTGCAATGAGAAGCCCACGCACCGCAACGAAGAGTAGCCCCCGCTCACCGCAACTAGAGAAAGCCTGTGCTCAGCAACGAAGACCCAACACAACCAAAAATAAATAAATATATATTTATTTATTTATTAAAATTAAAAAAGTAACAGGCATTTTTAACCCACCAGGATCAATCTCGCTGAGAGTATGTGTAACTTAAAAAACGTTCAGGGTTAGAAATTCAGTACTCAATTTACGGAAGCAAATAGTTTTCCATGAACTTACACTGCCATCTACTGGCAGTTACTAAAACCACAGCTAGAGCTTTAAATAAGGGTGTACCTTTCCATCTCTAGGGTGAAATAAATTTTTAAAATCAGTTTTAATCATTTTAAAAAGTACAACAAAATATATACTGAAGTTACACATAATTCTTCATCATAAAGGAGTGTAAAATACTACTGAATAAAATAGAATCTTCAGCTTTAGAACTTCAAAACAAGATTTAATTGAGGAAATAAATCAAGGTAATGGAAAGTTCACATGAAATGTCCTAAATAAAAAAACTGCAGAGAACACTGTCCTTCCTGGTTTATTAGGCATATTTATTGAATCTAAAAAATGTGTATTATAGTCACTCACTCAATAATTAAGTGAACAATTCAATTTTCCAAACTTGTCTATGAAAGTTAGTCTAAGGAGTTTTACTAAGGTATAAAGGACCCATTTTACTTCAAGTTTACTTACCATTTATATTTCAGTAATACTGTATAACTGTATATTCAATTATATAATTGTATACTGTATAACTATATTCAATTATACAATATAACTGTATATTCAACTCCTTTCTTGCAAAACAACATGTAATGGCTATTCTTCTTGAAAATAGCTATCTGCCGCTGCCAGTTAAAATCAAGAAAGCCATCCACTTGTTAGGTATCTAAGATCACAATAAAACTTTAAGCCTCAAAATAGACAGCTTAAATTATACAGTCAAAATTTTTTATGAACTGAAAAAATTTCCAAGTTCAACCACCTTCTCCTGATTTAAATATTTTCTTCTAACAGTTATAATTTGACCAGGATTGAAAAAGCTTTGTTTCTGCTAACAAAATCTAACCTGGGCAAATGTTGTGACTATTGTATATTTCCTAAATTACTGCCCTTATCCAGCTTTTCTTATGTATGAGTTAAAAGAATTCTTTACTAACCTTAAAGACAAAGCCCTACAAACCACATCTGATACACAATTTTTCACAGTATAAATACAGATCCCACTTAAAATGTTACTGTAACATGAAAGGCACTGAAACTGTCTTTTCGGATTTTTTTTTTTAATCCAAATTAGAAAGCTAAGCACAATACTTTATCAACAAGGACCAAAATTGTTGGATTAATTTCTAATAAATGTACAATTAACAGTGACAATTTTGGTTCCAAAGGAGCTAGCTAGAGATAAGTTGTCCAAGAACTATGACACTAAAATGAAACTAGGTAACTTCTTGCAGAGATGAGGTGTGACCGGTGGGGATGGTGAGAGAACGACCAGTTCTTGAAAACCCTCTCTGAACCAAGCACTTTACAAACTTTATCATTTAATACCTTAAGTATTATCTTCCCCAACTTTATGATCCAGAAACAGATTCAGGTAGTTGCTCAAGCAAATGTGTGATGGAGTCAGGATTCCAAACCAGGCCTGATTCCAAAGCAATGCTCCTTTCCCTATACCAGTATTTCCCAAAGAGTGGTGCCCACGGTGGAACAAGAGATGATTACAGCTAATTCACCAACTGAAACTTTTTAAGTTAGATTTTAATTTTATGTGTTTTATAAAAACTATACTAGCACAAATCTGTAGTTTTTACGAAAAACAAAAAAAGTAACCAAACTTACTGGAAAATATTTTTTAAATAACACTATAGGTGTTATGTAGATTTGGCAAAAATTGTGAAGGGGATTAATAAATGTCAGCAGACATTATACTATACTTTGATACCTTCCTAGGTATAGGAATACCTAGGAAAAGTATTGGGTTGGCCAAAAAGTTTGTTCGGGTTTTTCTGTAAGATGTTATGGAAAAACCCGAAAGAACTTTCTGGCCAACCCAATACTTGCTTTTATTTTCTTCTCCCCAAATTTAACTGTTTTTAAACAAACAAAAAATGAATTCATGAACATCATTACAATTACCATTAACTGTTGATCAGCATGTCTGAAAAATACTAACTCTGGGCTTCCCCGGTGGCGCAGTGGTTGAGAATCTGCCTGCCAATGCAGGGGATACGGGTTCGAGCCCTGGTCTGGGAAGATCCCACATGCCGCGGAGCAACGGGGCCCGTGAGCCACAATTACTGAGCCTGCGCGTCTGGAGCCTGTGCTCCGCAACAAGAGAGGCCGCGACAGTGAGAGGCCCGCGCACCGCGATGAAGAGTGGCCCCCGCTTGCCACAACTAGAGAAAGCCCTCGCACAGAAACAAAGACCCAACACAGCCAAAAATAAATAAATTAATTAATTAAAAAAAAATACATTAACTCATAAAAAGTCATTCCAGAACAACAACAAACCCTTTGCTTTAAAAAAAAAAAAAAAATACTAACTCTGATACTGTTACCACTGCAAATAATGCCTTCTGGAATTTTTAAAGATAGAATTGTTATTGACTCATTTTTTTCCTTTCCGTGAGAAATCCAGGATTCTCACAAAGAAACATTCTTAATGTAGTCCTTCTATTACTTAGAGCATCTAAGAAAAAAATTCCTTATATTGCCCTGAAATACAAATCAAACTCTTGCTTTCCTTGCCAATTACTCCCCTATATCACCTTCTGAAACACCTAGTTTTCCAAAAGTATATATGAAATGAAGCATTTTTAGAATCATTTTGCTTGACTATTAACTGTGAAGCCATTTTTACAATGATGTTTAGCTTCATTTTTTTCCTAACTTACCTTCACAATTACAGTTAGGTAGTAAACAGATACAAAACTCAAATTTTATACCTGCCTGAGTTAATTAAAAATAAAGAAAGAACCAAAGATACCTTACAGATAATATATTCCAGGATCAAAATCTAGTTTACCCACCACCTCCACCAACAAATTATCGTTGTTTCCCACTAACAACGGCCAAACAATTTAGTACTTCCCGTAGAAATATTCCAATGAAGTTCATGATGATTCTCTTTCTTCACTGAACAGGTCAAGTTTTTTGTAACTCTTTGGGCCTACTGTCCCCAGCTTCTAAAGGGCACACATACCTCTACACGTTCTTTAACTGAATGAGGATCTTGGAATATTTTCATAGTATGGGCAGATTTAACACAAAAAAATGTCCTCTGGGAAACAGCCTACCTTCCCTTCCTGTGTATGGGCAGCCATACACTTTTTGTTGAGACATCTATGCTTCATCCAGTCAGTCTCGTCAAGTACTCAATTTCCATGTTCTGACTCATATTCACTGCACCTGTGCACTGATGTCCAGCTTCAATGGAATCAAATGCACCTGTAACAACCCACGCAAACCTTGATGATTCACTGTCTTCACTCAACAGTCTGACACAGTGAAAAGCTACAGACCAAAACTGCAAAGTACTTTCCATTATAGGTGAAAATGGAAGCCCAGAATTAATTTCCACCTCTTATTTAGGGTCATTCTGGTTTCTTTTAAAACACTAAAACAATATTTTTTAATGTATATACTGTAGCCTTGACAGTTGAACTAAAATTAAATAAAAACTGATTTTACTCAGTATCTTTCTGTGCAAATATAGATCTTTATCCTTAGAAAAATCATTTTTCTCATCGATTAAATCTGCAAAGTAAAAAACAAAAATACAGAACACTAAGCACATGTTAGGAAAAAAAAACTGGAAAAAGATGAGCAAATTAAACCTAAAACCAGCATAAGTAAGGGTATAATAAAGGTCAGATTTGGGAACTAATAAAATAGAAAAGGGGGGTGGGGAAATCAACAAATCCAAAACTTGGCCTTCGGAAAAGACTGACAAAAGTGCCAAACCTTTAGCTAGGCTGACCAAGAAAAAAAGAAGACTCAAGTTATTAAAACTAAAAATGAAAGAAGAGACATTACTTACTACTGACTTGAATAAAATGATTATAAAGAAATATGATGAACATATATGCCAATACTGGATAACTTAAATGGACAAATTTCTAGAAACACAAATTTCAAAAACCAAATAAGAAGAAATAGAAGATATAAATAAACCAATAACAAGTAAAGAGTTTCAACAGGTAATCAAAAACTACCCACAAAGAAAAGTCCAGGCCCAGATAGTTTCACTGGTAAATTCTACCAAATATTTAATACCAATACCAATCTTCACAAACTTTTCAAAAAAAACAAAAAAACAAAAAACAGGAGAGAACACTTCCCAACTCATTATAAGGCCATTATTACCCTGATATCAAAACCAGACAAAGACATCACAAGAAAACTACAGTCCAGTATCTGTTAGAAATATAGATGCAAAAATCTTTAATAAAATACCAGCAAATCGAACCTAGCAACATATATAAAGAATTATACAGCACAACCGAGTGGGTTTTATCCCACTAATGCCAGGTTGTTTAACATCTGAAAATCAATGAATGTAATATACAATATCAACAGAATAAAAATAATAAACACATGATCATCTCAACAGACAAAGAAAAACCATTTGACTCAATCCAACACCCTTTCACAGTAAAAATGCTCAGCAAACTAGGAGTAGGAGGGAACTTCCTCAACATTATAAAGGGCATATACAAAAAAATCCACAGTTAACACAATATTTAATGGAGAAAGACTAGATGCTTTCCCACTGAGATCAAGAACAAAACAAAAATGTCAATTCTCATCATTTCTATTCAACATTGACTGGAGGTTCTAGACAGGGCAATTAGTCAAGAAAATGAATAAAAAGGATACAAACTGGAAAGGAAGAAATAAAACTTTCTATTTGCAGATGACAGAAATTCATTACACCAACTATAACAACTAATAAACAAGTTCATCAAGGTTACAGAATATAAGAACAATATACAAAAATCTACTGTATTTTATATACTAGCAATAAAAAAACCTGAAAATTAACTTTAAGAAAATAATTCCAATCCAAAGAACACAAAAACACTAATCCAAAAAGATAGATGCACACCTATGGGCACTGCAGGATTATTTACAATAGCCAAAATATGGAAACAACTTAGATGTCCATCAATGGATGAATGGATAAAGATGTGGTGTATATATACAGTGGACTATTTACTCAGCCATAATGAAGTCTTGCCATTTGCAACAACATGGATGGACCTCGACGGTATTATGCTAAGTGAAATAAATCAGACAGAGACAAATGTCACATGATTGCACTCATATGTGGAATCTTAAAAAAAATTTTAAAAAACAGATCAGTGGTTACCAGAGGGGAAGGCAGTTAGGGGTTGGGTGTGAAATGGGCGAAGGTGCGGCAGAGGGGTCAACTGTATGGTGATGGATGGTAAGTAGGCTTGTAGTGGTGAACAATTTATACTGTACACAGATGTCAAATTATAATTGGCCCTATATAAGTTTCAGGATGTACACCTGAAACTATATAATAAAAAAAAGAAAAGAAAATACTTCCATCTAGCATAGCATAAAAAAATAAAATACTTAGGAATAAATCTAACAAAAGATGTATAAGACTTATAAACTGAAAACTACAAAAAAAATTGTTGAAAGAAATTAAAGACAATCTAAATAAATGGAAAATTTCCAATGTTCATAGACTGAAAGACTTAATAGTGTTAAGATGGAAATACTTCCCAAAGCGATCTACAGATTCAATGCAATCCCTATAAAATCCCAGCTGGCTTCTTTGTAGAAGCTGAAAAACTGATCCTAAAATTCAAATGGAAATAAAATAAATCCTTAATGGTCAAAAGAATATTAAAAAAAAAAAAAAAGGAAGATTCACACTTCCTAATTTCAAAATTTACCCCAAAGCTACAGTAATCAAGACAGTGTGATACTAGCCTAAGGACAGACATACAGATCAGTGGAACAGAAATGAGAGTCCAGAAATGAACCCTCACATTTATGATCAATTTACTTTCAGCAAGGCTGTCAAGACTTTCAATGGAAAAAAAAAAAACAAATGGTGCTGGGAAACTGGACAAACACATGCAAAAGAATGAAGCTGGGCTCCCACCTCACACCATATACAAAAATGAATGCAAAATGAATCAAAGACTTTAATGTAAGAACCAAAAGTATAAAACTCTTAGAAGTAAATATGTGTAAATCTTCATGACCCCGAATTTGGAAATTGGTTTCTTATATACAACACAAAAGCACAAGCAACACAAGGGAAAAAAGATAAAATGGGCTTCATCAAGACACTTTCAAGAAAGTGGAAAGACAATCCACAGAATGGTAGAAAATATTTTCAAATCATGTATCTGATAAGAAACCTGTACCTAGAATATATTTTTAAACTTACAACTAATAATGAAGAGACAAATAACCCAATTAAAAACTGGGCGAAGAACCTGAACTGACATTTCTCCAAGGAAGATATACAAATGGCCAACAAGCGCTTGAAATAATGCTCAAAATAATCAGTCATCAAGGAAATGCAAACGAAAACCACAAGGAGATACCACTTCACACCCACTAGGATGGCTATAATCAAATATCATATAATAACAAGTGGATTGTTGGTGAGACTGTATTGCAATCAGAATCCTTATACACTGCTTGTGGGAATGTAAAATGGTGAAGGTACTTTGGAAAAGAGTCTGACAGTTTTTAAAAAGTTTAAACATGGAGTTACCATTTGACCTAGCAATTCCACTCCCGGGTATATGCACCCAAGAGAAATGAAAACATGTACATGCAAAAACTTGTACACAAATGTTCACAGCATTATTCATACCAAAAGGTACAAACAACCAAAATGTCCATCAACTGATAGATAAAATGTAGTATAGCCATACAACTGGACATTATTTGGACATAAAAGGGGATGAAGTACTCATGCTACCACATAGGTGAAAATATTTATGCTAAGTATAAGAAGCTAGAGAAATAAAGGCCACATATTGTTTGATTCTGTTTGTATGAAATACTCAGAATAGGCAAATCCATAAACAGAAAGAAGACTAGTGGCTGCCTGATTGGGGGAGTGCGGCGGGCAGATATGAATGGGGTTTCTTTTTCGGGTGATGAAAATTTTCTAAAATTACCGTGGTGATGGTTGCAAAACTCTGAATATACTAAAAATCAGTGAATTTGTAAACTTCAAATAGGTCAATTTTATTGTATGTGAACTGCATCTCAATAAAGCTATTAACAGAACAACAAAGATACTGGGGGTAAGCTGCTGACGTCTAAGTGGTAGAGGCCAAGGACACTGCCAAATATCCTGTGACGCACAGGACAGCCCCTAGAATTACGCAGCGCAACCCAACATGTTGGTGACGCAGTTCTTTGCTGTGGGGGGCTGCCCCGTGCACTGAAGAGTGTTCAGCAGTGTCCCCAGGCTCCACCCACATTAGGTATCAGTAGCACACCCACCACGCTGACAACCACAACATCTCCAGACAATGCAGAATGTCCCCTGGGGGACAAAATTCCCTCCCCCGCCCCACCTTGAGAAGCACGGCTCAAGAGGAAGAGGACTTTCCAAACTGTTTCTAAAACAATAGGTGAACTTCCACAATAGAAATAAAGATCAGCAAATCTGGTTACATTAAATTTTGGCTTCTTTATGTTTAAAAAAAAAATCTCATTAGAAAAGCAAACGTAAGAAAAGAAAATATTTAACACTGCCTAATGCTGGTGAGGGCACAGTGAACCTTTCACACACTTTGGTAGTGGCAATACAAATTGATGTTTACAAGAATAACAAAATGTTCATACCTTTTACCCATTAATTTATTCTGAGAATTTATGAGACAAAAAGTCCTAAGTAAAGCTATGTGTACAAAGATATACTTTTTTAACTGCAAAAACTTTGAAAATCAAAGTTCAATTGGAGGTATGATTTTGATAAAAGACTACGCTGTCATTAAAAAGAAGATATTGAAGACTACATAACACATTAAGTGCCTGTGAAATTGCTGGGGGGAAAAACCCAAAACACTTATGGTCAAAATTCACAATTTAAAATGCTGAAGACATTTTTTAAATACTTTTTGACACTTGTACTATATCCTAAGCTAACTTCAAAAGATAATTTTATTTTCATGGTACCTGACATGCAGTATTCTTTAAGACTTGGAAGTTTACAAAACTATAATTGTTTATCAGCCTTAACTCTTTGAAATCCTTCGAGAGCTAAAATGCAGCCCTTAGCTAAAAACAGGACTCACTGCGGATTAGAAATATGCAAATTTTAAAATGCCCTCTTGAGTAATCACAAATATGTGACCAAAATGATTTGAGAAGGATTTCCCATACTTGTACATTTTTTCTCACTATACTAAGTTCTGACAACTTAAACTCAATTTTCTGCAGTTTAATTCAATTCTCAAAAACACATGGTAAACATTCCTGTTGCGTGCTCAAAAATAAACACTAAAGAGATGTCAAAGGTTCCCATATAGATGAATGCATTCTCACTGCCTTCTTTAAAAACACAATTTCCAAGCTTTAAAAAATAAAATACCAACAAATGCTTAACACCTTTAAGATGGTAATTTTCGATCAATATTGGAGGGTTTTTTTTTTTTTTTAAGTCTATGCCTCTTATGAAAACTGAGAAAGCCAGTGAAAGCCCAGTGATAGCTTAAGAGGAACAAATTCTGTAAGGAATTCTGTACGGAACAAATTCTGTCTTCAGTACTTGCTGTAAGACAGTGTTACAAAAGCACTACTCTATTCTCATTCACATACATGTTCTTTATTATTTCCGACATTTTATCTCATCTTTCTTCTCTGTCACCCTTGCCTAAATGAGTAAGAGAAGAATTTTGGCAAATGCTAATTTAAATAACCTACAAAAATTACTGGTAGGCACTGCTACATGTTTTCATATGAATCAATCACTATCAAAAAAAATCAACAGAAAAAAATCAATTGCAGAAAAAAATCGATAGCAGTACCATTGCAATCAAATAAAGCATACTACAGACATTAAATAATTGTAAGTTTTGTTTGTTTGTTTGTTTTAATGTAAATGACACTTTTTACTAGTCGGGTACTATAGGTCTCTTTCCCGAAGTGGGGATCTGCCCAATTGGCAAGGAGACTGGGTGCACCAATGGTAGGAACAGAGTACAGAAGTTCTGTTAGCCATCCTCAGCCACTCCCCTCTAGATATTATCAGTTGTCCCTTTTAGTTTATGAAACCTGCTGCCAAAGGAAGAAAGTGTCAGTCAGTTATACCTAACACTGACTTTTTTCAATATTTTATTATTCACAATTATTACTAATTTACAAATAATTATGGGTCAAAACTAAATAAACATGAAGTGATATAGGTTTAACTAAAAATATTTTAGCATTTCTAATAAAATCTTTTCCTTATCCACTAGTAACTTTCAAAAACTGATCACAGAAAAGAACACAAGATTTTAGACCTCAATAAATAAGAAGCAATGCTTGGAAATAGAAGTATAACTTATTTTCCATTAACTTTTAATTTTCTAATTATCTCTCTAATATAAAACCAAGTCTATTTCCTAATTTAAAAAAGCATAAAGTGATTCTATTCATTCGAAAACTAGTTAAAACTACATTAAAATGTAGCCTATTAGTTAAAACTAACAGCGCCAAATGACATTTTACTGTTGCAGTAACAATTTTCCATGCTCTAACTTTAAAAGCAAACATAACAAATTTAAAAATCCACAGTCATACCATAAAATAATAGATAATTAATCATGAAATAGTTAAATATAGACCTCTGGTGACAATAGGTCAAACTTAAAATCCCACTAGACAAGTATACCCATTAAAAACAACAACCTTTATTTTAGTGCTTTTATAAACCCTTTACTCGGTAAATTTCAGATTGACATTTCCTTTGATGCTACTTATAGTACATGCATACAATTTCAGTTCATCTATTATTAGATTAAGGTGCACACCATTACCAGAATAGAGAAAATGATTGAATCATAGCATATTATTTACATGGAAATCTCTCTATAATAATTAAGTTAGTAAAAAGACTACAATTGAATAAAGACCAAATTTTACCTTTTCTGTATTGTAATATAAAGATTTCAAAGTAGTAAACAAGGGTGGGCAGCCTTTACTGAAGTTAACCCTCAGGAACTTATCCATTAGTTCTCTAAATTTTTCACCTAGAAACAAAAGTGTACTTTGTTATACTTCGACTGATGCAAACAGTTTACAAAATTATTTCATAAATAAAAATAAAACTCCTTCAGAAACAATGATTCCCCTATCCAATGTTTAAACCCAAAAAGTCAGTCAGCATTATTTGTTACCGCCAAAAAGCATAACAACAAATATCTCGGTTCGGTTGGCAAGTGTATTTTCCCTAGATGTAGATTCAAAATATCTTCAAGGAACACTTCAAAAGATAGGTAAACAAAATGACTGTGCAGCTTTGAGGAAAAGTAACCTACTATCTATTCTGAATACAGTCCCGATAGGAAGTACCTTTCCTAATCTCACTGACCAGCAGAGGCTCAATCCTACTATCTCAATCCTACATCTCAGAAGGCACTCTGCAAACTATATAAGGATTCTACTGTAACCAGCACTATATTTAAGTAGCAGTCAAAATATCTTTTTAAACACTAACACGGTATTTACAAATGTTTTCCGAATCAACTAGTGATTTACTTCAACAGTCATTCATTCCACAATCATCTAATCAAGCACCTACTATGTGCCAGGCATTGTTCCAGGTATCCAGGATATAGCCGTGATTAAAACAAAAAAATTTTTTTTAATTCTGCCCTCATGGAAATTATTAACATTCTAGTGGGTGAGATAGACAATAAGTAAAATAACATCCATAAGACATCAGACAGAGCCCTGAGGCATGCTAACATTAGAATTAAATAAATACCCTATTTGTAACATCAAGTAAATAAATCTCCTATTATTGCTAAACCCTTACCAAAAAGTTTCAGTGTCACTTTTTAAAAGCAGAAAAAATTGAAAAAAATTAATTTTAAATACAAAAGCTCTAACTTTTTGACAATAAGGGTTAATATGTAAGGACATGGATTTGCCCACTCAAAAGAAAAAAAAAAGATACATATATGTCATGAATGTTTTAAGCTAAAGTAAGACTACTGAAATGACCTTTCTTAAGGTTTCTTTAGGTATCACATTTTACCAAAATACTCAACAACCCAAGTGGTTATTTTTATTTGTTGTGACTGACACTACTGAACAAAACATGCATACTCAACATATTGCAGATGTCATAAAAATTAAGAGGAGAAATTTAAATTTTATTGAGTGAAAATTTTATCTAATATTTGTTACCTCAACTTACTACGAAGACTGTTTTCAGATGATCTCTAATCTTTATAACAGAGTAAGTGCTGGAAAGATTTGATCTCTAAAACTATTTTTGAATTTTAAGGAAGTAATCATGTATATTCAACCCAGAGTAGTATTTTGTGTTCCTTCGGTATACTCTGTATATAATCTTTTGAAAATCACAGATTATCAAGATTGCACAAAATTTCACTCTGGGTTAAATATACATCATTACTTCCTTAAAAATCAAAAAGTTTCAGAGATCAAATCTTTCCAGCACTTCCTCTGATATAAAGCAAACGTTAACAGTATTGTGGCAGGCAGTCAGGGATGTTGTTGCTTACTTCGTGTGTGACACTGTCCACTAAAAATCTCAATTTCCCCACTGTAAGATGCCGGTAACACCACCAGCCTCAAGAGTACTCTTTCATGACTCACACAAGATGAAAAGTATATAGCATAAGCACACAGTAACCACTCAATAAATGTTGTCTATCATTTACACCTTGACATCTGACAGCTATTGTATTTCTATAGTTAAGTTTCCACATTTGCTATCATCTACTGAGAAAACATGCATTTTACCTTCATGTCAGAGGCTACTCTGAACTCCTCTTCAACTTTCTCAATCTATTCAGATCATACTGGCAATTTTACTTAAAAGACAATGTACTCAGCTCTCAAGTATCCACTACACTGAAAGCCTCTTCTCCCATTAAACTTTTATTTCAACTGTGCAGCTAGCTATGATAAAGAATGAGGAAGGTCTTATATACTGATATAGGACTGAACTCCAGATACAGAGTTAAGTGAAAAGGAAAACAAGGTGCAGAACAATCTATGTTACTTTTGTACAAAAGGGGGAGGAAAAAAGAAAACTATACATAAACCCTCAAACACATACTTTTGCTTGTATATGCACAATGTATTTCTGGAAGAGTTAAACCATCTACTAGTAACAGTGGCTGTCTCTGGGGAAGTAAACTTGGTGGCCAGAGGACAGAGACACAGAAAAGATTTTTCAGTTAAAACCTGTTTTGCACCCTTTTATTCAGAACTGTATGAATGCACTGTCTAAACCAGAAGGCTACCCAGCTACTCAACTGCTCAGTCACACACTATATCCCAAAATTACTTACTATTTACCCATCTCAAAATTTTTTTCTTTACATATAAGAAAAACTGTTTCACAAAAATAAATAACCTCCCTTCTTCCTAACTATTTTAAAATAATTCTTTAGTACCCCCATAGTCTTTCCTTTAGGGGGGAAAAAAAAAGCTATCAATCATTATGTGCCTGACTCAGCCATAAAAAGGAACGAAATTGGGTCATTTGTAGAGACATGGATGGATCTAGAGACTATCCTACAGAGTGAAGTAAGTCAGAAAGGAAAAAACAAATATCGTATATTAATGCATATATGTGGAACCTAGAAAAATGGTACAGATGAACCGGTCTGCAGGGCAGAAATACAGACACAGATGTAGAGAACAAACATATGGACACCAAGGGGGGAAGTGGGGAGGGGCTGGTGGTGGTGGGATGAACTGGGAGATTGGGATTAACATATATACACTAATATGTATAAAATGCATAACTGATAAGAACCTGCTGTATAAAAAAATAAATAAAATTCTAAAATTTAAGAAAAAATCATTATGTGCCTGTTTAGCACTGCAGCTTGTAAAACAAGTTATCTGACTACAGAGATGCTATGCTAATTCTTCACTAAATGTAGTACAGATTCACATAAAAATTGATATTCCAAAAACCACCACTAAAATAATGAACATATAAACAGCAAGATCAGACTGTATCTGATAACCTGGGAATTTACTCTAAATAATGGTGCATGTTCTCACTACAAAAAAGAAATGATAATCGTGTGACCTAATGGAGGTGTTAGCTAACACTACAGTGATAATAATATTGGAATATATAAATGTATCAATCAATACATCGTACACCTTAAACTTAAACATTGTATGTCAACTATATCTCAATAAAAAATAAAAACAATCCAATGAAACAAAAATAAAATAGGAGCAAAATGTGATTAGCATTCTCATTTAATACTCTGGATTATCTCCTTCCCTCTTTCTCCCTCCTTGGCCAGTGAAGACTAATAGATCACGATGAATTAAACTAGTTATTTTGAAAATTACTGTTTTCACAGCACTTAATATTTCAGGCTGTTGCAGAATCTCCCCAGGACTTTGGCTGTTCACTAATCTGTAGGTAATAAACCTTTTTATCTAAAAACCAGTAAGCCTTTTTCAAAACTTGCATTCTCAAATTCCATCATGTTTCTTGAAAAAGATCTTATTGCCTTTGATAATGCTAAGATACCTTTCTTATTACACACAAAAATATTTCTAAACAGGCAAAAAAACTTCATGAAGTATTCAGCTGTTGCAAAGGTACAATTAAGTAGTTGCACAATTTTATATATGGTCCCCAGAGCTTTGTAAATACATGTATGTTAGAACCTCAAATGATGCTGACCTTGAAGCCCAAGCCATCAAGACCCCTCAACTGAGGCCTAGCTTGTAAAAAGATCCTTTTAGCATTTCAAAGACAATGTCCTAGAGGGTCCAGAATGATTCCACTTTAACCTAAATCACACTCCACATTCAACAACTGGCTCCAGGTTATCTTTCAGTAACAATATACTTCCTACCTTATACACAAAAGGCCACCTATGGTATGATTCTAATTATACAAAATGTCCAAAACCAGCAAGTCCACAGGTACAGAAAGTTAGGTTAGTGGTTGCCTGGTTCAGGGGTTGGGAGCTGGGAGTGACTGCTAATGGACATGAGTTTTCTTTTTGGAGTGACGAAAATTTCCTGAAACCTGGGAGTGATGATGGTTGTGCAACTCCCTGAGCACATTAAAACACGGAGTTGCACACTTTAAAAAGTGAATTTTATGGTATGTGAGTTATATTTCAACAGGCTGTTATTTTTTTTAAAAAGGAGATACAGAAATGTGAGCTCGAGCATCTTCCAGAAAACGCTTTTACTAGGGAAATGCTCCTCTCTGCACAGTACATCCCACCTTGGAAATTCACAACTCATATACTGAAAGTCCTGCAGAAGCCTGATTGTTGTGTTTAACCAAAAGTTTCCCAAACTCATGTGACTGAAGAACATCTCAGTACACAGGCGTCCTCCCCACCAAGCCTATTAACATCCACTGGGACTTAATGTTCCCTGGAAAACATTAGGAAATCTGCCTACTTCACAAAGCTGAAACAAAACAGGGAGGATCAGAATACTATTCATCATTTACATAAATGAAAGGCACTATTTATTTATTTTTAAATAAATTTGTATCTACTGTCTAATCCAATACACTTCTAAGAGGTATTTCATGTATTTTTAAAGTCAGTCAAATAAAAAGCTTTTAATTTCCATTAATCTTTTGATAAAAAGAAAATAACACAATTACTTAAACAAATATTTCCATTGTAAATGAGAATTTCATTAGAAAATATACCCCCCCCCTCGCCCCATGCCTAGAATAGAGATTTTTAAGTTATACTAGCATTCTAGGGTCTGACTTGTATCAAAAGACATGCCAGAAGTCCCAATAAATAATTCATAATATATAGCACTTACAACTAAAAATAAAAGATGACTTTAAGAAAAAGGCACAATTTTGCATAAAATCATCAACAAAGTCATTAACTGAAGAGCTAATATACTCTTTACCTCCTATAAGCTCAATAGCAAATGAGTTCAGCTACATGCTACAACTCAGGTCAAGGTCATGAATATACTATTGTTCAAACAGAAGCAAATCATAGAATACATACCACAGTGCTCCAATTTACATAAAGTACAAATGCAGGGTTTTGTTTTTATTTCTAGGGATACAAAATACATGGAGCTCTACAAAAACAATAGCATGATAAAAGGCAAATTTCAAGAATGCAATCAACTCTGAGGAGAGAGGGCCTTGCACAGCATTGGTGATATTCTTTAACACTGTGGTGGGCACAAAAAGCTCACAACTCTTTCTTTGAATTTATGTCCTAAAAGGAAGATCTAGAATGTCAAAACTTCTACCACTTAAATCACAATACCTCGCATATAATTTGTCATCAATTCTAAGGAATTTAATTTACCTTCTAAATACGCTGTTTACTTTTTAAAGTCACATAAGAAAAACACTTTTATATAAATAACTTCTGACACTTAAAACCAACATAAAGCTAACAACGTAAATACTCTTAACAACATATGCATAACAAATAAATAACTGATCTCGCCCACCCCCAAGACTGGTGTAGATGTAAACTCTATTCCAGAAACAAGCTTTTAAAATGTGAATGGTGTTGAGTAATTTCAACAAGTAATTATTAGTGTTACAAAAGATATCCTAATATTACCTGGGACAAGATTCAAAGGTAATCTTCTAGGTGAAATTGCTCTGGGGTGCTGCTTACTAATTTCTTCATAAATTTGAAGCCTCTCTTCTAAAGTGCCTATTATCAGTAAATATGCGTCAGATTCAAAGCATCAAAACTTTTATCTATGATAAAATGCTAATAAACTTTAAAAATTATGTTATAAATTAAAAATCACATTATCAGTATTAAAGCTGCTCTCAATTTTTGTAAGAATGACATTAAAAACTCTGTGGCAATGAAATAATCACTATATCACCATTTTAAACCCAAAGTCCAGAGAAAACCAAAATTTCACCACAACAGAGTCTACATCCAACTCTAATCATATACACACAAGACAGACTCAAGATACACTGCACTTCTCTGATATTCCTGCATGCACAACCCACGAAAAAGAAAATGTTCCTTATAATGTATCTTACATAAATCCTCTACCCCAATATAACCCACATAAACCCAACAAAAGTCTATAACGCCTATTGATAGGCTTAAAGAAGCAATAGTTTTAGGGTCATGAATGCAATATTTTAAAAGATGAACTAAGTTGCTAAGGAGGTTTGACACTTAAAATCTTCAATGAAACTCTATTACAAAGAACTCCATTAGTTCATATCCCTGTCCAGGTACCAAAAAAAAAGAACCCCATTAGAACAGACTTTTAAAGTGGCAATTACTTCTCCCAAAGATTATGATATAAAATATACTTCTAAAAGAAAGTTGTATCTTCCCTGTCAAGACCAACCTAATTTTATAGTACTAAATACAGGATCTATATGTAAACTACAGTAACAATCTGCAGAATCGGATCTGGGTCTAGTTTATTATTCTAAAATAATATCCTGCATAATTTACAAAGAGAGATCACATGCATTATTTTACATAAGCAATAAGATAATTTACAGCAGAATTTTTAAGAAAAAGCAAACCCATTTTTAAACTATACGGTTCTAGGTGGATTTTAATTCAGACCACAGAAATATAATTATTATAAAAATAACCCTTGGTGCTAGCAATCAAGCCACAGTAAATGCAGTGTTCAGTATCAAGATTATAAACACAGCACTTTAAAAAGTAAAGTCCGATTTTGTTTAGACTCCTTCCTTCCCCCAATAATACATTCTGGAGCTCCAATGTGGTTTAATTTTAAAAACTGGGATATGTGAAAAATTATTTTCACGTTCTGTTAATGATTTGGAGACTTCATGAAATATTAAGGACCCTTATACTAAAATTTACAAGAAGCCTATTGCATATTTTTAAAAAGCAGTTCTCATATTTATACCTAATCTTAGAGAATGAGACAAACTATGAGTATAAAAAACATTTTCCCACTACCAGATAAAACAAGTCTTATAAATGTAGTTACACTGAGACAAAAACCAAACCATTTCAATGCCCCATTTGAAGTCACAAGTTGGAGCTCCAGAACCTACCATGGGGGAGAAAAGGTCCTAAGGAACCTAAAAAAAGAATTCGTTTTATAATCAATATATTTTATAGTAAGCATGGATCCTGATATATGGAACGTATTACATTCATTTTACTAAAGCAGTTAAGTGATTAACATGCCAGTAACTGGTAGTTTAAAGAAAAATCAGTTATCTCACATTTCCAACCTGCAGACCCATGACTTTTGTCCTGTTTTTGTTTTTTAAAGACAGACTATTGATCTAATCAATATTTTAATTTTCATTATTTTCTTAAAAACAATTATTTAAGGAACTTTTTTAATAATTTGTGATATTAAATTTTAAATACACACAGAAAACCTGGATTCATGTATACAAGTGATTAAGATACAACAAATAAATTTTTCTCATAGCTCTTCCTACTATAAATGAATATGGGTAGCTACCTACTTACCATACTTTTTAAATTTAAAAATTCTGCTGTTTCAACACCTTCGAGTTTCATAATTATTTCATATTAGTTTCATAATTATTTCAGCCATATACTTACTTACCCATGACTAAATATGATTTTAGCAATAGTAACTGCTCCTAAAGATATTTAATTATGAGAGTATTAGGGAAAATTTAGAATAATATTCTAGATTTCTGAAAAGTCAAGCTTATCAAATTTCAAAAGAAGATGTATACAATTTATTCTACACAAATTAGCCTAGTTTGAAAGTAAAAGAAGAGTTTTTATGCTGATGCTATATACAACATACTCTCAGCAACATTTCTTTGGCCCGATTCTTATTCTTAGAGATTGACACTAACAGTCCTCTTATTCTTTAAAAATACTAAACAATTATGACATTTCCCAGAAGGGGAATGCCCATTTTCTTCCCCACCACTCTAGTTAGTGTAAATTAGTAACATTTTAATGGATCAAGAAACCTAAAATAATCTGTAAGCATTTATCACTTAAATATAAAAATATCTGAATTCATTTTCACTCCCATGTTTAACCTGTAATTTTCCTAAATGGAAACATGAATGCTAAAACTAAAAATATGCATCCTCAAATATTCTTACAACTTTATATTTTACTATACTTCAAACACTAGCTAAGGGCTTCCCTGGTGGCACAGTGGTTGAGAATCTGCCTGCCAATGCAGGGGACACGGGTTCGAGCCCTGGTCCGGGAAGATCCTTCATGCCGCGGAGCAACTAAGCCCGTGCATCACAACTACTAAGCCTGCACTCTAGAGCCCACGAGCCGCAACTACTGAAGCCCGCACGCCTAGAGTCTGTGCTCCGCAACAAGAGAAGCCCCTGCTCACCACAACTAGAGAAAAAGCCTACGCGCAGCAATGAAGACCCAACACAGCCAAAAATAAATAAATTAATTAAAAAAAAAAAAAACACTAGCTAAGAGAAGGTAGGAGAAAAATCATTACATACTAAGTTGTAGAGCTTTTTCCAAGCCTTCATAATAACACCAATTTTCTGCATTCCGATCAATCAAGTTTTTGAATACTTCGCTCGCTTCTTTTAATCGTCCCAATTTCAACAGCATTTCCCCTAAAATTAAGTTTAAATGTCACATTCATTTTGCTTAAACATTAAATACCTTTCTAATCCCAGAGATTTCACTAAGCATTATTAGTATAATAGACGTTTATGAAAGACAACTGTACGGTGCTTCCCTTTAGGGCTTGTTGCAGTTTAAATAACTAAACATAGATTAATTCACAGCTTGTCTTCAGAAATGAACCTTCATTTACACATTCTATTATACTAACATTCATTTTTGGCTCCCTCCCACACCATATATATGATATTAACTTGTTAGTAAAAAATCTTTGTATTATGCACATTTTTGTACACCCTTTAAAGTAACTAAAGTTACCTTATATATAGATTGGTAAATAATTCTAATGAAATATCCCTGCCTTCCTACTGCAAGATTTTTAATGTACTTTTCCTAATCAATTCTTATGTTAAACAATTCTCCATTCAATTCTCTTACTGTCCTTTCCAGGTCACTAAAACTGGAGAAGTTTAACTCACAAAACAATAACACTAAATACCACTTCACAGCAAGAAACTACACAAACCATGTTTACATGTGGGTCACCTCTAAGACTCAATTTCTTTTACTAAGCCATACAAATTGAAAGTGGGTATGGGAAATGAGAATCTAAATTTCTCAGATAGGGACTTCCCTGGCGGTCCAGTGGTTAAGACTCCATACTTCCACTGCAGGGGGCACGGGTTCAATCCCTTGTGGGGGAACTAAGATCCTGCAAGCCGCACGGCGCAGCCAAAATAAATAAATAACGAACTTCTCAGATAAAATGGAAAGCACACCTAATCAAGATAAAAGGCAGAATCTCAAAAAATATATCTCAACTTTCTATCCCTAAGCTTTCCCATTCCCTACAGAATCTGTTTCAAACAACCCTTTGAAATGTCTTCAGTCATACATACTATTTCAGCTTCCATCATCATCATATTACAGTAATTATTATATATACCATTTTACTATTTATTTTATTATATTGTATATTACTCAAGCTCTACAGTAAGACCAACAAGGTGTAACTACCAGTTTTACCACTTTCTAGCTCTATGACTTTGAATAACTTACAAAACTTCCAATTTCCATTTCCTTACCTGCAAAATATCAACTACATCAGTCTGTTTTTACGATAATCAACTGAAATAATGTACTTAAAATGGTCAGCACACTACTTGGTACAAAGTGAACACACATAAACATTTACTAGTTAAAACCATAAACAGTACGTTAAACTATACTTGAATTCAAAAAATAATAAAAGGAGAAAAAAAGAACTATGATTGTGCCCCATTCCTCCACAAGAGTAGAGGATAGCAGTTAAAAGGACTCATGAAAAGACATGAAAGAACCTTAAATGCATATTGCTAAGTGAAAGAAGCCAATCTGAAAAGGCTACATACTGTATGCCTCCACCTCTAATACATTCTGTAAAAAGCACAGCTATGGAGACAGTAAAAGGATTACTGGTTGCCAAGGGTTGGGGGTAAGGAGAAACAGGCAGAGCAGAGGATTTTTAGGGCAGTGAAACTACTCTGTATGATACTACAATGGTAGTATGTAAAATGTCATCATACATTTTTTAAAACCTAGAGGGTATACAACACCAAGAGTGAACCCAAATGTAAACTACAGGCTTGGGGGGAGGGGGGGTGTGGGTAGGAGGAACTGTGCATGCGCAGGGACAGAGGGTATATAGGAAATCTTTGTACCTTCCACTCAGTTTTGCTGTGAACCTAGAACTGCTCTAAAAAATAAAGTCTATTTAAATTAAAAAAAAAAAAAAAAGGAAAGGCTCTGAAGTCAGAAAGATATTTTTAGAAATTAACTCTACCTCCTGAAAGGCTGGGGGCAACTTGGGCAAGTCCTTAACCTCTCTTAGTTTCTTCAAATATAAAAAGGGACAATAAGTAATACCCATGTTAGAGGTGCTAAAAAATTAAGTGAAATTAAGCAGTTTAAGCAATTACCATACTGTGAAACACAGAAGAGTAAATAAACCTTAGCTAGTATTTTTAAGCTTTAGAAGTCCTGCAACTACATGAGATTTTAGTTTTAAACTAATTATTTATTTAGATGGACATTCTATTTAATACGGTGTTGCTCAGGAAATGGGTAATTGATGAGCAAAGCTATGTATAAAAAAGAAAATTTGTTTGACTTTGTTGAAAAACATTCTTAACAAACTATTTCTCAGAATCCTGTCTTCTTAATTAGCCCATAATGAAAATAAATGAATCTTGCTTTCATGAGGATCCCAAGTGTCATTTACTCTTCTCATTTTACTATATATGGAGATAAATACTGGGGGAGGGGGTTGAATATGAAGGCAGTATAACATACTGCTTAAGAAAATGGAATCTGGAGTCAAAATCCCTGCACCCAAACCCAGCACTACCCAGATTACTTAGCTGTGTGACTCTGGGCAAGTCACTTACCTCTCTGTTCCTCAGTTCCTGATCTCTAAAATGGATGTAACAACTACATCATAGGGTTGTTATGAAGAGTACATTAATTTTATTATTAAGCCATTACATTAATTAATAATGGCTTAATAATAAAGTATTTAGAACATTGCCTGATATATAGTGAGTCTCATTTAAGTGTTCGGACATAATAAAGTATATAGGTTTTATTCTTTTCTTTAATTGACGCCAATAAAAAAGAAAAAGCAGTTCAACTTACCTTTAATTTCTTCCACCAAAAGTTTATCACATATCTGTTTCTCATATGTTTCTATATGTTCCAAAGATTCCTGAAATAGATCTGCCTCCCTCATCACTTGATTCTGGTACAGTATCAGTTCACTATACTCATAGTCTATTTTGTTGGGAGGAACCTGAAAAAAATAACCAAATTATCTTACTTATATAATAATATAAAGCAGTTACAGATCTTTAATTTAATTGCTTTCTCAGGACAGTCATTCACACAGACTTTAAAAAGCAACCCACAAGCAGTTACAAATAGAAGAGTGATTAACAGCAAAGAAGATTAATATATTCTTTAAAACAAATAAAGGAGTGGGGACTTCTGCCTACAGCAAAGTGAAGAGGTTAGCAAATCCTATTACCAAAGGAAAGTATAAAAATGATTAAAATCCTAAAGAATCTTCCAAAAAAAACTACTAGAACCCATAAAGGAGTTTAGCAAGGTGACAGAATACAAGATCAATATATGAAAATCAATTATACTTCTATATACTAGGAATGAACAACCTGAAAATGAAATTAAAATAATTTTCAAAATAGCATCAAAATGAAAAAAACATTCAGGAATAAATTTAAGAAACAAGACGCATATACCAAAGAATACTCAATCTTTTTTTGACTCTATATTTATTCTCCCCAAATTGATCTAAAAATTCAATGCAATCCCTATCAAACTCTCAGCAAGCTTTCAGAAACTGATAAGCTGATGCTAAAATTCAAATGGAAATAAAAGGAACCCTGCATGGACAAAAGAATCTTAAAAAGAAAAACAAAGTAGGAAGACATGCACTTCAAATTTCAAACATCCTTTAAAGTTACAGTAATCAAGACGGTGTGGTTGGTACTGGCATAAGGATACACATATAGATCAATGGAACAGAATACAAGGTTCAGAAATTAGCCCTTATAATCTGGTCAACCGATTTTGAACAGATGTGCCAAGACAATTCAACAGGGACAGGTTAGCCTTTTCAACAAATGATGGTGGGACAATTTAATTAATATCCATATGCAAAAACCTTAGACACATACTTCATACCATTTACAAAAATTAACTCAAAATGGATCACAGACCTAAATGTGAGCGCTAAAACGATAAAAGAAACCTTAGAAGAATAGGAGAAAATCTTTGTGACCCTTTGCATAGAAGAAAAAACAGGTAAATTGGACTTCAACAAAATTATAAACTTTTCCTCTTCAAAAGACACCATTAATAACATAAAAATACAAGTTACAGACTAGGAGAAAATATTTGCAAATGATCTATCTGATAAGGAACTTGTATTGAGAATATTCAAGAAACTCTTACAACTCAGCTGTAAGACAAATAACCCAACTAAAAAATGGGCACAAGAGTTGAATAGACATTACATCAAGGAAGAAATATAAATGGCTAATAAGAACATGATAAAATGCTCGATAGCATTAGTTGTTAGAAAAATGCAGAGAAACAACTAAAACAGATACTACTACACATCCACTAAGATGGCTATCATCAAAAAATTGGACAGTTAACAGGTGTGGGGATGGGTAGAAACCGGAATTCTCACACATTGCTAGTAGGAATGTAAAATGGTTCAGCCACGTTGGACGACAACTGGGCGGTTTATTAAAAAGTTAAATATATACTTACCATATAACCAAGTAATTTCATTCCTAGGTATCTACCCAAAAGAAATAAAAACATATGTCCACACAAAAACTTATGCACAAATGTTCATAGCAGCATTATTCATAACAACTAAAACTAAAAACAATATATATGTCCATCAATTAATGAGTGGATAAACAAAGTGTTATCCATAGACCACAGTGTATCCCTATAATGATGAAACAGTATTCAGCATTAAAAAGGAATGAACCACTAATACATGCTCTAATACAGGTGAGTCTCAAAAGCATTCTGAATAAAAGGATTCAGAGAGAAAACACTGCATTTGATTGCCTTTATTCGAAGTTTCCAAAAAGGGCAAATCTATAGAGACAAAAAGCAGATCAGTGGTTGGCTGGGGATGAGTGGAAACTGACAAATGGGCACAAAAGAACTTCTTGGGGGTGACGAAACATTCTAAAACTGGACTGTGGTAATGACTACATGACTATAAGTTTACAAAAAAAAATCTTTGAGATGTACAACTAAAATGGGCAAATTTTATGGCATGTATTATACCTCAAAAAAGCCTTATACCTCTTAATTATACTTATTATTACAAAAAATAAGAAAATTCCACACACCTAATTTTAACCATCAAATTGCAATAACACTGTATTTAAAATGAAAGAGTGTTTATCAAACCCCAGTGAATATGGTACAGTACACCCTCTTATGGCAAGGACTTGATTCCTGGATAAAGACAAGGAACTAGTCTCAATACAGAATTCTCTAGTTCGCAGTAAAAAGCTAAGAATCTAAGTAAACATGATGAACTTACCACACTCCCTTATGAGAATAAAAATAATAGAGGATTTAAAAATATATTAACCTATGAAAATAGAACATACGAGATATCAACAAACTTCTGGGAAATGGAAAGCAAATGAAGAATAAGGGATCAAGTAAAACAGAAGAAGCTAAAGCCTACAGTAGCTATACAGAGGAAATCTTTAGGGAGGGTGGCTATCTGCCCTGGAAAACACCAAACAGGGTCAGGATTCTGAAATGACAAGTAAACAGAGGGTGCGGGAACGAGAAATGGGGCTCAAGATTAAAGGATTAACTGAAAGGCTGACCCTGACCCCATTTCCATCAACTCAGCAGCCAAATCCTTGTTTAAAATATTACCCTGTAACCAGGCATCCATCCCACTCAAAGAGTCAAGAGCTCTTCTTCAAAGAAAGCAGATAGTCCCAGAGAACTGGATGCTAAGGCGGGGGGGGGGGGGGGGGGGGGGGCGGGGGCGGGAGGAGATATTCACTGCAGCATTATTCACAATAGTCAAGAAAGATATGGAAACAACCTAAATGTCCATCAACAAATGAATGGATAAAGATGTGATATATATATACAACAGAATAATATTCAGCCATGAAAAACAAGGAATTCCTGCCATTTGCTGGCTTAAGACACAAAAGTATAAGTATATTCCCTAATGTTATAAAGGTAACACTTAAAGAACCAGAAATATTCATACAACTATTATCAGGAGAATGGGGAAGAGACAGTGAGGTGACATAAAAGAACTATATACTACTCTATTGTAGCAAAAACCGTAGAGAATGCCTAAAATACATATAAAAAGTTGAACGTGCATTATTTAGACATATGGCGGGCTGTGTTCTTCCATGTCTTCTCTGAACTAGACTCTGGATAGCAAGGCAGGGACAGAAAGGTAGAATAGGGGACTGTTATCATGTGTACCCTGCAACGAGAATTACTGGATAAATGAAAAGAGAAAAAAAGTCTACCACTCTAGCAGGTAAAATTAGTTTGGCTATCATTCCAAAAAACAATACCTTGCTTTTAGGGTAATGTGTCAAAAGAAAAAGTTTTCATCAGGAAAATCCAAAGAGGATGATGTCAGGAAAACCGGGAGAGTAAATTAAGAACTCCAAAACTTCACCTCTCCAAAAGAGCGAGGGAAGAACTGGCAAAAACTGTCAGACTCACCTTTTTCAGAACTCTGGAAATTAACCAAAGGCTTACAGCACACCTGGGGAGCATTTATTGAAGAAAACAGCTAGATCTTGGTAAGACCAGTGAGTTTTGTGTCATTTTAACTTGCCCTAATCCTATCCAGTGCTCTCCAGCTACACAGTAGCCTTGAAAAATAAGCTTGTATTCCCAGAGCAGCTTGACAGCCACCAGTGAGAACAATAAAGCTGGAGCTCTTTCAAAGCCTCATTCCCAAAGAACTGTAATTAACTGACCTATCTGTTGGTTCACTGCAAGCCTCCAAGTACAAGCCTAACTCAGAGCTTGCCCAGAGCAAAAAAGCATTGGGGGGAAGGGAAGGGCCAAAAGTGCTTATTAAAAGTGATTACAGGCATGTGTTTTACCTTTACAGTGCCTGAAAGACAGCTAACAGTCAGGGCAAACAACAGACTAAACAAAAACCTTAAAGTAAAAGCTGGGAAATGCGATGTCCATAGGGGCTTTGAAAAGTCACACACACGTACAGAGTTACGCATATGTTCAAGAAAGACCTGAGAAAGCCCTAAACTCTCACCTCTTGCTGACCTTGAGACTCTGACCTTTCACCTTAAGAGGCGAAAGCTAAGGTAGAGTTGTAAACTGCCTGGCTGAGTGCTAAAGCATACATACACCAACACACCCACAGAGAAATTTAACAAAACTACAAGTTGGCTCTTTGACAAGATCTACAAAATTGACAAACCTTTAGCTGGAATGACCAAGAAAGAAAGAGAGAAGACTACTAAAATTGAGAATAAAAGCAGGGACATTACCACAAACCCTACAAAAATAAAAAGGATTATAAAGGACTATTATGAAAAGTTGCATGCCAACAAATTAGATTACCTAGATGAAATGGACCAATATTTACATAAGAACTAACACCATCCATCACAAACTCTTTCAAAAGAGGGAACACTTCCCAACTCATGCCATGAGGCCAGACACAGACATCAAAAGAAAAGTACAGATAATATCTCTTATTCCAATATCCCTCACTAATAGTCAAAGAAACACAAATTAAAAGAATAATGAGGGAATTCCCTGGTGGTCCAGTGGTTAGGACTTGGAACTTTCACTGCTGAGGGCCCAGGTTCAACCTCTGGTCAGGGAACTAAGATCCCGCAAGCCATGCGGCACAGCCAAAAAATAAATAAATAAATAAAAAATTTTTTAAAAAATGAGATAAACTTCTTCACATCCAGAAGAATGGAAAAAATAATAAAGCTGACATCAAGTGTCAGTAAGGATATAGGCAAACAATAACCATAAAACCTTGCTAGCGGGCATGTAAATTAGTACAGGTGCTTCAAATTAGTAAAACTAAACACACAGAGCCACAACTCTGCAATTCCAGTTTTAGGTATAAACTGAAGAGGAACTCACAAATGTGGCTAATGAAACAGCAGACAAGAATATTCACTGCAGCACTAATTTTTAATACAGACAAAGTAGAGTAGATTAACTTTAGCTTATTTATATAACAACACCAAACAGCAGTTTAAAATGGATAAACTAGTCAACATGTATCAACATAGATATACCTCAAGAAATGTTGAATTTTAAAAACTACATGTCATTCACGTAAAATTTTAAATATACAAAATAATAGTTTGTAACTTTCATGGACTTACTTAAACATAATGTAAACATGACTAGAAATGATCTATACCAATTTCAGAATAGTGGCTACCTCTAGGGAGGGATGTGGGAGGACTTCAGCTGTTTCTGTAACATTTCTTTAAAAAATAATTAAATCTGGAGCAATTACGGCAAAATGTTAACATCTTTTTAATTTCTCTTGTGATACACAGTATATTTTTTGTATTTTTCTATTTTACACACATATTAAAATGTATTTATTAACATATTTATATAAAATATAAAGCAATATATATTAGAGAAACAATTCCCACAGTCACAAAACTATTTTCATTTTCATGTATTCTTTTCTTTATTCATTTGAATATTGCTGAAATTATAGTATACAAAAATCTTTATATTCTTTATTTTGTATTAAGAATTCTTTGTTTTGGGCTTCCCTGGTGGCGCAGTGGTTGAGAATCTGCCTGCCAATGCAGGGGACACGGGTTCAAGCCCTGGTCTGGGAAGATCCCATATGCCGCGGAGCAACTAGGCCCGTGAACCACAATTACTGAGCCTGCGCGTCTGGAGCCTGTGCTCCGCAACAAGAGAGGCCGCGATAGTGAGAGGCCCGCGCACCGCGATGAAGAGTGGCCCCCACTTGCCGCAACTAGAGAAAGCCCTCGCACAGAAACGAAGACCCAACACAGCCATAAGTAATAAATAAATAAATTAAAAAAAAAAAAAAAGAATTCTTTGTTTTAACTTCTTCCAATTATTTCAAAAATTTTTCACGTTCTTCCATAGGTCTGAAAGACTAATTCATGCTTGGGGGTGGAGGCAATATAGAAGTTAACTATTTTAGTTTATGAAGGCAGAAGAAAATGTTAAAATGCAGTTCTTACTTGCTGAGTTTGTCTAAATTCTTCCAATAGTTTTAGTGCCATATCATAATCTTTCAGTAAGTGGTATGCAATAGCATATCCAATCCAGGATGCACGTTGTGTTGGGCGCAACTGAAGAAGCTGATATCTCGTCTCCTTTAAAAAAAAAAATTTCTTTAAAATTTTTTTCACTTTCTTAAGTTTCTCTAAAATATAATTCATCACAGAGTTTTAAGAAAAAATACCTTTAATTCCTTTTTAATGAATTCAATGAACAAACATCTCTGAACTCCAAAATAAAACAGAAATACTTTTTATGTTCCTGATCTAAACTTAAGTTCTAGAATACCCTGTAATGTAATGTCCTTGGGGTCAATGTTTTTAGACTGCCTTATAAAATTACCTTTATATAATGAGAATTTCTTCTGGTAACTAAACATCTCAGAAGAGAGACTAAGATAGCTTTTTATGAAACTAGAGTTTACTGTTTATAATATTGTTATATGAAACCACAACATATCGTACATTATTATAATAGGCCCCAGAGATAGGATGGACACAGCCAGGGAAAACACTCAAACGTCTGACTGGACTTTTCTAGCAGAAACACCACTGCTGCTGCTCTAAGACAGTTCAATATCTACGACATTAGGGAGAAAACACCAGAAATTCCACCATGGCTGCTCCAGAAGAATCAAGATACCTTCAGACCAGCAGAAAATGTAACCTCCTTACACAGCTCCCACTTCCTCATAGCTCATATCTGCCTCCAACTTTTAGGCAAGTGCAACTTTGCTTGGCCGAACACGGTCTCATGAAGAACACTAGCTGCAATGAGTTTTGAAAATGTAATGTTTAGCTTCTGTGACTCTGTTGTTGGAATGGGTGCCGTCCATCCACGGTACATGCCACAAGGAGAACCATGATCAGATCTTTTTTAAAAAAAGATATCTTCAACAAAACAACTTAGACAATATCACTCCTCTACATTCATGTGTAAATGTCTGCTCCTTTTAGGCATATGGCATTAAGCTCTACCAGTGTATCACCCTTACTTTCACTGTTGCTTCTCTGTCACTCCCCCACTTCATTAAAGTCTGACTCAGTTTTCATCTCTCTACCAAATTCTGCCATTATTCTGGGCAAATGCAACACTGTGGATCACCTATCCAATAACCTATCTTCTTAGATCCAAGATTTCCTCATCTACAATGATCTCTACCCCACTTCAGGGACCCACTTCCACCACACCCTAGACCTTACTGCCACCCGGAAATCATAAATTCAGATACTCACTCTGGCTACAGCTCCTATGCTGCCAACACTGTCACTCAGTGACCTTCCTGCCCTTGTTCTTGGACACCACCAGTACCTCTAGTTCCTTGAATCCTTCATTTCTAACCACCAGCTCTTTTATCTTCATTTATTTCACTACCCCTCCTAGCAACCAGTCTCTCGCCATTACTAATTTCTTTACTTAATTTCTAAAGATAACTGATTTTAACTCTCACTAAACTTAGGCTGCTAAGTCCTAATGAAGAAAAATCACACAATCGTGACGAATGGTACCATTATTAAGCTCAGCAGAACCCTTGAAACTTCTGCAAAAATCTATGCAAAGACTTAAATGGCAGTAGAAGGACAACAGTAAAAAAGTAAATGAAAAAAGACTTATCTAAACGGAACAATTAAGAGTTGGTAGCCTCCTTCACATGAGAAAGTAAGATAATTCCATTTTGGACATACTGAATTTAGGAAACTAAGTGGAGTAAGCACATGGAGCTGCCCAGAGTTGAAGATAACAGTGTGAAGAGGCCTGGGACTACATTTATGGCAATCCTCACAATATTTTGTATTTTCTAACCCATAATGAAGAAAGCTAATTAATCTCCACATTTAGATTTTAATTATAAAAGCTCTGTTTACCAAATTTGTAAATATCAAGCCCACAAAGAATATAGTACAGCATTAGCACATAGGCGATATTCTAGCTTTTCAAAAAGCATTAAATGAGGGACTTCCCTGGTGGTGCAGTGGTTATGAACCCACCTGCCAATGCAGGGGACACGGGTTCAAGCCCTGGTCCAGGAAGGTCCCACATGCCACGGATCAACTAAGCCCACGAGCCACCCACAACTACTGAGCCTGTGCGCCACAACTACTGAAGCTCGCGTGCTCTAGGGCCCGCATGCCGCAACTACTGAGCCCGCGTGCCTAGAGCCCATGCTCCACAACAAGAGAAGCCACCACAATGAGAAGCCCGCACACCGCAACTAGAGAAAGCCCGCACAGAGCAACGAAGACCCAACGCACCCAAGAATTTTTTTTAATTAAATAAAATAAGTAAAAAACCATAAAATGAATAAACTAGTTATCCTTTTTTGATGATCAAGTATGCACTTCCAGGGACTTCCCTGGTGGCACAGTGGTTAAGAATCCGCCTGCCAATTCAGCAGACACGGGTTCAATCCTTGGTCCAGGAAGATCCCACATGCCGCAGAGCAACCAAGCCAGTGCGCTACGACTACTGAGCCTGCGCTCTAGAGCCCGCGAGCCACAACTACTGAGCCCACGCACCACGACTACTGAAGCCCACGCGCTTAGAACCCATGCTCCACAACAAGAGAAGCCACCGCAATGAGAAGCCTGCACACCGCCAATGAAGAGAAGCCCCTGCTCGCCGCAACTAGAGAAAGCCCGCACACAGCAATGAAGACCCAATGCAGCAAAGAATAAATTAATTAGTTAATTAATTTTTTTAAGAAGTATGCAGTTCCACTACTATTATTGGAAGGAAGATCCAAAGTGACTTTTCCCTTCTACTACAGACTGTAATGAACAATCAAGTCTACACGATCTTGTCTTAAGTTCACCTCATTCTGAATTCACATGCTTTTAAACTATATCTATTGTAAAAACATGTACATTTAAGACTAAAGTACTTACTCGATAACCTTCAAGGTCTCTCATTTGGATCTGTAACAGAGAGAGATCCCTCAAAATTTGCAGATTATCTTTATCTAATTTGAGGGCATTTCGGTAACATTTAATAGCTTCATCATACTTCTTATCAGAACGCTGCAAGAGTCCATATACATGCCAACCTATTAAGTTAAGGAAACAGACATTCACAGATACTAGAATACACTATGCTACATGTGTCTAATAGAAAGCTTACCTTAACAAAATGGTATTTTGTTTGGGATTTACTTCAGAATGATCTGGCATCAGAGGGAGGGGGATAGTAAGCAGGTGATAAAATATGAAACCAGATCAGCCTTGATTGACAACTGTTAAGTTATTGAAGCTAGGTGATAGGCAGATAGCGGTGCATTATTCTATTCTATTTTTGTACATGTCTGAAATTTTCCATAATATATTTTTAAGTAACCTTAGAAAATTATTGGTAAAAATTCTTCACGTTGCCTACCTCCATCCCCTCACTTTCCTATGCCAGCACCTCAACACTCACTTATTCTCAAGCACTATGTATGGAAACAGAATATATACAAAAATTGCAATTATCTTTTAAAACAAGTATATATTCAATCAATTATAAAACAACATGTAACCATCAGTTAATTCACTAGTGATACTAAAGACCACAAAAATTAAGTTTTTATTTAATGTAAAGTCAAGTCTTAGGATATCTTGGAGCCAAAAGACTATCATACTTACATGCCCTCTCTCTTCGCTCTGGGGTAAGCACTGGGATAAAGAAATAAGTATTTAGTATTTTGAGAGAACCCTAAGCTAAATATGTAAAAACACCACTAAGACTACTGATGTTCAATACTGGCCAATAGCTAGATGATTTAAATGTTAAAAATTAAGATACAAGGGTAATATGTGAAAAGGTTGTAAGTATATAAATACGTAAAACAGAGATTAAAACAATTTTAAAGATCCATCCCTAAAGAATATTTTTGTTTTTTTAACAAACTGGGATACTAGTCAATGAAAAATACGATTATAAGTACGCAGTGAAGTAACAGCTAAGTCCCTGTGCAACAGAAACCAAGCTGAAGAATCAATATAATATTTCATACTAAATAAAATCTATTTTACATCAAGTTGCTTCTGAATTTTTCTCCTAAAATTTCTAAAGGGAAGTTTAAGGAACACAAGTTTTACTATACAGGTAAGTACTATACAGGTAAGTCATTATTTGGAACGAGGAAAGTATCACTCAGTTTATGGATGTATAGGAAAAAAATGGGTTTTAAATCACATATAATTATTAGTTACTATTCTCTCACACTAAGCACAACTGCAGTAAATATACAGTGCATAGTAATTCTCTTTAAAATACTCCAATAAACAAAAAAATAAGAAGTAGGGAGCAGATGAAACTAATATTAAAAATGTTGATAATTATTGAAACTTGATAATGGGTACATAAAGTTCATTACATTCACTCTTCCATATAGTTTTAAACTTTTTCATAGTGAAGTTTTTTTTTAATTTGAGTTAGAAAAAACTCATAAATGGAAAATACATAAATGAAATTAAACTATTCAACTACTGCAAAAGGATACAGACATGACTCTTGACATCATTACGAAGTCCTTTACGAACAAATTCATACGCCTCTTCTTTTTTTCCTAAACAGTTCAATGTTAATCCTTTCATAGCCAAAGTCTCTGAAAAATATTTTTAACCTCTATTTACACATGAAAAATTCAAATTATTCTCTTAGCACTATTTTAATATCTGAGCTCTACCAATACTTACATTATTCATCCTTTTAATCCTATAGTTAGAAGAATTTCTCTCCAAATAAAAAAAGTAAAAGTATATTTATGTATGTGCTTAGAGCTTAGCCCAAGTCCTTTTCTGAAATTCCTCAGGCTGGGACTGAGTTGGTAAAATGCTTTCTGCCTTTCTGAAGACTCTATAAAGGAGGTTAAGATTATTCTGCTGAAAAAAGGTAACACAGCAGGGTCCTGAGTCCTGTTGAGTTAAATCTACTGCAACAGACCTCAGCTTTCACCTGAGATCAATCCTACTAAGAATCAAATCATCTGATTTATACCCCACAAAATCATTCAATCTACCTTAAAGAGATGTACACAATTTAAAAATCATCTTACTCATTATTGGAACAGACTTCATTTTTGGCTGCAAGTTTATTCCAACGAATCCCACTTAGGCTAATTAACATCAGTTTGCATTTGAAAAGCACGACACTGGACTATGGGAGTGGCAACCCAAGAATATGTTGAAGGTAGTTAATCAAAGATTGTTTAGAATGAAATAATTCTCTGAATAATCCACAAGAAGGGACTTAGACAAGAACGATGGTTTTCAAACTGATCTCTATGGACTACGGTTTTCAGAACGGGTGATCCAGCAGTCCAGGCCCCTATGACCAAACATCTTATTTTATCTGTTTTTACATAATGAATTTCCCCATGAGCTCCCATTTGGATAAGGGTTCCACTGCTAAACAGCTTGAAAACAAGCTTTAATTTCTAAAATTCTATGAAATTACTTCTGTCTATTTCCTTCAAAGAATGTTTTAAGTGTTATTAGAAAGCTGAGTAGGGTCAGCCTTTTTTCCCAAAAAGATGGTCTCAATAATTACTCAAGTCTAATATTCAGAAACCCAATCAGCTTTGCTCTGCTACAGGACCATAATTTACATGTCTAACCTGATCCATCCTTTTACCAAACACTGGTCACCAGTGAAAAAGGATGAGACAAGCAAATACAGACTTACTAACATCAGTGCTAGAAAAACAACCCAAGATAATACAATGGTAAATCAGTAGTATCTTATTTACATATGAAGGTTAGCAGATAGATAAAAAATACATCTACCAAAAAATAAAATGCCTTTGATTGTACCTTAATACTACTCTGGTGTTGCAAATATTGTTCTAATTTTACACATTAGAAATCAAAGGATAAACTCAAATTCTATTCAAAGTAACAAATGAAATCAGGTCTATAAAAATACAGGTATATATGCCAATCACCAATATATCAACCAATCATTTCTCATCTAAAAGTAAAGACTGTAAATATACCTAAGCATAATAGAAGTAATCTAGAATAAGAATGATATGAGGCATATCTGAAAACGTTAAACATTTATGCACTCTAATAGAGAACTACAAGGCCATGGAATCTAGGAAGTATTCTTCTTTCACTGTTGGGAATCCTATCCATCTGATTTTAGAATTAGATTTCCCCAAAGTAATCTCTCATAGGTGAGATAATACCTCCATGTTCAGCAAATTTTGGATTTGAAAGAATCATCTTGCAAAACTTGAGGCCATTTTTGTATTGCTTCTGTTCATAACATTTCTGTAAAGAAATATGAACAAAAGTTATTATATAAAATGAATACACATGTAACAATTTTTCATTCCATTATATAAATTCTAAATTCAAGATCCAAAATTAGGTCTAAAACATATGTGATGGAAAGGTTTTGTATCAATTCGTATCAGTTATAACATGAAGTTTACCTCTGTTACCTACTCCTTGCCAAACTATTCTGGTATCTGAGTATTTTCACTTTTATAGAAGATACAGAAAAAAACACCTTAACTGTCAACCAACACACTGCTACAGCTTTCTTTTATTCAAAATCCAAAAGCAAAAACATATGTGATAACACAGAAAAATACTAGAAACTGCATTAAAAGTCTTTGCTACTTCAAGAATGGAACCAAGGCATACACACACAAAAATACTGCTATTTACTGAGCAACTAACATGTGTCTGTACAAAACTTGCTATAACTCATAACAACTCCTTAAGGTAGGTGTCATGACCTCCACCTTACAGACGGAGAAACTGAAACTTAAAAGTCCATTAAATTAATTTGTAAGTGGCTCAGCTTAGTTGCAAACTCTCCTCTGACTCCAAGACTATGGTCTTTCCATCACTTGTAGTCTAATCCAAGTGTAAGCAAATCTCTTACACTTGTATTAGACTAGATTTATTTAGGAATAAACCCTCTTTATTCCTCAATGCCACCAGCCAGGCTAAGTAATCACGCCTGCCCTCCACAGCTATTAACCATCAGAACACAGCATCTTTAACTCAATCTCTCACTTACGTGGTTACGGGTTTTCTTTTTAGTACTCAACGTGCCAAGCTCATCCCCACCTCAGGACCTCTGCACTTGTGTTCCTTCCACCCCCTGAAATGTTGTTCCTCCCCACATCTTCCCATGGCTGATTCCTTACGATCAAGTTTTACATATCATCTACCTGACAAGTCTATCTAATACTGCCAGCCTCTTACAGCACCCCCCAAAACACTCTATCATATTACTCTATTTTCTACACAGCATTATCATTTCCTGACATTCTTACTCATTTTTGTACTTATTTAGTGTCTATCTTCCCCACCATACTGTAAGCTCCTGAGAACAGGGATCTTGCCTATTTTAAACACTGCTGCATCCTCAGGTTCTAGACAAATAAGAACTGCTCAATACATAGTCAATATATACAGTCAAGTTCCAAGCAAAACAGTACCAGCAAAGGAGGAGGAAGAGATTAATTCTTGCCAACAGGGGTGGGATATGGAGAGAAGAATTAGAAAAGTATTCATAGAAAAAAATCTTTAAATTAAGGCTTCTTGATTGCCTATGGGGAAGAGAACTTAGTGGTTGGGAAACAGGATAGGAAAACCTGAATTTTGAACCATGCGAATATATTACATATTCCAAAAATATTAAAAAAAAAAAAAAAAAGCTGAAGGAGCTACTGGGGAAGAGGAAAAGAAGAGAAATTTTTTTTTTTTCTGCCTTACCAAGTGATCTGGAAGTAATAATATCATACTACCAATAACAGTAATAGTAATAGTTAACACTTATTGGAAGCATTTACTATGTGTCAGGCACTGTTCTCATTTACTCCTTACTTAAATACCAGGAAAGCCTATAAGATACACGTTATCTACATTTTAGATGGAGAGACTGAGGCACAGTTACTGAGTTTACACAGCTAGTAAGCGTCAGAGCCACAATTCAAGCCCAGGTAGTCATCTCCAGTATCCGATACTCAGGTTAAAGAAAAGTCTTAAGTTCAGTAAGGAATATCTACTTAGTAGAAAAGATAGACTCTAGTTTCAACTTTGCTACTAACCAGACGGAGAACCTTAGACACTTAGTCATTTACCGTTCCTGGGTTTGACTGTCTCATTTGTAAAAGAGGGCCTGCAATAGCTCCAAAATTCAACAAAACATTATGCTAACAGCCAGTCCGGGGAATAAGATAGGCAGGGACAAGCCACGCAGAACATGTGATAAGCACCCTGGTGAATTTGTATGGGTGTGTTTCAGTAAAATGATAATTTTTTAAAAATTACTGTTGGTGGCAAAGCATTTTGGTCCACCAACCAAACTTAAAAGAATAATTTTATTATAGACTTCTGTTTGCTATGGAATTTGTCATAGTAAAACTCTACCCACACTTACTGCAATTTGAGACGATCAAATCATTCACTTTTGCAGTATCCTCCTAAATTCATATAACATTATAATAAACACTACATACCCAGATAAAAAATGTTTAGCATTTCCCAATTTATTTGGGGATAAAATTAACTCTGCAGTGGTCTTTACATTTTTTTATAACTAGAGTAATAATAAATCATATAATTGTTTTTCATTATGCTACTGATAACATGATTTGAACTAGAAAATATCCATATAGAGAGAAAATAAGTGTCTGTCATCTTTTAGGTATAATACCAAATGTCCTGAAATCCAACAATTTATAATTTTTCATTAACATGTTTCAGTTTCCTTAGACCAAAAAAAAAACAACAAAACACCCCACCCAAAAGGGGCAAAAAAGTTCACTTCTCCAATTCCACACTGCGAAAAATACAAGGGTATGAGAAAAATGAAAGTAAAATAAAGAAAAAAATACATGCAAAGTCGAATGAAGCAATCTGCCACAATTCTTTAATTAGATTTATGTTTTTACACTCGTTTCTCATCGTTTGCGCAACACTAAGCACCATATAAAATTAAGACAAAATTTTCATCCCATTTACTATGTAGCTTTTGTAACATTCTGAAAACTAAGTGTGACGTTTCTATTTGGCTTGACACAGAACAGCTGTGCTTTTTTTTTTTTTATCTGCAGTTGCTTATACTTTATTTTATATATAATAAAGGTAAGCAACAGCTAATGGTCATATAACCAACACAAGCTCTGATTAATAAATTCACCCTTAAAATCTAAACGCTGGTTTTCAGACGAAAGACAGTCAGTCTCCAGTGTCTATTGAGAAAAGCAAAGGCATGTTGCCCCTCCTCCCTGGAAAACCGTGAAGGTACCAGGACGGTGACACATAACCCACAGAAAACTCCCCTCTCCACCCGGCCGCCGTCATCATTACGGGGCCATTATTCAGGTTTCTGCTCGGAATCAAAGTAAATGCACCCCTCAAGTGCAATACCAGCCAGTCCGCGCGGCTTTAACCACTTACAGGGCCTGTACGAGTTGAAAACAATCAGAGCTGTGTTCGGCTTTAGAACTTAGAAATGCAGTTCGAGTCACTTACTTCCCAAAGAGGATTAGTACGACACACCAAAAATAGGCAAACTCTCTACCAAAGGGAGGATGAGTCTCCGAGGTTTTAGTTTCCCGTAACCGGTATAAGTCGGATCCCACCCCATTACAGGATCGCTCCCGCTTTCATAGGTGTCGAGGTGCGCTGTGCAATAGATTCCACATAAAGCAGTGAACGAACACCTGGACGCGGGGATGCCGGCAAAAGTAACTGGGGTGGACCGGGGGGAGGAGGTCGCGAGGCCGGCCGCCAGGCGCCAAAGAGGGCATGGGCCACTCCCGGCCGGCGCGCCCAGGCCCAGGGTGACTGCGGCGGGAAGATTCTGGAAGGAGCGGCCGCGGAGGGAGGGAGGAGAGCCGGGTGGCAGGCCCTGCGAGGCGGGGGTAGGGCCATGCGGGTTCGCGGACAAACAAAGAACTCAGGGGGGCCGGGCCCGGCCGCGCAGGCGCCATCGCCGCCGGACCGCTCGCCGCGCCAGGCCCGGGGCTGCCGGGGGTGGGCGGCGCAGCCACCGGCCACTCACCAAGATGCGTTTGAAGAGGTTGTTCTCCTTTGGCGGCAGCTGCACGTTCGGCATCGCGGTTGGCGAGAAGGCTGGGTGCCCGCGCGCTCCGTTTCGCGGGATGGGCACCGGGACAAGCCGCGGCTAAGAGTCGAGCTGCGGGTGACGGGTCACTTCATTGGCCTAGACTTGGGGCTGAGCAGCCTGGGCAGAGCTGTCGGGCAGGGCTGGCAATGGAAGAGGAAGCCGGTCTGGGTAGGATGCCCTTCAGCCCCAGCCTTGCTTTGGGGCAAGCGGCGGCGGCTCCTGCACGGGGCAAGATGGCAACTAGGGCCCACGCCCCCCCCGCCTCGAGCGAGGCGGCGTGCGCATGCGCAGGGCGCCCCGCGGCGAGGAACTGGGAGCCTGTGTTAGGCGGTCGCTTCGGTCACCTGCACCCAGGCCCCGGGTAGGGCTCTTACACCGTAGCCGTTCGTAAGTCGCTGCCTTGTATTGTGCTTTGGTTGTTAGGCTTCTGGCCCAAGATAATGTTAGTTATATCGGAGTCTGACTTTTTTGATTTCTCTCCAGTCAGGAATTTAAACAGCGCTGGACTCAAAGTAAATTTCTTTATGTAGGACGAACTTTTTTTCCTTCTTTTCTCCCTCGACTTAGACTTTAAGAGAAGCCTTTTCTCTCTAGGGCAGAGCAAAGAAGTATTCACAACGTATGTGAGGTCACTGGGCAGGACTTGAAAAGGGCTAATGTGAAAGCACGTTTGAAATATCAGAGAAAAATATTCTCAGCAGTTTAGAACACCTCACATTGTCAGTGAGAATTACGGTGGTTTTATGCGGCGCCTGATTCCCCAGGTCTACCTACGCTTTCTCCTCAGGTGGTTCTCCTTTATACAAGCCCTATAATAATGAAAGAAAAAAGATTCAAACCCAGGATCTTCCAACTCTGGGGCGCTTTCTACCATACATAAATGGCAGCATAGTGGGCCTTCCCTGGTGGCGCAGTGGTTGAGAATCTGCCTGCTAATGCAGGGGACACGGGTTCGAGCCCTGGTCTGGGAAGATCCCACATGCCATGGAGCAACTAGGCCCGGGAGCCACAATTACTGAGCCTGCGCGTTTGGAGCCCGTGCTCCGCAGCAAGAGAGGCCGCGATGGTGAGAGGCCCGCGCACCGCGATGAAGAGTGGCCCCCGCTTGCCGCAACTAGAGAAAGCCCTCGCACAGAAACGAAAACCCAACACAGCCATAAATAAATAAATAAATAAAAATTTAAAAAAAAAAACTATCAACAGATTCACGTCCTCCAGTCCTCTCACTTCTGTTGTATTCTTGTTTGTCTCTCTGCTTTCTCTCCAGACTCATCCTCCTACTGCTCCTTTCTATGCCACACCTTTCTATTCGGCTTTATCCTCAACTCTTTCACTGAGCATTACTCTTCCTCCTTACCGTCATTGATATCCAGCCCTTCATCAGGGACATTGTCTCTCATTTTGCATCTTCCTCTGCTTATATACCGTAGGAGTTCGTGAGGGAAAAATCAGCACTTTTTTCCCCATCCCACTGCCCCCCCACCAAATCATAATACTTCACCTGCATTTAAGGACAGGATACTTGAGTCTATACTCAGCAGCTTTGTTGTTCTCTTCTCCTTTTCCTCTTGGTCACTATCCTTCATTTGTTCATTTGCC
The DNA here is from genome assembly GCF_028021215.1 of Eschrichtius robustus. Taxonomy (NCBI): domain Eukaryota; kingdom Metazoa; phylum Chordata; class Mammalia; order Artiodactyla; family Eschrichtiidae; genus Eschrichtius; species Eschrichtius robustus. Next base: position 25,947,910 of record NC_090841.1, read on the forward strand.
AAGTGACAATAGCTGTCATTTCAACTTCACTCCTAGCATCCATCTACTATGATTCCAGTAACTGTATGTATGATTTAAAACCCTAGCCTTGGATAAATAAACTGTGGTACATTTAGACAATGGAATATTATTCAGTACTAAAAAGAAATGAGCTATCAAGCCATGAAAAGACATCAGAGAATCTTAAATGTATATTACTAAGTGAAAGAAGCCAATCTGAAAAGGCTGCATACCGTGTGATTCCAGCCATATGACTTTCTAGAAAAGACAAAACTATGGAGACAGTAAAAAGATCAGTGATTGCCAAGGGTTAGGGGGAGGGAGGGATGACTAGGTGAAGCACAGAGGGTTTTTAGAGCAGTGAAAGTATTCTGTATGATACTCTAGTGGTTGCTACACATCACTATACACTTGTCAAAACCTATAGGGTGTACAACACCAAGAGTGAACCCTAATGTAAACTATGGACTGTGGGTGATAATGAGGTGTCAATGTAGGTTCATCAGTTGTAGCAAATGTATTGCTCTGGTGGGAGATATTGACAATGGAAGAGGCTATGCATATGTGGGGACAGGGGGTTTCCATAGGGGAAATCTCTGTACCTTCAGCTTAATTTTTCTGTGAACCTAAAACTGCTCTAAAAAATACAATCCATTTTTTAAAAAATCCCTGGCCTTACAGTTCCTTGGTTTCATCTACAAAGACCTTCACCTTTTTTTTCTTTTTTTTAAGAATTTCACTTTTTTATCTATTTATTTATTTTTGGCTGTGTTGGGTCTTCGTTTCTGTGCGAGGGCTTTCTCTAGTTGCGGCAAGTGGGGGCCACTCTTCATCGCGGTGCGCGGGCCTCTCACTATCGCGGCCTCTCTTGTTGCGGAGCACAGGCTCCAGACGCGCAGGCTCAGTAGTTGTGGCACACGGGCTTAGCTGCTCCGCGGCATGTGGGATCTTCCCAGACCAGGGCTCGAACCCGTGTCCCCTGCATTGGCAGGCAGATTCTCAACCACTGCGCCACCAGGGAAGCCCCAGACCTTCACCTTTTTCCCTATTTTAGCTACCCACTCCCATGGCCAAATTTAGAATCAGCAAGACCTGCCCCTCCTCTTAAATCATAAATTCTAGCAATCTACTACCTTATATTTTATTTTATTTTATTTCATTTCATTTCATTTTACCATGCAGCACAGCATGTGGCATCTCAGTTCCCTGACCAGGGATCGAACCTGTGCCCCCTGCAGTGGAAGTGCAGAGTCTTCAGCACTGGACCACCAGGGAAGTCCCTTAAATTATTTTTAAATGAGAAGAGATTTGCCAATATCCTTTTAACTCCAAGGAAACTTGTTTCAACAGGCATAACTACCTGTTATTGAAGATGAGATGCCAGCTTCTGGGATTAGTAGCCTGTCAGGGTGACACTGAGAGAAGCCTTTTTGCCATTGCACTGAGGCTCCAGCATCCCGCCTCCAGCATGAGCCCAAGGGCTGTTGCTCTCATAGGGCTGTTCTGTGTACATCTATCATTTCTGATGCTAGTGACTTCAATCAGATTCTTTGAGGGACAATTCATGTTCTAATGACAATCTCCTATCTTTCCTTCCACAAACATTTGCTGATTCCTTAATAAGAGCCTTTCACTCTTCAGGATGCAGGGAATCTAAGCTAGCTCATTCACTCTACTATTCTCAATATACCTCTTCTTCAATTGCATCAAACTTGCCAGTTTCTGGGTCACACTATTTTCTCCTTATCTATTCACTCATTCAACCCCCATTTGTGGAGTGCCCCTCAGCACCCATCACTTTTCTTCTTTCTTCCTCTCTCAGCAAAAACAGTGCCTTCTGGACTTCCCTGGTGGTCCAGTGGTTAAGAATCCACCTTCCAATGCAGGGGACACGGGTTCAATCCCTGGTCGGAGAACTAAGATCCCACAGGCAGTGGGGCAAGTAAGCCTGCGGGCTGCAACTACTGAGCCCACGTGCCACAACTAGAGAGCCTGTACGCTGCAACTACTGAGCCTGCGTGCTCTGGAGCCTGCGTGCCACAACTAGAGAGAAGCCCATGTACCACAACTAGAGAGAAGCCCGCTCACCGCGACGAAAGATCCCGCGTACTGCAACTAAGACCCAATGCAACCAAAAATAAATAAATAAATAAATATTAAAACAAAAAACAAAAAAACAGTGCCTTCTGGCCTATGCGGAATTAATTCCTCCAACGGTGCTTAGGAGGGAGTACATTTCTACCTTCTTTGGAGGCTTTACTTCTCTCTCCTTATTCTCCCTTCTCTTCTCAATTACTGTAATCATTTAATAATAACTGTTGTTGAGCACATACCCTGTACCAGACACTATGCATAATTTGCTATTTCTTATTTAATCCTCATGAAAACACCATGAGAAAAATACTATTATCCCCCTTTTACAAATGAGAACAGAAGCTTAAAAAAAGTAAATTTATACCCAATTATGAAACTAAGTAAGGGCCATCTCACCAAAGTTCATGCCTGTAGCCACTATGCTAAACTGCTTCTCATAGCATACTAATGAGTTTCCATAGATCCTTAGCCAGCCTCATTCAGTTTATTTTTTGCATTAATTTCCAAGGGGAAAATCTGTATTAATGGGAATCTGCATTAATTTTCTATCACTGCTGTAACAAATTGCCACAGATTATGTCTTAAAGCAACACAAATTTATTATCTCACAGTTTTGGACATCAGAAGTCAGTAATGTGTCTGCAGGACCATGTTCCTTTTGGAGGCTCTAGGAGAGAATTTATTTCCTTGCCTTTACCAGCTTCTCCAGGCCACCTGCATTTCTGGGCTCATGGCCCTTTCTTCCATCTTCAAAGCCAACAGCAAAGCATCTCCTCTACTCTCTGACCTCTGCTTCCTCTTCACATCTTCTCTCTGACTCTAACTCTATTGCCTCTCCCTTATAAGGACCCTTGTGATCACACTGGGCCCACGAAGATAATGCAGGATCATCTCCCCATCTTAATATATTTAATCACATCTGCAAAGTCTCTTTTTGCCACATAAGGTAACACAGTCACAGATCCCGGTGATTAGAGTGTTACATACATTCAGCCTACTACATGATCTTTGTAAAATACAAATCTAATGATGCTTTTTAAAAAGTATTAATTAATTAATTAATTTTGGCTGCTCCGGGTCTTAGTTGCGGCACTTGGGATCTTTGTTGTGGCCTGTTTGGTTGCAGCATGCGGACTTCTTATTTGTGGCAAGCGCAATCTTAGTTGTGGCATGCACGTGGGAGCTAGTTCCCAGACCAGGGATCGAACCCAGGCCCCCTGCATTGGGAGCGCAGAGTCTTACCCACTGGCCCGCCAGGGAAGTCCCTAATGATGCTTATTGCTTAAAATTCTTCCATGGCTTCCAGGAGAAAGCTGAGCCTCTTTACCTGAGAATGTGAAGCCCTTTATGATTTGGTTCCTGCCTATCTCTTGAAATTTCCTAGATTCTCAGTGTGTATCTGTGATGCCCTTCCTGTCTGTGCCTAGCTGTAGTTGCTTTCACCTCCTCAGGAATGAGAAAGTAATTTATCATCTTCTGCCAAAGAGATTCAGAATTTGGGACTTGTATCTTGCTCCCCAGAACTGTAAAATGAAGTGTGAATAATAAATTGCTAAGTATAATACAAGGAAAGATTCAGCAATATTACAAGAATTGTAATTGAGATTATATGAGAGCTTAAACGAAGGACTATGATAGGTGGATGAGCTGATCTATCAAAGACAATGACAGCTGGAATGGGGTCTGTTTTCCTCACCATTGAACCCCTAGCACTTAGCAGAGTGCTTGGCACATAGTAGATATTCAGTAAATACTGGTTTGATGAAGATAATTTCAATGAATTGCACTCCAGGCAGAGGAATTAGTATTGTCAAGAAAAATTGGGAGACACTGAAATAGGCAAAGAGATTTTAAGACCTCCTGTTGAATTAACTGTTTTTCATTGTCTTTGAGCTATTTTACAACTCTTTTATGTTGTAGAAAACTGCTAACAATGCACATGATTCTTTTACTGAGATTGCCGGTTTTTTTAAATTAATTAATTTATTTATTTATTTTTGGCTGCGTTGGGTCTTCGTGGCTGCGGGGCAGGCTATCTGTAGTTGCGGCGAGCGGGGGCTACTCTTCGTTGCGGTGCCCGGGCTTCTCATTGCGGTGGCTTCTCTTGTTGCCTAGCACGGGCTCTAGGCGTGTGGGCTTCAGGAGTTGTGGCTCGCAGGCTTTAGAGCGCAGGCTAAGTAGTTGTGGCACTCGGGTTTAGTTGCTCCTCGGAATGTGGGATCTTCCCGGAACAGGGCTCAAACCCTTGTGCCCTGCATTGGCAGGCGGATTCTTAACCACTGCGCCACCAGGGAAGCCCTGCACATGATTCTTTTCCCTAGAAATGCAAATTTGTATAACTGAGGTGCAAGTGGTTATGTCTTGCGTGTACTGACCAGTTTTTCATCTTTTAAACAAATTCATTTCAGCATTCCTTATGGTGTATTTATGTTTTCTCTTTAGATTTTGTTGAACAAATTATAACATCCCTCATTAATTAATAATTAATTAATTTTAAAAATTGACAGTTGTACATTTCATATTTATACAAAAGTCATAATCTTACCTTTAAAAAGTATCTTTTAGCAATATGAACAAAAAAGACAAGTTTGAAGATGTGTTTTGGGGGAAATAAGGAGTTACCTGGTTGAGCTGAAACGTGAAGTTCTTGGAGGATATCATGAGAGAAGAAAAGAGGCTAGCTAGACTGGAGTCAGATCCTGGAGAGCTGGGAGAACGATGTGCAAGTTAACGAGAGAATGCGGGCAGCAGAATCAAGGTCACAGTGCCGCCCAGCCTTTTTGGTTCAGATCCCTTTGGCTACTCTTCATCTGTCTGTTGGGCACAATCTTGAGCAAGTCACCTAAGCCATGCTGTGCCTCAGCAATTCGTAGGGTTGTTGGGAAGATTGAGTGTGTTAGTTAAATGTTAAAAATGTAGAGCACCACCTGGTAAAGAATACGTACTCAGTGAATGTTAACTACTATATTATTGTTACAGTTCACAGTTCTTTACCTGAAATACTTGGACCACATGTTTGCAAACTTCAGGATACTTTGGATTTAGAAAGGAAATGCATATACCGTACATTATAACACTTTCAGCAGGATCTGGAGCAGCAAAAACCCTTCAGTTTTCAGAGATTTTTGATATTTGCATTGAAAACAAGGTTTTTCAGAGCTTTGGGGATTTGAGAATTACAGAGAATTGCCGTACTACTAAAGTAAAAAAAAAGATAAGATTGAAATAGAATTTGGAAATCCTGGGAATTGTTCAGAAAGCAAAATTTTGAATTTGATCACCTCTCCACTTTGGCAAAGTTTTAATTTTTTCTTTTAAAAATTGCAAAGCAAGGGCAACAAATAGTTGATGAGGAAAAGTTTCTCTTTATAGAGATTCCAAATAATAAATGAAGTCAGGGGACTTCCCTCGTGGCACAGTGGTTAAGACTCCACGCTCCCAATGCAGGGAGCCCAGGTTTGATCTTTGGTGAGGGAACCAGATCCCACATGCATGCCGCAACTAAGAGTTCGCATGCCTCAACTAAGGAGCCTGCGAGCCGCGACTAAGTCCCGGCACAACCAAATAAATAAATAAATGAAGTCAGAATGATAAAATATCACCATTTTGCAACTTCTAATGGAATAATGGATCTAGGCAATCAAGAGCTTCTAGTATTTTAAAAAGACACAACTAAATATTTCGCATCTTCCTTTGTAAGTATCTAACCCACCTATGAATTAGTTTTGAAAAAAAAAAAGTAAATATGACTCTGTTCAAGCTTCCAGACCAGTTTATAGGAAATACAGGAAACAAAGGAACACGATAAACACCACAACACAAGTCTAGAAAAATCTAGACTGCGTGAAACTCCTCAAGGCAAAGGATCTGGTCTCTTCAGCAAATACATTGCAAGTAAAAAAAAGTAAAAAGAGGGGGGAACCTGTAGATTAAAACAAACCAAGTATTATATATAGCAACAAATTGCAATGTATGGACCTTATTTGAATCTTGATATGAACAAGCAAACTGCCTCCCCCCCCAAAAAAAGAAAAATACAAAAAATCTGGCACAATCAAGGAAATTTAAATACTGACTAGATATTTGATAATATTAAGAAGCTATTTTTAATTTTTAGGGGTGATCATATATTTTAAAAGTCTTTATCTTCTGGAGGTATATACAAAAATATTTACAGACGAAGAGTTACGATGTCTTGTATTTGCTTCAAATTAATCCAGTGAGGATGAGAAGGGGGAGGGAGGAGGGAAGGTGAAACAGTGAGTTGATAATGTTGAGAATTCATGATGAGTGCACAGGGGTCATTTTACTGTTCTATTTTTGAACATGTTTGAAATTTTTCATAATAAAAAGGGAAAAAATAAAAAGATATATATCTACACACACACAGAGTATGGATTACATTGTATTCCTCAAGGGAAGATTTGGATCTAAGTTGGAAAGTACTTAAATGCTTATAAAGGGTATTTGAAGACTACTGTTAGTAGAAAATGATGGAAAAACTAAACTCATTGAAATGAAAATTTGAAAATGTATAATTCAAAACTGAAGGAAATAACTTAAGAAAAATATTTAGCCTGAAATTTAGGATGAAAAATGGAAGAGATGAAATTACCAAGAAGTTGTAGGAGACAACACTAAATGATCTTGTTAACAAAGCTGACCTCAACCTAGGCTAATACCAGTTTATGGGGTAAAAGATGAGTTTCCAGGATCTACCCTTTTATTATTATTATTATTAGAGTAAAAGAAATACATCGTAAGTTGACATTTCAAGACCCCTTGAACATCTCTTGACTCAAAATAACTTGCGATCTAGTTTCAATAATGCCAGCAGGTGGCGTTTGTTAGCTTTATTTTTTTCAAGCTCCGAAAAATTTGAGAACCAGTACGAACATGTGAAAATCAGAAATGCTCTTTTTTCATTCTTTGTATTTCACTTCTCTCGGGAAAAATAGTTCATAAGAATTAAAATAGAATAAACTCTGCTTTTCCACTTTTCCACCATACTGAGAACTTGAATTTTGTATTAAATTGCTACCTGCTTTCACTTTTTCTATAGTAAAATATATCTGATTAAAATCCCAAGCCATTGCCAGTCTTCCCATTGTGAAATGTCTCAACATGTGGTCAAGAGCCAAACTCCCGGGAATCAGAAAGCCAGGTGCATCTTCACAGTGTGCTAAAAAACATAATGTTTTATGGCTGTGTGCTGAGATTTTATGTTGCTTTCAGTGCCACTGAAAATTTCCCAGATAGGACCAAAGTTTCAACTTAGCCTGGAACAATCTCTACACTCACCCTTGTCTAGCTCCCCAAAGAATGTCCAGGGCTGAGGAAAGTCTGGTGCTCTGCTTCTCTCGGGGTAAGCCCTAAGCAGACAGTTTACTGATGTGAAATCTCTGCTGAAGGACACAAATCGACCTCTTGTTAGTACTCTAGACGCGAGTGTCCTCAGAATCTTTAAAAGAATCCGGAGGTCTCTGAGAGGAAGTTAAGTGAAAATCCCCATTCCCTACCCCTTTGGGTTTGGGACTGATTTGCTCTAAATGGAGATGAAAAATGACCCCACGTATTTTGTTGTGTTAGCATGCTCCAAGTTGGAGGAGGGAGACACAGGTCATTTAGTTTCTGACAAAGAGATGCCAAATCGTCAGTGCCCATTACAAATTCATTCAACAAAGAAAGTATTCATAGTTGACTTTATTGTGAGAAATATTTCAGACATGGTAGTGCTTGTTTCTAATTTAATCAAAATGCTAATTCTTTTTCCCCCACTGAATCAACCTCTTTTATTACTATTTCTGGAAACTTTTATCCTGTAATATATCAGACTTCTTGCAAATAGAAGTTGTTTAACTTCATAGAACAATTCGAGAATAATAACTTCCATAAGGCTTTTCAATCAAACATGAAAGAATGTCTTTTTTCTTTTATAGCTTTCTTGTTTACAATACCCATCACAAAATTTCAAGAAATTCATAGTACTATGAAAAGGAAAATAGAGATTACCTATAATTCCACCAGATTTTTCTTTTTTTTTTTTTTTTTTTGGCTGCACTGCACAGCTTGTAGGATCTTAGTTCCCCGACCAGGGATTGAACCCAGGCCACAGCAGTGAAAGCACCAAGTCCTAACCACTGGACCACCAGGGAATTCCCTCCACCAGACTTTTAAATATGCATCACATACTTTTTTTAAAATCAATTAATTAATTAATTATTTTTGGCTGCATTGGGTCTTTGTTGTTGCACGCAGGCTTTCTCTAGTTGTAGGGTGCAGGGGCTACTCTTCCTTGCCGTGCGTGGGCTTCTCATTGCAATGGCTTCTCTTGTTGCGGAGCACGGGCTCTAGGCACGTGGGCTTCAGTAGTTGTGGCACGAGGGCTCAGTAGATGTGGCTTGTGGGCTTAGCTGCTCTGTGCAGTCTTCCCAGACCAGGGCTCCAACCCGTGTCCCCTGCATTGGCAGGCGGATTCTTAACCACTGCGCCACCAGGGAAGTCCCACATACGTTTTTTAAGTGAAATAGTTTGATGAGTTTTTAAAACATTCTCTTTCACTTAATAATATATTGTGGACATCTTTGCATATTAATAAATATAATTATAACCACATTACTTTCTTTAAGAAAACATGGAGGAGGAAGCAATATTTATAGTCTTTAGGGATTTTCTTTAAATTTAGAAATAACATTCATAAAGTGTATAACGTTTCATGTATATCTCAATAAATGTTTACATTTGTAAATGTCTTTGCTTGGGCTGCCATAACAAAGTACCATACTGAGTGGCTTAAACAACAGAAATTTATTTCTCACAGTTTTGGAGGTTGGAAAGTTCAAGATCAAGGTGCTGGCAAGGTAGGTTTCCTTCTGAGGCCTCTTCTCTTGGCTTGTAGGTGGCTGCTATCTTGCTGTGCGCTCACCCCCGACCTCCTTTCGCTCGTTGAGGGAAAGAGGGGGGCAGGAAGAGACTACACAAGCTCTCTGGTCTCTTCCTGTAAGGTCACTAGTCCTATCAGATTAGGGTTCCCTCTATATGACCTCATTTAACCTTAATCACCTTAAAGGCCCTATTTCCAGTGGGGTCATATTGGAGGTTAGCTTCAACATACTGAATTTGGGAGGGATTAGTCCATGGCACTAAAGCTTATTTTTTAAGAAGGAAGTTTTATATATACTACTTAAGTTATATATCTGCATACATACATCAAAATAAAGAATGAAAGGATTTTGTTGGATAATTTAGGAGACTGATTTACGTGGGTACTTTGGTATTCGCGAGAGCAAAGATTTTTGTCTTTTCTGTTCATTGCTGAAGTCTCATGTCTAGAATAGTGATTAACACATAACTGGTGCTCAATATTTACTGCATGAATGACTGAATGTTTTCTTTTCTTTTTTCTGGAGGAGGGAGGCAGTATCAGAGCTTAGGAGCCATAGATCATTAAGACAGATTTTTTTCATTGAATCTCAGCTCTATCACTTACTAGTTCTTTTACCTTGGACAAGTTACTTAAACTCTCTGTGCCTTAGTTCTCTCTTCTGCAAAATGGGTATTTTAGGGTTGTTGTAAAGATTAAATTAATTAATAGGTTTAAGCCATTTAGAGTAGTATCTAATATGTAGTTGGTAGAAGTAGATACCTTGAAATAGGCAATACATGTAAGATATTTATATTTATGCCTAATTCTCCTTTTTATATATGTGGTCATAAACTAAGGAAATATCTTGTGAAGTTGGTAATGTGGAATTCTTGTTGCCTCTGCTTTTCAGGAAGAAATTCTAGGGCACAGATGTCAAATGACTTGTAAATGTGATCACCAATGTAAATGTGTATCCTACTTGAATATTCAAAGTAAGGCAATATATTTGCATTTTCCTGGAATTGTTTATTATTTAGGTTTTTTAATGCTTTACTTAATTGATGGTTTACAAGCTACAAACTTAAATTGAGCCCCAAAATTGTGTTTATGTATACAACAGCTATAAATTCAATAAGTTGTGGCTATATATAGTCTCTCATATTTTGGATCCTCCTTATGATTTTAAAAAATACAACTCTATAGTCTCAATTAGTCATTAGGTATCTTCTCAGGCATTGGAAGCTGAAAGTACAAGTATTAACATGCAGAATCCTGCAAATTTTTGAATGATGAAAAGGGATCCTCATTTTAAAAAATCAGGAATCTCTGCTCTAGGTGCTCTGTATACAAGAAAATTCTTGTATATCTTGATCTCTTAATCAGAACTGTAGAGAATCTCCCTTCTGGGCTTGCCTGAAACTGTGAAAACCAAAGCTCCACCTTTGGCCTAGGGGGTTGGAGGCTGGGCGTCCGTCCGAGATAAACTACAACTCCCAAGATTCCCGGGTGGGAGCTCTTGGGAGTTGTGGTTCATTGAACACTGCGGCACCAATGCCCCTGCACCTCCCTTCCCCTTTCCATCGCAACCTACACCCTGGGCTCAGACTCCGGATGAGTAAGTCCCCTGGTCATCTCTCTCGTGGGAATTTTTCTCGCTTTTCCATTTTTCTCTTTTGTTTCCTCTGTTAGCTTATTGTTAGGCACACGCAAGGACTACTCTTCTGGAGAAGAGTCGAGACGGAGGAGGAGGCGGGATCAAGCGCTAAGCCGGAAGGGGTGAACCCGGCAGTGAAGGTGATCCGGTGCCTGTCGGGCTGAAACGTAGTGGACCACGGAAGGTTCTGACCTCCGTAAGGAAACCTAACGTCCTTTCTGTCTTTTTTTTTTTTAAATGTGCTCACAGTTCACTTCTCTTTTCTGGTCTTAAAAGTCTATTTTCCTTCTCCAGCTTTTTTTTTTTTTTTTCCCATGGTGTCTCCCTATGGGATCATTCCATATACCGAGTTAGTGTGGCTTACACGTGATGCTCTCGTGCCGGGTTAGTGTCACTTCTGACTTGCCAAGGCTGAGAGTTGTTCCTAGAGTATCATTTTATTTTTAATTTTTATTTATTTTTGGCTGCGTTGGGTCTTCGTTGCTTCGCGCGGGCTTTCTCTAGTTGCAGCGAGCGGGGGCTACTCTTCGTTGCGGTGCGCGGGCTTCTCATTGCGGCGGCTTCTCTCGTTGCAGATCACGGGCTCTAGGCGCGCAGACTTCAGTAGCTGTGGCATGAGGGCTCAGTAGTTGTGGCTCACGGGCCCTAGAGCGCAGGCTCAGCAGTTGTGGCGCACGGGCTTAGTTGCTCCGCGGCATGTGGGATCTTCCCGGGCCAGGGCTTGAACCCATGTCCCCTGCCTTGGCAGGCGGACTCTTAAATGACTACGCCACCAGGAAAGCCCCTAGAGTATCATTTTAATCCTGTTACTGTGGGGGGTGATGGAGAAGGCTTGCTATTCTCAGGTATAGATAAACCTAGAAGGTAAACGTCTTGGGATTTACTTAACATTGAGGTTCATGACCTTGAGAGTTACTTTTTCTACTAACTATTTCTAAAATGGAAATTTAGCTAGGAGTGTTTTAACAAAAATCTTTTTGCCATTTTTTTTATGTCCTTTTTCAAATGGACACACTTTCTGTGACTAGATGTGGTTACAGACTAGGGTTCCTGGCCTCTTTAATCAATAGATATTGATCAGAGGCCAGACAAGAAATTTAGGCAAGGCTATATTGTGACCCCTGCTGCAGCAGAGGGGAGTGAGCAGGTTCCTTACATAGGGTGAGGGTAGGGGTGTGTCCAGGGATCCAGCAGAGGGGCGGCTTAAGTGGTTTGCCCATCCCCTTGGCTGTGTTGTGTGCAGGGGGCATGCGCAGTACCCTGCTTTTGCTCCCCACCCCCTGCTTTTGCTGCCAGCTCTTCAGAGGTGGCAGATGGGCTTTTTGGTCTCCTTTTATCTAGTTGTCCAGAATTTGCCCCAACTGCGCATGCACAGTTATTTTTAGCCCCTTATCGTTTCTTTGTATTTTGTTGCTTAAGGAAGCATTTGTCCAGGTGCAAGCATTGCAGCACTGCAGCAAAGGGTGCCAGGTCCCAGCTTGTCTCAATGTGAAGACACGCAGAAACTCCTGCTGGAGGACTGTAACATTTGTGGCTACTGCGCCTTGGTGCATGCTTCCCGCAGTCCTTTTCTCAATGTGATTCAGTATGTTAAATTTCCTTAGTACAACCCTGCAAACTGTGAATATTTTAGAGACTATTCTGAATATTTTATCTCCTAGGAGATAACAATATCCAAGTTAGCAGACTTACAATGATCAAATAAGCTAATATATGAATACACCTAACGTAGTAGGAACACTGGAGACAATAAAGGTTGATTCTGATCAATTTTGACCCTTATTTCAACTTTGAACCTCAGGATTTTAGGGGCAAAGTATTTTTCTTAGAACACTTTATCTTCTCTTTCTTACTCAGTAAAACCATTGTGTACGTTTGTTAGCTCTTTCGATTATCTCTGTTAGAAGGAAGAACAGATAATTATTGTACATAACTAATTTCGCCTAACATGTAATTTTTTAAAGTAATTTTTCTTCCTGATTGTAAAAGTAGTATGTGCTAAATGTATAGGAAACTTGGAAAACACGAAGAAGTAGGAAAAAAAAAGGAAGCAAAAGGAATCCATAATCCCACAACTAGAGATCATCTTATTAACATTTTGGTATGTTTTTAGTTGTCTTTTTTCAAAATAAAGCTCTTCCTCAACTTATGATGCGGTTATGTCCCCATAAACCCATGTATTCCATATACTGTAGAAAAATTTGAAAACCTAATTGAGATTATATTGTTTTGATTCTGCTTTTTTCATTTAATATAATTATCATCATTGTCTTTTTTTTTTTCCAAACCTTCTACTTTCTTAGTCTGTTAATATGTAAATTTTCCGTCCTTTAGGATCTCAGCTAAAAGGGAAGCACCTTCGAAGAGTGATTGCATAGTTGGGAATGAAAAGCACTGAAGTCTGAACAGGCAAGCTGCATTCACCTCAGCTCTGCCTCTATCTGGCAGAATGAATAATCATGATTAAGTTACTTGACTTTCTTGGGCATCTGGATACCTAAGAATTAGACAAGGAAGTAGTGTTTCCTTCAAACTTTAAAAATCTATTAATATGTGAACCACCTAAAGTTTGCATGATTATTTCATACTTGTCAAGAGCTTATTCACACACTCAATTTTAGATTCTGGGTACTTTCTAGAAAATACCTGATTTAACCCATTCTACTGATATATTTATTAGTTACACTCCTACTCATTTGCCTTAGTTAATTATATATGTTGAGTGGGTAGAAAACAGCACTACCTTCATTTATTTTGTTATATTCACAGATTTGAAGATTCGTTTTCTTTTTGTGGGTTATTGAATTTAGGGACTGTGTTTGGAGCTGGCTGAGGCAGTGAATTGAGCAGGATTTCTTGAGGATCCTTCCAGCTTTTATATCTGTGGAGGTGATATTTCTCAGATTGTGTTTATTTTGTTTCAGATGCTGAAATGAATCGTCACCTGTTTGTTTGGCTTTTTAGACATCCGTGTCTTAATGGTCACCACCAGTGCCATGTCCATCTCCATTCTCATCAACTTACACAGATACCTCTTGACACAAGGCTGTGGGTTTTTAGACGAAACAAGAATCACATTCTCCATTGTCTGTTAAGGGAGAATTGGTCCAGGAGATATTGCCATCAAGATACCAGGATGATCTGGAAGCATAAAGCACTACAGAAATATATGGAGGACCTGAATAAGGAGTACCAAACACTCGATCATTGTTTGCAGCATATCTCTGTGAGTGAAGGGGACCGGAGGTCCTTGAATCAACGGCATGCTGAGCTGGCACCGCTTGCAGTCATTTACAAAGAAATTCAGGAGGCTGAACAAGCCATTGAAGAGTTAGAATCAATGTGTAAAAGTAGGTAAAAGATGTGTGTGTACAAGTACAGGATTGATTTTCTAAGTTAAAGGTATATTGAACACAGTCTTTTAAAAAGCCTGCATGTAGTTAGCCCTGCACTTGGAAAGGACAGGACTCTGTACTCTGGGTGTTTGAAGTATTTCAGCTACTAAAGAGCAACTACTAAGAGACCGAGGTCCTTGTGGTACTTGCCAAGAAGCGCTTAGGGTCTGGGGGACTAAATATTGACCTTTTCAGAAGCTTTAATTTATTAATAGATCTTTATTGGGCACTGTCCTATGTGCTACATACCAGGGACACAAAAATACAATTCCTACCCCATCAAAGGGCTTATATGGTATGGGTATTATTTCATTACCCCAAAAAGAAACCCTGCACCCTTTAGCCATCTCATCCCAATCCCCCCCGCCCCATCCCTGCCAGCCCTAGACAACCACTAATCTTTCTGTCTCTATACAGTTACTTATTTCAGGCATTTTATATAAATGGAATCATACAATATGTTACCCTATGTGACTGGCTTCTTTCACTTAGCATATGTTTAAGGTTCATTTATGTTGTAGCATGTTTCTGTACTTCATTTCTTTTTATTGCTGAATTATGTCCCATTGTATAGATATACCACATTTTATTTATCCATTCATCAGTTGTTGGTTATTGAGTTTTTCCACTTTTTTGGTTATTATGAACAATGCTGTTATGAACATTTGTGTACAAGTTTTTGTGTGGACATATATTGCTAAGTTGTGTGGTAACTCCATGTTTAACCTTCTGAGGAACTGCCAGACTGGTTTTCCAAAGTGGCTGAACCATTTTACATTCCATCCTCAGTGTATGAGCGTTCTGGTGTTTCTACATCCTCTCCAACCCTTGTGATCCGCCCTTTTGATTCTAGCCTTCCTAGTGTGTGTGAAGTGGTATCTTACCGTGGTTTTGACTTGCATTTCCCTGATTAATGGTGTTGAGTGTCTTTTTATGTGCCTATTGGCTATTGTATATCACCTTTGGATAAATGACTGTTTAGATCCTTTGCCCATTTTTTAATTGAGTTGTCTTTTTTATTATTGAGTTGTAAGAGTTCTTTATATTACAGATACAAGTTCCTTATCAGATATATTATTTGCAAAAATTTTCTCCCATTCTGTGGGTTGTCCCTTGAAGCACCACAGTTTTTAATTTTGATGATGTTCAGTTTATCTTTTTTTTCTCTTGTTTGTGTTTTGGTGACATATCTAAGAAATTATTGTATAATCCAAGGTCACAAAGGTTCACATCTATGTTTTCCTCCAAGGGTTTTATATTTTTAGTCCTTATATTTAGGTCATTGATTTATTTGAGTTAATTTTATATATAATGTGAGAGGTGTTAATTTTTAATTTGAGTATCTCTTAATGTTTTATTGCCTTAACATTTTTTCTTTTATGAAAAATTTCCAAAATATACAGAAGTTGAGAGAAAAGTATAATGGACTAACCTGGGTTTCAACATTTATCCAAATTTTTTTTTTTTTTTTTTTTTTAAGGACATGAGCCCTCTTTTTTTTTTAATATTTATTTATTTATTTATTTGGTCGCACTGGGTCTTAGTTGCAGCATGCAAACTCTTAGTTGCAGCATGCATGTGGGATCTAGTTCCCTGACCAGGGATCGAACCCGGGCCCCCTGCATTGGGAGCATGGAGTCCTATCCACTGTGCCACCAGGGAAGTCCCAATCCAAGTTTTGTTATTGGCTTTTATTGTATTTTATTTTTAATATTTATTTATTTATTTATTTGGCTGTGCTGGGTCTTAGTTACAGCACACCGGATCTTCAGTTGCAGCATGCGGGATCTAGTTCCGTGACCAGGGATGGAACCCAGGCCCCCTGCATTGGGAGCACAGAGTCTTAACCACTGGACCAGCAGGAAAGTCCCTTGCTATTGGCTTTTAGTTTAATTTATAAACTTTCTTCTGTGCTCCATCCTGTTTCATTAGGCCTTAGAGATGTTAAGCAGCATCGAGGCCAGTCACAGGTATACCTGTAAAGTCCTGGATGTCCAAAGCCTTACCTTTTTCTGCCTTCTATTAGTGGTCTGTGAGTCTCTCACTTTTTTTTTTGGCCACGAGGCATGCGGGATCTTAGTTCCCTGACCAGAGATTGAACATGTGCCCCCTGCAGTGGAAGTGCAGAGTCCTAACCACTGGACCGCCAGGGAATTCCCTCTCACCTCTTTTAATGAGGATTATTTTTTACTCTTTCGCGTAATGCCACTAAAATTTGTAATTAATTAGTTTGGGAAAGTTGCTTGCACATAATAGGAGCTTACTAAATGCTTTCCAAATTAGACTGACATAACCTCTTTCAGCCATGTTTGTATCATGTGTAATATTAGTAGATTGGATTAAAGTATTAGTAGATTGCTTCTAAAGTTTCTTCTACAATTCTATTTTATAATAATAGTGATAATAGCTACATTTACTAAGTCTTAGTATGTGCCAGGCACTAAGGTAAGTATTTGCAAATATTATCTCATTTGAAATGTTCACAATGACCTTATGAGGTAGGAATTATTATTAATATTCTCACTTTATGGATGAAGAAACTGAGAGGTTAAAATGCCAAAGGTCACTTAGCCAGTCAGGAGAGGAGCAGGAATTTGAACCCAATCAAGGAGACTCCACAGCCTCTGCTCTTACCCACTGCACAATGATTCAAAGTCCAATAGGGTCTACCTCTGTAATATGTCTTGCATGAGTCCTCTTCTATTCTTTCCACTAGTTTATATTTTCATTATATCTCAGTCCTAGATGATTACAATAAATTCCTAATTTGTAGTCTCACCTCCAAGCTTTCCCAGCCTAAGTACAACCTTAATCATATTTCTCTCCTGCTCTGAATTTCCAGTAACTCCCATTGCCTGTAAATATAGATTTCTTGGCTTGGCATTTAATAGTCTCTGCCGAGTGACCCCCACCTCTCTGTGTAGTATATTAATTCCCTTTGCATATTCTCCCTTCCAACCAAAACAGACAATTTGCCATTCCCTGAATATACTCAGACCATCCCATGTCTGTGTCTTTGCTCATGTTGTAAACCCACCAATTTCACCTTCTTAAAGTTCAGTCTGCTTACAAAGTATGGCTTGAATATCATCCTTTGGCTTCACTCCCCTCTGTAAAACAAGTATGATTGCCTTTCTCTGTTTTATATTCTGATCCATTATGTAATTGTCTTAACTTCAGTCCCTTTTCCTGTTCCTCAAGTACAGGGCTTGTGTCTTATTCATCTTTATTTCCTGCAGCACCAAACATAAGATACAATAGACTCTTGAATCTGTTGATACAGTGAAATTGAACTAGATTGGATCTTACAGTTCAGTAAATAATAAAAAGCCACAAAAATAATTTTATATGATTGCAAATCAGCAGGTTTTTCTGGTTCCTTTGACCCGAGACTTACGTGCACAAGGCGAGGCCAGTAGCGATATTACAATTCTGCAACAGGTGATCCATAATTAGAATTGAGTTCAGATGGCACCTTATCTAGGAAACTTCCTTAAGGGTTGAAGTCTGGGTTAGACCACC
This sequence comes from Eschrichtius robustus, assembly GCF_028021215.1. Taxonomy (NCBI): domain Eukaryota; kingdom Metazoa; phylum Chordata; class Mammalia; order Artiodactyla; family Eschrichtiidae; genus Eschrichtius; species Eschrichtius robustus. Next base: position 25,965,440 of record NC_090841.1, read on the forward strand.
CTTTAGGCCTCGATGGCGCTGCCCATACCACATATTGTAAACAAGTGAATGTGTCCACCTTTCCCACCAGACTGAGCCACTTTAGCCCTGAACCATGTTTTATTCATCCTTGTGTCCCCAGCAACTGGCAGAGTATTTAGCACAGAGTAAGTGTGAAATGTTGAAAACAGGAATGAGGCATAGAATCCCGCCAGACCCCAATGACTTCCATGACTAGAAAAGAATTTTAAAGAGCCTTCTCTCCTTTATGAGTCTTCATTTCTATTTTCTTCTTTATTTTTAAGAATCAAAAATTTCTACCTCATCTAGCACACATCACCAGTGACAAATGGAGTCTCTGGGCATCTAAAGCAATGGAGTCAAAGGTTATGGGATCCACCCTACTTGGCCACTATCTCATTGATAGCTTGTGTTGTTAAAGCTCCATGATTTAACTTTCTGCTTTGAAATGATGTGAAAACGACCGTTCTTTCCATAAAGCAGAGATTTGCAAAGATGTGTGGTTTTTTTTGACCCATGTGGTGTTTTTAAAAAATGTTTACTAAGTACGAACATTTCAAGAGGTTTCAAAATTTTAAGAGGTCTTATTTCTGACATCTCTTGAAAAAAAAAAAAAAAAGTTTCTAGCCATGCTACGTTACTCACAGTGCGCTGGGTAATGGCTGCCACCTTTAGACAAGAAATGGTCACCCCAGTTTACCCTGAAACTTAGCTTATTCGGGTTTACATTTAATTAGCCAGTCCCTTTTTAAACCTGTTTGATTAATCACTGATTTCTATAATTACTTATAGACATTCAAATCACCAGCTCCTTGGGGCAAGATCGTACTTGTTTTCACACTGAGTTTTTTGGACACACTTAGCAAATACTTTACATTCTGTAACTATTCTGTTACTTTGTATAATCCCTTGCCTTCACAACTGAAATAAAACCTAGTAGGTAGAGATTAGGTAGCTATTTAAGAATTTCTTCGTAAGTATTTAAACATTTTTACCATTATTTCTGTCGATGGTTTGTAGGTCTAAATAAACAAGATGAAAAGCAGTTACAAGAACTTGCTTTGGAAGAGAGGCAAACCATTCTTCAGAAAATCAACATGTTATACAGTGAGGTATGTTTTAAGAGGTAAACTCATCTCAGTAATGTTAATGTAAAGGAATACTATTCTTGCTAGACTATGTTTTGCTGCTCAAAGTATTTTCCAAACACCAGTTGATTAAGTCTTCTCTTATGATGATTGATAATGTTGGGTTTACTGCTGTCATTTACTACAGAATGAGATTGAAGAGATTGTGTTGGCAAGGAATGAAACCACCTCCCCCCTGCCCCCCCCCCGCCACCCCGCCCCCCGCCAGACAAAAGTATTCCAAAGCTGAATCTATTAAGTTACCAGACAAGGGAACACATGCTAGTGAAGAAATTTACTTCAACATGGGGAAGAGTCAGGGGGTTTTAAGTCTTAGAAAGAGGGAGTGGTACATGGTAACTGGGTTAATTAAGGATTGAAAATCTGCATTCAGGGTAGAATGGAGTGAATCCAAGGGCATAGAGACAGTGGGTTAATACAAGTCTTTAGTCCCTTCTAGCTCAATGGATGGTTTGTCCAAAAGAAAATGAAAATACAGTGCTATGTACTATGTTCCCCTTTGTCATATTTGCCATCCTCCTACCTTCAGTCTTCCCTACCCTGGGAATCCAGTAGAGAGACTTTTTTTTTCCTTGAAGTATAGTTGATTTACAATGTTGTGTTAGTTTCAGGTGTACAGCACAGTGATTCAGATATATATATATCTTCTTTGTCAGATTCTTTTCTCTTATAGGTTGTTAAAAAATATTCAGTATAATTCCCTGTGCCATACAGTAGGTCCTTGTTGGTTATATATTTTATATATGGTAGTGGATGTATGTTAATCCCAAACCCCATTTCCCTTTGGTAACCATAAGTTTGTTTTCTACGTCTGTGAGTCTATTTCTGTTTTGTAAATAAGTTCATTTGTATCTTTTTTTTTAGATTCCACATATAAGCAATATCATATGATATTGGTCTTTCTCTGTCTGGCTTGCTTCACTTAGTATGATAATCTCTAGAGGGACTTTTTGAGGGGTTGAGGAGGATGAGGTGGAGGGATCAGTTATTTTTTTCACTGATTTAAACAGCTAGTCAAAAGCAGATGTAGGACGTCTCTGAGTCTTAGTCTAATATTCTCTCCTGCAGGCTCTATCATTTCTAGCAGAGATGGACTATTTCAAAAATTGTCAGTAGGGAGAATCATGACACATAGATACTTTCAGTTTGATTTGAAAGACCTTTTAGTAATACTAAAAATAAAGTTGCTTCCCTTTTCTTCCTAAGAGGTAAGTTGGTTGCTTTCTTTATTAGAAGGCCCCTTTTTTTCTTGTCACACTGAGAGACTATTTGAGCCTTACCTTGGGGATCCTCAATCTACTCTTTAAACAGCAACTCTGCTGAGAAGACAGGGCACGGCCTGGTGTCCGTCCGCTGTCGTTTAAGGTGGGAGAGAGTATATAATCATATGTTAAAAGTCCTCATTTTCTCCAAATGAAGACTTTCAAAGCTTACTTCTTTCATTAGATGAAAGAAGCTACTGTTTAAGACTAATCAGAAGCAAAATTTGAAGAAAATTGAATGGAACGCTGGACTTTGATCTAAACTTTTGCATTTTAGAAAATTAAGATAATTTGATAGCATTGTAGAAAATATGCCAACAAGTAACTTCATTGTTAACATGAATCATCATTTATTTTAGGCCTAATTAGGTCTACTTACTAAAGCATTTTAGGACCAGACCTCTTTGAGATGCTCTATGATTTTGTTAATTACTGATTTTTTAGTATTTTGGGGGTCTTTTATCTAAGTTCAAGGAATAGCAGTATACCATGGAAAATATATACACTAATACTGATTTTTTTTTTTCTTCTTCAGCTTCTCCAGAGTCTAGTGCCAAAGGAGAAACATGACAAAAATGATGTTATTTTAGAGGTGACATCTGGAAGAACTACTGGAGGTCAATAAAATAATTTGATTGTAAATGATCTTAAAAAATACTTAAATGTTACCTTGATATGACACACTATAACTTTAAGTCTGTTAAATAAATGTGTTTCACTTCGGAAGTAGTCATTTCTCAACTCCTAAGGGGTTTTTACTTAAGGAGGACTCTCTAAGAAAGCTGTGCTGATTTTTTTTTTAATTTTTTATTGAAGTATAGTTGATTTACAATGCTGTGTTAGTTTCTGGTGTACAGCTGTGATTCAGTTATAAATGTATATTTTTTTCATATTCTTTTTATTTTGGTTTATTACAGGATATTGAATATTTTCTATCCTACTGTGCTATACAGTAGGACCTTGTTGTTTATCTAATTTATACGTAGTAGTAGTTTGTATCTGCTAATCCCAAACTCCTAATTTATCCCTTCCCACCCCCATCCCCTTTGGTAACCGTAAGTTTGATTTCTATGTCTGTGAGTCTGTTTCTGCTTTGAAAATAAGTTCATTTGTGTCATATTTTAGATTCCACATGCAAGTGATATCATATGGTGCTTGTCTTTCTCTTTCTGACTTACTTCACTTAGTATGATAATCTCTAGGTCCATCCATGTTGCTGCAAATGCCATTATTTCATTCTTTTTTATGACTGAGTGGTATTCCATTGTATATATGTACCACATCTTTATCCATTCCTCTGTTGATGGGCGTTTAGGTTGCTTCCGTGTTTTGGCTATTGTAAATAGTGCTGCTATGAACATTGGGGTGCATGTATCTTTTCTTATTAGAGTTTGCTCCAGATATATGCCCAAGAATGGGATTGCTGGGTCATATGGCAACTCTATTTTTAGTTTTTGAAGGAACCTCCATACTGTTTTCCAGAGTGGCTGCACCAATTTACATTCCCACCAACAGTGCAGGAGGGTTCCCTTTTCTCCACACCCTCTCCAGCATTTATTGTTTGTAGGTTTTTTAATGATGGCCATTCTGAGCAGTGTGAGGTGATACCTCATTGTAGTCCTGATTTGCATTTCTCTAATAATTAGCGATGTTGGGCATCTTTTCATGTGCCTACTGGCCGTCTATATGTCTTCTTTGGAGAAATGTGTGCTGACTGAATGTTTTTGTATTTTCTCTTAGGTGATATCTGCCAACAATTTACCCGGGAAATATTTGATATGTACCAGAATTATTCAAGCTACAAACACTGGAAATTTGAACTTCTGAATTATACACCAGCTGATTATGGTAGGTGTATTTGAGGATTTGTCCATAGATGATGCTGGAAGTTGTTTTTCTTCTGATATTGATTAGAACCATGTTGTCCCATTTTTTAAAACATTTGACCTATATCTACTAAATACTGTGACATGGGCTCGTCAATCACAGTGGCTTACTATAGTAGAATTCTTACTATGGGAGAAGAGAGTGGGAGGGAAGGAAGTATCCTCCTAGGAAGGAATATCTGAATTAGAGAGACTTTCCCTGTGGAGGGTTGATATATGCCTTGCCTGAAAAATCATTGCTCTGTTGTTCAAAGCCAAGATGTATTAAGGTTTTTACTCTAAAGTACTAATGATGTGTTGGAGGTTTATGGGAATGCAGAAAAAGTTAGTCACTTGTCTTTATTTTCAAGAAGCTCCCACCCTAGTTGGGCTAATAAACACTTAGACAACATAAACAATAAGAACCAATGTGAGTCTTTAAACTTTTAAATACTCAAGTATGTTAAATCAGAACATCTGATAGTAATTCTTTTTTGTTTGATTCTCTTAATCCATCTGGAAGTTTTTGTCTGCTTGGTTACACAAAGATACACTGTAGTAGACAGAGGGCCCATGAATAATAACCCACAAATTATCAAAGTGGGGAAAGAGGATTCATGTAAGTTAAATAATTGAGGGAAATGAAAACAAGTATAGAGCATAAGGAAGTTTGTGCATCATATGGATTTGAAATACAGCCAGTGGTTAGGAAAGGTGAAACAGGAGGGAAGGGGGCAGGGCGCAACCTTTGAAAGAATGACATAGCCCGAGGACATGACATAAACTGATTAGAACCAAATGGGTCCAAGATGGCGGACAAGTCGACTTCCACTAGACCTTGAGCCTCAGTATATGCTCATTGTAATACATCAGCAAGCTAAATGACACACCGACCAGCGCCATGACAGTTCCAAGGCCAACCATAAGGATGAAAAATTGGGTGGTGGCCCGATTCCCAGAAATCCCCGCCCCCTTCCCAAAATAGCTGGAATACTCCTCCCACTTATTAGCCTATGAAATTACCCACCCCTTAAAAACTGACAACCCCATACCCTGGTGCTGCTCTCACCTCCTGAGATGGCCCACACTGTATCTGTGGAGTGTATTTCTCTCTAAATAAATCCACTTCTTACCTATCACTTTGCTTCTCACTGAATTCTTTCTGTGATGAGACATCAAGAACCTAAGCTTCATTAAGTCCTAAAACCAGGTGTGTGATCTCAGTTGGAAGACAGTGGGTTTTGGCCGGGTTTGAGTCCTAGCCATGTGGGTTCAAGTCCCAATCAGGGTTTAGGCTGGGTTCGTGTCCCAGCACATGGGTTCAAGTCCCAATCTGAAGTGCACGGTTTCAAAGGGAAGACCTACGAGAGCAGAGGGAAGGACCAATTTGAGCAACAGCATGGTGGTGGGAAAGATCTTGCTGTGTGTGTGTAGAAGTGAGGAAGCCAATTAAACCGGAGGATATTTGTGATGAGAAGTGAGAGGAAATAGGTTCAAAAGAGTAGATTTTGAGCAGACATTAAAGCTGAACAGGCCTTGATTGTTAGGGAGCTGTTGAAGATTTTGCTAAGAAGAATATGATTTGATCAATATATATTTTAAGAAGATTCTTTTTTCTTTTTTTATTGAAGTATAGATGATTTACAATATGGTGTTAGTTTCAGGTGTACAGCACAGTGATTCAGTTATGTGTGTGTGTGTGTGTGTATATATATATATATGTGTATATATATATGTATGTGTATATATATATATATGTGTATATATATATATTCCTTTTCAGATTCTTTTCCCTTATAGGTTATTACAGAATATTGAGCATAGCTCCCTATGCTATACAGTAGGTCCTTGTTGGTTATCTATTTTCTATATAGTAGTGTGTATATGTTAATCCCAACCTCCTAATTTATCCCTCCCCCCACTCTCCTTTCCCCTTTGGCAACCATAAGTTTGTTTTAAGAAGATTATTTTGACAGCAGTGTGAAAGATGGATTGAAGAGGCTAGATTTAAGGCAGACGGCAGAGAGGTTATTAGAGTAATCCAGGTATGACTAAGAGTTAGAATTGGGAGTAGGGACACGTGTGAGAGAACTTCAGAGGAAGAGTGAGCAAAATTTGGTAACTGACAAGAGGATCTCTTGCTTGCCCACTATGTCCTGCGTGCAATATGGGCCGTTTGATCTTCACAACCCTGGGTATTGTTAATCCCATTTTACAGATGAAGATCTAGGCTCAGAGAGTAAGTAACGAATCCAAGATCACACAATAAGTAATGGCAGTCCTGGGATTAGATTTAAGTCTGTCTGATCCAGAACCACACTACATCCCATTAGTTTATTCTGATACAAAGGAGATGAGCCACAGGGATCTAATCTTTCTAGCTGGGAAGATTGTGATATTCATTCATGCCACTGAATGGAATAGAAATTGGAAGGCAGTCTCCATTTGGGCAGAACAGTGAAAGTTGTTTTTGAATTATTATATGTGTTGTTATAGTGAGCATCCCTTTAGAAATATCCAGTAAATGCTGAAGTCGTGTAACCAGAGCTTTGGTGAGAGAATAGAATTGAGGAGAGAGATTTGATAGCTGTTAGCACAGAGATAATGTCTGATACTGAGAGAGAATAAGTGAGGGAGAGTTTATAGCGAGGGAACATTCAGGGTACCAAACGTTGGAGAATGGCCATATTTAGAAAGATAAACTAGTTGGCAAAAGAAAAAGAGGGTCAGAGAAGCAGGAAAAAGCATGAGAACAGTATAATATTTTGGAAGCAGGAGAGGAGAGAGTTTCCAGAATGTAATGAGAAGCAGCAGCATATGAAAGAGAGAATGTAATCTCTGAGACGTGTATTTTGAATTCAACTTTCAATAATGAAAGGGAGGTGAACTTAATAACAGGAAGAGAGATTCTGTTCCAGGTGCCCAGAGCAGCCCAAACAATGGTTGGGACATCTTTCTTTTAGATACATTAACTCAGTAGCAAAATAAAATAAAAGACATTTTAGAAGGTAAAAGGGCCTTTTATTTTATTTTATTTTTTATTTTTATTGGAGTATAGTGGATTTACAATGTTGTGTTAGTTTCAGGTGTACAGCAAAGTGAATCAGTTATACATACACATATATCCACTCCTTTTCAGATTCTTTTCCCATATAGGCCATTACAGAATATTCAGTAGAGCTCCCTGTGCTATACAGTAGGTCCTTATTAGTTAAAAAATATGGAACGCTTCACACATTTGTGGGTCATCCTTGCGCAGGGGCCATTCTAATCTTCTCTGTAGCGTTCCAATTTTAGTGTATGTGCTGCCGAAGTGAGCACAAAAAAAGGTCTTTTATTAAAAAAGAAAAAATTTTCAGGAATTCCCTGGTGGTCCAGTGGTTAGGACTTGGCGCTTTCACTGCCAGGGCCTGGGTTCAGTCCCTGGTCAGCGAACTAAGATCCTGCATGCTGCACAGTGCAGCCCAAAAAAAAAAATAATAACAAGATAGAGAAAGAGGAAAAAGTACCTGCCCTATAAAGTATGTATATTAAATTATATGTATGGGCTTCCCTGGTGGCACAGTGGTTAAGAATCCGCCTGCCAATGCAGGGGGCACGGGTTCAAGCCCTGGTCTGGGAAGATCCCACATGCTGTGGAGCAACTAAGCCCGTGTGCCACAACTACTGAGCCTGTGCTCTAGAGCCTGCGAGCCACAACTACGGAGCCCACGTGCCACAACTACTGAAGCCTGCGCGCCTAGAGCCCATGCTCCACAACAAGAGAAGCCACCGCAATGAGAAACCCGCGCACCGCATTGAAGAGTAGCCCCCACTCGCTGCAACTAGAGAAAGCCTGCACACAGCACCAAAGACCCAACGCAGCCAAGAATAAATAAAATAAATAAATTTATAAAAAATTATATGTATATATATTTAATGTTTAATTGAAATAGAATCAGAGATACAGCACTAAAAGCTAAGATTGGAAAAAAATACATTTTCATGAAAAAATTCATATATCAAATGACTTAAAGTCTTGTAGTTTTGTGACCTTGGGACAGATAGGGGAAATACTCAACCGCTACATAAACAGTCCAAACTAAATAATTACAAGATAGTCATTGTGGAAGCAATGGAGGGTGATAGCTCTTGATATGTAGTGTAGGTCTGACACTATTATTTCTGTATTCCTGGTACCTAAGGAATTGAAATATTTTTCAAGTGATCCAGTTTCCGGATCCAGCTGCCCAATTGCAGCCAGTACAGAGGGCAGAAAAACAGGTTGAGTCACTCCAAGAGTATGCAATCAGCAAAACCAGACCATGGGGGACTTCCCTGGTGGTTCAGTGGATAAGACTCCGTGCTCCTAATGCAGGGGGCCTGGGTTCAATCCCTGGTCAGGGAACTAGATCCCACATGCATGCCACAATGAAGATCCCGTGTGCCGCAACTAAGACCCAGCGCAGCCCAAATAGGTAAATAATAAATAAGTAAATAAATTTTTTTTTAAAAAATTAAAAATTTAAAAATTAAAAAAATAAAATAATTAAAAAAAAAAAAAAGAACAGAACGTGGGAAATTTCTATAGATCAACAGCCCTAGTTCCTCAACAGATAATTTGAAGTAAACAAAAGAGATGGATGACGAACTTATAGACTGAGAGATTTGAAAGACGTATCAAATTTTTTAAATGGACAAGACTAAACTGTAGTGGCTAGGGTAGCACATTAGGTAATAAAATTATAATAAAGAAGGGAATAGAAGGATAATGGTTACTCATGAGAAGGGGGGGATTGTAACTAGGAAGGGGCATGTGAGAGGGCTTTGGGGGTGCCTGACAAAGTTCTTTTTCTTTCCTTTTTTTTTTTTTGTGGCCACGCTGGGCGGCATGTGGGATCTTAGTTCCCTGATCAGGGATTGAACCTGTGCCCCCTGCAGTGGAAGTGCAGAGTCTTAACCTCTGGACCGCCAGAGAAGTCCAACAAAGTTCTCTTTCTTGATCTTGAACTATACATTTCATTCATGTGGTTTTCCATGTATATTATTTTGTAATAAAAACATTTTTAAAAAACATGGTCAATAAGAAACTAGCCTAGGCATTAAGATTTTTTTGTGCTTATCTTCCCACTCCACAGATAAGCAAGAGCTAAATTTCAATAGATTCTTGAGAACTTGAGAGAACCTATAGAATTATTCATCATTATCAAATTACTATGTTACTGAACACTCTTTTATATATGGCACCAAATTAGCGTAAGATTGCATGGTATAGTTCAATGTAGAAAACATCCCAGTATTCTTTTTTTCTAATGCTATTTTTGTAAAAGTGGAATTTGTTCATTATATAAAACTTAGCAACAAAAAAAGTATAAAAAGTAAAATGAAAAACATGCTGTTATTCTGTTCTCCAGAGGTAACCATAAATAATATTTTGGTGTTTCCTTTTATAGATTAATTCACTTACACTGGGAAAATATAGTTTTGTACCTACCTTATGTTCTCATCTCAGGCTCTGTGCTCACATCCAGGCCTTACATTAAGGGCATCTAAGATCCTGATCCCTTTCAAAGTAGAATTCATTAATATTGCTGGAACATTTTTTCATAGGTGGGCTACATCATGCAGCCGCCCGAATTTCCGGTGACAATGTCTATAAGCATTTGAAGTATGAAGGTGGGATTCACCGAGTTCAGCGGATCCCTGAGGTGGGCCTGTCGTCAAGGATGCAGCGTATTCACACGGGAACGATGTCGGTTATCGTCCTCCCTCAACCAGATGAGGTAACCTCCTACCTAAACTCTATACCGTTATCTATGAAGATCAACCAGAATTTTATTGTCTAGGAAAAACTCCTGTGTGTTCTGTATACTCACAGAGTACTTCTGCACTCCAAATGTGTGGAGTTCATTCCCCCCCGACGAAGTAGTTCTTCAGTTCTCTGTGGACAGCATGTGGTCGTCCTACAATTCAACTCAGTTCTGACCCCATCTACCTGGAGATGGCATCAGATCCTACAGGCTAGACTCAGTCCCACAAGAGAGCCTCCCCTTCCGCTTCAGAGGCCAATCACAAGGCCTGGTTGTCTCCTGTGTTTCTGATCAACTGGTTATCCATCTGGAGGTTCCCATGACCCCCTCTTTAGGTAAAATAATACTAAAGTGGCTCACAGAGCTCAGGAAAACAGTTTACTTACTAGACTACTGGCTTTTTACAAAAGATACAACTCAGGAATAGACAGATGGAAGAAGTGCATAGGACAAAGTATGTGGGAAGAGGTGCAGAGCTTCTATACCCTCTCCAGGCTCGCTACCCTTCCAGCAGCTTCATGTGTTCATCAGCCTGGCAGCTCTCTGAACCCTGTGCTTTGGGGATTTTTATGGAGGCTTCCATACATAGACATGATTGGTTAAATCATTGGGCTTTGGGGATTCCACTCCCTGGAGGTTGGAAGTGCAGTGGAGATGAAAGTTCCAACCCTCTAATTAAGTGGTTGGTTCCCCTGGGATCAGCCCCCCCCACCTCATTAACATAAACTCAAGTGTGGTTGAAAGGGGCTTAGGGTGAGAACTGGACAAAGACCAATATATTATTATAAATCACAATATCACAATTTATTTTTATAGCAATTTTTTTAACCAGGATCCCGTCAAATTTCACTCATTGCAATTGGTTGTTAAATCTCTTTAAGTCTGGAACCAGTCTCCCAACTTTTCTTTTTTTTTTCTTTTAATGACATTAACTTTTTGAAGAGTCTAGACCATTTGCCTTATAGAATGTTCCACATCTGGATTCATCTGATTGTTTCCTCATAGTATTCTTTAAATTGTTCCTTTATGTCCTATGTTGTATTGAAAGTTATATTTAAATGTTCCATTCTATTCAGGTTATACATTTTGAGCAAGAATACTTTTCAGGTGTAGTTATATTCATGTTGCATCTTATCAGAAGGCATAGAATATCATATTGTCCCACTCTTAGTGAGGATTGGTTTGAGCATTTAGTTAAGATGGTGACCACAAAAATTTCTCCATTATGAAAGTGTATTTTTTCCTTTGTAATTACTAAGTAATCTCTAGGGTAATATATCCTATTCCCAACAACATTTCTTCTGTGGTTTTAACATCCATTAATGATCTTTGCCTGAATTATTTATTTAGTTTGGGATTGCAAAATGGTGATTTTCTAATTCTGTCATTCCTTCTACATGTATTACCTGGCATTCTTTTCTGTAAGGAACTTTCCTCCCCACTACCTTCTCTCCTCCTTTCTTCTTGCTTTCTCTTTTTTTTTTTTTTTAACATCTTTATTAGAGTATAATTGCTTTACATTGGTGTGTCAGTTTCTGCTTTATAACAAAGTGAATCAGTTATACGTATACATATGTCCCCATATCTCTTCCCTCTTGCATCTCCCTCCCTCCCACCCCTCTAGGTGGTCACAAAGCACCGAGCTGATCTCCCTGTGCTATGTGGCTCCTTCCCACTAGCTATCTATTTTACGTTTGGTAGTGTATATATGTCCATGCCACTCTCTCACTTTGTCCCAGCTTACCCTTCCCCCTCCCCGTATCCTCAAGTCCATTCTCTACTAGGTCTGCATCTTTATTCCCGTCTTGCCCCTAGGTTCTTCTGACCATTTTCTTTTCTTTTTTTTTTTTTTAGATTCCATATATATGTGTTAGCATACGGTATTAGTTTTTCTCTTTCTGACTTACTTCACTCTGTATGACAGTCTCTAGGTCCATCCACGTCACTACAAATAACTCCGTTTCGTTCCTTTTTATATATGTGCCGCATCTTCTTTATCCATTCAACTGTTGATGGACACTTAGGTTGCTTCCATGTCCTGGCTATTGTAAATAGAGCTGCAGTGAACATTTTGGTACATGACTCTTTTTGAATTATGGTTTTCTCCGGGTATATGCCCAGTAGTGGGATTGCTGGGTTGTATGGTAGTTCTGTTTTTAGTTTTTTAAGGAACCTCCATACAGTTCTCCATAGGGGCTGTATCAATTTACATTCCCACCAACAGTGCAAGAGGGTTCCCTTTGCTCCACACCCTCTCCAGCATTTATTGTTTGTAGATTTTGTGATGATGGCCATTATGACCAGAGTGAGATGATATCTCATTGTAGTTTTGATTTGCATTTCTCTAATGATTAATGATGTTGAGCATTCTTTCATGTGTTTGTTGGCAATCTGTATATCTTCTTTGAAGAAATGTCTATTTAGGTCTTCTGCCCATTTTTGGATTGGTTGTTTGTTTTTCTGATATTGAGCTGCATGAGTTGCTTGTATGTTTTGGAGATTAATCCTTTGTCAGTTGCTTCATTTGCAAATATTTTCTCCCATGCTGAGGGTTGTCTTTTGGTCTTGTTTATGGTTTCCTGTGCTGTGCAAAAGCTTTTAAGTTTCATTAGGTCCCATTTGTTTATTTTTCTATTTATTTCCATTTCTCTAGGAGGTGGGTCAAAAAGGATCTTGCTGTGATTTATGTCATAGAGTGTTCTGCCTATGTTTTCCTCTAAGAGTTTGATGGTGTCTGGCCTTACATTTAGGTCTTTAATCCATTTTGAGTTTATTTTTATGTATGATGTTAGGGAGTGTTATAATTTCATTCTTTTACATGTAGCTGCCCAGTTTTCCCAGCACCACTTATTGAAGAGGCTGTCTTTTCTCCACTATATATTCTTGACTCCTTTATCAAAGATAAGGTGACCATATGTGTGTGGGTTTATCTCTGGGCTTTCGATCCTGTTCCATTGATCTATATTTCTGTTTTTGTGCCAGTACCATACTGTCTTGATTACTGTAGCTTTGTAGTATAGTCTGAAGTCAGGGAACCTGATTCCTCCAGCTCCGTTTTTCTTTCTCAAGATTGCTTTGGCTATTCGGGGTCTTTTGTGTTTCCATACAAATTGTGAAATTTTTTGTTCTAGTTCTGTGAAAAATGTCAGTGGTAGTTTGATTGCATTGAATCTGTAGATTGCTTTGGGTAGTATAGTCATTTTCACAATGTTGATTCTTCCAATCCAAGAACATGGTATATCTCTCCATCTGTTTGTATCATCTTTAATTTCTTTCATCAGTGTCTTATAATTTTCTGCATACAGGTCTTTTGTCTCCTTAGGTAGGTTTATTCCTAGATATTTTATTCTTTTTGTTGCAGTGGTAAATGGGAGTGTTTTCTTAATTTCACTTTCAGATTTTTCATCATTAGTGTATAGGAATGCAAGAGATTTCTGTCCATTAATTTTGTATCCTGCTACTTTACCAAATTCATTGATTAGCTCTAGTAGTTTTCTGGTAGCATCTTTAGGATTCTCTGTGTGTAGTATCATGTCATCTGCAAACAGTGACAGCTTTACTTCTTCTTTTCCAATTTGGATTCCTTTTATTTCTTTTTCTTCTCTGGTTGCTGTGGCTAAAACTTCCAAAACTATGTTGAATTATAGTGGTGAGAGTTGGCAACCTTGTCTTGTTCCTGATCTTAGTGGAAATGGTTTCAGTTTTTCACCATTGAGGATGATGTTGGCTGTGGGTTTGTCATATATGGCCTTTATTATGTTGAGGAAAGTTCCCTCTATGCCTACTTTCTGGAGGGTTTTTATCATAAATGGGTGTTGAATTTTGTCGAAAGCTTTCTCTGCATCTATTGAGATGATCATATGGTTTTTCTCCTTCAGTTTGTTAATATGGTGTATCATGTTGATTGATTTGCATATATTGAAGAATCCTTGCATTCCTGGGATAAACCCCACTTGATCATAATGTGTGGTCCTTTTAATGTGCTGTTGGCGTCTGTTTGCTAGTATTTTGTTGAGGATTTTTGCATCTATGTTCATCAGTGATATTGGCCTGTAGTTCTCTTTCTTTGTGACATCTTTGTCTGGTTTTGGTATCAGGGTGATGGTGGCCTCGTAGAATGAGTTTGGAAGTGTTCCTCCCTCTGCCATAGTTTGGAAGAGTTTGAAAAGGATAGGTGTTAGCTCTTCTCTAAATGTTTGATAGAATTCGCCTGTGGAGCCATCTGGTCCTGGGCTTTTGTTTGTTGGAAGATTTTTAATCCCAGTTTCAATTTCAGTGCTTGTGATTGGTCTGTTCATATTTTCTATTTCTTCCTGGTTCAGTCTCGGAAGGTTGTGCATTTCTAAGAATTTGTCCATTTCTTCCAGGTTGTCCATTTTATTGGCGTATAGTTGCTTGTAGTAATCTCTCATTATCCTTTGTATTTCTGCAGTGCCAGTTGTTACTTCGCCTTTTTCATTTCTAATTCTATTGATTTGAGTCTTCTCCCTTTTTCTCTTGATAAGTCTGGCTAATGGTTTATCAATTTTGTTTATCTTCTCAAAGAACCAACTTTTAGGTTTATTGATCTTTGCTATTGTTTCCTTCATTTCTTTTTCATTTATTTCTGATCTGATCTTTATGATTTCTTTCCTTCTGCTAACTTTGGGGTTTTTTGTTCTTCTTTCTCTATTTGCTTTAGGTGTAAGGTTAGGTTGTTTATTTGAGATGTTTCTTGTTTCTTAAGGTAGGCTTGTATAGCTATAAACTTCCCTCTTAGAACTGCTTTTGCTGCATCCCATAGGTTTTGGGTCGTTGCGTTTTCATTGTCATTTGTTTCTAGGTATTTTTTGATTTCCTCTTTGATTTCTTCAGTGATCTCTTGGTATTAAGTAATGTGTTGTTTAGCCTCCATGTGTTTGTATTTCTTACAGATTTTTTCCTTTAATTGACATCTAGTCTCATAACGTTGTGGTCGGAAAAGATACTTGATATGATTTTCAATTTTCTTAAATTTACCAAGGCTTGATTTGTGACCCAAGATATGATCTATCCTGGAGAGTGTTCCATGAGCACTTGAGAAGAAAGTGTATTCTGTTGTTTTGGATGGAATGTCCTATAAATATCAATTAAGTCCATCTTGTTTAATGTATCATTTAAAGCTTGTGTTTCCTTATTTATTTTCATTTTGGATGATCTGTCCATTGGTGAAAGTGGGGTGTTAAAGTCCCCTACTATGATTGTGTTACTGTCGATTTCCCCTTTTATGGCTGTTAGTATTTGCCTTATGTATTGAAGTGCTCCTATGTTGGGTGCATAAATATTTACAATTGTTATATCTTCTTCTTGGATTGATCCCTTGATCATTATGTAGTGTCCTTCTTTGTCTCTTGTAATAGTCTTTGTTTTAAAGTCTGTTTTGTCTGATATGAGAATTGCTACTCCAGCTTTCTTTTGATTTCCATTTGCATGGAATATCTTTTTCCATCCCCTCACTTTCAGTCTGTATGTGTCCCTAGGTCTGAAGTGGGTCTCTTGTAGACAGCATATATATGGGTCTTGTTTTTGTATCCATTCAGCCAGTCTATGTCTTTTGGCTGGAGCATTTAATCCATTTACATTTAAGGTAATTATTGATATGTATGTTCCTATTACCATTTTCTTAATTGTTTTGGGTTTACTATTATAGGTCTTTTCCTTCTCTTGTGTTTCCTGCCTAGAGAAGTTCCTTTAGCATTTGTTGTAAAGTGGTTTGGTGGTGCTGAATTCTCTTAGCTTTTGCTTGTCTGTGAAGCTTTTGATTTTTCCATCAAATCTGAATGAGATCCTTGCTGGGTAGAGTAGTCTTGGTTGTAGGTTTTTCTCTTTCATCACTTTAAATATGTCCTGCCACTCGCTTCTGGCTTGCAGAGTTTCTGCTGAATGATCAGCTGTTAACCTTATGGGGATTCCCGTATGTGTTACTTGTTGTTTTTCCCTTGCTGCTTTTAATATTTGTTCTTTGTATTCAGTTTTTGATAGTTTGATTAATATGTGTCTTGGCGTGTTTCTCCTTGGATTTATCCTGTATGGGACTCTCTGTGCTTCCTGGACTTGATTGACTATTTCCTTTCCCATATTAGGGAAGTTTTCAACTATAATCTCTTCAAATATTTTCTCAGTCCCTTTCTTTTTCTCTTCTTCTTCTGGGACCCCTATAATTCGAATGTTGGTGCGTTTAATGTTGTCCCCGAGGTCTCTGAGACTGTCCTCAATTCTTTTCATTCTTTCTTCTTTATTCTGCTCTGCAGTAGGTATTTCCACTATTTTATCTTCCAGGTCACTTATCCGTTCTTCTGTCTCAGTTTTTCTGCTATTGATCCCTTTTAGAGAATTTTTAATTTCATTTATTGTGTTGTTCATCTCTGTTTATTTGCTGTTTAGTTCTTCTAGGTCCTTGTTAAACGTTTCTTGTATTTTCTCCATTCTATTTCCAAGATTTTGGATCATCTTTACTATCATTATTCTGAATTCTTTTTCAGATAGACTGCCTATTTCCTCCTCATTTGTTAGGTATGGTGGGTTTTTGCCATGCTCCTTCATCTGCCATGTGTTTCTCTGTCTTCTCATTTTGTTAAACTTACTGTGTTTGGGGTCTCCTTTCTGCAGGCTGCAGGTTCGTAGTTCCCATTGTTTTTGATGTCTGCCCCCGGTGGCTAAGGTTGGTTCAGTGGGTTGTGTAGGCTTCCTGATGGAGGGGACTAGTGCCTGTGTTCTGGTGGATGAGGCTGGATCTTGTCTTTTTGGTGGGCAGGTCCACGTCTGGTGGTGTGTTTTGGGGTGTCTGTGGCCTTATTATGATTTTAGGCAGCCTGTGTGCTAATGGGTGGGGTTGTGTTCCTGTCTTGCTAGTTGTTTGGCATAGGGTGTCCTGCACTGTAACTTGCTGGTCGTTGAGTGGAGCTGGGTCTTGGCGTTGAGATGGAGATCTCTGGGAAATTTTCGCTGTTTGATATTACATGGAGCTGGGAGGTCTCTTGTGGACAAGTGTCCTGAACTTGGCTCTCCCACCTCAGTGGCACAGCCCTGACGCCTGGCTGGAGCACCAAGACCCTGTCCTCCACAGGGCTCAGAATAAAAGGCAGAAAAGAAAGAAAGAAAGAAAAAGAGAGAGGGAGAGAGAGAGAGAGGGAGAGAGGGAGGAAGAAAGAAGATAAAGTAAAATAAAATAAATAAAATAAAATAAAATAAAGTTATTAAAATAAAAAATAATTATTAAGAAAAAAAAATTTTTTTAAGTAATAAAAAAAAAAAAAAGACACACAGAACCCTAGGACAAATGGTAAAAGCAAAGCTATACAGACAAAACCACACACAGAAGCATACACATACACACTCACAAAAAGAGAAAAAGGAGAAAAAAAATATATATCGTTGCTCCCAAAGTCCACCTCCTCAGTTTGGGATGATTGGTTGTCTATTCAGGTATTCCACAGATGCAGGGTACATCAAGTTGATTGTGGAGATTTAATCCGCTGCTCCTGAGGCTGCTGGGAGAAATTTCCCTTTCTCGTCTTTGTTTGCACAGCTCCCGGGGTTCAGCTTTGGATTTGGACCCGTCTCTGCGTGTAGGTCGCCTGAGGGCATCTGTTCTTTGCTCAGACAGGACGGGGTTAAAGGATAGGCTGATTCTGGGGCTCTGGCTCACTCATGCTGGGGGTAGGGAGGCGTACGGATGCGGGGTGGGCCTGCGGCGGCGGAGGCCAGTGTGACAGTGCACCAGCCTGAGGCGCACTGTGTGTTCTCCCGGGGAAGTTGTCCCTGGATCATGGGACCCTGGCAGTGGTGGGCTGCACAGGCTCCCAGAAGGGGTGGTGTGGATAGTGACCTGTGCTTGCACACAGGCTTCTTGGTGGCTGCAGCAGCAGCCTTAGCGTCTCATGCCCGTGTCCGGGATCCGCGCTGATAGCTCCAGCTCACGCCCACCTCTGGAGCTCCTTTAAGCGGCGCTCTTAATCCCCTCTCCTCGCGCACCAGGAAACAAAGAGGCAAGAAAAAGTCTCTTGTCTCTTCGGCAGCTTCTGACTTTTTCCCGGACTCCCTCCCGGCTAACTGTGGCGCACTAGCCCCCTTCAGCCTGTGTTCACGCAGCCAGCCCCAGTCCTCTCCCCGGGATCCAACCGAAGCCCGAGCCTCAGCTCCCAGCCCCCGCCCATCCCAGTGGGTGAGCAGACAAGCCTCTCAGGCTGGTGAGTGCTGGTCGGCACCGATCCTCTGTGCGGGAATCTCTCCGCTTTGCCCTCCGCACCCGTTGATGCGCTCTCCTCCGTGGCTCCGAAGCTTCCCCCCTCTGCCACCCGCAGTCTCCGCCCGCGAAGGGGCTTCCTAGTGTGTGGAAACCTTTCCTCCTTCACAGCTCCCTCCCACTGATGCAGGTCCTGTCCCTATTCTTTGTCTCTGTTTTTTTCTTTTTTCTTTTGCCCTACCCAGGTATGTGGGGAGTTTCTTGCCTTTTGGGAGGTCTGAGGTCTTCTGCCGGTGTTCAGTAGGTGTTCTATAGGAGCAGTTCCACATGTAGATGTATTTCTGATGTATCTGTGGGGAGGACGGTGATCTCCGCGTCTTACTCTTCTGCCATCTTGAAGCTCCTCCTCTCTTTCTCTTTTTATTTTACCTCACTATAAACTCATATATTGAATTTCATATATTGACCTCATTATAGACCTGTGGATTTTTTACATTCAGTGAGTTATCATCACTATTGTTTTTCTTTCTTACTAAATTGAGGTATAGTTGATTTACAATATTATCTTAGTTTCAGGTGTACAACATAGTGATTCACAATCTTTTTAAGTTTTATAGTTTTTATAAAATATTGGCTATATTCCCTGTGCTGTACAATATATCCTTGTGGCTCATTTATTTTATACATAATAGTCTGTACATCTGCCTCCCCTACCTCTATTCTTCCCCTCTCCCCTTCCCTCTCCCCACTGGTAACCACTGGTTTGTTCTGTATATCTATGGGTCTATTTCTTTTTTGCTCTATTCACTAGTTTGTTTTATTTTTTAGATTCCTCATATAAGTGATATCATACAGTATTTGTCTTTGTCTGACTTATTTCACTAAGCACAGTACCCTCCAAATACATCCATGTTATTGCAAATGGCAAAATTTCATTATTTTTTATGGCTGAGTAATATGCCATTGCATATATATACCACATCTTCTTTATCCATTCATCTGTTGATGGACACTTAGGTTGCTTCCATGCCTTGGCAATTGTAAATAATGCTGCTATGGACACGGTGGTGCATATATCTTTTCGAATTAATGTTTTCAGTTTTTTTCAGATATACACCCCAGGAGTGGAATTGCTGGATTGTATGGTAGTTCTGTTTTTAGTTTTTTGAGGAGCCTCCATACTGGTTTCCACAGTGGCTGCACCAATTTACATTCCCACAGTGTACAAGGGTTCCCATTTCTTCACATCCCCACTGATACTTGTTGTTTGTGGTCTTTCTGATGATACCCATTCTGACAGGTGTGAGGTGATATCTCACTGTGGTTTTGATATGCATTTCTCTGATGATTAGTGATGTTGAGCGTCTTGTCCTGTGCTTGTTGGCCATCTGAATGTCTTCTTTGGAAAAATGTCTGTTCATGTCTTCTGCCTATTTTTTGATTGGGTTGTTTGTTTTTTTTTATGTTGAGTTATATGAGCTGTTTATATATTTTAGATATTAACCCCTTATCATCATATCATTAGCAAGTATTTTCTCCCATTCAGTAGGTTGTCTTTTTGTTTATCTGTTTTTTCCTATGCTGTGCAAAAGCATTTAAGTTTGGTTAGGTCCCATTTGTTTATTTTTGTTTTTGTTTCCTTTAGGAGACATATCCAAAAAATATTGCTACAATTTATGTCAAAGAGTGTTCTGCCTATATTTTCTTCTAGGAGTTTTATGGTCTTACATTTAGGTCTTAAATTCATTTTGAGTTTATTTTTGTATATGGAATGAGAAAATGTTCTAATTTCACTCCTTTACATGTAGCTGTCCAGTTTTCCCAGGACCACTTATTGAAAAGGGTGTCTTTTCCCCATTGTATATTCTTACCTCCTTTGTTGCACATTAATTGACCATAAGTGTTTGGTTTTACTTCTGGGCTCATTATTCTGTTTCATTGATCTATGTATCTGTTTTTGTGCCAATACCATACTGTTTTGTTTTTGTTTTTTTTTTAAACTTCAGGTTTTTCTTTTTTTTTTTAATTAATTAATTTATTTATTTATTTTTAGCTGTGTTGGGTCTTCGTTTCTGTGCGAGGGCTGTCTCTAGTTGTGGCAAGCGGGGGCCACTCTTCATCATGGTGCGTGGGCCTCTCACTATCGCGGCCTCTCTTGTTGCGGAGCACAGGCTCCAGACGCGCAGGCTCAGTAGTTGTGGCTCACGGGCCCAGTTGCTCCGCGGCATGTGGGATCTTCCCAGACCAGGGCTCGAACCCGTGTCCCCTGCATTGGCAGGCAGATTCTCAACCCCTGCGCCACCAGGGAAGCCCCCATACTGTTTTGATTACTGTAGCTTTGTGGTGCAATCTGAAGTTAGGGAGTATGATAGCTCCAGTTCTGTTCTTCTTTCTCAAGATTGTTTTGGCTATTTGTGGTTTCTTGAGTTTCCATACAAATTTTAAAATTATTTGTTCTAATTCTGTGAAAAATGCCATTGGTATTTTGATAGGGATTTCATTGAGTCTGTAGGTTGCCTTGGGTATTGTGGTCATTTTAACATATACTTCTTCCAATCTATGAACACAGTATGTTTTTCCATCTGTGTCATCTTCAGGTTCTTTCATCAGTGTCTTGTTGTTTTCTGAGTACAGGTCTTTTACCTCCTTAGGTAGGTTTATTCCTAGGTATTCTATTCTTTTTGATGCTATTGTAAATGGGGTTGTTGTCTTAATTTCTCTTTCTGATAGTTTGTTGTTAGTGTATAGAAATGCAGCATATTTATGTATATTAGTTCTGTATCCTACAACTTTACCAGATTCATTGATGAGCCCTAGAAGTTTTTTGGTGGTGTCTTTAGGATTTTCTATGTATATTACCATGTCATCTGCAAACAGTGACAGTTTTACTTCTTCCTTTCCAATTGGATTCCTTTTCTTACTTTTTCTTGTGTGATTGCTGAGGCTGGGTAATCGCTATTGTTTTTAATGTTCAAATTGTCCCATTTGGCCTGTAGTAGCCTTTTTAGGGTAGCCCCTTTTGAAATGACCCAATCAGTCTTTGAGTGCTTGCTTGCTTTCTGCTATAATAGACATTCCAGGCTACCTTGTACTCTTCTGCCTCAGACTTGGAGTCAGACCTGGTTCTTTTTAGTGGGGAATGTATCCAGAAATCAACATATGGGTACTAGGTCCGCTCATTATTACTAAAGTGTGCTTATTACATCAAGACTCTTCAGTGGATAGAATTAGGAAATACATATGACTTTAAATAAAAGGTTCCTATTAATATTACTTACAATTCAAATTTACAGGGAGTATCTATCCTGCACCTTTTTGCATTTTGTTTTATATCTTTCCACTTGGAGTTAAAATCTTCTTTCTTAATCACTTTTAATATGTTTACTTTTTGCTTTATTGTACTATATATAAAATAGTTTCAAATTTTTTCAGTAAACTACTTAGTAATGTTTAAGATTTCTGTCCTTAGAATGTAACCCACCAAGAAAGCACAGTCAGAGTAATATGTTCAAAGACCATCTGAAATGATGGTTTTCTGTGTGGTTATGTTATTATTATGGTAAATATTTTGATTCATTTGTTTCTGCTTGTATTTAATTTTTAAGATTTAATTTTTCTTTCCTCTTTTCTCTTTTATTTTTGGTGTAATCAGCAATTATGTGGTTCAGAAATCAAAACCATAGAGTTGTCTTGCTTCCATCCTTATTCCTTCCACCCCACTCTCACCTGTCCCCTTGTTGTCTTCATATTCTTGAAAATTAAACTCATTTAGTGAAGCTTCATTCTCCTAAACAGGGCCTTATTCTCTTAATTGACATTTAAAATTCTTTGTATATTTATAAGTCACTGTTTCTATGTTCAGAATTCCCCAAAAGTTATTAGGTAGTTTCTATAACATTTGGGAGAATATGACATATAACATCGACTTATTTGCTGTATAACTACTTATATACTGTAACCACAAGAAATGGGAAATTACTCTTCATCTCTTTAGTGTTTATTGACATTTTAAGCTAGCCAACACTGGCATATTTTAACAAAGCCTGTATAATCTTTGCACTGTATAATCTTTTTCTTCACCATATAGTACTCATCTTAGAGGAAACAAAAGAACAACCAACTAAGTTATATATTAGATTCTAACCTCAACCCTGTTATTAGTGTACTTTTCAAAGAGAATGGTCATACTTGCTATCTGTCATTCATGGAAATAAATGATAAATGTGGAACAAAATGTTAGGTCTCCCCTCAAAAACAGCATATTTTGTATATATTTGTATATATATCTGTATATTCATATATAGATATATATTTTTGTGCATTCGTGTGTGTGTGTGTAAATATCAGAAAATTTCCTAAGGCTGTCATAACAAATTACCACAAGCTTAGTAACTTAAAACCACAGAAATGTATTCTCCCACAGTTCTACAGGTCAGAAGTCCAAAATCAAGGTATTGGCAGGGCCATGCTCCCTCCAAAGGTTCTGGGGGAGAATCCTCCTTTGCCTTTTCCAGCTTCTGGTATCTCCATGTGTTCCTTGGCTCGTAGCTGTACAACTCCAATCTCTGACTCCAAATTCACATGGTCTCCTCCTCTCTCTCCTCTAGGTGTCTTTTATAAGGACACTTGTCATTGGATTTAGGGCCTATCCGAATAATCCAGTATGATCTCATTTTAACTCAATTATGTCTGCGAAGACCCTTTTCCCAAATAAGGTTCCGGTGGTTAGAATAGAACATATCTTTTGGGGTGCCTCCATTCAGTCCATTAACAAGCACACACATACACACACAGTGGATTCTCATTCGCAGTAGTTATGTTCTACAAAGTCACAGTGAATACTGAACTATTTTTTCTAGGGAAAATATATATACATATCTCACATAGATTATAATCCTAAATCCTAGAAACAACCTATCCTGGTAGATTCTATTTTCTTTATTTTACAAAAGAGAAAATGATGTTCAGAAGTGTTAAGTGACTCGCCTTGAGGCACGTCATTCACAGGTGCCAGAGTTGAAATTCAAACCCTGCCCAGCTGGCCCCAGAGCCGGGGAGCTTCTTGCACTGCCCTGCCCTGCCCCTCCTGTCCTCATCCTCTGTCATCTCTGTAGGAGCTGAAACAAGAAAGCAGAGAGTCACCTTGTTGGACCTCAGCTGGGAACATGCATGTGTAGAGCAATTTGAATTTTTTGCTGCTCTGCATATGTCTGCAAATGACTGTGAAAGTGCTGCAATAATTGACTTGCGGGAACAAATAAATTCTAGTGAGTAGGTATATTTGCAAATACAGAATCAGGGAATAATGAGGATCAACTTTATATGTATGTATATATATTTTTAAAATATATTTTGTATCTAATGTAGCTTTGTGGGATGATAGATGAAACTTCTGAAAGATTACATAACTCAGTGATCTCATAGCATCATAAGTCAGTGTTAAAAATAGCATCCGTTGGGGACTTACCTGGTGGTCCAGTGGTTCAAAATCTGCCTTCCAATGCAGGGGACACAGGTTCAATCCCTGGTCGGGGAGCTAAGATCCCACATGTTGTGGGGCAACTAAGCCCACACGCCACAACTACTGAGCCTGCGCGCTCTGGAGCCCACACGCCACAACTAGAGAGCCTGCAAGCCTCGACCAAGACCCGATGCAGCCAAATAAATAAATATTTTTATAAAAAACAGCATCCGTTGGAATAGGGAGTTTATGGTTCTTTCTTTGGTTTAAGTTATTTCACCTCTTAGTCACATGACTGTGACTTAACACAAAATAGTACAGTTTATTTGAAAGATTTGGGATCAATTTAGTATTAAAGTATTTGTTGAGTGTGGAATTTACTCATGCTATACTTTTTGTTCTAGGTAGATGTGAAAGTGGACCCCAAGGATTTACGAATAGATACATTTCGAGCCAAAGGAGCAGGAGGGCAGCATGTTAATACAACTGATAGTGCTGTCAGACTTGTCCATGTCCCCACAGGTAAGCTAGTCCTTTTGCTTTTGTACTTTTAACTTTTTTTCACATCTTATAAAACTATTTGGCATTTAGAAAGAGTCTTATGTTGCTGTCTGGTTCCTTGCACAAACCCTTTAAAGGTGACACTGGGGTCATGGGTCCGAGGTCCCCAAGGTGTTCATATTCCCTTCTGTTTGGAAAAGGAACCTCCTTGGCTGTGTGTATTTAAGAGTGAGGTTCTAAAAGCTGAGTGCATGGGTGCCACTTATCCACTAATAAGTTTCAACTGAAGGGCAGACAGGTGATTAATCAGCTTTTTTATTAGAGCCCTTCAAATGTCAGCATTTGTAGATCTTTTCTCTTGGGTAGTTTTTCTCCTGAGAAGGATCCTCCTCCAGGACACCTGAGAGTAAGATCAGGGTCTCACCATTCAGTAAGCAAACTTTTACTTAATCCTTTTTTATTCAGTTGTAGGCCTCACACTTGCCTTCCTTTGCACCTATTTAGACTCAAGCCTGGAACTTTCCTTATTTAATTCTCTAAAGACTATACCTCCTGCTTCCTGCAGATTGAGGGAAGGGACTTGAAGATCTAGTTGTTATATAGACTTTCTGTATCTAGTCCCCAGACTGTCAACCCTGATTTCTGGGGTGCCTCATTAGTGCCTCCATGCCAGAGCCTGTCTGGCCCTCAGCGGGCAGATGGGCTTGGTCCTGGTCAGCATCTCCCTCGACAGGGGGTTCGACCTCGCCTTCCTCCTCTCTGCTGAGTCATTTGCCATTCTTCCAGCCTCTTTTTTTTTTTTCTTTAATTAGTTAATTAAATAAATAATTTTAAACTGAAGTATAGTTGATTAACAATGTTTTAGGTGTACAGCAATCCATCCACTTTGTCTTTATATATTGTGTTTGGAGACTACACTCATCATCTCATTTTATTTCAGATGGAGTTTGTGTTCCTGTTCTTGTTGTTTCAGTGCAATTTATAAAAAATGTTATTGAAGTATAGTTGATGTACAATGTTGTGTTAATTTCTGCTGTACAACAAAGTGACTCATTTATAGATATATGCGTTCTCTTTTCGTATTCTTTTCCATTATGGCTTATCACAGGATATTGAATATAGTTCCCTGTACTATATAGTAGGACCTTGTTGTTTACCCATCCTGTACATACTAGTTTGCATCTGCTAATCCCACACTCGCCATCCTTCCCTCCCCCCACGCCACCACCCACTTGGCAACCACAGGTCTGTTCTCTATGTCTGTCAGTCTGTTTCTATTTTGTAGATATGTTCATTTGTGTCTTTTTTTTTTTTTTTGTAAATCACCTGGGCTTTCTTTTTTTATATATAAATCTATTTATTTTATTTATTTATTTTTGGCTGCGTTGGGTCTTTGTTGCCATGTGCAGGCTTTCTGTAGTTGCGGCGAGCAGGGGCTACTCTTCGTTGCCGTGCGTGGGCTTCTCATTGCGGTGGCTTCTGTTGTTGCAGGCACGGGCTCTAGGTGTGCGGGCTTCAGTAGCTGTGGCACGCAGGCTCTAGAGCGCAGGCTCAGTAGTTGTAGCTCATGGGCTTAGTTGCTCCATGGCATGTGGGATCTTCCTGGACCAGGGCTCGAACCCATGTCCCCTGCATTGGCAGGCGGATTCTCAACCACTGCGCCACCAGTGAAGCCCCTAAAGTTCTTTATTGACTTTCATTCCATAAGAAACTGTAAAAACCTAGAATTATATACATGAGCAAAATAACAGAAAACATCTAAAACAATCCCCAACAACCATTGTTGGTATATATCTTTGGTGTATATCCTTTCAAATTCTTTTCTATGCATATATAAATATATCCTTTCTCACCAAAAGTGAAGTTATAATGTTTGTAGCTTACCATAATTTACTTAAGAAATCCACAAGTTGTTGAATACTTAGTGTGTTTTACCTAAACCCTGTATCCTGTATTATAAACAGTAATAATTAGCTTAAGATGAATTAAAAATTAAAAACAAAGTAAAAGGTGACCAAATTTCTGAAAAAAATGAACTAAAATACTTTAAAACATTAGAGGATTATAAAACCACCCTGGGGACATCCCTGGTGGTCCAGTGGTTAAGAATCCGCCTTGCAATGCAGGGGACTCGGGTTTGATCCCTGGTTGGGGAACTAAGATCCCACAGGCTGTGGGGCAACTAAGCCCACGCACCAAAACTAGAGAGTCCACGTGCTGCAACTAGAGAGCCCACGTGCCACAACTAAGACCCGATGCAGCCAAAAATAAAAATAAATAAATAAATAAAATAAGTGAATTTAAAAAGTAAAATAAAATAAAGGCTCCTTGAGAGCATAGATGGTGTCTTATTCAAAAAGAAAAAAAAAAAAACCACTACACCCTGGTCAGCCATAAATTACTAACTTTGCAAAAGTGACTGATGCTTGTATTGCCAGACTACCTTGGGCCAATTTTTTACCCACTTAGATGTGGTTCTTGGACCTAAAGAGGACTTAAGTCTTACCCACAATCCTTTTTTTCAAAGCCCTTTTATAATTTTTTTTTAACAACTCCAGCACCTTGTTTCAACATACACTACCCCTCCCCCCAGTCCTCTATTCCTGAGGGAGTATTTAACGATTAAATACTCCTCTACAGAAAATGTATTAAAATAGATAATGAAGTGATTCCCTCAGGAATTACTGAGCTGGTGAGTAAGAAAAGGTCTGACTTGAGCCACTGGATGAGAACAGTACAGGTATATAGACAAAGTCAGTATGGGTCAGCTAATAAGAGGAATTTGAAACAAATCTCATGACTGTCTGGTTATCTTGAAATGGAAACTTTCATATTCCTTTGGGTGCTGAAAAAAGGATTTCTGATTTAAGAGAGCTCCAGACAAGTGCTTGGAAGACGTGAGCAAGTTGGTGCCCCAGCCCAAATGCATGGCTGCAATAAAGCAGTCAAGAAATAACATTAAACCAATAAGGGGGAAGCCTGCTTAAAGTTATTGGCAGGTGTGATTGTAGCTTATTTAGACAGGGTGAAAACATAGTTTGAAGAGTAGAATTTTATAGAAGTTTTAAAAATCTCCAGCAAAATAGTTACTGCCTTATCAGTGCAAATGGCCTAAGCTAAGAGGGTTTTGGTTTTTGTGATGCAGAAAGGAAAGTACCTTTCACCTCTAGTGTAGCTGGGAGCAGGATTGGATATAGACCTTCAGAGTGGTAGCTGCAACGTTAAGAACACAGCCTGAAGTCTCAAGAGTCACCATTTCGGGGCTAGATTTGGGCTGGTAACTGGACTACACAGTGAGCCAAACCCACCCAAATCCAGAAGTCGACTAACCAAAACATGTGCAGTTAGATATGTTGATTAGCTGGATTTAGAACCAAGACAACTGAGAAACTTTCACTATAAACCCTTCCTTTTAAAGAGTTTGGGTAGTTTCTTTTTATTGGTTTCTATATATAAAGTCTTTTTTTCTTTTTCCTGTTTTCTGTTATTTTTTTTACTTGAAGTATAGTTGGTTTTTACAATATTATATTAGTTTCAGGTGTACAACATAGTGATTCAATACTTTTACAGATTATATTCCATTTAAAGTTATTACAAAATAATGGCTGTATTTCCCTGTACTGTACAATATACCCTTCTCATCTGAAATACCTCATTTAGACATCAGAATCTAAAGAGCTATCGAAGCAATTACCATCATAACCCAGGAATAGTTTCTGGAGTGTGCTAGATCTAAAATGTTTTTCATCCTTTTCCTGATTAACCTTTCCCCCTTTAAAATGTTCCTCAGTTCTATCTTTCTTATCGGTTTTATTGTGATATAATCGACACCTCATCTCTATTCTAATTTGATTTGTGGAGGCTCCAGTTTATCTCTGATCCCTGTTATTTTTCAGGACTTGTAGTAGAATGCCAACAAGAACGATCACAGATAAAAAATAAAGAAATAGCTTTGCGTGTGTTGAGAGCTAGACTCTACCAGCAGATTATTGAGAAAGACAAGTGTCAACAACGAAGTGTGAGAAAACTGCAGGTAAGATTTATTGAGCGAGGGCTTCCCTGGTGGCGCAGTGGTTGAGAATCTGCCTGCCAATGCAGGGGACACGGGTTCGAGCTCTGGTCTGGGAGGATCCCACATGCCGCGGAGCAATTGGGCCCGTGCGCCACAACTACTGAGCCTGCGCGTCTGGAGCCTGTGCTCCGCAACAAGAGAGGCCGCGATAGTGAGAGGCCCGTGCACCGCGATGAAGAGTGGCCCTCGCTTGCCGCAACTAGAGAAAGCCCTCGCACAGAAACGGAGACACAACACAGCCAAAAATAAATAAATAAATAAATAAATTAAAAAAAAAAAAAAAGATTTATTGAGTGAAATAACTTAATGCCTCTGTACAGAAAGCCATCATTTTATGCAGAAAATGGAGTAAATATTCTTAATAGAATGGAAATATCTTGGAGCATAGGAAAACATGCTCATTTGTAAATAGCAATAATTTAAGACTGACTGGTTATGGCTAAAGTTGGACATGCCAGTTTGGAAATAAGTAGAGGAGATATGTGTAAACTAAAAATTGTTTCCCAGTTGTTTCCCTCCAGTTGTAGATCATAATTGTCTTTAAAGAAAATTAGTGTAAAAGACAATTCTCTGGAAATTAAGAGATTTTTCAGATTTTTAATTTAAAAGCCTATGCTTTTTATTATTGTATAACTTTATTTTTTTTCCTACATTTAAAAAAAATATTTATTTATTTGGTTGCACCAGGTCTTAGTTGCGGCACATGGGCTCCTTAGTTGTGGCAGGTGGGCTCCTTAGTTGCGGCATGCATGTGGGATCTAGTTCCCTGACCAGGGATCAAACCCAGGCCTCCTGCATTGGGAGCGTGGAGTCTTATCCACTGTGCCACCAGGGAAGTCCCTATTATTGTATAACTTTATGTGGGATCAAAAATATATGGCACTGCAAAAAACTGGTAATACTGACTGCTTCTGATGCAGTCTGGGAACCAGGAGTAGAAGAGAGATTAATTTTTTGCTATATACCCTTTTGTACTTTTTGAATTTTGTACTATATACATTTATATTATTATTTATACAAATATATAAATAGATAAGTTTTAAGCAAAATGAATAAATGTCATTGTTTTAAGTAAACAAAGGGTTGTATGATTTTAAACTCTAAAAAGGTAAACTTTGTCTTTGAGAGAAATTGGAAGAGACAGTGGAACCCAGAAGTAACTGTGCTTTTGTGTTATTTGCAGGTAGTTATACTACAGTAAATTTGGAAGAATTTTGCGGCCTGTTAGGAAAATTAATTGTCTAAAACTAAACATTAATTATTCTTTTCACCTAGATGTCCTAGTCTTTCACACTTTTTCCCTTCTCATTTCCCTTACCCACATTCTAACTTGCAAGCAGTAAAAGTGACAGGATGATTTATTAATCCTCTATCTGTGGTAATCCCAGTCTGTGGCCCAGCATCAGTATACACATTTGCAGATAGGAATGCTCATTTACAAAGCGTTACTTCTTGGCAGCTAAGTGATAACATAAACACTGTCAGCTCTGCCACATTTGATTTAATAAAAGACATTGGGTTTTACTTGCCATTTGACATTTGGGCATCACATGTTTCACACAGTAATTTTCAAAGTAAGTATTCAAGATTGGCCTTACGCAGATTGTGGGCATGTGTGTCGTCTTCAGTAGTCTGGTTTGAAAGGCCAGAAATGACCTCCGTGTCTCCCATCTGTGAAATTTTTTAGTAGATATTTCTGACGCTTAGAGGAGTTTTTCTTCAGCTAATATATACAGTAGCTTTTATATGGAAGTCATTATGCCAAGTTCTCAACCCTGGTTCCACTTACCACCTAGAGAGCTTTGTAGATGTCTAGGCCCCATCCCCAGAGATTCTGATATAATTGATCTGGGTGGGATCCTAGGCATAACTGTGGTGCCTTGGGATAGCAGTTTCCAAACCTGGCTGGTTGCAGAATGGATGGCCTGGGGACTGTTTTAAAACTACATAATCCACGATTCAGTATATCTTAGGTTAGGTTTTCATTTCAAATGAATCTTTCATTTAAAAACATTCCCCTGGTGATCAGCCATACTTAGGACTTTAGTTTCATATTGTTTGCTTTAGAAAGTAAGTTATAGCAATCTTTTTCTTTTATCTTAAAAAGGGAAAGTGAGATACCTGTAACTTACATAATATTGTAGCAACTATGCTTCAATAAAAATAAATAATAAAATAAATTTTAAAATAAAAAGTGAAATCGATAACTAATAAGAACTGCTATATAAAAATAAATAAATAAATAAATAAAATGAAATTCAAAAAAAAGGTAAAAAATAAAAATAAAAAATAAAATAAAAAGTGAAAGTGAGTGAGAGAGGGTGTTGTGTGCATTGTATGTGGGGGGAGGGAGGGCAGATGAGCAGACTAGGAATACAAATAACCACAGCAAAAGGCAAACTGGTGTGCGGTGAAGAAGGTTCCAAGTGCATGGGGTTTCGAAGGAGGAAGATAACATATTTCACATTGGGACCGGGAAAGACAGAGATGGTAGGAGAGTGTTAAGAAAAGGGCACCCCTTGAGATGCGGTTTTAGCAGAGTTAACAGACTTGCACATAATTGTGATATGGTATAATAAGTGGCATTATAGAGGTTCATAAAATTTTCAGAAATGATGCTGGGAAAGTTGGCCACATTATGAAGTACCTTGAATACTGAGTTGAGTTGTGTCTGCTTAGTAGACAAGAAGGAGCCAAAGAAGGAAATTTATCAGAAAGCTGGGCTTTAGGAAAACTAAGCAGGGCAACACAATGTAAGCAGAGAAACGGAAGATTCATCAGGAGATTTTTACAGGAGTGTAATGAAAGTAACGAGCCCTTGAATGATAGATAGTAGAAATGGAAAGGGCAGGATAGAATAAAAGACCCTTGACCCACTGGAATTGGGGAGTTAGAGAACGGGATGAGCTGAAGTTCCTTTCACGGTCTATATCAAAGCCTGGCAGATAGTAAGCTCCCATAAAATGTTTGTTAAAGTGTAGGATGTCAGGTTTCCTACTTAGATCAAAGGGAACATTGTAGGGTCATTTATAGAAACCAGCAGGAAGAACTGACTGAGATAGAAAGATAATTTGGTTTTAAATATTTGGAGTTTGAGGTACCAAAGAGACATTCATTCTTATAACTAAGCTTTACAGACCTGTAGTCCTAATAAGTTCTGCCCATTCTTATTCCTTGTCACTTTGTATATATGAATTTAGAAAAGATTTAAACTGTTAAAATAGAAAAGTCATTTACAAGCACTTTTTCTGTTGTAATAAAAGTAATTATAAAGTTAAAATATGAATTGCTTCTTGTTATGGCACAGGTGGGAACAAGAGCCCAGTCAGAGAGAATTCGGACATATAATTTCACCCAGGATAGAGTCACTGACCACAGGATAGCATATGAAGTTCGTAATATTAAGGTAAGATCAATGAGTATGCTTTATGTGCCTTTGATTTTCAAAGAAAGTATAGTCAAATTCTAGAGAGTAATCTCTGAAATATTACCACGTAATTTAAAAACATTGAGATAGTTTATATGAGTACCCCAAATTTGCAGACATTTTTATTAGTTTGCTAGTGAGAAATATGGTCTTTATGCCAGTATGAAATAGCTATCTTTGAAATTCCAAATTCTTTGTTATGTAATCACAATGTATTAATGTATTTTCAGTATATGTCTATCAGTTTTCTATTACTGATTACCAAATTACTGCAAATTTAGTGGCTTAAAGTAATGCTTATTTATTATCTCACTGTTACTGTAGGTCAGAAAGCCAGGCACGACAGAGCTGGGTTCTCTGCTCTGGGTCTCACAAAGCTGAATGGTGCTGGCCAGGCTGCATGCCTTTCTAGAGCTTGGAGTCCTCTTCCAGGCTCAGGTGGTTGTCGGCAGAATTCCATTTCCTTGAGTTGTAGGAGTGAAGCCTCCATTTTCTTGCTGGTCATCAGCTGGGTGCTGCTCTCAGCTCCCAAAGACTGACCACAGTTGCTTGCTGTCTAGTCCCCTCCGTGTGCCCTCTCCCATTGAATCTCTTGCAGGAATGGCCTTCTTAAGGGCTCACCTGTTTAGGTCAGGCCCACCTGGATACTCTTCCTTTTGATTAACTCAGAGTCAACTCATTAGCCATCTAATCACTGGAATGATAGTCCATCATATTCACAGCTCTGCCTGCACTTAAGGGAGGGAATTTTGCAAGGTGTGTACACCAGGGGGCATCTTAGAATTCTGCCTACCACAATGTGTATCATTATATTCAGGTGTTACAATGATTCTGTTGGGGGGAAAAGACCCTGTCAGTTTGGTTTGAACATTCACCTAACTGAATCCCATGTCGTCGGGATCACTGACAGTAATAAATTAATGGTGAAGCACAGAAAAATTTTTTTTCCTTCCATTGAAGGGGAAAGTGAACTGGTTCCCAAAAAGGACATTGTGGACAAGGCAGAAGGGAGAAGGTTGTGATCCTTGTCCTTGGTGCTGTGTGATACCTCGGGCTTCTTTCACTTGATTCTGTCTCATTCTGTACACAAAATTAAAGTCCTAGTTTTACAGAGGAAAAGTCTGTGTTTTTAACATATTTAGAAATTTCTGTGTATCTTTTGCCACTTCCTCTGTCTTTGCAGCAATTTAAAGCTGTCTTGCATAAGAACATCATAGCCTCGTTGAAAAAGAAAATATTTACTAGCTTCCCTTTCCTCAGGAAACACACAGTAATAACCAAACATGTTTGGCCATACTGTTCTAATTACACCATAGTCTTTTCAGTTGTTTTTCTCGTGGTGGCGATGGTTTTTCATGAGACAGCCACATTCTCATGACCAGTAATACTTTTCAGAATAGCACATAGGTGCTCAGCATAGTATTCAGTCATGAAACAGAGGCAGATTAACTGGCTTTTATAGTTATAAAATATCTGACTTTGGCCTAAATACTAACATGTTATTATTAACTAAGGTAGCATGCCAGACTCAGAAAGAGTAAGGACAATCATACCGGTGTGCTCTACGAATCACTAAGCAACGTATTGGAAAGACAGAAAATGCTCCACATTAGTGAAGGGGAAAAGTTTGAAAATGGTATAAAAAAAATGTTGCAGTGAAGCATTAAAATCTGTATGCAGGACAGGAAAGAGACTAGTCGGACTGAATAATGTAGGAACTGAAGAGTTGCAGGTGAGGCAGGAAAAGTGATGAAGGCCTTAACTCCAGGGCAGCCGCCACAGGACAGGATGGAAGGAGTGGAGAGGAAAGTAAGTGGGTGCCTGTGGGACTCTGCTCAGCTGCTCTCCTCCCTTATTCTAGAACCTGGCCTTCTCCCTGCCCTGTCAGTTTGGTTTGAACATTCACCTAACTAAATCCCATGTCGTCGGGATCACTGACAGTGATACGTCAATGACGTATTACAGATTAATAACGTAATACCTGGCCCTCTCCCTACTCCGTCCGCATAGTTCCTGACGGAGCTGCTATGTTCCTACATGATCGTGATTTTGACCCAAGACAATAATTGATTTGTTGGAGGCGGGGGGGGGAATCCAAACAAGCCCCAGTCAATGAGTTTCTTCCCAGGATTTTTAAACCAGAGACAAAGATGCTCATTCACTTGGTGGATGAAGCTGAAATATGTAAAGCTTACAAGAGGTTAGAAGCCACATTTCCAGCCATGGGGAGAAAGCAGTCTTCAGTGAGAGAAGAATGAAGCTGATATACTGAAAGGAGCAAAAATGGGAGAACTGGATGCAAAGAATCCTGATGATATGAATCCCCACATTCATTTATTCCTGAGGCCCCGCTTCATTCCCAGGGTGGTGGCAGCCGCCTTGTACATTCCTGCCCTTGGGTTCTCTGAGGTCACTCAGGATGCTTATTATGAATTCCCTTGTAGCTAATTTTATTTGTATTTGTATTTATCTAGATAATAAGCACGGCCTACCATGTAATATATTATTTTGTATTTTTATTCTGTTTCCCAAAGTTCTTGTGCAGATTCCTTAGCATCAGCCTATCTCCTGCCCTGTTATTCCAGTTACACTGGAAATTTGCCCTTGTCCTGGGCTTTCAATGTATTTTGTTTCCGTACCTTTCTTCATATTTATTCTTTTGACTGAAATGCTCTGTTTGTCTCTATTTGGAGAAATACTGTTCTCTTTTTAAGACCTAATTCAAATTTTTCTTCCTTTATTTTTTAATTTCTTGCACTGTATTATGCTTATGTATTACCTAGGTCTCCCACTAGATTGTGAGCTTCTGAAAGCTGGGAACTACAGCTCCTTCATCTTTTTTTTTTTTTTTTTTTTTTTTTTAAATTTTTGGCTGCATTGGGTCTTCGTTGCTGCGTGTGGGCTTTCTCTAGTTGCCGCGAGCAGGGGCTACTCTTCGTTGCGGCGCACGGGCTTCTCATTGCGGTGGCTTCTCGTTGCAGAGCACGGGCCCTAGGCACACGGGCTTCAGTAGTTGTAGCACGCAGGCTCAGTAGTTGTGGCTCACGGGCCCTAGAGCGCCGGCTCAGTAGTTGTGGCGCGTGGGCTTAGTTGCTC
Source organism: Eschrichtius robustus (assembly GCF_028021215.1). Taxonomy (NCBI): domain Eukaryota; kingdom Metazoa; phylum Chordata; class Mammalia; order Artiodactyla; family Eschrichtiidae; genus Eschrichtius; species Eschrichtius robustus. The sequence goes on from NC_090841.1 coordinate 26,000,264, forward strand.
CGCAGCATGTGGGATCTTCCCGGATCAGGGATCGAACCCATGTCCCCTTGCGTTGGCAGGTGGATTCTTAACCACTGCACCACGAGGGAAGCCCCAGCTCCTTCATCTTTGACCTTTGTATCGCTAGCACTCTGGTTAATCCAATTGAACTCTAAATGTGATGTGATTATCAATAAGAGTAATAATCCTTTTAACATAATTTCCAGATGATGAAATCACATTGGCAATAGTCATAATAATTTGAGCTTACAGGCACACTAATTTTATAAGCAATTTTCATATTATGTTCAAAATGGTATAAATCTTAATTTTAAAATTTCATCATAGTGCTCTTGCTTTCTGTTTAATTTTAAAGTTTAATCGACATCTTACTATATGCTGGTGTTTTGTGGAATACAAAGATAGTAAGGCATATCTTTTCCCCTACAGTTTAATTTGAAAGAGAAATGTGTACACTTAACCTGAAATTTAACTTCCAGACCATTCAAGAAAGACTAAATATAAGATTAGTTCATGCCTACATCTAAACTTTAAATGTTCTATGTTCCAGATGCCAACATTAAAATATTTCTGTTAAGCCAATGTCTGGGTTTTTGGCATTTCCAAAATAGGAGGCTGTGCTAGTTCACTAATCCCAACGACTCTATTACACAGAACCTTTATAACACAAGAAAGGTACTTGAAGTCATTATTTTACTCGTTTCTCAGAGAGAAACTTCAGGGAAGTCTTAACTGAAACCGTTTCCACCCAATGGAATTATTTGGAGGTTAACATGAGAGAGGTTTTTTCCTCAATTTTTTATTTTGAAATGTCAAGCACACATGTTTAAAGACTAGTCCATATATACCCTATGCCTAGATGCAACAGTTGTGAACATTTTGTTATGTTTGCCTTCTCTTTCTCCTCCACTTCCCCTTTCTCTCTATAGATACACCTGTGTTGCTACTGAACCATTGGAAAGCAAGTTGCAGACCTCAAGACACTTGTCCCCGAAATATTTCAGTATAAATATTTTTCAGTTACACAGGACTTCTAGATTTTAAAACCACTGTATTTCTAATTTAAGAAAAAACAGAACTATTATAAACCACTTACGGATTAAATAATTTGAATTTGGACGGTTGGCTAATTTAAAAATGCTAATTTAAACAATTTAAGAAAGAGTTTAATTCCATTTACTCTTTTGGATTCACGTTTTACATTAAAAGGCAAAATTAACTAGGGATCCTCCCAAGTTAGCAATTGTGTTCCTTATATTGTGGATTAGTAATCCTTTGTTGCTATTGAATAATGACTTTAAAGCAATGAAATAAATGTATGCTTAATTCTTTGTTTTGTTCCTCCGTAATCAGGTTTTCATAGTAACTGTCTTTCACCAGGAATTTTTATGTGGGGAGAAGTGCCTGGATCAGCTAATTCAGAGATTGCTTCAATCAGCAGATGAAGAAACCATTAATGAATTTTTGGATGAAAACCTTAAATCAGCAAAATAAATACTGATTTATAATTTATTATTATGTAAATGAAATGGACCTATGTCAAGAAGCAGACCGAGGTAGGGAAATCTTTATGAAAGTTGATAAAGAGCAGCTAAAAATACATGGTACTCACAAAAATATTCTTTAATGAATCCAGTCACATTTCTTGACCTAAGTTTATTTTAGGTTTCCTGTAAAGTACAATCCAGCTCTTCAAGTAGAAACAAAGCATGCATTGTTGAAAAGAGAAATAAAGTATTGAGAATTGACTATGTGATGTAGGACAGATCACTTGTTCTCTTCATATGCCTTTTTTTTAACCATCTATAAATTAAACACATTTCACATCTGTTACTTCAGGACTTTGCCCGTGGTAAAATTTAGTGATATAAATTTATAAACTTGTTTGTAAACTCCTATTTAAAGACAAAGTACTATTAATCACGTTAAAGTTAGGACTTAAACTGCTACTTTTAAATAAAAAAGTAAATAAAAGTTGTGAAGAATATGAGTTGATAACAATGAGCATCTCTAGGATACAGATGGTAGAGCTCTTGGAGAGCTGAATGAACTCTGTGGTGTATAAACTACAAGTCAATATTTAAAGCAGACTCTCTGCTTGGATTCTGTTTCTTATTGTTCTTTGACTTAACACGCATCAACAGATGTGGTGTAATATGAGTAATTCACTGAGGTCGGTTTTGTGCCGTGATATATAAAACCTAGTCCTTAACCTTACAGAACTTCCAGCTGAGCGGGGAGCCAAAATATAAGTCACCAACTCTAATTCAGAGTGGCATGCTGTATTTAGTAATTTTTCTCGGGAAGTTTCTTGAGTAAAAATGAGAGCGGTTGTTATTTTAGACAGTTCCTCAGAGAGGAACTGTATGCCAGGAAAGACTAATTAAAATAGAGTTTTAAGACCAATTGAATTATTTGGAGGTAAAGATGAGAGAAACTTTTCCCCATATTTTTATTTTGAAAATTTTCAAGCACACAGAAAAGATTTTAAAATAATTTTTAAGAAACAGTTCAATGAATATTTTATCGTCTAGATTCAACCATTGTTAATATTTTGCCACATTTGCTTTTTTTCTTTCTCTGTACAAACACACACACACACACCGTGGTTGCTGGACTATTTAAAAGTTAGTTGCAGATCTTATAACACTACTCCTAAATATTTCATCACAGCCTAGGAAAAAGGACATTCTCATACAAAATTATAACTCCATTATCACACCAATTGTATATCAATAATAATAATATAATAATTATATAATATCTAATAGCTATTACATATCAAAATTTCTTCAGTTATCCCCAAAATGTCTTTTTTTAGCTGTTTTTGTTTGTTTTGTCCAATCCAGGATCCAACCAAGACTCACACATTACATTTGCCAGTATCTCTTTAGTTTTTGGATTAATCCCCCAAGTGTTTTTCCATACGACATTGACCTTTTGAAGAGCCCCACAAGGTTGTTTTGTAGAATAGTCTACATTCTAAATTTGCCTGGCTGCTTCCTCATGCTGTTGGTAACTTTCATCCATCCCCTTAATGTACTATAAAGTAAAATTATGTCTAAAGATTAATTAAATTCAGATTAAACACATTTGGTAAGACTACTTCACAGGTGATGTTGTGATACTGTATCATATCAGGAAGTTCCACTATTAGTGATGCTAAGTTTGAAAACTGTCAAATCTCTCCATTGTAATGATGGTACATGCTCTCCTTAATAATCAGTATGTAATCTGTGGGGTAATACTTTGGCATCATATAAACATTTGATTTCTCATTGTGCAAGACAGCTTCTGAAATGACCCCAGTGACCCTATTCCTGGCATTTCATGCACTTGTATAATCTCCCCTTGAATGTGGACCAGATTTATTGACTATTTTCTAACAAGTAGAATACAATAGAAGTGGTGGGATTGTCACTTTTGATATTAGGTTGTAAAAAGACTTGCTTCTGGCTCTGTCTTTTTTTTAATATAAATTTATTTATTTATTTATTTATTTATATAAGCCAAAGATAAATCAGGGTTCTTGTAAAAAATCTGGAAAGCCAAAGTTCATTGCCTCATATGCACAACACCTTTAGAATATTAAGAAGTAACAAACTTTATTTAAAAAATAAACCTTAGAGATATTTTAAAATTGAATTTGAAATTGAGTCAAGGGACCTAGGCTCAGAAACTACTACAGTCAACTAAAAATTAAAAGAAATTATTTTTAAAATCATAGACTCTAGTGTTGGGGGCAGCAGTGATTAGGAAGACATGTGTTGGCAGGCGTGGAGCTTTTGGGATGCTGGTAATGTTCTATATCTGGACCTGAGTGGAAGTTACAAGGGTGTATTCATTTTGTGATAATTGTATTTACAGTTGAGTTAACTGAGTTTGACAATTGTAACAGTTACCCTTGTAACTGCCAGCCCATTCAAGAAGAGAACATTTTCACTGCCTCTGAAAGTTTCCTTGTGTTCCTTTCCAATCAATCCAGTAATCTGCCAACTCCTCCTCCCCCAACAGTGGCAACCTCTATTATGATTTTTATTCACCATAGCTTATTTTACTGTTCTGGAACGTCACATCAATGGTCATACAGTATGTACTCCTGTATATCTGGCTTCTTTGTTCAAAAGTTTTGATACTCATTTACAATATTGCAGGTATCGAGGGTTGTTTCTTTTTTATTTCTAAGTGTCACACTGTATGAATATACTACAATTCATTTTTTTCATTCTTCTATTGATGCACATTTGGATTATTTCCAGTTTTGGCTATTATGGATAAAGCTACTGTGAACATCCTTGCACAGGTCTTTTTGTAGACATGTTTTAATTTCCCTTGGGCAAGTGCATAGGAGTGAAATTGTTGGGCATTTAACATTCAAAGAAACTACCAAACAGTTTTTAAAAGTGGATATGTCAATTTATAGTCATAGTATTAATATATGAGGTTTCTAATGGCTCGCTATCATCACCAACATTTAGTATTGTTGATCTTTTTAAGTTTAGCCATTTTAGTGGGTATGCAGTGTTTTCTCATTGTGACTTAAATTTGCATTCATCTGATGATGAACGACATTGAGCAGCTTTTCATATGTTTATGGGGTGTATGTATTACGAATATTTTTTCCTAGTCTCTGGCTTGCGTTTTTATTTTGTTTTCACTGCTTTTTTGATGGGCAAAGCTTGTAATCTTGTTGAAGTTCAATTTATTAATTTTTTTAAAAGATTACTGTTTTTTTTTGTGGCCTAAGAAATCTGCCTACCTCAAAGTTACAGAGATAGGTTTATGTTTTCTTTTAGCAGGTTTATCATTTTCCCTTTTCTATTTAAGTTTTCAATTTAACATTAAGACCCATCTCAATTTAATTTTAGTTTATGGTATAAGGCAGGGGTCAAGATTGTTTTTTTTTCACATTGTGATCCAGTTGTTCCAACACCATTTGTTGAGAAGACTTTCCTTTCGCCACTGAATTTCACTGATAGCAATGCGGTGTTTCTAAATTTAAAAATTCAGTTCCTTGGGCCACTGGCCACATTTCAAGTACTCAAGAGCTACCCTTGGCTTCTGGATACAGGATGAGTCAGGGCAGACATAAAATAGTTACAACATTGCACAAAAACTGTGATAGCACTATTCTAGAGCTTAGAGCACAGTACCCACTAAATATTTTGGGTTCTGTGAAAGGTAATCTAAACCAAATAACAAAGTATGGGCAGATATAAGGAAGATAAAAATTAATCACTGAACTTATATTAAGTACCTAGAGTTGTCAAATTCAAAGAGACAGGAAGTAGAATGGTAGTTACCAGGGATTTGGGGGAGGAAGAAAGAGTTATTATGAATGGGTACAAAGTTTCAGTTTTGCAAGATATAAAGAGTTCTAGAGATGGGTGGTAGAGTGATGGTGGCAAAACAGTGTGAATGGGCTTCCCCGGTGGCGCAGTGGTTGAGAATCCGCCTGCCAGTGCAGGGGACACGGGTTCGATCCCTGGTCCGGGAAGATCCCACATGTCACGGAGCAACTAAGCTCGTGTGCCACAACTACTGAGCCTGTGCTCTAGAGCCCGTGAGCCACAAGTACTGAGCCCTCGTGCCGCAACTACTGAAGCCCGCGCGCCTAGAGCCCGTGCTCCACAATGAGAGAAGCCACTGCAATGAGAAGCGCGCGCACCGCCACAAAGAGTAGCCCCCGCTCGCCGCAACTAGAGAAAGCCCGCGCGCAGCAACGAAGACCCAATGCAGCCAAAAATAAATAAATAAAATTAAAAACAAAACAAAACAGTGTGAATATACTTAATGCCAAAGCAATGAACAATTTAAAAATTGTTAAAATGGTAACCTTTATGTTAAGTATATTTTATCAACTTAAAAAAAAGTTGTTTTAATTGCTTTTCCCCCAGCTGGTGTTAGTGCAGGAGAGAAAGCAATCGGTGTTACTAATGACTTAATTGTCTCTGGTGTACCTGAAGGATACCCAATGAAGGTACAGAAGAGATTTTGGAGCCCAGAGCCCCACTTAGCTTAATGTCTCTATCTTGGAGTATTTCCATTAGACCCTCATCAGCTAATCAGAAAAGAGAGAAAAACAACTTGAGAGTTATTCTGCTATATGTTATCCACCTACTCATGTAATAATACTAAAGATTTCATTCATTAGGTTATGGTAACACACGGCAAACTAGCAGCAGGAGCAGTCTGGGGTTTTTTTGTTTTTATTTTTTTGGCTGCATTGGGTCTTCATTGCTGTGCACTGACTTTCTCTAGTTGCAGCGAGCAGGGACTACTCTTCACTGCAGTGTGCAGGCTTCTCATTGCGGTGGCTTCTCTTGTTGCAGAGCGCAGGCTCTAGGTGCACGGGCTTCAGTAGTTGTGGCTCACGGGCTCTAGAGCACAGGCTCAGTAGTTGTGGCGCACGGGCTTAGTTGCTCCGTGGCACCTGCTTTGCCACCAGGGAAGTCCCAGGAGCAGTCTGGTTTTTAAATAAAAGATCTCTAACTTAAAAAAATCTCTAAGCCCTTGATTTTGAATATTTAAATATTGATCAGTACATATATATATATATAAAACTTTTGTAAAGCATAAACTACTATATTATTTCAAGGAATGTTACAGCATGTATGAATACCAAGTTTTGAGGATCTTGGGCTTTTGTGCAATACAAGGTACATTTGTTTAAATATTTTAATTTGGGGACTTCCCTGGTGGTCCAGTGGTTAAGACTCTGCCTTCCAATGCAGGGGACATGGGTTCGATCCCTGGTTGGGGAACTAAGATCCCACATGCTGCAGGGCAACTAAGCCCGCACACTGCAACTACTGAGCCCATGCACTCTGGAGCCCGAGCGCCACAACTAGAAAGAAAAGCCTGTGTGCTGCAACAAAAGATCCCGCGTGCCGCCTCTCAGACCCGACGCAGCCAAAAACAAAAATAAATAAATAAATATTTGAAACAAACAAAAAAACAATATTTTAATTTAAAACTCTCATTAAAACGCCTTAATGAAGACAACTCCAGAATCTTCAACTGATTTGTGGAAATAAATGAAAGTAGTGTAATACTCCTATTAAGAAGTTATGAAAATAGGCTTGCTCCCCAGAAGATGAAGTGTTGATTTGGTGAGATGCCACCCTGTCTATGAATATGCCTGATTTGCATATTTAAGGCCATCTATAAATGCTGTTCTCTAAGACCTCATCTTTGTCTAAGACATCCTAATGAACCTACATATTGTTTAGTAATGAAAATACTGTAACACACTTCAGGACTTCCCTGGTGGGGCAGTCGTTAAGAATCCGCCTGCGAATGCAGGGGACACGGGTTTCAGCCCTGATCCTGGAAGATCCCACATGCCGCGGAGCAACTAAACCCGTGCGCCACAACTACTGAGCCTGCGCTCTAGAGCCCGTGTGCCACAACTACTGAAGCCCGCACGCCTAGAGCCCATACTCTGCAATGAGAAGCCACCACAATGAGAAGCCCATGCACCACAACGAAGAGTATCCCCTGCTCACCGCAACTAGAGAAAGCCCACGTGCAGCAACAAAGACCCAACACAGCCAATAAATAAATAAATTTATATTTTTTATTTTTTATTTTTTTAAGAGCCTCTTGGCTCAAGTTGACTTTTTTTTTTTAAATTTATTTATTTATTTATTTTTGGCTGTGTTGGGTCTTCCTTTCTGTGCTAGGGCTTTCTCTAGTTGCGGCAAGTGGAGGCCACTCTTCATCGCGGTGCGCGAGCCTCTCGCTATCGCGGCCTCTCTTGTTGCGGAGCACAGGCTCCAGACGCGCAGGCTCAGTAATTGTGGCTCACGGGCCCAGTTGCTCCGTGACATGTGGGATCTTCCCAGACCAGGGCTCGAACCCGTGTCCCCTGCATCGGCAGGCAGACTCTCAACCACTGCACCACCAGGGAAGCCCAATAAATTTATTTATTTATTTAAAAAAAAGAATCAGCCTGCCAATTCAGGGGACACCGGTTCGAGCCCTGGTCCGCCAAGATCCTACATGCCACAGGAGCAACTAAGCCTGTGAGCCACAAGTACTGAGCCCGCGTGCCTAGAGCCCGTGATCTGCAACAGAAGCCACCACAATGAGAAGCCCACGCGCTATAACAAAGAGTAGCCCCTGCTCGCGGCAACTAGAGAAAGCCCACGTGCAGCAATGAAGACCCAATGCAGCCTAAAATAAATAATATTATAATACACTTCAGAACCTTTGAAAAGAAGCAACATTAAACACTGGAAGTTTTCTTTGCAGAAATTGTTCATGGTTTCAAATAAGTGGGTGCCTCGTTTTTCATAAATTCTAAAAGAAAAGCCAACACTTATTGAACCTTTACATTTTAGGCACAGTGTAAGCACTTAATTATTGTTCTAGTCAACAAATATTTATTGAAGCGTTCTAGGTCCTTCGCAGTTTATCTCATTTCATCCTCACACCATCCTATGAAATACTATTATCCCCATTTTGCACAGAGGGAAAAGTTCTCAGGGAAAAGTTCTCAGAGAAAAGTTACACAACTAATGAATACTAAAACGGGGCTTCTACTGTGGAGTTCAAACCCACAGCTCTAAACCGTCAAATCCAGGAGAATAAATGCTTCCTAATTCTGTTAGTCAAAGCAGTCATCCCCCAGAAGCCTCGCGATATTACTCGAACTACTACTCCCAATATGCAAAGCGGTTTCCGTGAAGCCGCCTAAGCGGCAGAGGCCGGAGGGCCCCGGCGTACCTCGAGGCGCGGAAGGCAACCTGGGAGCCGTAGTTCTCCTGGACGCCTACCGGTATTGCCAGCGCGGCGGTGGCGGATCGCTCGGTTCCAGCCAGTGGGTCCTGTGAGTGCGAGCTGAGGCGGAGAAAGGGCGCGGAACTGGAAACGGGTGAGTCAGGCACTGTCTACGCGTTAAAGAGAGGCGGCACCGCGGCGTAGGGTTGAGTTAAGTCAGCGCGGCCCCCGCGCAGTCTCTTTAGGGACACCGCGGTCTTAGCGTCAGCAAGCAGAGGGTGAGAAGGCGCCAGAGCCCGGTCCTTGCATCCTTACTCGTCCTCAGCTCCCCGCCAGCATCTCCACCATGCAGTCCCGGGAAGAAGCTCCGCGCTCTCGCCGCCTCGCCAGTCCCCGCGGCGGAAGGCGGCCCAAGAGGCTTTCCAAGCCCTCGGTTTCGGCTTTTTTCACGGGCCCGGAGGAGCTGAAGGACACGGCCCATTCCGCAGCCCTGCTGGCCCAGCTCAAGTCCTTCTACGACGCGCGGCTGCTCTGTGATGTGATCATCGAGGTGGTCACTCCTGGCAGCGGGCCTGGCACGGGCCGCCTTTTTTCCTGCAATCGCAACGTGCTGGCTGCCGCGTGTCCCTACTTCAAGAGCATGTTCACCGGCGGTATGTACGAGAGTCACCAGACGAACGTGACCATGCACGATGTGGATGCCGAGTCCTTCGAGGTGCTGGTCGATTACTGCTACACGGGTCGTGTGTCATTAAGTGAGGCCAACGTGCAGCGCCTGTACGCCGCCTCCGACATGCTGCAGCTCGAGTATGTGCGTGAAGCCTGTGCCTCCTTCCTAGCCCGCCGCCTTGACCTGGCCAACTGCACGGCCATCCTCAAGTTCGCCGACGCCTTCGACCATCACAAGCTGCGATCACAGGCCCAGTCGTTTATAGCCCACAACTTCAAGCAGCTCAGCCGCATGGGTTCGATTCGGGAGGAGTCTCTGGCAGATCTGACCCTGGCCCAACTGCTGGCCGTCCTGCGCCTGGACAGTCTAGACGTCGAGAGTGAGCGGACAGTGTGCCACGTGGCGGTGCAGTGGTTGGAGGCGGCTCCCAAGGAGCGGGGTCCCAGCGCTGCAGAAGTCTTCAAGTGTGTCCGCTGGACACACTTCACCGATGAAGATCAGGATTACCTGGAAGGACTGCTGACCAAGCCCATTGTGAGGAAGTACTGTCTGGACCTTATCGAAGGAGCCCTGCAGATGCGATATGGTGACATGTTGTACAAGTCTCTGGTGCCAAAGCCAGAGAGCAGCAGCGGCGGCAGCTCTGTTGTATCCATGGCAGAAAATCCACCTCAGAGGCTGGGTATGTGTGCCAAGGAGATGGTGATCTTCTTTGGACATCCCAGAGATCCCTTTCTGTGCTATGACCCATACTCAGGGGACATTTACACAATGCCATCACCTTTGACCAGCTTGGCTCACACTAAGACTGTCACCTCCTCAGCTGTCTGTGTCTCTCCAGACCATGACATCTATCTGGCCGCCCAGCCCAGGAAGGACCTCTGGGTGTATAAACCAGCCCAGAATAGTTGGCAGCAACTTGCTGACCGCCTGCTCTGCCGTGAGGGCATGGACGTGGCATACCTCAATGGCTACATTTACATTTTGGGTGGGCGGGACCCTATTACTGGAGTTAAATTAAAGGAAGTGGAATGCTACAGTGTTCAGAGGAACCAGTGGGCCTTAGTGGCTCCTGTACCCCATTCCTTCTATTCCTTTGAACTAATAGTGGTTCAGAACTATCTTTATGCTGTGAACAGTAAGCGCATGCTCTGCTATGATCCTAGCCATAATATGTGGCTGAACTGTGCTTCTCTTAAACGCAGTGACTTTCAGGAAGCCTGTGTCTTCAATGATGAGATCTATTGTATCTGTGACATCCCAGTCATGAAGGTGTATAACCCAGCCAGGGGAGAATGGAGGCGGATTAGTAATATTCCCCTGGACTCTGAGACCCACAACTATCAGATTGTCAATCATGGCCAAAAGTTGCTCCTCATCACCTCTACAACCCCACAGTGGAAAAAAAACCGGGTGACTGTGTATGAATATGATACTAGGGAAGACCAGTGGATTAATATAGGTACCATGTTAGGTCTTTTGCAGTTTGACTCTGGCTTTATTTGCCTCTGTGCTCGTGTTTATCCTTCCTGCCTTGAACCTGGTCAGAGTTTCATCACTGAGGAAGATGATGCACGGAGTGAGTCTAGTACTGAATGGGACTTAGATGGATTCAGTGAACTGGACTCTGAGTCAGGAAGTTCAAGTTCTTTTTCTGATGATGAAGTCTGGGTACAGGTAGCACCTCAGCGAAATGTACAGGATCAGCAGGGTTCTTTGTAAATATTTTGAACTACTAAGATGTTTCTACTGCTATGGAATATATCTTAAAAAGATGTCCTTTTCTTTTCCTGAAAAAAAAAAAAATTGATTAGGGCTGCAGATTTGGTTTAGAAAGGATAATGTTTGAATTGCTAATGTAATGTTACAAAGTTTAAACAGTCCATGAAATCAACTATATAATAATTTACTGTGCAGAACGTTGAGATTAAAGTATGCAAAACAATGAACCATATAATTGATTAGAATGCTTGGTGGTTTTCTTCTTTGTTCAAGTACTTGTTGCACCAGTGAATCGTTTTGATTAGTTACACTGTTTATATTTTGATTATCTAATTTAGTCTTGTTAGTTTTTAAATTCTATTTAGTGTGAGGAAGTTAGCTTTTTAATTTTTATATAGAAAATTGGACTAGAAATTGTTGGTAGGGTTTTGAAGGTTTATATATTCCTTCAGAATAATGAAAGTAGTAGATTTCCTAAATTTTCAAATAGTCAGTTTTTAGGATTCTAAGTTAATACAGTTAAAATTTGGTTTGGTGTTCTTCTCTTCTGCAAAGAAAACAAATTGGACATATATATTAAGGTTATTAAAGAGTGATTTCATTTTGATAATTTGCAGAATGGTCTTAAGCACTCATAGAAAGTAAAAAAAAATCAGGATTCCACTGTTTTAAAAGAAATTTCATTTTTATTTTTGGAATATAAAATGTGTATTTGCTAAATATGACCATTTTTCTATCTTAAAAAGATCCATTCTGGTAGTATCACCAACTATTTAGTCCCTTCTAAACCAAAAACAATAGGTAAGTTGCCATATTTTTTCATCTATATCTGATACATGCTTCGTTGAATCAGAGGAACAATCGTTTTTTTCTCTGGACATGTGATTGGGTAATGTAAGTTTTTATCCATTGGTCATGCCTTGTCTTAAAAAGTTTATATGCTTTCCTACAATATTTTGGCTGTATAGTTTTGCTGTTTGTCTTAGAGGATTCTTTAGCAGGAAGTGACTTTTGTGAGGTGATACTGGTTTTGAAAATATGTATAAGCTAAAAACAGTGTTTGATTGAGATCAGTAGTAGTTATTGTGTCTATCAACTCTAAAATCAAGTGCCAGGAGAGAACTTTAAAAGTTTAAGCTGTGTATAGAATTGTTTTATGTAGCACTGAAATTTTCTGTCAGTTTTGTAAGTCACTGTAAATGATTACCAGCTTGAAGGTATTTTTGTATTAAAAGTTGACAGTTAAAGAACATAAGTGGATGATAGCATTTGGGGCCAATAGTGAAAGTATGTTTCCTCTAAAATACTTCCCTAAGCAGTGGTGTACACAGTTATTTTATTAGGTTATTTGTATCTGTCCTATATTTCTCTGTGAACCATGCTCCAGTCTGTTTTTTGTTTGTTTTGTGTCACCATAATAAGAGAAGGTCTAGAAATAGAGACTAAATTGCACAAAATTGACATTGTTAAATACGAGAACATATAGGTGCTTACTTTTTGAGGGTCTGTTAATACATATGGTTGTCACAATACATATACACGATAAATGGTGTATATATACAGATGCTTATGTTCTATAAATTTTTCTGTACCCACTTAGTTTATCTTCTTGAATCTTTGTTGAGTAACATGCTAATTCCTCTTCTATGTTTATTCTCTAGTGACCAAATGCTAACATTTTTTTCACACTGGCAGAGTACTGAGGCGTGTGTTCTGGGATGGAGAACAGAATTTTGAATAAGAAAAGGGAGGGAGGGAGAAAAGGGTTTCAAAAAGCCAAACACACAAATAATGTTTTCTTAGCCATTTTGATTGGCCACCTGAAGAGTCCACAGGACATTTCTGTTCAACATTATTTAGTGAAATAAGATTCTTACCCTAGCAGCATGTGTTCCTTCAAAACAGCAAACATGCTTTAGTTTTGTTTGTTCCATATCAGGGGTGTCAACAAGCGCTGCTCTTAACATGGAAAGCTGTATCTTAATAGTATTTTTCGACCAACTTTTCTTCACCAATAACTTCTTGTTGGTAGCTTTTTGTTTTGTAAGGTGAAATAGGACAGTGCTGATCACAACCACATTATCCGTCTACAGAATTAGGGTATGCAACCAGTTGATAAGAGACAGATTCTCTAACGTGTCATTCTCAACCTTTGAGTTAGGTATAAGCTAATTAGTCGTAAAATATTGGTTTACAAAGAGCTTTTCTTAGAAAGGATTTTGGTTTCATGATATGTTTGTGAATTAGGGAATAGATGTTAACCTTTATTTTATAGATAAGTGATTTGTACATGGTTAGTTACAAATAAAACTGGCACTAGAACCCCAGGCCTTCTGACCTCTTAATTTAGTTTCTGCTAAATGCACAAAACCCTTGCTTACATAGTGAGTGACACAACTAGCAGTGTTGAAATCCCTTCATCACAGGAAAGCACCTTTGTCTCAGTTTTACAATTAATTGACACAAATTTTAGCAAATGCTCAATATAATGTCATTTGCAGGATTATTATTTGTAAGACTTAGAATGATCTTATTTTTTGTCTCTGCCTGCCTGAAGTCTGAAAAGCTCAGAGAACCCAAATTATTTGAAATAATCTAAATATTCAAACGATTAGCATTGGTATTTTCAAAAGTATAAAATATAAGACTAATTTAGCAAATAACTTAATTTGGGTTTAGGATTAAATTTAAATTATAATGTCCTTCTATCTCCTCTAGTTGAGCAGTGTTGTTTTTTTTTTTCTGTTTTGTAACTGGATCTTATTGAGAATCTGATGGAAGCTTTTGACCCATTCCCCAGAAAAATGTACATGTTTATGTTTTCATAATTTCAAAGGTGTTATGACACTTCTGCAGCTCATCCACACACCCAGGGTAAGAACACTGACAGTCCCAAGAACACTTCAACAAAAAGGAATTAGCATTTTGCATAAGATGTATTGCTCAAATGTTTGTAAGGGGGAAAGGGCATTATTAAAATAGAGCTAAAGCGGGCTTCCCTGGTGGCGCAGTGGTTAAGAGTCTGCCTGCCAATGCAGGGGACACGGGTTCGAGCCCTGGTCTGGGAAGATTCCCACATGCCGCGGAGCAACTGGGCCCGTGAGCCACAACTACTGAGCGTGCACGTCTGGAGCCTGTGCTCTGCAACAAGAGAGGCCGCGATAGTGAGAGGCCCGCGCGCCGCGATGAAGAGTGGCCCCCGCTTGCCACAACTAGAGAAAGCCCTCGCACAGAAACGAAGACCCAACACAGCCATAAATAAATAAATAAATAAATTTTTAAAAAAATAAAATAGAGCTAAAGCAATCATACATTTACCATCTGAAAGGGATGTGAATATTAATGGGTACCTCAGAACAAAGGCAAAGTTGACACTTGTGAATTTCAAATTTCCTCATGATGATTAACCTAAGGACAGTTAAGTAAATGTAAGCGATTTAAAGTAATGGGTCAGGGCTTTCCTGGTGGCGCAGTGGTTAAGAATCCGCCTGCCAATGAGACATGGATTCAATCCCTGGTCCTGGAAGGTCCCACATGCTGTGGAGCAACTAAGCCCGTGCACCACAACTACTGAGCCTGAGCTCTAGAGCCCGCGAGCCACAACTACTGAGCCCACGTGCCACAACTACTGAAGCCCGCGCGCCTAGAGCCCGTGCTCCGCAACAAGAGAAGCCACTGCGATGAGAAGCCTGCGCACCGCAAGGAAGGGTAGCCCCCGCTCGCCGCAACTAGAGAAAGCCTGCGAGCAGCAACAAAGACCCAACGCAGCCAACAATAAATTTAAGTAAATAAATTTTTTTTTAAAAATGTATAAAATATGTTACTTAAAAAAAATAAAGTAATGGGTCAGATGAGCTAGTGCATATGAAAGCTTTGAAACTTGAGGTGTTATACATACATGTGATATGAATATTGTCTAGGAAGGCTGTGTATATATTAGGATTTAAAGTAAATTATAGGTTCCAGGTGTTTCAAACTGTGGACATCACAGCTGTTCATTAGATATCTAAATTGCAAGATATCTAAATTGCAAGAGTTCTTTATCTCATAATGAGCCGGTGAACAGGTGCTTGGAAAACGGCATCTACCCATAAGGAATCTATTTAAAATATAATTTAAAAATATAAATTTGCTACTCACTGCTCATTAAACTAGAAACCAGTGTTTTGCCTGATGTCATTTTCACCAATTTGTGCTGAAATGAGGAAAAAATATAAAACATAATGAATGAGTTGTAAACTAAAATTATTTAATTGAATTTGTTTTAATATTCATGAATTGGAAATATAAAAGGTTTGCAGTTCTGTGTCAGTCCCCTAAACTTGAAAGTTTACTTGTCTTTTTTTTTTTTAAATTTATTTATTTTTGGCTGCATTGGGTCTTCGTTGCTGTGCGCGGGCTTTCTCTAGTTGCTGTGAGCAGGGGCTACTCTTCGTTGCGGTGCACGGGCTTCTCACTGCGGTGGCTTCTCTTGTTGTGGAGCACGGGCTCTAGGCACGTGGGCTTCAGTAGTTGTGGCACGAGGGCTCAGTAGTTGTGGCTCATGGGCTCTAGAGCTCAGGCTCAATAGTTGTGGTGCACGGACTTAGTTGCTCTGTGGCATGTGGGATCTTCCCGGACCAGGGCTCGAACCCATATCCCCTGCATTGGCAGGCAGATTCTTAACCACTGTGCCACCAGGGAAGCTCTTGAAAGTTTACTTGTCTTTGAAATCCTAAAATCTGTTGCTTGCTTCTTAGCTGTTTTACTTTTTTCTCTGTCCTCTCCTCTGATCTCTCCCTTACCTGCTTAAAAATTTCAACATCTTTTCATCATAACTTTAAAAGAGTATTTATGATAGCAAATATGATAGAGCAAGAAAGTATAGGAAGCAAAATTGTTTATAGAAAATGTGGCTAACTAGCAATCCTAAGAGAATTAACTGATAGGGTGTTTTTAGAACCATAGAGATTGTTAAATATATACAAACCAAATTTTTTTAACAAAACAAAGCAAAACAAGATGGTGCTCATAGAAGCTGCCAAGTCTTCAAGTACGAGATAGGCAATATGTTTTATGCCCTCTTGTTGACTCTGGGCCATTTTATCACCCAGATCCATTCCATCAGCTGCTGTTCTTCACTTATTTAAGCCTGTGGACTCAACACCATCCAGGACACAGGGTGTAGGGAACAGTATTGTTGCATACCATTCCCCTCCATATCTGAGGCATATTTTCTCAGAAACCATGCTACTCTGTGGGCAGTCACCTGTCTATGACAGAGTCAACCTTTTACATTCTCCTCCAAAGCAATTTTAGCTGTTTGTAACTACCATGTCTTAATCAGGAATATAGCAGGAGTGTGGGGGCAAACTATCCCTTAATTCTGGGGAAACTAGCAAATAGTAATGGCTGTCACTTCAAGGCACAGCCTGATCCAGTCTTAATATCCTTATGGCTTTCTTTGTACAGAGAAGATAACACGGGGCAATGTTTTCCTCTCACTTCATACATTAGTTAGGATCTAGGTGTGGTGGTATGTACAGAGAGACCCTATAGTTGTTTTAATAAGATAGAAGTTTCTCATATAAAAGTCCAATCTGTTATGTAGGCCCTGATCTAGGAAGTCACCTGAGACCCACGCTTTTCTGTTTTCCCGTTCTGCTGCCCTTAGGGTATTGTCCTGGTTCACGTGGTCCAAGCTGGTTCACCCTCATGTATATATTCCAGCCATGAAGAATGGAGAAAGGGAAAGGGGGGCAGGGGCATGACCCCTGTGAGCGAAGTTGTTCACATCACTTCTGGTCACATGACATTGGCCAGATCTTGACCTTATGTCCACACCTATATGTGTGCTTGAGAAAGGTAGTCTTTATTCTGGGTCAACATGTATCTTACTAAAATTCAAGGGTTCCTTCTTGTAGAATGCTGAGGAAGGGTATTGTGGTATGAATAGCAATCTCTTCTGTACCATCTGTCAGGCTAGATTTTATCACGTGGCAGCCAAAATGATTGCCAGGACTCCCCAGACCCACATCCTACCAGCTTAGAAACCCCAGTGAAAAAAGGCAATATTTTCTAATATCTCTTGTAGATAATTCCTGGGGGACCTAGGACTCTGAATAACCAAATTGAGTCACTTGTAATAGATGAAGTTGGGAACGTGGAAATGTTGAGGAAGATAGACAAGTAAGGAAATTACCTCAATGAGGATTATAATTCCTACTGTGGCAGACTCTTCAAAGACAGTACAGTTCCAAAGGTGGGAATGTTCAGGTTACAGAGTGTATTTTGTTTTGACCTGATCCTAGGATGTGAGGGGAAACTTGGGATGAGAACAAGCTGACAAAGCTCTTAAGCATCAGATCTTGAAGTCACCGTGTGCCACGCCCAAGGAGTTGACTTTTTTTGCATACAGTGTAAATTCGTTGAGAATTTTTAAGTAGGGACTTGACGTGATTGAATGTTTTGTTGAGACTCCTCTCCATGCAAAACGGAGGGGGCCAGACCAGTTAAAGGAAGGCAGATATAGTCCAGACTACTGCTGTGAGATGATGCAGCCCTCAGTGGGGGCAGTTGTTGTGGGCTTGATGAAGAAGGGACAGGTATAAGAAGGGTTAAAGAGACTGAGCTGGACCTATTACTGTATGTTTAGAGATGAGGGAGCTGCGAAAGGAAGTATGAAAGGAGTATGAGAAAGGAAGGACGACAGGCTATTTCCTAAGTTTTCTGCTTCCATATCGTGTGAGAGTACAAGCCAAACTTCTATACCAAAGAGACCCTAAAATATAAGACAGAAACTGGTTTCTCTCCGTTCAGTCCAGAAGTGAGCTGTTAAGTGTTGGCAGGATGTTTCTGGCTCAATGAGGTTCTTCATGAACCCAGGTTCTCTCACTGTTTTCCGCCAGCTCCTAATGAGTTGTCTTCATCCTCATGGACAAAGCACACTCACCAGGATTATATATATGTTGCAGCCTGCAGGGTTGGGGAAAGAGAGGAAACGGAGAGCAAAAAATTCCTTTTTAAAGGACTTTTACACTACTTTTGCCATTTTTCCGCTGGGGAGAATTTAATCGTATCACCTCATCCAGCTGCATGTTTGGGAAATATTGTCATTAGATGGGTAGTATGTGTCTAGCTAAAACTCAGGGTTTCTCTTACTAAACAGATTAATAAACGAATAGATTTTAATATAGATGTGGCCAGGCTTCTTGTATTCAAATGTAGATAATTCACAACAACATGCGAACTTTATCGAACTAGATCTCCCTAATCCTCCTTCTATAATAAATTCACAGCCAAAAGTTAAATTCCATATAATGCTGAATAATGATTTTTCACAAACAAATGCATCCCTGAGTGCCTTTAACACACACAAACACACACACACACACACACATACAAACACTTGTCATATCCTTGCCATTAAGTTCTGTCTCAGTCCAAGTATTCCTAGAAATGACAGAAATTAAGCCTCCAGAGTCAGGGTCCTCTCCCTAAGTGCCCAAGCTCTTTTCCAATCCTCTCTCCTCTGGGAACTCACCAGTGTAGCCCTCTTACTCATCTCCCACTCCAACGACTCTCCCACTATTACTAAAAAAGAGGAAAAAGAATGAGTTTGAGAATACAGGAGTCAGATCAGATTTGGAGACACCAGTGGATGCATGTGGTATCCCATGGCCAACCTCTGACCCCAGCTGCAACTAGGATGGACACTCCCAGGCCATGGTAATAGGCTACTTTACTTCGTTTTTCTGCCTCAGGGCTTCCTCTGAAGGATCCTGCAACCACAGGACAGGAGTTTGAGGGGACATTAATGCCCCCAGGGTAGTCCTTATGTGGCGGAGGCTGGGAATTGGTAGATACATGCCTCAGAATCCCAACTTTAAGAAAGGTCCAATTCTGAAATGCATTCTGTATAGATCATCAGAAGGTCCCTTGCTGAACTGAACCCCAGTCTCCCACAGCAGTGATCAACTCAGTAACACTTCTTCCCTGTGTCGCTTTCAGGGTATGGTCAACCATGTTGCACCACAGAAATTTGATTTGGCAGTTAGAAGGTCACTGGTGGTATTTTGCAAAGAAGTTTCAATCTGAAGCTTTGCTTGGAAGCAGAAGCCTGCCAAGAATGGATTAGAGGGCTTCCCTGGTGGCGCAGTGGTTGAGAGTCTGCCTGCCAATGCAGGGGACACGGGTTCGAGCCCTGGTCTGGGAAGATCCCACATGCCGCAGAGCAGCTAGGCCCGGGAGCCACAATTACTGAGCCTGCGCGTCTGGAGCCTGTGCTCCGCAACAAGAGAGGCCGCGATAATGAGAGGCCCGCGCACCGCGATAAAGAGTGACCCCCACTTGCCGCAACTAGAGAAAGCCCTCGCACAGAAACGAAGACCCAACACAGCCATAAATAAATAAATAAATAAATAATTTAAAAAAAAAAGAATGGATTAGAATGAGTGAGATGAAACTTTAATTAGCCATGTGCCAAATACGGGTTTACCCCACCTCTAGAGTGCACAGGCAGATTCAAGCCTCACAGCCTTTCTTGTAACATGACAACAAAAAAATTCATGTTTTTATAAAAACTATGTTGCCAAAATGTTGCATCTGAATCTAATTAAGCCTTTAGAACAAAATTCCAGTTTACAGGAAAGACAATCGCCAGAAGGATGAGTTAATATCACCATGAAGATGGAATCAGCCAAATCCAGTCTGTGGGACATCCAACAGGACAGCTGACACAATGGCAACAGCAATTTATCTTCCCTCACATGGTGAGATGTAAGAAAGTAGAAACAGCAAGCATGGGCTATTCTTTGGAAGGGAATGAGTAGTACCTAGTCAGGAAGAGAATACCTAGGTTGTGTTTTCAGTTGCTGTAAGCCTTAAACACTTTACTAGGCTCAGGCAAAAAGCCATTATAAAGAATAATGAAGGGCCTGGGCTTAGAAGCTCAGAGGAAGGGAGGAGTTGGACCAAAGCACAGGTGGCAGGATTATACTGGAACAGGTGCCAGGAACCTTCTTCCAAACTGGAGGAAGAAAGGGAGGCTTGTTGTAAATGGAGATGAGTTTCTAAGAATGGCTTTAGACGTCAGGTAGCTTATACCTCTAAGCTGAATTCTATCTTTAAGTTAGGATGCAAGGTTTTCTGCTGAAAGAAAGGGAGCAGCATGGGAAGAGGCTTGAGGAAAGCGTGAACTAACTGAGTGGTAAACTTCAAGAGAGCGGAAGGGATGGGGCTATTTTTTCTCTCATAACACCAATCAAAGTGCCCTGAACAGAGCTGAAAAAAAAAATTTATAGTACTAAATATATAGATACATTACTAAAATTTAAAACATAATCCTTACATGGCTTGAATTTCTGTATATTGTTCTTGATCAGTAGCTGATTCTTGATTTTTTGTCAACTGGAATCATAGAATATGA
Source organism: Eschrichtius robustus (assembly GCF_028021215.1). NCBI lineage: Eukaryota > Metazoa > Chordata > Mammalia > Artiodactyla > Eschrichtiidae > Eschrichtius > Eschrichtius robustus. The sequence continues at coordinate 26,020,786 of NC_090841.1, forward strand.
GCCCATTTTTCTTATTTAAACCCAAAGAACTTTAAATATACCAAGGGTCATACTGCTAGTTGTTAGTAAAGCCAGAATTAGAACTGGGTTTCCTGTCTCTTAAATCAGGGTACTTTCTAGTATACCCTCTTGCCTCCCAAGTAGCATTAGTGATGAAGTTTATACCATTTTTTAAATGTGCACACCATCCAAACAGAGGACTTTGAAAGTAAAATCACTGTTGTTCTGCTTGAGATTTCTTTGGTCCTTTAGTCTTGTTCTGATGCACCTTAGGGCACTGAGTCTGGAATTTCTGCACACTTTACCAAGAACTCTGAATAAAGAGAGGCCCAGACCTGAAGCAAAGTCATCTTAGCACAATTGAGAAAGGAAATGAAAATTGGCTTTAATTCAAAATAAAACCCCAGAAAACCTCCAGTGATCAAATTAAAAGTTTTTAGATATTAAAAAATATGGTATTATTTTTAGTATTATGCTTGTATTTTAAATAGTATATTTAGTATTTATACTATTTATATTTTTACTTAGTGTTATATTTTGAACATTTCAGTTCAGATACAGTAATCTCAATCAGAGCATTGAGTTAATTTAATAAATATCAAATTCTTCTTATATTTAAATTCACAGTTGTGATATTAAATATATCAAGGTAATAATAAGGTATACTTTCTCAAATACTACCTCTGTTCTGTGTACTCATGGAATACCAGTTGAATGAATGCTTGAGGAACGATAAAATAGTCTCCAAATTTGAATCATTTTGAATGGTACTGTACTACTAATTTAAAGACAGGCTCTGTCATATTTTACTTCAAAATGCAATCTAAATTTATCAAAGGTACACATTTATTATCGTGAAGTTTTGTATTATAGCTGAAGTCAACCTCAAAGTTATATGCTATAATGCTTGAGATCTCTGAAATGTCAAGGATTCTTAATGTAGTCAGTTCCTGACTTACTAGGAACTCAGGTTCTTAATTTTTCCCATGTTGGCATCTGCTGGCTCTGTTTGTGAATGTTCAAGGGAAGAGAAAGGATGGAGAACTGGAATCAGCCAACTATATTGCTTATCAGTACTCAGAAGATCTGGAGAAAGGTGAGGCCTAGCCTAGTGTTTAAATAAGATCTCTGTAAGATAGGAGTCCTATTCATTTTTATGCATGTGGTTATCCAGTTTTCCCAGCACCATTTGTTGAAGAGACTATCCTTCCCCCATTGAGTGTTCTTGGATCCCTTGTCAAATATTGATAGTTGATTATATGCACGGGGATTTGTTTCTGGGCTCTCTATTCGGTTCTATTGACCTATAAGTCTGTTTTCTTTCTTCCAGTTTTATTGAGATATATTTGACATACAGCACTGTATAAATTTAAGGTGTACAGCATAATGATTTGACTTACATATATCATGAAATGATTATCACAATAAGTTTAATGAACATCCATTATCTCATATAGGTACAAAATTAAAGAAATAGAAAAAAATTTTTCCTTGTGATGAGCACTCTAAGAATTTACTCTCAACATTTTTCAAATGTAACATTACAGCAGCGTTAATTTTTTTTTAATTTTTATTGGAGTGTAATTGATTTACAATGTTGTGTTACTTTCTGCTGAATAACAAAGTAACTCAGTTATACATATACATATATCCACTCTTTTTTAGATCCTTTTCAGTATAGGTCATTATGGAGTATTGAGTAGAGTTCCCTGCGCTCTACAGTAGGTCCTTATTAATTATCTATTTTATATACAGTAGTATGTATATGTCGATCCCAATCTCCCATTTATCCCTTCCCCCTTCCCCCTTGGTAACCATAAGATTGTTTTCTACGTCTTTAACTCTACTTCTGTTTTGTAAATAAGTTCATTTGTACCATTTTTTTAGATTCTACATATAAGCGATATCATGCGATATTTGTCCTTCTCTGCCTGACTTACTTCACTCAGTATGACAATCTCTAGGTACATCCATGTTGCTACAAATGGTATTATTTAGTTCTTTTTTATGGATGAGTAATATTCCATTGTATATATGTACCACATCTTCTTTATCCATTCCTCTGTGGATTGACATTTTTTTAATTAATTACAAAAAATTTTTTAAATTTATTTCTGGCTGCGTTGGGTCTTTGCTGCTACTCTCGGGCTTTCTCTAGTTGCGGCGAGTGGGGGCCACTCCTCGTTACGGTGCGCAGGCTTCTCATTGCAGTGGCTTCTCTTGTTGTGGAGCATGGGCTCTTGGTGCGTGGGCTTCAGTAGTTGTAGCACACGAGCTCAGTAGTTGTGGCTCGCAGGCTCTAGAGCGCAGGATCAGCAGTTGTGGTGCACAGGCTTAGTTGCTCCGTGGCATGTGGGATCTTCCCGGACCAGGGCTCAAACCCGGGGCCCTTGCATTGGCAGGCGGATTCTTAACCACTGCGCCACCAGAGAAGCCCTCGATTGACATTTCGGTTGCTTCCATGTCCTAGTTATTGTAAATAGTGCTGCAATGAACAATGGGGTGCATGTATCCTTTCAAATTATGGTTTTCTCTGGGTGTATGCCCAGGAGTGGGATTGCTGGATCGTATGGTAGCTGTATTTTTAGTTTTTTAAGGAACCTCCATACTGTGCTCCATAGTGGCTGTACCAATTTACATTCCCACCAACAGTGTAGGAGGGTTGCCTTTTCTCCACACCATCTCCAGCATTTATTGTTCATAGATTTTTTGATGATGGCCATTCTCATTGGTGTGAGGTGATACCTCGTTGTAGTTTTGATTTGCATTTCTTGAATAATTAGTGATGTTGAGCATCTTTTCATGTTCTTCTTGGCCATCTGTATGTCTTCTTTGTAGAAATGTTTATTTAGATCTTCTGCCCATTTTTTGATTGGGTTGTTTGTTTTTTTGATATTGAGCTGCATGAGCTGTTTGTATATTTTGGAGATTAATCCCTTGTCCGTTGCTTCATTTGCAAATATTTTCTCCCATTCTGAGGGTTGTCTTTTCATCTTGTTTATGGTTCCCTTTGCTGCACCAAAGCTTTTAAGTTTCATTAGGTCCCATTTCTTTATTTTTGTTTTTATTTTCATTACTCTAGAAAGTGGGTCGAAAAAGATCTTGCTATTATTTATGTCAAAGAGTGTTCTGCCTATGTTTTCCTCTAAGAGTTTTATAGTGTCTGTTCTTAAATTTAGGACTTTAATCCATTTTGAGTTTATCTTTGTGTATGGTGTTAGGGAGTGTTCTAATTTCATTCTTTTACATGTAGCTGTCCAGTTTTCCCAGCACCACTTATTAAAGAGGCTGTCTTTTCTCCACTGTATATTCTTGCCTCCTTTATCAAAGATAAGGAGACCATATGTGCGTGGGTTTGCCTCTGGGCTTTCTATCCTGTTCCATTGATCTGTAGTTTTGTTTTTGTGCCAGTACCATACTGTCTTGATTACTGTAACTTTGTAGTGTAGTCTGAAGTCAGGGAGCCTTATTCCTCCATCTCCGTTTTTCTTTCTTAAGATTGCTTTGGCTATTCGGGGTCTTTTGTGTTTCCATACAAATTGTAAAATTTGTTGTTCTAGTTCTGTGAAAAATGCCTTTGGTAATTTGATAGGGATTGCATTGAATCTGTAGATTGCTTTGGGTAGTATAGTCATTTTCTCAATATTGATTCTTCCAATCCAGCAGCATGGTATATCTCTCCATCTGTTTATGTTATCTTTGATTTCTTTTATCAGTGTTTTATAGTTTTCTGAGTACAGGTGTTTGCCTCCTTAGGTAGGTTTATTCCTAGGTATTTTATTCTTTTTGTTGTGATAGTAAATGGGAGTGTTGCCTTAATTTCTCTTTCTGATCTTTCATTGTTAGTGTATAGGAATACAAGAGATTTCTGTGCATTAATTTTGTATCCTGCAACTTTACCAAATTCACTGATTAGTTCTAGTAGTTTTCTGGTGTCATCTTTAGGATTTTCTACATATAGTATCATGTCATCAGCAAACAGTGACAATTTTACTTCTTTTCCAATTTGGATTCCTTTTATTTCTTTTTCTTCTCTGATTGCTGTGGCTAGGACTTCCAAAACTATGTTGAATAATAGTGGTGAGAGTGGACATCCTTGTCTTGTTCCTGATCTTAGAGGAAATGCTTTCAGTTTTTCACCATTGAGAATGATGTTTGCTGTGGGTTTGTCGTATGTGGCTTTTTTTATGTTGAGGTAGGTTCCCTCTGTGCCCACTTTCTGGAGAGTTTTTATCATAGATGGGTGTTGAATTTTGTCAAAAGCTTTTTCGGCATATATTGAGATGATCATATGGTTTTTATTCTTTAATTTGTTAATATGGTGTATCACATTGATTGATGTGCATATATTGAAGAATCCTTGCATCCCTGGGATAAATCCCACTTGATCATGGTGTATGATCTTTTTAATGTGTTGTTGGATTCTGTTTGCTAGTATTTTGTTGAGGATTTTTGTGTCTATGTTTATCAGTGATATTGGTCTATAAAATTTTCTTTTCTTCTGATATCCTTGTCTGGTTTTGGTATCAGGGTGACAGTGGCCTTGTAGAAAGAGTTTGGGAGTGTTCCTCCCTCTGCAATTTTTTGGAAGAGATTGAGAAGGATAGGTGTTAACTCTTCTCTTAATGTTTGATAGAATTCACCTGTGAAGCCATCTGGTCCTGGACTTTTGTTTGTTGGAAGATTTTTAATTACAGTTTCAATTTCATTACCTGTGATTGGTCTGTTTATATTTTCTAATTCTTCCTGTTTCAACCTGGGAAAGTTGTACCTTTCCAAAAATTTGTCCATTTCTTCCAGGGTGTCCATTTTATTGGCATATAGTTGCTTGTAGTAGTGTCTTATGATCTTTTGTATTTCTTCAGTGTCAGTTGTAATCTCCTCTTTTTCATTTCTAATTTTATTGATTTGAGTCCTCTCCCTTTTTTTCTTGATGAGTCTGGCTAAAGGTTTATCAATTTTGTTTATCTTCTCAAAGAACCAACTTTTAGTTTTATTGATCTTTGCTATTGTTTCATTCGTTTCTATTTCATTTATTTCTGCTCTGATCTTTATGATTTCTTTCCTTCTACTAACTTTGGGTTTTTGTTGTTGTTCTTCTTCTTTCTCTAGTTGCTTTAGGTGTAAGGTTAGATTGTTTATTTGAGATTTTTCTTGTTTCTTGAGGTGAGCTTGAATTGCTTTGAACTTCCCTCTTAGAACTGCTTTTGCTGCGTCCCATAGGTTATGGATCATCATGTTTTCATTGTCATTTGTTTCTAGGTATTTTTTAATTTCTTCTTTGATTTCTTTCAGTGATCTCTTGGTTATTTAACAGCGCAGTGTTTAGCCTCCATGTATTTGTGTTTTTACAGTTTTATCCTGTAATTGATTTCTAATCTCATAGCATTGTGGTAGGAAAAGATGCTTGATACAATTTTAGTTTTCTTAAATTTTCCAAGGCTTGATTTGACCCAAGATGTGATCTATTCTGGAGAACATTCTGTGTGCACTTGAGAAGAAAGTGTATTCTTCCACTTTTGTGTGGAATGTCCTAAAAATAGCAATTAAGTCTATCTGGTCTGTTGTGTCATTTAAAGCTTGTGTTTCCTTATTTATTTTTTGTCTGGATGATCTGTCTATTGGTATAAGCGGGGTGTGAAAGTCCCCCCCTATTACTGTGTTACTGTCAATTTCCCCTTTTATGGCTGTTAGCATTTGCCTTGGGTATTGAGGTGCTCCTATGTTGGGTGCATAAATATTCATAATTGTTATGTTTTATTCTTGGATTGATCCCTTGATCATTATGTAGTGTCCTTCCTTATCTCTTGTAACAGTCTTTATTTTAAAGTCTCTTTTATCTGATACGAGTATTGCTACTCCAGCTTTCTTGTGATTTCCATTTGCACGGAATCTCTTTTTCCATCCCCTCACTTTCAGTCTGTATGTTTCTGTAGGTCTAAAGAGGGTTTATTGTAGACAGCATATATAAAGGTCTTGTTGTTGTTTTTTTTTCCCAAGTAACTACTTTATTTATTAATTTATTTTTTGTAAATTTATTTATTTCATTTATTTACTTTATTTTTGGCTGTGTTGGGTCTTTGTTGCTGCACACGGCCTTTCTCTAGCTGCGGCGAGTGGGGGCTACTCTTCCTTGCGGTGCGCAGGCTTCTCATTGTGGTGGCTTCTCTTGTTGTGGAGCACAGGTTCTAGATGAAGGGGCTTGTGTAGTTGTGGTTTGTGGGCTCAGTAGTTGTGGCTCACGGGCTCTAGAGCGCAGGCTCAGTAGTTGTGGTGCACAGGCTTAGTTGCTCTGCAGCATGTGGGATCTTCCTGGACCAGGGCTCGAACCCATGTCCCCTGCATTGGCAGGTAGATTCTTAACCACTGTGCCACCGGGGAAGTCCCAAGGGTCTTGTTTTTTGTATCCATTCAGCCAGTCTCCGTCTTTTGGTTGGAGCATTTAATCCATTTACATTCGAGGTGATTATTGAAATGTATGTTCCTATTACCATTTTCTTGTTTTGTGTTTGTTTTTGTGGGTCTTTTTCTTCTCTTGTGTTTCCCATCTAGAGAAGTTCCTTTAGCATTTTTCATAAAGCTGGTTTCATGGTGCTGAATTCTCATAGCTTTTGCTTGTCTGTAAAGCTTTTGATTTCTTCATTGAATATGAATGAGATCCTTGCTGGGTAGAGTAATCTTGGCTGTAGGTTATTCCCTTTCATCGCTTTAAATATGTCCTGCCACTCCCTTCTGGCCTGCAGAGCTTCTGCTGAAAAATCTGCTGTTAACCTATGGGGATTCCCTTGTATGTTATTTGTTGCTTTTCCCTTGCTGCTTTCAGTATCTTTTCTTTGTATTTAATTTTTGATAGTTTGATTACTGTGTGTTTCGACGTGTTTCTCTTTGTGTTTATCCTGTATGGGACTCTCTGCACTTTGTGGACTTGATTGACTATTTCCTTTCCCATATTAGGGAAGTTTTTGACTATAATCTATTCAAATATTTTCTCAGACCCTTTTTTTCTCTTCTTCTGGGACCCCTATAATTCAAATGTTGGTGTGTTTAATGTTGTCCCAGAGGTCCCTGAGACTTTCCTCAATTCTTTTTATTCTTTTTTCTTTATTCTGCTCCCTGGCAGTTATTTCCACCATTTTATCTTCCAGCTCACTTATCCGTTCTTCTTCCTCAGTTATTCTGCTATTGATTCCTTCTAGAGTGTCTTTAATTTCAGTTATTGTGTTGTTCATCACTGTTTGGTTGCTCTTTAGTTCTTCTAGGTCCTTGTTAAACATTTCTTGTATTTTCTCAATCCATGCTTCCATTCTGTTTCTGAGATTTTGGATCATCTTTACTATCATTACTCTGAATTCTTTTTCAGGGAGGTTGCCTGTTTCCTCTTTATTTATTTGGTCTTCTAGGTTTTTACCTTGCTCCTTCATCTGTAACATATTTTTTTGTCATTTCATTTTTTTCTTTTTTTTTGATGGATGGGGCTGTGTTCCTGTCTTACTGGTTGTTTGGCCTGAGGCGTCCAGCACTGGAGTTTGCAGGCAGTTGGGTAGAGCCGGGTCTTGGTGCTGAGATAAGGACCTCCGGGGAACCTCACTCCCATTAATATTCTCTGGGGTCTGAGGTTGTCTGTTAGTCCAGCGGTTTGGACTCAGCACGTCCACCACAGGTGGTCAGGCCTGACCTCCGGCCTGGGAACCAAGATCCTGCAAGCCACTTGGTGCAGCCAAAAAAAAGAAAGAAAGAAAGGAGCAGTACAATAACAAAGAATAAGAAACAAAACAAGATTAGAAAGATAAAAAATATATTAGGAAAAATAAAAATATAATTGAAACAAATGCAACAACATAAAAGAAAACCACAACAGAAAAAATAAAAAAGAAGAAAAATAAATAAATTTAAAAAAAAAATGGGGGAACAAGCCAAAAGGAGCAGAACAATAACATAGTCTAAAGAATAAAATAAAATTAGAGGGGGCTTCCCTGTTGGCGCAGTGGTTAAGAATACGCCTGCCAATGCAGGGGACACGGCTTCCAGCCCTGGTCTGGGAAGATCACATATGCCACAGAGTGACTAAGCCTGTGCACCACAGCTACTGAGCTTGAGGTCTAGAGCCTGTGAGTCACAACCACTGAGCCCGTGTGCTGCAACTACTGAAGCCCATGTGCCCTGGAGCCCATGCTCTGCAACAAGAGAGACCACCACAATGTGAGGCCCACACACCGCAGCAAGGAGTGGCCCCTGCTCGCCACAACTGGAGAGAGCCCATGCACAGCAATGAAAACCCAACGCAGCCAAAAATTAATTAATTAATTAAATATAATAAATAAATTTTTAAAAATAAAATAAATAAAATTAGAAAAATAAAATATATATTAGAAAAAATTTAAAAACAAATGAATCAACAGCAACAAGGTAAAATAGAACTCTGACCTAAAAGAAGAAGAAAAAAAAAAAGGTCCTGGCTATGGGGGAGTGAGCTTAGGTGGGGGGTTTTAACTTAGGCAGGGGCAGGCTTTAGGGTGGGGTGGCCTTATGACCCCCACAGCTGGAAAAGGCCTTTGGGGAGGGACCTAGGTGGGGTGACGTTCAACGTGGGGCGAGGCCTCTGCTTAGGACCTGCGTGGAAGTGGAGAGGCTTAGCACCTGCAAGGAAGGGGAGAGGCATGCCATTTCTCAATAAGGAGACAACCTGTCAAAATTATGCATAAATAAAACCAGAACTAGAGGATCTCAGTCATTTACAGCCATTAATTTCTTCTCTCTTTTTTATAAAAGCCTGAGGGAAGAGGCAAGTGACAAGCAGTTCACACACAAAGACATGGGTGTTCTCGGGACTCCTGCCAACTCTACAGGATCTAAAGTAGTCGTTTGACAACTCAGCAAGGAATGGGTTTCAGGCCCTGAGGAAAACGAGCACATCAGAGGAATGGGTTCCCTGCCTCCAGCTGGGGCCCCAGCTAATCCTGCGGTCTTCCCAAGCAGGCAGCTCTGCTTTGAGGGCAGCCAACTAATGCTTGACAAAAGCCAGCTGGAGGGACTTCTCTGGTGGTGCAGTGGTTAAGAATCCGCCTGCCAGGACTTCCCTGGTGGTGCAGTGGTTAAGAATCTGCCTGCCAATGCAGGGAACATGGGTTTGAGCCCTGGCCCGGGAAGATCCCATGTGCTGCGGAGCAACTAAGCCCGTGTGCCACAACTACTGAACCAGCTCTCTAGAGCCCGTGAGCCACAACTACTGAGCCCACATGCCACAACTACTGAAGCCTGCATGCCTAGAGCCCATGCTCTGCAACAAGAGAAGCCACCACAATGAGGAGCCCGTGCACCACAATGAAGAGCAGCCACCATTTGCTGCAACTAGAGAAAGCCTGCACGTAGCAATGAAGACCCAATGCAGCCAAAAATAAAAATAAATTAATTAATTTTTAAAAAAAGAAAAAAAAAAAAGCATGAAATTGGGCCCTTTCCTTACACCATATACAAAATGATTCTTGGAAGAAATAGTGACTATTTATAGGCATACCTCCGAGTTATTGTAGGTTCAGTTCCAGACCACTGCAATAAAGTGAATATCATAATAAAGCGAGTCACACGAATTACAAAAGAAAAAAGAAAAAAAAGAATCCTCCTGTCAGCACCGGGGACATGGGTTTGATCCCTGGTCCGGGAAGATGCCACATGCTGCAGAGCAGCTGGTTCTGTGTGCCACAACTGAGCCTGCGCTCTAGAGCCCGCGAGCCACAACTCCTGAGCCCGCATGCTGCAACTACTGAAGCCCACGCCCCTAGAGCCCGTGCTCGCAACAAGAGGAGCCACCACAATGAGAAGCTCGCACAATGCAGTGAATAGCCCCCCCGCTTGCCTCAACTAGAGAGAAGCCCACGCAGCCCACGCACAGCAACAAAGACCTAACACAGACATACATAAATAAATAAATAAATAAATAAATAAATAAATAAATAAATAAATAAATAAATAAATAAATAAATAAATTTTTTAAAAAACAAACAATGGGGGGCCTCCGGAGTGTGAAGTTCCGGAGTTTGGAGGTAAGGCCCTGGGTGAGGGTGTGTGGTTGGGGTTTAGGCCCAGCGCCTTGGAGGGGGTCTCAGAGGGGGTCTCCGAGTGTAGAGGTGGGGCCCTGGGGGGGGGGTGTAGGGGTGGGGCTTGGGCTCTGCCTGGCAGGAGGGAGGCTCCAAGGGCAGAGGATTAGGCCTATGAGCCCAATAGGCTCCCCAGTGCGTAAGTGGACAGGGAAAGTGCTGGCCCTGTTCCCTTCCGTTCCTTTGCTCCCCTCTGCCACCATCCCCCCCAGGGTCTCCCCCATCGCTGCTGGACCCCTAACCGTGGGTGGGTCCCGCTGGCTGTAGGAACTCCTCCCATCCCCCAACCGCCCCTCAGGGGTGCCGGTCCTGGAGGTCTGGCCTTTATTTTTGCTCCCCCTTCCCTCCCTCCCACTCCCTCAGGACCTGCACAGCTGGAGGGGGCCTTGGTGGGCAGAGGATCAGGCCCAGGATCTCAGCAGGCTCCTGGGGGGCCCAAGTGGGCAGGGGAAACGCTGGCCACGCTCCCTTTTGATCCTCTGCCCTCCCCGTGTTCCCCAATTTCCCCCTCTGGGCATGGGATCCCTTCCTCTCCCCCAGCCTCCCCTCAGGGGCGCCAGTCCCATCCCGCCTCCACTTCTCCTCCCCCTTCACTCCCCCCGACGCCGCACATCCTACCCAGTCACTGGGGGTTCCTCCTGTCCTCTTAGGTGTCCGTGGTCCCCCACCGGTGCCTGGTAGGTGCCCCAGTGCAGACACGCGGATTCTGCGTCCTCCTAGTCTGCCATCTTGACTCCACCCCCTCAAAATAAAGCAAGTCACAGGAATTTAAAAAAAAGAAAAAGAAAAAGAAAAGAATCCGCCTGCCAGTGCAGGGGACATGTTCTGGCCTGCAGAGTTTCTGCTGAAAAATCTGCTGATAACCTTATGGGGATTCCCTTCTTTGTTATTTGTGGCTTTTCCCTTGCTGCTTTTAATATTTTTTCTTTGTATTTAATTTTTGTTAGTTTGATTATTATGTGTTTTGGTGTGTTTCTCCTTGAGTTTATCCTGTATGGGACTCTCTGTGCTTCCTGGACTTGGGTGGCTATTTCCTTTCCCATGTTAGGGAAGTTTTTGACTGTAATCTCTTCAAATGTTTTCTCAGACCCTTTCTCTTTCTCTTCTTCTTCTGGGACCCCTATAATTCGAATGTTGGTGCATTTAATGTTGTCCCAGAGGTCTCTGAGACTGTCCTCAATTCTTTTCATTCTTTTTTCTTTATTCTGCTCCCTGGCAGTTATTTCTACCATTCTATCTTCCAGCTCACTTATTCATTCGTCTGCTTCAGTTATTCTGCTATTGATTCCTTCTAGTGTATTTTTCATTTCAGTTATTTTGTTGTTCATCACGGTTTGTTTGTTCTTTAGTTCTTCTAGGTCCTTGTTAAACATTTCTTGTATTTTCTCAATCCATGCCTTCATTCTATTTCCGAGATTCTGGATCATCTTTACTATCATTACTCTGAATTCTTTTTCAGGTAGGTTGCCTATTTCCTCTTCATTTATTTGGTCTTGTAGGTTTTTACCTCGCTCCTTTGTCTGTAACTTATTTTTTGTTGCCTCATTTTTTTTTTTTTGAGGGCTGGGGCTGTGTTCCTGTCTTACTGGTTGTTTGGCCTGAGGCGTCCAGCACTGGAGTTTGCAGGCAGTTGGGTAGAGCTGGGTCTTGGAGCCGAGATAAGGACCTCTGGGGGACCTTACTCCGATTAATATTCCCTGGGGTCTGAGGTTCTCTGTGAGTCCAGTGGTTTGGACTCAGTGCTCCCACCACAGGAGCTCAGGACTGACCCTCAGCCTGGGAACCAAGATTCTGCAAGCTGCACGGCACAGCAAAAAAAAAAAAGAGCAGAACAATAACAAAGAATAAAAAATAAAATAAAATTAGAAAAGTAAAAAACACACTTAAAAATTTAAAATGTAAATGAAACAACAACAACAAGGCAAAACAGAACCACTACAGCAAAAAAAAAGGGTGGGGGGGCCGGAAAAGGTCTTGGCTTAGGCAGGAGCAGGGCTTAGGTGGAGCGGGGCCTGAAGGGGCCTCAGAGGGTGGAGGTTCAGGCCTGTGGGACCCCAGCAGGCTCCCTGGGGCCTGAATGTGAGGGGGAAATGCTGGCTGCATTCCCTTCTGATACTCCGATCCCCCCAGAGGTTTCTCCCTGTCCCCGCTGATTCCCTCACCATGAATGGGCCCCTCCGAGTGTGGGAACTCCTCCTCTCCCCCAGCCACCCCTCAGGGGCACCAGTCCCCTCCCGCCTCCACTTGTCCTCCCCTCTTCCTCCCCCACCATGTCCTACCCGGTTGCATGGGGGTTCCTCCCATCCCCTTAGGTGTCCAAGGTCCCCCACCAGTGCCTGGTAGGTGCCCTATCTGTGAGGAGACGTGAACTCTGCATCCTCCTATTCTGCTATCTTGACTCTGCCCCCCGTATTTTCTTTTCTTTTTTTTTTCTTTGCCTCGCGGCGGGCACGATCTTAGTTCCCCAACCAGGGATCAAACCCATGCCCCCTGTAGTGGAAGCCTGGAATCTTAACCACTGGACCACCAGGGAAGTCCCAACAATACTGTATTTTAAACTTCAAAGTTGCTAAGAGACTCAATCTTAATTGTTCTTACCACAAAAAAGAAATGATAATTATGGGATATGATAGGAGTGTTAGCTAACACTACGGTGGTAATCATATGGCACTATGTAAATATATCGCATCAACTATTTGTATACCTTAAACTTACACAATGTTATATGTCAATTATATCTTAAAACATAATAATAAAATGCTTCATTGGAAGAAATAGTGATATTATGCTGCATATGCAGGAGTGACTGTGGAGGCCAGAATAGGACAAAGTTCATCCTATTTTTAATGTTCCACATTCTATTTTTTTTGTCCAAAATGGACACTCATTTGATAATGTCATTTTGAAGAGCTATCACAGAGCATTACATAGACTCTTCGCAGAGACGTGTTTTTGGCTAAAGGTACTAAATTTGGTCAGCACTGGGAGCAGGCATTCTTGAAGGCCAATATTTGTTTTTATTTTCATTTGTGACCTTTCTATACCTGAAAGGTATAGAGGTCACCTTCCCCTCCTCCAGTAAAATAAGAATAAATTTTAGAAAGAATAGTAAATTAAATAAAATAAGATCTGTGGAGTCCAAGCTTCCATGGATGTCACTTTTTTTTTTGAGGGGTACATCTTAGTTCCCTGACCAGGGATCAAACCCACACCCTCAGCAGTGAAGGCACAGAGTCCTAACCACTGGACCACCAGGGAATTCCCTACCCATAGCCTTTCATAAATGAGGTAACTGTTAGTGTCTTTTTGATTAACACATACTAATAATATCTCTAAAACAAGAATTCCTCTAAATATGTAATTCCTCTAAATTCTTCTAAGTATGTATATTCCTCAAATCTTATAGTAGATACAACATTTAAAAAATCAAGATAGGTTGTATCCATTTTGCCTTGAATGTAAGTCTGACAAAATTATGTTTAATTCTTTGGAATAGCATACTGGAGACATGTTTTATGAGCAGTACCTTGAAATTTTTTTTCAGAATAGATAAGATTTTGGACATCAGAATCCCCAATTTTTATTTATAGTAATATGAAGGATAAGGAATATGCTGTATTCAGTTTTAACTAAGTTCCAGCACATCCAGAGAACCTCGATGAATCTTTGTCTTGTTCAGCTTATCCTAGGATTATTCATATCTATAATTTTTGAAACACCAATGAGACTACAATTTGATTTTTAAAAAATACCAGAAATACCGTGTGCCATATTCTTTTTTTTGCTTTAATTTTTTTAAAATTTTGAGATAATTGTACATTCATATGCAGTTGTAAGTAATAATAGAGATCTCATAAACTCTTCACCTAGTGTCCCCCAGTGGTAACATCTTGTTTACTTCTAGTCACAACCAAGAAATTAACATTGATACAAACCAGTTACATTCATATATTACCACTGTAAGCCGAAGGGCAGGGGATCCCTGGAGAAAGAGAACCAGGCATGGCTTTTTTCACAGAAGAGAGGTTATTTTTGGCTTAAACCATCTTGTGATCTAAGCCTGGCCACAATGTTTGCCCTTGAACAGGTCTCAGTAATTAATGATCTTAAGGCGACAAAAGGATGCAGAAACAAATGACTGTTATTAGGCAAGAGAAGTAACAATAGCAAAGATAATATATCTGTTGTGAAGACTCCCAGTTCTGTTTCAATGGTAAAGATTAGCCTGGGGAGCTACCCTGGTGGCGCAGTGGTTAAGGATCCGCCTGCCAATGCAGGGGACACGGGTTCAAGCCCTGGTCCGGGAAGATCCCATATGCCCCGGAGCAACTAAGCCTGTGCGCCACAACTACTGAGCTGCACTCTAGAGCCCACGAGCCACGACTACTGAAGCCCGCGCACCTAGAGCCCGTGCTCCGCAACAAGAGAAGCCATCACAATGAGAAGCCTGTGCACCGCAATGAAGAGTAGCCCCCGCTCGCTGCAACTAGAGAAAGCCCCCGCGCAGCAACAAAGATCCAACTCAGCCAAAAATAAATAAATAAATAAGTTAATTTAAAAAAAAATTTTAGCCTGAAGTGCTCAAGCACCAGATCAACTGGAACCTAAGGGATGATGATGTTGACCTTTTCTGAACCTCAACTAAACTTCAATCAAGTAAAACCTGTTGACTGCCCAAGTCCCTTCATGAATATGCATGTACCCCTAGCTTAAAAATTCCCCAATTTTGGGACTTCCCTGGTGGCACCATGGTTAAGAATCCACCTGCCAATGCAGGGGACATGGGTTCAAGCCCTGGTCCAGGAAGATCCCATGTGCCACGGAGCAGCTAAGCCCATGAGCCACAACTACTGAGCCTGTGCTGTAGAGCCCACAAGCCACAACTACTGAGCCCATGCACCGCAACTACTGAAGCCCACACACCTAGAGCCTGTGCTCCACAACAAGAGAAGCCACCACAATGAGCAGCCTGCACACTGCAACAAAGAGTAGTCCCTGCTTGCTGCAACTAAAGAAGGCCTGCGTGCAGCAACAAAGACCCAACGCAGCCAAAAATAAATAAATTTATTTAGTTTTTAAAAATTCCCCAATTTTGCTGTTCAGGGAGACACTGCTTTGGGAAGGATCCCCGGAATTCTCCTTACTTGCTGCAAGTAATAATAAATCCTTCCTTCTGATGCCAAAAACTCAGCCTCTGTGCCCGGGTGCCAAATTGAATCTCAGAGACAGAGTTCTGGGTGAAGTAGAAAAGAAGAGGTTTATTGATTTGCCAAGCAAAGGGGGACACAGCAGACTCGTGCCCTCAAAACCGTGTGTCCCAACCCCGGGGGGATTTAGTGAGGAGTTTTATAGCAATGGTTCAAGGTTGGGGGTGTGGGTGGCTGATAAGGATCAGAGTGTGTGCAGGGCCTGCATTCCTTGAATCTGGCCTCAGGTGGTCTCCTGATGAGTTTCTGTGGTGCTCAAGGTTAACAAGCTGTGATCTTCTCTCTGGAATGAAGACTGCCTCATCAAGTATCATAGTTAACATCTTCCATTTGCTGGGGGTTTTAGTTCTGCAGAAGAGCTCAAAGATATTGTTACATGTATCCCTTGAGGCAGAACCAGGATCCTGTCCCAAGGCTGCACTATTGTTCCTTGACTGCTCCTCCCTTTTCTCTGTATCCCCTCCCTTCCCTGATTAGCAACTATTTGAATCTGCCCTTTGGAAATCAGGGAAGGTCATGGAAGCTGAAGCCTATTCCCTACAAAGAAGAAATGGGGACACAGAAAGGCTTCCAGACCCAGGAGCCCCACAAGGTCCTGCTTGGTTTCATTTCTCCTCATCTTTGGCTTGGTTGTGTCTTTTGGCTTGACAAACACCAAGAGGTGAACCCAGTTTTCAGGTAGCACCACTTTTTTTTTTTTAATTACTTAATTAATGAATAAATTTTTGGCTGTGTTGGGTCTTCGCTTCTGCACGAGGGCTTTCTCCAGTTGCGGCAAGCGGGGGCCACCCTTCATCGTGGTGCGCGGGCCTCTCACTATCGCAGCCTCTCTTGTTGTGGAGCACAGGCTCCAGACGCGCAGGCTCAGCAGTCGTGGCTCATGGGCCTAGTTGCTCCGCGGCATGTGGGATCTTCCCAGACCAGGGCTCGAACCCGTGTCCCCTACACTGGCAGGCAGATTCTCAACCACTGTGCCACCAGGTAAGCGCAAGCACCACTTTTATATGCATACATTTGTGTCTGTATATTTAATTCCATGAAATTAGAGCACCAGTACAATTAAAGTATAAACAGTTTTATCACAAATATCCCTTGTGCTGTGCTTTTATAACCACAGCCTTTTCCCGCCTCACTTCCCTAACCTTTTCCACCCAGAGTCTGTAATCCATCTCTGTAATTTTTTTTAACTTAAAGAATGTTAGATAAATGGTATCATATAGTATGTAAACTTTTTAGGTCTTTTTTTTTTTTTCCACTCAGCATAATTCTCTTGAGATTTATCCAAGTTATCTTGTGTATCCGTGATTCACTTCAGGGTGTAGACATTCCAGATGGTTCAGTAACAACCCCCTCCCCACCCAAAAATCTGCTTCTCCATAAAGGCAATGAGAACACTAGCAAAAACTCTCAAAATAAACTTATTAGAACTCTGGAAATCAAAGGCTTGAAACATTCCAAGAAGTGTTTATTCAAGAAAAACAACTGGATATTGGTAAGAACAGTAAGCCTTGTGATGTTTTACCATACCCTCAACCCATCCCCCTGTTGGCTGAAGAAAAATGCACAACCTCAAAGTTATGAGTTAAGTTTTATTTGGGAATCTTACTGAGGACTCTAGCCTGGGAGGCAGTGTCTCAGAGAGCTCTGAGGAACTGCTCCAAAGAGGTAAGGGAGGAGCCAGGATATATAGCAGGTTTTTTTGCTGGAAAAAACATGTAGTTGAACATCAAAAGATTACAGCTAATCAGAAAAAACATATCTCAAGTTAATGATTTTAGTGTTTTGCTCTGTATGGGAAGATGCAAGAATCTGGGTTCATTGAAATTATTCCTTAGAATAATTTTTATTCTAAGGTAAAATAATAATTATTTTAAATAATTAATAAAAATAATCATTAATAAAATATTTAAAATTAATAATATTATTATTAATATAATATTAATTGTATTAATATTATATTAATATAATTGATATAATATTATTGCATTTTCATACAGATGAATCCTCTAATATAACACATTTAATGACCCACGTGAAAAATCATATTTCTGCCTTAAGTGATCCTCTTCCTAGTCTTGGGGATCTTTTAGGGAGCTGGTTTAGTTCATGAAGCTCATGGCGTAAATCCCTACTTATGACTTTATTACTGTTACTAGCTATATTACTTACTTATATCCTGTTTTATAAGATTGTTGCCCCTTGCATTACCCAATATATAACTAGGCCCCTGACAAAATTAATGACGGCTAAACATTTTGAGGCAATTGATCACATAATTAAGTATATAGAATAATTGTAATAGTGCAACTCTAGATATGGAAGAAACAACAAGGGAAACCATTTCCGGGATCATAATAGACTGATAAGATAGATGATCCAGAGAATTTTAGGTTATCAATAGGGCCTAATCCAAAAATAGCACATTGAGTGGCCTATCAATGAAATCCTCATCTGATCTAGGAATGAGACTTCCTAGCGCTGTAATTAATAATTATTATTATTTAATAATAATAATAATAATAAATAATTATTATTTTAAATTAAATAATAAAATAATTATTCTTACATCTTAACTATCTAGGGCCAGCATCCAAAGCACAGAATGCTTCCTGTTTTTCTCTATCCTGAATTCCTGTCAGGGCACACTGTCAGTGGGCAACTGCAGTAGCTAATGGCTTGATCCTTGTAGAACTGGAACAGCAGGCAGCATTCTTTCTTTACAGTCCTCTCTGTTGGTCATAAATTCAACCGAGGTTTGGGAGGAATTTGACTACCAATTTATCCCACAGCGCTAGGAAGTCTCATAGCAAACTCAGAATTCAGTAGGCTAAGAGCCTGATTACTGTCATTTAAGGGCTTTTGGGTGAATTCTGTTAAGGCTTCAGTGTGGACCATTACATCTCCCAATCCTACTGAAGGGACAAAAATAGCTGCTAAATGGTCATATCAGTGGAATACAGGTCTCTTGGTCCATCAGGCTCGTATTAATGGTAAATTTTCTGGAGTCATATCTAAATTGGCACACAAGTGACCTTGAGCCCAAGGGAATCCTGGGGGGTACCACTTCCTTTCTATCCTGGTGGAAGTCAGAGCCAAGTATTGGTCCTGCAAAACCACTGAGTTCCATTAGGTGCTACCCAGTATATTCCTAGTCACCTGACCCAATTTGTTCCATACCAATTACTATCTTTAAGGAAAATGATATATTGGCATTTTCTCTTTTTTTTTCTGATAAGAGATTTATATCTAGAATTTTTTATTTTTTTAATTAAAAAAATTTTTTTAATTTTAGAATTTTATTTTTTTATGCAGCAGGTTCTTATTAGTTATCCATTTTATACATGTTAGTGTATATATGTCAATCCCAATCTCGCAATTCATCACACCACCACCACCCCCTCCCCACCACTTTTCCTCCTTGGTGTCCGTACGTTTGTTCTCTACATCTGTGTCTCAATTTCTGCCCTGCAAACTGGTTCATCTGTACCATTTTTCTAGTTTCCACATATATGCATTAATATACGATATTTGTTTTTCTCTTTCTGACTTACTTCACTCCGTATGACAGTCTCTAGATCCATCCACGTCTGTAAAAATGACCCAATTTCGTTCCTTTTTATGGCTGAGTAATATTCCATTGTATATATGTACCACATCTTCTTTATCCATTCGTCTGTCAATGGGCATTTAGGTTGCTTCCATGACCTGGCTATTATAAATAGTGCTGCAATGAACATTGGGGTGCAAGTGTCTTTTTGAATTATGGTTTTCTCTGGGTATATGCCCAGTAGTGGGATTGCTGGGTCATATGGTAAATCTATTTTTAGTTTTTTAAGGAACCTCCATACTGTTCTCCATAGTGGCTGTATCAATTGACATTCCCACCAACAGTGCAAGAGAGTTCCATTTTCTGCATACCCTCTCCAGCATTTGTTCTCTGTAGATTTTCTGATGATGCCCATTCTAACTGGTGTGAGGTGATCCCTCATTGTAGTTTTGATTTGCATTTCTCTAATAATTACTGATGTTGAGCAGCTTTTCATGTGCTTCTTGGCTATCTGTATGTATTCTTTGGAGAAATGTCTATTTAGGTCTTCTGCCCATTTTTGGATTGGGTTGTTTGTTTTTTTAAAATTGAGCTGCATGAGCTGTTTATATATTTTGGAGATTAATCCTTTGTCTGTTGATTTGTTTGCAAATATTTTCTCCTATTCTGAGGGTTGTCTTTTTGTCTTGTTTGTAGTTTCCTTTGCTTTGCAAAAGCTTTTAAGTTTCATTAGGTCCCATTTGTTTATTTTTGTTTTTATTTCCATTACTCTAGGAGGTGGATCAAAAAAGATCTTGCTGTGATTTATGTCAAAGAGTGTTCTGCCTATGTTTTCCTCTAAGTTTTATAGTGTCTGGTCTTACATTTACATCTCTAATCCATTTTGAGTTTATTTTTGTGTATGTTGTTAGGGAGTCTTCTAATTTCATTCTTTTACATGTAGCTGTCCAGTTTTCCCAGCACCACTTATTGAAGAGAATGTCTTTTCTCCATTGTATATCCTTGCCTCCTTTGTCATAGATTAGTTGACCATAGGTGCGTGGGTTTATCTCTGGGCTTTCTATCCTGTTCCATTGATCTCTATTTCTGTTTTTGTGCCAGTACCATATTGTCTTGATTACTGTAGCTTTGTAGTATAGTCTGAAGTCAGGGAGTCTGATTCCTCCAGCTCCATTTTTCTCCCTCGAGACTGCTTTGGCTAATCGGGGTCTTTTTTGTCTCCATACAAATTTTAAGATTTTTTGTTCTAGTTCTGTAAAAAATGCCATTGGTAATTTGATAGGGATTGCATTGAATCTGTAGATTGCTTTGGGTAGTATAGTCATTTTCACAATGTTGATTCTTCCAATCCAAGAACATGATATATCTCTCCATCTGTTTGTATCATCTTTAATTTCTTTCATCTGTGTCATAGTTTTCTGCATACAGGTCTTTTACCTCCTTAGGTAGGTTTATTCCTAGGTATTTTATTCTTTTTGTTGAAATGGTAAATGGGAGTATCTCCTTAATTTCTCTTTCAGATTTTTCATCATTAGTGTATAGGAATGCAAGAGTTTTCTGTGCATTAATTTTGTATCCTGCGACTTTACCAAATTCATTGATTAGCTCTAGCAGTTTTCTAGTGGCATCTTTAGGATTCTCTATGTATAGTATCATGTCATCTGCAAACAGTGACAGTTTTACTTCTTCTTTTCCAATTTGTATTCCTTTTATTTCTTTTTCTTCTCTGATTGCCGTGGGTAGGACTTCCAAAACTGTGTTGAGTAATAATGGCGAGAGTGGACATGCTTGTCTTTTTCCTGATCTTAGAGGAAATGATTTCAGTTTTTCACCATTGAGAATGATGTTTACTGTGGGTTTGTCATATATGGCCTTTATTATGTTGAGGTAGGTTCCCTCTATGCCCACTTTCTGGAGAGTTTTTTTTATCATAAATGGGTGTTGAATTTTGTCAAAAGCTTTTTCTGCATCTATTGAGATGATCATATGGTTTTTATTCAATTTGTTAATATGGTGTATCACACTGATTGATTTGCATATACTGAAGAATCCTTGCATCCCTGGGATAAATCCCACTTGATCATGGTGTATGATCCTTTTAATGTGTTGTTGGATTCTGTTTGCTAGTATTTTGTTGAGGATTTTTGCTTCTATATTCATCAGTGATATTGGTCTGTAGTTTTCTTGTGTTGTAGTATCTTTGTCTGGTTTTGGTATCAGGGTGATGGTGGCCTCGTAGAATGAGTTTGGGAGTGTTCCTTCCTCTGCAATTTTTTGGAAGAATTTGAGAAGGATGGGCGTTAGCTCTTCTCTAAATGTTTGATAGAATTCACCTGTGAAGCCATCTGGTCCTGGACTTCTGTTTGTTGGAAGATTTTTAATCACAGTTTCAATTTCATTACTTGTTATTGGTCTGTTCATATTTTCTATTTCTTCCTGGTTTAGCCTTGGAAGGTTATACCTTTCTAAGAATTTGTCCATTTCTTCCAGGTTGTTCATTTTATTGGCATAGAGTTGCTTGTAGTAGTCTCTTAGAATGCTTTGTATTTCTGTGGTGTCTGTTGTAACTTCTCCTTTTTCATTTCTAATTTCATTGATTTGAGTCCTCTCCCTCTTTTTCTTGATAAGTCTGGCTAATGGTTTATCAATTTTGTTTATCTTCTCGGAGAACCAGCTTTTAGTTTTATTGATCTTTGCTATCGTTTTCTTTGTTTCTATTTCATTTATTTTTGCTCTGATCTTTATGATTTCTTTCCTTCTACTAACTTTGGGTTTTGTTTGTTCTTCTTTCTCTAGTTCCCTTAGGTGTAAGGTTAAATTGTTTATTTGAGATTTTTCTTGTTTCTTGAGGTAGGATTGTATTGCTATAAACTTCCCTCTTAGAACTGCTTTTACTGCATCCCATAGGTTTTGGATCATCGTGTTTTCGTTGTAATTTGTCTCTAGGTATTTTTTTTATTTCCTCTTTGATTTCTTCAGTGATCTCTTGGTTATTTAGTAGCGTGTTGTTTAGCCTCCATGTGTTTGTGTTTTTTGTGTTTTTTTCCCTGTAATTGATTTCTAATCTTATAGTGTTGTGGTCAGAAAAAATGCTTGATGTGATTTCAGTTTTCTTAAATTTACTGAGGCTTGATTTGTGACCCAAGATGTGATCTATCCTGGAGAATGTTCTGTGTGCACTTGAGAAGAAAGTGTAATCTGCTCTTTTGGGATGTAACGTCCTATAAATATCAATTAAATCTATGTGGTGTATTGTGTCATTTAGAGTTTGTGTTTCCTTATTTATTTTCTGTCTGGATGATCTGTCCATTGTTGTAAGTGAGGTGTTAAAGTCCCCCACTATTATTGTGTTACTGTCGATTTCTTCTTTTATAGCTGTTAGCAGTTGCCTTATGTACTGAGGTGCTCCTGTGTTGGGTGCATATATATTTGTGATTGTTATATCTTCTTCTTGGATTGATCCCTTGATCATTATGTAGTGTCCTTCCTTGTCTCTTGTAACATTCTTTATTTTAAAGTCTATTTTATCTGATATGAGTATTGCTACTCCAGCTTTCTTTTGAAATCCATTTGCATGGAATATCTTTTTCCATCCCCTCACTTTCAGTCTGTATTTTTCCCTAGGTCTGAAGTGGGTCTCTTATAGACAGCATATATATGGGTCTTATTTATGTATCCATTCAGAGAGCCTGTGTCTTTTGGTTGGAGCATTTAATCCATTCATGTTTAAGGTAATTATTGATATATATATTCCAATTACCATTTTCTTACTTTTTATGGGTTTGTATTTGTAGGTCCTTTTCTTCTCTTGTGTTTCCCACGTAGAGAAATTCCTTTAGCATTTGTTTAGAGCTGGTTTGGTGCTGCTGAGTTCTCTTAGCTTTTGCTTGTCTGTAAAGCTTTTGATTTCTCCATCGAATCTGAATGAGATCCTTGCCGGGTAGCGTAATCTTGGTTGTAGGTTCTTCCCCTTCATCACCTTAAATATATCATGCCACTGCCTTCTGGCTTGTAGAGTTTCTGCTGAGAAATCAGCTGTTAACCTTATGGGAGTTTCCTTGTATGTTATTTGTCATTTTTCCCTTGTTGCTTTCAATAATTTTTCTTCGTCTTTAATTTTTGTCAATTTGATTACTATGTGTCTCGGTGTGTTTCTCCTTGGGGTTATCCTGCATAGGCTCTCTGAACTTCCTGGACTTGGGTGGCTATTTCCTTTCCCATGTTAGGGAAGTTTGCAACTAGAATCTCTTCAAATATTTTCTCAGGTCCTTTCTCTCTCTCTCCTCCTTCTGGGACTCCTATAATGCGAATGTTGTTGCATTTAATGTTGTCCCACTGGTCTCTTAGGCTGTCTTCATTTCTTTTCATTCTTTTTTCTTTATTCTGTTCCGTGGCAGTGAATTCCACCATTCTGTCTTCCAGGTCACTTATCTGTTCTTCTGCCTCAGTTATTCTGCTATTGATTCCTTCTAGTGTAGTTTTCAGTCCAGTTATTGTATTGTTCATCTCTGTTTGTTTGTTCTTTAATTCTTCTAGGTCTTTGTTAAACATTTCCCAGGTTGGGAAGCCTGACGTGGGGCTCAGAACCTTCACTACAGTGGGTGGACTTCTGTGGTATAAGTGTTCTCCAGTTTGTGAGTCACCCACCCAGCAGTTATGAGAATTGATTTTATTGTGATTGCGCCCCTCCTACCATCTCATTGTGGCTTCTCCTTTGTCTTTGGATGTGGGGTATCCTTTTTGGTGAGTTCCAGTGTCTTCCTGTTGATGATTGTTCAGCAGTTAGTTGTGATTCTGGTGCTCTCGCAAGAGGGAGTGAACACACGTCATTCTACTCTGCCATCTTCAACCGATCTGATATATTGGCATTTTCATAAGGCACCCAGCCTAATTTTCTAGTCTTTTTTAGGCTTATTACCTTTAGTATGATTAAATTGTTCCCAACACAGGAGGCCCTTAAACTTAAATGACCACAATCTGGTGTTAGCCATATAAATCCATTCCATAACTGAGGGACAGTCCCTCCTAATAATTGATAAGTTATATTTTTTAACTGAAATTTAGCTCATTGTTCTGATTGAGCTTGAGCAACTTTAAAGGAAAATTATTTATGGCCAGCGTCATAGCAAGTATGATTGATTGGCCAAGTGAGGGGTCCCATCTAGTAATAGCAACAGTCGCCCAGACATAACTATAACTTCTTTCTTCTAAAATAAATTTTCTGAGGGCCATCCAATCAGAGCCTTGGAGAGGAGAAACCCACCAAAGTAAACCAGAAGTATTGGACATAGTTAATTGACAAGAAACCCATCAATTGGATTGATTTCTAAATTTGCATAGGACTGTGCCCATAACAGAACAACATTTGATTTATGCTCAGAAGTCCAAGAAATTAAGAAAACATTATAAATAATCAAACAGGTCAGGTCTGGCATCTTGGGATAGCTGTCTACTTCTTACGCCCTCATCTTGTCCTGGCATGGGTGTCTTTCTTTTCTTTTAGAACGTCATTTTAAGAGGAGTTTTAGGTTAGCAGTTGTCACTATAGACCAGTTTGGTGCAGGGGCCCTTTTTAAGTGAGAAATATGAATCCAAGTGTCACTTCCCTTCAGTTTTGCTGAGCAGGAGCTAGTTAAAAGAACCTGATAAGGCCTTCCATCTAGATTAGAGAGAGTCTTTCAGTGATGCCTTTTCCAGCATACATAGTCTCCTGGTTGTAGGTCATGGGGCATCTGATCTTCATTTAAAGGTAGATTACTGTGATAAGCTTCAGAAGCCAGCTTAGAGTGTCCTGTTAATAATTCAATTAGACCCTTGCAATAATATAACATATCCCCTTTCAATAATATAGGTTCATATAATCCTTCATCCGATCTCATTGTTCTCCACGTGATAATCTCAAAAGGAGACAAATGGTGTTTGCCAAAAGAAGTGGATCTGAAGTTAAGGAGGACCAATGGAAGGGCCTTAGGCCAGGGTAAGGAATAAGCATCCATAATCTTAGCCAACTGGGTTTCAACTGTGCCATTTGTTCTTTCTACTAACACAGAAGATTGGCTGTGATAAGCATAACGGAAATGCTGCATAATCAACCAAATCTTACAAATTTCTTTAACCATTTGTCCAGTAAAGTGAGTTCTTCTATAGCTATGTAGTTCTGAGGGGATTCCCCAAGTAGGAATCACTCTTTCTAAATTCAGTTTCCCTACTGATTATGCTGTTGCCCTTCTGCATGGGAATGCCTCAACCCAGTGTGAAAACATACAAATCATAACAAGAACATACTGATAACCCTGAGAGGGAGGCATTTGTATAAAATCAATATGCCAAATTTCAAAGGGACTTGCAGGTCATGGAAAATTTCCTTGAGAACTGTGTAATGACTTCCTCGCGTTACATTTTTGGACAAATGGTACATCTTTTTTTTTTTTGAATTTTATTTTATTTATTTTTTATACAGCAGTTTATTATTAGTTATCTATGTTATACATATTAGTGTATACATGTCAATCCCAATCTCCCAATTCATCCCACTTCCCCCCACCCTGCTCCCCCACCCCGCTTTCCCCGTTTGGTGTCCATACGTTTGTTCTCTACATGTGTGTCTCTATTTCTGCCCTGCAAACCAGTTCATCTGTACCATTTTTCTAGGTTCCACATATATGCGTTAATATATGATAACAAATGGTATATCTTTTTTTAATAAATTTACTTATTTTATTTATTTTATTTTTGGCTGCGTTGGGTCTTCGTTGCTGCGTGCAGGCTTTCTCTAGTTGCAGTGAGTAGGGGCTACTCTTTGTTGCGGTGCATGGGCTTCTCATTGCAGTGGCTTCTCTGTTGTGGAGCACAGGCTCTAGGTGCACAAGCTTCAGTAGTTGTGGCTCACGGGCTCTAGAGCGCAGGCTCAGTAGTTGTGGCGCATGGGCTTAGTTGCTCCGCGGCATGTGGGATCTTCCCGTACCAGGGCTCAAACCCGTGTCCCCTGCATTGGCAGGTGGATTCTTAACCACTGCGCCACCAGGGAAGCCCACAAATGGTACATCTTGAATAGACCTTTCGAACTGTTGTAAAAGAAGGCTTCCAAAAATATTATTTACCCCATAATACCATCTTATCTAGGTTCCAATGAGTTACCTTCAGCGAGTTGAGCTCCAAACAGAAGGATAGGCCTCCCATTTGGGCCTATCCAACACTCTTTGCTGGGGTTGAATCTTCCTCCTTTTTGTGTCCAGGTGTCTTTCTGGCGCCATTTCCTGGAATTTTAGCAATATGTCAGTAAGTTTACCGGGAGGCTGAAAATGAAAAACAGTCATTAGTTGGTTGTTTTTGTTTTGTAAAGCCACTGTCTTGGTAGCATGATCAGCTAGAGTTTCCTTTTGCATCTGCAGTGTCAGCCTCTGAATGATCCGATACCTTAATAACAGCAAGTGTGCTCAGAAGCAGATTTGCATCTAATAACTTCGCTACTTGTTTCCCAATTTTAATAGGCTGCCCTGAGGATGTTAAAAATCCCCTTTGTTTCAAAAGCATGGCAAAATCATGTGCCACCCCAAAAGCATAGCAGCTATCTGTGTAAATATTACCAGGTTTTCCTTTTGCCAACTGGCAGGCTCTTGTTAGTGCTATTAATTCAGACTGTTGAGCAGCAAAGACATTAGGCAAGTGTTTTCAAGGATATACACTGGAGAAACAGTGGCAAGGTCAGCCTGGTACTTTCCATGAGGTCCTCACAGGTATGACCCGTCAGTAAATGATATAAAATCAGGATTATCCATAGGGCTTTCTTGAAGCTCAATCCTAGGAGATAAAAGATTGTCAGTTAAAACAAAACAATCATGTTTTTCATTATTGACGTCTGATTCTTCTGGGAGCAAAGTGGCTAGATTAAGTTTGTTATACCTGTGAAAAAGTTACGTTCAGTGAGAGCAAAACAATTTCATGAGAAGTTAATCAGCTTGCTGAATAATGTCATGTGTGCTGAGCGTTTAATAAAGTTTCCATGGAGTGGGGTACAAAGATGGTGAGAAGCGTGACTCATGACTATCTCTTCTGCGGTCTGACACAGCACAGATGTTGCTGTGATAGCCTGGAGACAAGAGGAAAGGCCCTTAGCTACCTAATCTAGCTGTTGGCTGTAATATCCTATTGGTTGCTTGGTGAATACTCCTGGTGCAACACCTTTGTTTTCATGTATAAAAAGAAAAAAAGGTAGGGAATTCCCAGGTGGTTCAGTGGTTAGGACTCGACACTTCAGTGCCAGGGCCCAGGTTCAATCCCTGGTCAGGGAACTAAGATCCCACAAGCCATGTGGCCAAAAAAAAATAAAGAAAAAGGAAAAGAGGTAAATCATAATTTGGATGCCCCAGGGCTGGGGCCTTTGCCAGGAGGTTTTAAAGGGTTGCCATGGCTTCAGAATGTTCTATTTCCCAGCAGAGAGGTTCAGGTTGGTCTTTTTTTATATATAAATTTATTTATTTATTTTTGGCTATGTTGGGTCTTCGTTGCTGTGTGGGGGCTTTCTCTAGTTGTGGCGAGCAGGGGCTACTCTTCATTGTGGTGTGCAGGCTTCTCACTGCGGTGGCTTTTTTTTATTGCGGAGCATGGGCTCTAGGTGCAGGGGCTTCAGTAGCTGTGGCTCATTGGCTCTTAAGAGCGCAGGCTCAGCAGTTGTGGCGCACGGGCTTAGTTGTTCCACGTCACGTGGGATCTTCCCGGACCAGGGCTCGAACCCGTGTCCCCTGCACTGGCAGGCGGATTCTTCACCACTGCGCCACCAGGGAAGTCCTCAGGTTGGTCTTGTTTAAGCAAACTATATGATGGTTGAACCACTAAGGAAAAATTTGGAATCCAGTTTCTGTAGTAGCCTGCAAGGCCTAGAAAGCCCCTTAATTGCCTTTATGTCTTAGGCGTGGGAAACACCAAAATGCCTTTCATTCTATCTAGATCAATTAAAAGTCCTTCTTTAGATATCATGTGTCCTGAATATTTCACATTAGCTTTACAAAATTGTAATTTTTTTCTTGGACACTTTATGTCCCTTTGTAGCTAGCTTCTGAAGCAAGCACAGGGTGTCTTGCTGACTATTTATCAAAGAATTTTTGAACACAACAACAAATCATCTACATATTGTATCAACAATCACTTATGTGGAAAAACTAGATATTCTAAGTCTGCTTTTAATATCTGGGAAAAGTAAGTGTGGCTCTCGGTATAGCCCTATGGCATCACAGTCTATGTATATCGCTGTTCATTCCAAGTGAAGGCAGAAAGATGTGGGTCATCAGGATGTGCAGGGACACTAGAATGCACTGCAGAGATCTATCCCAGAAAAGAAGTCATTATTCTCAGGAATATAGGACAGTAAGGTATGGAGATCTGGCACTACAGAACGGTGAGGGTTAATAATAGCATTGATAGAGCTCAAATCCTGTACAAATCTTCAACCTTTGCCATTCAGTGTTTTAACAGTCAAAATGGGAGTGTTACAAGGGCTGGTGCAAGGCACAATAAGCCTTTCATTAATGTAAGCTGATATCAAAGATTTTATTCCTTCTCTGGCTTCCTGCCTCAGTGGATATTGACAAACATTGGGCAGGGGGTTATTCTGGTCTATGGTAATTTTAATAGGTTATGTGGAATATATTTTTCTAATGTCAGTAGGATTAATTGCCCATAATCCTTGAGGTACTAAGCCCAGCAGTTTTTCTTGTTCTGCATCACCCTCATCATGGGTCACAAATATTATATGATGAAGGAAATCTGATTACTCCTTCAGTTCTAAAAAATTCCCCCTTTAGGAGTAAAATAAATATGGTCTTCCTGAGTTTCTGATAAACTCTCTACCTATCAGGTGAATAGGGGCACTTTCCACTAGGAAAAAGGAGTGTCTTCCTTTAATTTCTCTGAAGTGTCAATAAAATTCTAAAGGTAATGATTTAAGAGCCTTAATAGGTACATTAGAGACCCCTACCGTGTGCATTGAAGTATTACTCCGAGGGAGGGAGGCTTTGATTTTGGTAGGGTTTAAAACTGAAAAGGTGGCCCCTGTGTTCATGAGGGCTTTGTTTCTCCTTGTATTTTCACTTTTACTTATCCCAGGGTGTTAGAGAAAAGCAAAGGAGAGACTCCCAGTGTTCCCCAGGAGCAGCCCTCTTCTTGCTTAGCTTGGAATTCTGGTTTGAAATCCTGTTTTCGCCTGAAATCTTTCTGCATTTTTCTGCAGCTCCTTCTCTCATGACCAGATTTTCTACAGTAAAAGCAAATTCTATATTCCTTTGTCAGTCATGGATTGAACAGGGGTTTGTTAAACAGAGACTGACCTTGATTACTTAATTGGGACAATTGAAAGTTTATAATCTTTTTTTTTTTTTTAAATTAATTTATTTTGGCTGTGTTGGGTCTTCGTTTCTGTGCGAGGGCTTTCTCTAGTTGCGGAGAGCAGAGGCCTCTTCATCGTGGTGCGCGGGCCTCTCACTGTCGCGGCCTCTCCCGTTGCGGAGCACAGGCTCCAGACGCGCAGGCTCAGTAGTTGTGGCTCACGGGCTTAGTTGCTCCGCGGCATGTGGGATCTTCCCAGACCAGGGCTCGAACCCGTGTTCCCTGCATTGGCAGGCAGACTCTTAACCACTGCGCCACCAGAAAAGCCCCCCTAATCTTTATAGATGTATTTGTCTTCTTCTTTTTAATGGTTTTGGAACATTGGCCACTGTGATAAGGGTGTTTGTATGTAATGCAGACCAACCTAAATCGTGCCTTTTAATTAGGCACGGGACTTCCCTGGTGGCGCAGTGGTTAAGAATCCTCCTGCCAATGCAGGGGACATGGGTTCGAGCCCTGGTCCGGGAAGATCCCACATGCCGCGGAGCAACTAAGCCCATGTGCCACAACTACTGAGCCTGCGCTCTAGAGCCCGCGAGCCACAACTACTGAGCCCATGTGCCACAACTAGGGCTTCCCTGGTGGCGCAGTGGTTGAGAATCTGCCTGCCAATGCAGGGCACACGGGTTCGAGTCCTGGTCTGGGAAGATCCCACATGCCACGGAGCAACTGGGCCCGTGAGCCACAATTACTGAGCCTGCACGTCTGGAGCCTGTGCTCGGCAACAAGAGAGGCCGCGATAGTGAGAGGCCCGCGCACCGCGATGAAGAGTGGCCCCCACTTGCCACAACTAGAGAAAGCCCTCGCACAGAAACGAAGACCCAACACAGCCATAAATAAAGTAAATAAATAAAATTTGAAAAAAGAAAATGCTCCCTATTAATTAGGCACGATTAGCCAATTTCTCATCTATGCCTTCTGAAACAGCAGAGTTAAACAAAGGATCATTTTCGTGGTGAAAGAATGATTCAGGTGTCATGCCAGAATATTGTTTAAAAGTTTTCTTGAGCCCCTCATAATAATTCAGAATTTATTCATCTGGTCTTTGTTTATACTGCTGAATCTTTGTCCAGTCTACAGTTTTGGGGAAGAGCTCTGGGATAAATCCGAGCCATTTATGACCTAATTTCTTGCATTCAACTCAAGCCTATGGACTATGCAAATCAAAATCTGTTAAGGGGTGTTTCCTTTCTGCTTTCTCCATCCATTCCTTTGCCTGACTTTCAGAAACTAAGAGCTATATTAATTGATACAGTCTGAAAACCTGGACTAATAGGTTCAGATGGTTAACTCAGATTCCTTAGCAAATCCCAATGCGTCTTGACTAGGACCAGGAAATTCCTTAACTAAAGCTCTAAGTTCTGCTCATGTCAAGGCTGTGTACCTAGGCACCAAGGATAGTTCACCTCTTCCTGTAATAGGTATCTCCTTAAAGGGGGCTATAATTACTTCGTTTTTTAAATTTTTATTTTATTGAAATATAATTGATTTACTATAATTACTTCTGATTTTATGTCCTCCTTTACTGGGGGAGAGGAAGCAGCAGGTGGCAGAGGTGACAGAAGAGAGAAAGAGATGGCATCTGGGTCAGGCAGTTCAGATAAAAGAGGATATGAGGGAGTAGCAAAGGGAGAGGCAGGGTTAACACTAGTGATTTTATAAAATTCCAATATCATTTCAAGCCATTTTGTTGTTGTTGTTGGTTTTCTGCAAAGAAGTTACTTTATCATTTCCTCTTTTAGAAGCCTCTAAAGACCAATCAAAATAAGCATTCCATTCAGCCTATTTGATCTTATGGCCATCTTTCTCTAGCTTCGCACACACACAAAAATTAATTTTAGAATGTCAGAAGAACCTCAATTTGGCCATTTTAGGTTGACATCTCCTTTAGTATAGTTTCCCCAATTAACTAAGTATTTGCAAGTATAAATTCTATACGTATTGTACATGAGCCTGGCTGGGGTGTTAGTTAGAGGTTGGCAATCTGTTTCTCCTTTTTCTTTGGTTCTGAAAGCTCTGTTTCCCATTCCAGGGCTGGTGTGCCAAGATAAAAGTGCTAGTGATTGTGTGATAGGCCAACATGCTGTTTGTGAGCTTAACTCCTCTAGGTGTCGCCCTAGAGTCATTTCAGCTCTTTTACGTGTCTAGGTTTCTCCCTCCAGCAGTCTAAAACTGACATAGGTGCTCAGAACGCTCAGTGGCCAGCTCTCATATGTAGTTCTGGGACAAGAAGTTTTTAAATTACATGAGTGAGTTTGCCTATGGGACTGCTACATGGTATGAGGACTTGCTTCCACCACTCCTGAAAGTTTCTCAGTTGCCTAAGAAAGCCACTGCTGCCCAGGAGATGTTCCTTTTCTTCTTCAGAGCTGAAAGCTCTTATGTGATATTTTGACTTTTATTCCAACAAACTCAAAGTAGCCAATTCAAGGAAAAGCAATAGGCCAGTCTCCTAGCTAATCACCCAGTCCAAAGCCACTCAGTGTCTTTCAACTGAGTAAAATCATCCCAGTGTATTTTTTTTTTTTTTTTTTTTTTTGGCCATGCTGTGTGGCCTGCAGGATCTTAGTTCCCCCCAACAGGGATCGAACCTGTGACCCCAGCAGTGGAAGCTCGGAGTCCTAACCCCTGGATCGCTAGGGAATTCCCTTTTCCTCCCTTTCTTTTTTTTGCTTGGTTTTGTTTTGTTTTTCTTTTTTGCCAGTGTCTTTCAATTGGGGTAACCCCCGTGTCTTTCAACTGAGCAAAATCTTCTGTTTTTCAAATGGGGTAACCCAGGTACCTCTTCCTGAAGCTAAGTTCAAGGAAAACCTATTCCTCACAGCAAGGAGTCTATCCACCACAGAATAAAACTTAGGATCAGCAGCTAATAACGGGAGATCCAACACCCAGGAGAGACTCACCTAAATTCTCCTGGACTCACCTAGCAGACAGGGGGGCACAAGGGGCCTCTGCTGGTACCAAAGTTCCAGATCCTCACAGAGTTCAGGCAAAGGAGAGAAGTCTACTCTGCATCCCTTCGTCATTGCCAAAACTATCTACTGAATAAAAGCACACAACTTAAAAGTTGTAAGTTAAGTTTTATTCGGGGACCTTATTGAGGACGATAGCCCAGGAGGCAGTCTCTCAGATTGCTCTGAGGAACTGCTCCAAAGAGGGTCCAGGATATATATAGGGGTATTTTGCTGGGCAAAAAAAAAAAGCAAAACAAAACATGTAGTTGAAATTCAAAAGATGACTGCGAATTAGGAAGAACAGATATCTCAAGTTAATGCTTTTAGTGATTTTCTATGTATGGGAAGATGCGAGAATCTGGGTTCACTGAAATTATTCCATATATATATGCCTGTTAACTATCTAGGGCCAGTTTCCAAAGCACAGAATGCTTCCTATTTTTCTCCATCCTGAATTCCTCTCATGGCACAATGAGGGGTAGGTGACTTGGTGCGTGACTGCAGTGGCTAATGGCTTGATCCTTGTAGAACAGGGATGGCAGGCAACATTCTTTGTTTACACCTCTCTCCCCAGCACCATGGGAGCCTGAAATTCAACAGCTTCACAACTATAGTAGCTGTGAAAAACAGTAGTTTAGCGGCCACTGTAGGGGACAGAATGGATTTGGAGCTCTCTAAAAGCCCTATCCCTAGAGGGCTGTCACTAGTTGACTTGTCTGATAGCTCACGGAAAAGCTCTATTATCAGGACTTGTCTTCATTTGACCTATTTCAGAGTACACTCTGTGAAAACAGCTTGACATACACAGCATTTGTCAAAAAGAAAAAAAAATCAGTGGCACAACAAAAGAAAAAATAGGTAAATTGGATTTAAACAAAATTAAACTTTTATGCTTCTTATGACAGCACCAATAAAATGAAAAGACAACACATGCAAAGGGAAAAAATATTGGCAAATTTTATTTCTGATAAGGGGTTTGTGTCTAGAATATGTACAGAACTCATACAATTCAACAATGAAAATAAAAATAACCCAGTCGAAAATGGAGAAAGGATTTGTACTGACATGTCTCCAAAGAAGATATACAAATGGCCAACAAACACATGAAAAGATGCTCAACATCAATAGCCATTAGGGAAAAACTAATCAAAATCACAATGAGATACTACTTCACACCTGCTGGATTACTATAATCAAAAACAAAGCAAAACAAAACAAAGTGGGCCGCTCATGCCCCACAGATCTGGTGCCTCAGGGCCTTCTTGCTGGGACTTCCGCGCTGCAGGGGATGGGCGGTGGTGGCCGGGCGTCTGCCGGGCTGAGGGCTCCTGCTGGGCCCCACTAAAATGTCAGTGGATGGAAAGAAGCAAAGACTCCTCCCTCCCTCCCTCCCTGTTTATAAATCTGTGATTTTCCCCATGAGGACCTTAAATAGCATCTCCAGGAGAGGAGATCTAACCATGTACCTCCTCAGCAAAGTCGCACCCCGGTCAGGAAATGCCTGGAGGCAGCACAGCGATTGCAGTTTCTAGTTTCCGCAGTGAAAGACCAGGGGTCCGCAATCCCGGGCGTGGACCTACACCGCCCTGCGGCCTGTTAGGAGCTAGGCCACACAGCGGAGGGCGAGCGGCAGGCGAAGGAACGAAGGTTCCTCTGCTGCACTTCCTCGCTCCCCATGGCTCGCATTACTGCCTAAACCGTCCCTGCCCCGCCCTCGTCCGTGGAAAAACTGTCTTCCACAAAACCGGTCCGTAGTGCCAAAAAGGTTGGGGACCGCTGGTGTAGATGTCCAGAGTGCGCCCCCGAAGGGCAGAAAGAGAAGAGAGTGAAGGCCTAGAAAGATGAGAATATTGGAGCACAGATGAGTTCAGTAACTTAACCAGTTCACGAAAGGAGAAAAGGTGGGAGTGGAGAGAAGAGTTCAACTCAGGCGGAGTCCAGAACTATAATTATCATCACAGTGACAAATACCGATGGCGGAGCCAACAACCAGAAGACACAATAGCAATCTTTGATGGATGCCTCGCCTTCAGCTGGAGTACTGGCTGTGTTTAGATGAAGATGACAGGCAGGTGAATTTGCAGTCATAGCTCAAAAAAGTGTGTAGGCCTGGGGTAAGTCCTAGGCAACCTGGAAGTTTCTTATATGCCTGAGGATTGAAGTCTTTGAATGCACACAGATTCTTACATAAAAGTGAAGGAGAACTTGAAGGAAAGATGTTCTGGAAATCTAACAAATATGAATAAAAAAAGACTGGAAATTTGTTAAATACATACATACATACATACACAAACTACAGCAACAACAAATGGAAAATAACAAGTGTTGGCAAGGATATGGAACAACTAAAACCCTCATTTCCTGCTGGTGGGAATGTAAAATGGTGCAGTTTCTTTGGAAAACAGTTTCGATTCTCAAAAATTTAAACATAGAGTTACCATATATGACTCAACAATTCCACTTCTAGGTATACCCAAGAGAATTGAACACATACTTCCAGAAAAAAAAATGAAACCGGTACACAAAAGTTCATAGCAGCATTATTCATAACTGACAAAAAGTAGAAAAAAATGCCCATTCACTGATAAATGAATGAAAAATGTCAATATCAATGCAGTGGAGTATTATTTGGCCATAAATAGGAACAGAGTTCTGATACATGCTACAACCTTGATGAACCTTGAAAACATTAAGTGAAAGAAGGGTAGATATAGAAGGGCACATATTGTATGATTCCATCTGCATGAAATATCCAGAATAGGCAAATCCATAGAGACAGAAAGTAGATTAGTGGTTACCTGGGACTGAGGGGCTGGGCATATGGAGGGTTAGCAGGAAATGGATAGTCCCTGGTAACAGGTATGGAATTTCTTTGGGGGGTGATGAAAATGTTTTGGAATTAGTCTTGATTGTTGTACAACTATCTAAATCATTTAGAAATCTAGTTTTTATATCATGACTGTAGTAAAAAACAAGTGAATTGTAAACTTTAAAAAGATGAACTTCAATATATGTGAATTTATATCTCAATAAAGTTATTTTAAAAAAATACTTTATTTCCTTTTTATTGCTGAATAGTGTTTCAGAGGATATATGTACCATAGTTTGTTTAAACATTCACAATTGAAGGACATTCAGATTTATTTCCAGTTTTTGGCTATCATGAATAAAGCAATGATTGCTTGATATGAAACAATACTCATTTTTAGAATACACAACTCATTTTCATGTTGAATCCACCCAATTTCAGGGAAATTCAAGCCAAAACAATAGCAATAATAATAATAATAATCAGTTAGCACATGTATTATTTTTATTAATAAAGACTAAAATACTCCATTTTTTATTCCTTTACTTTACTAAAGCTCACATACCTTAAAAGTCAAGATTTATGATATATGCATGCTGTATATTAGAACAGCCATTCTCTGCTTTGTCCAGTATCAAGGCCCATTGTTTTATTTCCTATATGGCCTTTTCACATGCTGGAATTTTTAGTGCATTGACTTATTTACTCTTTATTTTCTGTCTCCCCCACTAGAATGTGCACTCCATTATGAGGGAGGCCATGTCTCTCTTTTTCACCAGTTCCTAGCATATTGCCACACATGGAGTCAGGACTCATGAAAGAAGAAATAAACGAATGTGTTTGGTGCTTATTTGCATTTATATGACAAACACCTGCATTTATAGATCACATCATTTAGTGAGTTATCTATCTGTGAGGGAGAGCTATTATTGCACCATTTTTTTCTGGTTGCCATAGCAACCCGCTGGCCTCCAGAGCTACAAGTTAATTCTGACGCACTTATTTTCCCAGAAGTCCCACAGCATTTTCAATTATGAGATAATGATGCTATTATAAATCACATTTCTCATACTATAAAGGGGCATTGTGGGGTTTTCACTTTATCTTTTATGAAAATGGCAGAGAATTACAAAGGAAACAAATCTGTTCAAACCGATAAATGCTAGGAAAAACAGAACAAAACAGTATGACACACATCTCCTCTCCTAATCCTTTCCTCCAAGCTCTCCACCTTTCCATAAGCATCTGTGAATTTGGTTTAGTTTTCTGTCCAAGTTGTTACAGAAGTTTTGAAAGGTAAATACTACAAAATAAGCTCTAAAGAGTTCTGTTACAGCTTAAATATTTTCTCATTTTCTCCTTGTTGCTTTTTTCTTAAAATGTCATGTGAAGGTAGTAAATGATAATAGTCTTACAAAAATTGAGTTTTGCTCTGAAAAGATCCACTGTAAGGTAATTCTCTATCCCTCTCTCCTCACATTTTAGGGACCGGAACTGAGAAAATTTTTATTAAACTGAGTTAGTCATCATAAAATGC
Source organism: Eschrichtius robustus (assembly GCF_028021215.1). Taxonomy (NCBI): domain Eukaryota; kingdom Metazoa; phylum Chordata; class Mammalia; order Artiodactyla; family Eschrichtiidae; genus Eschrichtius; species Eschrichtius robustus. Next base: position 26,057,314 of record NC_090841.1, read on the forward strand.
TCATTATTTTCAGTCCAATAAGATGGGATTTACCTGGCCCATTCAACCAGCCATGATTGTAGGTTTTAAAAGGCAGAGTCTGTTTTCTAATGGTGGATACCCTAAGGGGATTTTACATGTATTTTATGCTATATTTTCTCTTCTGTAGGTTTTGGTCACATATATTGTACTAGGGAGAGTCAGGCACCACCCAGTTCCAAGTAGATTCTATAATAAATACTTCACTACACCCTTCCTCTGTGCAGTTCTAATATATAGGGTTGTAATACAAACAGTAAACAGTCTCATAACTTTATCTAAAAGAAGTGATGCCGCAATTAGCTTACCTACTGGGTCTTGACATTATAAAAGCAGTAGCTACTTCAATATATTCAGCCATCTTCAGTACTATATGATGAGGATATTGTCAGGAGAATAAAGAGAAAGATAAGGAGGGATAATATAGAGTGTAGTGTCAAGACTGCAGATTTTGGTAACTAAACCCCTGAGGTATTTTGATTTACTATTTGTAAGGACATCATTTTAGTCTTCTAGAAATCTCCATGCCTTTTAATTTTTTTTAAGTAAGCACTGAATCCTACACAACATTTAGTTCAGATGTCAAACCTTTGAAACAACTAAACCTAGATATCTGCCTATTGAGAAAAATTGAAAATTGTCCGCTCAAATGGCAGGTTTTGTCAAGAAAGGATCAGATGTCCAGCCAGAAACATCTTTCAACGATTGCTTGGTAGAGTCACTGTTTCCCAGGTCTAATTTTCTGCTTTAGAAGTTTGGGTATTCAGTTATTACTATACCTTGATGTGGTTGGGTTTGGGTACTGAATCAGATTAACCAAACCATCAAGAATCAAATGTACAGGGGACTTCCCTGGTGGTGCAGTGGTTAAGAATCTGCCTGCCAATGCAGGGGACATGGGTTTGAGCCCCGGTCTGGGAAGATCCCACATGCTGCGGAGCAACTAAGCCTGTGCGCCACAACTACTGAGCCTGCGCACCACAACTACCGAAGCCCGTGTGCCTAGAGGCCGTGCTCTGCAACAAAGAGAAGCCACCGCAAGGAGAAGCCTGTGTACCACAATGAAGGGTAGCCCCTGCTCGCCGCAACTAGAGAAAGCCCGCATGCAGCAACGAAGACCCAACACAGCCAAAAGTAAATAATAAATAAATTAATTTAAAAAAAGAATCAAATGTACAAAAACCATAATACTGGTATATTAACTTATAATTAGAAAATACAGCTTTCAAATAACTAGATAGATACTGATGATTTCTGACCAGCACATATTCTTCTTTTTTTTAATAGTGAATGAAGGATGTTTATTCTTTTTTTTTAAATTTTTATTGGCGTATATTTGATTTACAATGTTGTGTTACTTTCTGCTGTACAGCAAAGGGAATCAGTTATACATATACATATATCCACTCTTTTTTAGATTCTTTTACAGAGCTTTGAGTAGAGTTCCCTGTGCTATACAGTGGGTCCTTATTAGTTACCTATTTTATATACAGTAGTGTGTATACGTCAATCCCAATCTCCCAATTTATCCCTCCCCAACCCCTTACCCTCTGGTAACCGTAAGTTTGTTTTCTGTTTTGTAGATAAGTTCATTTGTACCCTTTTTTTAGATTCCACGTGTAAGCAATATCATGATATTTGTCTTTGTCTGACTTACTTCACTCAGTATGACAATCTCTAGGTACATCCATACTGCTGCAAATGGCATTATTTTGTTCTTTTTATTGGCTGAATGATATTCCATTCTATATATGTACCACATTTTTTTTTTTTTTTGTACCACATCTTCTTTATCCACTCCTCTGTCGATGGACATTTAGGTTGCTCCCATGTCCTGGTTATTGTAAATAATGCTGCAATGAACATTGGGGTGCATGTATCTTTTCAAATTATGGTTTTCTCCAGATATATGCCCAGGAGTGGGATTGCTGGGTCGTATGGTAATTCTATCTTTAGCTTTTTAGGGAACCTCCATACTGTTCTCCATAGTGGCCGCATCAATTTACATTCCCACCAACAGTGTAGGAGGGTTCCCTTTTCTCTACACCCTCTCCAGCATTTATTGTTTGTAGACTTTTTGATGATGGCCATTCTGACTGGTGTGAGGCGATAGCTCATTGTAGTTTTGATTTGCATTTCTCTAATAATTAGTGATGCTGAGCATCTTTTCAGGTGCTTTTTGGCCATCTGTATGTCTTCTTTGGAGAAATGTCTATTTAGTCTTCCACTCACTTTTTGACTGGGTTGTTTGTTTTTTTGATATTGAGCTACATGAGCTGTTTGTATATTTTGGAGATTAATCCCTTGTCAGTTGCTTTGTTTGCAAATATTTTCTCCCGTTCTGTGGGTTGTCTCTTCATTTTGTTTATGGTTCCCTTTGCTGTGCAAAAGCTTTTAAGTTTAATTAGGTCCCATTTGTTTATTTTTGTTTTTATTTTCATTACTCTAGGAGGTGGATCGAAAAAGATCTTGCTGCAATTTATGTCAAAGAGTGTTCTGCCTATGTTTTCCTCTAAGAGTTTTCTGGTATCCGGACTTACATTTAGGTCTTTAACCCACCACATGGACAGTTTCTTTGGATAGAGCTGGATCTATAATACCCATGATGGCATGGCTAAGTCTTTCCTAGGCTTCTGTACTGGTACTACTCCCCCATCCCTCTGGTTCCCATATACTTTCCTTTACCATTTTTCCTTCACTTCATTTCTATAGCTACATCATTTACTAAATCAGACTAATAGTAAAGTTGTGGAGTGGGACCTACTTTGCCTCTTTAAGATTACATGTCTTCTCTGATTATTTTCTTTGCAATTTAAGTTTTTGTGGGGCATGTATACATACAACAATTTCCAATTTTTTGTGTGTTTTGGGGGTGGAGGAACCTGTGTGTTTTTTTGGCCTCCATGCACTACTAAGTCTTTAACCTATCATCAGCATATCATTAACCATGTATCAGTGATTTGGTCATCTTAGTATTATTAATTTTTGTGAAATGTTACTATGCAGAGGGCACAGGGAAGGACATCTTTTATGATTGTGTATATGATGAATTTCATAAATTTGGAGATGGATCAACTATGTGATTTTAGGTATAAGTTTAGTGAAATATTGAACATAATCCATCCTGTTTTTCCCATGGTTGGAATATATAAATATTGAAGGATTAATTACTATGTTCAGTTCAATTTAAAGTGGAAAACCTAAAGCACAATCTTGGTAGAAAAGTGTAAAGCAAAATTATTCTTTGTGTAGAAATGTAGTAATTGTACAAATTTGTGCAAAATTTATCTTCAGATATTGTCTCATTAAATGAAATAATATATGATAGCTTATGATAAAATGTTTAATATGAAGTAGATGATCAAAAATATTAATGCCTCATAATATTATGGAGAAAATGTTCAACATAAAATAACAGGTATCAGTCATACCAACAACCAAGAAAATCACAACTTGAATAAGAAAAGACAATCAACTGATTCACCACAGATAAATCAGGTGTTAGAATTATCTCAGAGTTTAAAGCAGGCATCTAAAAAATGCTCTAATAACGTGTTATAAATTCTCTTGAAATAACTGAATATCAGAAAATATCAGTAAAGAAAATGAAGTTATTCTTTAAAAGTGCAAATTATAAAGTTGGAAAATATCATAACTACTCTACTGGATGGGCCAAATAGTAGAGTGGAGATGACAGAGGATAGAATCAGTATCCTTCAGGACATGTCAATAGAATTTACCCAATCTGAAAAACAGAGAGGAAAATAGACTAGGAAAAAAATGAACAGGGCCTCAAGGGCCTGTGGGACAATGACAAAGTATCTAACATTTGTATCATGAAAGTCCCATGAGGGGAGGAAGAGAATGGAACTGAAAGAATATTGGAAGAAATAATTGCTGAAAACTTCCCAAATTTGTTAAAAGACACAAACCTACAGATTCAAGAATCTGAGCAAACCCCAAATGATAAAAACCTAAAGAAATCCCTTCTAATTAAGCTTAACACCATAATTAAGCTTCTTGAAACCAAAGACAAAGAAAAAACCTTGAAAGAAGCCAGAGGAAAGTGACAAATTACCTGTAGGACAACATCAATGTGAATAACAGAGGATATCTCATCTAAAACCAGGGCGAGCAGAAGGAAGTGGCACAAAATTTGTGTGTGTGTGTGGTTTTTGTTTTTTGGGTTTTTTGGTGGGGGGGGGGGATGTAAATAACAGAAATTTATTTTCTCAAGGTGCCAGCAAAATTGGTTTCTGGTGATGCCCCTCTCCTTGGCTTGGAGATGGTAACCTTCTAACTGTGTCCTCACATGGTCTTTTTTCTCTTTTGCTCTCTCTTCCTCTTCTTTTTGTTTTTAAAATTGAAGTATAACTGACCTACAACACTGTTAGTTCCAGATGCACAGCATAGTGATTCAATATTTGTATAAATCACAAAATGATCACCATGATAAGTCTAGTTATTATCTGTCATCATATAAAGTTATTACAATATTATTGATCATATTCCCTATGCTTTACATTTCATCCCCATTACTCACTTATTTCATGACTTCTCTATCTCTTCCCTTTGAGCCTATGTGTGTCCTTACATCAGAAGAGTCTCTTATAGGCAGCATATAATTGGTTCTTGTTTTGTTTTGTTTTGATCCTTTTGACTGGTGACTTCAATCTATTTACATTTAGAGTAATTGTTGATACCTAGGGATTTACTGATGCCATCTTATTAATTGCTTTTGGGGCCTTTTGTAATTCCATTGTTTCCTCCTCCCCCTGTTTTTGCCTACCTTTGTAAATTGGTGATTTTCCATGGTGGCATGCTCTGTTTCCTCTTTATCTTTTGTGAATCCACTCTAGGTTTTTGCTTTGTGGTTATCGTAAGATTTCCATAAAACTTCTGATAGATAAAACAGTTTATTTTAAGCTGATAGAAAATTAAATTCAATCACATATAAAAGCTCCACACTTTTGCCCTGGCCTTTTATATTTTTGATGTTATACTTTACCACTTTTTTCAATTGTATATCCATTAACAAATATAGTAGCTATAGTTATTTTATTACTCTGTTCTTTTAACCTTTATACTATAGTTAAGGGGTTAATACACGATCCTATTACAGAATTAGAGTTTTCTAAATATGATTGTATATATACCCTTACCAGTGTGTTAGATACTTTTGTATGTTTTCATTTCACTAATTAGCATCTTTTCCTTTCTGCTTGAAGTACTCCATGTAGCATCTATTGCAAGGCAGGTCTGGTGGTGGTGAAGTCCCTCAGCTTTTGTATGTCCAGGAAAGTCTTTACTTCTCCTTCATAACTTTGCTGGATAGAGTATTCTTGGCTGGCATTTTTTTCCCCATCAATATTCTGAATATGTCATTCCACTCTCTCTTGGCCTATACAGTTTTTCCTGAGAAATCTGCTGGCTGACTAATGGGGTTCATTTTTAGGTTATGATCTTTTTTATCCTGGTTTCTTTTTAGAATTCTGTCACTATGTTTGATTTTTGACAGTTTCATTATAATGTGTCTTGGAGAAGGTTGTTTTGCATTGAGATGATAGGATGATCTCATGAACTTGGATGTCCAATTCTCTACCCAGGATTGAGACATTCTCAGCTATTATTTCTTTAAATAAACTTTCTGACCACTTCTCCCACTCTTGTCCTTCCAGAACCCTCATTATTCTAATATTTGTACATTTGATGGCATCCCATATATCACATAGGCTTTCTTTGGTCTTTTTCATTCTTTATTCTTTGTTTTCCACTGATTGTCTTGTTTCAAAGTTCCTGTCCTCTAGATCATTTATTCTGTTTTCCATTTGGTCTACTCTGCTGTGGATACTCTCTATTGCGTTTTTTGCTGTATTCATTTGTTGTTTTTTTTTCAGCTCCAGGATTTTTGTTTGGTTCTTTTTTATTATTTATATTTCTGTTAAATATCTCATTTTGTTCATGTATTATTTTACTCATTTCATTGAATTGTCTACTTGTGTTTTCTTTTAGCCCCTTGTGTTTCCTCAAAACAACTGCTTTGAATTCTTTATCAGCTAGATCACAAAATTCTGTGCCTTTGAGTTTGGTTATTGGAGGATTGTTATCTTTTTTTCATGACATGTTTCCTTGATTCTTCATGTTCCTTGTAGTTTTGCATTGCTGCTTTCTCATTTGAAGTAGCAGAAAGCTCTTCAAATCTTTACTAGTTGCCTTCAGGTGGGATATACTGTTTGTTGGCCCTGTTATATCAGAAATCTTCTCTGACCTTTTATGGATACACCTGCTTTGCACTTCTTGCTCTCTCTCATGGTAGGACTCTTAGGCCTTTTTTGTCTTCTCCCGTTTTTTGTTTTTTGCCTCACCACACAGCTTGAAGGATCTTAGTTCCCCGACCAGGGATTGAACCCCAGCCCACGGCAGTGAAAGCCTGGAGTCCTAACCACTGGACCACCATTCTCCCGGTATTTATAACTCACCAGGCTGGCTGCTGAAAACTTCTCTTTTGTTTTCTAGAAGGTGGAGCTACAGCTCAAGTTTGTGGTTTCTCCCTTGCCCACAGACCCTGGTCTATTTTTTGGACAACGACTCTGCCAGACAGAGCTCACTCTCACTGCTGCATTCAGGAGTGCACACAAGGAGCCAGCCACAGACTTGGGCGAGGTGTGGGTTTAGCACACAGGGCATTGGTGGTGCCCTTGGGCCTAGTGGGGGGATCCTAGGGTGAGGTACTCCCAGAGGGTCTTGGGTGGAATTCCTACAGAAATCCTGGGTGCAGTCATCAGAACTGTGTTCCTTTAATGCCTTTTGATATTCTTTATCTTTCCTGATATCCCTCCCCCCAGTTATGGACACCCCACCTCAGTACTCTGCGTGCTACTGGAGAGAAACGGGTTTCTCCAGCAGCATCCCATACAGCTGGAGAAGCTGAGCGCTCAAACACCACTTTTTTCTCTCCGCTATGGGAGGGGTCACAGCTGGCTAGTTCTGGAGTGTTACCTGGCGGGAGTGGTGGCACTGGCAAAGTTCTTCTTACCATCTCCTATGTGTCCAAACTCGTATGTGTTTATATTTTTGGCTGCAACTATGTGCTGGAATCTCCCTTTGGGAAGGTTCACTTCTACAAAGTCTCTGTTGTCTCTGGGTTTCTGCCCAAGTCAGCACTCTCTAGGTTTTCCCAACTGCAGCCTAGAAGGGGTTAAGGAGGTTCATCAACTCTTGCTGTTTCTGCAGCCCATACTGAGGACTGTCTGCCTATCACCAGAGGCACAGGTGAGCAAGACTCCTACCATGTCCCTTGGCAGATGGTGCTGGATCCCTCAATTTGCACGGAGGAACTTTTGTTAATGGATGGATGTTTAAATAGTTGTTAAAAAGGACAAACAAGAGAGATGTCTTACACCACCGTGATGCTGATGTCATTCCCCATATAAACTTTAGAATTAGTTTGTTGTTATCCATAAAATAACTTTCCAGGATATTGGTTGGAATTGCTTGAATCTATAGATCAAATTGGGAAGAAGCATTGTTACTTTTATTTTAAAAGAGTATTTACAAATTATGAAGAATTTGAGTCACTCAATAACAATGAGCAGCTCCAGGATACAGATTATAAGGTTCTTTAGGAGTTGAATGAATTCTATACAGTATAAACTATAAACCAATATTTAAAGTATTGTCTCCGCTCTACTTCTTTTTTTTAAAATTTTTATTGGAGTATAGTTGGTTTACAATGTTGTATTACTTTCTGCTGTACAGCAAAGTGAATCAGTTATCCATATACATATATCCACTCTTTTTTAGATTCTTTTCCCTTACAGGTCCTTGCAGAGTATTAAGTAGAGTTCCCTGTGCTATACAGTAGGTCCTTATTAGTTATCTATGTTATATACAGTAGTGTGTATATGTCAATCCCAATCTCCCAATTTATCCCTCTCCCCACTCCCCCCCCCAGTAACCATAAGATTGTTTCCCACATCTATAACTCTATTTCTGTTTTCTAAATAAGTTCATTTGTACTATTTTTTTTAGATTCCACATATAAGCGATATCATACGATATTTGTCCTTCTCTGTCTGACTTACTTCACTCAGTATCACAATCTCTAGGTCCATCCATGTTGCTACAAATGGCCCAGCTCTACTTCTCTGCTTCACTTCTTCTTGTTTTTCTTTGGCTTAACTGAATAAGCATCAATGGATGATCTAATAAGAGTAGTCTACTGTGTAGTTTTATGGAAATGACAGTGATAAATAAAACACAGTCCTTACCTTCAGGAGCTTCCAATTGAGTTCCTATGAAAATAATTAACTGTACAACAATGTGGCATGATGAATGTAGCAACTGTTCTGGGGAATGTTTTGGAGTGAGTAAGACAAAGTTTATTATTTGAGGCATTTCTCAGAGAGGAAATATGTGCCAGAGAAGACTAGCTGAAACTATTTTAAGCCTAGTGGAATTATGTGGATGAGAGATATTTTCATTAACTTTTTATTTTGATAAATTTCATGCATACAGAAAAGCTTAAAGAGTATTCCAGTGAACATTATATATGCCACACATAGGTTTAATGATTATTAAAATTTTGCTACATCTGCCTTCTTTCTTTCCCCTTTCTCTCTCACATATGTATCTGTGTATATATATGCCTATATGTGTGTTTGTGTGTTTGTTTGTTTTGTCCAATTTGGGATCCAACTAGGATTCAAACATTCCATTTGATTGCATGCTTCTGTTTTCTAGATTAATCCCTCTAACTTTTTTCCATATGACATTGATTTATTTTATTTATTTTTATTTTTATTTTTTAATTGAAGTATAGTTGATTTACAGTGTTGTGTTAATTACTGCTGTACAGCAAAGTGATTCAGTTATACATATATATATATATATATATATATATATATATATATATATATATATATATTCTTTTCCATTATGGTTTATCATAGGATATTGAATATAGTTCTCTTTATCCATTCTATATATAATAGCTTACATCTGCTAACCCCAGCCTCCCACTCCATCCCTCCCCCAACACCCTCTCCCTTGGCAACCACAAGTCTGTTCTCTATGTCCATGATTCTGTTTCTGTTTCAAAGATAGGTCCATTTGTGTCATATTTTAGATTCCACATATAAGTGATATCATATGGTATTTGTCTTTCTCTTTCTGACGTACTTCACTTAGTATGATAATCTCTAGTTGCATCCATGTTGCTGCAAAGGGCATTTTTTCATTGTTTTTTTTTAATGGCTGAGTAGTATTCCATCATATATAGGTACCACATCTTCTTTATCCATTCATCTGTCGATGGACATTTAGGTTGTTTCCATACCTTGGCTATTGTGAATAATGCTGCTATGAACATAGGGGTGCATGTATCTTTTTGAATTATAGTTTTGTCTGGATATTGCCCAGGAGTGGGATTGCTGGATCATATGGTAATTCTATTTTTAGTTTTCTGAGGAACCTTTATACTGTTTTCCAAGTGGCTACACCAACTTACATTCCCACTAACAGTGTAGGAGGGTTCCCTTTTCTCCACATCCTCTCCAGCGTTTATTTGTAGACTTTTTAATAATGGCCATTCTGAGTGATGTGAGGTGGTACCTCATTGTAGTTTTGATTCGTATTTCTCTATGACATTGATTTTTGAACAATCCAGCAAAGTTGTTTTGTAGAGCAATTTACATTCTGGATTTGTCTGGCTGCTTCCGTATAGTGTTGGTAACTGTATGTTTAATTTTGTGTGTCAACTTGAGTGGATCACAAGGTGCCTGGATATTTGGCCTGGATATTTTTTCTGGGTGTGTCTGTGAGGATGTTTCTAGAGGAGATTAGCATTTGAACTGATAGACAGTAAAGCACATTGCCCACCCCACTATAGGTGGGAATCATCCAATCCACTGAAGGCCAGAATAGAACAAAAGGGCAGAGGAAGAGAGAATTCACTCTCTCTGCCTGAATGAATTGAGACATCAGTCCTCTCCCACCCGCTGGCTGGGATTTGTACCATCAGTGCTTCTTTCTCAAGCCTTCGGACTCAGACTTGAACTACACCACTAGCTTTCCTGGCTATTTAGCTTACAGACAGCAGATCACGGGACTTCTCAGCCTCTATATTCATATAAGCCAACTCCTTGTTATCTATCTATCTATCTATTCTTCTAACAAAGGGTATGACAGTGGCAGTGGGACGTCTCTTCCAAGATCAGGTTATGGAAAAAACTGACGTGGGCTCCATCTCTCTCTCTCTCCTTTCATGCTGGGATAGTGTGGTATGGGGAGAATCTGAGGCCCTCATTCCAACAATATTTAAGAAGCTGAAGCCTGATAATTTTGTGAAAGAGCTTGTGAACAGGTTCTGCAGCGCCTGTAGAGTTTCGAAGATGACTGCACCCCTGGCCTACAGCTGTTGCAACCTCACGAGAAACAGCGAGCCAGGAAAACCCACCTAAATCTTTCCTGGATTTCTGGTTGGCAGAAACTGCAGGGTAATAAATGTTGCTTATTTTAAAGATGCTGAACTTGAGTGTTACTTGTTTTCCAACAATAAGTATTTACCCAAAACTGTTCATCTCATGGTTTTAGCATCCACTAACAATCACTGCCTGACTCTATGTTTACTAGTTGCTATTCTTCTGGAAAGAAAGCTTTCTTTGATTTTTATGTTTTTTCTGAGTTGAAAGATAATTACATCTTATTTGAATCAATAATGTTATTTCCACTTCGAAAGCAAGACGGCAGATTAGGAGGTTCCAGGTTTTGGTCCCCCTCACGGAAAGACCAATAAGCAACTATTCACAGACACAACTATTCTTGGGTGTGGAATTCCCTGGCGGTCCAGTGGTTAGGACTCCATGCTTTCACTGCGAGGGCCGGGGTTCGGCAAAAAAAAAAAAAAAAGAGTACACCTTTGTGAAAATCCTAGAACCCAGGGTTGAGGATGAAGCACCCCTTGAACAACAAAACTGAGAAAAGCCACATTAAGTGGGTAAGAGGAGTGGTTTCACTTTGACCATGTGCCTGCCCCTCCCCCAGGCTGGCACAGTGCCACACAGACAGCGTTCCCCTGCACCTACAGTTTCTCCAGCGGGGAAAAGAGAGCCCGAGATTGACATCCTGCTTGGCCAGTGTTCTGGAGTGCTCTCCCGGGGGCACGCTTCCGTCTCATCTCGTAGGAAACACTGGGTGAATCCGCAGGGCTACACCAAATGGGGTCAGCTAGAAACAAGGTAGGAGAGCAGGGCTCACAGCAACCAGTGCAGGGGTCATGCTGTGGCACGGCGCTCCTGCTGGTGAGGGCGGCCAATCAGAGCGCCCAGCCAGGGACTGCATCCACCCACGCATCCGAGCTAGTTGCTCCCCATCTGGCCAGAGAGCACACTCAGCAGCTCTATCCGGTTCTGGTACACAACCAGCAGTGCAGCCAGGCCGTGGAGCTCGTTCTACCGCCCCAAGGGCACCGGGAGCCAAGCTAGCAGCCTTGCCCAAACGCAGAGCGCGCTGTCTCTCCCCACCCATCCGGAGGAGCCCGTGTAAGGCGCCTGCACAGTAAACCTGTCAATCTGTAGAGCCTAGCCTTCAGCCCCGCGTGCACTGCAGCCTATGGCCCCGCCTGTTTGTTGAGTGTAGCCTGCAGCCGAACCTGGACAGAAAGCCCCGTTAGTTCCCCTGCCCAGCTGTGGAGCAGAGCTTACAGACTCCCCACCAGGGAGCCCAGAGAGTAACATTGTCTGACTGCAGAACAGAGCCCGCCCCCCAACATTAGAGCACAGGCAACAGCCCTGCCCAGTAGAGACCCCATAGCAAGCCCTGCTTGCCTGGGGGTGCTACCAGCTGACACATGCAGAACCCCAGACTGGGCTGTCTGGCGAAGGGTTTCTCTGCCAAAGTAAATCCGTAGGCTCTGGAAGAGGAGAGCTCTTCCTCAAGTATGCAGATAGCAATGCAAGAATTCAAGAATCACAAGTAATCAGGTAAACAAGACACCATCAAAGGAAACTAATAAAGCTCCACTAACCCTAAAATATTTAGAGTTATGAATTGAATAACAAAGAATTCAGAATAAACTCTTAAAGAAATTCAGTAAATTAGGGAAAAAAACACAGAGATAACTAAACAAAAATAGGAAAACAGTACATGAACAAAATGAGAAGTTCAGCAAAGAAATAGAAATCATTAAAAAAAAAAAATCAGAAATCCTGGAACTCAAGAATGCAATGACTGCACTGAAATATTCAATAGAGAGTTTCAACAGTCAGATGAAAGAATCAGTGAACTTGAAGATAAGTCTTCTGAAATTTTCCAGTCAGAGGATCAAGAAGAAAAAAAGAAAAAGAGTGAAGAAGGCATACGGGACTTATGCAATACCATCAGAGGAAGCATCATTGACATTATGGGAATTCCAGAAAGAGAAGAGAGAGAGAAAAAGGGAAAATAAAATTAGTATAAGTATCTCTTCTGACCACAACAATATGAAACTAGAAATCAATAACAGGAGGTAAATTGGAAAATTCACAAATATGTGGAAATGAAACAATACACTCCTGAACAAATATGGGTCAAAGAAGAAATCAAAAGGAAAATTCAAAAAGTTTTAAAGACAAACAAAAATAGATACGCAACACACCAAAACATATGGGATGAAGTGAAGTAGTTCTTTTTTTTTTTGGCTGTGGCACGTGGCTTGCAGAATCTCAGTTCACCGACCAGGGATTGAACCTGGGCCACGGCAAAGTGCCGAATCCTAATCACTAAATCACCAGGGAACTTCTGACAGTAGTTCTAACGGGGAGGTTTATAGTGATAAATGTCTAAATTAAGAAAAAAAGAACTATCTCACATAAACAACCTAAAGTTGAACTATACCTCAAGGAACTAAAAAAAGAACAAACTAAACTGAAAGGTATGAGAAGAAAGGAAATAAGCAAGATTAGAATAGAAATAAATGATAGAAACTAGAAAAACAGACACCATAATCAAGTGGCAGTTATCCCTGGGATGCAAGTTTGACTTAACATACACAAATCAATAAATGTGATACAGCACATTAACAAAATGAAGGATTAAAATCATATGATCATCTCAATCAATACAGAAAAATATTTGATAAAATTCAAATGACCCGATTAAACAATGGGCAAGGACCTGAATAGACATTTTTCCAAAGAAGACGTACAAATGGCCAACAGGTGTACAAAAAGGTGTTCAACAGCACTAATCATCGGGGAAATGCAGATCAAAATCACAATTAGCTATCACCTCACACTTGTTGGAATGTCATTTAGAAAATGAGAGATAAGTGTTGACGAGGATGTGGAGAAAAAGAGAACCCTTGAGCACTGTTGTTTGGAATTTAAATTGGTAGGGCTAATATGGAAAATTGTATGGCGGTTCCTCTAAAAGTTAAAAATAGAGCTACCATGTGATCCAGAAATCCCACTTCTGGGTACATATCCAAAGGAAATCAAGTCAGTATTTTGAAGAGATATCTGCACTCCTATGTTCACTGCAGCATTATTCACAATAGCTAAGAAACGGAAATAACCTAAATGTCCATCGATGGATGAATAGATAAAGAAAATGCGGCATATATAGAGAGAATGGAATATTAGCCATGAAAAAGAAGGAAATCCTGCCATCTGCAACAACATGGATGAACCTGGAGGACATTCTGCTAAGTGAAATAAGCCAGACACAGAAAGACAAATACTGTATGATCTCACATATATATGGAATGTAAAAATCTCAAACTCATAAAACCAGAGAGTAGTATAATGGTGGTTGCCAGTGGCTGAGGGTGGAGAAAATAGGGAGGGATTGGTGAAATGGTACAAAATTTCAGTCGTAAAATGAATAAGCTCTGGGGATCTGATTACAGCATGGTGACTATAGTTAATAGTAATGTATTGTATACTTGAAATCTGCTAAGAATAATCTTAAGTGTCCTTACCATAAAAAATGTAAAAAGGTAACTATGTGAAGTGTTGGATGTATTAACTCACTTGATTGTGGTAATCATTACACAAAATATATTAAATCATCATGTTATACACCTTAAAAATCATGTTGTATGACCTTAGCATATACATAATTTTTATTTGTCAATCATACCTCAATAAAGCTGGGGGTGGGGGAGAAGTGTGTTGTTTAATCTTCATGCATTTTGAGATTTTCCTGTTATTGATTTCTAGTAATTCCACTGTGGTGTGAGAGCATAGTTTATATGATTTCTTTTTTTTTTTTTCCGGTCACGCTTCGCGGCTTGCAGGATCTTAGTTCCCCGACCAGGGATGGAACCCGGACCCCCAGCAGTGGTGTCTGACATTAAGTTGGAGAAATTCTAGGTCATTATTGTTTCACTTTTTTAAAAATTTCTTTCTCTCTCCTTTCCTACTAGTATTCCCCCTGTGTGTATGTGACACCTTTTGTAGTTGTCCCACAGTCCTTGGAGATTCTGTTCCAGTTTTTTTTTCCTAGTCTTTGTTCTCTTTGCTTTTTATTTTTATTTATTTACTAATTAATAGATTTATTTCTTTTTATTTACTTATCTTTGGCTGCGTTGGGTCTTCGTTGCTGCACGCGGGCTTTCTCTGGTTGCGGCGAGCAGGGGCTACTCTTCGTCGTGGTGCGCGGGCTTTTCATTGTGGTGGCTTCTCTTGTTGTGGAGCATGGGCTCTAGGCACGCGGGCTCCAGTAGTTGTGGCATGCAGGCTCAGTAGTTGCGGCTTGAGGGCTCTAGAGCACAGGCTCAGTAGTTGTAGCACACGGGCTTAGTTGCTCCACGGCATGTGGGATCTTCCCAGACCAGGGATCGAACCCGTGTCCCCTGCATTGTCAGGCGGATTCTTAACCACTGCACCACCAGGGAAGTCCCTCTTCGCTTTTTAGTTTTTGGTGTTGCTTGATATATCCTCAAGCTCAGTGATTCTTTCCTCAGCTGTGTCCAGTCTACTAACAAGCCCATAAAGGCCTTCTGCATTTCTCTTACCGTGTTTTGGACCTCTATCATTTCATTCCTCTGTTTCTTCATTTTGCTTGACGCTCTATGTTGGTTTCTATGCACTGGATGAAACAGTTACCTCTCCCAGTCTTGCAGCGTTGGCCTTGTGTAGGAGATGAGCTTTATTGTTCTAGCTGTCCTAGCTCTTCATTCTCTCAAACCTTTGTGAGCCAAGCAGTCTATTTTACCTTTAACAGCTCCCCGTCATTGAGGCTGTACCAAGACCAGTCACTGCCAAAGGAGAGGAGTCAGGCTGATTGGAAGCCAGACCCTCAGGCAGCAGCTTTTACAAGATGCAAACATACACAGTCCCGTGGGGCGGCAAGCATAAGCCCCACTGACTACCAGAGCCAGGGAACCTGGAGGCGTCCTCGGGGTAGCAGTCACAAAAATCAGGGCTCCAGACAAGTGTATTAGTTCCTTTCTAGGAGATACCCGTGAGCTGTGGCGAGGCAGAGGGACAGTATAAGATGGCGTCCCCTGGCCTTCATTCCTTGAGCCCCTCCGTAGCCACTAGATGCATGCCAGATGTAAAGCCTGCTCCTAAGCCAAAGCTTCAGGACAAGCGCGTAGGCCTCTTTCACAGAAAGCCCAGGGGTGTGTTTCAGTCAGCTGTTTGGGCAGTGCCCTGGGGTGGTAGCCTGCCAAGAACTGTCTATGGGATTGTTGCAGTCCTGTGCATATGCAGGAGTGCAAGCCCCCTGGCCACCAGAGCCAAGGAATCAAGCTGCCAAAACCAGGGCACCAGATGTAAACACTGGGGCACCAGATACGTATAAGAGCTCCTCTCCGAGAGATGCTGGCACACTGGAGCAGGGCAGAGGTAAAGCATGACGATAGCATCGTCCTCCGAGGTCTCAGGGAAGGTCTAAGGTCAGCCTTAGATGTGTCATTAATCAGAAGCCTGCCCCTCAGGCTGTGGCTATAATGATAAGCCTATAGGCCTCTCCCACTTTCTGTGGGAAAGACAGACCTCCTGGGTCTGTTGCCTCCTGCCGTGCCCCAGGGGTGGTAGGAGTTTATGAACTCTTTCCCCTTGGTTCCAGTTGTAGGACTCCTGGAGCATAAACCCCACTGGCCAGCAGAACCAGGTGATATAGAGGTGTCTCCTGGCAGCAGCCACAAAAGTCAGGTCACCAGACAAGGGTATAAGCTCTTTATGGGAAGATACCAGTGAGCTGGAGCAAGACAGAGGGAGAAGGCAAAGATTGCATCCATGGGTCTCCATTCCCTGAGAGCACCTCCATAGGCCCACATAAGTGAGCCAAAGCAGAAGCCTGTCCCTTAGGGCAAAGATCCTGAAGAAGGAAACAGGGGGACTTCCCTGCTGGAGCAGCGGTTAAGAATCCGCCTGCCAATGCAGGGGACACGGGTTTGATCCCTGATCCGGGAAGATCCCACATGCCGCAGAGCAACTAAGCCCGTGTGCCACAACTACTGAGCCTGCGCTCTAGAGGCCACGAGCCACAACTACTGAGCCCATGTGCTACAACTACTGAAGCCCGTGCGCCACAACTACTGAAGCCCGTGCGCCTAAAGCCCGTGCTCCGCGAAAGAGAAGCCACCGCAGTGAGAAGCCCGCGCACTGCAACAAACAGTAGCCCCCACTCGCCGCAACTAGAGAAAGCCTGCACGCAGCAACGAAGACCCAACGCAGCCAAAAATAAATAAATAAATAAATAAATTTTTTTAAAAAAGAAGAAGGAAACAGGCCTCTTTCTCAGAAAGCCTGGGGAAGCGTTTCAGCCCGCTATCTGTGCAGTGCCCTGGGGTGGTACCCCGCCAAGAACTGTCTCTCTGTGGGACCCAGGAGCGCAAGCCCCTCTGGCTTCCAGAGCCAGATTATCTAGGGGCATCCCCTGGGTGGCAGCTGTAGAAACCAGGTCACCAGACATACAAACTGGGGCACTGGACATGTGTAGAAGTTCCTCCCCTTTGGGAGATATTGGTGCTCTGGAGAGCAGCAGAGAGGGTGGTGATGAACCCACTGGCTGGAGCAAGGCGGGGGGGGGGGTAGTGCAAAGATGGTACCCACCAAAAAGAGAAGAAAGGGAAAAAAAGCAAAACAAAAAAAAAAAAAAAAGGAAGGAAAGAAGGAAGGAAGGGAGAAAGAGAAAGAAAGAAAAGAAAGAAAAATAAAATAAATGAAAGTTAAAAAGAGGGAGAGCAGGAAGATTGCACCTGCCAGCCTCCGTCCCCAGAGAGTTTCCCAGCAGGCCTCTGCCCCTCAGACCAACAATGGCAAAAGTAGCAAGTGAGTCCTTTTTCACAGAAAGCCTGGGCACTTTTCAAAGGGCTGCTTCTTTGCTGGGCCCTGGCACCCATGGGTCTGTGCACCAGCCCTCAGTTTGCTACAGCCCATGAGTCTCCCGGGTGCAGGCTCCGCTGGTCTTCTAAGCTAGATATCTGGGGGCTTGTCTCTTGGGTGCAGGTCTTAAAGGTTGGGGTGCCCAATATGGGGTATAGACTCTTCACTCCTCAGTGAGACGATCCCGGTTTTGAGTTCCCTCCTGTTGCAGATCCCTGCACTGGGGGTGGGGGATTTATGGTGAGATTCTGCCTCAGCCTTTCCCACCTGCTTCCATGTGGCTTCCCTCTCGTTTACCAGGTGTGAAGGGCTGCTCTGCCAGTTTTTAGCTTTCTTTCAGAGGAAACTGTTCCACGTAAATTCGGTGTGTCCATGGGAGGAGGTGAGTTCAGGATTTTCCTACGTCACCGTCTTGAACCAGAACCTCTGTCATTTCTTTTTGGTTTTTTTCTTAGGATTTCCATCTCTCTGCTTACATTGCCCCTCAGTTCCTGCATCCTGTCTATTTCATCCTTAGAACCCTTAGCATATTATTTATAGTTGTTTTCAATTCCTGGTCTGATAATTCCAACATTCCTGCCATGTCTGGTTCTGATGCTTGCTCTGTCTCTTCAAATTGTGGTTTTGTGGGTGGTGGAGCTGAGGTCAGCATCAACTTTGAAATATTTAAAGTGGATACAGAACTGTTTCAGCAATGCAGACAATTAAGTGTGTTGTTGTCGGCGATGGTGCTGTTGGTAAAACATGTCTCCTGATATCCTACACAACAAACAAATTTCCATCTGAGTATGTACCGACTGTTGTTTTTTTTTTTTATTTTAATTTTTTTGCCACACCACACACAGTATGCAGGGATCTTAGTTCCCCAGCCAGGGATGGAACCCGTGGCCCCTGCAGTGGAAGCATGGAGTCTTAACTACTGGACCGCCAGGGAAGTCCCTGTGTGGACTGTTTTTGACAATTATGCAGTCACAGTTATGATTGGTGGAGAGCCATATACTCTTGGACTTTTTGATACTGCAGGGCAAGAGGATTATGACAGATTATGAGTTATCCACAAACAGGTGTATTTCTAGTCTGTTTTTCAGTGGTCTCTCCATCCTCATTCAAAATGTGAAAGAAAAGTGGGTGCCTGAGATAACTTACCACTGTCCAAAGACTCCTTTCATGCTTACTGGGACCCAGATTGATCTCAGAGATGACCCCTTCACTATTGAGAAACTTGCCAGGAATAAACAGAATCCCATCACTCCAGAGGCTGCTGAAAAACTGGCCGGTGACCTGAAGGCAGTCAAACATGTGGAGTGTTCTGCACTCACACAGAAAGGCCTAAAGAATGTATTTAACAATGGAATATTGGCTGCCCTGGAGCCTCCAGAACTGAAGAGCCGCAGGTGTGTGCTGCTGTGAACGTCTCTCCAGAGGCCTTTCTGCACAGCTGGTGTCGGCATCATACGAAAAGCAATGTTTCAATCCAACAATCTTAAAAATTAAGATTCAGGGCTTCCCTGGTGGCGCAGTGGTTAGGAATCTGCCTGCCAATGCAGGGGACACGGGTTCGAGCCCTGGCCGGGGAAGATCCCACATGCCGCGGTGCAACTGGGCCCATGCTCCACAACTATTGAGTCTGAGCTCTAGAGCCCGCAAGCCACAACTACTGAGCCCACGTGCCACAGCTACTGAAGCCTGCATGCCTAGAGCCTGTGCTCCGCAACAAGAGAAGCCACTGCAATGAGAAGCCGGCGCACTGCAACGAAGAGTAGCCCCCGCTCACCGCAACTAGAGAAAGCCCGCGCACAGCAACAAAGACCCAACACAGCCAAAAATAAATAAATAAATAAATAAATAAATACATTTATAAAAAAAAAAAAATTAAGATTCGTTTTTGCAATAATGACAAATGCCCTGCACCTACCCACATTCACTCCTGTGAGACAAGGCCCATAGGTATGGCCCCCTTCCCCCTCTCAGTACTAGTTAATTTTGAGCAGTTGTGTATTGTCGGGAAAAATGATCAGTACTAGCTTTTGTCATTTCAAAAAAAATTTTTTGTTGTTTTTTTATTTTGTTTAAAAGCAAGGCATGCTTGTGGTGACTCTGTAACAGACTAATTTGGGTTGTTGAAACAGTTCCCGGTTTCCACTCTGGAGAGCAATCTGGGATATCTAGCTTTTTTTTATTTTCTTTTTTTGGGGGGGTGGGGCAGGGAGGTGTGTGTGGGATTTGTTTTTATTTAGTCATGTTTTTTAAATTCATTGACCATTGGACAGCCCTTAAGGGGAGGAGGACGGATTGATTCCACATTCTACTTCCTAGATCTAGTTTAGAAAACATGTTCCCCACCTGGTGCTCTCAGGAAGGAGTATAGTAAATGCCTCATTTAACAATATACTCCTTTTTGGGAATTCCCTGGTGGCCCAGTGTTTAGGACTCGGTGCTTTCACTGCCGTGGGCCTGGGTTTGATCCCTAGTCGGTGGAACTAAGATCCCGCCAGCCAGGCAGTGGGGCTAAAAAAGAAAAAACTTACATATATATATACTCTTTTTGAAAGTTGCCTTTTCTCTTGACCCTTGAATAGGTCCAGTATTTGACGAAACTCATGAAAAGTGGGTGGAATCTGGCTTGCCCCGCCTCTGTTCGAGGATGCACTGTATATGTAACCCTGACTCTCAAGGAAATTGGTTTGCCATTTGCCACTGATTTTTTTTTAAGTTAATTTCTAACTTTTTTCACTGACAAAGGAAGAGAAGTATTGCACCTTTTGAAATACACAAAATGGATTGAGTACGCAATTAAAAAACATTTTTTTCCCCATCAAAAAAAGAAAATTGTGGTTTTGCCTTTTAATTTTTTGTTGATATTGGGACCTGATGTGCTGGGTAAAGGAAACTGCAGTAAACAGGCCTGTAGTAATGCCGCGGTGAGGAGTGGGGAGGGGAAGCCCTATTGTTCATGATTAGGTTTCAGCCTTTTAGGGAGCCTGTGCCTCTGAACTGTGAGCTTTAAGTGTGTTTTTTACTGTTTTCCTTCCCCTTAGGTGGGATAGAGTGGGCTGGAGCTGGGTATTTCCCGTCTCCCACCTGGAAGGCTATAGTTAAGTGGAGTTGGGTATTTTCCTTAGTCGGGCTCTTATAAGACCCCAGCAGATTAGGCTCTGATTAACTAGTTCCTCCTGAGGGCAGGCCTGGTAAGAGAGTGCCCTGGGGTATTTAAAAACAGGCTCCATTTTCCCTCTCCCTTTGGAAGCACGAGGGGATTTTTCTCCCATGTTTACCGTGAAAACTCTCAAGCTCCCAGAGTCGGAGGCCCCCCTTTGATTGGGTCCTCTGGAGCTTTTAACTTCAGAGCTGTCTGCCCTGAGCCTCTAGCAATTTGTCAGTTGTGTTTGGAGTCTTCCTACCTCAGCCCTGGTTCCTGCCACGATTCCTGCTCCTGCGTCTGCACTCCCGGTAAGCCAGTACTCCCTGTTGTTGCGTCTCCAGCCTTGGGAACAGCCGTGTGCCCTGTGTCCTCCCCTCTCTTATGGATTCAAGAAGAGTTGTTGATTTTTCACTCCATTCAGCTTTTTAATTGTTGTTAGGACAGAGTGGTGACTTCCACACTTCTTACATGAGAAACCGTAATTGTTTTGCTTTTTTTTTTTTTTTTTTGCGGATGGCATCTTTTTCTTTTTTGAAGTGGTCACCAGTTCTGAGCGCTCTACCAGGGACCAGAAGGGAGGGTTTGGGGGAACATCCTTCTCTCTTTTTTTAGTTGGAGGAAGTCAGCTGCCCTCCTCCCAGCCGCGCACGCAAACGGCAGCCGGGGCCCATGGAGGAATAACGCTGCTGCCTGCTCCGGGGGTGCCTGTTTTGCATTTTTTAATCGTGACACATAAAGTACATGTTGTACCCCTTGTAGTTTTGTAGTGGTATTGGTGGTTAGGAGACAGTGTAAGATCCCTTCCACTGGGATTCAAGATAGGTCTTTTGGTGGTATCTTTTCCAGAAGAGGGAATTTCCAATTTGAAGGTCATGTAGGGTGTGTGGTGGGAAAGGAAACCTGACCTGTTGATGATAAATATGAGTGTATTTAATAAAACTTTAACAATATTTAAGGATAGATGTTATTTTTTTAAAATTTTATTGGAGTATAGTTGATTTATAATGTTGTGTTAGTTTCAGGTGTATAGCAAAGTGATTCAGTTATACGTGTACATATATTCATTCTTTTTCAGATACTTTTCCCACATAGGTTATTACAGAATATTGAGTAGAGTTCCCTGTGCTGTACAGTAGGTCCTTGTTAGTTATCTGTTTTATATATAGTAGCGTGTATATGTTAGTCCCAAGCTCCTAATTTATCCCTCCCCACACCTTTCCCCTTTGGTAACCATAAGTTTGTTTTTGAAATCTGTGAGTCTGTTTCTGTTTTGTAAATAAGTTCATTTATATCATTTAAAAAAATTAGATTCCACATATGAGTGTTATCATATGATATTTGTCTTTCTCTGTCTTACTTCAATGAGTATGATAATCTCCAGGTCCATGCATGTTGCTGCAAATGGCATTATTTCATCCTTTTTATGGCTAATATTCCATTGTATAGGTGTACCACATCTTCTTTAACCATTCCTCTGTCGATGGACGTTTAGGTTGCTTCCATGTCTTGGCTATTGAAAATAGTGCTGCAGTGAACATTGCGGTGCAGGTATCTTTTCGAATTATGGTTTTCTCTGGATATACGCCCAGGAGTGGGATTGCTGGATCATATGATAATTCTATTTTTAGTTTTTGAAGGAACCTCCATACTGTTCTCCATAGCGGTTGTACCAATTTACATTCCCACCAACAGTGCAAGAGGGTTCCCTTTTCTCCACACCCTCTCTGGCATTTATTGTTTGTAGACTTTTTGATGATGGCCATTCTGACCAGTGTGAGGTGATACAAGGATAGATATTAGATCAAATTAGGGTCACTTAAGGTCCAGATGAGGTAAGAAATCTTCACTGGCCTGCCAGTATTATTTCATAATACATAATTATTCATAAGGGAATAATCAGTGTTGACTGGAGGGGGAGGATCTGAGGATCACCAGGACCAAGTACAAGATTTGGGGCGGGTTGGGTGCCTCAGAGAGTATGGCTAGTTTGAATTTAAGAGCACTGTTGGCCTGCTTTATTTTTCCAGAGGATTGAGGGTGGCTAAGACAATGAAATTTTTGTAGCAGTGGAAGTACTTGTTGAATATCCTCAGTAACCTTACTGTTGAAGTTGGTTCCTCTGTCACTAGAGAGGAACAAAGGGACCCCCACGTAGGGAAAATTCTTTCTGGTACCAGCTTAGCTACAGTTGTGGCAGTAGCCTGTTTGCAGAAAAAAAAGCTTCTAACCATCCCGCAAACAAGGATATACATGTCTTTCTTTTTTTGTGTATAAAAAGGGAAAAGGGTAACGAGTAATTGAGGGGTCCAAAGGTGGAAGAAGAGGATAGAGTTTTTCAGGTTTTGAAACACAGACGTGGAAGGAGTCCCATTTCGGGGGATCAGCGTTGTTTCCTTGGTCGTGGCATAGAGAGGCGAGGCGATCGTGAAAAAGCTAGGGAATCCGGCTCAGCAATAGCCACCTAATCCAAGAAACCCTCAGGGTTGTCTTGGTCTCAGGGAAGCGGTCTTTTTTTTTTTTTTTTTAAATTTTTATTGGAGTATAGCTGTTTTACAATGTTGTGTTAGTTTCTGCTGTGCAGCAAAGTGAATCAATTATACGTATACATATATCCACTCTTTTTAAGAATTCCTTCCCATTTAGGTCACTACAGAGCTATTCAACAATAGCTAGCAACAAAACCAAACCAAGAGATGGCCCCCCAAACCAAAATCAAATCCTTACCATGCTACCACAGACAATTGTCTGCGGCTCAAAAAGCCTCAGGACCTGGGTGGAGAAGATGGGGGCCCAGAGGTGGGCTTCTAGTTCCATTCCAGTAATGGCACCAAACTGTCAAAAACAAAAACCAAACAAGTAAGGAAACTGAGTTTATTCAGAATATTGCCATCGTGGAGAACAGTTCAGAATCAAAGGCAGGGTGAGTTTGCCTTAGACTGTTATAGGGAGGGTTTGGACAAGTTATAGGTAGAGTGGTTTACAGTTAGAATTGCTTTTGTAACTAGGGGAAGTCTTGGGCGGCTGACTAGGAAATGTGTATTTTGGTGTCTAGCTAGTTTGGGTGCACTTCTTTTTTTTTTTTTTTTTTTTTTTTTTTTGCCTCACAGCGCATCTTGTGGGATCTTAGTTCCCCGGCCAGGGATCAAACCTGGGCCTAGGAGTGAGAGCACCGCGTCCTAACCACTGGACCGCCAGGGAATTTCCATGGGCACACTTCTAATCTCAGTTAATCTTTCATGAGACCAAGGACTGGGAGTTAGAGACCCTGTGTCTGGCCTTGTTGGCAGGTTTAGGCAAAAATGGAAAGGTCTGTGTCTAACCTTCTCACAGGTAAATAAGGGGATCCTCTGTGAGCCTTATGGTAGTCATGAGAAAGAGTGGACCATGACGCTTATCTAAGTCACGTGGGAGAAGGTGGTTTGCCATGGTTACCTATTTCCAATCACAAAAGGAAGGATGATCTCCAGGGAGAAACAAAAAAAAAGGTTGAAGGGATTTCTTAATTATCGCTGTTTGCCCTGTGGCACAGGGATTAGGTAAAGTTCAACGTTGTCAGTTTCAAGGTTAATTTGTTTCCGTTATGATCCAGTTGTTTTGGTAGCATTCGTTGAAAAGATTTGTTGCTGCCAATGCTATGTTTCTAAAATTAGAACTTCAGTTCCTCAGTTGCATTAGCCACATTTCAAGTGTTTAAGAGCCACATGTAGCTAATGGCTACCATAATGGATAACACAGATATAGAATATTTTCGTCATCACAGAAAATGTTATTGAACAATACTGCTGTAGGCCTTACAGCACAGTGTCTAATAAATATTTTGAATTTTGTGAAAAGCAGTCGAAAGCAAATTACACTGTTAGAGGCATATATGAAAAAGTTAAAACTCAATGCCTGAGCACAATTTATTTTGAGGATTTTATAGTGAAACAATGTTGATAAATACAAATAAAAAAACACTTTTGTAAAGCATACATTAGACCAGACTAATTCAAGGGATGTTTGGGCATGTATGATGCCGAACTCTTAGGATCCCGCACAGTACAAGGTCTCTTTGTTAAATATTTTTATTTAAAATTCTCCTTAATAACTAGAATTCCAGAATCTTCAGTTAATTTGGGGATGGTAGTGAAAGGAGCTATACTGGATTAGTTATGAACATTCATATCAAGAGAATTAATGAAAATACTTAAGCTCTACTTCTGGAACATGAAATATAGACTTTGTGAGACCACCAAAGCATCTATTAATATTCTTGATTTGCGTATTTGAGAAAATTCATACATACTGCTGAGACCACAGTTGAACAGGCCTGCAGATATTGCTAGATGTTTAAAATATGATCGGATCCTTCAGAATTTTTTCCCAGAGAGGCAAGTTTAAAGGCTGTACAGTGTAAAATCCAAAACACTGACAATACCAAATGCTAGGGAGGATGTGGAACAATAGGAACGCTCATTAATTGCTGATGGGAATGCAAAACAGTACAGGCCACCACTTTGTAAAACATTTTGGCATTTCCTTACAAAGTTAAACATAGTATTACCATATGATCCAGCAATCACAGTCCTTGGCGTATACCAAAATGAGTTGAAAACTTATGTCCATGCAGTAACCAACACGAGTGTTTATAGCAGCTTTATTCGTAATTGCAAAAATTGAAAGCAAACAAAATGTCATTTAGCAGGGAAACGGATAAGTAAACTGGTATACGTACACAATGGAATATTACTCAATGATAACAAGAAATGACTATCAAGCCGTGAAAAGACATGGGAATCTTAACTGAATATTGCCAAGTGAAAGAAGATATATTCCAACTGCCAGACACTCTGGAAAAGGTAAAACTAGACAAGAAGAAGATCAGTGTTTCCCAGGGGCTGGGGGGCAAGGAAGAGGAGGCATAAGTAGATTGAACAGAGGATTTTTAGGACCGTGAAACGATTCTGTATATTATTGTAATGATAGGTACATGACATACATTTTTCAAAACCCATAGACCTGTACAACACAAAGAGTAAACCCTAAAATAAACTACATGCTTTAATTAATGATATATCAGTGTTAAGTTCATCACTTGTAACAACGGCATACACTAATGCAATATGTTGTAAACAGCGGAAACTGAGAAGGGGTGGAATATATGGGAGCTTCCTGTAGCTTTCTGTTGGATTTTCCAGTAAACCTAAAACTGATCTTAAAATCTATTTATTAAAAAAACAAAACCCCAACCCCCAAAACTTAAAGGTATCTCTGCAGAAACCTGCAGGGTTTTTCCCATTTTCCTACAGGCTCATGATTTCAAATGAGAGGTTGCTACATCTTTCATAAACGTTAGAAGAAAAGGTAAAACTTATTGAACCTTTATATTATGGGTACTACGTATAGGTATGTTATTCTACTAATCAACAAATATTTATTCAGAGCAAGTATATCCAGCCTACGCAGCTTATGCGTATATCGCCTACGCAATTTAGTTCAATCGTCACACGCTATGAAATACTATTGCTCTTAACGTTTTCAAAAACAAGAGCTCTGAGAGAGAAGTCAAACAATTGATAAACAGTAGAACGGGTATCTAATCTGAATTCCACACCCAAAGTTCGAAACCATAACACCGAATAGAAGAGAATTAGCGATTTCTAACTCCGTCATCCGAAACAATGAACAGCCAACAAGTCTCGCGATGTTGTTGCGGCTACTACTACTCCCAACATGCAAAGCGGCTACCGTGCCGCAGCCCGTGCCGCAGCTGGTGCCGCAGCCTATGCCGCAGAGTCCGGAGGGCCCCGGCGTGCCTCGAGGCGCGAAAGGTAACCTGGGAACCGTAGTTCTCCTGGACGCCTACTGGTGTTGCCAGCGCGGCGGTGGCGGATCGCTCGGTTCCAGCCAGTAGGTCCTGTGAGGGCGAGCTGAGGCGGAGAAAGGGCGTGGAACTGGGAACGGGTGAGTCGGACGCGGTCTACGCGGTCGAGGGAGGCGGCACCGCGGCGTAGGGTTGACTTAAATAAATGGACCCGTGCTGCAGTCTCTCCGGAGACACCGCGGTCTTAGCGTCAGCGAGCAGAGGGTGAGGAGGCGCCAGAGCCCGGTCCTTGCACCCGTACTCGTCCAAAGCTCCCCGCCAGCATCTCCACCATGCAGTCCCGGGAAGAAGCTTCGCGCTCTCGCCGCCTTGCTAGTCCCCGCGGCGGGAAGCGGCCCAAAAGGGTTCACAAACCCACGGTTTCGGCTTTTTTCACGGGCCCGGAGGAGCTGAAGGACACGGCCCATTCTGCAGCCCTGCTGGCCCAGCTCAAGTCCTTCTACGACGCGCGGCTGCTCTGTGATGTGACCATCGAGGTGGTCACGCCTGGCAGCGGGCCTGGCACGGGCCGCCTCTTCCCCTGCAACCGTAACGTGCTGGCTGCCGCGTGTCCCTACTTCAAGAGCATGTTCACCGGCGGCATGTACGAGAGTCACCAGACGAACGTGACCATGCACGATGTGGATGCCGAGTCCTTCGAGGTGCTGGTCGATTACTGCTACACGGGTCGTGTGTCCCTGAGTGAATCCAACGTGGAGCGCCTGTACGCCGCCTCCGACATGCTGCAGCTCGAGTATGTGCGTGAAGCCTGTGCCTCCTTCCTAGCCCGCCGCCTTGACCTGGCCAACTGCACGGCCATCTTCAAGTTCGCCGACGCCTTCGGCCATCGCAAGCTGCGATCACAGGCCCAGTCCTTTATAGCCCACAACTTCAAGCAGCTCAGCCAGATGAGTTCGATTCGGGAGGAGTCTCTGGCAGATTTGACCCTGGCCCAACTGCTGGCCGTCCTGCGCCTGGACAGTCTAAACATCGAGCATGAGCAGACCGTGTGCCACGTGGCGGTGCAGTGGTTGGAGGCGGCTCCCAAGGAGCGGGGTCCCAGCGCTGCAGAAGTCTTCAAGTGTGTCCGCTGGACGCACTTCACCGATGAAGATCGGAATTACCTGGAGGGGCTGCTGACCAACACCATGGTGAAGAAGTACTGTCTGGACCTTGTTGAAGGGGCCCGGCAGATGCGATATGGTGACACGCTGTGCAAGTCTCTGGTGCCAAAGCCAGAGAGCAGCAGCGGTGGCGGCAGCAGCGGCAGCGGCAGCGGGGGCGTCGTTAGCAGTGTCGTTAGCGGCGCTGGCGGCGGCGGCGGCGGCTGCAGCAGCAGCTCTGTTGTATCCGTGGCAGAAAATCCACCCCAGAGGCTGGGTGTGTATGCCAAGAAGATGGTGATCTTCTTTGGACATCCCAGAGATCCCTTTCTGTGCTGTGACCCATACTCGGGGGACATTTACAAAGTGCCATCACCTTTGACCTGCCTTGCTCACACTAGGACTGTGACCACCTTAGCTGTCTGTGTCTCTCCAGACCATGACATCTATCTGGCCGCCCAGCCCAGGAAAGACCTCTGGGTGTATAAACCAGCCCAGAATAGTTGGCAGCAGCTTGCTGACCGCCTGCTCTGCCGTGAGGGCATGGACGTGGCATACCTCAATGGCTACATTTACATTTTGGGTGGGCGGGACCCTATTACCGGCATTAAACTGAAGGAGGTGGAGTGCTACAGTGTCCAGAGGAACCAGTGGGCACTGGTGGCTCCACTGCCCCATTCTTTTATTTCCTTCGATCTGATGGTAATTCAGAACTATCTTTACGCTCTCAATAGTAAGCGCATGTTCTGCTTTGATCCCAGCCACAATATGTGGCTGAAGTGTGTTTCTCTGAAGCGCAATGATTTTCAGGAAGCCTGTGTCTTCAATGATGAGATCTACTGCATCTGTGACATCCCTGTCATGAAGGTCTACAATCCAGTCAGAGGAGAGTGGAGGCAGATTAATAACATTCCCTTGGTGTCAGAGACTAACAACTACCGGATTATCAATCATGGCCAAAAACTGTTGCTGATCACCTCACGCACCCCGCAGTGGAAAAAGAACCGGGTGACCGTGTATGAATATGATATTAGGGGTGACCAGTGGATTAATATAGGTACCACATTAGGCCTGTTCCAGTTTGATTCTAACTTTTTTTGCCTCTCAGCTCGCGTTTATCCTTCCTGTCTTGAACCTGGTCAGAGTTTTCTCACTGAGGAGGAAGAAGTACCCAGTGAATCGAGCACTGAGTGGGATTTAGGTGGATTCAGTGAGCTGGACTCTGAGTCAGGAAGTTCAAGTTCTTTATCTGATGATGATTTGTGGGTTCAGGTAGCCCCTCAGTGAAATGCGCAGGGTCAGCAGAGTGTGTTATAGATAAGCTGAAACACTAAGGTGTTTTTACTGCTTTGGAAAGTATCTTAAAGAGACCCTTTCGTTTTGCTGGAAAAAAAAAAAAGAAAAAAAGTTGATTAATTTCAGGTTTGGTTTAGAAAGGGTATTGTTTGAAATACTAACGTAATTTAATGTTACAGAACTTAAACATTAAAAGAAATCAACCTATTTAATAATTTACTGTTCTAAAAGTCCAGTGTTGATTGTTTAGTATGTTTATGTTTGATGACAGTATAAGTTAGTTGTAATCAATAGTCTTCTATTATTAAATCTTACATTCTGTCTTGTGCCACAAGTACTTCAACTTGAATTTTAATTTCTACAATAGAAAACTGATTGGATAGGAATTACTAGAGAGGGCTGGAAAGCATATATTTTCCTTCGGAACAGTGTAGTAGATTTCCAAAACTTTAAACTAGTGGGTTTTTACAAAATGTGTTCTAACAAATATAGTCTGCTAAGTTTTAGTTCAGTTTTCTCCTCTTTTGTGAAAAAAAATACATATGTTTAATGTGACTGAATGGTGATTTCATTTGTGATAATATATAGAATGCTCATAAGCTCACTGAAAGTAAAAACAAAAAAACAGGATTCTACTGTTTGAAAAGAAATTTCAGTTTTAAATCTGTAATATAATGTGTTTTTGCAAATAGTGACCAATTTTCCATCTAAAAAAATTCCATTCTCGTAATGTCACCAATCATCTAAAAACCTTTAAAAAAAAAAAAAAAAACAAACCCAGTAACTTGCTTTGTAGGTTCATATTTTAAATCTATACTTGATACATGCTTCATTGAATCAGAGGAATAATCCTTTTTTCACTGGACATGATTGTGAAAATTTTTATCCACTGTCCTGAAAAGTTTATGTGATTCTTAAAATATTTTGGCTGTACAGTTTTGGTGTTTATCTTAGAAGATTTGTCAACAAGATGTGATTATTCTTTACTGTTTTGTGAGTAATATTGGTTTTGAAAGTATGTATCAGTTAAGAACAGTATTTTATTGAAATCAGTAGTTATCGTGTCTATCAACTATAAAATCAAGTGCCAGCAAAGAATTTTCAGACTTTAAGTTGTGTATAGAACTGTTTTGTGTAGCATTGAAAAATTCTGTCAGTTTTGTAAGTCGCTAAATGTTATTATCAGCTTAAAGGTATTTTTCTATTAAAAGTTTACAGTTAAATAACATACGTGGATGATAGCATTTGGGGCCAGTAGTGAAAGTATATTTCGTCTAAAATATTTCTCTATGCAGTGGTGTACAAGGCTATTTTATTATGGTATTTGTATCTGTTCTGTGTTTCTCTATGAACCATGCTCCAGTCTTTGTTTCTGTCAGCATATGTAAGGGAAAGAAAGTCCAGAAATAGAGAATAAATCACACAAAACTTACATTGTTAAATACATGAAAACATAAGTGCTTACCTCTTGAGGGTTTATTAGATATAGTTGTTATTGATACATATACATGATAAGTGACCAGATGTTTATGGTGTATAACTTTTTCTATACACAATCAGAATTATCTCCCTGAATCTTCATTCAGTGACATGATAATTCCTCTTCTGTGTTTATTCTCTAGTGACAGCGTGCTAACATTTCTTACACCCGGGCAGAGTGCAGAGGAATGTGCTCTTTCTGGTAGGGAACTGGATTTTTTGTTGAAATACCATAGGATGAAAACAGAGAGGAAGACATAAAAGGTTTTTTTTTTTTTAAAGATATTTCTTAGCCATTTTGATGGGCTGTTTGAAGATTCTACAAGACATTCCTGTTCAACGTTTTTAGTGAAGTAAGATGCTTGCTTATCCTACCAGTATGTGTTCCTTCAGAAGGGCAGACATGCTTTTAGTTGCCTAAGGCTCAATTTTGTTCCATTTGACATCAAGATTGTTTTCGGCACTGTCCTTAACACAAAGCTGTTTCTTAATAGGGTTATTTTTTGGCCAACTTTTT
This sequence comes from Eschrichtius robustus, assembly GCF_028021215.1. NCBI lineage: Eukaryota > Metazoa > Chordata > Mammalia > Artiodactyla > Eschrichtiidae > Eschrichtius > Eschrichtius robustus. The sequence goes on from NC_090841.1 coordinate 26,088,026, forward strand.
CTTCACCAGTAACTTCTTGTTGATAGTTTTTTCTTTTGTCGGGCTGAAATAGAACAGTGATGATCTCAACCAGACTATCCTTCTGCAGAATTAAGGTGTGCAACCGATTGATAAAAGACAGATTCTCCAATTGTCATTTTCAACCTTTAAGTTAAAGCCTAAGCGAAATAGTAGTAATACCTTGGTTTACAAAGAGGTTTTCTTGGGAAGAATTTTGGTTTCGTGCTATATTTGTGAATTAGAGAATAGTTGTTAATCATTATTTTACGGATAAGTGATTTGTATGTGATTAGTTACAAATAAAACATACTAGAATCTAGACTTTCTGATTTTTTAATTCATTGTTTCTGTTAAATGTATAAAACCCTTGCTTGTACAGTGAATGACAACTAGCAGTGTTGAAATCCCTTCTTGACTGGAAAGTACCCTTGTCTCTGTTTTCCAATTAATCAGCACATCTTTTAATAAATATGTTTGTAGGACTGCTATTTGTAAGATTTAGAATGACGTTAATTATCTTTCGTATCTGTCCCTGTAGTCTGAAAAGCTCAAAGGACCCAAATTTTTAAAAATTCTTTTAAGTTCAAACCATAAGTGGTGTTAGGATTTCCAAAAGGGTAAAGTAGAAATATTTGTACCTGATCTTGTTGAGAATCTGGGGAACACTTTTGATCTACTCCCAAGAAAAAGGCCGGTGTCATAACATCCCTGAAATTATAAAAGTATGACTACTTCTGAAGCTCATCAGACTCAAGATAAGAGCACTTGTGACAGTCTCTCCTCCCCATACCCGTGTAAAACCTTTAACCCTTTCATCATTCTAACTAACTTTAAAGGAACATTTGTTACAGCAAATATGATAAAGCAGGGAAGTATGAGGAAGCAACCTTACTTATAGAAAATGTGACTATCAGTAGAAACCTAGAAGAATCAATGTCATTTTTAGAACCAACTAGACGGTTCAATGTATACAAACCTAATTGTTTTTTTTAATAATAATAAAAAGCAAAAGACACTGTTCACAGAAGTTGCCAAACCTCAGAGTACCATGGAAGCATAGGTTTGTGCAGAATAGGGGGAAGGGCCCCCCCCTCCTTTACTCTGCGCCCTTTGTCATTCTTATCTGTTTCATCAAACTCTTCCATTCCTCACATCTTTAACCTTGAGGACTCAACATGGTCCAAGGCACAGGGAGAGTAGGAAACATACTGTTGTATAACATTCCATCCATATCTGAGACATTTTGTCCTAAAACAGCCTAGTCTGTGGGGAGTCACCTGTCTATACTGGAGTCACCATTTTTCATTCTCACCTCTAAAGCTAAAATTGCTGCTCAGACCCACCGTATCAATCAGGAATATTCTTTTGGGCAAACTATTCATTAATTGTAGGAAAACTAGTTTAAAGGGACTATGTAAATGTCAGGCAAAGTATTTCTTCCAAAACAGATGTGTTTGTGCCTTGAAGAGAAAGAAGAGCCAGGACTCTCAGATAAATTAATATCACCTTAATTTAGATCATCTTAAGAAAATAGAATAGAATTTTGTTTTTGCATACTATAACTGAAAAATTCAGCCGTGGCACTCACTTCAGGTACAGCTTGATCCAGGGTCTCAATGTCTTCAGGGCTTTCTTTGTACAGAGAAGATATCATGGGGCAATGTGTTCCCTCATTTTGTGCGTTGATTAGAATATAGGGGCGGTTGTAGGTAATGGAGACCCGTAATTGTGTAAATAAGTTTCTCATACGAAATTTCTCATGTGAAAGTCCAATCTGTTATGTTATCCCTCATCTAGAAAGTTGACTGGCGCACCCAGGCTTTTCTGTTTTCTTGTTTTGCTACCCTTGGGGTGTTGTCCCGACCCACATGGTCCAAGCTGGTTCATCCTTGTGTCCACATTCCAGCCATTAAAAGGGGAGGAAGGGGGAGGGGAGGGCATGACCCTTCCCTGTGAGGGAAGTCGTGAGCATTGCTTCAGTTGCATGACATTGGCCAGATCTTAACTACATGGACATACCTAGCAGCAAGAGTGCCTAGGAGAGGTAGTCTTTGTTCTGGGTCAACATGTATCTACTTAAACTTCAAGCGTTCCTTCTTATGGAATGAGGGAAAAGGCTATTAGGTTAAACAGCAGTCTCTATCACACCATCTGTCAGGCCAGGTTTTGTCACATGGCGGCCAGAGTGATAACACCATCCCAGCAGTCACTGCAGTCAATGCAAGATGGCTAGGCCTCCTACCCCAGAAACAGTCAGAGCTCCCTGGGCTCCCGCTGCCGCTCTGTACAGAAAAGGCAAGGGCACTTCATCTTGTTTTGATTAAATAAAGCCTCCTAGGCTCAGTGTGTACTGGTACCCTACATCATGAGCCAAAGTCTCATATTGGCATTATATCGTAGAATGTTCCAACTTCCTAAAAGGAAGGAAAAGAGTACTGAAAAATGGCTCTGTGTAATCAATGGCAGTATTAATTATCTTAAACAGCAAACGTTGCTTCTAATTAAAATGTGAGATATCAATTATAGAGTAAGGATGAAAACTGGACATTTCTTAGAGCAAAATAGGCTATTTAGCAACATTGTAGCATTTTCTGTGCCTGGATCATCTTTGCAGTGCTGTGTGAATATAAGCTACTCCTCTCCCCCTCTGTTGAAGCCCAGACCAATTAACCACAATAGTCTATTCAAAACTTAGTTTCTTGCTGAATTATTATACTGATTTCAGGTTAATCATAGTTCGTGCAATATACACATATAGTGTCACTTTTTGTGTTTGTGAAAACTTCAAAACAGCTGCCAGAGAACATTTTGAGTAATTGCTTCGGTCAAGTATATAACTTTTATCATCATAATTTTCATTACAAATAGCCATACTTATTTTAAAAACACTCAAACAACCCTGATTTTCACATGGAATCCTAACACCCGCCCGCAAGTGAAGAGTAAGTAATACTTCTGTTAGTAGTTGTATTTCTATTAGTACATGAATGAAGAGTATGACTCCATTCTCTATTTCACTCCATGTCTAAAGACAAGATTTTTGATATATGCTGTGACTGGGTTCTTCTCCGTATTCTGTACTAGATACTGCTTGTTTAGTCTCCCAGTCCCATTACTTTCCTGTACGGCCTCCTCACATGCTGGCATTATTCCATGTATTGATTTGTTTACTCTTTATTATATGTCTCCTGAACTAAAATGTGCACTCTTCATGGAGGAACCACGTCTATCTTTTCCACAGCTCCTAACATAGTGCCAGGCACCTCATCCGCATTCCATGAATGTTTGTTGAACAAAGAAAGAAATGTATTTCGTGCTTGTTTGCATTTATATGAGAAACACTTGCATTCAGAGCTCTCATCTTTTTGTCAATTTTCCAGCTATGAGGGAGAGCTATTATTAAACCCTTTTGTCTGGTTGTCATAGCAACCCACTGGCCTCCAGAGCTACAGGTTATTTCTGATGGGCATATTCTCCTAGACAACCAAACACGCAGTGTTTTCAATTATGGAGTAATGATGCTATTATAAATCACATTTCTGACACTATATATTTCTCTATCTTTTATAAAGATGGCAGAGAATTAGAACGGAAACAAATCTGTTCAAATCAACAAAGGCAAGGGGAAATAAAGCAGTATGACTCACATCTCTCCTCTCAACCCTTTCATATTTCCTCCAAGTTCTCCACCTTTCCATAAGCACCTGTGAATTCACTTGGGTTTTCTGACCAAGTTGTTAAGGAAGTTTTGAAAGTTAATTGCTACAAGACAAACTCTAAAAAAGCTCTGTTACAGCTTAAATCGTTTCTTTTTCTCCTCCTTGTTTCTTCCTTCCTTCCTCCCTTCCGTCCCTCCCTTCCTTCCTTCCTTCCTTCCTTCCTTTTTGGCCACGCTGCGCCTTGCTGATCTTAGTTCCCCACCAGGGATCGAACCTGTTTCCCCCTGCAGTGGAAGCACGAAGTTCTAACCACTGAACCCCAGGGAATTCCCAGTCCTTGCTTGTTTCTTAAATTTCATGTTAAATTAGCAAATGATAATAGCCTTGCAAAAATTGAGATTTGCTCTGAAAAGTTTCAAAATGAGGTCTTTCCCAACCTCGTTCTTCTTTCCATTCATATTTTAGTGGCAAGAATTGAGAAGAGTTTTATTAAACTGGGTTAGTCATCATAGAAAACTCATTATCAGTTCAATAAAACAGGGTTTTTCTGGCCCATTCAACAAGCCACAATTGTAGTTTTTAAAAGGCAGAGTCTTCTTTTTTTTTTTTTTTGGCTGCGTGGCTTGTGGGATCTTAGTTCCCTGACCAGAGATGGAACCCAGGCCCTCAGCAGTGGAGAGCGCAGAGTCCTAAACACTGGACTGCCAGGGAATTCCCAGCAGAGTCTATTTTCTAATGATGGATACCTTAATGGGATTTTACATGTATGTTATGCTGTATTTTCTCTTCTGTAGGTTGTGGTCACATGCAGTAGGGAGAGTCAGGTACCACCTAGTTCCAAGTAGATCCTATGAAACATACTTCACTGCACCTTTTCTCTGTGCAGTTCTAATGCTTTTGTCATACATACAGTTGTAATACCCATCAGTAAACTGTCCCATAACTTTATTTAAAAGAAGTGATACTGCATTTAGCTTACCTACTGGGCTTTGACATTATAAAAGCAGTAACACTTTAGTACATGCAACCATCTTCAACAAATAGCATACAATGGGGATACTGTCAGGAAGACAAAGAGAAAGATAAGGAGGGATGGTATCGTCTGTAGTGTCAAGATTGCAGATTTGGGTACCTGAACACCTGGGGTATTTTGATTAACATATTTTTAAGAACTTCATTTTAGTCTTCTAGAAATCTCCATGCACTGTTACTCTTTTAAATAAGCTCTGAATCCTACACATTAGCTGAGATGTCAAAACTCTGAGACAGCTAAACCTGGATATCTGCCTATTGTAAAAATTGAAAATGGCCCAGTGGAAGGGAAGGATTCTCCAGGGCAGGATCAGATGTCCAGCCACACAGATCTTGCAACAATTCTTGACAAAATCACCAATTCCCAAGTCTAGTTCTCTTCTTTAGAAGTTAGGGTATTCAATAATTACACCTTGATTTGGTTGGATTTGGGTACTGAATCAGATTAACCAAACTATCAAGAAACAAATATACAAAATCCGTAATATTGATACATCAAATTACAAATAGAAAATAGAGCTTTTGCATTCAGGAGGGAGCCCCAGTGCCCAATTTCTCCCTTGGGAGAGAAGAGTTTGGACCATCTATCAAGTGCCACAAGTTCGAAGGGTGCCACCCAAGGGCCTGCATCCCAAATCACATAGCTTGGGGAGCCTTGGGGAACCAACCAGCCAGCCTTGTCATTTGCAGGTCCTCCAGGACCACATTAAAAAAAGGAGTGATTTCAAATGGGTACTCAAGTACTTCCATGGCTATTCCCCTCCCCGGGCTCAGCACAGAGGGAACAGGCAAAAACACCCCTCCTCTAGTTTCTCCCTGAAAGGAACTTTACTGCATACTTTCCCAGCTACTGCCTGAAGGTCCAGCTTCTAATCAGCTTGTGTATGGATGCTGACTGGGGTTCTCCCAGGAGACTGAAGGAGCCCTGGGCAGTCCCCCTGCTTGCTCTCTAAAGCTCGCTCCAACAATACAAACAAGTCTCCAGCTTCTCTCTGGAAGGAGCTTGTCCACACATCCAGCACCCCAACTTATCTGGCTTCCACCTGAAGGATTTGTTCCCAAGTCACCTTGCTCTGCAGGCCAACAGGGCCCAGCTTTCACAACTACCCTGGAGCCCCATTAAACCAAGGGGCAGTTTGATACAGAAATGTCAGCAGGCTCAACACAGAGGGAACAGACAAAAATGCAAGGCTCTCAGTTTTTCCCCAGAAGGTGTTTGCATAATTTTCCAGCTTCTGCCCAAGGTTTGGGCTTCGAATTAGCCCACACCTGAGAGCTGACAAGGCATATAACTAGTCATCATGTGAGGGTCTGAACGGGCATGTGCCTTCTCCTTCCTGTGCCTTCTCCCCGCCCAGCTCACCCCAGCCATAAAGCCAGGTCTCCAGATACTCTGTGAAAAGAGTTTGTCCACATGTCTAGCAGCCCACCTTCTATGGCTACAAGCTGAGGGACTGGTCCTGAATCTCCTAGCTCTGGATGATGATGGGGCTCAGCATTTATGAGTCCCCTGAGACCACAGAGAACAAAGAGGCATTTTTATATGGTTGCACAAGTGTTCCCAGCAGTGATTCCCTCTGGCTCAGCACAGAGTGAATAGGCTCAAATACCCAGCTCCTGGTTTCCCTTTGATAGGGGCTGGACTGTAGAGCTAACATCCTGCCTTTCCCAGTTGCTGCCTGAAGGTCAGGCTTCCATTAGCCTGCACTGGGGACCTGAAGGGACATGCAATTAGTAGTCCTTTGGGAGCCTGAACGTGTGTGTGGGCATTTCCCATGCCTTTGGAGCAATAATGGGTCTTGGCACGCCCTCGTCTGCTAGAAGCCACCAAGAATAAGGACTGTGAGTTGGATAAGCACAAAAGTTTGAGAGACGGGACTTCCCTGGTGGCGCAGTGGTTAAGAATCCGCCTGCCAATGCAGGGGACACGGGTTCGAGCCCTGGTCCGGGAAGATCCCACATGCCGTGGAGCAACTAAGCCCCTGCGCCACAACTACTGAGCCCGTGCGTCCTAGAGCCCGTGCTCCACAACAAGAGAAGCCACCGCAATGAGAAGCCCATGCACCACAACGAAGACCCAACGCAGCCGAAAATAAATAAATAAATTAAAAAAAAAAAAGTTTGAGAGGCAATCAGGAGCTCAAGCCATGCCGAATGGCAAGATTCATCTCCAACACAAGGCTACTGTTTCTAAACTGGGAGAGGGGGAATTCCCTGGCAGTCCAGTGGTTAGGACTCCGTGCTTCCACTGCTCGGGGTCCGGGTTCAATCCCTGGTCGGGCAACTAAGATCCCACAAGCTGAGCGACCAAAAAAAAAAAAAGACTGGGAGAGGTGGCTGTTTTATCTGATGCACAGAAACCAACACAGAGAGTCAAAGAAAGTTAAGAAACAGAGGAATATTTTCCAAGCAAAAGAACCAGATAAAACCCCAGAAAAAGGACCTTAATGAAATGAAGATAATGACTTACCTGATAAAGTGCTCAGAGTAATGGTAATAAAAATGCTCACAAGGTCAGGAGAACAATGCATGAACAAAGTGAGAATTTCAACAAAGAGAAAACGTAAGATACTGTCTTATACTTAAAAATATTTTGATAACTATATTTTAAAACAATTGATTTTGTATGTAATCCTATGTATTTTAATAGTTTTATTGAGATATAATTCACATACCATATAATTCCCCTACTTATAGCATATAATTTAATAGTTTTTGTATATTCAGAGTTGTGCAACCATCATTACAATTAAACATTTTTTTCATCACTTTAAAAAGAAACCCTGTATCCATTAGCAGTCGTTTCCCATTTTCCCTCAACTTCACCCCGTTCTCCAAGACCTAGGCAACCAATAATCTACCTTCTGTCTCTATGGACATGTCATACAAATGAAATCATATCATACAAAATGTGGTCTTTCGTGTCTGGCTCCTTTTACTTAGCATAGTGGTTTCAAGGTTCACCCATGCTGTGGCATGTATCAGTACTTCATTCCTTTTTATGGCCTGATGATATGCCGTTATTTATGGCATTATATGGATGTACCATATTTTATTATACACTCTCAATTGATGGACATTAGGGCTTTTTCCACTTTTTGGCTATTATGAATCATGCTGCTATGAACATTCACCTACAAGTTTTTGTGTGGACATATACTTTCAGTTCTCTTGGGCATATATGTTTACCTTTTTGAGAAAGTGCCAGACTTTTCCAAAGCTGCTGCATCATTTTGCAATCCTTTCAGCAATGTAAGAAGGTTCCAATTTCTCCACATTAACAATTGTTATTTTTCTGTCTTTTTTATTATAGCCATCCTAGTAGGTATGAAGTACATTCTCATTGTGGTTTTGATTTGCATTTCCCTGGTATCAAACGGCTAATGATGTTGAACATTTTTCCATGTGCTTCTTGACCAAATGTATATCCTGTTTAGAGAAATGTCTTCTCAGATGTATTGCTCATTTTTCAATTGGGTTGTCTTTTTATTAAGTTGTAAGAGTTCTTAGTATATTCTGGATACTACTGCCTTATCAGATATATGATTTGCACATATTTTATTGCATTCTATGTGTTATAGGCTGAATTGTGTTCTCCTCACAATTCATATGTTGAAGCCCTAATCCCCCAGTGCCTCATTTTGTGTCTGTATTTGAGGATAGGGCCTTCATTGAGGTAATTAAGTTAAAATGAGACCCACACCCAGGATGGACCCTAATGCAATCTGACTGGTGTCCTTATAAAAAGAGTTGATTAGGACACATACAAAAACACCAGGGATGCGTGTGCACGTAGGAAAGTCCATGTGAGGATACACTGCAATGGTGGCAATGGTGGCAAGCCAAGGGGAGAGGCCTCAGAAGAAACCAAACTTGCTGGCACTTGGACCTCTAGCCTCCAGAATTGCGAGAAAATACATTTCTGTTGTCTAGGCCATCCTTGCTGTGGTATTTTGTTATGGCAGCCTTCCAAACTAATATAGATTTTGATACTGGAACTGAGGTGCTGCTATTTTAAATACTTAAAAATGTAGAAGTGGCTTTGGAACTGGGTAATGGGTAGAGGCTGGAAGAATTTTGAGTGCATGTTAGAAAAAGCCTAGGTTGCCTCGAGGAAACTATTGGTAGAAATATGGCTGTTAAAGTTGCTTCTGGTGAGACTAATGCCGAAAACTCAGTCTCTGTACACCGGTGCCCAATTGAATCTTGGAGACAGAGTTTTGGGTGAAGTAGAAAAGAAGAGCTTTATTGCTTTGCCAGGCAAAGGAGGACACAGCAGGCTTCTGCCCTTGAAAACTGTGTGTCCCCACCCAGGAGGATTTGGTGAGGAGTTTTTTGGTTTTTTTAAAAAATTTATTTATTTTTTATTTTTGGCTGCGTTGTGTCTTCATTGCTGTGTGCGGGCTTTTCTCTAGTTGCGGTGAGTGGGGACTACTCTTCGTTGCAGTGCGCGGGCTTCTCATTGTGGTGGCTTCTCTTTGTTGCAGAGCACGGGCTCTAGGCACATGGGCTCTAGGTGCACGGGCTTCAGTAGTTGTGGCTCGCAGGTTCAGTAGTTGTGGCACGAGGGCTTTAGAGTGCAAGCTCAGTAGTTGTGGCGCACGGGCTTAGTTGCTCCGCAGCATGTGGGATCTTCCCGGACCAGGGATCGAACCCGTGTCCCCTGCATTGGCAGGCGGATTCTTAACCACTGCACCACCAGGGAAGTCCTGGTGAGGAGTTTTATAGCAATGATTCAAGGGTGGGGTTGATAAAACTAGGGTGTGTGCAGGGCCTGCAGTCCTTTAATCTGGTCTCAGGTAATCTTTTGATGGGCTTCTCTGGTTGCTGTAATCTGGCCTCAGGTGGTCTTCTCTGGAATGAAGAATGCTGACATCTTCCATTTGTTGGGGGTTTTAGTTCTATAAAGGGCTTAAAGATATTGTTATGTGTATCCCTTGAGGTGAGAACCAGGACCCTGTCCCAAGGTTGCACTCTTGTTTCTTGACTGCTTCTTCCTTTTCTCTGCATCCTCTCCCTTCCCTGATTAGCAACTGTTTGAATCTGCCTTTTGGGACTCAGGGAAGGTCATGGAGGCTGGAGTCTGTTCCCTACAAACGAGGAACGGGGGACACGGAAAGGCTTCCCCAGTAGCCCCACAGGGTGCTGCTCGGTTTCAAGACCTCGGATGGAAATAAGGAACGTGTTACTGGACATTGGAGGAAAGCTGATCCTTGTTATAAAGTGGCAAAGAACTTAGCTGAATCATGTTCTAGTGTTTTGTGGAAGGTAGAACTTTGAGTGATGAACTTGGATGTTTAGCTGAGGAGATTTCTAAGCCAAGGATTCAAGGTGTGACTTAGCTTTTCCTTGTTGCTTGTAGTAAAATGTGAGAGGAGAGAAACTGAAGAAGGAAATGTTAAGCAAAAAGAAACCAGAAAGTGAAGATTTGGAAAGTTCTCAGCCTATCCTTATTGCAAAAAAATGAGAAAGCATGTTCCAGAGAGAACATCAAGGGTATAGCAGAACAATCACTTGATAAAGAGATTATGGATGTGAGTCCTGGATCTAATCAGCCATTTCAGCAGAGGCCAGGAAAGGGACAAAACGGAGGAAGGCTATTGAACTTCTGGGATTCAACAGAGGGGATGACAGAGCTGTTCTCTGTGAACATGCCTTATCTTTCAAGAAAAGGGAAGAATGACCCTGCGGGTGATTCTGAGACTGGGAGGGCTGCCACTCCCACAGGGTCCCTGAGTTTCAGCAGGACAGGCTGCCCAGGGCCTCAGGGCTGGAGCTGCTCCCTGGAGCCTGGGGGGGGGGGGTCTTGGGGGGGAGGGCCACTACCTCAGTGGTCCTGAGGTCAGAGTATCAAGCCAAAGAATATTATTCTTGAGCTTTAAAATCAGGGAATTTTTCCTGCTAAGTTTTGGGCTTGCTTGGGACCCATGACCCCTTTCTTCTTTCCAATTTCTTCCTCTTGGACTAGGAATGTCCATTGTATGCCTGTCCCACCATTGTATTTTGGAAGCAGATAATTTGCTTTTACAGGTTCACAGCTTAAGAGGGATTTTTGCCTCAGAATGAATCAAACCTCAAGTCTCTCCCACACTTGATTTAGTTATTTATTTTTAAATATTTATTTATTTATTTATTTTTGGCTGCATTGGGTCTTCGTTGCTGTGCGCGGGCTTTCTCTAGTTGCAGCGAGCGGGGGCTACTCTTCGTCGCGGTGCGCGGGCTTCTCATTGCAGTGGCTTCTCTTGTTGTGGAGCATAGGCTCTGGGTGCGTGGGCTTCAGTAGTTGTGGCACTCAGGCTCAGTAGTTGTGGCTCGCGGGCTCTAGAGCGCAGGCTCAGTAGTTGCAGCGCACGGGCTTAGCTGCTCCACGGCATGTGGGATCTTCCCGGACCAGGGCTCGGACCCACGTCCCCTGCATTGGCAGGAGGATTCTTAACCCCTGCACCACCAGGGAAGTCCTCCACACTTGATTTAGATTATACTTAGCTGAAACTTGGGACTTCAAGCGGATGCCAGAATGGGTTAAGACTTTTGAGCTGTTGGGATGGGGATGAGTGTATTTTGCATGTGGGACATACATGAATTTGGGGGTCCAGATGGTAAACTGTTATGGACTGAATAGTGTCCCCCTAAAATGTATATTTGAAAGCTTAATCCCCAGTACCTCAGAATGTGACTGTATTTGGAAATAGGGCCTTGAAAGAGGAAATTCAGTTAAAAAGATTGGATTAGGGCCTCCTAATCCAATCTGACTAGTGTCTTTATAATATAAGGAGATCAGGACACGCAAAGAAACAGCAGAGATGCACATGCATAAGGAAAGACCAGGTGAGGATACAGAGAGAAGGCAGCCATCTGCAAGCCAAGGAGACAGGCCCCAGAAAAAACCAAACCTGCTGGCACCTCGATCCCAAACCTTGAGAAAGTTAATTTCTGTTTTTGAGGCCATCCTGGCTGGGGTGTTTTGTTATGGCAGCCCCAGAAAACTAGTACATCATGGGTTATCTTTTCACTTTCTTCTTCTTCTTTTTATTTTTTTCTTTTTTGGCCTCACAGTGTGGCAGGCAGGATCCTAGTTCCCCGACCAGGGATTAAACCCGCACCCTGCATTGGGAGTGCGGAGTCTTAACCACTGGACTGCCAGGGAAGTGCCTCTCTTGATAGTGTCCCTTGAAGCACAAAAGGTTTTAATTTTTCTGAAGCTCAATCAATCTATTTTTTCTTTCTTGTGGTTTTGGCATTATGTCTAAGAAGGGAAAGCCCTATCCTTAGGTCGTAAAGATTTATTCCTACATTTTCTTCTCCAAAAGTTTTATAGCTTTACATTTAGGTTTCTGATCCATTTTTTAAAAATTTTATTTTATTGAAGTATAGGTGATTTACAATATTGTGTTAATTTCTGCTGTACGGCAAAGTGATTGTTATAAATATATATATATTCTTTTTCATATTCTTTCCCATTATGGTTTATCACAGGATACTGAATATAGTTCCCTGTGCTATGTAGTAGGACTGTGTTGTTTATCCATTCTATATATAATCGTTTGCATTTGCTAATCCCAAACTCCCAAGCCCTCCCTCCCCCTTCCCCCTCCCCCTCGGCAACAAGTCTGTTCTCTACGTCGTGAGTCTGTTTCTGTTTCATAGATAAGTTCATTTGTGTCATATTTTAGATTCCGCATATAAGTAATGTATGATATTTGTCTTTCTCTTTCTGACCTACTTCACTTAGTATGATAATCTCTAGGTCCATCCATGTAGCTGCAAATGGCATTTACTTCATTCTTTTTTATGGCTGAGTAGTATTTCATTGTGTGTGTGTGTGTGTGTATTCCATTGTGTGTGTATATTATATATATATATATATATAATACTCCATTGTGTGTGTGTGTATATATACATACATACCACATCTTCTTTATCCATTCCTCTGTTGATGGACATTTAGGTTGTTTCCATGTCTTGGCTATTGTGAATAGTGCTGCTATGAAGATAGGGGTGCGTGTATCTTTTTGAATTATAGTTTTGTCTCAATATATGCCCAGAAGTGGGGTTGCTGTATATGATCCATTTTGAATTAATTTTTGTGTATGGTATTATGAAGGGGTCAACTTCATTCTTTTTGCATGGGGATATTGAATTATTGCAGGACCACTTGTTGAAAAGACCATTCTTTCCCCCATTGAATGGGCTTGGCACCCTTGTTAAAATTCAAATGACCATAAAAGTAAAGGTTTATTTCTGGAGTCTCAATTCTATTTCAGTAATTTATGTGTCTACCTTTTGCCAGCACCACACTGTCTTAGTCCTGATTTCTGTAGCTTTGTGGTTAAGTCTGGAAATCAGGAAGTGTGAGTCTTCTAACTTTGTTCTTCTATTTCAAGACTGTTTTGGCTATTTGTAATTCCTTGCATTTCCATATGAATTTTAGGATCAGCTAAGGATTTTGATAATGATTGTGTTGCATCTAGGTCAATTTGTTGAATATTTCTATCTTAACACCATTAAGTGTTCCAGTTTGTGAACATGGGCTATCCTTCACTTATTTAGCTATTCTTCAGTTTCTTTCAGCAATGATTTGTAGCTTTCAGAGTACATATTTTGCACTTATTTTCTTGAACTTATTCCTAAGTATCTTATTCTTTTTCATGTGATTATGAATGGGATTATGTTAATTTCTTTTTTTAGTGTAATCCTATGTATTTTATTTCTGGCATTTATTTATTTATTTATTTAGGCCACGCCACACGGCTTGCAGGGATCTTAATTCCCCGGCCAGGGATTGAACCCGTGCCTCCTGCAGTGGAAACGTGGAGTCCTAACCATTGGACCGCCAGGGAATTCCCTTTATTTCAGGCATTTAAACAGTTCTTCTGAGATGGGATCTATAGAGTTCACCAGACTATCAAATATGTTCAAAGGAAAAAAAATAAAATAAAAAGCCCTACTCTGCGTTGTAGCCAATGATCTTTATAAAACACAAATCTGACCATGTCTCTTCACTGATTAAAACTTGTAACTGACTGCCCATGACCTCAGACAAAAGTCCAGTTTCCTTAACATAGCTTGTAAGGTCCTGTATACATTGTCACTGCTTGCCTGCCTTTCTGGCCTGTCTCTGTACCTCTCCTCAACCTCATACTTTGTGCTCTGATCTTAGTAAACTACTCTCAGATCCTTGAAAACACCCTTCGTCTTCTCCCTCGCCAAGACCTTTGCATGTGCTCGTCCCTCATCCTGTAACCCTTTTCTCTGCAACTCATGGCCTCACCAATGCCGACTCACTCTTCAGTTCTCAGGTTAGACATACTTACTCCAGGAAGCCTTCCTTGACCCTGACATCTGGGCTGGGGATTCTCCAGTGAGCTCTCTAGTGCTTCCACTGACAATCTGTGTGTGTTAGAACTTGCCTGTCTGCTTATCTGTACCCTCACCGGATTGTAATCTTAATAAGAGCAGACATTCTGTCTTTTCCCTCTGTTTTCTCCTATACTCTGCTGGCAGGAACAGAACTTGGTCTGGAAAGTCATTTCTAACTCTGATGTGTTTTATTATCCTCAAGTTTTTGTAATTTCCTCATTTCTATATATAATACCAAGGTTTCCCCACATTCCAGTCTAAAAACACTGTCTGTGATGTTTGTCTTTATTACTAAGTTACAGTTAGTGGTCAAATGAAGTTGAATTTTTGTCTGTATTTTATCTCACGTTATTGTTTGGCTCTATATTTCAACACTGAAAATGGTAGAATTAGAAATTACCCTAAAAATCAACCAACCAGTTTTGCTTGTTTCGGTTCCACAGCATTCCTGATATATGATCATTTATATTCTGCTTGAATACCACCAGTGAAAGAGAGTTCATTATTTTGAAGAAGGTTCTTTTTGTTTTTTGGCTGCACTGCACGGCTGTGGGATCTAAGTTCCCCCGACCAGGGATTGAACCTGTGCCCCCTGCAGTGGAAGCCTGGAGTCCTAACCACTGGACCGCCAGGGAATTCCCACAGAGTTCATTATTTCACTCTTCTAAATTTGTTTCTCCTTGCTTGGATTAAGAAAAGAAAAGAGGAAAAAACCCACAAGATTTTCTAAGTTGAAGAAGAAGATGGAGTCTAGGATTTAGGATTCCACTAGACATACCACCAATCCACCTACCTTTTCACTATTTGTTTTACATGAGAAATACTGTCATGTCATCTGCTAAAAATTGTGCAGATATTAGCCACACCATCTATTGGAAAAATCAGGTCAGTAAAGATTTCATGAAATGATTGCATCTGATAATGCTTTTCAATTTCAAGACCTCCTGTGTCATTATTTTAAACAACCCAACGATTATAAGCCATAATGTGAATAAGTACACCATAATACTGATAGGCCACACGTGATAATTCAGCATTATGGTTAAATCCCCTGTGGAGCACAAGAGCCCATAGCAAAGTAAAAATATTGTACTTCACATTGAAACAAGTATTGTTGTAGCAAAACAAATTAGAAAACTTGAGAGTATTGTATAATAATTTTAAATATATTTTTTTCATGCTATACTTGAGGAAAGATGGATTCAATTTCAGGAGAATGAAGAGGTCTTGTGGGGATTTTCTAGTTTTAGAAATAGACTATACATGGAACTCTCTTCAATACTCTGTAATGACCCATATGGGAATAGAATCTAAACAACAGTGGATATATGTATATGTATAACTGACTCACTTTGCTGTACAGCAGAAACTAACACAACATTGTAAATCAACTCTACTCCAATAAAAAAAAAAATAAAAATAAATGTAAAAAAATAAAAAAGAAATAGATTATATAGATTCTTTTTGGAATAACAAGTTATACCTTATTTTGGGGGCAAAATTAGAATTCTTTTTATGTATATTAAGGAGCTCTTCAAAGACAATAAAATTTAACCTCTCAAAGCAAAATGTTCATGCATTTTTTTAGTCTATTCTTGATTGCTCACTTGCTTGCTGGATTTGAAGAACATTTTCTTTTTGACTCAAATGTGTTTTGATGCTTAGCCAAGGTCTTTGCCTCACCCTCATCTAATAAGGGGAACACTCAAGATTTTATGGATTTAGACTGACATGTTCCTTTCATGTTCCAGGTTGGATTATTTTCATTTTGGTACACTTCCTTCCAGTCTTTTATTGAAAATGTTTTCTTACATAGATTTTATATATCATACTATAGATATGATTTTATATGATTTTGCCATACTTTCTTATTTCACAAAAAGTTCTCCCAACATAACTGTACATGTGTGCAAATTAATATGATAAAGAGGCTATATATATATACAAGGATGCTTATTACCGTATTATTTATAATAGCAACATGTCGAAAATGTCATTAATGTTCATCAGCAAATATTCAGATCCTAAACATATAAACAAAAATTCAGTAAACAAACATTTATACTACAGAATTGTATGCAGCCATTAAAAAGAATGAGGTGGATCTGTGTGTTTTGATGTGGAAAGTTGTTACCATTGAATTTGTTGTTATCTGGACTGTGTGACTTCTGAAACCCCTTCCTGTTTGGACAGCCTGAGACTGTTTGAAGTCTCCTAGGGACAGGGCTTTTCTACAAAAGCAAAAAAGTTTGCAGGTAGGTACTCTCCCAGACTCCTGGCAGAGAGCTTGTGGGCAAAATTTATGAGCATGTATGTTCTTTCTAGGACTTTGAATCTCAAGAAGTGACACAAAGAAACAGGGTATTTAGAATTCTTTCTGGTCATGGCAGCAGTAGTGGAAAGCACATCTATGTGCTGGGGCAGGAGAGTAACAGCATGTAAATAAGACCCTTTAATGTGGCTTTTTACTTTCAAAATTTGTATTACACATTTGTGACAACATGGATGGACATTGGGGGGATTATGCTAAGTGAATATGTGTGAGAGAGAAAGACAAATACCACTTATATGTGGAATCTAAAACCAAAACAAATGAACAAACCAAACCAAACTCATAAATACAGAGAACAGATTGGTGGTGACCAGAGGGGAAGAGTGTTGTGAGGAAGAGTGAAATGGGTGAAGGGGGTCACTTGTATGGTGACAGATGGTAACTAGACTTATTGTGGTGATAGTGTATACAAATGTCAAATGATTATGTTGTACACATGAAACCAGTATGTTATATACCAATTTTACCTCAATTTAAAAAAAAGAAAAAAAAAAGGTATTATATACAGTTGGTTCAGAATTCAAAGAGTACAAAGGAAAGGTCCCCCCTCTTTTCTCCCGTCCTTCTTATCCCTGCCCCCTAAACACCTGGTTTTCTTTTCCGATGTTCTTAATTTTGTGTGTGTATCCTTTCAGAAATATTTTATGGACATACACTACAGTATGTGAATCTTTCTCTTCCCCCAACCCTTTTTTTTTTTTTTACTAAAATGGCATCATACTATATAAGGTACTTCTGATCTTGGAGCACATTCTGTATCCTAAGTCAGGAACCTGTTCATTCTTTGTTTTATAGCTACAGAGTAGATACTACATACATACATACAAAGGTATTATAATTCAATCAGTTTGTATTGGTGGACATTTGGGTGGTGTACAATCTTTTGCTCTTACAAACAATGCAGTTGTGAATACCCTTGTACTTGTGATCTTTCATGCCTCTGCCAAAATATCTGTAGGATAAATATCTCAAAGGATATGTACATTTGGAATTTTGATGAGGTATTACAAAATCCCCCCCTCGGAAAGTTTACGCCAATTTATACCTCCACCAGCAATGTGTAATGGTGCCATTTCCCCAAAATGTGTTATTAGACTTACTGATTTTGCTCTGACTTGATTTTGACTGTAGTTCTAGCTGCCTGAGAAATCTTGGTTGTCCTGCACATTTTCTGAGCTGGTTCTTTGCCTTTCCAACAAATTCCTTTTTCTTTCTTTCTTTCTTTTTTTTAAAAAATTAACCAGAGGAAGTTTTTGTTGTTTGCAACCAAGAATCTAGACTGGTATGATGTCTATGATACATTGTTCAGAGCAAAATCAAGTGGAGGAATAATATGCTTACGGTGATTCTCATCTTTTTTTTTTGGCCGTGCCGCCTGGCTAGCAGGATCTTAGTTCCCCGACCAGGGATGGAACCTGGGCCCACTGCAGTGGAAGTGTGGAGTCCTAACCACTGGACTGCCAGGGAATTCCCTGGTGATTCTCATTTTTATAAAAACAAAAATCAAAACAAAATCACATGCATGTAGGTGTCCAAAAGAAATATCTGGAAGGATACATTCTAGACAGTGGCTGGTTACCTCTGGATAGAGGAGTTGTCAGAGGAGGTTAGGGAAACACCTTAACTTTCTCCCTCATACACTTGATTATTATTGGAATTTTTTACATGGAGCATATATTACATTTACACTTTTTGAAGTTTTTTTTTTTATTCTGGTAGCTCTATATTTGATACCTTCCAAGTGGGAGAGAATTCTTTTATTGTTGTTGATGATGATGATATTTTTGTGTTGGCTTGTTTTACATTATCTAATATTTCAATGTAAAGAGTAAAGCACAGACTAGTAAATGAAATATCTGTGTATCCACCACCTAGCTTTTACATTATTAACAATTTACCATATTTTGTTCAGTTTTTTTATAAAGGAAGAAGGCATTTAGGGACTTCCCTGGTAGTCCAGTGGTAAAGAAACCACCCTCCAATGCAGGGGACGTGGGTTCCCTCCCTGGTCAGGGAACTAAAATCCCATATGCCACAGGGCAACTAAGCCCACGTGCCACAACTACTGAGCTCACATGCTTCAACAAGAGAGCCCTCGTGGTGGAAACTACAGAGCTCATGCACTCTGGAGCCCACACGCCACAACTACAGAGGAAAAAAACCCCTCATGCCACAACTAGAGAGAAGCCCACATGCCGAAATGAAGAGCCCGTGTGCCACAACTAAGACCTGACGCAGCCAAAAAAATAAGGAAAATAAACAAATAAAATTTTAAAAAATAGTTTAAAAAAAAAGAAAGCACTTAGATACACGTAATGCTCTGCGAATGTCCTTCCCTAATCCCACGTACTTCCTTCCACTCCAGTAGGTAACCCTTGGCCTGAGGTGAATGGTATCAGTCCCATGAAGACCTTTAAAAAATATTTACTGCATGTATACTCATAAAGAAATGATGGGATTTTGGGGGGATATTTTACATTTTTAATAAAATTATATCATGGACTTCCCTGGTGGTGCAGCGGCCAAGAATCTGCCTGCCAATGCAGGGGACACGGGCTCGAGCCCCGGCCGGGCAAATCCCACATGCCATGGAGCAACTAAGCCCGTGTGCCACAACTACTGAGCCTGCGCTCTAGAGCCCGTGCGCCACAACTACTGAGCCTGCGCTCTAGAGCCCGTGTGCCACAACTACTGAGCCCGCGTGCCTAGAGCCCACACTCCTCAACAAGAGAAGCCACCACAATGAGAAGCCCGTGCACTGCAATGAAGGGCAGGCCCCGCCCGCCGCAACCAGAGAAAGCCCGCGCGCAGCAACGAAGACCCAACAGAGCCAAAAACAAACAAACAAATTTATTAAAAAAAGACATATTTCTAAAAAAATAAAAAATAAATAAAATATCATACTTGTACTATTCTGTACTTGCTTTTTTCACTGCTCACTATGCTTTTGAGATATATCCATAATAGTCCATGCAACTCTGAATCATACATCCCAACTGCTACTATTTCTATCTTTAAAAAAGAAAAACTTTCATTGACTTTGCCAGCCACTTACTTCCCTGTTTTTTGCTCTCTTCACCCTTTTGGCAATAAAATTCCCTGAAAGTGTTGTCTATACTCGCTGACTCTAAGTTTTCTCTCAAACTCTCTCAACCCACTGCAGTCAGGCCCCCTTGATTCCACTAGCAAAAGTCCTGGGTGTGACAGCCAAAAATCCTTCCTCTCTAGAGTGGCTGCATTGCTTCATGAACGGCCAACGAGAAGCCTCACGTCTCAGCTCCTGGCAGTGGCTTCCGTGGTGGCCCTACAGCTTTAGAGGACCTTCTTCAGCTTCTCTGGATCTTTAGGACCTGCGGCCACGCACCCTCGCAGACTGATCACCTCAAGAGGTGATGGCAATTCTGCTGCCTCTGCTGCTGTGTGATAGTCTTTGGAACACGGCACACGTGAAGATGCTGAATCTAGGAGTCCATTCTGACAGCATGGGATGATTGAGTAGGCAGGCTATTTCTTCCGAGCTGTTCTGGTCTTGCTAGGTCACTTGGAAGAACTTCCAGGGACACCAGATCAATGCTGTTTTCGCTTGCCACCTGTGTTTTTCATTGTCCCTGAAGCCATCAGAAGTCTCCTTCAGTCCCTCTGCTGCCGCCAAACTTCTCTCTGTATGGCAGACTCTAGGTCCATCCACGTCTCTACAAATGACCCAGTTTCGTTCCTTTATATGGCTGAGTAATATTCCACTGTATATATGTACCACATCTTCTTTATCCATTTGTCTGTCGATGGGCATTTATGTTGCTTCCATGACCTGGCTATTGTAAACAGTGCTGCAATGAACATTGGGGTGCATGTGTCTCTTTGAAATATGGTTTTCTCTGGGTATATGCCCAGTAGTGGGATTGCTGAGTCATATGGTAATTCTATTTTTAGTTTTTTAAGGAACCTCCATACTGTTCTCTACAGTGGCTGTATCAGTTTACATTCCCACCAATAGTGCAAGAGGGTTCCCTTTTCTCCAAACCCTCTCCAGCATTTGTTGTTTGTAGATTTTCTGATGATGCCCATTCTAACTGGTGTGAGGTGATACCTCATTGTAATTCTGATCTACATTTCTCTAATAATTAGTGATGTTGAGCAGTGTTTCATATGCCTCTTGGCCTTCTGCAGGTCCTCCCTGGAAAAATGTCTATTTAGGTCTTCTGCCCATTTTCTGATTGGATTTTCTGTTTTATTAATATTGAGCTGCATGAGCTGTTTTTATATTTTGGAGATTAATCCTTTGTCCGGTGATTCGTTTGCAAATATTTTCTCCCATTCTGAGGGTTGTCCTTTCATCTTGTTTATAGTTTCCTTTGCTGTGCAAAAGCTTCTGTTTCACTAGGTCCCATTTGTTCATTTTTGTTCTTATGTCCATTACCCTAGGAGGTGAGTCAAAAAAGATCTTGCTGTGATTTATGTCAAAGAGTGTTCTTCCTATGTTTTCCTCCAGGAGTTCCATAGTGTCTGGTCTTTCATTTAGGTCTCCAATCAACCCTTAGTTTATTTTTGTGTATGGTGTTAGGGAGTGTTCCAATTTCATTCTTCTACATGTAGCTGTCCAGTTTTCCCAGCACCACTCATTGAAGAGACTGTCCTTTCTCCATTGTATATCCCCACCTCCCCTGTCATAGACCAGTTGACCATAGGTGCGTGGGTTTATCTCTGCACTTTCTATCCTGTTCCATTGATCTATGTTTCTGTTTTTGTGCCAGTACCATATTGTCTTGATTACTGTAGCTTTGTAGTATAGTCTGAAGTCAGGGAGTCTCATTGCTCCAGCTCTGTTTTTTCCCCTCAAGACTGCTTTGGCTATTCAGGGTCTTTTGTGTCTCCATACAAATTTTAAGATTTTTTGGTCTAGTTCTATAAAAATTTCCATTGGTAATTTGATAGGGATTGCATTGAATCCATAGATTGCTTTGGGTAGTATAGTCATTTTCACAATATTGATTCTTCCAATCCAAGAACATGGTATATCTCTCCATCTGTTTTTGTCATCTTTGATTTCTTTCATCAGTGTCTTATAGTTTTCTGAGTACAGGTCTTTTACCTTCTTAGGTAGGTTTATTCCTAGGTATTTTATTCTTTTTATTGCAGTGGTGAATGGGATTGTTGCCTTAATTTCTCTTTCTGATCTTTTGTTGTTAGTGTATAGGAATGCAAGAGATTTCTGTGCATTAATTCTGTATCCTGCAACTTTACCAAATTCATTGCTTAGCTCTAGTAGTTTTCTGGTGGCATCTTTAGGATTATCTATGTATAGTATCATGTCATCTGCAAACAGTGACAGTTTTACTTCTTCTTTTCCAATTTGTATTCCTTTTTTTTTTTTTCTTCTCTGATTGCTGTGTTTAGAACTCCCAAAACTATGTTGAATAGTAGTGGCGAGAGTGGACATCCTTGTCTTGTTCCTGATCTTGGAGAAAATGCTTTCAGTTTTTCACCATTGAGAATGACGTTTGCTGTGTGTTTGTCGTATATGGCCTTTATTATGTTGAGGTAGGTTCCCTCTATGCCCACTTTCTGGAGAGTTTTTTTTTTATCATAAATGGGTTTTGAATTTTGTCAAAAGCTTTTTCTGCATCAGTTGAAATGGTCGTATGGTTTTTATTCTTCAGTTTGTTAATATGGTGTATCACATTGATTGATTTGCATATATTGAAGAACTCTTGCATCCCTGGGATAAATCCCACTTGATCATGGTGTATGATCCTTTTAATGTGTTGTTGGATTCTGTTTGCTAGTATTTTGTTGAGGATTTTTGCATTTATATTCATCAGTGATATTGGTCTGTAATTTTCTTTTTTTGTAGTATCTTTGTCTGGTTTTGATATCAGGGTGATGGTGGCCTCATAAAATTAGTTTGGGAGTGTTCCTTCCTCTGCAACTTTTTGGAAGAGTTTGAGAAGGATGGGTGTTAGCTCTTCTCTTAATGTTTGATAGAATTCACCTGTGAAGCCATCTGGTCCTGGACTTTTGTTTGTTGGAAGATTTTTTAATCACAGTTTCAATTTCATTACTTGTGATTGGTCTGTTTATATTTTCTATTTCTTCCTGGTTCAGTCTTGGAAGGTTATACCTTTCTAAGAATTTGTCCATTTCTTCCAGGTTGTTCATTTTATTGGCATAGAGTTGCTTGTAGTAGTTTCTTAGGATGCTTTGTATTTCTGCGGTGTCCATTTTAACTTCTCCTTTTTCATTTATAATTTTATTGATTTGAGTCCTCTCCCTCTTTTTCTTGATGAGTCTGGCTAAAGGTTTCTCCACTTTACTTTTCTTCTCAAAGAACCAGGTTTTAGTTTTATTGATCTTTGCTATTGTTTTCTTTGTTTCTATTTCATTTATTTCTGCTCTGGTCTTTATGATTTCTTTCCTTATACTAACTTCGGGTTTTGATTGTTCTTCTTTCTCTAGTTCCTTTAGGTGTAAAGTTAGATTGTTAATTTGAGATTTTTCTTGTTTCTTGAGGTAGGATTGTATTGCTAGAAACTTCCCTCTTAGAACTGCTTTTGCTGCCTCCCATAGGTTTTGGATCGTCGTGTTTTCATTGTCATTTGTCTCTAGGTATTTTTTGATTTCTTCTTTGATTTCTTCAGTGATCTCTTGGTTAGTAACGTATTGTTTAGCCTCCATGTGTTTGTGGGTTTTACGTTTTTTTCCTTGTAATTGATTTCTAATCTCATAGTGTTGTGGTCGGAAAAGATGGTTGATATGATTTCAGTTTTCTTAAATTTACTGAGGCTTGATTTGTGACCCAGGATGTGATCTATCCTGGACAATGTTCCGTGTGCACTTGAGAAGAAAGTGTAATCTGCTGTTCTCGGATGGAGTGTCCTATAAATACCAATTAAATCTATCTGGTATATTGTGTCATTTAAAGCTTGTGTTTCCTTATTAATTTTCTGTCTGGATGATCTGTCCATTGGTATAAGTGAGGTGTTAAAGTCCCCCACTATTATTGTGTTACTGTTGATTTCCTCTTTTATAGCTGTTAGCATTTGCCTTATGTATTGAAGTGCTCCTATGTTGGGTGCATATATATTTATAATTGTTATATCTTCTTCTTGGATTGATCCCTTCATCATTATGTAGTGCCTTTCTTGTCTCTTGTAACATTCTTTATTTTAAAGTCTATTTTATCTGAAATGAGTATTGCTACTTCAGCTTTCTTTTGGTTTCCATTTGCATGGAATATCTTTTTCCATCCCCTCACTTTCAGTCTGTATGTGTCCCTAGGTCTGAAGTGGGTCTCTTGTAGACAGCATATATGTGTGTCTTGTTTTTGTATCCATTCAGCAAGCCTGTGTCTTTTGGCTGGAGCATTTAATCCATTCACATTTAAGGTAATATCAATATATATGTTCCTATTACCATTTTCTTATTTATTTTGGGTTTGTTTTTGTAGGTCCTTTTCTTCTCTTGTGTTTCCCACTTAGAGAAGTTCCTTTAGCATCTGTTGTAGAGCTGGTTCGGTGGTGCTGAATTCTGTTAGCTTTTGCTTGTCTGTAAAGCTTTTGATTTCTCCATCAAATCTGAATGAGATCCTTGCTGGGTAGAGTAATCTTGGTTGTAGGTTTTTCCCTTTCATCACTTTAAATATATCGTGCCATTCCCTTCTGGCTTGTAGAGTTTCTGCTGAGAAATCAGCTGTTAACCTCATGGGAGCTCCCTTGTACGTTGTCGTTTTTCCCTTGTTGCTTTTAATAATTTTTCTTTGTCTTTAATTCTTGTCAATTTGATTACTATGTGTCTTGGCATGTTTCTCCTTGGATTTATCCTGCCTGGGGCTCTCTGTGCTTCATGGACTTGGGTGCTATTTGCTTTCCCACGTTAGGGAAGTTTTCAACTATAATGTCTTCAAATATTTTCTGGGGCCCTTTTGTCTCTCTCTTCTTCTTGGACCCCTATAATGCGAACGTTGTTGCGTTTAATGTTGTCCCAGAGGTCTCTTAGTCTGTCTTCATTTCTTTTCATTCTTTTTTCTTTATTCTGTTCCGTGGCAGTGAATTCCACCATTCTGTCTTCCAGGTCACTTATCCGTTCTTCTGCCTCAGTTATTCTGCTATTGATTGCTTCTAGTGTATTTTTCATTTCAGTTATTGTATTGTTCATCTCTGTTTGTTTGTTCTTTAATTCTTCTAGGTCTTTGTTAAACATTTCTTGCATCTTCTCAATCTTTGCTTCCATTCTTTTTCCGAGGTCCTGGATCATCTTCACTATCATTATTCTGAATTCTTTTTCTGGAAGGTTTCCTATCTCCACTTCATTTAGTTGTTTTTCTGAGGTTTTATTTTGTTCCTTCATCTGGTACATATTCCTCTGCCTTTTCATTTTGTTTATCTTTCTGTGAATGTGGTTTTCATTCCACAGGCTGCAGGATTGTAGTTCTTTTTGCTTCTGCTGTCTGCCCTCTGGTGGATGAGGCTGTCTAAGAGGCTTGTGCAAGTTTCCTGATGTGAGGGACTGGTGGTGGGTAGAACTGGGTGTTGCCCTGGTGGGCAGAGCTCAGTAAAACTTTAAACCGCTTGTCTGCTGATGGGTGGAGCTGTCTTCCCTCCCTGTTGGTTGTTTGGCCTGAGGCAACCCAGCACTGGAGCCTACTGGCTCTTTGGTGGGGCTAATGGTGGACTCCAGGAGGGCTCACACGTAGGATTACTTCCCAGAACTTCTGCTGCCAGTGTCCTTGTCCCTGTGGTGAGCCACGTCCGCCCCCGCCTCTGCCGGAGACCCTGCAATAGTAGCAGGTAGGTCTGGTTCAGTCTCCTGTGGGTCACTGCTCCTTCCCCCTGGGTCCTGGTGCGCACACTACTTTGTGTGTGCCCTCCAAGAGTGGAGTCTCTGTTTCCCCCAGTCCTGTTGAAGTTCTGCAATCAAATCCCACTAGGCTTCAAAGTCTGATTCTCTGGGAATTCTTCCTCCTGTTGCCGGACCCCCAGGTTGGGAAGCCTGATGTGGGACTCAGAACCTTCAGTCCAGTGGGTGGACTTCTGTGGTATAAGTGTTCTCCAGTTTGTGAGTCACCCACCCAGCAGTTATAGGATTTGATTTTATTGTGATTGCACCCCTCCTACCATCTCTTTGTGGCTTCTCCTTTGTCTTTGGATGTGGGGTATCTTTTTTGGTGAGTTCCAGTGCCTTCCTGTTGATGATTGTTCAGTAGTTAGTTGTGATTCCGGTGCTCTCAGAAGAGGGAGTGAGCGCATGTCCTTCTACTCCGCCATCTTGAACAAATCTTGAAGTTTTAAATAAAAAAATTAGGACCTTAAAAACTCTGTCCCAAATGTCTCAAATCTACAGTGTTGTATTAATTTGCTAGGGCTGCCATAACTAAATACCACAGACCGAGTGGCTTTGATAGCAGGAGTTTATTTCCTAACAGTTCTGGAGGCTAGAATTCTGAGATCAAGGTGCCAACAGAGTTGGTTTCTCCTGAGGCGCCTCTCAGCTTGCAGATGGCTGCCTTCTTGGTATGTCCTGGCATGGTCTTTTCTGTGTGGGTGTGCATACCTGGTGTCTCTCTCTGTATATCCTAATCTCTTCTTTTTATAAGAATAATAATCATATTGGATTATGGCCCATGCTAATTGCCTCATTTTAACTTAATTAACTTAAAGGTTCTACTTCCAAATTCAGTCATATTCTGAGGTACTGGGGAGTTAGGGCTTCAGCATATTACTTTGGAGAAACACGATTCTATTCATAACGAGTGCCATTTAAAATTGGTAGAGCCACAGCTTTAACATGTAAAGAGCTTACAGTCATCACTGCAGCCCTCACAAGAAGAAATAAGTTGAACAAACTTAAAAATCAATAACTTTTCTTAGATCAATCAGAGGACTGAGGTCACAGGACAAACCACCATTCCCCCAAATTGGAGAGACAGATAAATACAGAGAACAAAAGTCAGCTTACCTGAAGTAGAAGCAGGAACCAGGACTGATAGAAATACTCAAAAAGTAATTGACAGGTTGCTGGAGGCTGAGTGTGGACTAGTTTAGAGTTAACTCCTGGGATCCCAGTCTTTAATTTTACTCTCCGGGAGCATTGTCTGTTCTCCTAGTGAAGACCTGAGAAGAGTTCCCTCTTGTTTCATCTGGGAAAATTAATCCTTTTGAAATATGCCCAGGGGAAGAAGCATTTTGAAATATCCCCAAGAGCATCATTTTTCATATTAAGACCTGCTATCAAGGGAAACCGCTTTACCAGAGCCATAGCTAATGTGAGCAGGGAAGAAGGGAAATATCCAATTCCAGTACCCTCCAATCTTCCTGTATCACCTACGTGGGGAAGAGGGGAAGCTGAGAAGCATTTGTGAAGGTCGCAACCCAGGGAATCAGGCTCACAAAAAGACTGAGACTTAATCATCAGATTATAGACTGCTTCCCTTTCACTAAACTTTACCACCACATTGATAAGGTTCCAGTATAGTAACAATGGATTTCAGCTGAAAGAATTGCAAAGGCTCAGATCCTATTCAAGAAGGAATTTCTAGAGGAATTATCTGAACAGGAATTTAAAATAACTATGATTGATGTGCTAATGGCTCTAATGGAGAAAGTGGGCAACATGTGGGAACAGATGAGTAACGTAAACAGGGAGATGGAAATTAAAAGATCCCAAAGGAAATGCTAGAAATAAAAAACACTGTAAAAATGAAGAATGCCTTTGATGAGCTCTTCAGTAGTCTGGGCATGGTCAGGTTAGCAGTCAGCTTGAAGGTATGTCCATAGAAACCTCCCAAAGTGAAATGCAAAGAAATAAAATGAAAACAAACAAACAAAAAACAACCACAGCCACAACACTGGAACAGAATATCTGAGAACTGTGCACACCAAGAGTAAATGCTAATGTAAGCTATGGACTTAGGGTGATTATGATGTGTCAGTGTAGGTTCATCAGTTGTAAACAGTGTACCACTTGGGTGAAGGATATTGATATTGGTGGAGGCTGTGCATGTGTACAGACAAGGGGTATATAGGAGCTCTCTGTACCTTCCTTTCAATTTTGCTGTGAACTTAAAACTGTCCTAAAAATTCCCTTTTACATAAGAAAATGGAGGCATAGAGAGATTAAATAACTTGCCTAAGTCTTAACCAAGGTCTACTAGGTACAGAATAGGAATTGGCAATGAGTCAGTCTGGCACTAGAACTTTTGTCTTCAACCAGTGCACTTTTCTTCCTTTTTTGAATCTTGCTGCTTCTTTTACCTAACAATGTATCTTGAAGATCAATCCAAAAAGCGCAGGGAGGGCTTTTTCAATTTAACCAGTTTTTTTTGTTTGTTCGTTTTTTTATTGGCTGCGCTGCGTGGCATGCAGGATCTTAGTTCCCCAACCAGGGATTGAACCTGTGTCCCCCGGCAGTGGAAGTGTGGAGTCTTAACCACTGGACCGCCAGGGAAGTCCCTAACCAGTTTTATATATATATATATATATATACATATATATGTATATATATGTATATATATGTATATATATGTATATATATATATATAAGGTGTCATTTACATCCCTGCAGTCCTTGTGAATATTAAGTGCCCCAAAGCACTGGTTTTAAACTTGCTGTTATGGGAACAGCTATAAGGTGACAGGATTTCTTCATACCCAACTCTAGTCACTTGGGCAACCAGAGCCTTAGAGGAAGTCGTGTTCCTGGGTTGAAATTAGAGTGGAATATGCCAGAACAAACGCCCAAAGCCTTGGGTCTCGTCACTACTTTTTTTTTTTTAATTTAATTTTTATCAGAATAAAGTTGATTTACAATGTTGTGTTTTTTGTAGGTGTACAGCATCTTGTTCAGTTACACATATACATATATCTATTCATCTTCGGATTCTCTTCCCATATAGGTTATTAGAGAGTGTTGAGTAGAGTTCCCTGTGCTATACAGTAGGTCCTTGTTATCTATTTTATATGTATTAGAGTGTATATGTTAATCCCAACCTCCTAATTTATCCCTTACCAACTTTCCCCTTTGGTAACCATGAATTTGTTTTCTGAGTCTGTGAGTCTGTTTCTCTTTTGTAAATTAGTTCATTGGTATCAATTTTCAGATTCCATCTATAAGTGATATCGTATTTGTCTTTCTCTGACTTACTTCACTTAGTATGATCATCTCCAGGTCCATCCATTTACCTGCAAATGGCATTACTTCATTCTTTTTTATCGCTGAGTAGTATTCCATTGTATATGTATGTGTGTGTGTGTGTGTATATATATATATACACACACACACACACACACACACACACACACACACACACACACACACATCTTCTTTATTCATTCCTCTGTTGATGAACATTTAGGTTGTTTCCCTGTCTTGGCTATTGTGAATAGTGCTGCTATAAACATAGGGGTACATGTATCTTATTTTTTCTGGATATATGCCCAGGAGTGGGATTGCTGGATCATATGGAAATTCTATTTTTAGTTTTTTGAGGAACCTCCATACTGTTCTCCATAGTGGCTGCACCAATTTACATTCCTGCCAGCAGTGGGTTCCCTTTTCTCCACACCCTCTTCAGCATTTGTTATTTTTAATCATGGCCATTCTGACTGGTGTGAGGTGGTACCTCATTGCAGTTTTGATTTGCATTTCTCTATTAATAAGTGATGTTGAGCATCTTTTCATGTGTCTGTTGGCCATCTGTATGTCTTCTTTGGAGAAATGTCTATTTAGGTCTTCTGCCCATTTTCTGATTGGGTTGTTTGGAGTTTTTTGTTGTTGTTATTAAGCTGTATGAGCTGTTTGTATATTTTGCAAATTAAGCCCTTGTCGGTTGCATCATTTGCAAATATTTTCTCCCAGTCCATAGGTTGCCTTTTCGTCTTATTTATGGTTTCCTTTGGTGTGCAAAAGCTTATGTTTGATGAGGTCCCATTTGGGTTTCTTTTGCTTTTATTTCTCTTGCCTTGGGAGACTGACCTAAGAAAACACTGGTATGATTTATATCAGAAAATGTTTTGCCTATGTTGTCTTCTAGGAGGTTTACGGTGTCATGCTTTATATCTAAGTCTTTAAGCCATTTTATTTTTGTGGATGGGGTGAGGATGTGTTCTAACTTCATTGATTCACATGCAGTTGTCTGGCTTTCTCAACACCAGTTGCTGAAGAGACTTTTTCCCTATTGTATATTCTTGCCTCCTTTGTCAAAGATTAATTGACTGAAGGTGTGTGGGTTTATTTCCGGACTCTCTATTCTGTTCCATTGGTCCACGTCTGTTTTTGTGCCAATACTACACTGTTTTGATTACTGTAGTTTTGTAGTAATTGTACAATTACCGTGGTATTGTCTGAAGTCTGGAAGGGTTATGCCTCCTGCTTTTTTTTTTCCCTCAGGATTGCTTTGGCAATTTTGGGTCTGTTATGGTTCCATATAAATTTTAGGATTATTTGTTCTAGTTCTGTGAAAAATGTCATGGGTAATTTGATAGGGATAACATTAAAGCTGTAGATTGCTTTGGGTAGTATGTCCATTTTAACAATATTAATTCTTCCCATTCAAGAGCATAGGATATTTTTCCATTTCTTAAATCACCTTCAATTTCCTTTATTAATGTTTTATAGTTCTCAGCTTTTATGTCTTTCACCTCCTTGGTCAGGTTTATTCCTAAGTATTTTCCTTTTTTTGGATGTGATTTTAAAAGGGATTGTTTTTTTACTTTCCCTTTCTGAATTTCATTGTTAGTATAAAGAAATGCAACCGATTTAACAGTTTTATATTGATAGACCCTAAGGTTTTTTCAAATTGCTTATTTAGAAGTAATATTAGATTAGCCTTATACCTGTCATTTCTAACATGTGTGAGAGTACCTATAATAAATTTCTGGAAGCAGAATTACCCAGTTAATAGATATGTGCTTTTAAATTTTGATATTTTGAAAACTTTCTCTATTAGAGGTTGTATCCATGTGTACTGTTCTACAAATGTACATGTTGGATATGGCATGGTAAAAGTAGGTGTGGCCACGAGACAAGAATGAGGCTTGGGAGGAGGAAGTTTATTATACTCACAGATCTCAGACAGGAGGTGATCATGTGCCACTCAGGGCTACAGGGGAAACACCAGGTTTGGCAGAAGATGGGAGCAAGGGGAAAGTCTAGGCCAATGTCTTTATCAGAGTTTGTTTGGAAGAGGCGAGGTAGGGCAGAGTAAACAGTTTAGGATTGGCGAGTCTGAACAATTCAAGTGGGCTTTCGGCTACAGAAGTGGCCTCTAGTTGCCTGGTAGCTGGCCCTGGGATGATTTTAGGGCAGAGGGAATATTTGATTGGTGAGAATTAGATAAGGAGGTGGTTGGGGCCACAGACTTGGAATTGGCTGGTTTGTATGTGAAAGATGTGCTCCCGGGCAAGCCCTTTGTTCTAAGGGCTAACCTTGGGAGAAGCAGTCTCTCAGCCTGCTAACTTTTTAAGATGTAAAAACATAATAAAATACAGAAAAATTTAGAAGATTAATGCATATACTTTAACAGTGTACAAGATCACCTATTTTCCTCACAACTTCACCAACATTAACAAATTGATGTTTGGTAATCTGGTGAAAAATGACATCCAGTTGTAGTTTTGAGTCATCTGTATTTCTTTTTTTTGCTCTTTTCCTTCTATTTTCTCATTCATTCACTAAAAAATATTAACTGCTTACAATATGCCATGTACTTATGATGTGGGCACCCTCAGAAAGCTTACATTTTAAGAAACGTATAGGGCCCATTAGAGAGAAAACTACACAACTTTAGAGAGACATAAAAAAACTGACTAACTGAAAGGACAATGTTGATAGATGAGAAGAATCAATGTCAAAAACAGTTATGGCAGTTATTACCAACTCAGTAGGTGTGGTGTGGGATCACAGAGTTTTCGGAGGAAGGCAGAGGTGGCAACTTGAAATAATGAATAGATATGAACATTCTTAAACAGAAAGGTACTATGAGGGTATCTGCTTCGCCAGATGTTAAAACATACTATGAAAACACAATAATGAAACCAGTGTGGTGCTGGTACAATAACAGACAACCAGAAACAAACTCTAGTTTATGTATGCGTGAGCAAGTACCATACTATTTTAATTATTACAGTTTTTCAATGCTTACAAATCTGGTTGTTTCCCCCAGTACAGTTTTCAGAATTTATAAAAATTGCATTAAAAAACAAAAACTACTTTTGACTGTTTGGATTATGCTTCTTTGAATACGATTTCATCCAGAAAGCAGACCTCATAGATCCAGGTGTCATAAGGGTTATCCACATATACCCACAATATTAACATGCTTAGTGAAAAAAAACAAAAACAAAACAAAACAAAACCCCACAGTGGCCATGGGGGAGGGGTCAGAGATTACTGGGACTTTTTTTTAAACACTTATTTCTCTACTGTTTAGAATTTTTTATATATAATAAAAATACAGTGACTTGATAATCTCCTAACTATACAAAAATAAATATAGGCAAAACAATAGAAAGGTAATGGTAGACATGATATCAAATATTTAACTTCTGCAAAAATCCAGTAATTGAAGCTGGTATATTCTCTACTTATTCTTTCAAAGCAAATAGAAAAGTATTATTTTTCATGATTTGATTTACTAAAATTTTTGTGTTTGTCAAGAGTCTTTTCTGAGCAATCCTTAAAACCAGTTTCAGTTTAAGGTGAATTGCCTTTAAACTTCTGAGACTACTGCCTTGTTACAAAGGTAAAGGAGATAATGTAAAGAATGCATCAAAGAGAAACACTTTACATAATGAGGTGTGGTTTTAAAAATGTCCTCAAATTTGTTTATTTTGTATGAGCTAAATATGTGGGTAAAATATAGCAGTACTCCATTTATATCTTATTATCTTTTCCAATTGAGGAGAGTCAAGCACCAAAATGCACTGCTTATTAGCTAGATGACAAATGGGCTTGGAGAATGTAAAATACTTCTCTATAACACTATACATTCGTGAAACAGCCAAGTAAGTATACTGAACAAATATAAAGACAAGTCTCCAAATACTATCTATCTCACCAATACTAAGTTGACGCTGATCAGTATTAGAAGAAAAAAAAATAACAATATTTAATTTACTCTTTCATAAAGTTTTTAATAAGCTATAATTTTCTTACATATACACTAGTAACCTTAAAAAGACAAATACTACCAAATGTTAACTACTGTACAATTTATAAAAAATATAATTTTAAGAATTTGGAATAATAAAGGGAAGGTACCTACTTCAAATGAATTAAATAAGAAAATGCCACTTTTTAAGAAATTTCACCAGGAAATGGGAAATTTCCACTTTGTCTAAAGGAACACCAAAACCTTTTACTGAAGTCAGCAACCTTGCTATTTTTGTTCAAGACTTCATCTACACAGTTTCAAATAAACCCTAAAAAATATTTTCCAGTACATATAAGGCCACTACACAGAATACATGACGGGAAAAAAGGACTCCGTCAGAATGAGAAGTCGTGAAGAACAGAGGTATGTCTTGCTCACCTTTACATCTCCAGTGCCTAGCACAGTGCCTGGCTCACGGTGAAAATGCTTAAGCAGTGGTTGTTGCTTTGCACTGAACCAGGCAGATGATACACCCTTCTACCTCTGGTTCGATTTTCATTCCATATTAAGCACGACCTGAGCTGCAGTCCTGGTTCTTGGCCCTTGACGTTAAATTGAATAAAGTAAGCCCATATGCATACACTTTCTACATCAGTTCTTCTGACAGGATCCTCAGGACTGATTCATCACGGGCTGTGAATCTTCTCTTATGTGGTCTAATTATTATTTCTTGGATAATGTCCACATGCAAAAGTAATGCATTTTCAGTGCAGTACAAGTATGTTCATATGAGTAAGAATGGAATAGAGGCCTTTCTTTTCCATGTTTTAAATAACAGATACATAGCATCTTATGACATAATTAGCAACTTTTAGACACTGAACATAATACACTGTATTACAATGCGATGTGGTAGGCTTCCATTTTAGGAACAAAAATCAATTTCACATGAAAAAAGATTTATTTTACATTTAGAATAAGTCTAAATTTTTAGCATTTAAGTACTGTAAAATAAACAGAGAGGAGCGTTTAAGATGTATAGTCTCCATTCTGTCCAAAAAGCCCGTACAAGAAGCTTCTTTTACAGTTATTGATCATCACCTCGTTGCCTTAAATTTCTAGATTTTCCATTTTCAATTCTTCTCTTTTTGAAGACTGGGGCCACTCCATCTGCCATGACTCCAAGAGAAGTGACTGTTTTTTCTTTAAAAACCACTTTGGGTTCCCCACCAACATCAGCCTCTGAAGTTGATACATATTCATTTTCAGTGCTTGGAAGTTCCAAATCTACCTCCTCACTGGAACAGAAAGTAAAAATAGAACCATTATTTGACAGAGTAAGATAAACTTTCACCTAATGTGTGAGCCCACCAAAGCCTCAAGGTCATCTTCCTAATGATAATAATAGAAGTTAGAAGCTGGTTATTTTGGAGTGGGAAACTATTTTAAAATACTGATTTTATAATATTATTTAAGATACTGAGCACCTGTTTATGGACACATGAGGAAAAGTCCCATCTATTCTTTTGTTCCTGTTGGGTGTATCACTGAAGGAAATGCTTGTACTTATGATTAGCAGTAGAAGTTACACAGGTGGATAAACGAGAAGTATCTTTGGAAACGGATTTTGCCGTGGACTGACAAGGACTCTGGAGGCTTACACAGCACAAGACGAAAACCATGGAATCTCAATGTTCTGGTGTAGCAGACTCCGTGAGACTGTTTGCCTAGCACCTCTTTTCTAGCACTAGCCCTTCAACTATCCACTTGGTTAGTATGAATAATCAGACGACTAGTCCAGAGCTCAGTACCTAATTAATATGAACCTATCATAGTACCCTACCGTCTACACAGTCAACTGGTTTGTGAAAGAGCAAGTAAGTCACACCATACCCATCAGTCCCGCCCATGAGCTTTTTGAACATGGACCAGAAAGATCATTATGTTTAACGCTCTAGTGGCCAAGAATATAAAACCTGTTGGGAACCATATATCCTCCTACTTAGAGAAAGGAGTTCTGCAGAGATAGAGAATGAGGCTGGCATGCAAAGGGAAGCAGGATGGGAGATGGAGAATCCTGCCAATGTTTCAGGCCTGGTTCCAATCATTCGTGAGGCCCAGTTCCTACCCCTCCTACAACTTGCAGGTAGAACCTTTCTGGGAATCTTTGAACTAATAACCTCTTTTTTTAATTTAAGGTAACTCAAGTTTCTATCACTTGAAACCAAAAGATTACCTGCTCAGCATGAAAGGAAGAGTGATGACAATAGAGAAAAGGGAATAAAAAGTAAAGGTATGAGTTAAATGTTAGAAGTCCCAGATATTAAGAGTTGAGAAACCCCATCTAAGAAGAGTGAAGATTAGTACAGATCTACACTCCTCAATCTCAGAAGAACCCAGGTAATGTAGTCATTCATCTTGATTCTTGGAAATAAAGGGAGAAAACCCTTTCCTGGAGGCCAGGAGAAGTTTGAAAGGTTATGGTAGATCTACAGTAGTAGTTAACTCTAATGACAGCAGCTATAGTGAATGTCTACTATAAACCAGACAATGCACTAGGCCCTTGGAATAGAAATATTCTCTTTTTATTTGGGGTCTTCTAGTTAGTGTCTTTTTTAGCACTACAACTCCTTTTAACTTTTTTTCCCTTTTGGGAACCACCTCTTCTCCCTTCTGAGTTTTGAGCTTAATTCAGTTCATGTCCAGTCAGAATTCACAGTGGTTAGCTCAGGAATAGGAACTGGGTATGTGATGAAAGCTAAGCAGGACCACTTTTGGAACTCACAAAGCAGCACCTCTTTTTTGCTGGGATCTCTAACTGTAAGTATGATATAAGCCTAAAGCTTTGCTACCAAGTGGGGAGAGCCTGTGAGAAAGGCAGTCAAGTCAGAGGAAAGCAGAGACAAAAGTCAGAGACATTCACTGATTTCTCATCAACTACGGCTCTTGACAACTGCAGTTTAGAGATAACATGGTTTTTATGTGTTTGCTTAGAATTTAAATTTAATATATGCTGTTCACTTCAATTATCTTAAAAGTACATGATAACAAATTTGCTTCCCTCTCACACAGACCATGTAGAAAGGTCTATGGTGGTAGAATTGAGAGATCTTTTTATGTTCCATCCTATACATACATGGGTAAACAAACAGGTTTAAAAGAGGTCTCTAAGCATTGTAATAATTTTTAAAAATGTAACAATAGTTAGGAGATTTGCTAGGATTGCAAAAAACAAAATAAAGGAGAATATAAGTACAAAGAATATAAGAACAAAGAAAATTTCAAATCAGTAATGGATAGTTCAAAACTAGAAAAACCAAAACCAAAAACTATTCTATATAATATAAAACTTGAGGAAGAAGCTATCTTAGTAGATCATGATGTTATATAACATTTCCTCAAAATCTGATGAGGGGATGCAAGAAATAGGAATTCTCACTGGAACAGGTCTTAAATCTGATTTGTTTTGAATAGAGATGCCTTCCAAACTTTATTGTATTAAAAATATATGTTAAATGCCAGTTTTGTTTGCTTTTCCTACTTCCCTATTTTCCCTTAAATTGCCAACAATGGTGCTTTCCAAGAAGGCTAGTAGCCCCTGAAGTTGATGGGGTATTCATTCTTGGCTTTGTATTTTTATGTTTTTACAGGAGTGGAAACTGAGGCTTAGAGAGAAGTTAAATAACTTGGTCAACTAAACTGTTATGGTAGTAATATTACTTGGATTAAAACCCAGGCCTGTGTTGATCTAAAACCTATATTCTTCCCCCTAGACCACTCTGCTTCTGGGTGAAACTAAGAAATTCCATTAGCCAAGCAGAGAAAGATTTGAGTAATGAAGAACAATAGGGTTTGGTCGCTGGACAAATGAATCTCTGTCCAAGAAAATCCATGAGAGACTCATTTAATTTCACAATCTTGGTGTTTTGTGTTGTATTTTGATAAAGTGATCAAGTCATAGTATTACTTCTTAAGTGGGATTACGGGGAGAGATAAAATAGAAAAAGAGTCCATTTTTGAAATCATGGTCCTAGGGAATTCCTAAGTGGAAGCTAACAGAAGTGGCAGTGAAGTAGGATATATACCCTTGTGACATAATCAGAGGAAAAGAAGTTTGTATTTGAAAGAAAAGAGTCTGCAAATAAAATATCTTACAGAGAATATACCTTCTTTTCAAATAACTTTAGAACAGTTACAAAAAATAATTACATAAACACTTCCTCAAAACCACGGTCATTTCCAAATTCAAAATGTAAAAATTGTAAAGGTTATAATACCTGAACACAATGTAATAAAGGTGGAAGAAAACCCAAAAAACTTCCACCTATGTAGAGATTGAAAAATAAGCCCTTTTGGAAAACCACCAAGTCAAAAGAGTAAGCAAAAACACAATATTAAATTGTTCCAAAACCAATGAAATCAAGGAATCATCACCCAAAGTTTATGTGATATATGGACAGAATTATATTCAGGGACAATACAGCTTTGACTATTTTCATTAAGAAATAAGAACAGACCC
The DNA here is from genome assembly GCF_028021215.1 of Eschrichtius robustus. Taxonomy (NCBI): domain Eukaryota; kingdom Metazoa; phylum Chordata; class Mammalia; order Artiodactyla; family Eschrichtiidae; genus Eschrichtius; species Eschrichtius robustus. The sequence goes on from NC_090841.1 coordinate 26,125,012, forward strand.
CTTCCTCACCTCCTGTCAATAGTCTTAAGTGTTCATCTGAAGAAAGAACAAACACAAAGAAACTTAAGACAAGTCAGGGGAAGAAAATTACAAAAGTAGAAATTAAGAAACAGAAACTCCATTAATAAATGGATATGTAATAAAATACACAGTTAAAAATAAGAGCTGATTCATTAAGGAAAAACAAATTTAAAAAGCCTTTAGTGGAGACCCCAATCTTCATTCCCACAAAATGATCAACAATTAGATAGCTATCCATGAAGAAAAACAGCTCTAGGAGAGCTCCGGAGTCCATTTAAGAAATTTAAGCAACACAGTGGAACAAAATACCATGAGAATAATTGCAAAAGAAGATAAGAAAGACAACTTCACTTTGCCTGCATCATCCCATCCCCCGAGCTGACACCACTCAAGAGACAAGAGGAAACCTCCCAGTTGGAAAGAGTTCCCCTCAACATGAAAAGAAGAGTGGGTGGGTGACCAGCTGATGCAACCTTTTGGGCCACTGCACGAAGGTCCTGCTCAGGTTTTTCACTCCACCCACAACGGCGAAGGTGAGACCTACAGAGACTGCTAGGAACGAGGACAAAAATCAGGGACTACCAAGAACAGCGATGCAGTGGGAGTGATTGATTGCAGTTCACAGTGACCTGCTCTACAGACAGACAAAGCAGCTTTTGCCACTGAAGAAAGAACCAACAGACATCACAGCTGCTGCAGATGCCCTACAGATTTCACCAGGTACTGTGCCGCATAGCTGTTAGCTTTCACTTATGTCAGCTGCCTCAGTCCCTTTGCCCTTGCCACTGCCAGAGCCCGGGAACCACACTGAAGTCAGCTCAGGCCTCCGTGCAAGATGGCAGCCTAGACTCCCATGGCTGACCCCACTGCCCTTTGCATGCTTGGGGCTAGCCCCACCAGCTCTGCACTTTCATAGTGCTGCCCTGACACCCATCACCAGCCTCTACTGCAGTGCTTACCCTCAGGGGGAGATTGTGCAGCCATGGGAAAGCACCCCGACAGCCAGGGTCCCTGAAGCTGTCAGTGAACGTATAGTTGACTCTGGCCCTTGCTGCCTGCCTGGCCCCTACTACTGTGTGTCTGCAACTGGCCCCGACCACTACATACACAGGCATCTGTAGCTGGCCCCGCAGCCAAGTGTATGCTCACCACCAGAGCCGGCCACCACCACTGCCTGTCCTGGTCTCTAGCTGCTGGACCTGGAAGTGCTGCTGAGGACCCCAACAGCCCTTGCAGCCACTGTGGAACCCCTGCAGTGTTTGCCAAGAACCACACAGTTGTTGGATTCTAGTGACCTGAGCTAAAGCGATAACCACCCCCCCGCCCCAGACCCACTGCTGCCACATGCCCCCTTGGCGCCTGGTACCACCAGACCTGCTCCAGTGTGCCCCACCTGCAGGTGGGAGTTTTCCCATACTGACATTAGTCTATAAAGTCTACAAGAGGTTTATTCCTTTTTCAAATGTGTAGACACCTACACAAGGCTGCTAGATTCACCAAGAATCGGGGAAAAATGTCTCTACCAAAGGAATACAGTAAACCTCCAGTAACTAGCCCAAAGAAATTGAGACCAGGAACTATCCAACAAAGAATTCAAAAAAACTGTTCTACAGATGCACTGAGAACTATAAGAGAATACAGGCAAACGATTTAATGATATCAGGAAAACAACAGAAGAACAAAATGAGAAATTCAACAAAGAGATAAAAAACATAAGAAAGAACCAAACAAATTCTGGAGCTGAATAGTACAATGACTGAACTGTAGCATTCAATAGAGAGCTTCAACAGCAGACTAGACCAAGCAGAAAAATCAGTGAGTTTGAAGACAGATCATTTGAAATTCTGTAGTCAGAGGAGAAAAAAAGAGTGAAAAGGATGAAGAAACCTTATGGGACTTTTGGGACACAATCAAGAGAAATAATGTATGCATCCTTGGAGTCTCAGAAGACGAAGAGAGGGAAAAAGGGGCAGAAAGATTATTTAAAGAAATAATGGCTGAAGGAATTCCCTGGTGCATCAGTGGTTAGGAATCTGTGCTTTCACTACGGAGGGCGCAGGTTCAATACCTGATTGGGGAACTAAGATCCTGCAAGCCACATGGTGTGGCCAAAAAAGAAAAAAAGAAACAATGGCTGAAAACTTGCAAAATGTGGGGAGAGATTTGTGGGTCCAAGTTGAAGTTAGTAGGTCACGTCAAAATTTCAATCCAAAAAGATCTTTTCCAAGACACATTTTACTAAACCTGTCTAAAATCAAAGAATTTTAAAAGCAGCAAGAAAAAAGAATTTCTTTCATACAAGGGAATTTCATAAGGCTATCAGCAGATATTTCAGTGGAGACCAGGATGATATATTCAAAGTGCTGGAAAAAAAATAAAAAAGCTAACCAAAAATACTTTACCAAACTAAACTGTCCTTCAGAAATGAAGGTGAGATAAAGACTTTCCCCAAAAAAACAACAAAAAAAAAACCGCTGAGGGTATTCATCATCACTAAAAGTGCCTTATAAGAAACGCTGAAAGGTTGCTAATTACCAACATGAAAACACAAAAAACAACGGTAAAGGTAAGCACAGAGTCAGATACAAAACAGTTTAATAATGTAATATGGTGGTGTGTTAACTATTTAACTCTAGTATAAAGGTTAGAAAACAAAGGTATTAAAAATAACTATAGCTAAAACAATTTGTTAATGTATACACAATATATAAAGATGTAAATTGTGACATCAAAATAATACTGTAAATCAACTACGCTTCAATAAAACATTAATGGGGGGGCAAGTGAAAAGGTACTTTTTGTATTCAACCAAAGTTCTTATTAGCATAAAATAGACTGTCATATATATATGAACTTTCATATAAGCAGCATGGTAATTACAAAGCAAAAACCTAAAATAGATTCACAAAAGATAAAGAGAAGGAAATAAAAGCATACCACTATGGAAACTCATCAATTCAAAAAGGAAGGCAGCAAGAGAGAAAAAAAGGAAAAAGGGAACTACAAAACTGCCCAACACCAATAAGATGGCATTAGTAAGTCCTTAAGTATATTAATCTAAATGTAAATAGATTTAATTCTCCAATCAAAAGGTACAGAGTGGTGGATGGATAAAAACACAAGAACCAACTATATGCTGCCTACTAGAGACTCACTTCAGATTTAAAGACACACATAAGCTCAAAGTTAAGGAATGGAAAAAAATATTCCATGCAAACAGAAACCAAAAGAGGGCAGGGGTAACTATTATTTATATCAGACAAAATAAACTTTAAGCCTAAAATGGTAACAAGAGACAAAGAAAGTCATTATATAATGATAAGGGGGTCAATTCATCAAGAAGATGTAACAACCTTAAATATATATGTGCCCAACACTGAAGTATATTAAGCAAAAACTAACAGGTATGAAGGGAGAAATAGACAACAACACAGTAACAGCAGAAGCCTTAAATAAACCACTTTCAACAATGGATACATCATCCAGAGAGAAAATCAACACGGAAACATCGGACTTGAACAATACTTTAAACCAAATGGACCTTACAGACATATAGAGAACATTCCGTCCAACAGCAGCAGAATACACATTCTTTTCAAGCACACACAGAACATTCTCCAGGACAGATCACATAATAGGTCACAAAATAAATCTTGGCAAACTTGAGAAGACTGAAATCATACCAGGTATTTTTTCTGACCAAAATGGTAAAAAACCAGAAATCAATAACAGGAGGAAAGATGGAAAATTCACAAATATATGGAAGTTAACACACTCCTGAACAGTTAATGGGACAAAAAAGAAATCAAAGGAACTCAAAAAATATCTTCAAACAAATGAAAATGGAAACACAATATACCAAATCCTACAGGATGCTGCAAAAGCAATTCAAAGAGGAAAGTTTATACTGATAAATGCCTACATTAAGAAAGAGATAGATCTAAAAAAAACAACCTAACTTTACACCTCAAGGAACTAGAAGAACAAACTAAGCCCAAGGTAGCAGAAGGAGGGAAATAACAAAGATCAGAGCAGAAATAAATGAAATAGAGACAAGAATAGGAAAGATAAGAAACCTAAAAGCTGGTTTATTGAATAGAAAAACAAATTTGACAAACTTTTACCTAGACTAAGAAAAAAAGAGAAGACTCAAATTCAGAAATGAAAGAGGAAACATTAAACTGATACCACAGAAATAAAAAGGATTGAAAGAGACTACTATGAACAATTATATACCAACAAATTGGATAACCCAGAAGAAATGAATACATTCCTAGAAACATACAACCTACCAAATGAATTGTGATAAACAGAAAATCTGAACAGATCAGTAACAAGGAAGGATACTGAACCAATAATTAAAAACCTCCCAACACAAAAAAGGCCAGGACCAGACGGTTTCACTGGAGAATTCTATAAAACATTTAAAGAATAATTAATGTCAATCCTCCTCAGACTCTTCCAAAAAACAGAAAAGAAGAGAATATTCCCAAACTCATTACAGGAGGCTGGCATTACCCTGATACCCAAGCCAGATAAGGACACTACAAGGAAAGAAAACTATAGACCAATATCCTCAATAAATATAGATGCAAAAATTCTCAACAAAATATTAGCAAACTGAATTGAACAGCACGTTAAAAGGATCATACACCATGATCAAGTGAGATTTATCCCTGAGATGTAAGGACAGATGGTTCAACATTTGCAAATCAATTGATATTGACTGAAACTGAAAGATAAACATCTTATCATCTCAACAGATGCAGAAAACGCATTTGACAAAATACAACATCATTTCATGATAAAAATACTCAACCAATTGGGAATAGAAGGAACATCACAAAGGCCATATATGACAAATCTACAGCCAATATCATACTCAATGGTGAAAGACTGAAAGCCTTCTCTCTGTGATCGGAAACAGGACAAGGGTGCCCACTCTTGCCACTCCTATTCAACATAGTATTGGAAGTCCTAGCCAGATCAATCAGGCAAGAAAAAAAAAGGCATTCAAATTGGAAAGGAAGTAAAATTATCTCTCTTTGTAGATAAGATGATCTTATATATAGAAAACCCTAAAGACTCCCCCTGCCCCCCACCCCCTCCAGCAAACTGTTGGAACTACTCAATAAATTCAGTAAATTTGCAGGATACAAAATCAAAATACAGGAAATTCCCTGGAAGTCCAGTGGTTAAGACTGCGCTTCCACTGCAGGTGGCACAGGTTCAATCCCAGGTCAGGGAATTAAGATCCTGCAAGCTGCACAGCGTGGCCAAAAAAACCAAAATCAAAATACAGAAATCAGTTGCATTTGCATACACTAACAACAGAACATTTGAAAAAGAAAAAACAATCCCATTCACAATGCATCATAAATGATAAAACACTTAGTGATAAATTTAACTGAGGTGGTGAAAGGTCTGTATACTGATAACTACAAGACACTGAAGGAAATTGAAGACACAGACAAATAAAGATATCCTGTGTTTATGGATCAGATCAATTAATATTGTTGTAATGTCCATACTACTCAAAGCCATCTGTAGATTCAATGCAATCCTGATCAAAATTCCAATGGTATTTTTCACAGAAATAGAAAAACAATCCTATAATTTTTATAGGAACCACAAAAGACCCCAAACAGTCAAAGCAATCCTGAGAAAGAAGACCAAAGCTGGAGGCATCACACTTCCTGATTTCAAACTATACTACAAATCTTCAGTAATCAAAACAGTATGATACTCTCATAAAAACAGAAACATAGACCAATGGAAAAGAATTGAGAGCCCAGAAATAAACCCTCACATATAGGGTCAACTAACATTTGACAAAAGAGCCAAGACTATTCAATAGGGAATATATATTCTTTTCAATAACTGGTGTTGGAAAAATTGGGTAACCACATGCAGAAGAATGACATTGGACCCCTATCTTACATCACTCACAGAAATTAACCCAAAGTTTATTAAAGACTTAAACATAAGAAATGAAACTGTAAAACTGCCAGAAGAAAACATAAAAAAAAGAGCTCTACCTGACACTTGTCTTGGCAACGATTTTTTGGATATGACACCAAAAGCATGGTAACAAAAACAAAAATCAACAAGTGGGACTACATCAAACTAAAAGCTCTGGGCAGCAGAAGAAATAATCAACAAAATGAAAAGGAAACGTACAGAATGGAAGAAAATATTTGCAAATCATATATTTGCTAAAGGGTTAATATTCAAAATATATGAAAAACTCATAACCCAATTACAAAATAACCCCAAAGAATCCAATTAAAAAATGGGCAGAGAAACTGAATAGACATTTTCTGAAGAAGACATACAAATGGCCGAAAGGTACATGAAAAGATGCTTGACGTCACTAATTGACAGAGAAATGGGAATCAAAACTGCAATATCACCTCATACCTGTTAGAATGGCTAGTATTAAAAAGACAAGAGATAACAAGTATTGGTAAGGATGTGGAGAAAAGAGATACCTTCAGCACTGTTGGTAGAAATGTAAATTGGTACAGACACTATGGAAAACAGTATGGAGGTTCCTGATATTAAAAACAGGACTACCATATGATCCAAGATTCCCACCTCTGCATATACATCCAAAGGATATACAAACGGATCTTGAAGAGATACCTGCACCCCCATGTTCACTACAGCATTATTCACAATAGCCAAGATATGGATAAAGACGATGTGGTATATACATACAGTGGAATATTATTTAGCTATGAGAAAGAAGGAAATCTACCATCTGTGACAACATAGATGGACCTTGACAGCACTGTGCTAAGTGAAATAAGACAGAGAAAGACAAATACTATATGATATCATTTATATGTGAAATCTAAGAAATCCAAACTTACAGAAACAAGAGTACAGAGGTGGTTACCAGGTCTGAGGAATGGGGGAAATGGGGAGATTGGGCAAAAGGTACAAATTTCCAGTTACACGACTATTGGGGGAATCTAATTTATAGGATGGTGATTATAGTAACCATACTGTATTACATACCTTAAAGCTGCTAAGAGACTAGGTCTTAAATGTCCTCACCACAAAAAAACCAACCAACCAACCAAACAGAAACATGGTAATTAAGTGTGACATGGAGGTGTTAGCTAACACTATTGTGGTAGTCATTTTGCAACATGTCAATCAAATCAACACACTGCACACTTTACTTATTTATTTATTTTGGCCGCACCATGCGGCTTGTGGGATTTTAGCTCCCCGACCAGGGATTGAACCCAGGCCCTCGGCAATGAGAGTGTGGAGTCCTAACCACTGGACCACCATGGAATTCCTATGCACACTTTAAACTTACATGTTATATGTAAATTATAGTATCTTAACTAATTTCTTAACTAAAGAAAAAAATTCTTTAACAAATATCATCCCAAAAGAATAAAAAAGTTTACAATGTGATTTTAAAATAATTGAAAAATTTAAACATACAGGAAGTTTAATGTATTACCATAGGTTCTAAATTTTAAGCCCTTGATGAAACACAAGATTTTAGGGGAAAATATGAATTACTGAAACTGACTAGCTGAAGCTACTTCCTACCCCTGCCCCCCTAACACCAGCTGCAGCATGTAACAGTGACTGAGTGCTTAGGTGTTCTAGGTACCAAGTATGAACACAGTGATAAATGTGTTAACTTGTTTTTTTCTAATTTATTCCTCACAATAAATTAGAAATTAGGCAGGAACTATTATTATCCCATTTTACAGATGAAGAAATTGAGGCTCATGTAGATTAGGCAACTTGCCTAATGTCACATAGATAGTATCCAAGAGACTGAAAAAGCTATCAAAAATTACCTCCTCCTAGAACTCCAGGACCAGAAGATTTTACTAGTGATTTTTTAAAAAACTTTTTAATCCCAGGGAAACTATTAACTATTTTAGAACATTAAAGAAATGGAAAGCTACCTAATCCATTTTATTTAGCATAAAACGATACAAAAATCTCATAAAATTATCATACATTTAACAAACAAAAACAAAACTAAACCATAGACCACCATTTCCCAATCAGTTTAACACATCAGAGCTATGGCTACTGAAATTCACCAAAATCTATTTCTGATAATAATCCTTGAACAATCCAGAAATAAAGCACACTTCCTTAACATAATAAAGATTATCTATCTTAAGCCAATAGTCAATATAATCCTCAATATAAATTTTAGAGACATTTCTATCGATATCAGCAACAAAACAGATGTGTAGAAATGCCCACTCCCCTTATTATTATATAACATTGGGCTTAAAAATGTAACTAAAATACATAGGACATGAAATAAATAGGAAGTAGTATCAACAGAAAAAAATCAAAAAATATTTGCAGACAAGTTTCTACATGGAAAACCCAAGACTCAGAGTAAGTCTTAAAAATAATAATCAGCAACATAATTGGACACATAGGCTTTTTCACACCATAATTACTGGTTTACAAAATAATGGAAAAAATGGACTAAATCTGCAATTAAAAATAGCAAAATATGTAAAAATTTATTCATGTACTTAATAAACATGTACTAAGCACCTATTATGTTCCAGTCACTGTTTTTAGTCCTGGGGTTACAGAAATGAATCAAGTAGACTAAGTGGCTACTTAGCTTACATTCAAGAAATGCAAGCATGAGACTTACACAGAGGCAGCTACAAAAGCCAGAGAGAGAATCCTACAAAATGACTTGAGTAAAAAGAGGCATGTACAACATTTTTTGATGAAACTATGAAATATGGAAAACACATCAATTTTTGCCAAATTCAACAAGTACAATTTATTTGTAATATTTATATAAATATTATACTTGTTGAACACTTGCAAATGATTTAATTAACATGGAAAAAATGGGAAGAGACTACTTAAGAAAATTTGGAAAAAAAAATACAGGGATACACCACCAGATATAAGAACATACCATATAAAAGGATATAGTTAAATCATAATAATTAAGGCTTTATGGTACTGTCACAAAGATAGATGGACCAATGGAACAGAATAGGTAGCCAGAAACAAACTGGTAAATTTAAGAATTAAACACAAGATAAAAAAAAAATGCCACTTAAAAATGGGGAAGAATGGTACTGGCAAAATCGGTTTGCCAGGTAAGATAAAAAATTATTTACAATCTCATCTCGGGACTTCCCTGGTGGTCCAGTGGTTGAGAATCCATCTTACAATGCAGGGGACACCGGTTCGACCCCTGGTCAGGGAACTAAGATCCCACATGCCGAGGGGCAACTAAGCCCACGTGCCGCAACTGCTGAGCCTGCATGCCACGACTACTGAGCCTGCATGCTCTGGAGCCCACGTGCCACAACTAGGGAAAAGCCCGCACGCCACAACTAGAGAAAAGCCCGCGCACCGCAATGAAGAGCCCACGCGCCACAACTGAGACCCGATGCAGCCAAAGAATAAATAAATATTAAAAAAAAATCTCATCTCATACAATGTATCAAAATTATTAAAGATGGATTAAATAACTACACAAAAGATGGATTAAATAATTACATAAAAATGTGGGCTTCCCTGGTGACACATTGGTTAAAAATCTGCCTTCCAATGCAGGGGACACAGGTTCGATCCCTGGTCAGGGAAGATCCCACATGCTGTGGAGCAACTAAGCCTGTACGCCACAACTACTGAGCCTGTGCTCTAGAGCCCGCAAGCCACAACTACTGAGCCCGAGCGCCACAACTACTGACGCCTGCACGCTTAGAGCCTGTGCTCCGCAGCAAGAGAAGCCACAGCAATGAGAAGCCTGTGCGCAGCAACGAAGACCCGACAAAGCCAAAAATAAATAAATTTAAAAAAATAGTAATAATTACATAAAAAAGAAGTAAGACCACACAAACCAGGAGGAAATACAAGTATAAACTTGACTTTTGGATGAAAAAGGGTAGTATCAATAAAACAGATCACAAAGGAAAAGAAAAGATATCAGACTAAACATTACAAAGTTCTACACATCTAAAACCATTATAAGCACAATTAAAAGTCAAACTACAAATGTGGAAAATCCACCATAACTACTACTAATAAATGGTTAGCTTCTGTACTACATAAGGATCTTATGCAAGTAAGGAAAGACTAATACTTCAATAGAAAAATTTGCAAAGACTATGAACAGACAATTCACAGAAGAGTAAATACAAAACACTGATAAATACAGGTATATGAAAAAAATGTTTCAACCTCACCAGTAAATCTACTTAGGAAGTCAGACACAATCCATCACATATTAAACTGGCTGATGTTAAGAATAATGGCTTTACAGTAAACTTATCACATGGAAAACAAAATACTCAAATTTTAAGAAATCTCAACTTTGAAGTACAGGAGATATTGGTATAGGAAGACCATCCTCCTATTGTAAGTCACTTAAGAAATCACTTAGGGGCTGAAGTAATCAATGCAGTCTATTATTTCTGCAACTTCAATATACAAATCAATATACTTATGGTCCCTGGCACTATGTAGCATTAAATACACATTTCCTAATATTTCATTAAGTAAAATAAAAGCTGAATGTTTAATAAAAACATTTTAACAGTTCAAAGCTATATTATGGTACAGTATCACTAAGGAATCAATTATTATTAGAACAGTATATAAAGCTGTCCAAAACTTGTATTACTCCGTCTTCTGAAAAAACATGACCTTTTCATTAAAGTACAGTTTTTTGGTTTGTTTTTTTTGGCTGCCCGCACGGTATGCGGGATCTTAGTTCCCTGACCAGGGATCAAACCCAGGCTCCCAGCAGTGGAAGCGCAGAGTCCTAACCACTGAACCGCCAAGGAAGTCCCCTAAAGTACAGTTTTAACAATGAATAATTTCACTATAAAAGTATGCATGGAACAGTTATATTACATTACCATTTCAAAGCATTAATGTTTGGAGAAAAACTGCTTAATTCATATAAATACTTTTTTCCCACCTGAAGATATTTTTTAAGCATTTAAAAAACACCAATGTGTGAAGCTGGGGGTGACATTTTCCTTTCATTGTGTAAATGATCCTAAGACAATAGCTGATATGAACACATAAGCTAATAATGTAAACCAGGTAACATCTCTACCATGATCTTGTTTAGTTGATAAAACTGCCATTTTTTGAATAAAAACTTAGCTAAGTGTCATAAGCCATTTTCAATACAGTAACAAAACAAGAGCTTTTTTCTTGCCTTTAGATAGATCCCATGAAGCATGTACTGCATATGCAGGTATTTGTTTCTCTGATAGAATAACGATGGTTGAGTGTGATAACGCACATGTGTGCATGGTATGTTAGTGTGGGAATGTGTGGTCAATAGAAATGTCATGTCTTAGTAAGAATTAAAGCAATCATTAGTTTACTTTAAAAAAATAAACCTTAGCTTACATTTTAAAATATTTAATTAGAAAAAACAAAACCATTCTAGAAATAAAGGAAATGAGCTACACTTTTAATGAGCACCTTATTCCTGAAATTAGGTACTGCAATTTATGGAAGTAATGGGACGTAAAATACCTGTAATAACGGTGGCATTAAGTTTCATGTACTTACTGGGACTCAACCTCTTGTTTAATTTCTTGCCATTCTCCATATGGGTTTGATTTTTTATGAGCTTTGGGTTTTTCTTCATTTGGACCTGATGAATTCTTCCCTTGGGTATTTTTTTCTTTCTGTGTTTCTGGTTCAGTTCCTTTATCACTATTTTTATTTTTTTCCTGCAATGTCAAAGTTAAGAAATAACAAACTTCAAGCAAAACTGCCAGGACCAAAAATTTCTTTAACGTAGTCTTGGTATTGATTTATAAATAATACATTAACTCAATAGTTCAAATTAGCACGTAACACAACAAACGTACATAAAAGAACTTTAATGCTTGATTAGGTTTTTCATTAAGTCTAAAATGCTAACACATCATGGCCAAGGCTGTTTTTTAAAATAATATAACATGATCCTATTAACGTTCTACCCCCCTCAGAGACATACACTGGCCTTTTTATCCTCTCTTCTCCACTTTACTGCTTCTCTCCTTACTTACATGTCCAACAGTGACCTCCCTTTATACTGTGCCCCTTTTGAATTTAATGCCATGTCACTGGACCCTTCTATACCCATTATCTATTTAAAGAACTCCCTCAACAAATTAGTGTTAACCGAAATCCATCTTCATGTTGAGGACACTGCCAAAACCTCACTGGCCTATACAACTGGTAATGATGTGAAATTAGAAAAAGACACACCCCTGAGGTAGAAGTAGCTCCCAAGGAACCCCTGGAGAGGGCTGGTGCTTTTACGGCGCTTTTATCATCTGGGATAACAAAGCCCCGTGGCCTGGTTTAGCATGTGGACCATGCATTAGATTTCAGTCTCTTCGTAAACTGCACAACCATGGGTGGCAGTCCTGGAACACTGTTTTGTTTGCAATTCTTTGAATGGATGTTAACTCATTCCCTTATGCTGTTGATATCATAGAAGTAGGAAACAGCATCAGCTTTCTCTTAGACAACCTGACTGCTTCCAGGCCATGACATTTTTAAAGTAAGACATTTTTACTGAGGTCACGCAATAAATGCCTCCTCCTCTGAGGCTCATATCACCTTCTGTATAGTTCTCTTCCATTCTCCCTCTCATGATCTAATGACCTCTGGCCACTACTCCATATATATATTTTTTAACGTTCACACTTAATTGTATGTATGTTTTTTCCTTTATTTATTTATTTACTTTTTGGCCATGTGGCATGTGGGATCTCAGTTCCCTAACCAGGGACTGAACCCACGCCCCTGCACTGGAAGCGCAGAGTCTTAACCACTGGACCGCCAGGGAAGTCCCCATTTCTCCATATCAAGTGATGACTCTGGCAACTCTGTATGTTCTCTCTGTTCAAATTCTTGTTGTCCACACTGTAAAGCAACTATACTCTAATAAAAACGAAACAAAACAAAAAACCAAAACTCTTGTCATCCCAGAGCTTAAAAATTCCCTACCCTCAGTTTTGTGACCCACAAGACCAATGACTTTGGCCTTCACTATATTTCAGCTGCCTAATAAGATATTTTCCTCATATGTAGCACCTGGTACATAGGTAATATTCAAATATTAGATCCTCACACTTATGTTCCTTTTAATTTGAATGAGGTCATCACTCAAAAATGACCCACTTACAAAATCTTAAACTCCAAAAGCCCACCCTCTGACCACAATGTTATTCTTTTGGCTTTCTGGCTCGCTTACTTCTACAATACCTCCTATCCAACATCGTTACCATCTCTACTACCTTTATTTCCTGTGTTCTGAGTTCGTTAGTCTCATCTAGACTTTACATTCTTCATTATCAGGCCCCAGCCCACAGAGAATCACGTTATAAACATTCTTTTGCTAGCACCCTTAAATATTTTTGTCCCTATGCCTGTCTATTGCATAGGACCTAAAAATCTCCAACACAAATCTATCTAACCGTTAGTTTGTCAAGTGTTACAAAAAAAAAAACACACAACCATACAAACTGATGAGATTTCAGAATTTATGACATCCAATTTCAGCAGAGACTTTAACACTGCTTAGTAATGTGTCTCCAGTTATTTCTTCTCCTGGTCCCCTTAGTGATTATTCAAAATACATATTCAGCTCCACAGGGCTGAATTAATAATTTTATATTCATATCATGGAATACTATCCATCCATTATTTTAGTACATGAAGACTTAATGATGTCTTTGTGACAGATTAAATTGGAAAGTGATAATAAAACCTTATTACAGTATGACTCCATACCTTGTTTAAAGCAATGTACGAGTCTGAATAGAAAATTATAGACCAATAACATCAAGGTATTATACTGATTTCTCTGGGAAGCGGCAGGATTATAGTTTGTCCTTTTTTGTTTATCTGTATTTTGTAGTATTTTGTTTGCTTGAAGTTAATAATATCTGTCCCACGTTGCATGCTGGGTTACCTAAATTTCACTATAAACACTGTGCGATATCTACTACACAAGAGCTTTGCTGCTGCTCTTCTATAAACTGGATACATTCCTCACCCTAAGTTCCACCAAGATTTATGGGGTAGGTTAAGAAGTTGCAGGCAATGACAAGACCCTAGGTAAGGCTGGAAGTGCCCTCTCTCCAGCATCCTGGATATTCCTTCACCTCTCAGGCCAGTACTCAACCATGGATCAATGCTATGTATCTTGTCTGCTCTGGCACCCAGGCTCCTGAGTGTTCCTGGAAAGGTCACAAAAGCAGGACTAGCAATACTATTAACACTATTAAAATGTCTGTTTTACTTTCCCACCATGGTTGGGCACTTAGCACCACCACCTGTCAATCCTCTTACTTAGTTCATTTCTTCTCCCACCCTGGCTCAGTGATTATTTTAGACTGTTAATGTTGTCAAGCTCCCCAAAGCTTCTCACTCTCAGCAAGCAATCTTGATTTCTTTATACATGAGTAAGTTGAGGCTAAAAGGCAGGACTCTTCTTTCCTGACAGCAAATCATCCATAGTCATACCTTATAGAAAATGAAAACCTTACCTTCTTACAGAAAATGAGTTTATTCCTTGTTCAAGACCAACCTATCCACTTACCCGTGTTGGTATTCCCTTTCTACCTCCTTTGGAGCCCCTCTTAAGGAAAACATCACCACCACAAATCTCTCACAATTAAAAGTCAGCATGTAGCCACCATCTTATCATCTAATTTCTACTTTTCATTTCATATCCAAACCACATATACACTGTGAACCACTTTTCATCCTCCTGTAATCTGAGTTTTCCCACCTAAAACTCTGGTATAACTGCTAGAAGGATATCAAGGACTTCCTTACTGCAAAATTCAATGGACATTTTTCCTTTTCTAGACCTAGTTAATCCCTGATGTTCTCTACTCCTTTGGCTTCTGGGATACTGAATTCTTCTGCTTCTCAGCATACCTTCCTAATCACTCTTTCCTCATTCTGCCTTGTGGGCTCCTCTTTCTCTCCTGCACTTAAATGTTTAATGTTCCCCAAGGTCATTTTCCTAGGTTACTTCATCCATTCTGAGACTTAAATTACTACCAGTATGTTGATGATACTCAAATTAACATTTCTAGCCTAGACATTCATACTTGCGTGTTCAGACAGCTCTCTGAATGTTACAGAGGCATTTCAAACTTAGGAGGTCTAAAAATGAATTTACTATATTGTTATCAAATAGATATCAATAAATGATACAACCATTTATCCGGGTGCCAAAATGCATCTCTTGGTTTTATTTCTATCTTCTACCAGAAAGCTGAAGAAAGTCTGTAGATCTTTTCATAAATTAACAAACTGTTGTAAAGAGTAAATTAAGAACTTACCTTAAACTTTATTTTTAGCTTTTGCGCTTCTGTAGAGACCTCTCCTTTTTTTCCTCCCTTTTCTGCTTCTTGTTCCCCATCAGAAGCACTATATGAATCTGATGGTTTGGACTCTTCTAGGGTGCCAAGTGACTTTTCATTGACTTTACTAGAAAGCAGATCGCCAGAGTGTGGAATGAAATCATCAGGTTTTTCCCATCTGGATTCTATTCAACACATTTTAATAGTCATGTTATTTAGTTACCAATTCTCTTTAGAAGTAATTCCCAATATAATGTTTCCTGTCACTTACAGTATATTAAGTGACAACACTGCATCTGTTTCACACCATCACTTGATCAAGAAGATAATAAATAAGAGATCCCAAAGGTCTTGCTATTATCTCTCAGAAATTAAATTCAAGCAATCTGGATTCACTAGATGTATAAACTACAGCCCCAATAGAAAGAGACCTAAGAACTGGTAATACTTTCTGAGGACTCAAAATTTAACCAACGCCAGTTTCAGGAAACATCGTAATGGGCACACATGAGATTTCCTGAAATTTATTTATCACAAAATTTCCCTGGGATCTTCAGAAAGTGGAATAATATGGCGAAGATCTGAATGAATATAATTTGTCATTTTATAATAAGGGAAAAAAAAAATCTCAGTTGAACTCTACTGCCACCCAGTGGTTTGTTGGGCTTTTAGTAAAATGATAGCAGTTCTAATTATCTGCATTTATTCTCTATTTTTAGTTTAATAAAAGGGACAGGGATTCTAAAATTTATTGTTCAACTGGGAAAGTTTTAAGAGTAAAGGGGGCTCTATTAATAATCACACTGATCCAGACATAAACTGAAATCGTTGAGGGAAAATCAGTATGTATAGTCCCTTTTTAATTACAGGGTTCTTTCCAGCACTAATGAAAAAAATTACTTTTTCCTTGTCTCTATTTCACACAAGTAATAACAGAACTTACAAGAAATAATTGGTTAAGCATCTAATATATACCAGGCACTGTTTGGGGAACTTTAGAGACACATGACCATCATGAACTCACAGAGTACAGGATCAGCTCTACTTAACAGCAAATATAGGCTCAGTGACTTACCCACAATCATAGAGCTGGTAAGGGAAGCTGTGCGTTGAGCTCACTCAGATCTAACTCTATAGTTATATTATATGTTATTTTATCTTTATAAGGATTCAGTACATCAAGTTTACTGAGGTAGAAGCATTGTCATCATTAGGCAGGCTGGGTATCTACTTGGAGGTCAAAAGGGCCTTTTCCTCCTAAAAGACTTAATGCTATGTAGCAGTCTTTGGAAAGCAGGAATTAAAAAACAAACAAACAAACAAAGCTCAAAGTTACACCAATACTATAGCTATTTTGGTAAATTTAATTGCAGAAGAAACCAACTATAATTACTGGAAAGACTAGTTTTATGAAATTAGATAAAATCTTAATTTGAAAAACTTAGATAATAATTAGGTAACAATAATTATGCATGTTTTCTAAATATTTATATAACTGAAAATTATTAAATTAGTAAAAGTGAAAATTAGACAGTCTTAGCCACTGCTAAAATAGCTTCAGTTCTGCTTTTTAAAATAGGAGAAGGCAAGTTGAATGAAGTGATCTTCCAAGGTAATGATTATATTTCTAAAATAATCACGATAAAAACCAATGATGGTAGAGAAAGTAAAAATGATTTTCAAAGTAAAAAAATTTGTGAATGCAGTATCACTTGAGAATAACAACACACGGCTCAGTATATTATAGAAATCTTTTTGCTTTTCCATTGTATTAATGTTTTTAAATTATAAAAAATACATACTTGCTACAGAAATATGTTTATCACTATACTAAAATTCTCAAGTTCAGACAATTCATCAGCAGGCTAATAAGCAGTGTGAGGTACAATTTTAGACAGCTTAAGAGATAAACAAAGGTAATACTTACCCCCTGTTTCTGTATTATAATAATAGGTATAGCCATTTTCACTTAAACCTTCTACCCAAACGGTCTTCACTGCCGTCTAATGGGAGGAAAAAAACCAGCATAAACTGAAGATGTGGTTATATATTAGATAACTAAGGCAGAGTCAGCCAACCTTTCCTTTCCTCTTGACACCTGGCAATTAAGGGTGGTGGTACTGATCATGGCCAGGAAGCTTGATTTGTGTTAATCATGAGCCACCTTTCAGGGAGGGAATGCCTTGCCCCTGAAAGCCAGAAACAGTTCTTTGCAGACTGACAGGGACATGTAAATGTCAACTGACTGCCACCCAACTAATAATATTTGCCCTGTGTGGACTTTTAGGGTAGACATCACTTTTCCACCTCCATCCACCCTTTTAACAAAAGGACTATAGAAAGAAAGGAACAAAGGGGGTTGGGGGGACAGGGAGGCTTATCTGGAAGTTAATTTGCTTAATCAACCCTACAAAAATCCCAGAAGCCAATCACTTAAAAGAATTTTAAAAAGACTATTAATGTGCTTCAGTTACCTTTTTTAAGTTTCCTTGAAATCCTTCAGGTTTCTCCCACTGAGATGCTTAAAGCAAAATATATTGCATTTGTAAAATCTTCCCAAAAAAATTTAATTTGGCAAAAAATTACAAGATATTCAACATGAACAAAACACTACGTGTCTACAGTTTAAAACATAATTGAAAAATAAAAAGAAACAACATACATCCCAGTAGTACTGTGAAGAATACATGTGAATGCAATGTAACCAAGAAGGAAGGACAGAACGAAGGATAAGAAGTTACTGGTACTTCACAAGAATTATTAGAGCTAGGTAGGGCTTCTCTTAAAGATTTCTTGGAATTCAGGCTTGATAAATTTTGACATCTTGGGGCAGGGGAGAGTGAGAGATGGGGTGAATGACTCCAAAGAGGAATAAGATGAAGAATGCAGGAATTAAAAACAAATATTGCTGAGAGCAAGAGTATATAAAGTAGGATGGTGAACAAAGGCAGCAAGGAATAGGCACCAGAAGGGAGAAAAACTGTAATTAATAAATAATTTCTATGTAAATTTGAGAAAGACTTATAATCCCTAGCATACAATTATTTATGGTTCACTGCTGAGCAACAACACGCACTTCACTTACGGCTCAGTGCAAACTCTCAGAGATTGTTACTATTTCTATGTTGTCAAAAACTGACTGTGATTCTAGAGATCTTAATAATTACCATAATACTGGTAGCCCAAGGTTTTCTTCGTGATTAACTCTCTAATCTCATTTCCTACCTTCCTGACCATTCTTACCTTTTCTTCTACCCATTCCTTTAATATATGTACCACCCACCCTTTCTACTTCTTGTTCTCTTCTTTCTCCTTGTGATCTCATACACTCCTAAAAGTTAAAATATTTACAAAGTTTTATTGAGAAAATATAAAGCTATAATTTATTTGTAAGGAACCCACTATTAAGTCTTTAGTTATGACCTTGAGTCACTATGAGAAGGGAACCTTTTTAAAGGGCACATAATTTTTTTACCAGTGGCAAAAACGTAAAGTTAGTCTTTCATTGTTTAAACTTTCCAATATTAACTAAAAGTCCTAACACAAAACAAACTGTCAGTTATCATTCTCTACTATTTTTATGCCTAAATGACTTACCTCCTGTGATAAGATCATAATAGTAATGGTAACCCTCAGAGGTTATGCCTTCTACCCATCTGCCCTTTGAAGGGTCTTTTTTCTTTTTCTTCTTTTCTTTCTGCTGATTTGATGCAGAGGTGGGTGGGATAGTGCTGGTTACTGGTGACACGCTTGGATCTGAAATTTCTGAAGAAAGATGAGAGAAGGGTGAAGTAGCTGATGTAAATTTTTTTTCCTGTTATAAAACACTAATAATTTTATTCCAATTAAAAGCTTGACAAGGGCTTCCCTGGTGGCGCTGTGGTTGAGAATCTGCCTGCCAATGCAAGGGGACACAGGTTCGAGCCCTGGTCTGGGAAGATCCCACATGCCGCAGAGCAACTAGGCCCGTGAGCCACAACTACTGAGCCTGCGCGTCTGGAGCCTGTGCCCTGCAACAAGAGTGGCCACGACAGTGAGAGGCCCGCACACCGCGATGAAGAGTGGCCCCTGCTCGCCACAACTAGAGAAAGCCCTCGCACAGAAATGAAGACCCAACACACCCAAAAATAAATAAATAAATTAATTTTTTTAAAAAAAAAAAGCTTGACAAGATTCTTTTGGGAACTTGACATGTTATTACAAAGCCTATTTAGAAAGCTAAACATGCAAGAATATAAGAATATTCTGGAGAATTATAAAAAGAAGTGATAAGGGGAATCTAGTCTTACTAGATATTAAACATTCTGAAACTCTGATTAAACAACCAATAGTGTAAAACTGATCCAGAAGTAGACAAACATATGACTGAAACACAATAGTACAGAAACAGTTCCAACTGCATATTTCTGGTATTTCTTATTAGAGAAAAAAAAATAGTTTAACAAACGATGTTGGACTGACTGGTTAATTATTTGGAAAAAAGTAAATTTATTCTCCACTCCCTGATCCTCCCATGTTTTTACATCAATATAAATTTCAGATCAAAGATATTTACCAAAAAAACCAAAAAAATGTTAAATTTGACTGCATAGAAATTCAAATATTTGGTATGGCAAAATTAAAAACAACAAAAAAAACATAAGACAGACAAATGATAAATCTTTACAACAAATATGACAGAGGATTAATGTTCCTAACAAAGATCCCTTACATATCTAACATTCTAACACAAAAATGGGCAAAAAGTACAAAGGTACTTTAACACTTACTTCACTAATATCCAAAGAAATGCAAATACATACAATTTTTTTTGCATTAGGTCAATAATACTGAAAAGAATGACCAAATCCACAGTTGGTCAGTATGATCTATCGGATATTTACATGGGTATAAAAAATGGGTAGTTTTTATGGCTTTGCTTTTTTCCAAAGGAATAATCAGTTATTCCCAACATCAGTTAATAAAATAATTTTATTTCTAGAAAAAGTATAAATCAGCCCAACATTTGTGGAGACAGCTTGATTTCATCAGTCAATATACAAAATATATTTACACTTTAAATCTGCAATCTCACTTCTAGAAACTGAGCCTACAGAGATAAATGTGAAAACATGCCTACACAAGGGTGCTCACTGAAACATGCTTCCTAACAGTAAAAAACTCCAAGGAACCTAAATGTTAATCAGGAAGAGACTAGTTACATGAATTATGGCATTTTAATGGCATCCTATTATGGCATTTTATACCCTTTATTGAACACTTGTTACAAGTGGTCATAGTAATGAGCAATTCATACCGTTATGTTACTTAATTGTAGTAAAAATCGAAAGTCGTATCACTAGCAAGAGGCGATTCTGGTTGACCCCAAAGCTTGTGTTTCTAAACACTGTAGCCACTAAAAATAATGTGTATCTTTAATTATTTAAAAGAAAAGACGTATTTGACATATCATTTAGGGAAGAAATAAAACAACCCCCAAACAGACCACAGCATAAAATGTACAGTATAACTTTATTAAAAAAATTCTGAAGAAGTCTGGAGAAATCTTAAAAGCAGCTAGTTTTAAAAACTCTTTTCTTTGCCTATACTGTTGCACTTTTAAAGGAATACATATTCTATTTAGAAAACAAGGCTATGAAAAACATTTGATAGGAAAAATCCAATTAAATATAAAACACTAAGATTTATTTGCTCATAGGGCAGCATAATAGAATCTCTCGATCTACCTAATTGATGAGATGAATTTTCAACTACGTCTTTAATTCTGCAGGAATGCCTACAATCCTTTTTCCCCTTAAAATGAACATAAAGCTTTACCCTTATAGAAATACTACTACCCCCGCCTTTTAACTAATAATGTCCAGGATATTTTAAAAGTCTGGTCACAGACTTCCCTGGTGATGCAGTGGTTAAGAATCCGCCTGCCAATGCAGGGGACAGGGGTTTGATCCTTGGTCTGGGAAGATCCCACATGCCACGGAGCAACTAAGCCTGTGTGCCACAGCTACTGAGCCCATGCTCTCCAGCCCATGAGCCACAACTACTGAGCCCACATGCCACAACTACTGAAGCCCGTGAGCCCTAGGGCCCACGTGTCACAACTACTGAGCCCGCATGCTGCAACTACTGAAGCCCGCGCTCCTAGAGCCCGTGCTCCGCAACAAGAGAAGCCACCACAATGAGAAGTCCTTGCATTTTAACAAAAAGTAGCCCCCACTCGCCGCAACCAGAGAAAGCCTGCGTGCAGCAACGAAGACCCAACGCATCCAAAAAAGAAGTCTGGGCACAACTGTTCTCATCTGATGAGGGCAATGCCAATTAACTTAACTGTTACTCTGCTTAAAAAGTTAATCGAAAGCAGTTTTTGTTAGAAAGTAAAGAATACCATTCCATGTTGACTATTGCAACCATTATGCAAGATCAACAACTGAGATCTGGTTTCAGGATGATGGATTTGTCATGGAAGAAATGCTTTATAGAAAGTTACCAACTTAAAGTCTAAATTCAGTGACAAGATAGATACACTCCACTTAAATAATGCCTTTTATCTGGAACTGAGTTATCCTCACACCCTCAAATTATCTACCTTCCTGCTGGCGAGCATGTGGTAAAATGGGAGCCTTCATTCACTGCTGGTGAGAATGTAAACTGGTTCAACCACAGAGGAAAAAAACACGGAGGTTCTTCAGAAAATTAAAAAATAGGTCTACCATACCATCCACCAATTTACGTCTGGGTATATACTCAAAGGAAATGAGACTGGATTATGAAGAGATATATACATATTGCAGCATTATCACAGCTAAGTTATTCATAGCTAAGATAGGAAACAGCCTAAATGCCCATAAACAGATAAGTGGATAAAAAAAGATGTGGCATACACACACACACACACACAATTCAGCCATGAGAAGGGAGGATACCGTGCCATTTGTGACAACATGGATGAACCCTGAACACATTATGCTAAGTGAAATAAGCCAGATACGGAAAGACAAATACTGTATGGTATCACCTATATGTGGAATCTAAAGAAGTCAAACTTGTAAAAGACAGAGCAAAATAGGGGATGGGGGGGTGGAGGGATAAGACTGATGTTGTTTAAGGGTACAAAATTGCAATGAATAGTAAATGAGCCAGAAGTCTAATGAACAGTATAATGAATATAGACAATGATATCATACTATAATTATGTAATATGATAAATATTGCTACAATGGCAATCCCATTACAATAAATGTATCAAAGTAACACACAATGTTACATACATGTCCAATATATTCAATAAAAAAATTAAAAAGTAAAAAAAAAAAAAATCTACCTTCTAGTAGTAAAGTCACTTAATTTGTCCACACAAGGTTAATTCACTATAATTCAATTATATAAATAAACATGATTCATAGTTTTGACCATATAGATAAAGTGAACGGGGGTTATAATGCAAGGCCAATTTTTTAAATGAATAGATCCATTTAGCCAAATAATTAGAATACATAAAAACTCAAGTGTCTTGGAAATGAACCGCTGACCTAAGATAGAGCGAGGACTAGGAAACCCCAAGAGTAACACAGTTGTTGTGAATGGAGGTATTGAAAGATGAAGATTTAAAAGCAAAACAAAAGTGCACGAGCAAAAGTCCCACAGTCTAAATAGGGCTGTGATGTACAGGCAAAGCACTAAGAGTATACCGAGTATATAACCTCTGTATGGAAACAATAAGAGCTCACTTAGCATGACCTCTGATGTTACTTTTAAAACATGCTGACTCCTTTTTTACCTGACTCTAACCCAAGCCTTTTCAAATCCTCTTGGTATGCTTTCAGGGCAGCTGCCTCCATTGCAGCAAACTCCTTTGATAACTTTTCTTCTTCCTTTGCCTTATCCAGGCTTTTCTGTTTAATCTGCATAAGACACATATAAAAGTGAAAGCTAGATAAAGGGCTGATATTTACATAGAGAAATTGGCAAAGAAAGAAACAAACTAGATTACCTCACTGATCCTCTTTGCCACATTTTCCTTATGATTCTTTCCTCTTTCATGAAATTCAATGCTCTTGAAGATTAAAAAAAAAAAGAAAATACAAAGGAAAACTACACATCATAATGTTCACAGCAAAGTAACAGTAAATAAAGATATGGAACATAACAAAATTGAATTACAATTGGCAGAAAAGATAAAAATAATTCTAATGCAAATTGGTCCTTTTTATCAAATGATGCTAAGGAACTAAACCACATTATTTTTTATTATGCCCTCTGACTAGGTTTCCTTTGGTGCTTAAAATAAACTATGATGACCATATTAATAGAGAAATATACAAGGTACCCTTGATGACTAATCTAGTGAATATGATTGTAAAGAGGATTCAAACAAGACATGAAGCCAAAGGAGGAGTGGAAAAAAATCTTAACTTCAAGAAACACCTCTCAACATAAAATGTCAAAACCGGCGAGTCTCTAGAATTTGTACTGCTCTACTTGCCACAGTAGGTAAAAGACACAGAGAATAAACAATGATTCTTAGAACCTTATTCCGCCAAATTGCGAGAAAAGTAGATGTTAAAAAATTCCTCCTAAATTTTAAACAAATACTATTACTATGTGGTAATGGTACAAAATGTAAAACTTCTATGCAGGGCAATTTGGCACTATCTGTCAAAATTAGGCTGCTGTAATAGAGAACAAAGAAGCTCCTTATATACTGATGATGAAAGAGCTCCAGGATATGGTGTCCAATTTAAAAAAAAAAAACAACTGTGATGCACAACAGTGTAAACAGCATGCTACCTTCTATGCATGCTGGAATCAGAACCTATATCTATATGCCTATAGAAACAATGGACGGAAAGACAAGAAAATTTAAAGTGGTAACCTATGAGGAATGATGGTAAATGGATGGATGGGGACAGAGTCGGTGAGTGAATGCTATTACCTATTTAACAGCCAGAATGCTCCCTAAATTACAAATGTGTTGTTGTATACAATAAGAAATTTCTGGTAACTTTTCAAAATAAGTTTTGTCAATCAATTCTTATCTAACACATTTGCTGATTATTCTAAAGTACTGCTGTGAATTCCTCTTTGAAGTGTGACTTCATAAAGCAAATATTCATCCTCTATTTTTCATGTTCGTTTCCTAAAGTTGGTTATACTACACAAAGAATATTTAAGGCCTGTTCAAAAACAAATTAATTTTGTTTCTAGTTAAAGGTTAAATCAACATATATTAGCAGTTCAAGAAGAAGAAGAAGAAAGACTATCCCAGAGGGAATTATTTACTCTAGATCGGCGGTCCCCAAACTTTTTGGCACCAGGGACCAGTTTCGTGGAAGACAATTTTTCCCTGGGGTGGGGGTGGGTGGTGTTGGTTCAGGCGGTAATGTGAGCAATGGGGAGCGGCTGTAAATACAGATGAAGCTTCGCTCGCTTCCCCGCCACTCACCTCCTGCTGTGCAGCCTGGTTCCTAACAGGCCGTGGACCAGTACCACTAGAGGCCTGGGGGTTGGCGACCCCTGCTCTAGATAACTCAAAAACTTCACTGAATTGCTTGGATACTTCCAGGGAGAGACTCTCAGTGATTTGTGTAGCTTTTAAAATTTGTGGCATTTTTTTTTTTTTTTTTGTAAGGATGGCTAAGTCAAACAAAATAGTCAAGAACTTTAGCAACTATTCAAAAAGACAGAAAAAAAGCAAGACAAAACTGAAAAGAAAAAATCCTTAAACTCTTTGCAGATAATAGTAATAAATGTCTATCAAAGAAACATAACACTGTTAAAGATGGGGCTACTATTCTTCTGTGCATCCCACTCTACCAAGTAATAAGGATATGAATATACATTTAAAAGATACCCTACCGTTTATGCACTATGTACATAGAGTATGACATGCATGAGATGGGGGAAAAAAACAAAAATCAGTGGTGCTTTTTGTTTCACGTCTTAAAAGCTGAATTTGGACTAAGACATACAGTAATAATGTGCTTAAAGGTTCCTATTTTCATATTCCATGACAAAGGTAACGATGTTCTTTCAAATTTAAGCATTTAGAGATATAAAGCTCTGCATCAAACATATTTAACTATTTCTAGAGCAGAAAACATACAAGAAAAAGTACAATAATGTCGTTTCTTTCTACATATTAAGGGTTTTGTGCTTTTACTTTTCTTTGTATATGACAACATTACAAACAGCACCATCATAACGTAGGTGTTTCATAAACATTAATGCGATTACCCACGCAATGTCCAGTTCCTGAATGTGACTGAAGGGCCATAGAGAAATAATTTGGCTTAGTACATAATCAAATTTGGGCTGATGAAAAAGAAGAAGGCTCACAGCTTTCCTACAAGGAATGAAAAGACAACAAAAATTGTTCGATGTTTTGAAAAATCAAGAGCAATGTATATGAAAGTGTTTTGTCAGCTCCGAGTTTAGATCAAAAAGGAACATTTCACATGAATACAATATTATGAGAATCTTTAATACAGGAATTATCATACAGGCCTATTGTCCGCTATCCAGCACTTGCAGTAATCACAGAATTTCTTTGGTTGGGACTTCCAGTAGTCCGCCCTGGAAAAGGAAAAACAAGTTTAAGTTTATTTACAATTTAAAAAGGTAAATTTTTGCATGATTTACAACTTCTTAAAGAGTCTGAAATATAAGCCTCTGCTACTGAATCTTGACTTGTTACACACAGCACCCTGCTTTATTATTTAACTGACAGAAATCAGTCAACTGAAATTCTGTTGCCACTAGAGTGGAAAAAGTCCGCACCAGATTTAAAACGCCCTTAAACAAAATAGCTTTTAAAAAAAATGCCTCACTGTCATCAGTGTGAAGAAATAAGGAACATCTTGGAGAAGATTATCTATTCTTTCCATTCCTTTCTGGCATTTTTGTAGATTACTGTTAATTGAAACATGAAGAAACTCATAAAGTTCACTTTAAATCAAGTTATTTCTACC
Organism: Eschrichtius robustus; assembly: GCF_028021215.1. Lineage (NCBI taxonomy): Eukaryota > Metazoa > Chordata > Mammalia > Artiodactyla > Eschrichtiidae > Eschrichtius > Eschrichtius robustus. The sequence continues at coordinate 26,151,374 of NC_090841.1, forward strand.
CAAAGAACAAAGCATAAGACACCTCTGGTGAGAGACTGTGGTTCCTCTGAGACTATCAGTTAATACAGTTTGTTCTTGAGCCTCATGGCAAAAGAGAGTTGGAAAAACCAAAGGATCTCTCGGCCGGCAAGACCAAAAAATAAAGAATAAATTCATAGGCTAACCAAGGCTGGCCGCTTCTAGTAGGCAGAGGAGGCAGCGGTGGTCACAGCCCAACCCTACAATTTCACAATACCCCACGGTTCAAGCGCTACGGAAACCAGAAGGATGCTCGCGGCCCCCGACCGTGTAGGTGGCGGGAGCGCTCCGTCGCTTTGCGGCGGCCGTCCAACCTCCAGGGGCCGCCAGCCTCCCTCCCAGAGCCCGTGCTCCAGGCCCCCAGGGCGCTCCGCGGGGTAGCGTCCCCACCCCGCCCAGAAAACCGGCCCCGCCTGTCCGCTGCCGGCCCCGAGCGAGTTAAAGGAGCGTCCGTCACGCCCCCCGGCCGAGGGCGGGGGGAGAGGGGCGGGGGGAGAGGGGTGGTGGCGGAGCGAGAGACCCGGAGGGGGAAAGGGCCGCCCGGAGAAACAAGACCTCGTTGGTTAGAGCCTGAGACCCGACTCACATGACAGGACCAGCCGCTCCGCGGGTCGCTCCGGGCCCGGCTGAGGCTCGTGTTCCCCACGCGGGGCGAGTCGGAGCCCTGCTCACCGCGAGGCCCACCGCAGCCTCCGAGCCCGGACACCTCCCTTCTTCCCCAGGACCAGTGTTCCACGGTTCCCAACTACGGGTGCCCAGACGACTCAATCCGCGTTCGAAATTTCCTCTCCTTCCCCTCCCCCTCCAGGGGCGGTACTCCCGGCTCCGGAGAGGTGGGGTTGCTATAAACGGGTTGAGGTCACCGAGAAGGGGCGAAAGCGCGACGGGACCTGAGCTGAGGACGGGAAGCTCAAGCCTCACGTCCCCGCGTCATCCCGCCTTCTCTCTTTTTCCCTGAGATCCAGAACCTCCACCCTTCTTCTAGGCTCGCTGGCTCGTGGCCGAGGAGCTCGCGCGCCGCCTCCGCCCCGAATGCAAACAGCTGTTCCCAGAGACGTCGCCGCCCTCAACTTTGCCAACTAGTCCGCACGCACTTTGACCAGCAGAGCAGCCCGGACCTGTAGGCTGGGGGCCGTTGGCGGAGTTAAAAAAAAAAAGAGGTGAAACAGCTGGTTTCGGAGCCGAGAGTCGCTTGGCTTGGCCTCAGAACTTTCCTGAGGCGGCGGAGCGACCCAGCCCCGCCCCCCGGACGCCCGCGCGCTCGGGTCGGGCGCGTTCCCTGGCTCGCGAGCGCGTGGGCAGCGGCGGTAGCGACTCGGGTGGCGCAGAGGCGGCGGCGGCTGGAGTGGCGGTGGGCGGTGGAGCTGGGGAAGCGGCGGCATTTGCGCTTGTCAGGTGAGTCACCGCAGCCATCTCAGCAGCACTTCCCATATGGTCTAGCGGTTAGGATTCCTGGTTTTCACCCAGGCGGCCCGGGTTCGACTCCCGGTATGGGAACGCTGTAACCTTTTTAGAAATGGACAGGGGGGACTAACTCATTTTTATTTCCAGTGGCTTTGGCTCTTTTTTCCGCCCCCTACCCCAGGTGATTTCGTGGAAAACGCGCGTTAGAGTAGTTGTTAGTGACGCCGTGAACTGGGCTGCGGCTTTGGGAGACACGAGTGCCGCGCCGGGCGGGCTGGAGGAGCGAGTGCATTCGGGGTTCCTCTGCTCCTGCGGGGCTGAGCGGCGGGGAAGGAGTTTCACTTTCCCTGGGGCCGCCCTCCGGCCCCCGGCCGTCCCTTTCCAAGCGCTCGGGAGGTGATGATTAACTCTGGCCTCGGCTTATCTGCCCTCAGTGCTCCCCTCGGGCCCACACCCTCCTCCTCGGCCGGCCCCTTCTGACGGTCCCAAGCAAAGTGGGGCGTGTTGCCCCCTGCCCTCGGCGCCCGGGAGCCCGCGCCCGGCTTGGAGCCCTGTTGTTTCGGCCGGGTGTTGACTAGAAACACCCCCGACACAAAGCAGCCCCCTGGCGGGGGAGGGGGGGCGCGGGGAGGCGCCGAGGGCGGCCCGGAGATCCTCGGTGCCCGCGGGTGCGCTCTCCCGACCGCGCAGCTGCCCGCGGCAGCCCGATTGGCCGCGTGTCCACCCCGGGCTCCCGCGGCGCCCGAGCCCCGCCCCGAGGCCGGCCTGCGAGGTCATCCCAACTTGACATCGGGGGCGCCGGCCGTAGTTCTCAGAAAGTACCCCAGACTCTGGAGCCACAGACTTGAGTGTTTCTGCTCGGGAAGGCCTCTGGGGAAGGGCGTCCGTCCCGTTCTCCGCCCACGCCTTGCCCCCCCCCCCCCGCCAAAACACACACACGCTGTGGAGAAGAAAAATACCACTAGGATGAGATGTCTTTAAAGAAGAAATGTGACTTTCCAAGAGGGTCTAACGTTTTGAGCGCCGCGGATAGAAAATCCTGGGGTGGAGGTGGGGCTTGGAAGAGAGAAAATTGGCCCGAGACTGGGGAGGGGATGTTATAACAAAGTTTCACTGTATTTTTAAATATAGAAGCCCTGTGTTTATTACAAAGAAGGGGCAGCTGTGTCAGCAGCATGTGAGCTGTAAATGAAACAAAAGCGTTATCTTAAATGCAAGCTGAAATTAGAAAATGGGGTGAGCTCTAATGTTTAGTCTGTTGGGCCTCCGGGAACAAATGAAGAAGGAAAAAGTGGCTCTTGTGGACGGGTCTCTGGTCAGTGCCATTACGGAGAGCAGAAGAATTAGTTGTTAGTATGTGCCTTCCCAAACTGTGCTTGATAGTTTTAACTGCACAGTGAATTTAGAAATAATCTGTTAGTGTGGACGGTATGATTAAGGATGAATTACGTTCACATTGTAAATAACCTTCCACAACTAAAAATGTTTTAGATCATCTTCATTAGTTCAAATATTTGAACGTTTTCTCTACACCAAGCATCATCAGATACTCTTGGAAGTTAACTGATGTTCAGGTTCTTCATGTTAGGAGGTTGTGGAGAGAATCCTGAATGGAGTCATATTTTGGCCCTTTTGATTAGCTGTACGACCTTGTGGTAGATCTTTCACCTTCTCTGTGCTCTGGAATTGTTGAGCAATTCTTGTGTCGGTAGTAAGAGTGGAAAAGTTTCATTTAAATAGAGGATTGTGTCATTGTTCAGAAACCATTTACTAAAGAATTAGGCCTGAGTTTGGAAGGATGGAAAGATCCTTCTGCCTTAATTGCCTTCAGAAGAGCTTCAATCTTGACCTCGCATTTTCTGACGACTTGGTATCAAATTGTGCTAAAATGGATGTGATTATCAACTGAGCACCCGGTATAATTGCAAATAGCTTTATATATATTTGAGGGTATGCTGAGAGGAGTAGTTTGGTGATAATATCTCTGTCCAAGACATAGACTTATATATTGTTGTGTACCAGGCACAATTGGCTAGGGCAGCATCTGAGTTGCAGAATTCCTTCAAGAGCACATAGGTGAGAAGTCACTTCTACTCAGGGAAGAGGACTAGAGACCAGACAAGGAAGGGAGAGTGTTTGCCCTGGACCTTGAAGAACGGGTTGGATTTCTCCTGGTGGGGAATGTGTATCAGAAAGCTGAGGTTGGGGCAACAAGTGTGAGGCTGGCTAGTAGCCTGGCTGGGTGGGAACACACAGTGCCTGGAGGGAGAGCCCTGGGGATCAAGTTGGGATAGTAAAAAGGGAATTTTAACTGGATAAATTCTGACTAGGTAACAAGTTGTTCTATGGCATTTATGTCACTAGACTTTTTAAAACATTTTTTGTCTCTTTGAAGAAACTAAATATAGCATAATATGTGAAAAATTCTTGTTTTTTTTTTGAGTCAAACAATATAGAAACATGTAGAATATTTTGTGCCCATGGGTTTTGTGTTTAGCAATTAGATATTAATTTTTAACCAATGGAGTGGAGAAAATCAATTAACATTTAAAAGAATGAAATCTAGGTTTAGATTATGAGAATGATCTGCAACGATATTCTTGCTGGAAATCGTCTAAGACAGAGCTGCTAGTTACTGTTGGTGAAGCATACACCTTAAATTGGTCAGGACTAGGTGATAAGTTTGTAAGGATTCATTCATACACTTGTGCCTTGCTTCCAAAACGCCATTGGTAGTCGTTTTATGTGTTCTCTCTTGAGCCACAAAATAAAGTGATACTAAATGAGTGGTGTGGATTACGCAAATAGTCTCTTTACTATTTGTTACTATTAGGTGCAGCTAGAAGATGTACGACAGTTCAGTAAACGTTTGCATAGATGAACACCTGTACGTAAAGAAATACAAGGGATGGGAAAATGACGATGGCATTTTAAAATCCAAAGACTTTACCGTGGTCTCTGAGCCTAACATTGTCTAGCCTCTGCTTGGCTCCCCAATGCCACCTCCTCCCTCCTCTCCCTCTTCATTGTACTTTAGCTGCACTGGCTTCCTGCTTTTTGTTCCTTGAATGTGCCATACTGGTTCTTTTCACAGTCTTATGTCTTGCTGTTTCCACTGCCTGCAGTATTCCCCCTCCAGCTCTGCACATCTCACTCCTGTCAACGTTACCTTATCAGAGAGGCCTTTCTGTCTACCCTCACTAGAGACTCCCTTTTCTGTTTACTGTCTGGTTACTTTATGCTGTTTTATTTTCTTCTTTTTCTTATCTGAAATAAACATGTTTGTTCCTGTTTATTTCTTGTCTTATTCTACTAGAATATAAGTTCCATGAGGGTAAGGATACTGTGTAGTGAGATCACTCTTGTTCTGTAAGAGTCAAACAGTAATGAAGAAGTTGGTACCATCATAGGTTGCTGGGGGAAATGTAAAATGGTGCAGCCACTTTGGGAAACTGTTTGGCACTTCCCTCAAAATGTTAAACATAGAGTTGCCATGTGACCCAGCAGTTCCACTCCTAGGTATATACCCAAGACAAATTAAAACATGTCCACGCAAGAACTTGTACACAATTGTTTATAGCAGCATTCATAAGCAGAGAGTGGAAACAACCCTAATGTCTGTCAACTGAGGAATGAATGAATAGAATGCGGTGTATCCATACAATCAAATATTATCTGGCAATAAAAAGGGATGAAGTACTGATATATACCACAGCATGGATCAATCTCAAGAACATTATGCTAAACAAAAGAAGCCAGGTTCAAAAGACCACATTTTGTATGATTCCATTTATATGAAATGCCCAGAATAGACAAATCTGTAGAGAAAGAGGATGGATTATGGTTGCCTAGGATTGGCTGGGGTGGGGGAGGACGACACAGGGGATGGGAAGTGATTGCTAATGTAGGTACAAGGTTTTTTTTTTTTTTTAAATTTTATTTATTTATTTATTTATGGCTGTGTTGGGTCTTCGTTTCTGTGCGAGGGCTTTCTCTAGTTGCGGCGAGCGGGGGCCGCTCTTCATCGCGGTGCGCGGGCCTCTCACTATCGTGGCCTCTCTTGTTGCGGAGCTCAGGCTCCAGACGCGCAGGCTCAGTAGTTGTGGCTCACGGGCCCATTTGCTCCGCGGCATGTGGGATCTTCCCAGACCAGGGCTCGAATCCGTGTCCCCTGCATTGGCAGGCAGATTCTCAACCACTGCGCCACCAGGGAAGCCCAAGATTTCTTTTTAAGGTGATTAAGATGTCCTAAAATTACATTATGATGATTGTTGCACAGCTCTGTAAATATACTAAAAAACATTGAATTCTACTCTTTGTGTGGGTGAACTTCATGGTATGTAAATTATATCTCAGCAAAACTGTTAAAAAAAGATCGAGGCAATCAAAAGATATAGAATATTTTGTCAACATTTTACGTTTATCATTTGTATATTAAATATTTAAAAATAATAATGGAATGATTTAACACTGCACCTCTAGCTCCTAGATAGTCCAGGAATATAGCAAGAGCTCAGTAAATAACAGACGAAGGAGGCTGAAGTATACAGATAATTATGATACAGTGCATAGTGTGATAAATGCTCAGAGGAGACTAAGCCAAGGGTTACACGGGTTTGAGGGTCTCTAAAATGTCACGTCTGGGTTTGTGCGAAGAGAATGGGGAAAGGCCTCTAGGAGGCAGCATTTGAGATTGGCTTGGAAGGCTGGTTATGCTTTGCTGGTGGAGATGATTGAGCGGGAGACAAGGCTATAAGAAGGAAGCAAGCAGGAGCAGAGGTCCCTAAACAGTTGCTAGCACATTTTGGCTGAGCTGAGAGTACAAATAGTATAGGAATGGACCAGTAGTAGTAGTAGTATAGTAGTATAGTGTAAGAGTGCAAGAATAGTCTACGGTCTGTAGCAGACAATGTCAGGGCTGGCAGATCTCCTCTGATGTCTTTTTATCATCCCCCCAACCCCTAGTGTGCTTCTGATGGCTCATACTTGGGAAGAGCTGTATCCCTTACCGGCAGAGAGCTGGAAGTACCTGGGGGTTTATCCCCCTTCCCCTAATAGCTCTCAACCCGAGACTGTCCTGTCAGGAGAATATCTTTGGAGCAGGGACTTTGACTTTTCCCCTGTTCTGTATCATCAGCACTTGGAGCAGTGCTTGGCGCTTGGTGAGCATTCAGAAAATATTTGAATGAATGAATGAATGAAAACCAGGAAGTTGCAAGGTATATTCAAAGTGAAGTTTATTTCCTAAATCCCCTTGACTCATGCAGAGCACTTAGATAGGAGATTTTGGAAGGTTCTGATTGTGAAGGTCCTTGAATTTTGGAGTAAGGAGTTTACTTAGCTAAAAGAAGGAATTTCTGGTAATATAAGTTTTAATGAAATTAATTTGGCAGTAGTGTGCAGGATGAACTGGGGGATGGAAGGGTTGTGTCTGTGGTGTCCACACTGACCAGGGTTGGGGGGTCTTTTGTAGTACAGTAATAATCTAACAACTCTCCTTGCCTCTAGTGTCTCCCTAAATAGGGTGGTGGCAAAAGAATATAAAGGATTAGATAGAAGAGGTGCATTGAAGGAAAAATTTAAGATGTCAGGAGTAAATACTCCTCAAAGAAATAGGGAAGTTACGAAGCATAGATTTTTTTTGGAAAGGGCAGACAATTTTTCGATTGTTGGTCAGACAGTAAATTATTATTGCCCACCTATGTGTGTGTGTGTCTTTTTGAACACTGAAATTGTACCTTGAATTCAGAGACAAAATTAAGACTGTGAGACTGCCACCCTGTGGACAATATAACTTAGAACTAAAATCCTCAAAAATTATAATAAAACTTGATCCACTTGAAATTAACTATTATAGAACTGATTATGGTTCTTCCATATTGGTATATGTGGTTATGCTCATTAAATAGAAAGTTGAAATTAGTTTGTTTTTTGAACTTTTTCTGGGGCTTTTAAATAAACGGAATTTAAATGAAATCAGTAGCTTTAAAATGTTGCAAAGAAATTCAGGAATGCCTTTTAGATGGCATACTTCTTTCTCTAGAAATTTCATATCAAAGAGTGTGTTTTTTAAAACATGGTGGCATGTATGCCTGTTGTAAGGTGGTATTTTTTTTCTTGTATTGTATTTTTTATCCTGTTTATACATATATCCTTGAGAGTTACATTTCTTGAAAAATAAGTGAGGACTTCCCTGGTGGCGCAGTGGTTAAGAATCGCCAGCCAATGCAGGAGACACGGGTTCGAGCCCTGGTCCTGGAAGATCCCACGTGCTTTGGAGCAACGAAAACCGTGCACCACAACTACTGAGCCTGTGCTCTAGAGCCTGCGAGCCACAACTACTGAACCCGCATGCTGCAACTACTGAAGCCCCCAGCCCTAGAGCCTGTGCTCCGCAACAAGAGAAGCCACCGCAATGAGAAGCCAGTGCACCACAACAAAGAGTAGCTCACACTCACCGCAACTAGAGAAAGCCTGCGCGCAGCAACGAAGATGCAACGCAGCCAAAAATAAATAAATAAATAAATAAATAAATAAATAATAATTTAAAAAAACTTGTTTTGAAGAAAACGTAGATGAATATTTAAAAAAGAGAAAAATATATGAAAGTGTACCCCATCATTTTTTCCCTCCTAAGTGAAAGTGGCTTTCCCTTCCCATTTTTATAGAGTAGGATTTTATTGTTAGAAATTCGCCATGCTTTGAAGAATTGCCTTCATACAATTGCCTTGTATTTATGTAAATAACTTGGCTTTTATTATAGGTTATTTATTTAGAAGGGCAGTCTGCTCACAAATTAAACTGGTAAACTAGCTTGAATCAAAATGAAATGGTGGGTGTGAAAAAATTGTTTGCTCTCTGCAACTCAGGAAATGGTTCTGTCTAGAACTCTGCAGAATAAAACTTTCCCAGCAGATGAGCTGCTTACAGCCTAATGTTGTAAATGGCTTACACGCTTGTTTTCCCTGAGGAGTCTGGAGGGGTGGGGTCGCCATTTAGCGCTGGAAGTTTGTGTTAGCGGTAAAGCAGAAGTGGGCTGAAGCCTCATTCTGAGATCACAGTCATGCATCCTTTCTGAATGTGATATCCAGGATGAGGAAGAGAACGAATTGACGCATCTACTGAACCCCTACCCCCTTCACTTTAGGGACCTTATGTTTTGGTCATGGAGAGATTTTCAAATATAATGTTAATGATTTAAAATATTCAAATATTTCTCTGAGTTATTTTTCTCAAAAGTGTAGCATGACAAACATGATAATAGACTTTCAATATTAGGTTTTGTTTAACCTTTTCAAAGTAAGTAGATGAGATTGTGACTTTTCTGAACTATTTTTTCCTACATTTATATCTTATATTCCACAGTTGATGTATACTGTGTGATTTGAAGTAGACTATTAATGGTGAAAATGCAAATGCTTATCTAGGTCTGCAAGGTACATTGCCATATAAAAAACAGTATTATTGAGATACTGTTTAAGGAAAATAACTTTCAAAATACTTCATGGTCTATTTGCTCCTTTCCTAAGTATTGGGGCGAAGAGCCAATAAAATTAGAGGTATATTTCTGTTTTCTAACCTTCTTTAATGGTTTAATTATCATATCATTTTTAAAACTATGGAATGAACTTACATAAAAAAATTTTTAGTTTAATATTTAGCCTGCACTTAAACTTTGTTATCACGTGGTATCTGCCTTTTTAATGCTAGAATGGTGATTCTTTTAGGATTAATGGTAGTTAGTGTTCCCTTTTACTTTCTAAGCATGGGTTCATTTTCATAACTGTAAGTATAAAACATTTTGTTCTTTGAAAAATAATTCCAGCATAGATGCCTTGAATTTTGATAATAACAATAACAACTGTCTCATGAGTTTTGCGTGTCTGTTGGGTGTGTGTTTACAAATCTTAATAGGTCTTTTATTTTAGAATGCAAACTATTCACTATTAAATAAATACCTTTGATTTGAACCTTTTTTTTGCCTTATTTTAGATGTCTAGGGAGGTACTTAGTGACTTCTAGATCCAGAGGGTCTTCTAGATAGTCTTAAATCTTTACTTGTAGTTTAATCTTTTAATTTAAAGTTTCTTTTGGGTTCAAAATCCCAAGATCAGGATACATTTCTGATTTAGGATGTGTTGATATATTGCTTTGTGTGAAGCTTTTTATCTGTTTCCAGATTTAATTAAACACTTAATTCAAGTTTTCAAGGTTGTAATGGGATTTGTTTTGCCCCAGCTTTCCTAACATCTGTGCTTATCACTGATACCTTCCTATGCCAAGGGACTCAGTGACCCTATTACCTGGGAAGGGTGGGGCCCTGCCACTGAGTCATCCCCTGAGTAGGACAGGCACTGACCCAGTCACAGAGCTGAAGTGGAAAGGAAGAGTATGATGGGAAGGGTCTGTCCCAGAAAACAGGTGGCAGGTAGGGGGAGGGGAAGCATCCTGATGGAAGGCCGAACATAGGCTTAAGGAATTCAAAACTTCATGCAGGCAGTTGGCATCAGGAAATTTCAGATATGAGTGGGAATGCCTTTTCATTATTTATTCTCCTTGTTCTTTTTGCCCTTTCACATGAACCACAATTTTTTTTTAATTAACTGAGTTATTTTTTTGGCTGCGTTAGGTCTTCATTGCTGTGCGTGGGCTTTCTCTAGTTGCGGCGAGTGGGGGCTACTCTGTTGCGGTGCACGGGCTTCTCATTGCAGTAGCTTCTCTTGTTGCGGAGCACGGGCTCTAGGCATGCGGGCTTCAGTAGTTGCAGCACGCGAGCTTAGTAGTTGTGGCTCGCGGGCTCTAGAGTGCAGGCTCAGTAGTTGTGGTGCACGGGCTTAGTTGCTCCGCGGCATGTGGGATCTTCCCGGACGAGGGATCAAACCCATGTCCCCTGCATTGACAGGTGGATTCTTAACCACTGCGCCACCAGGGAAGTCCCCTGAACCACAATTTTATTGTCCCTTAAATCCTGCTTTGAAAGACTGTTTCTTCTTTTCTATTTTCAATACCTTCTAGAATTGTCTTTTGCTAGTTCATGGAGCATATTTTAAGAGGGCTTTTTACAAGTTTGTAGGAAGAAGAAAGCACATAAAGTTTATATAAAAGCAAATCTGCCACCTCACACTCATTAGGATAGCTACTATCAAAAAAACCCCCAAAACAAAAAGCCAAATAACAAGAGTTGGTGAGGATTTGAGGACATTAGAGCCCTTGTGTTCTGTTCATAGGAATGTAAAATGGTACAACCACTATGGAAAACAGTTTGGTGGTTCTTCGGAAAATTAGAAATAGAATTACCAAATGATCCAGCAATTCTATTTCTAGCTATATACCCCAAAGAATTAAAAGCAGTCTCAAAGAGATGCTTGTTCTTAGTAGCATTATTTACAGTAGCGAAAAGGTGGAAGTAACCTAAGTGTCCATAAGTGGATAAATGGATAAACAAAATGTGGCGTACACTGACATGGGAATATTTTTCAGCCTTAAAGAGAAGGGAAATTCCGACACATGCTACAACATGAATGAACTTGGAGAACGTTACGCGAAGTGAAATAAACCAGTCACAAAAAGACAAATACTGCCATGATTCCACTTACATGTGGTAACTAGAGTAGTCAGAATCATAGAGACAGCAATAGAATGTTGATTGCCAGGGGCTGGGGAGAGGAGGAATAGGGAGTCGTTTAATGGATACAGAGTTTCAGTTTTGCAAGATAAAATGAATTCTGCAGATTGGTTGCAAAACAATATGAATGTACTTGTTACTACTAAACTGTACACTTCAATGGTTAATTTTACCATAATTTTTTAAAAAGGCAAATTTGAATTTGTATTTGGATATGCAAATTGTAAGAGAGTAAAAAGCATCTGTAAGGAGATTGAAGTTACTTGATTTGGTCAATATTTAGATGCTTTGGATGTAACAACGAAAAAATCAGACAAGATCCTCATGAAGCCTACCTCTTAGTGGGAAAGATAGACATTGATTGAACAAGTAAAAAGTGTGTTTGACTGTTACATGCAGAACAGGGAGACAACTAACAGAGTAGGTGGAAAGGCGGCTGTAGTGAAAAGGCTTCCCTAAGGAAATGACACTGAAGTGGGATTTGAAGGATGGGTAAGCACTGGCTAGGAGAAAGAGAGGGATGGAAAGTGATGGGAGGCTGAGGGAGTAGCATTATGCAAATGCTCCAAAGCAGGAAAGAAAGGGTATTATGCTTTGGGAAATGGAAGAAGGTGCTGAGGGCTTAATGTGAAATGTGATGGGAGATGAGGATGGCAAGTATCAGACCATATAAGGCATTGTAGGTCATGTTAAGGATTTTGAGTTTTACCTTAAACAGAGTGGTTAGACATTGCTGTGTTTCAAGCCAGGGAGTATGGAGGTGAAATGGAGTGGAAGTAAGGAAAAAAAAATGTGTCTTTTTATACAATGTACCCTTTAATTATAAATTACCTGCTTAATCTGGTGCTTGAATGTCAGAAGGATAAGTGGTTCAGTTATGTTTATTCAGATGATATATTGGTTGCCAGTGTGGCCTGTTAATGTGGTAAGATGTACTTAAAGGGTGAATTTAAGGGAATTGTCAAGGGTAATTGAGTAGAGGCGATTTTTACCTTTATATTCTGACTTGTTAGTTGAAACCGTAGAAATGGATGAGTTTGCCAAAGGGAGAGTCTGGAGTGAAAAGAGGCTTTTCAACGGAATCTTTAGGACATCCAGTGTTTCAGTCATGAGACAGAGGAAGTGGGGCAGAGAAAGCTGAGGAAGAGTAGTGCAGCATTGGGGGAAAACCAGGAATGAGACTTATGAGTCTAACAAAACAAGTTCTGAAACTGTTAATTGGGTTTAGCCCAGTGTGGTCATTGACCTTAGTTAGAACAGATTTAGTGGCATAGTACAGGCAGGATTAGATGAGATAGACAAGAATGAGTCAAAGAATGGGTGGGAAATGAAGAAATGGAGTATAGACAAACCTTTGAGGAAGGTTGGCTGTGAAGGGAGTGAGAAAGGATGGTAGAAGGGATTGAGGTGTATGTGACAGTTGGGGTGTCAAATAACGGAAGTTTTTTTTTTTTTTTTAAAGAAAAGCTTGAATTAAGATAAAAATCTTATTTAGATCTGTGAAATATTTGAAAAATGTATTACACACCTTGCTGATTCCCTATGCAGGATCTACTGAATACAGATGTGAACCCATTGACCTAATCTAGATATGGTATTGTGGGACTGTGTACATACAGGTGCAATCAGAGCTGCCTGGTGAGGTACAAAGGTCTGTTTGTCACTATACTAATTTCTGGTCATCTGGGCAGTAAATATTGCAGAATCCTGGGTTCACTTAAGACCAACTAATTTGAGTCTTTGGTGTAGGACTCAGAAGTGTGTGTGTGTGTGTGTGTGTATGTGTGTATGTGTGTGTCTTTAGATGATTCTCATGCATCTGTTCTGTGGACTGTCTTTGGAGAATCGTCCCAAGAATGTTTTACTTTGAAGTCTTCTGAATCCTTTTTTTTAAAAAAACACATTTATTTATTTGTTTGTTTGTTTATTTTGGCTGCACCGGGTCTTAGTTGAGGCATGCAGGATCTTAGTTGCGGCATGCAAACTCTTAGTTGCGGCGTGCCTGCTGGATCTAGCTCCCCGACCAGGGATCGAACCGGGCCCCCTGCATTGGGAGGGCGAAGTCTTACCCACTGGACCACCAGGGAAGTCCCTGAATGCTTTTTAATAGCTCTATCATGAGGATTAAATGAGGTATGTATGTCAAGCACTTAGCAAGGACAGATTTTCATAATTTTGTCTGCCTGTATGATTGGAGTAGTGGTAAAGGGTTTTTGTTTTTTAGGATGAACCTAGCTTGATCTTTTTTCCTGAGGGTAATACACGTTCCCCGTAAGTCCTTCTTTAGCCACTTTTCATACTTCTTCCCTCCTCCCTGCCCTCTAAGGGCCATGGTGCTTCCTCCTATTGCCTTGCCTTTGTTTGGTCCTACAGCTTCCTCTGCTGATAGTATTCTGCCCCAGACTTTTCCATGACTGCCACCTTATCATTCAGGTCTCAAAGCAGCTGTCATGTTTTCTGAGCGGCCTTCCCTTATCTAAAGTAAGTTTTCTTGGTCACCCTTTGTCACTTTGTTGATTTCCTTCATATGTGGGCAGGGACTGTGTTCGAATTGTTTACTTGAGTCCACAGGTAAACTGACTATATCCTGAGTCTACAGAAGAGTGCCAGGCACATGGAAGCTACTTAAATACCAAATAACACAGATGAATAATACAAATCATAAAAATTTTACTAACCGGCACAAGTACTGTTAGCTTTCAGTTGATACTGAAATGTGGACCATGTATGTATAAACGTCAACTGTGCAGTGATACATACTGTTTTCTAACTTGCATATTTCATGTAAATATATTGTGGAGATTTTTTTTTGGTACACATTTTATATAGATAATCATTCTTAACAGCTGAATAATATGGTACGCTCCATATAATGAGATACGGTTTCTGTAACACCTAATTTATGTAACAGTCTGTTTTCAATTTTTTACTATTTTGAACAATGGTACTGAATTTCTCTCTGTATCTTTGTATATGTTATTTGTTTTGTTAGAATAAATTACTGAGACTGAAAAGGTACATAAAGACCTTTTGGGGACTTCCCTGGTGGTCCAGTAGTTAAGAATCCGCCTTCCAATGCATGGGATGCGGGTTTGAGCCTTGGTCGTGGAACTAAGATCCCACATGCCACAGGGCAACTAAGCCCGCACGCCGTAGCTAGTGAGCCTGAATGCTGCAACTACAAAGCCCGTGCTCTCTGGAGCCCGTGTGCCACAACTAGAGAGAAGCCCGAGTGCTGCAATGAAGAGTCCACGCGCCGTAACAAAAGATCCCGCGTGCCGCAACTAAGACTGGACACAGCCAATAAATAAATAAATAAATCTTTAAAAAATATAAATTAAATGGATTAAAAAAAAGACCTTTTGGTTGTGAAGTTGCCTCTGGAATGCTATTCTTGTACTCTCATAAATAGAGTATGAGACCATTTATTTCCCCATACCCTCTCTAATCATTTTACTCTTTGCTAATAGGTGAAAAATGGTATTGTTTCTGTGCTCTGAGGTTGTGAGAATGAACATCTCTTGTATTTGGCCGCATTTTGTGAAGTCCCTCTTCATGCCCAATGCCCATTTTTCTAATAAGAGTGTTTGATTCAATTAATAATAGTTTTTTCTTTCCTCCACATTACGAAAGTTTTTAAACATGCAGCAAAGCTAAAGTTTTATAATGAACACTCACACACCCACTACCTAGATTTTATCATTAACAGTTTATAATATTTGCTTTACCATACTTTTATCTTTCTATCTAAAGTAAATTGCAGGGACGTCCCTGGTGGTCCAGTGGGTAAGACCCCATGCTCCCAGTGCAGGGGGCCTGGGTTCGATCCCTGGTTGGGGAACTAGATCCCGTATGCATGCTGCAACTAAGAGTCTGCACGCTGCAACTAAGACCGGGCGTAGCCAAAATTAATTAACTAATTAAAAAAAAAAAGTAAATTGCAGGCATTAGCACATTTCCATCTAAATACTTTAGCATGCTTATCACTGACTATAGTTTCAATATTTGTTCACTTTTTTTCCTATTGAGGTACAATTTTTGTAAAATTAAATCCATGAATCTTTTTAGTTTAAACATTTTATTTCAATTTAAAACAATTGGATGTTCATTGGTCAACCTTTGAAGAGGACAAGGCTGTTTTCTTTGAGAATGAGCCCACTGCTGCATTTCCGTATTGCATTGCCTTCCTTATACAGCCACGGTATATTGCCTAAGATTTCTAGTTGGTTTTTTAAATGGAGCAAGAACTTTATTTTTTGTAAAGCATTTGTTGAGTTTCAACAAATGTTTTTGCCTGGGTAAGCCAAACCTAAGACTAAGTTTTGTTTCTTTTTTCTTTTTTTTTTTTAAAAATTTGTCATATGTTCCCCCTAGTTTATCCTTTGCCTTACCTTTGGTTATGGTGCTTTTAGATTTTTATGTAGTCAAATGTCATTCTTTTCCATATCTTTTTTTTCTGCTGTTTGTGTCATACATGGAAAGACATTCCTTACTGAATAGTATATAAATGTTTATATTTTCTTCTGGTCCTTTTTTTTTTTTTTTTTTTTTAACATTTAAATCTAATTGGAATAATGTGATACAGGTTTTTTTTTTTTAATGATTAGCAGTGGTTTGAAATTGTTAGCTAATACTGTCTAATGAACCCTCTTCCCTTCTGTGGGTTTTTTTTTTTTTTCCAGACAAAATAGGATTTAATGTTTTTGTTGATGCCGTTTTTATTATAACCTAAGTTTGTATAGTATCAGATTTCTGTTTTTGGTAGTATCAGATCTCTTTTTTAAAAAATTTATTAAAGTAGAGTTGATTTACAGTGTTGTGTTAATTCCTGCTCTACAGTAAACTGACTCAGTGATACACATACATTCTTTTTTATATTATTTTCCATTATGGTTTATCCCAGGATATTGAATACAGTTCCCTGTGCTATCCAGTAGGACCTTGTTATTTATCCATTCTATAATAATAGTTTGCATCAGATCTCTTTTTAAACAATATCCTATTCTGTTTAATCTATTTATTCCTACATTTAGCTACTTGAGATAATTTATTGTCTGGTAAAGTACATCCTTTTTTTCTTTTTTTTTTTTTTTTAAGATTTCCTCACTTTTCTTATTTTCTTTCAGATGAACTTTAGCAGAGTCTTGAAGGATGGGGTGAAAGGATGGTGGGGAAACAACAGCAAGAGCCAAGGCAGAGAGATCAGTAAATCCTGGGGACTTGTTTCTTTAATTTGTAATTGTCTGAATTCTTAATCTGTGTAGCAGATTACACGTGCTTATTTTAGTATCCTTAAATTTGGGAGATGTCTCTAGGGTGATTGAAACTAAATTCTAAAGTTCAAAATATTTATGGGGTTTTAAAAGTTTGGGATGTTATAGAAAGGGCATAGGATTCTAGGGTGAGAATGGTTTTAAATCCCTGCTTTAAATGAGCAGGTCATAATTTTTGAGCAACTATATGTATCACCTATGCGGTTATTTTTCATGATTCTGTGGGTGCGCTGGCTGCTTCTTCAGAGCTGACTCAGCTAGGGCTGGATGCGTAATGTAGGGTGGTTTCACATACATGGCTGGGACCTCTCTGTGTGGCTCTCATACTCTGTGGTGGCAGAAGGGATCCTAGCAGCAAGAGAGGGTAAGCCTCTGTGTGCCTAAGCTTTTCAAGCCTCTGCTTGTGTTTTATTTATTATTAATCCATTGGCCAAAGGAAATCACTTGCCCAATTCTTCATTTAAGGGATGGAGAAGTAGACTCCGCCTCTTAATGGGAGAAGAGGCAAAGTCAGTCATGTTTCACACAGAGAATTTTAAACAAATTAGTAGCTATTACTGCAGCAATTTAGCACGGGAGGTAAAGGCGTTAGCTACCGGGATATCTAACAGAAAAGGCAGTGAGAGCAGGCTGTGCAAGACCTGGGGGGGGAGGAATGCTTGATGTGTTCATGGGGTAGCAGGGAGATATCAGTGCGACTAGAAGAGGGGGAGCAAGCGGGAAGTAGGAAGAGATACAATCACAGAGGCTGGGGCAGGGTACGATCTTGCAGTCCTTAACAGTTACGAAGACTTTTTGTGTGTGTGAAAAGAGGCACTATGGGAGGGTTTTGAAGCTGGAGAGTGATATGAGCTGACATATCTTTTTAAATGGATTACTTCTGATTGCTGCTTTGAGAGTAGACTGTGGAGAGAGAAGCAGCAATCAGAAGTAATCCATTTAAAAAGATAGGTCAGGCTGCTTGGACTACCTCAGTGATTGATGCAGGTAAGAGATATCAGTAACAATGAAGTTGAGTGTTGATAGGGTTCTATATATATTTTGAACATTGAACCAACAGGATTTCCTGACAGATTGGATGTAGGTATATGACAGTCAGGAAAGCCAAGGTTTCTGGTCTGAGCAGCTAGAAGTATTGAATAGCCACCAAGATGACTGGAGAAAACTGTGGGTAGGGTACTCTTTGAAGGGAACATCAGGAATTCAGGTTTGGATATGTTATGTTTGCCAATCAGACATTGGAATGGAGTTGTCAAGTTTGATAGAGGAGTCTGTGGTACAGGAGCGAGACCTGGAGATAGAAATTTGAGAACATTAAAATACTTAGAGCATCGTATATGTCCAAGAAGTATTTCATAAAATAAATAAATCTAGAATACTTAAAAAATTTCAAGTTTCATCTGTACCAGTGGTATGGTTTCAAGTATGGGAGAAGAGCAGCAGAGCAGTTTGGCTGTAGCTAAAATGTGTCCTTTGTGATGAGAGTAAATTATGAGTTCAAAACGTCATTAATTGCTTGTCTGAATGGTGTTGTGAAACATGAATAAATAAAGCCTGTAGTCTAAATATTTTAGTTGAATATTCCTCTTTACTGAAACGTTTACCAGCTTGTTTCTAATTTGAGAAGTTTATTGACAGGATGCTGTATAAGTAAAAGCCTGAAAAGGACAGAAGACGAAAGTTGAAAGAAAGGGCCACTGATTAGGATAGTCAGTCCTAATCTATTGGGGAGTGTCCTCCTTTGTTCTCTCTGTCTCTAATTTTATTTGTAGACTTAACATAATGCGATGTTCAGGTGTAAGCACTGGGACTAATCCAGAAGCTGTTCTCTCTTAACAAATGCAGAGCTTTGCTGCTGTGGGCTTGACCATTAAACAGGGCTGCCAGACCCAGCCTAACGAACCTATTCATCGGAATTGGACTGTTCAGGAAAGTGAGAAAGGGGCCTCGCTTTTTGTGTAATTTAGACTTGCAGAAATGACCTGGGAATGGCATGGACTGTGTGGAAGAGAAAAAAGCAGATTTATGATGGAGACAGTATTTAGTTGAACCTCCAAATGTTTTCATTCAGCAACTATTTATTAAACACTCTTGTGGGTCAGGAATGCTATCCGCCTGAAATAAATGACCAATGAGACATGTAAATAAGTGATGAAAAAACAAAAAAGAGTGTCTTCACCAGATATTCCCCGCAGGGTAGGCAAGAGGAATTATAAAGGAAATCAGTTCACCTTTAGGTCCCCGAAACCTAGAGTGCTTTGCATATTTTAGCAGTGTATAAATGTGTGTATGAATGGATAAACAATGTGATTCGTTTATCTATTAGATCACTTACAAAATACTGTGGGAGCACAAAGGAGGAAGTGACCAGTTCTTCCTTCTAATGGTGAAAGAGAGATTCCCCAGGTGGGGAACGCCAGCAAGTGTGTAGTGAGAAAGCACGACATGCCCTCAATTAATAAGTTCAGCAAAACTGGATTATAGGGTGAATGTTGGAAGGTGGCATGGTCACAGGTGAGGCTATAATATGATAGACCAAAGTCAAGATGCAAAAATATCTTGTATTGGAATTTACTCTGTGGGTGCTGGTAGGCCATTGAAGTTTTTTTTTTTCTTTTTTTTTTTAAAATAAGAATATTAGGAGGTAGAATTTATGAGAAATTCCTTTAGGAGGACTTCATTCTTTTTTTTTTTTTTTTTTTGGCTGTGCCACATGGCTTATGGGATCTTAGTTATTACCCTGACCAGGGATTGAACCTGCGGCCCCAGCAGTAAGAGCGCCGAGTCCTAACCACTGGACCACCAGGGAATTCCTGGAAAGACTTCACTCTTGAATTGGAAAATCAAATGTTGATAGAATTTTTTAAGTTAGAAACATATACACTGACAGTGAGCACAGCTAGTAAGTCATATAATTTATGGTAGAATCTGTTTTATCCCTTTCAGATAATCTTAGTGTGGGTAAGACCTACACTAGGTAATCAAACTTACGCCAGGGTTATCAAAATATGCAGGATGGCATTGGTTTGTTTTTGAAAGAGAAAGAAATGTATTTTTGCTTTATGAAATTATTGCAAACCTTTTTCTTAAAGATTCTGGCATTTTAACTTGCTTTGAAATGATTTTAGGCTCACGGAAGAATTGCATTAATAGTACAGAGAGTTCCTGTATATTTTTCATCCATCTTCCACTCATGTTAACGTCTTATATAGTCACAGTACAATGACTAAGAAATTAACATTGATAATACCATTAGTTAAACTATAGTAGGATTTTTATAGGTTTTCCACTAATGCCCTTTTTCTGTTCCAAGATCCACCCAGGATACACACGTTGCACTTAGTTGTCATATCTCCTTTCAAATCTGTGATGGTTCCTTGTCCTTTTTGACCTTGACACTTGGAAGAGTACTGGTCAGGTATTTTGTAGAATGTCCCTCAATTTGATTTTGTCTGATATTTTCTAATGATTATGGACTGGAGTAATGAGTTTTTGGGCCACTGGAGTTAAAAACAATTTTTGTTTTATTTTTTAACTTATCATAAAGTAAAATTGATTCCTTTATTTGCTGTACAATTCTATGAACTTTAATACAAGTATAAATTTGTGTAGACACCACCAAAATCAGGATATAGAACAATTCCATCACCTTCATGCTCTGTCCCAATAGTCAGTCCCACCCTCCCCCCAAACCATCCCCTACAACCACTGATCATTACGGTTTTGTCTCTTCGAGAATGTCAGGTAAATGGAATCATATAGTATGTAACCTTTTGACACTGGCTTCTTCTTTCACTCAACATAATGCTTTTAAGAGTCATCCAAGTTGTATTTATCAATAGTTAATTTCATTTTATTGCTGAGTATGGATGTAGTATTAGTATGTTTGTTTATTCCCCCTTTTTGGATAGGTATTTCAGAACACATTATGTGTCCTGGCACTATAACAAGCAATTTAAGTCAATTTTTTGTGGATTTTCAGGGCTAGTTGCTAACGTTAGTTTCTTCATTTCTCTATTTTGACCAGCAATGTAATTAAGAGAAATTGAAGTTCTTGTTTCTTTAACATGTCCTAAAATTCCCCTACTTTTCTGTTTATATTTGGTTCTTTTTATTAAAGAGCAAAAATAATAGCAAGGTGAATTTTTTTCACGTTGCTGGGTTTTAATCTTCGGGGCTGAGCCTTCTGTGATTCAGGCCTACAGCAAAAAGTCAAGCCAAGTAAGTCATCGGTCCACAAGCAATGATGAATTTATATTGAATGCATTTATTTATAAGAAAGCCATAATACTTAGCTTTTTTATTAATCTCCTTGTAAGTAGGCCCTTTAATTTGTTTTATAGATAAATAAGAAATATCAAATAAAAATAGACATAGTCTAAATCAGGGTAGTTTAAAATAAGAGGTTTGACCTCTATCATATTGTCTTAAATTTTACTAACA
The DNA here is from genome assembly GCF_028021215.1 of Eschrichtius robustus. Taxonomy (NCBI): domain Eukaryota; kingdom Metazoa; phylum Chordata; class Mammalia; order Artiodactyla; family Eschrichtiidae; genus Eschrichtius; species Eschrichtius robustus. The sequence goes on from NC_090841.1 coordinate 26,172,137, forward strand.
GCAAAAGGTAGTTGTCTTTTTTTTTTAAGAGCATGGAGTTTTGGTGTATTTTAAGATGAACTTTTTGGAACTTGTGTTAAAAGTCTGTTTGCTTAAATATCCTACTGCCATAAGAAAAAAATGTTTCCAGAATATTAGTATAGGTTTTCTTTTTTTTAAAACCTTTTATTAGTAAAGTGTAATAAATGTAATTGAATTTTTGGAGGACTTTATAAAGTTTCCAGGTTGTTCTGAATATCTGGTAATTTTACATACTACTTTCAATAAACTATATAAAAATTTGAGGAGGAGACTTCTCTTTTAAATGTAGCCTTAATGTGATTTTTGTTTTCAGTTCCTCAAACACTATTCAGAGGCCTCAGAGAGGCTATGGCGTAATAAAATGTCAGAACTAAAGTGGATCTTCAGAATTACCAGATCTCTAGACTCTCCCGATATTTTACAGAAAAAGGAAACTGAAATCCCACAGTGGTGTGAAGTAACTTGTTCACAGTCACAGTTGGTTGTAGAAGCTGCGTGATACAGTTCCTCCCCTCAAGTGGGTAACTGGTTTATGAATGTAGACACAGAGTTGTACAGAATGAACTGCAATACAAAATGGAATGTTCTGGGCAATAAGAAAGGCACTGCTTTTCTTAAACAACAGTCTCTCCATCACCCCAAAAATCTTTTCTTGACCCCTTCACAACAAAATGACTTTCTGTCTTTAGTTTCTCACCCCTCATTCTCCCCTAAACTCTGTCTGATCGGGTGTTTTGCTTGTTTCTTTTTCACCTTTACCACAGCATGAAAATTCTTCTTTCAAGATCAGCAGTCATGTCCATGCTGCTAAATCAACTGTCGTTTTCCTCTCAGACCTCGTCTTATCTGATCTGTTGTCAGCATTTGGCACAGTTGCTCATTCCTCCCTCGTGGAAGTACTCCTACTTAAATTTCAGGGTAATGCCACATTTGCCTTATTTTCCTGCTGCATTTCTGGGTACTTCTTTTCAGCCTTCTTTGCTAGTTCTCCCTCATCTCCCCTACCTCTGAATAGTAGAGTGTCCCCAAGCTTCTGTCATTGTTACCTTTTATATCTGTAGCTTTAATATCAAATATATGTTAATGACTCCCAAATATATATACCTAGCCCAGACCTCTACCCTGGGCTTCAGGACTGTGTATAACAGCTCCAGGACAGTAATACCATTTTGACATCTTTAATTGGATAGCTAATGAGCATCTCAAACTTAATGTGTTCAGTAACTCCTGATCTCCCCCTACCCCAAACCATCGCCATCTGTGTTCACCTTAATGTGTTCAGTAACTCCCGATATCCCCTTACCCCAAATCTATCACAGTTTTGGCAACTGCAGTCTTCCAGTGGCCAGAAACTGAGCTTTGAAGCCTTATTTCCCCCACAATCCACTTGCTGTCCATTCAAAAATCTCGTTGGATATTCCTTAAAAACATACCCATAATTTACTCATATTTTCTTCTGCCTCCTTTGTCTAAGCCATTATCATCTTTTCTGAGTTATTGCATAAGCTTCTCCTTTCTTCCATCCCTGGCCCACTGCAGCTTTTTTTCAACACGGCAGTCAAATCTTATGACTCAGCTACTCCAAACTCTCCTGCTAAAGTCTCTAAACAGTGAGGCTCTCCCTTAGTTTCTAGTGCTCTTCCTCCTTCTGTTACTCTCTTCCTTATTTTCTCTACATGAACCACACTGGCCTCCTTGCTTTCCGTGAACATATCAGGCAAGCTCCCTGTTAGAGTCTTTGCATGGGCTTTTTTCTGCCTGAAATGTTCTTCCTTAGATGTGTCTTCATGGCTAGAGGTCTTTACTCAAAAGTGACCTGGCAAAAGGAAATCTTCCCTAGCTAGTTTGTGTTAATTGTCATATTCTTTTCATTGCTGTTTTATTTTTTCTTATTTGTCCTTATCACTAACATACTACACATTTTATTGTATCTTTTATTTATAATCAACATACTATATATTTAGTTCATAACATTTCTCTCTTCCTGGCTAGAATGTAAGCATCATGTGAGTAGGGGTCGTTATCAACAATGTGTCGTCTTCTTCACTGCTGTATAACAAGGGCCTAGAGAAGTGCCTGGCACATAGTAGGTGCTCAGTGAATATTTGCTAAATGAATGAGTGCCTAAGTGTACCTCAGATCTGTTACTGACTTGACATTGGTCAAGTCACTTCTCTCTGTAGACCTCCTTTTCCTATTTTTAAATGAGACTAGACTGTATCAATGTTTTAGGTTTTCTTAAAACACTGAAAACTTAAATGAATGTAGTATCAAGTTTCCTTGAAAATTTTTATAAGAATTCAGTTACTTAACAGAAAAATTTAAAAACCACTGGACTGAATAGAGGATCTCTAAGTTTCCTTTCAGCCTTGTGGTCAGTTCTTGTAATAATAGTTATAAGTGGGGCAACAGAGGGGAGCCTTCATGTAGAGAAGGCATTTGAACTGAGATTATGAAGGATGGATGAGTAGGCAGAGATAAGGGAAAGGGTAGGAAATAAGGTAAGTGCTTTCCAAGCCCAGAGAAGGCAAACAAATAGGAATGGAGCAATCCAGAAGGTTTCAGTAAGGCTGGAGAGTGTGTGTGTGTGGGGGGGGTGGGGTGGAAGGGGGGAGTGGAGGGGTGGGGGGGTGGGGAGGGAGGGAGAGAGAGGAAAAACAGACCCGAGATAGACAGTGGGGAAGAGGTGGAGAGCGGGGAAGATAGGACTGGAAACAGGTGAAGTGAGGTCAGATTGTGAAAACTTTGAACACCATGATAAGTAGTCCAGCTTTTTGCCTCTAGGGAATCAAAGTTTGTTTTTCAGCCATGAGTGATCGTCACATCACTCACAGAGTTGTTCTTTAGGAAGATTTCTCTGATAGTGGTGAAACGTGAATTGCAAATACGCAGTTGGTGGTAGAGAAAGGGACAGTTAAGATGTTGTTGAGATATTATTTTTCTATGATATGTTGCTTTTACCTGAAGAATAGCAGAGGAGGAGCTGAAGTTTCACTCTCATCTCAGTATAAAAAACAGAAGATTTCCTCTCCACCACATTTGGAGGTTGCTGAATAGTAAGGTGACACGAGTCTTTCTGAGCGGCTGCTGTGTGAAGAGCACTAACTACATTATGTTCTCGGGCTCCGTAGCAGCAGAGCAGTGGTTCTCATAAGCCTGGGCTCTATCCATACCACTGAATCTGTTTCTAGGAGTAGGCACGTATCTTCAGAAGTTTCTTTCGGTAATTTCGGAGGTGCATCCCTGGTTACAATCCACTGAAGTAAAAAATATATTGTCTTCAATATTGAATTTTAAATTGCAAGAGATAATTTCATGGTGATATAAAACTTGAGATTGCACTTAGCATATTACCTGGGAGCATTATAAAGAATATAATTATACAGTCAAGTCTTGGTTATTTTTGACAAGAAAGGAAAGTCTAACACCCAAAATAACACCTACAATAGAATCTTGTAACATAGTTACATGAATTCAGCTATATCAAATCATGGGTCAAATCAAACAACCTAAGTGTCCATTGATGTATGAAGGGATAAAGTAGATGTGGTGTATATATGTATACACACACATACATACAATGGGATACTACTCAGCCATAAAAAAGAATGGAATCTTGCCGTTCATGACAACATGGATGGACCTTGAGGGTATTACGCTGAGTGAAATAAGTCAGACAGACAAATACCATATGATTTCACTTATATGTGGAATCTAAAAAACAAAACAAATGAACAAACAAAACAAAACCAAACTCATAGATACAGAGAACAAATTGGTGGTTGCCAGAGGGGAAGGGGGGTTAGAGGGTAAATTAAATGAGTGAAGGAGGTCCAGTTATAAAATAATTAAGTCATGATGATGTGATGTACAGCATGATGACTGTAATCACTAACACTGTATTGCCTTTTTGAAAGTTGCTCAGAGAGTCTTAAAAGTTCTCATCACAAGGAAAAAATTCTATGGTGACAGATGGTAACTAGACTTACTGTGATCATTTTGCAGTGTGTACAGTATTGAATCATTACATTGTACACCCGAAACTAATATAAAGTTTTATGTCAATTATAACCTCAGTTTGAAAAAAAAAAGGGTGAAATCATGTCTGTTAAAAATATTTTCAGTGTACAGGTAAAATCCTGATACGCTAAAATTTCCCTTCAATGAACTGGTTGAGAAAAGTTACTCATTCACGTCTGAGTTTCTGCTATGTGTTGGACCCTGTCTTAGTGGTAGGAATACAGTAATGAACAAAGCCAGACAAAGCTGTGGCCCCTTTTGCCTTTGGTTTGCCTCTGAAAACACACAGACACTTGACCAGGAGGACATTCTTATGGATGAGTCTTATAATCTGAAGGGGGAAGGGGAAGGGGGCCTTGGTTTAACAAATCTAGTGATAGATAATAGAGAATTACATTTAAGCTCACATTTGGAAATGCTACACGTTGCTCAGAACCTGGGATTATGCTTTGGAGGTGTTAACATCAACAAAATTAATGCTGTCCCACTGAAAGAGTTATAACACTGAATCTTGGTCCTTAAATTTTTATTTTTATATTTAAATAGTAGGGAAGAGTGATTTTGGTCATTTATCGTTTTAATGGTTTGATCTTTTCTTCTTCCATCTCTGGATGGAAACATGTTAGCTGCAGATCCAGAAAGATTCAAACCATGCCTTTTTCTTAGCCCGGGGTTCCTAGATATGAAACTTAGACTGTTCTGTATTTTCATGTACTAGAAGTTCTCAAATTTGAGTTCAAGAAGAGGTAAAAATAAAAGGGAAGAAGAGTGCTTGCTTACACAGTAAATTCTTTTCATAAGTTCTATTTTTAAACAGAAATGAAGTGTCTTAACTTCAACTGGTATTTAATAAATTCATTCAGTTGACATCTTTCTCAGCTAATAGTTCAAATATAAATGTTGGCAATTCCCCCAGGTGTGACAGCTCTATATTAGGATATATACTGACTTTGATATATTTCTAATTTTAGAAATAAACATACCCACAGTATGTACAGGTGCATTATATTTCCATCACAAGTCTAAGATGCCACATTTTATTTCCAAATTTAGAGACCTAAAGTTTGTCATCCTGAAGTATTTGATACTGGTTGCTTCTACTATGAAGCATAATAATAACAGCTAATGTTTATGAAGTATTTACTAAGCGCCTAGTACTGTATTGTACATGAACTGGATTTCTTTTTCAAGTCACATTTGTTGAGGTATAGTTTATGTACAGTACAATTTGCCCTATTTAGTTATACAGTTTTGCGATTTTTGACATGTACAGGTATTATAACCAATACCACAGTCACCATACAGGATATTTCCATCACCCCAAACAGTTCCCTTGTTCTCCTTTGTAGTCAACCCGTTCCCCTCATTCCCATCCCCTGGCAACCACTGATATAATTTCTGTCTTTTTTGTTTTGCCTTTTCTAGAATGTCATATAAATGGAATCATACAGTACGTATTTTGAGTTTGGCTTATTTCATTTAGCCTAATGCTTTTAGAGTCATCCATATTGTATCATCTGTCAGAAGTGTAGAAGTTAATACCTTTTTATTGCTGATAGCATTCCACCGTATGGATGTACCACAACGCGTTCATCTGTTCACCAGTTGGTGGACATTTGCGTTTCCAGTGTTTGGTGATAATGAATGAAACTGCTATAAATATTTATGTAGTTTTTTTTTTTTAAATAGACACATTTTCATTTCTCTTGGGTAAATATCTAGGAGTAGGACAGCTGGATTGTAGGATAAGTGTATGTTCAACTTTGTAAAGAATTGCTAAACTGCTTTCCGCATAGGCATTCCCACCAACAGTGTGTGAGAGTTGTAGTTGTCCCATATCCTCACCAGCCCTTGGTATTGTTAGTGTTGTTGTTGTTGTTTTTAATCTACTGTAATGGTATGTAGTGGTATTCTGACTTTAATTTGCTTTTCTCTATTGAGTAATGACGTTGAGATCTTTTCTCTGCTTATTTACCATCTGTATCTCTTCTTCGGTGAAGTATCTGTTCAAATAGTTTGACCATTTAAAAAATTGGCTTGTTTTCTTATTTTTGAGTTGTGAAAGTTCTTTATATATTCCAAATAGTAGTATATGAACTGACTTTAATTCTCACAGTAATGCTTTGAGTTGGAGGTGGGTACTGTTAGAAGTAATTTCCCAGGATTACACAGCTAATAGGTAGCAGAGCTAGGATTTGAACTCAACCTGTGCTGAACTGTTTGCCAGGTTTTTTTTGTTTGTTTGTTTGTTTTTTTGGTGGAGATTGATTTTTGGGAGCTGTGAATAGAACCAGGATCCAATTCCTGTAGGTGGTAAGATAATGCTTATAGAGACACCCCTGAGCAAAGGGGCAATATATTACAGTAGCAGCTCTGGATTGCCTCTTTGGGAACAACTAAGATGTTTGTTTCTGTTGAAGAGGGGTAATTATTTTTACTTTACATCTCTTACTTCACTTCTACATAGCGGTGGCCAAAAGTACTTTTAAATTACAGTACGAATATCTGCCATTATCAAGTAATAAGGTACTTGATACAAAAGGATTTTCTCAATAGCAGAAGCGAACCCTTTTATATATCTATACTTCATAAAAAATTTCACGCATTTGATGTTAGTCATTTGTTTTTTAAAAACCTTTATCATAATAATGCTGACTTCTAGGCACTTACTATTTGGTGATACCCTCAGGGAGTATGTAGAACTTACTGACCTTTCAGAGTCAGGGCTTCGGACCCCAGTACTTTTAAAGTTATAGTCCTAGTGTTAGGTGCTTTTTAAAAATCTTCTTTCATTATCCACTCTGTCACCTGTTGGGTCGACATCATCCTTTCACTAGTCGCTCTTTCACCACTTATAACTTCTAATTCTGATTAGGTGAAAGATAATCAGATTGTTAGGCTTATTTGTGGATATTATCTAAGATAAATTTTAGCTCTGGGAAACGACTTGGGGGATTTTCCAGTGAAAATTTCCTGTGACTGCTCAGAGGACCTTTTTCCTTGGTGTTTGGGTTCCAGGTAGTCATTCTGGATAAATGAGCTCTAAAGCAAGTTAAATATGACATTTGTCAGTAGAAAATGTGATGTATTTTTCTTTTTAGCATAATTTTTATTAATAATTTGTTAAATCGTGGAGATTATTTTAGTAAAAATATTAGTCAAGCAGTGTTCAGTGGCATGGATAAACAGGCACTTAATGAGCAGAAAGTTAGTTCACAATCATTATGTTTTGTAGCAGTTTGTAAAGTTCCTGTCAGTGACAGCTTGTCCCCTCAGCTGTGCCTCTAGTAAGGCAGAATAATTACTTCCAAGTAATTAACTAAAGGAAGAAAACCTTGCTAAATCTTATTTACTTTTTGTAAAAGATAGGATGAAGGCTAGCTAGTGAGTTGCGCTTCTTCATTTCAAGTACTTTTGGAAGTACTTAATGCTTTCAAGCCATTCTGATCAATTTAAGCTCTTAGAATAAATTAATAAATACTCACCCAGAGGACAGGGTAAGTAGCTGTAGTAATTACCGTTTCCACTGCTTGGGCACATTGTCAGATGTACGATGACTTGGAGAGGAAAACTGCACTGGCCATATGCTTTGTTGACACCCTGGGGCTCACCAGAGCCGTAGCAGGGTGCTTTTGCACACGGTTGGCTTTTATGTGTGGACAGTTTTGTTTGGAAGGTAAAGAAAACTGTGACTATCTCTTGGCAGTAGTAGAGTTATGAACCGTGATTGCATTGATAATTTGTTTCAAATAGAGTTTTGTCAAGCTTGCAATTCTATTTAAAATCATTTTGCTATATTGAACTTTAGTTCCTTTCTAACCCCAAGTTTGCTTTTTTATTCTGAAAACCAGATTAGTAATTCACACTTATTTTTCCACTGAACTTTGAATTTTCTAGTGGATTTTATCTGTTTAGCGAATGTATAAATCTGCATCTGGTATTACAGTGTGCTAGCTTTTCCAGATTACATAGCAATATACCCCTTTTATATAAGAGTTAATGAGTTGCCAGGTTAGACTCAGCAGGGCCATTGTTACATTAAAAGCCAGAAAGTTTGCTGTCTCTCTTCCATTCCCTTCCCTACTTTTTTTTTCCTTCATAGTTTTATTTGGTTGCTATATTAAAATAACTTTTAAAAATTGAGATTTTTATTTTTTAAAACAACATACAGGTTTTTCATTTTGCTTCCTTACAGACTCTGATTCTATCTCATTGTTAATTTTAAATTATGGTAATTAACCTGAGCTGAGTAATGGTTTAATCAAGGTAGACCTTGCTCCTTGGCTGTGCCTCTCTCCTTTTTCTACCCCTCTCCCCGTTTTCACCTGTGGATTCGCATGTCTGACCTAGCAGAGTAATTGGGTCCACGGCAACATGGGCGTGCCTCCCTTAGAAACACTCAGTCTCACATATGACTCATAAGCTGAAGCACAGACACCACTTCCCCAATCTACAGGAGCCATTTTAACAGCACAAAACTTGCCGGATTGCTTTTTACTTTCAAGCCCAAAGGACAGTATCTAAAGAGAACGAGACTATTTGAAGGTAACTTGTTAAGATTTTGCGTGTTTGCTTCTGGCTGTTTCCTGAGCCTGATAAACGGAGGGTGGTTCTTACCTGTCGAAGGACAGGGCTGAATGTGTTCTTTAACTCTCTGGAAAAAATGTGTGTAGTCAGTCACATGCCTGATTGAACTTCACTACTAGGGGGAAACAAAGCATTCAAGTTCTGGAAAGTTTTAGATCTTCTTGGTAAAGCATTTTTTATATTTTGTGTGATTTTTTTTCCCCCCATATGACTTGAGAATAAAGGAGATTTTTCTTACTTTCTTTTTCATACTACAAAGCAAACTAGGTCAAATTCTAATTTTTTAAAATGTAATTGTATTTGTGAGGGTACCCTGTAATTTACAATTAAGTAAACTATATTATTCACCTGTGATTTGGGTGTTAAGAAAAGTTCAAGAGCGAAGATTTTGTTTTGGCGTTTTAGTTAAGGGGAACTTTGGGGACACCTCAGTCATAGGTGTTGCTCATTGACTGTAATGCCCTTTGTAATATCCTTTTTTCTTTCTTTAAAGTAAATGAAATTATACTAAACATTTAATTTTGAAAACTAAATATAAGTTTGAGTAAAATGAATGGTCATTTAGATAACAAGTTAAAGTGATTATTAAATAAAGAGGAAGACAGGCTAGAATGATTCATTTGCTATTAGAAAAAAATAATAAAGTTTTATAATTCACACTGGAAACTTATTCTGAGTAACAGCCTTAGAAGCATAGCTAGTTTCTGAGGAAACGTAGTATTTTGATTTGTGTAAAAAGAAAAAGTAAAGAGTATTAACCTTCTGTCTACACAACTATACTTAAAATTTGCTTGTTTTGAATTAAATAAAAAATACCTAGAAAAGGTTGCTTAGTTTTTTCCTGAAATATTTCTCATTATTGAAATTAGGAGATTCTGGTGTGCCTTGAAGTTCTAGGTGCTCTGAGAAGCTGGATGCAGCAGTATATTGCTTACGAAAGTTATTTGTAAAACTAAAATTTGAATGAAAGTAAAATTTGAATGTGCAGTGATTCCAAATACAGTTTTTAGAAATAAAATTTGCAAAGTCATTTATTATTGACTGTAATGATATTTAGCTAGTTCTTTGGAAATTCGCTGCTAATAAATTTCTAACTGCTTGAAGGCCTGTCAGATGAAAGTGAAGATTTCTAGGCAGTCAACTATTATTTCTTACTCTTTGAAAGGATTGTTCATATTATCAGATCTCAATTTGTGGTCTTATAAGACAGGCACAAGCAGACATTTTACCAGTTCAGCTCTGAGCCATTTGCTGTCATCTTTGTTTGCATATTGCTGGTTTAGTCAGCTTTTGAGTAAGCAGAGGTTGTATTTACTTCTAGTCTGCTCTGTGTGAAAAATCTAATGAAACTTTTTTGCCTTTCTTTCTCTCTTTTTTTCCTCCCGTCTTTCCTCCCTCCCTCCCTCCCTCCCTTCCTTTTCTTTCTTTCTTTCTTTTTTTTTTTTTTTGAGTTTTTAAAGGCCAGTGACCCACAGAGAAAAATCAAGGGGCACACAAATAAGCAAATAATTAAGATTTTATTTATTAAAGAGAAGTAGAAGAATTTAGTTTCTTAAAATGAAGACATTGGTGCAATTCAAATAAAAATAAATACCAGTCATATATTTCAGTTTCTTATTATGTGGAGAAGACTGAGGTGGGGCTTCAGGGAGAAGGGAGGAAAAAAAAAGCATAGAAGCAAAGGAAGGCCAGTACGACTTATTAGGCAGTCCCCTTCCCATCCCACCCCTTTCCTTTTATAAGGTTGAATATGAGTTTAAAGTGAGTCATCAGAATTAAACTTAGAATTACCAATTTGAAGAACTTAGCGTTAAAAAAGACTGAAGATCATCCAACTGCCTCACTTTTATAGTTGAAGAAGCAGTGGCTCAAAGAGGTCTTGTGACTTGCTCAGGGTTATGTAGTGCTTGATGGCAGGCCTTCTAGCCTGGAGCTGCTCATGCTAGCCCACACCAACAAGTGATGCTTTGTTTGAAATGGTCTGTATTTCCTCAAGAATAAATAAAACCTTAATTAAGTTGCTTGGTGATCATTTTGGTGATAAGGTATGACCAAATGAATTAACTAATGATTTTGAAAATGTGTTCAAACTAGTTTCCTTTTTCATCAGAGAGAGGATGAGAATTTCTACAACAGCTTTTTTTCACTACTATTAGAATTTTTTCATAGTTGAAGCATTGTGACATTGCATGTTTAAGATGGGCCTAGGGGAGATGGAAATACAAGGACTTGGGAATTTACGTTGAACTTCCAGATACAAAGACAGGTTTATCTCCACTTTAATTTTACCTCATATTCTTTTGGGAGGGCATATACTGTTTAGTATGATACCTTGTTCTATTAAAGTGTGTGTGTTAAACTTTGCATATGTTTACAAAAATCTGGAGGTCGCTAAACTCTAACAAAAGTACAATCTTGACTTTAACCTTCCTGTAACTAATAATCTCATTCCATTTGTTGTACCCTACTCTTCTTCTTTGAAAGTTTACTTTACATACCAGGCACTTGATTCTTAGAATCTTCTGGGGAATACAAACTCTTTGTCTATTCACTTTTTGATGTGTTTTATTATGGTGGTTGAAATTTACTTTAGATCTGCCTTTCTTTAGGTCTGAAATTTGGATTTTTAAAATGCTTTGCATATGACTGTTGAATCTTCTAAATTTCCAAGTCCCCTAACCTAATTCAGTGTCAGATTCTCCACAGTGTGGTCCTCATTGTCCTAAGCAATAAACAGGGCACAGAAGGCTAGAAAACCTGGGCTCTCGTCTCACAAACTTAGACTCTTACTGGGAAAACGTAGGTGAAATAAGTAAAGAATGGAACCAAACCACTGAGTTGTTAAATTTCGGTTCAGACTGTTTGCCTAGAGGTGAAAGGTGACTGAGGCTTAAAATAGGCAGGAAAGTCTATGAGTCTTTAGGAATTATGAGTATTGAAGAATGAATAGCATTTGTGTAGGTTAAGGAGAGTGTCTTCAATAAGAATAAGAATATAAGCTCTTAGCGAGCAGAGGTGTTTTATTCTATTTCTTCATCTTTTTCAACCTTTGACAGAGTATCAAGCACAAGTGTATAGGCCGGTGTTATTTGCTGCATTAAACCCTTGGCTGCTCAGTTGGGCAGGTCCTGTTAAAGTTAGTGGTAGCAAATCTTTAAAGGGCATGTTTCCTTTTCTCTAATTCTACTTTTTCTCCTCCGGCTCCCCATTCACTACCATCTTGACCACAATATATAATTAAACTAATTATTTTTGTTTTTCAGGTATAATTAGCCTCTTCTTTATCTCTCAGCGAACCATCACACTCTCTCCAATGTTAGTTTTTTTTTTAGTCCCCTTTGCTGCTTCATGGTATCTCTCCATTCTGTTTTTCTTGGGTTAGAGCAAAAACAGCCCCTTCCTGATTTAGGGTAGCATTATAGTCTTGGAAAACCCTTCTCTCCTGGGAAATACACTATTAGTGTTTGTAATTGTTTGAGTCTGGGAGGGAGTAGCTTTTTTTTACCGTATGAGTTTCTTTGGACATTTAACTGCATAGTTGATTGCATATTTGTAGGCTTTGCATTACATTACATCTCGTCTAATGGGACATAGGTGTTCACAGACTCTCATAGAAATGGGAAGAAGAGTCCCATGAGTTGAGTGGTCTGAATATAATTTTGCTACCATCAGTTGGCCAGAATATTTTGCTCCTTTGCTTAGGAGCTGCTTCATATAAATGGTAGGAATTAAATTAGTAATATCATTGAGTCAACCTAAATGATTAGGGCAGTTTTCAACTGTCTGAGCAATCTTTCTCCCATTAGTAGAAGAGGAACTCCTAAAGAGAAAGTTATTTGTCACCTCTGTCTTTGTGTCTTGTCAGACGATCTGTATACTAGAGTAAAAGTGGCTATTGAGCTATACTACAAATGTGTAGGCACCCCACCCTTTTTGAAAAAAATAACTCCTGGGCTGTTTGCTTTGTTGGTAGAGGGGATAAATTATGCAGCTGAGCTTTGGCTGAACAAATTTCTGTGCAGAAACGTTTTGATTTCCTTCTCTTCCAGTAAATAAGTATCTGAATTAATATTGTCCTCATCATCAGAAAACTGTTACTAAACTTCTCTTTTCACTTTCATTCTCTTACCGCTGTAGGAATTCAGAGCTCTTCTTTCATTTGCCTTTTAATACTGAGTAGCAGGGTATCAGCTCTTTTTTTTTTTTTTTTTAAATTAGTTGTAAATCTTATTTTATTTATTTATTTATTTATTTATTTATTTATTTATTTATTTATTTATTTAATTTATTTATTTATTTCTGTGTTGGGTCTTCGTTTCTGTGCTAGGGCTTTCTCTAGTTGCAGCAAGTGGGGGCCACTCTTCATCACGGTGTGCGGGCCTCTCACTATCGGCCTCTCGTTGCAGAGCACAGGCTCCAGACGCGCAGGCTCAGCAATTGTGGCTCACGGGCCTAGTCGCTCCGCAGCATGTGGGATCTTCCCAGACCAGGGCTCGAACCCGTGTGCCCTGCATTGGCAGGCAGACTCTCAACCGCTGCGCCACCAGGGAAGCCCTCAGCTCTTTTTTATCTCCATATTTTGTAACTTGAGATTGGTTGCCAGCATCAAAACAAACCAAAAAAAAAGCACAACAGTAAACAATATGAATGCCTTCTGGAGTTTTTATGAAGATTGATTTAATAATTTTTATATTAAAAAGCTATCAAAATGATGCACATTTTAAAAAATCTAATAAAAAGCCTTTAGTGAAAAACAGCCTCTCTACCCCTTCTCATTCTCAGTCCTGCTGCCTAAAGGCAACCACTTATACAAGTTTTTGGTTTTTTGGTTTTTCAAATTTGTATTTTCTTGCATCTATCCTTTTCCAGTCTTCTACCCCATGGAACAGAAGTTCTTCAAGGTAGCAGGAACCAGTGTGACTGTACATGATGTAAAGTCATGTAAAGTTCATTTTCTACGTGATAGATGCTCAGTAATACAGTGGTCATTGTATTTGTGCAGAGTTGTATGGTACAGTTTTACAAATCTAAATTAAAGAAAATTGGTTATTTTCTGTGTTTTAGAAAACAGCCCTGTAAACAGTGAAACTAGAAAATTTTACAATAAAACTATAAAAATGAGGTGTTGATTTAATAACTGTTAGTTTATGTGCATCTTATTTTTTATACCAAAATACTAAATGGAAGCTGAGTATTGTAATGGAGCAATTCATTATCCTTTTTTCTTTAAAACTGAAATGTGCATGTAGGGGAGCGTATAAAACATATACAGTTTAAATGTAATTACATAGTGTTTACCCATGTCACAACAGAAACAGAGCATGTTTATTAAGATAGAAATCCCCCAGCAGGACTTTCCTGGTGGTCCAGTGGTTAAGACTCCCTGCTCCCAATGCAACTGGCCCAGGTTCGATCCCTGGTCGGGGAACTAGATCCCTCAGGCCTCAACTAAAGATCCCGCATGCGGCAACGGAGATCCCGAGTGCCACAACTAAGACCCGGCGCAGCCAAAGAAAGAAAGAAAGAAAGAAATATTTAAAAAGAAAAAAAGAAATCCCCCACTCTGCCCATGTTTGTTTCTCCTTAAAAATAACTATTATCCTGATTTTTGTGATAAGCTTTTCTTTATAGTTTTACCCCTTTGAACTTTATTTAAATGGATGACACCATATATATTCTATAGTGACTTGCTTCTTTCATTTAACTCTATGAGCTTTATCTTACTTAATTTTAATTGCAGTGTAGTATTGCATTGTCTGTATCGGAATGTATTTATTCTTTCTTGTTGATGGCAGTAGATTGTTTACAGTTTGGGAACACTCTTGCACATAATTCTTGGAGCATACATGCAAGAGCATATGTGAAGAGTTTACAAAGAGTATGGAGAGAATGAATATTTAAGATACTTTAGAGTTTTTCATTATCTTTCCTAGGAACAGATGCCTGCTATTGATGCCTTCCTACCCATTCAACATCTTACTATGGTGTTTTGCTCTGGGGACTAAAATCTTCCAGGACCCTAAACAAATGGGCAGTTGATGCCTTTAGAGTAAGTTGCAAACATTAGTATATTTGACCACTAAACACTAAGCAGTTTAGCATGCCTGTCATTTATTAACTAGAGTTTAATTAGTTCAAACATAATTTTGAATAAAAAACAAATTTTGATAGAATAGATACATTATAATCCCTATTATGTACATAAAAACAATATTATTATGGATATGTATGAAATAAAGGTATAAAAATATAGACAGTTGGGGCAACATCAATTTTAGAATAGTTGGAGGAGATTGGTGAGGGATATATAGAAGGCTTTAACTATATTTGACTTTTTTATTCTTAAGAATCTGAAACAAAGTATGGAAAAGTGTTAATGTAATGTGAAGCCGGGTGATGGGTATGTCAATGTATTCTTTCTTTGGTTGAACTATTTCATAGTAAATTGTGCTATATAAGGGGTAGTTTATTTTTGCCCCACATTTATACATAACTGAGAAATAATGTTTAATTTGATGAGGAGTAGAAGTTGATTTAAAAAAAAAAAGTGGTGAATAAACTCCACATCATTTAAAAAAAAATCACCATTTCAGTGAAGGAGATTAGGTAGATTCAGAATGAAGTTATAATAAGACCGTGTATCTGTCCCACATAACTAACAAGATGGCTCTAGGCATACTTCTTTTTTTAATAAATTTATTTTATTTATTTATTTTTGTTTTTGGCTGCGTTGGCTCTTCATTGCTGCGCGCAGGCTTTCTCTAGTTGTGGCGAGCGAGGGCTACTCTTCTCTGCAGTACGCAGACTTCTCATTGCGGTGGCTTCTCTTGTGGCGGAGCACAGGCTCTAGGCGCGCAGGCTCAGTAGTTGTGGCGCACAGGCTTAGTTGCTCCGTGGCATGTGGAATCTTCCCGGACCAGGGCTCAGACCCACGTCCCCTGAATTGGCAGGCAGATTCTTAACCACTGTGCCCCCAGGGAAGTCCTCTAGGCATACTTCTGATGAGTAAATGATAATTTCCAGTTGAGATCCATTGGAGCTATAGTTTGTTAGAAATACTTTAGTCTTTAGAATCATCACACATTCAAATATTTTTCAAAAACACATTTTAGAACAAAGATTCATAAGACATAATTGATATAGTATTAATTGACACTGATAAACTTTTAAGTAGCTAAAACCCCAAATTAGACTTTTACATCTAACCAGATTTATTGCCATAATTAGTGTTTCATCTTGCTTCCTGATATGGGTGTCATCTTGTTTCCTTAAAATCCTTACTATAATGATAGTAATTCCTGCATCTTTAATGACTTTTTTTGTTATAAACTTGATATGGAATCTTTATATAAGATTTCCAAAATTTAATAATGTAAATGTGGGAGTTGCTATAAAAAGGAAAACATAGATCTTAATCCAGTGTTTCGCTTTTGCAGTCATCCCTTGGCTCTCATTTTTGAGCTCTTTTTCACAGTGTCCGTATAAGTAGTGGCAGGGACAAAGAGGAACAAATGGAAGTAGAAATCATAGGATTTTATAGTTGGAAGGGTTCTTAAAAGTCATGCAATTCAGGGGTCTCCTGGATTTTTTTTTTATTATTATATTCCTTTTCATCCTATATAATTTATTGATTTCATTCAACAATTATTTATTGTCTGTTAGGAAGAATTCTTGATGCTGGAAAATACAGCAGCCAGAGATTTTCTTATGGCAATTTAGAACATATCCATGCTGATGGAACCAACGCCGTATTTTGTGTTTTTGGCCACACTGTGTGGCATGTGGAATCTTAGTTTCCGGATCAGGGATTGAACCCGTGCCCCCTGCGTTGGAAGTGCAGAGTCTTAACCACTGGACTGCCAGGGAAGTCCCCAATGCTGTGTTGGTGGCAGTGTGTAGCCTGCACCTTTTAGGCAAGTTAGAAAAGGTTAGACCACCAAGCTTCTTGTTTAGATCTCTACACATGGCATTCCTAAGGTGGGCTATAGCCTTTGTTCTGCAGAAGGTCAGAACACTTTGTGAGAGGCATCACTGAAGATGGGCTGCTTTTTGCATCTTAGATATTTCTGTTTGTTATAATGGAAGCCTAATAATCATGATTTATCTTTCTTTGGTAATAATATTTTTCTAAGCACTGAGCCCTAGCGAATGTTTAAAATTCCTTTCCAAGTAACCTTTGTGTTTATTTAGAATTTTATGTCTTAAAGAAGCTTGTTAAAGTATGCTGGAAGAATATATACAGTATTATACTATTTATATAAGGTTAAATATATACCACACAAAACACATATTAAAGCATAAAGAAAAAGAATGTGAAGATTTTAGATTTAAATTAGAAAAATCAGAATTAATGTTATATGTGTTTTAGTTTGAGAGACAGTTCATATTTAGAAACAGAAGATTTGTGTAAGTTATTTGTTTATTCAGAACGTTTTATGGCATGAACTGTTAAGCTGGGTGTTATATTTGATCCTTTCGTCTTTGGATCAGAGACAAATATGTGGGCTGTTATAGGATCATTTATAACCTGTTAGTCTTCCGAATAAACTGAAAGGAAGGTGCACTGTTCGTCTGCACTTGGAAGAATAGAACAGCTGCTCACCATGGTTAGCGTATTTGATTGTTGAGAAGTGGTAGACGCCAGGTTCTCAGCAGATGTCCTGAGACTTTTCTGACCATTTTCGTGTGGTTTGACCCAAGCATCAGAGCCAGAGGCTGTGGGAAGGGAGCTAACGTGTAAGGAAATGGACAATTCCCTTAAGGTTCAGGGAGCATTTATTCCCTAGATACTGGGGACAGTTGAGGGTAATACATTTACAAGTAAGAGCAGAAATATACTAAAGATATGCTAGGAAGGCACTAGTAACTCTTACACTGTTGAAAAGAATGAACTAGATATATTCATTGAAAAATACTGAATAAAAATGAAATTGTTTTCCAAGATACTCATTTAAGAAATGTTACTTGCTTTAGGAACATGGTGCCATGCTTAAAGCTGATTATTACATGTATATTAAATTCTCTTTAGGAAAGAAAGACCATAAGATGAGCTTACTTGCAGTAAAATACTGAGTCATTGTGGACACTGACCTAGAGACAAATAGCACTATAGCCTGGTGAAATTGTAGTTGTGGTAGCTTATAGCTTAGGTAAGAATTGACCAATGGAGAAGGTGGCTGTATTGTGCCCAAGTTTTTATGGAATATGACGCATATGAGTGATGAATTGAGGTGATTCTTAGGAATTATTAGTTGGGGAGGCAGCTAGGCATGATGAAAAGTGAGCATCTCTGTTTTAGTTGTAATTAATTGCAAGCTTGCTTAAAATGACTTAAAACAGTAATAAGTATTCACCTATTGGGAATGGAGTTCTGTCTGCTTTGTGTATAGTTGGTGAACATATGTGAATAAATAATGTGAGTCATGTTTTGGATATACTGAGAAGAGAGCAAGGGAGTGGAGATAGTTTGATTGGGGGTGAACACAAATTGTAATCTGGAAGAAGTGCTCACAAGAAGCCATGGTAAAAATGACCAGAGATCAAAGAGGCAAGGTGTCTGTCCTGCTGTTTTGAGTCAGTTGTTCAAAGTTTGTTTTGTTTTTTGTTTTGTTTTTGGTGGTAGTTATCTTTTTTGAGAGGTGAAGGCAGGGTGGGGAGAGCGTCTTCTGTCTAGGTGGTCACATGCTATTTATCTAACCAGTTGGGTAAAATAGTTTGGGGGCTGTTGTTCAGAGACTTGATTTTTTTACTCACTCATTGTGGTTTTCAAGTCTTAATTTGTAAGGTACTTACTCCTAAGAATACTTCTTAAGAAATCTATTAATAACGAGTCTTCATGTGTGTAATGAACTTAGATCCCAACCTCAGAATACCTTTTTAATTGTTCTGTTTTCATAAACACTCTTTACCAATTCTATCTTACGCTTCTGACACCAGGCTTTGATACCTTTTCACATAAACTATGGGACTATTTATAAAACGACATAAAGATGTAGCAGAGAAGGCAGGAAATACTTGACGTTTGTATGCCATATCTTGTTCTCTGCTTCCTGTCAGTTAAACCACGATGAGAGGAACAGAGACACAGATGTACAATTGCTGCTCTAATTTCCCATTAGGGAGACCAGTTAGGTATAAAGCTTGTTTCATTAAACTTTTGTCACTTGTTGATTCTAGGCATGTTGTAGGCTTGTTTTGTATTATATGGGTTGTATGGATCACAATTAGATGTTTGATATAGAAAATATAAAATGTGTTTACTTTTGTGAAATTTTTATAGGTCATAAAAGACTGGCATTCAAATTTGTGTCTATGGTATACATGCAATATGAAATGATAAGCTAATATGTTGGTCTCAAGATTTTGACAAGCATTAATTTATTTTTGTATTTTGGTTTATCAGTATTCTTTAAAACTTTTAGAGCACTTTATGGTTTACAAAGTAAAATCTTACTAGGTACAACTTTAAGATGATGAAAGGAAGGCCACAGAGGTTGACTTATCCAAGAAAATAAAGTTGGTAAATGGCAGGACTAGGATTTGGATACAGGTCTTCTGATGCTAAATCTTGTGTCCTTTTAGGAAAAGGTTTGTTTTCATTAAATTACTATCTTACCTATTATTCAGTGATTTAACCTTTTAGGTTTACCTTAGCTTCTTCTATCTGGAATGTCCCCCCAGCAAATAATTACTGAATAATATGGGAGAATAAGCTTTGTAGCCACTTCTGCTACATCTTTTGTCTTAGCTGAAAGACTGATTGCCCATAGTGTCTTAGCTGATAGACTGATTGCCCATAGTGTCATAGTGTTTCTTTCCTGTCCTTCTCCCTTACCCACTGGTGTCTGGCAAATAGGTCCGTAGTGAGCACTTGTGAAATAAATAAAAGAATGTAGATAGTACTGATATGATTTCTGAAGGCCATCTAATATATAGGAAAAGATAATACAGGGAGAATTTTCTCTTCTTCCTTGAAGTGTTTATATTTGTGAAGGGAATGCTTTAAAAAAGTTCCAATAAACTTTTTAGTTGTTGTTAAATTTCAATTAACTCAAAGTCAAATTAAAAATTAAAGTGAAATAGAGGCCCTGAGGTTTGCCTGGAAGAAGTCAGCCATTGGATTTAGCTGTATCTATTTTCACCTCAAATTTTCCCTTCCCCCCTCCTTATGTGCCTACAGATTGTCTGAAAGGTAAGAAATTCTCCCACAACTCTTACTGTCCACTTCGAGTGGGAGAGGTCGCATATTCTGTGTCTAGTTGCCAGGGATTGAGAGGTAGCTGGGAGTTAGACATGGGAGGAGAGGGCCAGAGTTTCTGTTCATGGGTTTGTAAGATAACTGTATTGCCTGACAATCTCACATTTTTAAAGCAGAATATTTTGAGGGGGAACATCAAGATCACTAGATTAGAAGCCCTTCGAAGGCAGAAGTTTTGGTCTGTTTTGTTCTGTGCTGTATTCCTGCCACCTAGAACAGAGTCTGACATGTTGTAGGTACTCAGTGGAGTGTGTGAATGGATGAGTGAGCGTGAGCTGAAGTCAGACGTGCTCAAACTCTCTCTGAGCATCTTGAGTATTCCTCTGACAAATATTTATCATGGGCCGTCTGTGTAAGCTGTGGGAGTATGGTGGTGACCATGACAAAGTCCTTTTGCCCTTATTTGGTTGGCTCTGTCAATGCATGGTTATTACTGATATGAAGATTAAATGACAGATGTAGCAACATACTGTAGCATAAGGCCTGGCACATGTAAATAGTAGCTGTTATTTTCTTCTTATTATTTATTTCTAATTTGTTATCATCTCTTTCTTAAATTCCTTGAGGATAAGTGTCATGGTTTTTTTGTATCTGTGCAAAAACATCAGTAGTTGTAGAGATGTTTAAGAATTACGTAAAGTAGTATATGTGTCCTGCTTTATAAATTGTAAAAGCACTTATTAGACACTAAGATATTACCAACAAATGATAATGTAAATGGACCTTTTGTGCTATTGTACAATTTCCGGATGTGTCTTCATGTTAAAGTATTTTTAAAAATCTAATAAGTGCCTGTTATATCTACTACAGCAACTTTGAATTCTTGAACTCCCAAAGAGTAAGGCAAAGCCATAAAGCAGAAAATACCTCTAACAAAGAGCAAGTTTAACACAGCTAGACGTTTTTACAGGAGTGTCTCTCTTTTAAACATCACCCTGGAAGGAAGTAAAGATTCCTTGAAAGTTGGTGATAGAAGTCTCTATTAAGTGACTAAGAAACTTTCATCTGTCATGGATATCATATCCTTCTTCACTAACTGAATCAGCATCATCTTTTCAAAATATTTAATACTGAATGGCAATATACAATCATCCATAGATGCAGTGAGTTCATATATTTCAAAGTTTCACTGGTATCCAAATGGATGTAGGACAATTTTGATGTTCAATTGAATAACTTGTAAGAAAGGTTATATCGTAATAAGTCATATCTTTTTGAAAATTTTATTTTCCTGTTTCTCCCTTCTTCCAATCCTTGGGCAGAGAACAAAAAGTTGAAGTAAACTAGTGGTTTTTGTTTGTTTTAAATAATTTCCCCACACCCTGGGTAGTTTAAAACCATTGTTGAGAATCTCTATTACAAGTAATTAATGAAGAATTTAAGGAGGACAGTATACACATCAGTGGCTAGAAGTTATCAGTGTAGCAGTCAAGCTATGGAATGTTTGTTTAAACTGTCCTCATCATTTTTAGATGGTAGTTACCAGATCCCACTTGCACTGGGCTTTGTAATCTTGGGACCACACTCTGTTGTTGCAACCGGATATGAAAACCTCCAGGAACTTTCCACTTCTTCTTTCCAAATCAAGCCTAAATTCCACTGCCTGACTTTCAAGACCCTCCATAATTGGTTTTGCTTTGCTTATTTAACCACATTTTCTACTAGTTCCCATTGTCAACTCTTACCTCTGGTCAGGCTGTTAACTATCTCCGAACTTACTTTGGTTGGTTTTGATTCTCTTTATTCTTCTGTGTCTCAGCCTTTCTCTCTCTCTCTCTCTCTCTCTCTCACACACACACACACACACACACGCGTGCGCACACACATGCACATATGTACACATGTATGCACGCATAAGCAAACATGCACATACACACACTATACTGTCTTTCCCTTTCCCTGTGGTCTCTCCACATCCTACGTCACTTTAAGGTTGAGTTTAAGTCCTTTATTGTCTAAAGTGTTTCCTTGATCCATTTGACCATCCCCTCTTCTGAAATGCTGCAGTATTGATCAGCTTTATTAGCGTTTAATTAAATGCTAACTTTTGGTGTTCAGTTGTTTTCTCTCTTGGTCTTGTTTCCTGAACTAGATTGTAAGCTTCACAGGAACAAGCCCATGCAGTATCTCTTTGTCTTTCCCACAGTGCTGAGCTTAGGGGAGGTTCACTAAATATTCAACAATTTTTTTTTACCACCAAGTCAATCAGTAGACCATGGTTTCTTCTGAAAATGGATGTTGTGGAAGGCCTAAAAATTGAACTGTTCTGTATTATAAATCTTTTTTTTTTTTTGGCCACACCATGCGGCTTGTGGGATCTTAGTTCCCCGACCAGGGATCAAACCCGTGCCCTCGGCAGCAAAAGCGCGGAGTCCTAACCACTGGACTGCCAGGGAATTCCCTGTATTATAAATCTTTATATTACTTGTGAATGATATTTAAAGTTTGCTTCAACTTAAGATATGTACAATGGGAAAATATAAAGTTACATGTGTAATTTATACTAAGCCCATGCCCTTCCACTTTCTCATCTCTCATCTTGTGGTTTTACTGCTTCTAGTTTTTTTTGGTGTCATTGAGTTTAGCATCTTAGGTGAGAGCCAGGTAGTTACGAGGATGATTGTAGGAAGAATCCCATTTTAAGGATCTTGCCATGGAGCGCCAGAATCGTTTGATTATATCCAAACTTATTTAAACTACATTTCTATTATTTAAAGAAGAAAAGGTGTATGCTATGAAATTGGGGATATTCTCACACATAGTGAGCAGGAATTTTTGTGCACAAGGATCTTTGAGTCCATCAAACTTGTTGGTGAGTTGGGAAAAGGTGAAAATGCTTTGCATCTCTAGAGTTTATATCCTGAAGTCTGGTCCCACTGTGACTTGGAAGAGGCCCCTAAAATGCCACAGGTATAAAAGGTTATGATCACCAAAGAAGATGTGGAGAGATCTGGATTGAGCCTATCATTCAGCACAGATGAAGCCTGGGAAAGGGTAGTACATACAGGGCTGGGGGGAATTGGGGCAGGGCCGACTTTGGCTTCTTTAATTCGGGGGTGGGGTAAGGGGGCCATGAGAGACTATAAAATGCGGAAATGCTGGTGTACCTATTTTTGAGATGGGAGTGAAGAGTAGTAAAAAAATTGTGACCGAGGTGTCGTTTGAAACTTGGTCCGTGGACTATTCCCAGTCGCTCTTCTGGTGCAGGGGATCAGATACCCTGTTTTTATAAATCTGACTGGCTGCATTTTTCTCATACCTTTTGGGGCATCATGAAGAGCCACTTCAGCCCTGTTAATGAATTTGAAGTTTTTCTTACAGGCAGTGGAAGCCAGTGATTAGTTTTTTTTTAATTATTTATTTATTTATTTATTTTGGGCTGCGTTGGGTCTTTGTTGCTGCACGCGGGCTTTCTCTAGTTGTGGTACACGGGGGCTACTCTTTGTTGCAGTGCGTGGGCTTCTTGTTGTGGTGGCTTCTCTTGTTGCGGAGCATGGGCTCTAGGCGCGCGGGCTTCAGTAGCTGTGGCACGCGGGCTCAGTAGTTGTGGCACACAGGCCTAGTTGCTCTGCAGCATGTGGGATCTTCCCGGACCAGGGCTCGAGCCTGTGTTCTTAACCACTGCGTCACCAGGGAAGTCCCTTTTTATTTTTTGACTGAACTATAATTGATTTACGGTATTGCGTTGGTTAGTTTTAAGTAGAGAAGTAAGTTGATCATATTTTCATTTTTGGTTAATTACTCCTATTGCAGGGTGAAGAACCACAAGGGGAGCTAGAGTAAAGGTAGTAAGGACCCATCAATTGAACACATAGAGCTGCTATCACCTAATAATATAATCTGTGGCCATTAAGCTTTTTATGTAACCTTTGATTTTGTTTTCACCTGATGGTGTGTCTCTTCCTAAGAGTGAAACTTCTCCTGACAGAGTTAACAGTCTCTTCTAGAAGAGTATTTTGCAGTGTGGGAGTTAGAGATGGCAGGAGCCGTGTCCTGTAGCAAAATCTCCTGTGGGACTTCACAGCAACATCCCTGGCTTTTCGCCTTCACTTTGGGCCAGAATGAAACGCTGTTATTGATGGGAATCTGCCGTATTCTCAGATGAGGGAACCATTGCACTAGAGCGTATCTTTTCTCTGATGATAATATTAAACAGGGGAATAAACAACCACAGAAATGAAACAGTTTCTTGTGAGCTGATTCTTGTTTGTTACAGAAAGAAAAATTTTAACTGCCTGATCAGGTCTTGCTGATAAGCACATTTCAGCATATTTGTGTTCCCGACCTAGGTGTGTTTTTGTCAGAGTTTAGATTTTGCGTGCTGGAGGGAAGAAAGTTCCTTCAGTCAGTTTATTTGCATAATAAAAACACCAATAAATGACATTTTTGACAATTATCACTTTCAGCCATTTGGAGAAAGTAAAATTTTTTTTTCGTGACCAAGGTTAAAAGACTATCTGATTACTCTTGGGTATTTCTCTTTGGTTTTAAATTCTCTTGTTTTCAGAACATGTTCAGAAAAAGGGTTAATCTTGAGACCACAGGTATGAACAGGTCTAGGTATGTGATATGGTTTTGCAAGGTGCTACAAATGCTGCCTGAGTGTAATGTGACACCAGGTAGGCCCAAGTGGCCAATGATGGGAAGTGGAGAACAATGTGAAAGAACCGGCCTTTCAGGTCTGGGGAGTGAGTAATTGCAGCCTGTCCTCTGAGTACTGGAACTGTTCTGGGGTGTCAGCAAAAAGGCCAAGCATAGAGAAGTCAGCCTGTTCCCTTGATCATATTGACTTTGTGGGTTTTTTGTTGTTGTTGTTGTTGCTTTTTCACTTTAACATGGTTGAAGCTAAGGTGAGCTTATTCAGGTTTCCAAGGCCTGCTTTGGCTTTGCATATATCACCAGAATACAAAAAACATCAATTTGTGTTTCATTCACATGGAAATAAAAATATACTTTTGAAAAAGATCTAAGTACTTCACTTCCCAGCCTCCCCCTCAGTTTCAATGAAAGATGCCTAAAGCAGCGGAGCTACTTAAGAGATACAGATGGTTATATGTATGGTACTTATATGATTCCAAGAACATACTTTTAAACTTTTTCTACATTTTCTTGAATTCCTTGAATATTTGAAATGAGTTAAAGGTGGTAGTATAGAAACATTTTCTTTTTGAATTAAGAGAACCCTGAACGCAGTAGGGAATGATTTGCTCCTCTGTGACATTTACTTGTATTTTTTCCTCTTCTATTTTGTGTATAGAGTACATGATTTAGAGAGTGCTATGCAGTGAGATTTATTTTACAATTAGTGTCTTTTTTTGTTTGTTTGTTTCCTTATTCAGTAGAAACTGAGAGACTACCCTTGTTGGGGGAGGTTAAAGTCTGGTTACTTAACTGTAACTACATTTGGGTGTGTTTATTATTTTTTTCTTATCTACAAGTTTTTAGTGTGATAGCAATATTGTATTCAAAGAACTAGCAAGAAAAATGTCAATGAAATTTATTTTAAAGTATTTTAATGAGTTATTGTGGTAGCTTTATAAAAAGGCTGACTGATGTTTCCTTTTCACTTTTTTAGGCTGAGTGAAGGTAAAGCAAGATAGTATGATATGATAGAACTTGGAAACGAACAACAATAGTAAAATTTTAAGATTTAAAACGGTAATAGAAAAATCTAGAAACTCCTCTTTTTCAGATATTCCACATAAAAATGTGACTGAAAATGATTTACCAGGTAGCAAATGTGTGTAAGGGATTTCTTATTTGTCCAGATACTCTACTAATGAAAAATACTAATGAAGTTCTATTAATGTAGAGAATTGGGCTGGGAATTGGGGAAAAGTAGAGAATTGTTGCTTTCTTTGTCATTAACTGTCTGTGTGACCTTGGACAAGTCAGACTGCGCTAGGCCCAAATTCTCTAACTGTTCAACAAATGAATCGTCCTAGGTAATCCTTACATCTTTTTTAGTTCTAAAAGTGCGTGATTCCACACTTTTCAGATTGAGAATGGGCAGACCCTTGGAAGATTGTATAGAATTTATCTTGATACCACTGATTTATTATTTTCATTTCTGCTGGGAGCTAATATAAAGCATTCTACCATACTAGGATACAGCTGGAAAGGCCTAGCTATGGTCTGTTACAGAAGAATTCCAGTCATTACAGTTTATGGATTTATTGCTTGCTTCTCATTTCTAACTTGAATAGCTTCTCTTCTCTCACGTTTCTGACTCTATTTTCTTTAATTTTTATTGTATTTCTTCTAGTTTCATGGTTTTTCCAATATACTTCCTGTTCTTACGACGGGTATATCTGTATGCTGAAAAGGGTGGTTTATCAGGTTGCCACTTCATGTAAAAATACTTTCCGTTCAGGTACTTGGCATCTGGGGTTACTAAGTAGTTCCAGTTATTTAGATACTCCCCGCCTTATAAATACACACACACACACACACAGTCTGAATACTTTATTAGAGATAGTCATTCAAATTAAAGGTAGTCTTTCAACCACCCATTGCTCTAAGCTGGTGTATTTTGCCTTCTTTGGGCCAGAACTGTCTAATCTAAAAACTTATTCCTCTTTTGTTTGATTGGTTCCCTTTGTCAGTTTTCATATTGAGCATAATGAGTTGGTAGCCTAATAACTTCCAAAGGTTGGCAGTGATTTTTTAAAAATATCATTATGAATTAATGGGTTTATAGACCCTTTTGTTTAAAGCCCTTTTGAAGGGAACTTAAATTTGCATTCAGTTAGGGATTAGAAAGCAAGTGTGAAAAGTATTAAAAATTGATTTTGACTATCATATGTTTATAATACCTGAAATCTTTTATAATAAGTTATATAACAATTAACCATTTGAGTTGGTTGTAGTAGAAAGTAACGTGTCTGAGGGTTTTGTATTTACAATCAGTAAATTCATTTTGTTTGGATTAGGGGCATAATGGAACTCTGTGTTAAGGGAGGCTTGCCAGACAGGGTGTGATCCTAACCGTGAAGCAACTGGATTTATCAAACAGGTGCCAAATTTTTAGGCACTGGAGTAGAATTATACTTTTGTTGATAATGGGGCTATAGTGTTCTTTGTGGAGTCTAGCAAATAGCTGTGGTAAAGGAGACTCCCAGGGAGTATGGAAATGAGACTTAAGGAATAATTTGTTATCTGGCAAGCATGTGTTACATATCTCTTGCACTGTACATAGATTATAATGAAGCTAATGTTTATTGAGTGAAATTTATATGCCAAGCATTCTGCACATACATTCGCATCTCATCTTCACAGAAACTCTAGATTTTGGGGTTGTTATGCCCATTTTACAGAATGAGAAAACTGTGGCTTATACCTATTTTGCAGGAAGAAGAGACTGACACTAAGTAAGTAACTTGTCCAAAGTCACAGTGCAGAAGATTCAAACCCAAGTGGTCTGATTCCAGAGCCTGTGCTCCTAACCGTTTTGCTTGAGCTACTACTTTACCTTAAATTTGAAGCTTACTTTGGCAATAAGCGGTGAGGACCTCATTGATGAGACATTCCTTTGGCATGTCTCCTTGAAGAATAAGAATATGGTCCTTACCGAGTTGAAAGATTGACAGCCAGCTTGGGGAGTTTTTATTATTTGGTGGATTCCCAACTGGATGACTGCACAGAACTGTGCAAGTAAGTTAACTGTCTGTGTCTGTGTGTTGAATGAATAGTTTTCACTTTTTACTTGTTATTTTATAAAGACTAAGTGACACTTTGAAAATGAAATATGTTTGGGAGCTATTAATACAGCAAAGTGTTCCTGAATATAATACATATAGCTAACAGTTAGTAAATTCAACCAATTTTTAAATTTCCTAAAGACCTTATAATTTTGTTAGAGTAGAAAAAAGGCCTCTGCTTTACCCTGAGTACCCATGTTTTTTCCACACTAGAGCAGATTTGAGGAGTAAAATGATAAGTTTAGTTTTGGACATGTTTTAAGACACGTTGACTCTGAGGGCCACTGACATGGACTTATCCAGTAGGCAGTTTAGTGAGTGGATTTGGACATTAGGAGCTGAACTAGAGAAGGAAATTTGTTTTTTCTAATTTGATATATGTATTTACTTAGAAACCTGGGTTCTAGGGAATTCCCTAGCATGGCAGTTCAGTGGTTAAGACTCCGTGCTTCCACTGCAGGGGACATGATTTCCATCCCTGGCCGGGGAACTAAGATCCCGCAAGCTGCGCGGTGCGGCCTAAATAAATAAATAATAAGAAAAAAACATTAAAAAGAAAAAGAAACCTGTGTTCTGAACTATTACAGCATAAAGGATTTGGGTAGATTTAGAGGCTGTGTATTGTAGTCATGGACACAGAGTCCTGATTTAGGAGATGAAGATTCTAGTTGTAATTCTGTTAATGCTTTCAGATTGTGAGACCTTGGACACAGGACTCAGTTTACTCATGAAAAATTGAATCATTGATCTAGGTGTCCAGTCTAATCTCTTGCTGAAAAAATTTTAATACACTGAGGCTGTGTTATTTAAGTTCCTCTAATATGTATGGGTGGTACCTCTGGATCAGGAATTAGAAAAATTCTTCCCAAGAACCACCTTGGTGCCGTAGGCTGTATAACTACTCAGAGAAGAGGAAGAGCAGTGGGATAGAGTGAAAGAAGACAGAGGGTCAGAGGCCTATTGAAGCCAATAAAATAATGCAGGAGCTTTCCTTTACTTACACGTTTTCAGTTTATGAACTTCTGTATAGAAATGAACAGAATAAAGGTATCTCTTCCTATCCTAACAAAGGCTTAGTGATCATGGGCTGTCATTTCAGTTTTGGTTGATTACTGTTGGTTCCTAGTGTGTACTGTGAGATATAGGTATGTTGATTGCTTGTCCTTATTTTTGAGACTAAAAAAAACATTTGGTAAAGAACAGTAGCACTGTGGAGGTGCTAGTAAGAAAAGGTTTGTGGCTGCAATGGAAAAGAAAGTGAAACTTTACACAGATGTGTTCACATTGGTCATTGGGACAGTGTCACCTTTGTATTTATGAATAAATGGATTTTGGAACAGTCTTTTGGAATCTAACCTTTTACAGAGAGACTTTTCTATCAGGAAACATCCCTTGATTCTGGTTATACTTTCTTACTGTCGTTCTTTAAGTTTAGAATAATGATTTCTGTATTATCAAAAGTATTACAGTAATTCTTTCAAAGAACATACATAGAGTGTAAATATCTGTGATAGTTTTTCAAAACAATATCTGTCATTAATGTTATCCTTTTTATTATTAGTATTATATTATTATCATTAATCCTTTTTATTATTATTACCAAACCGCACAGGTTTGGTAGGTACAGAAGAAACTTTAGACAATGGTTATTTACCCAGAGAAGTTTTGCTCTAATTATTGTGGTGCCTGGTACATAGCTTTGCAAATAATAGACACTGAAACACGTACTCAATTGAATTAGGGGGACATAATTTTCAAGTGTGAGACAGTGTACAGTTAGTGCTAATTTGGTGGTAGGGGCAGTAAGTGCTGTATTTTTGAAGGCCCATGTAGGTCAAGGCATAGAGGTCGGGAGGCTCTGTGAAAGAAATGGGACTTGAGCATTGAAGGATAGAGAAGATGCGAATGGGAACTGAGAAGTGGGAGGGGAATTCCAGGAACGGGGGCTAGTAGAAGTTGAAAACAGAGGTAAGAATGAATGTAGTTTGTGTGGAGGACCTAAGAAGGAAAGCCTAGTACAGAAGAATTGGGTGAGAGTTTAAAGGAAAATATTGTATGTATGTTTTATGTTTCTATGTCTGTCTGATGAATTTTGGTCAAAGTACTTTCCCCCGCACCAGACATGGTGCAGTACTCAAAAACTACCTAAATAGTAGTGCTAAAAATACTTTCCCAGTGTTGGAGTTGAAGTCTTTATTAAAAGAGATGGAGTGGGTGTGGGAAACTGCTGGGTTAGAATTTAGTGAGTAGAAATATTGAATTGAATTGAATTCTTAACTCTTTTTTTTTGATTTCCTGTTAGGGAAACCACAGTCATCCATGATGACCCCTAGAGTCTGCAACATGTAGGAAATTGGCTTTACCGAAATTAGGAAAATGAGTATGTGATTTAGCTAGCACTTACTGGCTGGATTTAAGTTTTCAGGGAAACTGATTCAGGAGATCAGCTTCATTCCTGAACTTGTCTCTTTAAAATTAAAATTGTAAATGCTGTTTCAAAGAACTAGATGTTACTTAATGTGATTATTTTCATGTTTTGTCTTTTCATGTCGTATTTATGGCCATAACCGTATGAAGCAATATTTAATAAAATTGTGATAAACTTTTAATTTCCTTTTACTTTTGTTAGTAGTGGTAACTTTAAAAAAAAATGTTAAATATGCAAACATCTTTGGCAGGCACTCTTTAAAGCTTTTCTCCCTCTGCTGTGAAATTGTTTTCACTCTTAAGTTGCGTTTCTGTTTTTCTATTGTAAAGTGCACTTCTTTGCATGTTCTAATTTGCCATGACGTGGTCAAGTGCTGTTTCCTTCCTGTTGCTTGCAAGCCTGTGCTAGAGATAAGGATACATTTCAGTGCATTAAAAAAGAAGCCACCGAAGACAGGCTTAAGCATGGTAAAGCATTCTACTTATCAGAAACCTTTTTAAAGAACAGAAAGAGTGAGCTTTATTTCTGCTTATTTTTAAAAGCTCTTAAAATAGTACTATTAAACTTTAAATGTATTAGACAGATTTTAAATCCTTATATATATTAGGCCTAACAAGGATACTGTGTGAATGTTTCTATTAAGGCAAAAATATATGTTATGAAATTACTCATGGAGTAGGAATTCCTATGTGTGTGGTTTGCTAGGTTAGTAGAAAGAGGGAAATTGTTTATATATCCTTTATTGCAATTACAAAAACCTAGTTATGGCTGGGTGGATTTTTTTTTTTTTTTTTTAATAAATAGTACTTTGTAGTTTAATGGGGGTTGGGGGCGGAGAAGGGCTTCATTTTCCGTCATGAGAGGTGATCTTATCTTAGCAGGAATGAAATCTTAAAAGAAAATATATGTCTAGTTTTTTTTAAAAAAAACAACAACCCTGTATTCACGAGTCATGTTGGTTTTGTTTAAAAACATTAACAAAAAAATGCTTTGGAGACATTGCTGTCTGTATTAACTGTTATATTCAAAATAGTATGATTGCTTTCTCATAACTAACTTATGTTTTTCAGGTCAAGAAGTTCTAGAGAAGAAAAATTTCAGAAAAATTGCCTCAATTTAAGTAAAATCCCAGTGAACCAAGAAAATTTGAAGCACCTTCCCTAAAGAAAACCTGGTATACAGTAACTTCACAGACTTAGCTTGGGTTATTTACACAAATTGGTCACTGGACTCTGCTGCCTGGTACTTGAACCTGTTTGGAATTTTTCTCATGTGGATCTAAGGGGAATGCTTTATTATGGCTGCTGTTGTCCAACAGAACGACCTAGTATTTGAATTTGCTAGTAACGTCATGGAGGATGAACAACAGGTATGAATGAGACTCAGAGAAAATTGGATTTTAATAAATTTATTATTTTGCTTTTTCTGTTTGTCTCAAAATTATTTCCTTTAAAAGACAGTAGGAGAAACTTTATTAATGTAAAAATTTAGATATTAAAAATGTGGAGGTAATGTGATTTTATGTGTTAAGTACTAGTTAATTCATTAAGAAAGAATCTTATCCTTAGCTTTGATGTGGTAACAGGGATATAATACTTTTGGGGTTAGCTTGTTTTTCTGTAAAATGAGACTTGACAGGAAATACCTTAAGTAATTATTTCAGAGTACTTTGAAAAGTTCTAGATGACATACTGACAAGACATGTAAATTTTTTCTTAGGACTGGTGATTGTAATAGTTGCTTGCAATTACACAGTTTTAATATATGTGGTTAATTAAGATTTATAATCCTGGACTATTCCTTCAAGGGGATGGAAAGATGTTAGCAGTCTCATTATCAGACATCATTTCAGTCCAAAGCATGTGACTCTGAGGAAGTTACTTCTCTAGATCCTGATTTCCTCATCTGCTGAATGAAGGGATTGAACTGAAGAATTTCTAAACTGGCTTTCCTTTATTGAATTTATACAAGATGTGTAAATTACTATTTCTAGAGTGTAAGAAAGATCCAAGAGATAATGAGAAAAGGACTGAGTTAATTCTGGTCTCCCCCCTCCCCACTAGAGGTTCTTGGGACTTTATAACTTACTTCATTTTGAACAGGTTATTTGGGAATGTAAGACGTGATGTGAGAGAAATCATATGTTAGAAAGATTCATTGTACTGGGAAAAATATTTTGAGGGCTAGTAGACTTAAAATAATGTCTAATAAAGTTGATTTAAATATTGAAATAAGCCTAATCCTAAATATCTAACTTTAATAGGCCAATTATAATGTATCATGCTTTTATTCTAGGTGATTCTTACTTTTGGCAGGGTATTGTAATTTCTTAGTTCTTTGTATTGTACTGTTGAGTGAAGAGACAGAAAAAAACATTTATAAATAAACCTACAAACGGTGAGAATTTCGATTAAGGTGCTGTAAAATCAAGGTGGGCTTTGGCTAGGGAGGAAAAAAGTGTGAGGGAGAAGATTGCATCCCAATTAAAAATAGTTTATGGATTTAATCTAGGGACAATAGGAAAGACATTTTAGAAGGAGAAAGTGTTTTGAATTTGTTTTAAAACAGTATGTTTCTGTATACGTTAAGGTTTGAAAACTGTGTGTTTACTGTGCAGCCCTCGAAGATGAAAGATGTGGTGAGGTTTGTTCTTGGGATGTGGCCACAGGGGACGGCTTTGACACTCTTTAACCATAAGAAATACGTTTTACATCATGTTGCAGCATTCATACATGTGTCTATATAGACTTAGAAAAAGTTTTCCAAGACAGTGCCTACCCTTACCATCTATGATGTACTTAGTTTAACTTGGAGAGGTTATTAATGACTTTGGATAGGGAGATGTACTCATACCTTAACATCAGAATGCACGTATATATTTTTTCTTATTTATTTATTTATTTATCTATCTACCTATTTATTTATAAAAAGTTATTTATCTTTTATCTAACAAAATATATTAGTTTTTTCAGATATTATTATAAGGACTTAACAAATGTGAAACATGGGGCAAATACTATCATCCCTATTTTACAATGAGGAAATTGAGAGAATAGATAGGTTGAGTGACTTACCCGAAGTCATACATACAGTTGGTAAATAGTGGAGCTACAGCTTGAACCCAAGCAGTTTGACTCTCACTAATGATGTTGAATACTCTTGCCATGATGTATGCTGATTGTACTGTATTATAATCAGTTGGCCAGGTTTAGGGTTTTTCCATCTGTGGCCATGAGCACAGCAGACTTAACTTGATGCTTGCAGGGGTAGATCCAGTAGTGTCAGATTTATTACCATCTTATCTATTAAGTAGATGTAGCTCTACTTTGTTGTTTTTTTGTTTCCTTAAATTTGTTTTTGGTATAAAAGTCATAGCATGCCAATTATAAAACAAGTCATCTAATAGAAAAAGAAAGTAAATAGTGAGAGTCTCTTTTCACTTACTGTCCCTAATCCTGTTCTCCCCAGAAGATACCAGTATTGACTATTTGATGTGTAAGTTTTTGGACAAAGGCCTAAACAAAAGAACAATATACATACATACCAACCTATATACACAGGTTGTTTTTAAGATACAGATGAAAGAATGTAATATCTTTTTTGTGACTTATTTTCACTTAATGTATTATAAATATTTGTGTGTTTGTATGCTGGCTCTGCATCATTTATTTTTCCACATGGTGGATGGATTATAATTTATTTTACCAGTATTTGATCATGGACAGTTGGCTATTCCCACTAGATTGCTAATATATTATAAATGAATATCCTTGTTTGGGAGGCAAATAGACCTATAATGGTTAAGAGCTCAGATATTGGAGTCAGAGCACCTGGATTTGAATCTTCGCTCCACTACTTATTATCTCTGTGACCTTGGGCAAGTTACTTAACCTCCCTGTGTCTTAGTTTCCTTATCTGCAAAACACGGTTCATAATAACAGACTTGATATTGTAGTTAGGGTTGTGAAAATTAAATGTGTTGATGTATATAAAGTTCTTAGAACTGTGCCTGGCACATAGTAATATTTACTGAGCACTGTCATTTTATTACTTCACACGCACGCGCATGAAGTGTGTAGTGTATCTTTGTACACTTGTGTGACTATTTCTGTAGTAAATTTTTAAAAGTAGAATTACTGAGTTTACTAAGAGTATATTCAAAAAACTGTATCAGTTTCTACTACCACTAACAGTATATTTCCCAAACCATCACTAACAGAAATCCTTTTTTTCTTTTTGTTCAGTCTTTGGGTGAAAAAAATTCCATTTAAAAAAATTACATTTTACCATTTAATTTGCATTTTCTTGACTACTAGTATTGAGGTTGTGGGATTGTTCCATTAGCTTTATTTATTGTTGATTTGAATTTTCTTTGAATTAATAGTATCCTTTTGCCTGGTAGGAGTTCTTTATATATTATGAATTTACATCAGTGTCATTGTCTTCTAATTCATTGTACAGTTAATGGTTAACTCTCTTTTTGTGATATGTGATGCAGATATTTTGTCCCAATCTGGTACTGTCTTTTAACAATATGATATCTTGTGCCCTATAGAAATTTTAAATATTTATGTCATAAAATTTACCAATTTTTTTGGTGATTTTCGTTTAGGAAAGCTTTTCTTACCCCTAAAACTATTAAATATTCTCTTATATTTTCTTCTAGTATATTTTATAGGTTTAACTCCTTAGTCCATATGAAATCTACTTTTAAAAAAAAATTAATTTATTTTATTTTATTTATTTTTGGTTGTGTTGGGTCTTCATTGCTGTGTGTGGGCTTTCTCTAGTTGCGGTGAGCGGGGGCTCCTCTTCGTTGCGGTGCGCAGGCTTCTCACTGCAGTGACTTTTCTTGTTGCGGAGCACAGGCTCTAGGCGCGCGGGCTTCAGTAGTTTTGGAGTATGGGCTTAGTTACTCTGCGGCGTGTAGGATCTTCTCGGACCAGGGCTCGAACCCGTGTCCCCTGCATTGGCAGGCGGATTCTTAACCACTGCACCACCAGGGAAGCCCTGAAATCTACTTTTGTAGGTTGTGTGGTGTAGGGATCTGATGACTCTCTTCTCCCACAAATGGGGATATTGGCCCTTCACCATTTATTGAGTGTTTTATGATTTCCACACTTAGACTGCTGCCTCTGTTGTATACTAAATTACCATATGTATAGACTTTAGTTTTGAATTTGCCCTAGTGTATTTTATTCCATTTACCTGTTTTGTGTTGCGCCAATCTCACATTGCTTTCATTAGTATCACTTCATAGATTTGATATCTAATAAAGATATTCTTCCCCCCCAAAATTGGGATAGAGTTTTGAATGAATTTTAGAACTGACTTGTTAAGTTACATAACTCTGTTGGGATTTTGACTTTTCAAAGTTAAGAAGTATTTGTATCTTTAAAATAAGTTGTTCTGTTTTATGATCCTATATTGGTTTAATTGGTTGGTCTTTATAAAATCACTATTTGAAGGTACCAGATTAGAATGTATTTCCTGTTTTTAGTTATGGTCTGTGGTTATTAATGTAGTCCTCTAAAGAAACTGACACCATTAATGTGTGGTTGCCACCACCTTGATCATTTTCCCTTATATCAATTCCTACTCTTTTCAGAATTGCTTGGAAGAACTTTGGGCAGGGTTGAGGAAAGGGGTGTTGGAAAAGAAATATCAATATTGTTGGTGCTGACAAGCCATTTAGAAGTCTGTTCTTGCTATCCATTCCAAACTGGGCCTATTTGTAGGTGAGAGTGAGGTACTTCTGTGGGAGAGCAACACTGTCAGTATTGAATTACAGGATACTTTTATTTGAAAGTGCCTTGGCTTGACCTTATTGAACAGGTATGTTTGCCTGGTGAATGTATGAGAATAAAAAGAAAGCTGAAGGTTGTGGACCTAAGTTTCTAAAGAGAAGGAAACTTGACTATATGCTCAAATATTCCGGAAGTTAATTGAGTGAAAAACAGCTGTTAGTTTAATGCTTTTTATAATTTTGATATATTATTATACTATATGTTTTTTCAGTTGTTGGTTCTAAAAGTAGAACTTAGCAAATCATAGTTATTTGTGCTTAACAGACTTAGCTCACTAGGGAGAACCTTGGTGACATGCTAGGGAAAGTAAAACAAATATTTTTATAGAATCCCGTCCCAATGTAAGAAGGTGGTCTTATGACTTTCGTTCTTAGGGTATAAATTGGCTCACTCTGCTGATTCCTAGAAGCTAAAGTGTAAACTGCTGTCTTTTCACCGAGCTGCCCGTTAATTCTCATTCAGTGTTTGGCAATCACTACCCAGTGTAACAGAGGTCAGCACAGAGTGCTGTGGATGGATACAGAGAAAGGAGCCTTTGACGGCGCTGCAACTTCGGGAAAGCTTCACCATGGAAATTACATTTGGCACTGGACCTTGAAGGAAGATCCAGTTTATCTGACAGATGAAGAAGAAGTGTTTCAGAACAGTGGACTGTACCAGAACTTTTGATGCATTTCTCTTGACTGTGTAATCAAACTAAACACCTTAACTTACGGTTAGAAGCTTTTCATAGTGACTGTTTCATGCTCTTTTCTTTCTTGTACTACGTTAGTTTTTCCAGCCTCTACTGTATGATTTTCCCAAATGGTTTTCTGCTTCCCCACTGTTTGATCTTCCACATTCATACCTGTTACCTGTTTAAGTTCTAATCATCTTTCAAGATTTTAGGACAAAACCTACTTATTCCAGGAACTTATCCTAAAATCATCCCTTCAGGAATTAGCAGCTTTATGTTATTCCTACATGACTTAATGTCATTATCATATATTTGCCATGTTAAGTTTTTATATATACATTATTAACTTCCCAGATAAGTGCTAAACTACTTGAAGAAAGGGTTGCCTCCCCCCCCTTAATATTCCCCATGCCTTTAACATAATTTATAATACATTTATTGGTTGAATCCTCTTAAAGATTTTTCTTTCTTCTCTTAATCTTGTTGGTAAAATGGTGTGGGATCTATATCTGTTCAGTTATGGCCCTTATTACATCAGAAGGCCTTTTTTTTGGTTTGTTTTCTTTTGTTTTTTTAACATCTTTATTGGAGTATAATTGCTTTACAAAGGGGTGTTAGTTTCTGCTTTATAACAAAGTGAAACAGCTATACATATACATATATCCCTATATCTCCTCCCTCTTGCGTCTCCCTCCCTCCCACCCTTCCTATCCCACCCCTCCAGGTGGTCACAAAGCACTGAGCTTATCTCCCTGTGCTATGCGGCTGTTTCTCACTAGCTATCGATTTTACGTTTGGCAGTGTATATATGTCCATGCCACTCTCTCACTGCGTCCCAGCTTACCCTTCCCCCTCCCCGTGTCCTTAAGTCCATTCTCTAGTAGGTCTGCGTCTTTATTCCCGTCTTGCCCCTAGGTTCTTCATGACCACTTTTTTTTTTCCCCCATATATATGTGTTAGCATACGGTATTTGTTTTTCTCTTTCTGACTTACTTCACTCTGTATGACAGACTCTAGGTCCATCCACCTCACTACAAATAACTCAATTTCGTTTCTTTTTATGGCTGAGTAATATTCCACTGTATGTATGTGGCACATCTTCTTTATCCATTCATCTGTCGACGGACACTTAGGTTGCTTCCTTGTCCTGGCTATTGTAAATAGAGCTGCAATGAACATTTTGGTACATGACTCTTTCTGAATTATGGTTTTCTCAGGGTATATGCCCAGTAGTGGGATTGCTGGGTCATATGGTAGTTCTATTTTTAGTTTTTTAAGGAACCTCCATACTGTTCTCCATAGTGGCTGTATCAATTTACATTTCCACCAACAGTGCAAGAGGGTCCCCTTTTCTCCACACTGTCTCCAGCATTTATTGTTTGTAGATTTTTTGATGATGCCCATTCTGACTGGTGTGAGGTGATACCACATTGTAGTTTTGATTTGCATTTCTCTAATGATTAATGATGTTGAGCATTTTTTCATATGTTTGTTGGCAATCTGTATATCTTCTTTGGTGAAATGTCTGTTTAGGTCTTCTGCCCATTTTTGGATTGGGTTGCTTGTTTTTTTTGATACTGAGCTGCATGTGCTGCTTGTAAATTTTGGAGATTAATCCTTTGTCAGTTGCTTCAGTTGCAAATATTTTCTCCCATTCCATCAGAAGGCCTTTGAATGAGAGGTGATATCCTGCCCCACAACTCTCTTGACTACAGTACTTTTTTTTTCTGGGACCTATGTGTCCACATTCTCACTTAGTGCATGGGCAGTGTGGCATGTCACCACAATTCCAAGACCAGAAACAAATATTCATGGAGTTTTTTTCTTGAAAATGTATTTAGAACTATTGTGTTAAATGTGTTTAGTGAAAACTACCTCAAATAACTTAAAATTTGTTATTGAAATTATCAATAAGTAAATATCCATTTAGAGTTTTCATGTTTCTTGGGAGACTCGTTCAAGTTGTAGAGAGGGAGTTTTTGACATGGTTGTATCTTGAGAACAAGGTTGTATTTTGTAGACTGAGAAAAATATAGATCACATCAACCTGCCGTTTTTTAGCTGAAATGGTAAAATTCTGTTAGGCCAGGGAGTTAGTGTCCTTAGAGTAGAAGGAACGTGTTGACAGTATTCTGTGTGTAACAGCACCAGTGTTGTGGAGACAGGAAGTTGGAATGATGCTACTAACCTGTGCATGGACATGGTAGATCCTCTGTTATTTACATGCAGTTCCAGATTATATTGACCAGTCTGTCTGTGCCTGTTGTCCTCATTCTTAATCTTGCCAGGTCAGATTTATCAGACCCATTAAAAGTTTGACCATCTGTGAAACTAACATACAGAGATTGCTTGTTTCTTTTCTGTACATTTGGAAAAGCCTTCATCAAAGGAGTTATGCCATAGAGCCCCCATTACAAGCCTTATTATCTTCGGGAAAAGTCTGACTTTGCATAAGGCCTAAGGCCCTCTTCAGGTTATGTGAAGGGCCAACCCTGCCTGTGGCCTAGAGTTTGGCCTGGCTTATCTCCCTGCCAACTACCGGCAGCAAGGAAGCTGATGGTTGTTAAGAAAGACGAGTTGTTGAGGGGAGCAGGAACTTATTATCACTCTCTTTTGCAGAGTCTTCCTCTAAGTGTCCCGCAGCCATCACACAGAGGCTCCATGACAACGTCTTAAAAATGAATATGGATGATATCATTGCATAGGGTAGGACATGGACTGGTCTGGCTCCAGAAACATTCAGTGCTGAATTTTAGTAACTGATGTTTACTTAGCATTTTGTTCTGCGTACTTTGTGCTTTACAGGGATTGTCCTAGTTAATTCTTACAACAATCTGATGAAATAGGTATTCTAATTCTCACTTTGCAGAAGAGTAACGTGAGGTTCAGAGAAGGGGAGCAACTTGCCTGTAAATGCTAAAGCTGGGAACTGCAACCAGCTTGCGCCTTAAACTACTATATGTGGATAATTCCAGCCACGAATACGTGTAAGTGGTAAAAAAGTAGTTTTAAATGTGGAAGACTTACTATACTTTGCATTTGTTATGTTAGCAAAAAGAAAATGTTACTCATTCTAGTTAATTTGTCAGTGTAGTTACAGGTTGACAGTCTTCGTGCCTGATAAACCTGTGTATTTCTGTTTTTGAAACAACAGTTTGTTTTGTTTTGTTTTTGCTCTTTATTTATTTATTTTTTTGGCCGCACCGCACTCGGGATCTTAGTTCCCCGACCAGGGATTGAACCTGGGCTCTCAGCAGTGAAAATGCCAAGTCCTAACCACTGGACCGCCAGGGAATTTCCTAAATAACAGTTTAATTGAGATATAATTTATATGCCATACAACTCACCTATTTAAAATGTGTAATTCATTACACATTTAGTATATAAACGGAGTTGTGCATCCATCGCCATAATCAGCTTTCAAACATTTTAATTATCCCAAAAAGAAACCTCTGCTCATTAGTGGTCGTGCCCTATTCTTTCCCCCACTCCTAGCCGTTAGCAACCACTAATCTACTTTTTGTCTCTATGGATTTGACTATTCTGGACATTTCTTATAAGTGGCATACAATATGTGATCTCCTATGACTGACTTCTTTCACTTAGTAGAGGGTTTTCAGGGTTGTAGCATGAACAAGTACCTCCTTTTTGTTATTGAATAATGTTCCATTGTATGGATAATACCTCATTGTATTTATCCACTCTGTATACCTTTCAGAAGAAGCTATTTTTTCAGTGAGGTTTGTTGGTCAGTTTTTTTTGAGGATAGACTTAGCAGTCTCTGTTCTCCCAGATAGTACTCCGTCACCTAGAGCAACCTTGCTGAGTAAGTAAGGAAATTAGTACCTCTTTGATGTATCTCAGTTTAGCTATGTAATCTTGACATTTTTTGCCCCCTTTCTATTTCACTTAACACATAAAGGATAAGCCACTATATGTACAGGTAGTGTTACTGTGTTACTGGCCTTTCCTGTTTTTAAAGCCATGGTCACCTTCAGTACTATTTAGAGAATACTGATGAAGATAATGTCCTTTGATTTAGTGAAATGAAAAGAAAACTGATAAATTAAAAGAAAAAAATACTGATTGTTAATGGTTTGTTAAAGTGTGAAATTTAACAAAGTGATACCCTTAATAATGTTCATAAATCTAATATGCCTAATATTAAATAAGTTAGAATACAGGCAGGATTTTTTTTTTAACATGGTTATAACCAAAATTCTCAATATTAGGCAATTCTTTTCTTGGAAAGAAGAATTGTAATGACTGGTGATACGTTCGTGAGCTTATCTGTTTCATCTGTTCCCACCTCTTGTCAATTGAGAGTCTTTGTGATGTAGCATCAAGAGTATCAGCTTGGGGACAAGGCTCCACCGCTTACTAGCTGTAGCTGTATGATTTCAGACAAGATTTTAAATTTCACTGAGCTTTTTTTTTTTTTTTTTTAACATCTTTATTGGAGTATAATTGCTTTACAATGGTGTGTTAGCTTCTGCTTTATAACAAAGTGAATCAGTTATACATATACATATGTTCCCATATCTCTTCCCTCTTGCATCTCCCTGCCTCCCACCCTCCCTATCCCACCCCTCTAGGTGGTCACAAAGCACAGAGCTGATCTCCCTGTGCTATGCGGTTGCTTCCCACTAGCTATCTATTTTACGTTTGGTAGTGTATATATGTCCATGCCACTCTCTCACCCTGTCACATCTTACCCTTCCCCCTCCCCGTATCCTCAAGTCCATTCTCTAGTTTTCCTCCACCAGAAGTGAAAGTTACTTCCCAAGGTTATGAGCAGTCAATGTTTATGTAAAACATTTAGCAAGAGCGTAGCACAAAGGAAGTAGTCAATAAATGTGGCAGTTGCTGTATTAATGACCTGAGGTAAATCAAGAAAAGGCATTAAAGTTTGTAGTGTTTCACTGTGTACTCAGTATCACTCAGTTGTTTTGGATAAGTGAGGTAATGAAGGCAATTTTTATGACTTGGTTGGCAGTTAGACAAATACATTCACCCTTTTTTTTTTTTTTTAATGTTTTCCCATTTTTTCTTTGATACTTGAGAATGACTGACTTGTTTCTAGAATAAGCCAATAAACTTTTCATTCAGGATTTTAAAAATCTGGGAGATTCATTCTGTAGGGGAGCACTCTCCTTTAACATTGTAGCGTGTTAAGTTTATTTTGATGTAGTTTGATCTGGAGTTCAGTTTTTTGGAGTGACTAATTTCTGTCATTGTCTATGATCATCTAGTGTGACTTTTCATTCTGGAAAAGGCTTTGTTGTAGCTAAACTGCCTCTATTCACGAATGCCCTGGCTCATTTTATTCTCCGAGTTGTGCATATATAAGATTCTTGTCAAAGTTCATCTTTTAGAAGTAGGAATTACCTCTTTAATTATGATTTTACTTAAATTCTTTGAGTTATACAGAATCTGCATGTTTAAAACATTTATCAGTCTGGTACTGACTGTTGTGATGTTGCCTAGTTAGTTTGCAAGTAAACATTTAAACCTGGTTAAAATTTACTACACCTCCTAAAATTTACCTTTTTTTTTTTAACCTCGTAATTGATTCTGTTCATACTTAGCTAGCCACACACACACCCACCCACCCACCCACCAATATATTAAGCTTTTAAAGTGGGCACTCTAGTAAAAAAAAACTAAGATTGTTTTCAGTGATTATTTTACTTTTTTGAGATGCATGGCCAAGTTGTAATTTATCCTGACTGAAAAAAGAAAACTCTGGGCAAAGACTAAAGAAGGCCAATTGTCATGAAAGACCTAAAATGAGATTAGACTTAGCTAGATCAACTCCACAGGGGTTTACAGTGGAATTTCAGACATTATCTTGGGGAAGTCTGGAGAAAAGGCCATTTTACTTAGACCTTTCTGTTTTTCATGGTGCTGTGCAAGAGAAAAGGCTTCTTCAGAAACACTCATCTCTACTGGAGTCAACAGAAATAAAACAAAAATTTTCAGCTGTAGCTCTAACACAGTGTACATTAAGAAAAAAAAAAAAAAAAATATATATATATATATATATATATTCTTAAACCCACACTTCAGCTGAGATGAAACTTTTATTATGACTATAATTTATCTGTAGGATCCTGTACTTGTGGACTCTGGAGTCAGCTTGCCTGGGTTCAGATTTCAGCTCTGCCTCTGGCTGACCAGTGGCAACAAAACAACAGCACAGTGTTGTGGGTTAACTGGCATAAGCCATGTGAAGTGCTTGACATAGTAACTGCTTTCACCATCACCACCACCACCACCGCCGCCACATTAAGAATATCGTTTTATTTTTACTTCATTCTGTTTTATTGTTTAGTGAGGAGCTCTCAAAAACAGAGACTGGAGGATACA
This sequence comes from Eschrichtius robustus, assembly GCF_028021215.1. Taxonomy (NCBI): domain Eukaryota; kingdom Metazoa; phylum Chordata; class Mammalia; order Artiodactyla; family Eschrichtiidae; genus Eschrichtius; species Eschrichtius robustus. The sequence goes on from NC_090841.1 coordinate 26,215,002, forward strand.
ACATTGTAATGAGTTCCTTTTTAATCAGATTAAGGAAGGACTTTGACTATGTTAATTACCAGGAATTTGAATCATTTTTCCCTTATACAAAGCCACTGGCTGTAACGTAATATTTATCTACATCATAGTATAAAAGGTATGTAATGCATGAAAACCAAGGATATTGGAGAACTGAGGGGACTGATAGAAGCATGTATTAAAATTTTGTGCCTTGATGCTGCTTTGAATGTTAACCTCTGTGCCTAGAAAACATTACCTGCTGTATTGTTGAGTAAAGTGTAAAAATAACACTGCCTAACATTTTGTAGAGCCGTTTATAGTTTACAGAGTCTTCTCCACGTGCGCTTTGATTCTCACAAATCAACCTGCGATACAGTGTTCTTTCTATTTTCTGTAGTAGACTATTATCTTGAATTTATTACTGGGTAACTAGAAGCACTATATTAGAATCCTGTAATAGATTCCTAAGGCAGGGTTACAGAGGTACCCAGAGTATTGTTCAAAATAACCTGGCTTATTTACTAAAGGTATCTAGATTCCTATTCTTTTTTTTTAAAAAAAAATTTATTTATTTATTTATGACTGCTTTGGGTCTTTGTTTCTGCACGGGGGCTTTCTCTAGTTGCAGCGAGAGGGGGCTACTCTTCGTTGCGGTGCACGGGCTTCTCATTGTGGGGGCTTCTCTTGTGGAGCACGGGCTCTAGGGGTGCGGGCTTCAGTAGTTGTGGCACATGGGCTTAGTTGCTCCGCAGCATGTGGGATCTTCCCGGCCCAGGGCTCAAACCTGTGTCCCTTGCATTGGCAGGCAGGTTCTTAACCACTGCGCTACCAGGGAAGTCCCGTCCTATTTTAATAACATTCTTTTAGAATATCAGTTAGTAGATGGTTTGTCCTATTATCTATTTATTTCCTCGTTAATTTTTTTGACAGAACTTGATTTGTTTGTTTATATTTCTGTTAAGAGATGAGGCAGAACTGTGTAGGGATTTTATATACTGCTTGAGCTAGTGCATTGAAGTATTTTTAAGTTTTCAGAATGTTAGTAATCAATATTTGGTGTTTTGTTTAAAATGAAAATGTACTAGTAACAACAACAAAAACCTGAGGAAATTGTCAGGGAACAATCTCCATAAGCATAAAATTGGTAGGCCCAAAGAGTTTCGTGGGTGAGTTATCTTAAACTTTAGTGAATCATTTAAACAGTTTCAGTTCAGAGAGAGCAGTTCCCTAATTCAATTTTACAGAGCCAATATAACACTGATGCCAAAAACTGGCACAATATATGCATACACACATGAACAACAGGCTAATTTCAAGATGGATATTTTGTTTAACTATATGAGGTAATATTTATTGTCTCTTAGCTTTACCAAGTCCTGTAGGTGATGTGCATTCTCTCTTTTGATTCTCACAATAAACCCTGGTACAGTATGGCAACTGTTTTCCCCATTTTATGAATAAGAGAAGTCTTTGTAAAGAGGAATCTCAAGAGAGGTTTGAATGAAGGAATGAGTATTGCCCAGAAACACAACTGTAAAGTGGCAGCACCTGCATTGGAGTTGAGTCTTTGACTTGAGAAAGTCCAAAATCTTAACTATTATGCTAGGACAGATATAAGAGATAAAAGGAACTTTGAGTGAAAGAGAGAATCTGGAAGAATATTAAGTAAATAGCCTTTTATAGGGATTACAATTGTGATAAATACAATAGGATTTTTATTTTCTCCCAAATACATTTACATATTAAAAATTTTTTAAATTAGATTCATGTACTACACTTTCAGTCAGGAAAACTGTTTATAAGTTAGACTAGTGTGTTGGGTAATGTGCAGTGCAGCTCCTTAAGACTTTTCTGCCTGATTGCTAAAACTGCTTTTCATTTTCTTTTAAAATAAGACTAGAAGGGATAAGCTCCTATAAAGAGAGCTTGAGTCAATCAATAGAAGTAGTCTCATTTGCAGATAATGAAGCTGTTTTAATGACAGATTTTCAAAGTATGCCAAGAATCTGGCTGTGAAGAATCCTTCACAAGAACTTTGTGCTGGGTCCCAGAGACCAGCTATACAATCCTGGCTTGTTTTACGTAATACATTAATTCCTGAAATCATTTAAAATGCACTTTGGAAATTGGTAACAGTGGTAGCTATTGGGGATGGGGAACTATATAGAAAGGGGGACAGTAATGTTTTATACTCTTGGAATATAAATATGTTCATATATAAATCTATTCCCCAAAATAATTTTTTAAAAATGTACCATGGGAACTTGTATAAAGGATTTTAATTTTGACTCATTTCGTTCACCAGTCACCTAATTTTGTGCGTGTACATCCACCTAGATGTGCTGTGTCTAGAGATTTTCTTTAATTTTATTATGGTTCGTAGGAGGGGATGAAGGAAGACCATCCTAGTATTTGATTTGGTCCCAGTCTCCTCCCCCTAACTGCTCTGCTTTCACTTCTACCTGAGAATAGTGCTCAGAGCTGAGAGAACTAGAACTATAGTGGTTGAAGGCATTTTCAGGTTCTTTTTCTCCCATCATATGGACCTCTGCTTTTTAAGCTTTTTATTGAAGTATAGCATAAACACAAAGATGCACAAATCATAAGTGTACAGTTTGATAAATTTTCGCAAAGTGAACACACATATGTATCCAGCTTTTGCTTTTAGTTGAAGCCGAATGGTTGTTGCTGGGAGTAGATGGTTATGTTTCATGCACCAGTTTTCTGAAAGGACTCTTCTTACTAAAAACAAAACAAAAGGGACTTCCCTGGCGGTCCAGTGGTTAAGACTCCGTGCTTCCAATGCGGAGGGCATGGGTTCGATCCCTGGTCAGGGAAGTAAGATCCCACATGCCAAGTGGTGAAGCCAAATTAAAAAAACAACACAAAACAAAAAACCATGCCTGTCAATGTAAGATTGTAGTAAGCCAAGTCCTGCCCCCCCAGCTTTATTACATATAACATTGTTTAAGTTGTGTACAATGTGATGATTTGATTTGTGTGTTTGTATATATATATATATATATATATGTGTATATATATATATGTGTATATATATATATACACATATATATATATATATATAGTAAGTCAAGTTTTAAGAGTGTTTATTTTTATCTAAATCAAATATTGAAGGATTTTGATCATCAAAAAATTTCATTGAATGCTTGCTATATGCCATGCAGTATAAGTGATGCATTTACATGTTATTGAATTTTTACAACAACTCTAGAAGATATTATTATTTGTATTTTAGATGGACACAAAAACTAAATCCTAGAGAGACTGAATAACTTGCCTGAGTTCAAGCACCCAGGGCATGGTGTGCAGTCTGGCCTTAAATAGGGTCATTCTGACTCTAGGGCCTGAGTAGTTACTGTTATATCCTGTTTTCACCATGTGTATTTCTGGTGCATTTGCTGCATGGTAAATATTATCAGATTGCGTCCTGATAGAGTAAGGGATCGGGTTTTTGTTTTTTAAATCAAAGGTGGAGGAAGTCATTTCAAAGCAGTGTCTTCATAGGATGAGGCTTCGGGACAGCATTCTGATCGGAAGAGAGGGCACAAGATAAGTTTTTACAAGTGCGCTGTGCGTAGTTTGCATGTTTTTTTGGAATGGGAGATACTGAAGGTATCTCCCGTACCCCACTCCTGGTATCGCCTTGACCGGAGGCAGAGAGATGGTATAAACTACTGGAAAGGTGCTCATTTAGCATCCTATCTTTAAAGAGGATTATCTCCATTGGGGAATTTTTGCTTTTCTTTTTTCTTTTAGCCGCACCCGCTGCAGGGCATTCGGGATTTTAGTTCCCCAACCAGGGGACCAGGAATCGAACCGGGCCCCCTGCAGTGGAAGCGCGGAGTCTTAACCACTGGACCACCAGGGAAGTCCTTCCATTGGGGAAATTATTATTATTTTTTTTTGGGGGGGGGAAATTTTTAAAGACTGTTTTTAACCAGCTTTTCGTTTAGGAAAACATTTGATAGATACTTCATTTTAAGCTGTTTCGTAGGGGATCGGCAGGATGTTTCACAACAGCGTGGACCAGATTGAGCTCTGCTATTGGAGAAGGCTGGCAAACAAGTTATTTGAAAGTTCTTTTGCTTTTTTATATCCAAAAACTTGTTGAATAAACTTAATAGAGTTGGAATAATGATCCATAGTTTCTTAAGTATCTGCCTAGGGCTTTGGATCATGGTATACTGAGGAAACAAGCAAGCCTACTCAGGGTAGTAACATATTGTACTGCTTACAGATTGGTCACTTTCCTTCTCTTTTAACTTGATGGTGTTTCCACATATATCATCAGCCACAAATGGCAACTACATAGTGGACAATGTTGAAATTTGGGGAATTGTTTCTCTTCCCTGCTAACACTTGGTTTGATTTTTATTACTGCTGCTAAAAAAAAAATTGTTTATTTTGCTTTCATCACATGTCATAAATTTACCTGAAATTAATAGAAAGGGAAACTGGTATACATGTTTTTCTGTCCAGAGCTGTTAACACCTTCACTAAAGTTACAAAACAGTCAAAAGTCAGTTTTTCACTACAGTTTAATTTGCTATGGAAGTAGAGGCTTTAATAACTCTGATCTTTAACAGATTTTAATTCGAAGAAGTGTTCCCTCTCTCTTCTCACCCATCATTTGTGATTTATTTTAGTTCTATTCCAAAAGCAAATGGGAAAATAATCTGCAAGTGCCAAATAGCAGAAGATCTCGTAACATAATAATATAACTGTTTGTCTCTTTGGATTACTAGTATCTCAGACATTGGTATAAATAATCAGAGTTGACTCAGTTTAGGGAATGCAGTTTGGAATCTTGTAATTCTTTAGAGCAGTGGTTCTGACCACCTACATACTCATTGGAATCACCTGAGGAGCTTTAATAACATGCTCTGGTTACATCCTTAGATATTCTGATTTGTTTGATCCCATATAGGGTCAGGTACTGATATTTTTAGATGTATCCCAGTATATAGTCAGGGTTGATAACCACTGGTAGTTTACTGAGATTCCCTGATTCAAATAAAAGGTACTGAAGAGGCGATGCTTATTTAATCTAATTATTTAAATGAAGAGAGGGTTTAGAGCTGATTTAGAAGATTTGGAGAAAAAATTTTTTTTAAGTAGCCAGCCAAATGAAATGTAATATTTTTGTTCGGGCATCAGTGAAGTGTTGACTCCCTCATTTCTTAAAAGGAGGTAACAGATCTTATTGCTAACTATTAGAAATGTGGCCATTTTATGACTAGCTCTGACCTTCCTGAAACTCTCTTTTTAAATAAATCTTGGGAAGGAGTCTGGTCAAAATGATATAGAAAAACTAGGTGGATAAAGTTTGATGGTCTTCAGCAAAGAAACTTGAAGAATAATGTCTAACCTTAATTTATGAATAGTAACAAGAATATATATATATCTTTATTGCCATAAGCTGTAGAGGTTATTTAGGGTAAAGGGAGCTAGTTGTCAAATGAGAGATTTAAAGCTAAATAAAATGGAGTCCTGTTATGGGCTGAATTGCCCTCCACCCCCCAAACACATATGTTGCAGTACTAACCCCTGATATCTCAGAATGTGACCTTATTTGGAAATAGGGTCATTGTGGATGTAATTAGTTAACGTGAGGTTATACTGGAATAGGGTAGGCCCCTGATCCAGTAAGATTAGTGTCTTTATAAGAAGAGAAAACTTGGACACACACATATACAGGGAGAACACCGTGTGAACATGATGAGGGCCATTTACAAGCCAAGGAGAGAGGCCTGGAGCAGATCCTTCCCTCAAAGCCCTCAGAAGGAACTAACCCTGCTGACACCTTGATTTCAGACATGTAGCCTCTAGAATTGACAGACAATGCGTGTCTGTTGTTTTAGCCACCTAGCCTGTGGTGCTTTGTTACAGCAGCTCTAGCAAACTAATACAAGCCCCAATATTTTATTTATTAAAAAAAATTTAAATCTAGGAAAATTCAGCATTTGAAATTTTGCCAGTTTTTTCATTTAAGAGGCTAGGGTCCATTTCTTTATACGGAATGTTAGAATGTGTGGTTATGAAGTTTTTAGGTTCCTGATGATTCAGTTACTAGTCAGTCAGTTTAGTCAATCAGTTTATAAGGCAGGAGCCCAGATCAGCAGCTGGAGTTTCTGGAGAGTGTGTTTTCCTTCTGTTTATGGTAATAGAGGGAGAGATTCTTTCCAGTCACCTGAGAGGGGTTTCCTAGATCTATTTTGTATATACAGATTCAGGCTTGTTACCTAAGATTCAGAGTTGGTCTGTTTATTGTATGTGAATTAATAGCACCCTGGAGAAATTAGAGATGAACAACTTTGAATATATATCTCAGTGGACTAGAAAAGAGTAGCCTATGTTTTTCATGAGAGGAGCAAATATCTAGAAGGAGAAGACAGTATGGCTAAATTGGGAGTGATCCTGGGAAGTCCCTGGGGACCAAGAGGGACTGGCTGTGCCTTCAAGATAGTTTATAATAGATTTGGATCGGAGAAGCCCTGAAAAAAGATAATATTGAAAGTCACACCGCAAACACAGCTCCTTGCCTATGCTGTTTTTCTAAACAGAGCTAAGTAAATATGCCAAAAAAACAAAAACAAAAACCAATCCCAAAACAAAATGGCACCATGTTTAAGGCTGGTTATAATAAGGAATAGGTAAAGAACGTGGACTCTGGAGTCAATTTAAGAGTCTTCCGGGGACTTTCCTGGTGGTGCAGTGGTTAGGACTCCGAGCTCCCAATGCAGGGGGCCTGGGTTCGATCCCTGGTCTGGGAACTAGATCCCACATGCATCAGGCAACTAAGAGTTCACATGCCACAACTAAGGAGCTGGCAAGCTGCAACTAAGGAGCCCATATGCCACAACTAAGGAGCCCTTGATCCACAACTAAGGAGCCCGCCTGCTGCAACTAAGACCCAACGCAACCAAATAAATAATAAATAAATATTTTTAAAAAAAGTCTTCCACTTACAGTAGATTATTTCCTTTCTCCTTGAGACTTCATTTTCCCATGTATAAAACAGATAATCTTATGTGTCTCCTTAATTGGATTTTGTGATGATGAAATAAGATGGTAATCCATGTGAAGCAATGAGCAAAATGCCTGGTGCTAATAATATTAGCTAACAGCAGTAGCAAAGCCAGAAGGTATGTGACCACTTGTGCATGCGACTCCCTCCCCCTGGTTTAGTCCATAAGAATGAGTAATCTCTTCTACTGTAATGTTATCAACAGGCAGTTTTCAAATCCATACCTTTAAAATACATCTTAAAACCTGGAAGTGCCCTTGGGATCAACTGGTGCTCTTCTTTCATTTAAAGTGAGGAAGATAAGATCATGATAGTAGGATTGGAGAAGGCCTTGGGTCTCCTGGTTCACAGTCTTCTTTACTACAGGTTGCCACTCTCTAAATCACACAACCACATGTCCCTTTTTATTCTTAAGTAACCTTTTGCTTCCGTGGAAACTTAATTTTTTCTCTCTACTTTTTGTGTGTTTGAAATTTGTCTTAAACAGTTTTAAAATTATTATAAAATTTGAACTGAAATTAAAAATGATTGTTTAACGCAAATTAGAATACGCTTGATTATACACAGACTGCCTCTGTTAGGGAACAAAGAAATTGGAAACAGTGGTTGCTTCTGGAGAGGGGCGCTGAGGTAGATGTAGCATTGATTATAGTGGTATATGACAGGGTGTTCTAACACCTGTACATCTGGAGACTAGAGTCATCAGCTCCAATCCAGTTACAGAGTAAGAGAATAGGACAAGGCAGAAAGTAGTAACACATATCTGTAGTTCTTTGAAACTTGGGAACTTTATAGATTCAGAAAAAATTTTGGAGATATCCCTCGTAATAGCCACACTCTAAACACTCACTACCCAAACTTAAGGAGCCAAATAGATGTGGGTAGGGAGAAATACTTCGCTTTCATTTGAGGGCTTCTCCTGTGAATTGCATCGACCTGCCTCTGTCTCTGACTTAGTGGTGATCTTGGGTAAATTTCTTAACCTAATTCTTTATCTGCCAATGGATAGAAATGATAAGCACTGTCCTTACCTGGTACATGGAGTTGTTGCGGCATAAAATGAAATCATGAGAATTAACTCAACTCTGGGCTCAGCCCTGTCAGAAGACGAGGAGCTTAAGTTTAGCTCTTAGGAGAGAAGAGAAGTGCTGTTAACAGGCACGTGCTCATGCTAAGCTGGGTTGCATATGCAGCATTCACTCTCAAAAAAGAGAAGGGCAAGGCAATGACTATACTTTGGCTACTCTATATGATACTCTCTCTAGTGCCTCCCTGTGTGTGTTTTACATTGTAATGTTTGAGCCTCTTCCTGTTTTAAAACGTATGATTTGGAGAGCCAGTTCCTTCTGCCTAACTTTCCTCTTTTGTGAAATAGGAAGAAACATTTTAAAATAAAGCAATCCAAATATGTTTTAGTATTAATGTTATCTATAAATTTCAGAACATAACATTCTTGAAGGCACAGATAGTATCTGTTTAGTACCTATGATACCATATATTTAATTTAGGTAATTAAATTCTTATGATAAGAAGTAATATTTAACTTCTGTGCACTGCTGCAAACATATTAATTTTAAAAGATTGAGGCTGCTTAGTTATAATGAAATCATAAATAATATTTTCAATATATATATATTTTAAGAAACAGGATATTTACATGAGCTATCTTCCCATAAGATACTTATTAATTACAAAAGGAAAAATAGTAACTTTACAGTAGAGAAGCCTGGTAGACCCCACCCTAACTGAATGATCAAAGTTAATATCACTAGTAATGGGACAAAAAGATATTTTTGACCTCCTGATAAGATGTGTTTGAAAGGACACAAGATTACTTTTTTTTATTCTAACCAAAAATGCAGACTGAATCTAATGATGAGTTAATATGACAAAAACCCAAATTGGGGGACATTTTATGAAACAAATGGCCTGTATTCTTCCAAAGTGTCAAGAGCATGAAAGACAAAGAAAAACTGAAGAACTGCTCCAGATTAAAGGAGAAGAAATTGTTCTAGATTAAAGGAGTTGTCATGAAGAAACATGATATTTACTAAATGAAACTTAGGATCCTGATCTCAATTTTTTTTTCCCATTTTTTTAAAAAAAGACATTAATGAGACAGTTGGAGAAATTTGAATAAGGTCTATAGATTAATAGTACTGTATCAATGTTACTTGCCTGGTTTTGATAATTGTGCCATCTTTGTATAAGATAATGGTCATGTATTTAGAAAATATATACTTAAGTATTTAGGGTTAAAGGAGCAGTATGTCTACCACTTTCAAATAGGTCAGAAAAACTATAGATATAGAAATGATAATATAGAAAGAGGATGATAGACATGATTAAGTGTTAAAATTTGGGGAATGTGGATGAAGGTTGTAGGAGAATTCTTTGTACTACTTTTACAACTTTTTAAAGTGAAGTTTTTTAATTTTTAAAATAAAAGAGAAATGTAATGACGTCTTAATCGATTTTTTTTTCATCAATAGACTGTTTAGTGTATATTAGTGGTTTAGGGGATGATGATTTGCAGAGAAATGTTACTATGAAAGTGTAACAAATGAACAGAACCCTTACCATATTACAAGTAGAGCAATATAAAACAAGTTAATAAATGTCAGTATTTTTACTATATTTAAAAGATAATTCTTTTATAGATAGCCCTTATTATATAGTATTATGATTCATGTATACTTAGCTACATTCAAAACATTTTTTTATTTGGCTTTCACTTTTAACATTGAATTTTTTCGTGACTAATTAACTGATTTTTGAGTAGGCTGTTAAAAATCCTCTCTGCCTCAGTTTCCTCATCTGTAAAATGAGATGGCTAGACTAGAGTTCTTCCAGTTCTCGACTTCCCTGATCTTATTACCAGATAGAAAGTGAAAGTTAATTTTCCAATTTGAATCAAAAGCAGTTATTTGTTAAACACGGCCTGTGTGCCAAGTGACAGTGTAATATTTGTTAAGCTCACAGATTTTTTTCTGTCAAAGAAACTTTTGCTGAGATTTTATTTAATTGTATATTTCATTTGTATGCCACTTCTTATGCATTAATGATACTAGTTTTTTTAATTTAATGAGCTTTAAAAACATACTTTTATGGAACTTCCCAATGAAAACTTGGCTGTTAAGACCCAAAATTGGTAATGAAAGTTTTATTTGGTCTTAGTAGATATATATTCTCTGTATCCTAGAAAGCTTGTCAATATACAAGTAGCTGATGATGTGAAAACTAAATTGTATAAAATAATTTGGGTTGTATTTAACAAAAGCAAAACTTTGTTAATCCTTTTTTTCCTTCACCCCTCCCAGCTTGGTGATCCAGCTATTTTTCCTGCCGTCATCGTGGAACACGTTCCTGGTGCTGACATTCTCAATAGCTACGCGGGTCTAGCCTGTGTGGAGGAGCCCAATGACATGATCACCGAGAGCTCCTTGGATGTCGCCGAAGAGGAAATCATCGATGAGGATGACGAGGACATCACCCTTACAGGTGTGTGTGCCTCTGACAGCACCTTCCTTCAGCATAGTTTTAGTCAGTGGGTTAGCCCTGTGATTTGGGGGATATAAAAAGTTCTTGATTCGGTTTTGAGTAACTCCGTTACCGGCGGAAGCTAGCGCCCTGTGGGAAGAAGGAAATGATGTTTTCTTTCTCATCTGCCAGTGCTTCGTAGTGCTCACTTATCTCCTCCTTCTTCTTTCCTAAATGGACAGAGATGAACGTGACGAAATAGAAGGTGTGTAAGAGGAACCAAACCAACTCGGTTCACCAAGTCTTCACTGAGCACTGTTTGTGTGCCTAGCTCTGTACTCCTGATAACAATGAGAGGTTGTTTGCAGGGCAAAAGATAGGAATATTTTTTTGTTACTGCTGCCGCAGGAAGCAAAATAGGAGGCCGTAACCCAAATGTAGGATAAGGTGCCGAGGTTTAAAGATTTGTTCAGTCAGAACTAGTAGGGTATTTCAAACTGAATGTTAAGTGTTGAGGTGGTGCTTTTTTCCATCAGTTCTAGAAACTGGTGCATGCATTTGTAATTTTATACATTTACATTCATATATCTTGGCCAGAGATGTTGGAGGTGTTTGAGAAAGTTAATTATTTAGAAGCAAAGATTATTTAAATATTTATTATTATTTTTTTAAAGTTTTGTTTATTTATTTATTTATTTATTTATGGCTGCATTGGGTCTTCGTTGCTGCATGTGGGCTTTCTCGCAAGTAGGGGCTACTCTTCGTTGTGGTGTGCAGGCTTCTCTTGTTGCGGAGCACAGGCTCTAGGTGCGCAGGCTTCAGTAGTTGTGGCATGCAGGCTCAGTAGTTGTGGCGCACGGGCTTAGTTGCTACACCGCATGTGGGATCTTCCCAGACCAGGGCTTGAACCCGTGTCCCCTGCATTGGCAGGCAGATTCTTAACCACTGTGCCACCAGGGAAGCTCTGAATATTTATTCTTAAATTAAAAATCAGAAATTAACATTAGTCACAGTATTATCAACTAAACCTGGACTTTATTGCACGCATTTCACACTAACATCCTTTTTCTGTTCCAGGATCCTATCTTGAGTCTCACATTGCAATTAGTTGGTATTTTTTCCTAGTCGCTTCCAGTCTATGACAGTTCCTCTGTCTTTCCTTGTCTCTCATAACCTGATGCTTTTGAGGAGTACTGGTCAGACACTGTAGAATGCCCCTCAGTTTTATTTCTGTGATATTTTCTCATGATTGGAATGAGATAATCCATTTTGGGCAACAATACCTCCAAAATGGCATTGTCTTCTTATCATTGTATCATATTAACATAGTAGATTTTTTTTAAAAATACTCATTTAATTTTCACAGCAGAAAAAGAAAACTGAAATTAGAGAAGTTAAATGACTTGCCTATGTCATGTACCAAGTGACTGAGTCATTGATAATGTTGATGAACAACACTTAGTTTTTGTACTGTCCTCTTATTTTCTTACAAAGCATGTTCTCATATATTCACATTTTTGTTCAGAGCAACCCAAAGAAAGTTTTTGATAAATCTAGATTTGTTTCTCGCTTATCAATAAGACAATTGGATTAATCAGATTAGAGGTTTCAACTCATCACTGACTGTGTACTTCGTGTTTTGTATAATAGAATGACCACCACTATGCATGTATGTGTCGTGTAGCTAATGGGGTTTTCGCCACAGTGTGTTCTGACCTACTTTCTTGATGCCTTAGGGTAAGGCTACACTCTCTGTGGGTTGGGAACCAGGGTCTCCCCTGAAGGAGTGTTTATTCCTGGTTTTAGTCACCAAGGAGGATACTGGTCCTCAAAGAAGAAATGGAGACTAGGAAAGCAGATCTTGGATCTTTAGGAGAAGGAATTATTTCTTCCTTCCAGTGCTTCACTCTCTTGGGCTTAGACTTGAAGATAGCTGATGACGAGATGCAGACAAGCTCCTTCCTTCCTGGAAAACAGAACTGGTATGGAATGGATCCAGAAAATAAGCCACATCTTGAAAATCAGATTTGCTATTTGCATGTTTCTTCTCTCTTGCCTTTCTTAACTTCCAACCCAAGCCTTTGTTTAACTCTTCTGTACTTGTTCGAGTCATGTCATGAGAAATGAAAGGATCTTATAGCCCTCCTTAGTCCAGAGTGGGGGAGGGGAGAGTACTGTGCTTTTGAGAAACTACAGGGAAGATGGTGATGGGGATAGGACAGTTTATAAACTGTAATTATGAGACCTAGGTAGCACTTCAGATGATAAGGAATATTGTTAACATTTTTAGGCATGATAATAGCATTGTGTTAGATTCTTTATCTTTTAGATACATATGCTCAAATACTTAGAGATAAAATACAGTGTCATGGATTCCTTCAGAATAATCCTGGGGGTCAGGGTGTGTGTGAGGGGACCATGGGCAGTAAGTGGAGTGTGGATGAAAGAAGATTGACTATGTTTTGATAATGACTGATGCTGAGAATGGATATGTGAGAATTCATTATACTATGTCCCATAATTTTGATTCTGTTTGAAATTTTCAATAAAAAGATCAAACTATTTTTATGGACTTGAGGGTTATATTAGCTGGCAGCTGTCATCGATAACCCCTGATTTCAAATTTTCATGTTCATCAGAACACTTTGATTTTTATCATTTCTTTATCTCATATCAAGTCTGATATAAATTTTAACCTTTAAAATGTATAATGATAAAGTATTACTTTTATCTGTTTATATGTTGGGGTTTTATATAACATTTCCTTTGAAACAAGGCTGTGCTGTTAAAAATTTATGAAAAGCATTTGACTATGAGCTTCATCTATGTGGAGATCCTTTCATTACCAGTCTTGAGTCTAAAATTGAAATTATTAAAGGAGATGGACCCCTTTGGACCCCTCAGCCAGCTATTCGGGATCCAGCCCCACTCACAGGTGGGCCAACAGCGGCTTTTGGACACCCTGGACCCCACGGCCAGCCATGTCAGGAACTGGCCCTGCCCACCAGCAGGCTGACACTAGATCTGGGGATCCCGAGCCCCACAACTACCCACTCTAGAACCTGGCTCTGCCCACTTGTCAGCCAGCACTAGCCCTGGGACCACCTGTGGTCCCTGGCAGCCTCCGTGCAAGGCAGGACCTGGCAAACAGCTGGACCACAGGCCAGTCACACCTACCAGACCATCCACAATAGTTAGCCTATCACAACAGAAGGACTCACGCAGTCCACTAGGGAGCACCCCAGAACACATAGCTCTGGTGACCAGAGGGGAGACCACTGCTGGGATGCATAGGACGGCACCTACAGAAGGCCACTTCTCCAAGGTCAGGAAATGTAACCAACCTACCAAATACATAGAAATAAAAAGAGCGAGTTAGATAAAATGAAGCGACAGAGGAATATCTTCCAAATGAAAGAACAAGGTAAAACCCCGGAAGAACTAAGTGAAGTGGAGATAGGCAGCCTGCCCTATAAAGAGTTCAAGATGATGATCGTAAACATGTTCAAGGAACTCTGGAGAAGAATGGGTGCACAGAGCAAGAAGTTAGAAGTTTTTAACAAAGAGTTAGAAAATGTAAAGAACAACCAAACAGATGAAGAGTACAATAACTGAAATGAAAAATACACTGGAAGGAATTAACAGTAGACTAAATGACACAGAGGAAAGATCAGTGAGCTGGGAGACAAGAGTAGTGGAAATCACTGAAGTTGAACAGAAAAAGGAAAAAAGTATAGAAAGAAATGAGACAGTTTAAGAGACCTCTCAGACAACATCAAGTGTACTAGTATTTGCATTATGGGGGTTCCAGAGGAGAAGAGAGAGAGAAAGGGGCAGAGAACGTGTTTGAATACATAATAGCTGAAAACTTTCCTGACCTGGGAAAGGACACAGACATCCATGTCCAGGAAGCACAGAGAGTCCCAAACAGGATCAACCCAAAGAGGACCACAACAAGACACATTGTAATTAAAGTGGCAAAAATTAAAGAGAGAATTTTAAAAGCAGCAAGGGAAAAGCAACGAGTTACATACAAAGGAACTCGCATAAGGCTGTGAGCTTTCTAGCAGAAACCCTGCAGGCCAGAAGGGAGTGGCTCAATATATTTAAAGTGGTGAAAGGGGAAAACCTACAACCAAGAATACCCAGCAAGGCTTTCATTCAGGTTTGATGGAGAGATCAAGTTTTACAGACAAGCAAAAGTTAAAAGAGTTCAGCACCAACAAACCAGCTTTACAAGAAATGTTAAAGGGATTTCTCTAGCCAAAAAAGGCCACAACAAGAAATATGAAAATTATGAAAGGAAAAATTATGAAAGGAAAAATCTCATTGGTAAAGGCAAATATACAGTAAAGGTAGTAAATCAGCCATGTATAAAGCTAGTAGGAAGGTTAAAAGACAAACATCGTAAAACCATCTGTATTCACAATGAGTAGTTAAGGGATACACAAAACAGAAAGACGTAAAACATGATGTCAGAAATAGTAAACGTGGAGTTGGGGAGTAAAAATGCAGGGTTAAAATGCGTTTGAAATTAAGTGATCAGCAACTTAAAATAATATATATATTGCTATGTACAGTGTGGAGAATACAGTGAATAACTAGGTAATATCTTTGTATGATGATGTGTCTTAACTAGACTTATCGTGGTGATCATTTTGATATGTATAGCAATACCACATCACTATGTTGAGGAACTAACAGTGTTGTAGGTCAGGTGTACTTTGAAAACAAATAAACAAACTCATAGAAAATGAGATCAGATTTGTGGTTACCAGAGGCAGGGATGGGGAGAATGGGAATTGGACGAAGGTGGTCAAAAGGTACAAACATCCAGTTAGAAGATAAAAAAGTACTAGGGATATAATGTACAGTATGATAAATATAATTAACACTGCTGTATGTTATATATAAAAGTTGTTAAAAGAGTAATTCCTCAGTTCTTATCACAAGAAAAATTTTTTTCTGTTTCTTTAATCTTATATCTGTATGAGATGATGGGTGTTCACTAAACTTATTGTGATGATCATTTCACAATGTGTGTAAGTCAGATCATGCTGTACACCTGAAACTTACACAGTGCTGTATGTCAATTATAATCTCAATAAAATTGGAAGAAAAAAAGGCTTGTGGGTTTTATTGTTGCTTACAAGAAATTTTTGTAATCCATTTAATGAAGGGCAAACATTTTCTCTATATTTTTAAAAGCTTAGTTGTACTTTGTTTTGGTTTTCATTCCTGTTTCATGTAGGAACCACCAATTTATTTTGTATTTCCTGACCTAAGCACTGAAGCTAAGTGGAATAAATGAAGTTTTACAAATTAGATTACTGATACTAACCACATTTAACTTGCCTTACATTTTTGAAATTCAGAAGGTAGCATGATTTCTATATATAGTTGTGGAATGATTTCTAGTGTATATGAAGTTTAAAAAGCAAAGGGCAGTACAGCATGAATGGTTACCTATTAATTAAGATAGGGGAAAGAATAGAAATGATATATATGTGTTTGCTTACATTTAAAAATAGAAAGATATGGGCTTCCCTGGTGGCGCAGTGGTTGAGAATCCACCTGCCAATGCAGGGGACACGGGTTCGAGCGCTGGTCCGGGAAGATCCCACATGCCGCAGAGCAGCTAAGCCCGTGTGCCACAACTACTGAGCCTGTGCTCTAGAGCCCGTGAGCCACAACTACTGAGCCCGCGTGCTGCAACTACTGAAACCCACGCGTCTAGAGCCCGTGCTCCGCAGCAAGAGAAGCCACAGCAGTGAGAAGCCCGCACACCGCAGCAAAGAGTAGCCCCTGCTCTCCACAACTAGAGAAAGCCCGCGCACAGCAATGAAGACCCAACACAGCCAAAAATAAATAAATAAATTTAAAAATAGAAAGATAAAACCAAAAGCTAATAAAAATCTTTTAAACTTAGCGGTCACTTTTTTTTCCTTAAATACTTATTTACTTATTTATTTATTTGGCTGTGCTGGGTCTTAGTTGCGGTATGAGGGATCTTTTAGTTGCGGCATGCAGGATCTTTAGTTGTGGCATGCGGGCTCTTGGTTGGGGCTTGCGGGATCTAGTTCCCCGACCAGGGATCGAACCTCGGCCCCCTGCATTGGGAGCATAGAGTTTTAACCACTGGACCACCAGGGAAGTCCCAGTGGTCACTTTTGAAAGATCCCATTTATTATTCTGAAAATCAGTAAATAACGGAAAAAGAGCCAAGTGTTTAATTTGCCCTTATTGTATGAACCGTGGCTCAGGGTAACCAGATAGTTTATGATGAAGTTCTTCCTTATAGAGAATTCTAGCTAATAAATGCTAGAGGAGTGATAAGATTAGAATTATCACCATTTTGAAATCCCTAATGAAATAGTGCATCTAAGTAACTATCATCAGTAACTGCTAAAGCCATTAGGTAAAAGGCTGATGGAGAACTTTATGCTGGATAGATCAGGCTGGCAACACCTGAACCTGCTTCTCAATCCTTGCAGTACTGAAGTAAGACCTACCTACCTTCAAAAGGCCCATTGAATCACACAGCATCACCTTTGAAGTATTCTTGCCAAAGAATTGGATGTGAATCAAATCAGTCTTCTAGATATAACTTCCAGTTTACAGGAAATACACGGGGGGAGGGATATGGTAAGTGACACCACAGATATATAATCAGCAAAATTTAGAATGTGGGAAACTACAAACAGATGACCCTGTTTCTCCTAAGATAAACAACAAAAATGGGAAAAAAAAAATACTAAGGAAGGTACGTGCCACCAAATGTAATGCATGAACTTTGTTTGAAATCTGGTTAACAAACCAACTTTTTCAGATTTAAAAAATCTGAGACAGAAATTTCAATATTAAGTGGATAGCTGATTTAAAGAGTGATTTTTAAAAGATGTGATCATGGTATTGTCTATATACTGTAATATTTACGATTGAATGATAGGCTCTCTGGGGTTCACTTTGAAATAACCCCGTGTCTGTGTTGGGCCAGGGAGTATAGATTAAGGAAGATTGACTGTTAAGTATTGAAGCTGGGCCCTTGATGCATTCAGTTCATTATAAATATGATTTCCTATATGTTTGAAATTTTTCATTATAAAAAGCTTGACAAAGAAGTGATTTGAAATTCTCATTCTATTTTCTTAATTGATAGGCAACTGAATAGTTATACATACTAATTTTATCATTTTCATCTACCCAGCAGACTTTAAGTATTTATAAAACTTATTTATATAAATGAACATTTAGAGTTATTTAAATGAACATTTAGAGTTATATAAATGTTTAGAAGATGGTAATTAATTATGGAGTTATCTGTGCCTTACTTGCCTGATTTTTTCAAAAATTTAGTTTTAGTAGGATATTTTCTTCAATTCATAGAATTTCAGAGCCTTGACAGAGGAGCAATATGCTTTTCTTCTTTTTTTTTTTTTAATAAATTTATTTATTTATTTATTTTTGGCTGCATTGGGTCTTCGTTGTTGGGTCTTAGTTGCGGTGCGCGGGCTTCTCATTGCGGTGGCTTCTCTTGTTGCAGAGCACGGGCTCTAGAAGCACGGGCTTCAGTGGTTGTGGCACGTGGGCTCAGTAGTTGTGGCTCGTGGGCCCTAGCGCGCAGGCTCAGTAGTTGTGGCGCACAGGCTTAGTTGCTCCAGGGCACGTGGGCTCTTCCTGGACCAGGGCTCAAACCCGTGTCCCCTGCATTGGCAGGCAGATTCTCAACCACTGCACCACCAGGGAAGTCCCGCAATATGCTTTTCTACTATACCGTAAATCTACAAGATTTTAAATAGGAGGCTTAAGTTTTTAATAGCAAGTGTTACAATGCCTTATTTTAATCATTTTGCTAGACTTTTTGAGGTATTTATCTTTTCTGGTTTTAACTGTTATGGAGGAATCGGACTTTTAAGCACTTTTTAAAAAAATTTTTTTAACATTTTTATTGGAGTATAATTGCTTTACAATGGTGTGTTAGTTTCTGCTTTATAACAAAGTGAATCAGTTATACATATACATATATCACCGTATCTCTTCCCTCTTGCGTCTCCCTCCCTCCCTATCCCACCCTTCTAGCTGATCACAAAGCACCGAGCTGATCTTGTGCTATGCGACTGCTTCCCACTAGCTATCTATTTTACATTTGGTAGTGTATACATGTACATATATACACTACCACTCTCTCACTTTGTCCCAGCTAACCCTTCCCCCTACCCGTGTCCATTCTCCAGTAGGTCTGCGTTTATTCCCGTCTTGCCCCTAGGTTCTTCATGACCTTTTTTTTTTTTTTTTAGAGTCCATATATATGTGTTAGCATACGGTATTTTTTTTCTCTTTCTGACTTACTTCACTCTGTATGACAGTCTCCAGATCCATCCACGTCTCTACAAATGACCCAATTTCGTTCCTTTTTATGGCTGATTAACATTCCATTGTATATACGTACCACATCTTCTTTATCCATTTGACATGACTCTTTTTGAATTATGGTTTTCTTAGGGTATATGCCCAGTAGTGGGATTGCTGGGTCATATATGGTAGTTCTATTTTTAGTTTTCTAAGGAACCTCCATACTGTTCTCCATAGTGGCTGTGTCAATTTACATTCCCACCAACAGTGTATGAGGGTTCCCTTTTCTCCACATCCTCTCCAGCATTTATTGTTTGTAGATTTTTTGATGATGCCCATTCTGACCGGTGAGAGATGATATCGCATTGTAGTTTTGATTTGCATTTCTCTAATTAATGATGTTGAGCATTCTTTCATGTGTTTGTTGGCAATCTGTATATCTTCTTTGGAGAAATGTCTGTTTAGGTCTTCTGCCCATTTTTGGATTGAGTTGTCTTTTTTTTTGATATTGAGCTGCATGAGCTGCTTGTAAATTTTGGAGATTAATCCTTTGTCAGTTAAGCACTTGTTTTTAATAGAATATATAATTAAAATTTAATTGATTTATTTTTCATTATAATTAGGGGAAGTAGTTTCCTAACGAAGACTCTGAATCTCCTAATGAAGTTTTGTATATCTTGATATGAAAATGAAAAGGACACCTACTTTTAGAATTAAAAAACTAGTCAAAAATCTATTCAGGTGCTCTAGAGTGCTTTTTGTAGTAACTCAGAAATGTGAGCACTGGCCTTAAGAGGAAAAGCTTAAAGCCTTTAAAAGAAGAAGACTCCATAAAGGTTAAGTTGCTGTTAGAGAAATCCAGGCTAGATTAAAATCCTTGCCTCTTTTTATGTTGACTGTCTTCTTGTTCCTTGTCCTCCCTGTGACCTATAGATATTTAGGTTCAAAGATATTAGCTGAGGGAATGGAGCCCAAAAGGTTGGAATTCTGCAGATAACATCTTTCATATCTGGAAGAAGGAGGTTCTCTTCTGGCTTGGCAGGTTGTGGGGACTCCCAGTGTTAGCCAGTATTTTATGGGAGAAAATGTGCTTTGTTGGGAGGTTTTCCTAATTGAGAGGAGCTGACTAGTATATAGTCCGAGATCCAGAACTTCTTTGAAAGCATCATTCAGGAATTGTCTCTGGTCTCTGCTCCTTCAGCAGTCCATGCCTATTGTGGGATTCCTCCCTTGGGGAGGCAGTCAGCCACATTAGTCAATTTGTAAAGCAAATTAATTAATATGCCGTTATTATAATAATCTTTAGCAATTACACATTTTGCTTTCTAACGGTACAGACCGTTATATGAAAATTATATAATTATATAATTAAATGAAAATTATCTCATTTTCTTTAAATGCATAATACTTCTTCTCATGCCCTTGCTTCTACTATTATTCTTGCTTTAATTTCTCTCTCTTCCTCTCCAAGTATTTAAATCCTAGCTATCTTAAATGACTCAGGCTAAACCCATCTCTTCAGGAAGCCTTCCTAACTTATAATGATATACAGTGCCTGTAGTCAGTCTGCTCTATACCATAAAACTGATCACTTTGTTATTTTCTTAGACAGTATCTAAGTATCCGTTACCAATAGATAAGGAAAAAGGTCATGTCCTATACTATTGTATATTCCACATTTCCTTGTACAGTTACTTAAGAGTGATAGTCATTCATTATTTTTGCCAGCTGGGGATTTGGAATCAACGAAGAATTTTGTAGATTCTTGGAAATCTTCAGTCTAAAAGAGCGTGTGAACTGTTTAGGAAATATTTAGGATAATAAATGTTATAATATTCTAATGGAAAGTTAAGGTAAATTTCAAAGAACTACAGATTTCTTGGAAATATGGTTATAATCTTAATAATGAAGAAGAAAATGATTTTGTTGCTTCTCTGGATTGAATAGGAATAGGGAGAGGACAGTGTGTAAATGATCACTTTCATTCATTTGATTGAGAAAAAGAACTTTTGCTTCAAGTACTACGTTTATATTTACTTTCTAATGTTTTATAAAATTAAAAGGCTTATATTCATTGAGTTATATACTATCAGTCCAACCCTGAATCTGAAAATCATGATTTTATTTATATATATATATTTTTTTTTTTTCAGGCTTTTAAAAATAATGTGTAATTTTGTCAATATTGAGGGGAAAATATAGCAAGTAAGTACAAGGGATTATGGATGATAAATACCACATTCAGGAAACTTGAATTTATCCATGAAAAGAGAGCATTGGTAGCTCTTTATTTAGTTTCTTGGTGCTGATCCTAGAACTGAGGGGCTAAAAACCATCCAGGGAATTCACTGTGCAGCTATTTTGGACATCTCTCTGGGATGCAGAGAAGTGTCGAGTGTCTAGCATGTACCTGGATTAATTTTCATTTGTATTTTAATGTTTTTAAAGAACATAAAAAACTACTTGGACTAGGCACAGTTCACAGTAGGGAAATTGGTGTTCTATGTTACACATGAGAGAAGAAAGGTACCAGAATACTATAATTATCGAAGAGTGTTTAGATTCTAATAATGTGACTACGACTAAAACTTTTGGTGATGGTGGCAATTCACTAATTATAGAAGAATGGAAGAAGACTCAGAAATTAACAGAGACTCATATTCATTCCTATGAGTGAACTAAGAGTATTGGAATCAGTGTTAGAGCTGAAAGGGACCTAAAACTATCAACCCAGTTATTTTAAAGTATGGAGTCAACAGAAACAGCACGACCTGCCCAGTGACATCTTAGTTTACTATTCATGTAAATACAAGAATTATCAGAAATGACTAGTGTTTTCCTCCTAGAGTATGAGTTCTATTTTGCTTACTTTTTTACCTCCCAGCGTCTTGCAGAGGTTTTTGGTTGTTTTTGTTGTTATTTTTAATAAAACCCCCACATCTTGCAAAGTTTTAAATGAGAAATATAGTCATTTTCAGTATAGATTTTATATGTTGAGACAAACTATGGTTATCAACCAGAGTATTAAGTGATGTATCCAGGTTCAAGAGATGAGAATCTATGCTTTTTAATTAATTAATTAATTTATGTATGTATTTATTTATTTACTTAGGCCACGCCGCACGGCTTATGGGATCTTAGGTCCCCGGCCAGGGACTGAACCTGGGCCCCTGGCAGTGAAAGTGCTGAGTCCCAGCCACTGGACCACCAGGGAATTCCTGAATCTGTGCTTTTTAAAAGAACAAATGTCTTGTAGCTAATTCTGTTTTCTCTTTAAATGTATTGTAGTTGAAGCTTCCTGTCATAATGGGGATGAAACAATTGAAACTATCGAGGCTGCTGAAGCACTCCTCAATATGGATTCTCCTGGCCCTATGCTGGACGAAAAGCGCATCAGTGAGTGTTGTGTTATGACTGTTCATGTTTATATGCTTTTTTTTTTTTTTGAAGTGTAGTTGATTTACAATATTGTGTTAATTTCTGCTGTACAGCAAAGTGATTCCGTAATACATATGTATACATTCTTTTTTGTATTCTTTTCCATTATGGTTTATCATAGGATATTGAATATAGCTCCCTGTGCTATATAGTAGGACCATGTTTATATGCTTTGAAAAGCTCTTCTGCCGTCTCTCTCTCAGATGATAAATATCAAGAGACCAGAGACCATGTTTTATATTTTTTTGGTCCCAAGTGCATCTTAAGGTACAGTACCAGTACTAGTTGAGGCACCTTTGGCTAAAGTGTTCAGTTAAACAAGATTTTTTTTTTTTTAATTTGGCGAGTGAGGACATTAAGGATAAAAAAGTAATTTAGTTGTCAAATAGCAGATTATGCAGAATTTCTTCTTAACCTCATTGGTGAAGTATTTAGGGCCCAAACTATTATAATTTAGTGACCTTTAGTCAATATTGATCTTTATTGATCAATAAAAATTGATCTTTATTGATCTTTAGTCAGTATTCATCAGTGAATAGGCAAAAATCCATTGAAATGTTTTCTGAGACTTCATGGCATAAAATTCACTGCCACATTTATTGATCTGCTTTTAAATCCATGTTCTCCTTTGGACTTTTCTGACAAGAAAGTAGTCAAACTCATAAAATTAATGATTATTAAAT
Source organism: Eschrichtius robustus (assembly GCF_028021215.1). Taxonomy (NCBI): domain Eukaryota; kingdom Metazoa; phylum Chordata; class Mammalia; order Artiodactyla; family Eschrichtiidae; genus Eschrichtius; species Eschrichtius robustus. The sequence continues at coordinate 26,238,003 of NC_090841.1, forward strand.
CAATTTAAGATGTTTATTGAATATTTTCTATATGCACAGCAATGTATCAGGCAATAACATGATGTAGAAATGAACAGATCTTGTTTCTTTCCTCAAGCTGACAGTTTTCTTTTGAAGATAGTTATTTATGTAAATAACTGTAAAAGCCAAAAATAAAGGCCATGAGAGGGATAGCAGAGCGTTCTGGAAGGAGAGATTTCTCTAGCTGAAAACACCAGAGACAGGCTTTATGGAGGCAGTGTTTTGACCTGGGCTGTTAGTAACAAATAAGCTTTTCATGGGTGGAGGAGACAGGAAAGGGCATTCAAGGTAGGCGGAGGGGATTGAACGGAAGACACAGACCTGCAAAAAAAAACAATGAAATGTTTGAGATTCAAAATGCTTTGGTATAGCTGAAGTATAAGCTTCATAATGGTTTGTAGATTGTGGAAGCTCAGAATGGCATGCTGTGGAGTTGGGGTTGTTCCTATCTTTTTTCCCCCTGTAAACTATGGGAAGATATGTCAATTTTATTTTTCTTTCTAATTTTCAGGGTGTAAAGTTTTTATAGAGAAGAATAATATGGTCAGGCCAGACTTAGGTTTTAAAGAAAAACTTTAGCGGCAATGTGAAGAATGGAGAAGAGAGACAAGATAGACTGGGGATAGGAAGTCAGGTAAGGAGGGCATTGAATAGTCCCGTCAAGCCTAGACTGCCTCAGGGTACTTGACTTAGGGCAGAGGAAATAAAAAGCAGGGACTAGATTTCAAAATCTTATTTCTATTTTAATCTTCAAAGAAACAGGAAATATTTTTAATTTATAATATTATAAATTTTGATTTATAATACACAGTTGATTACAATTAGTTGATTTTATTTCCATTAGATAATAATATATTTAGTTCATCTGAAGATGACATTGTTGTTGCCCCAATCACCCATGTATCCGTCACATTAGATGGGATTCCTGAAGTGATGGAAACTCAGCACGTTCAAGAGACATATGCACACTCACCAGGACGCTCATCACCAGAACAACCTAAGAGAAAGAAAGGTGGGTGGTTAATTTGTTAAGGGAAAACAGTCAACTCTTGATGTGGAATCTAAATATAACTTTTATTCGAGGATATTTCTACCCCAATTAAAACTTATGTGAGAAAAAATTGAAGGTACAAAACAGAGTTATTTCTTTGTATTAGATTCATTTTTAAAGAATTATTTTATACTTTTTTATACATTTTAAATATTTGGTCTATCTCACAGAAAAGGGATTTTCCAACTTTCTAAAGCCTCAATCTTTTATCTAAACTCTTTCATCCAAGCTCAGAAAGAGCTCAGGGGTAAGGGCTGAGGTCAGTTTCCTCCCGCAGAACATAGTTTGAAAACCACCAGCATAGATTCCAATATAGGATTCCAGTGGGAAGAATACAAGTTGGAAATCAGCAGGTAAGTAATTGAAGAGGGAAATGTTAGCATGTGTTAGAGGGAATTTTAAAGTTTTCACAAATTAGGACCATACTTACATTCTAACACTGACACTCTTCCCATTTCATTGCCTTTTGATTCCACTCCAGCTTGTATAATCTTTTGAGTTTAATATCTTGGTTGATGGCATCACCAGCCACCACATAACCTAACTTCACATGAAAGTAAGGGAAATTCCAAGAGCCAAAAAATGCAGAGGAAAATAAGAGTGAGCTGACACTGCAGCAGCTCTGAGGGCTGAGAAGGACATGTTAGTCTGGATGTCCAAGGGGCTTGGTTTTATTGCCCACGTAGAGGCAGATGCTTAAGTCTTGGTCCAATGCAAGATGGGGTATTAGACAGAGACCTCAGCATATAATTGGGATCCCTTAGCTATACCCTAAGGGGAAAAACAGTCCACCCTTTGGCACAGACAGATGTTAAGAAGCTTGTATTTCTCAGCTGGGTGGAAAAATTTTTCCTTTGAGAATTCATAATCCTAGGTTTGTCTTAACTTAGGTTTATGATTAGATTTTAAACTGTTACTGACTTTAGGAATTTCTAGCCAAGTAATTAACATAACAATGGCCCCTGGCTGGCAGTAACTTTGGGCACTAGGCAAAGCTCTTGCAAAATTGCTTTGGCACGTCATACATTTAATCCAGGCTGCACAGTATTTCTTCAAATAAAACCCTGTTGAAGGTGAACTCACATTTCAGTATCACAGAATGCATAAGAAAGATACTTCCTGAATGAGAAGCAGCAGACATAGAAAACCCTAAGGTTAGTTTGCCAAGAACCTCAGATAATAGGATTATCAAATAGAAACTTTCAATGAATATGATTGTAATTATTAATGCAAGGGAATAAAAAACATTGTCAAAGAATGAGACTATTAAAAAATACCAGGTGAAACTTCCTCTTCTAGTCAAGATGGAGTAACAGAACCTGACTTGGCAACTATTTTTTGGATATGTCACCAAAAGCACAAGCAACAGAAGCAAAAATTAATAAGTGGGACTACAATAAACTAAAAGACTCTGCACAGCAAAAGAAACAGTCAACAACATGAAAATGCAACTTACAGAATGGGAGAAAATATTTGTAAATCATATATCGGATGAGGGGTTAATATCCAAAATATATAAGCAACTCGTATAACTCAATAGCGAAAAAATAATCCAATTAAAGAATGTGCAGAGGACCTGAATAGACGTTTTTCTAAAGAAGACATACAAACAGCCAACAGGTACATGAAAAGATGCTCAATATCACTAATCATCAGGGCAGTGTAATCAAAACCACAGTAAGATACCACCTCACACCTATAGAATGGCTAGAAAAAGTGATAGAAAAAACAAGAGATAGAGTGTTGGTAAAGATATGGAGAAAAGGGAATCTTTCTGCACTGTTGGTGGAAATTTAAATTGGTACAGCCACTGTAGAAAACAGTATGGAGGTTCCGCAAAAAGTTAAAACTAGGAACACCGTATGATTCAGCAATCTCACTTCTTAGGTATATATCCAAAGGAAGTGAAAACAGGATGTTAAAGAGATACCTGCACTCCCATATTCTCTGCGGCATTATTCACAGTAGCCAAGATTTGGAAACAACTAAGTCTTCATCCACAGATGAATGGATAAAGAAGATGTGATATATAAATACACAGAATGGAATATAATTCAGCTGTGAGAAAGAGGGAAATCCTGCCATTTGTGACAGCATGGACAGACCTTGAGGACTTTCTGCTAAGTGAAATAAGTCAGAAAGACAAATACTGTATGCTATCATTTTATGTGGAGTCTGAAAGAGCCACACTCATAGAAACAGAGAGAAGAATGGTGTTTGTTGCGGGGTGGAGGAAATGGCGAGATGTCAGTCAAAGGGTATAAACTTCCATTTATGTGATGAGTAAGTTCTGGGGACTAATGTACAAGCATGGTGACCATGGAAATTTCGAAGAGAATAGATCTTAAGTGTTCTCAAAAAAGAGGTGATTATTATGTGAAGTGATGGATATGTTAACTAACCCTACTGTGGTAATCATTTTGCAATATATAAGTATATCAAATCATCATGTTGTGCCCTTTAAACTTACACAATATGTCAATTATATATCAATAAAGCTGGAAAAAAAAACACAACAAAAACAGAACCTGGATTTACCCTCCTGTTTGAAACAGCTAAAACCACAGATAAAATATATGAAGCAATGGTACTAAAGAAAGTGGTGGACATCTGTCAACAAAAGTGAGTGATCCCTGGGAAACAGGAAACCAATGAGGTGAGCCCTATGATTACCCCACCTTCCTGCATGGAGGAAATATTTTTGGAAAATAGTTTGGCAGTTCCTTAAAAAACTTAATGTATACTTAACATGTGACCCAGCCATTCTACTACTCAGTATTTACCCAAAAGAAATGAAGCCATACATTTAATAGAAAAACTTATGCATGAATGAAGGTTCTTAGCAGCTGTATTTGCAGTAGCCCAAAACTGGAAATGACCCAAACGTCCATCAGCTGCTGATTGGATAAACAAATTTGTGGTATATCCATACAATGAAAGACCACTCAGCAATGAAATGAAATGTACCATTGATACATAAAACAAAAATGGATGAATTTCAACATAATTATGCTAGGGAAAAGAAGCCAGACTCCCTCCCCCTCTGCCAAAAAAGAAGAGTATGGTTCTGTTTATATAAAATTGTACAAACTGTAAATTAATCTATAATGACAGAAAATGTATGAGTGGATTGGGCAGGGTGGGGATAGGTGAGATGTAAGGATTACAAAAGGGCACAAAGCACTTTTGGGGTCGAAGAATATGTTTATTATCTTTGAGTGTAGTGATGGTTTCACAGGTGTATACATATGTCAGAACTTATCAAATTGTAAACTTTAAACATAAGCAGTTTATTGTGTATCAGTTATACCTCAATAAAGCTGTTTTTAGAAAGTGAAAGACTAACATCCTATTTAACGGTGAAAGGCTGATATGATAAGGGACCAAATAGAACACGTAATATATGGGTTAAACAGCAAATGAGTCACTGCTTAAGAGAGAATTAGTGAGCTCCAATATAGATCTGATGTAGAGTAAAAAATATGAAAGAGAGATGTGAAGATTGCATGAAAAGGTCTACATGTTTAATCAAAGCTCTAGGAGGAGAGAATGTGTAGAGTGAGGAAGAGGCAGTATTCAAAGATAATGACTGAGGAATTTTCCAGAATGATGTTAATCCCAGCATGGTGAATCCTGAGTAGCATAACTAAAATAGATCCAAGCCTAAATATATTATGGTAAAAATGTGGAACATCAAAGACTCCCCTCCACACCCCATCAAAAAAGGAGAAGAAAAAAAAAAAAGAAGAAGAAGAAACAAACCAACCAGGGAGGATCTACATTACCTGAAGAGGATTGATTATTGGATTGGCAGCTTACAAACTCCCAGTAAAGGCTAGAAGGGCTGGATATGTTCAAAGTACTGAGAAGAAATAACTGTTACCAGAATTTCTATACCCAACTAATCTGTAATTCATGTGGAGCTGTGTACATCGCCACCGTGAACAGTAAGGAAGATGATGGAGAGGATGGATATTGGGCAGGCTACTGACAGTATCTGCCATGACTAAAACGAGTGGAGGAAAACTGTGGGATAAAGAAAATATTATCTATCAGAGCAAGTCAATAAATAGCACAAAATAAGATGGGAGGAAGGATAGGAGCTAACTGAAGTCTGGCTTCTCCCAATCCTTACTATCATGAACACAGTTAGCTAGAAGTCTCTGTGTCATGCAGAGGTTCTCTGCAGATGTCTGTAATGATGGAAGTTGAGACATCAGGCTCCTAGGGTCTACGTTTATACATCTGGTAGTTTCAAGAGGGGCCTGGCCTTAAGAGTAACTTTTTTGACCCTCTTCTCCTTGACTCTTACCTTAACTTCAGAAATGTTTTCCTGGGAATTCCCCAGCAGTCCAGTGGTTAGGACTCCATGCTTTCACTGCACAGGGCCTGGGTTCAACCCCTGGTTGGGGAACCTACAATCCCACAAGCCACGCGGCATGGGCAAAAAACAAAAAAAAACAAAATAAGAAACATTTTCCTATTCAGTTTGTCTTGGGATGTATTGTCACTAACCTTGCGACTTTAGCTCTAGAATTCTGCTTTTCTAAATTATTGCCTATATTATATTCCTCCAGCATTCACCCTTATGATCTAAGATCAGAGAGTCAGCTTCAAGAATGTAGGGGTAAATGGTACTAACTAAAGTATCTATTTATGCTTAATCTTCATTGTCTCTCATATACAGGGTAGTAGTCTGTTCAGACAGCATCATCAGCTTAACCTAAATCACAGGCAACGTTGCTGCCGAGTTGTGGTTCTAGATAAGTGGCAAAAAAAGATCACAAACACAGTTTTAGAATAGTTGGTTGACCCAGACTAAGGCTGCACAAAATACAGTTTAACTCTGTTGCATTGGACTTGTTTAGGACTGGATGATGGATAATCATAAAGTAAATTTGTTTGCCGTAAACTGAAAGAAATATAGAAGAATGAGATGTTTAAAAATGCACAAGAAAATAAAAATTGACTGGTTCACAAAAATTTAGCCTCACTTATTTTTTATATCTCTATAAGTTTTGGGTAGTTTCCAGTATTTGAGAACTAACCAAGAGGCAGACAAACCTGTGTGGCTTATTTTTTGAGCCCAAGTTTTATCAGCATCAAGAAAATTCCCCCAGATTTTAAGAAAGCACTGGCAGTATTGTCACCTCAAAGACAAAATGTAAAGTTTAAACTTAACCTCATTTTTACAAATGAGCCAAAGTATTGTTTTCTACGTAAAAGTGTGATCTAACCTAAGTTAATGTCAAATTTTTACTGAAGTTATTTTCCTTTTAATAAATAGCATTTAGGAGACCAATATATGTGTTCCATGTATAAAATATTTGGCACTTGAAATTTAGGATCAATGACAAAACAGCATTTATAAACAGCTAAATTGTCCATTCCCTCTCTCTTTTGAGGGCACATATTTATGTAGAGCCATTGTGATTTCAGGGAGAAAAACTAAACCACCACGACCAGATTCCCCAGCCAGTACACCAAACATATCTGTGAGGAAGAAAAACAAAGATGGGAAGGGTAAGTACTACTACTGTAACTTCCCTATAATACTTACGGGTCAAGTGACATTCAGATTGCTTTAAAATGTCTGCATATTGTAAGTAGAAACCACCAGCTTTTATTGAAATGGATCTTATTGCTGCCACGTGCTTATAAGATACGGTTGCCACCTTCTGTAGAAGGACTGGTAATAATGTAGTCCAAGAAATCCATCTAGGAGATTTTCGCTTACCTCTCAAAATAATCCATCCTTTCATTTAATAAAGAGCCTCTTGGAAGAATTCAGCCACGTTAGGTTTTCAGTTCATAGACACTTTATTACATTGTCTTGGAGTTTTAGTATTTTCATAACTGCTGCCCAAATTTGAAGAAAATTATTAAGGCTAATCTGCTGGCTCTTTATATAAAAAGAACAACTATTGAAAGGTTTTGTACAACTCTTTCTCAGTTTCTTCGGCGTAATAACGGTTCTTAAAGAGGGTGAAAAAAAAAATTGTCTCAAAATGCTTTCTCCCTAAGTCATCACACATCTAATTGGCAGGATTGCTCTGTTCAGACATCTTATACGGGACTAATAAAAAGATCTATGTTAGACCCTAAAAATTATGACCATTATATCACCAGTACTAACTGAACTGTGTAGTATGTTTGTATAATTATAGATGGAACTTAAGAAGACCTTTAGTTGTGTTTTATTGTGTTCTTTCAAATGAAATTTTGGGCAGTTAAAAAGAAATTGCTTTTGTTTCAGGAAACACAATTTATCTTTGGGAGTTTTTACTGGCACTGCTCCAGGACAAAGCTACTTGTCCTAAATATATCAAGTGGACCCAGCGAGAAAAAGGCATTTTTAAATTGGTAGATTCTAAAGCAGTGTCCCGGTTGTGGGGGAAGCACAAAAACAAGCCTGACATGAATTATGAGACCATGGGAAGAGCCCTCAGGTACGTGAGGCTTCCATAGTTCACTGTGTGACCAGTAGCGGTTCCTAAATACTGAAAAGTAGGTGACTTCTAAAAAGTGCGTGGGTTAAAGAAATGGTGAATTTTATTGTTGAAGGGCTAAAACCACACTTCTTATAGAAATGAGTATGTATTTAAGTTGAAATCGTATTCCAATCTGGGAAAATGTTCTCTTTCCTCCCCCCAAATCTTCATGCAAACGAGATACTTTATTTATGAAGGGATCAGAAAATGTTAAGCTATCATCAGAAATTGTAAATTGACCACAAGGCTCACATGTTTTGAGTCATTAAACTTAAGTTCAGCACAAAGTAACAACTAGTGGTAATGCAGGTACTGAATAAGAGGGTGCATTTTTAAACATGAATCTCAGGTATGATGTGTAATATATTGTGTTGGAATAAATTAATGCTTCGAGCATAATATTAGCCATTGTGAAAATGTTGAACAAATGTATCACTTAAACCCACTTTTAGTTTGTTTTTCTTGTGATCATGTCATTTAGTCTTCAGGATCTGGGTGTATTTGAGAAAGATTTATTAGAAATATCAGTGATCTGAGAACTTGGTAACCTTTTTAAACCAGAACTATTTAGTTACAGTTGGCATTTTATTTTTTAACTCACACACTTTTTAGGTCCTTGATTTAATTAAAATAAATGACAGAATTTGAATCATTTCTATTTGTACATCATTAAGTTTTATACAGAAAACTGTTTCAGATTTACTGAAGCAAATTTAAACAGGTTAGGGACATTATAATTAAGCTATGGAAGAGAAATAACTACCCTTCATTTAGAAAGTCTTTTCTCACCTGTTTGTTTCCAGCTTTAAACTTTTGTTTATGATTAAGAAATTTTTATTGTGTTGAATATTATTTTAGTTTATGTATAACTGAATACAATATTGATGAAATTGTCTGCTTTGAATAGGTACTATTACCAAAGGGGTATTCTGGCAAAAGTAGAAGGTCAGCGCTTGGTGTATCAGTTTAAGGATATGCCGAAAGACCTTATTTATATAGATGATGAGGATCCAAGTTCCAGCATAGAGTCTTCAGATCCATCACTGTCTTCAACAACCACTTCGAGTAGGAACCAGGCAAGTCGATCGAGAGTATCTTCAGGTCCAGGGATAAAAGGAGGAGCCACTACAGTTCTAAAACCAGGGAATTCTAAAGCTGCAAAACCCAAAGATCCTGTGGAACCTGCACAGCCATCAGAGGTTCTTAGGACAATGCAGTCCACACAGACTCCATATCCTACCCAGCTCTTCCGGACTATTCATGTAGTACAGCCAGTACAAGCTGTTCCAGAAGGAGAAGCAACCAGTAGCATGCAGGATGAAACATTAAATTCTTCCGTTCAGAGTATTAGGTGAGAAAACTAAACTTACTGGTGCAGATCGTTGTGCGATGTTTCTGACCAGAGTCGTCGTTAAACGTGTCAGGATTCAGAAGTGAAAATAAAAATTATATAGATGTCAAGCTAGAACTCTTGGTCAACAGATTGTTTCAGCAGCGTTGCATCAGTCCTGTGATTGTATCAATGATTCCTTATTTTTATTTATTTATTTATTTTTTAAAGCACTCTTTTTTTTTTTATAAATTTATTTACTTTATTTCTCTTTGGCTGCGTTGGGTCTTCGTTGCTGCGCGTGGGCTTTCTCTAGTTGCAGGGAGCGGGGGCTACTCTTCGTTGTGGTGCGCGGGCTTCTCACTGCGGTGGCTTCTCTTGTTGCGGAGCACGGGCTCTGGGTGTGTGGCCTCAGTAGTTGCGGCGCATGGGCTTAGTTGCTCCGCGGCACGTGGGATCTTCCCGGACCAGGGTTCGAACCCGTGTCCCCTGCATTGGCAGGCGGATTCTTAACCACTGCACCACCAGGGAAGACCCTGATTCCTTACTTTTAAACTTTGACATTACTTGATGTTATTCAATCAATTTGAATCAGTTCTCTATAGCTTTGTGTAACTGAATTGATCCATGTAAGAAGGGGTCCACATACAAGAAAATCCAGAGAATAGTTTCAGATCTTTTTTCAAACAGAGTTAGAAGCTGTAGAAATTTAACATAAATTTACATATCATGACCCTTTGGAATGCATTGAGTTCTAAGAAATACACATTAGTCCTTGGGAAGATACTATCTTCTCAGATAGTATCCAGAATAGTTCTAAAGTTCAAACAGGTTGGAGGCCAAGAATCGAAGGTCCTCTTTTTCAGGCTTTTAGAGTGGCAGAGTTGGAAGAATAGTTTTGTGGTTTAATCAAATCAAATCTGCCTCATAACCCCAGAAAAGACATGAAACAACAAATTAGACTGCTCTATTGCAGACACTTGGGACTGGTCTTGACTGATTTAGAATGGGGAAAAGGGAGGAAGGCAGAAAATTAGATGGACATTTTCAGGTTCTGTTTTTCCATTTCTACTGCCATGAATTTCCAGAACATGAATTATAATAAAATATAGGAGCCCTTCCAAATCCAGTAAAAATGATTCTTTGATTATTTTCATAAGCTGACTTCAATCTTACAGTTGTATATTCTAGAATATAAATGCTGGGTTTTTGTTCAGTTGATCTTGAAGTATACATTACCTAGAATCAAAACAGCCTTATAGACGATTCAGTCTTCCTTGTACGGTCCATTTAAACTTTTGACAAGTTTGATTTAAGAGAATTGAATTCTCTTAAATCGTTGACTTGTAAGGAGTAGAAAGATCACGTTTTTTCCATCCTAATTAAAGCAGTACTTATTTAACTCTATATTTTCCTTTTAATGTTTTATTTTCCTCTAAGTTCTGTTGGTTACTTACGATGACTGAATATCTAATGGAAATTATGTGGTTCCTCGCATTGGTTTCTATGCTCTTTGTCATCTTATCATTGTATGTATTTGTGTTGATATGAAACATACAGTGGCCACAGCTGATCACTGGGACTCCCTTCTTGGACTGATTCAGTTGTTTTCTAGCATCTCTAATCAAAGTTTCCTTTTTAGACCTTGAGAATAAAAACAAACCAGAAGAAAAACAACAAGAGCAACAAAAACACATACCTTTAGCTCTGAAAGATAGTAAATTGTGTATTATATTGGATAGTTTATTACTCTGAATGTCAATTTCTGAGTAAGACTCACTGCCAGATATTAAAACATTGTAATTACACTCCCTACCTCTGATTTTCAAACTGTCTTTGGTGTACCTTTCAGAATCTTCATTTCCACAGTCTCAGAGTTCTGTGGACTCTCTGCCTGCTTCCTGTTTCTCCTATTTTTTTCTCTTGCAACCTACATGTTACCGATGCATATCATTATGTGATGTTTCTGACCAGAGCCATTCTTTGTTTAAGGGCTCAAGAGTCAGCATTCGTGATAGTGCCTTCTTGCAGCTTTTGTTAGATCTGTTTTGCACACAGAGTGCAGTCCAATTTCTGTAGCCTTCACTGCCAGCTCTCACTCTACTCATAATTCCTTCCTTGCTCTCCAGCTAAAGCTTACTTCTTGCCTGTACCACGTTCTGGTACATAAACCAGGTGTTTCAGGTGACTTTAATGCCTGTCTCCTGCTATACATTTAAATCTGTAGGAGCTAGATTCTATTCATTGTCCTTTTCCTAGCACCTAACATAGTCTGACATATAACACCCCTTCATATTTATAGAATTTATTTTGAAGTAGTGTATATGATCATTCTTTATCTCCTTTTAGAATAATGAGTTCTCTAAGTGGACTACTTATAAAATGAAGAAATACAAAATTTAACTTTTCAAACTTTAAGACAATTTTTTTCTTTTCTTTTTTTTTTTTTTTTCACCATGCTGTGCGGCTTGTGGGAGGGATCTTAGTTCCCTGACCAGGGATTGAACCCGAGCCCATGGCAGTGAAAGCTCCGAGAACTAACCACTGGACCGGCAGGGAATTCCCAAACACAATTTCTTCTTGTAGAAATTATGTATTTATATGAATGTACGTATGTATCCACATACATTCTGTATTTTTTTTATATAAATTTATTTTATTTATTTATTTTTGGCTGCGTTGGGTCTTCGCTGTTGCACGTGGGCCTTCTCCAGTTGCAGAGAGCGGGGGCTACTCTTCCTTGTGGTGCACGGGCCTCTCATCGCAGCGGCACCCCCCATTGCAGAGCACGGGCTCCAGGTGCGCGGGCCTCAGTAGTTGTGGCTTGCGGGCTCTAGAGTGAATGCAGGCTCAGCAGCTGTGGCGCACAGACCCAGTTGCTCCACAGCATGTGGGATCCTCCCGGACCGGGGCTCGAACCCGTGTCCTCTGCATTGGCAGGAGGAATCCTAACCACTATGCCACTGTGGAAGCCCCACATACGTTCTTTTTTTTTTTTTTTAATTTAATTAATTTATTTATTTATTTTTGGGTGTGTTGGGTCTTCGTTTCTGTGCAAGGGCTTTCTCTAGTTGCGGCAAGCAGGGTCCACTCTTCATCACGGTGCGCGGGCCTCTCACTGTCGCGGCCTCTCTTGTTGTGGAGCACAGGCTCCAGATGCGCAGGCTCAGTAGTTGTGGCTCACGGGCCTAGTTGCTCCGCGGCATGTGGGATCCTCCCAGACCAGGGCCTGAACCCGTGTCCCCTGCATTGGCAGGCAGATTCTCAACCACTGTGCCACCAGGGAAGCCCCCCCACATACATTCTTAATCATTCATTTGACTTTAAAATAAAATTCTTCTCTCATTTGGTTATATTTTATTTTCCTCCCCCAAATCCTACTTATTTTCACTGTAATTATCCCAACTTTTAACTATGAGAAATTTCAAAATATGGGAAGGTTGAAATAGTACACTGAACACCTATACCATCCACCTGGATTCACAGTTGATAGCATTTTGCCTTATTTGTTTTCTCTCTATATTTATTTATACCCTTTTTTTCCTGTTTGGCTATTTGTCAAGTCAGTTGACATCACCATGACATTTCACCCCTAAATACTTCAGTATACACTCTTTAAGAATAGAGACATCCTGGGACTTCCCTGCTGGTCCAGTGGTTAAGACTCCACACTCCCAATGCAGGGGGCCCCGGGTTCGATCCCTGGTCAGGGAACTAGATCCCACATGCATGCTGCAACTAAAAGGTCCTATGAGCCGCAACTAAGACCCAAGGTAGCCAAATAAATAAATAAATTAAAAAAAAAAAAAAAAGAATAGAGACATCCTAAATAATCATATTATCACTCCTAAGAAAAGTAACAGAAATTTGGCTATATCTTTCTTGACTACTTTTTAATAAAATCAAAGACCTTTGAAATATTTTTTCTATAGTTGAGGGAAGGTCAAATACTTATGACTTAAATTTAGATTAATTATTAAATTAATATACAGCAAGAGCTGATACTTTCAAAGAACTCTCTATATTTCATACACTTTACATATATTAATGTATAGAAAATCCTTATTGCTTAGTGAGGTGTAGGTAATATTCCTGTTTTACAGTTGAGGAAACAGAGGCAAGGAGAGGCCACGGAGCCTGGTCACTTCTAGTAACTGGTGGAGATAGTGTTTTAATGCAAGCAGTTTAGTCTAAAGCAGTGAACTTAATGATTTGCCATACTGTCAGTTAATTCACATAATCACATGAATTATCACTTATTTACAATGAAGTAGCAACATATTTTTTCTCAATTTTTTCCTTTGCTCTTTTCTTTTTATCTCACATAATTGCACATAGAGTTATCCCTCAGTATCCTCAGGGGATTGGTTCCAGAACCCCCTTTGGAATCCAAAACCTGAGGGTGCTCAAGCCCCTTATGTAAAATGGCATAGTATATGCACATAAGCGCCACACACCCTTCCATATACTTTAAATCATCTCTAGATTACTTATAATACCTAAAACAGTGTAAGTGCTATGTAAATAGTTGCCAGCATGTGGCAAATTCAAGTTTTGTGGTTTGGAACTTTCTGGAAATTTTTTTGGGGGGGCGTGGATATTTTCCAACAGAGAGGTTGGTGGAGTCTGCAGATGTGGAGACTGTGGATATGGAAGGCCAGCTATATCTATATTGAAATTGATTAAACTTTTCTTAATTGATTTAGGGTATATATGCTCAGTTTTACAAATTTTAACTTTGGCTTCACAAAAATAAACCTCTGGTAAAATATTTTCCTAAAATTGTTCCTTGGTAAACCTGCAAGTCCATATACCAACCCAGTATAACTTATTTCTCTATAATGTTTATCCAGGTACTAATAGTTTGTCTTAGGGTCTTTTAAATAAATTAGCCTCTAAAAATGTATAATGTATACGTTATACATTTTAAAGCAGTGTAATGGAGTAGGAAGAATGTGGGCATAACCTCGCCCTCCAGCCTTGTTAATTATTAGATGTGACGTTGGATCACGTTAACTAACTATTCTGAGTCTGTTTCCTCATCTATAAAATGAAGATGGTATTATTTAAGCTTACAGGTGGTTGTAACAATTAAATGACACTTTCTGACATCTTATATTCAGCAAAAGCCAAATATTATATTGTATATATCTTTCTTCAGAAAGTTTGAGGAATTTTAAATTACCAGTATTGTACCAGTTGGTTACAAGCAGCTTAAACTTTTTAAAAGTAGTTAACTGTAATATAACCTTTGTTATATAATATAACGAGACACAACTGACAGTTTAATCATTAACTAAGAAAAAAATAATTTAAAATTCCTCTGGTTGGGAAAAGGCTGCGTAATATTTAATCCTTTAATCTCTGAATTTTTAGTGAAAATTTATTGTTTTAGAATTTGTTCAAATAAGCTAATATATTTACATTGAAGATATATATCTGCAGATATATATATATATATATATATATATATATATATATATATATATATATATATATATGTCTCAGTATATATATTTTCTGGCAGATGGCAGTCAGGTGTTATTTTCTGTCAGATGGCAGTCAGGTGTTCAGGAAAGAGACATCTTTTTCTGACTTGAATGAAAGCATTGAAAGTCTAGTGGTAGCCCTGATGAGCAATATGGAAATTTTCAAAGTACATTATTGCTCATGCCACATCTGAGAGAGGGAAAGAGGAAGGGGAGGGGTGTGTATTAAAGGTTGTAACTCCCTACAGTTTAAAGATCTAATAGAAAGTATTCATCTTTGGCTGAAGTTATTCAGGACTTCAGAAGTGACAGTGTGTTGTAATGGTTAAGCACATAGGCTCTGCAGTTGAATGACCCCTTTTCTTATCTAACTGCTCACCTTATGCAAGCTGTTCAACTACTTTGTGCATTAATTTTTTCATATGGAAAATCGGGATAATACTTATAGGGTGGCAAGGCTATACATATTTATAGATACAATCTGTGTGCTTCCTATATGCCAAGTTCTTTTTTATCTATATGTACATGTACATGAACTCTTGGCATGGGAAGCCCTTGGGTCTTTTTTATTTAAAAAATGGTATCTGTCAGCTACCATTTGCAGGCTTAGATTCCACCCAAGGTATCCTGATTCAGGCAGGCAGGGAAGAAGGGGAGGCACAGTGTATTTTGGAAAAGTGCCCTAGTTACCGAAGTTATTCTGTATCCTTCCAACTCACCCCTGCCTGCCCAATAGTATTAGTACATCTGGCCATACCCTGCCAGCCTATTAAATCTTCATTACCTGACTCACATTCTCTTCTAGCAATGTCCTTCAACAGAGCTGCCGATCTCCTGCTGTAGACTACTCCTCACTGTGGTGACTGTGGTGGCAAACTGAACTTGGGAATCAGTATCCTACGTGTATGGGTGGGCTCCAGTTATCGTGCGTCTTTCTGCTTCCTTTGAACTTCTCTTGAGTTGTGCTGAGTCATCTTTCCATCTAGCCCATTTGTCTTCTCCTCCAGAATTTCATTTCTCACATGTGACAGGCCACATAATTGTAACTTGCTAAAATTTACCTGTGATAGTCTCCTGGCAATAATTAACATTTGGTTTACGGGGACTAATCCAGCTCCTAGCCATTTGGAATAGCAATCATCTCTCTTTTGTAAAATAGCTTTATAGAATTCAGAGGAAACACAGTTGAGATCCAGATGCTGAGTTTTTTCAACAGCATTTGTTTTATATTAACAATGGCCATAACTATAAACTTCACAGCTGTGAACTTTTAAAATTAGATTGACTTATAATATCATTTATGTACCTTTCTTCAATAAGTGGAATTAACAACCTTACGTAAACTGGATTTTACGTTAAAGGATTTTATGTTAAAATTGTATCTTTATGACTAAAATTTGTGAAAATTACTTGAGCTGAGAAAACTGCTAAAACACGCCTGTTTTTGCCAAGGTTTGGCCTTATTTTTTGTTCTATCTGCCAGCCTAAAGAACCCTCATGAGTTAATTATATTCATGACTTGTTTTATGTAATATGAACCATGAATTATTAAAATTCTTCTGATAATTCTCTCATATACATTTAAGATTGAAGTGTTTTTTATTTTAGTTAATTGTTTTCTCTATATATAGAAAAACAGGTTGAAAACAATTATAATCATGTGAAGTTTGGTAATTTGGTTGGGTATATTGATGACATTACCCCTCAAATATTAAAATGATAGTAAATCCAATATGTTTATTTAAAAGTCCCTAATTTTCTTTCAGGCAGCTTATACATGACTTCCTTGGGAAACATTTTTATATCCTCCTCCCCCAACAAAATTGCATCCCCATTTGTGTTAATACAGCACTTCGTATAGACTTTTTTTTTCCACCAGATGGTATCATAGTTAATGGACTGAGAGTTTTGTGTTGGGATTTCTGTATGTAGAGTGTTTAATGCAGGGTCTGGCACAATGTTTATGTTGTGTTGAAAATATGGGAAGGAGCATTTGAAATGAATAACTCATGTTTTGTCAAAGTGAGTTGTCAAATGTTAAGTTTTAAACAATGTAGAATATGCTAATTTCCTCACTTTTATTTCATAATCTCAATAGGACTATACAGGCTCCAGCCCAAGTTCCTGTGGTCGTATCTCCTGGGAATCAGCATTTGCACACAGTAACACTTCAGACAGTGCCAATCACAACAGTTATAGCCAGCACAGATCCATCATCAGGTGCTGGATCTCAGAAATTTATCTTACAAGCCATTCCATCATCACAGCCCATGACAGTACTGAAAGAAAATGTTGTGCTCCAGTCGCAGAAGCCGGGCTCTCCTCCTTCCATTGTCCTGAGTCCTGCCCACGTACAGCAGGTTCTTACTAGCAATGTTCAGTCCATTTGCAATGGAACCGTCAGCGTGGCTTCGTCTCCGTCCTTCAGCGCTACCACACCTGTGGTGACCTTTTCTCCTCGCAATTCACAACTGGTTACTCACCCACCTGGCACTGTAATCACTTCCGTTATCAAAGCTCAAGAAACAAAAACTCATATACAGGAAGTAGAGAAAAAGGAGGTTGAAGATAATTTGAAAGAAGGCACTGGGGAAACTGAGCAGCAGTCACAGCCTTATGTGATGGTGGTATCCAATGGATTTACCTCTCAGGTGGCTATAAAAAACGAACTGCTGGAACCCAACTCTTTCTAAGTAATATACCAAAGGAATTACGGATGGTGGTTTTTTAATTGAACATTTTCAGTTGTATGCAAACTATTGATTGATTCTAAGGTAAATTCTCCAAATGTTCCTAATTTTATAGTTACTTGTTAAAAATAATAACTTAGAGTTAATTCTGACTTTGTTAGATGAGGGAGGAAAACCCAAGTGTTTCTTTTTGCTCTTCACATGTTTCAGAATTCAATTGTGAAGGAACAGGCGTTTTATACTATGAAGACATTCTTTTGAGATTTTTTTCAATGGCTATATCATAAGCATTTTTAAAGTTTCTTTTTAAATTTTACATCATAGTAGCTTTTCTGATTCTTTTGTAAATACAGTACTTAAATATGACATCAGGAAATTTATATAGGAGCTATTTTCATTCCACTTGTATAGGTTAAGTCTTGACTCTTTCAAATGCAAGACACCTATTTTATGCCTTGTTAAAATTATGATTTCACTTAGATCGACTTTAGTTTGTTGCACTGTATATTGAACTATGACTATGTAAAATATAACATTAAAAATCGAAATGTGCCCATGATATGGTTGAACCTGTTTCAGAAGCAGGATAATATAAAAGCGTCAGCCTAAGAGTGGCTCTCCTACTAACTAGTTGTGTAACCTTGGGCAAGCCACTTGATCTTTCTGGGCATCATAAGAGGAGGGGTGTATTGGATTAGATTAGATGATCTCCAATTTCCTATCTAGTTCTAAATTTTATGATTCTAACCCCTATGTTTTAAGCTTATCTCCTAATGTAAATATAGCTAAAATATTGCAGAAAAATTAATGACCCTACAAAATTCATTTTTCTATTACCTGTTAAGATTTGCTCTGAACCTGAACTCCTCCTAAATACTTTGTTCATTAACTCTTTAGGCCACTGTGCACTGTGGTCCACTAGTAAAAAACTTATGTTGCTGAGTGCTAAATGATATACTGCTATTCTGAAAGAGTCAGGGCTCTTTAAGGCCCCAGAAAGCAACCAAGCCTTGAGCTAATCTGGCTGAGTAGTCATTTGCTATAAAAGCATAATTGCTTTATATTTTGGATCATTTTTTTTATTGAGAGTGGGGGGAGGGGGAATTGCATACAAAGATATACATTATATATCCCAGTTTCTGAAATGAAATAGTTTTTAGATTACTTTTTCAACTGTAAATAATGTACATTTAATTTCACAAGAAAAATTGTTTTCTGCAAATTTTCTAGTATAGCAAAAAAATTTTTGTAGATGAAAGAATCATTATGTTTAGAGGTCTAATGTTATATGTTTTCATGTTACAGAGTGAATTTGTATTTAAACAAAAATTTAAATTTTGGAATCCTCTAAACGTTTTTGTATCTTTAATTGGTTTATTATTAAATAAATCATGTAAAAATTCTGTGTTTTTGTTTTCAAGAAAATGTTCCTTAAGAACAAGTATACAGACAATGTTGCTAGTATTACAGTGTTATTAAACGTTTATATAACAGCCTCCATTAGATTAGAATTGCAGAATGTCATCCTCTCATTTTTCCTTTCTACCATGCGAAATGGTAGTTTCCAGACACGACATAATGGATTACGAAGCTCCAAAAATTAGAAAATAAAATGTTCCCAGCAGTAATATTAAACACACTCTAAAAAACAAGTTTTCTAATTAGAAATTAGATCAGTTAATTGTTCAACTTGGAAAACACAGAAACAGAAAAATGTAACAAAATTAAAATCTCAATCCAATACCTGTATACCCAGTAGTAACTTCCACTTATTCATTTCCTCATGTCAGTTAATATTCTTCCCAAATATGATTTTTAAAGGAGCATTCTTATCTCTGAAGATGGAGGGAAACACAGAAGAATCTGAAGGAACAGGCCTTGCTAGTTTTCTCCAGTTTACTACCCTTAGCTCATACCCGTCTGTTCCATTGTTTTTCTATGACTTTCCATTCTTCATCAAACCTAGTATAAAAATGTTCAGGCTTAACCATTTCTTTGAGTCTTCATTTCCTTATGGAGGCTCCCATGTCACGGAAAACTTAAATAAATTTGTATGCTTTTCTTCTTTAATGTCTTTGTCAGTTTGAGTTTTAGGCCCAGCCAGGGACCCTAAGAGGATCAAGGAAAAGTTTTCCTCCCTTAGAACCCTAGCCATGCAACCCCTAATATAATCTCACCATACTGAACTCCTGAACAGGGACATAACTCTGACTCAGTACGTGGCCTTTCTACATCAAATCATTGATTCAACATGTATTAAGGAAGTACCTGCAATGTTACTGTCACTGTCCTTAACTTATAAACGTGCTGCTTTCCTCACTTTCCATTCATTCTTTTTCTTAAAAATTTCATTGAAGTATCGTTGATTTACAGTGTTAATTTCTTCTATACCGCAAAGTGACTCAGTTATACATTTATATATTCCTTTTTTTTTTTGGCCGCTTGGCATGTGGGATCATGGTTCCCTGACCAGGAGCCAAACCTGCGCCCCCTGCAGTGGAAGTGTGGAGTCTTAACCACTGGACCACCAAGGAAGTCCCTATATCTTTTTCATATTCTTTTCCACTGTGGTGTGTCACAGAGTATTGAAAATAGTTCCCTGTGCTATACAGTATGACCTTGTTGTTTATCCATGCTATATGTAATAGTTTGCCTCTGCTAATCCCAAACTCCCATTCCTTTCCTCCCCTACCCCTCCCGCTCCTTGGCAACTACAAGTCTGTTCTCTGTATCTGTGAGTCTGTTTTTATTTCGTAGATACGTTGATTTGTACCATATTTTAGATGCCACATATAAGTGATATCATATGGTATTTCTCTTTCTGATTTACTTTGCTTAGTATGATAATCTATAGGTCCATCCATGTTGCTGCAAATGACATTATCTCATTCTTTTTGATGGCTGAGTAATATTCCATTGTATATATGTACCACATCTTCTTTATCCATTCCTCTGTCAGTGGACATTAATCCATTCATTCTTTAACACACTGTAGTAGTACATTTGCCCTATTACTCTGAAATTACTGTTGCAAAAGTCACTAAAAAGGAATCAACTTCCATATTGCCAAGTTCCCCCCCTTCTTCTCTTTCTTGACCTCTCCAATACTTGATAACCTTTTATAACTCACTGTTCCTTTAAACTCTCTATTGCCTTTACTTTTGTGCCCAACTCTTTCCTGTCGTCTTCCTGCCTTTATAATAATTTCTTAGTGTTCCTCTTGGGTTGCTCCAGAGACTTTTTCAAAGGTTGGAGTTCCCCCAAGTTTTATCTAAAGATCACTGTTCTCCTTCTCTGTTGTCTTCACCTTGTCCCCCTTCAATGTGTTCTTCCCCAGTGCAACAGGGGTGCATTTAATTGTATCAAGCCATTCAGTGGTTTCTTACTATCCTCAGCTGGATTTGAGGCCCTGCATGGTTTCACCTCTTCTTGATCCCACCAGCCTTATCTTCAAATTTTACTCTCCAAATCATACTGTCAGATAGGATTTGGATGCTTTCAATTGCAAGGAACCAAAAAACCCTATTCAAAATTATTAAATAGTACAAAATTAGAAGTCTAAAGTTCAGAGGTTTCCAGGTTTGTTAACTCAGGAGCACAGTAGTGATACTGAGCAACCAGATTTCTTCCATCTTTCTGCTTTTCTCAGTATTTTGGTTTAGTTTCCAGGATGGCTTCTGCTGTGGTGGCAAGATAGCTGCAGTAGTTCTTCTATGTTTCTGTTTATCAGTAAGGAGACCTTTCCCAGAGCACCCTGAGCAGCCATCTCTTCAGAGCTCATTGGCTAGACTGGTCATATATACCCCTTCCTAAACCAAGTGCTGGCCAAGGAAGCAGGATTACCATAGATGACTTAGTCATGTGTTGGGGAAATGGACAGTCAAACAAAATTGGACTCCACAGCAAGGAATAAGGGAGGAATGATATAGCCTACAGTCATCTATACACAGCTTTCTTCCCATACACATACTTCCCCAAATGCTCACACCTACAGGAAGCATGATTTCACTCCTAAAGAGAGATCAGCCGAAGTGTCATCCAGCTACTTGATCCAGTTTCATGACTAGGCTCTTCAAGGTGATTCACAGTCCTCTGTTTCACATCAGCTGTGGCCCCCTGCTTTCTTGTCCTCCACTGCCACACCAGCATGAGCACTGGAAATAAATCTCTTTCCAAGGCTTCTCAGCTTTAGAATACATTTCTTGATGGTGTGAGTTTGATGTCCTGTCTCAGGGTCACCATTTTCCCAGTCTGGAGTAGTTGTCTTCAGTGCCTTGCATCCTTTCTTTTCCATCTGGCGGGTAATACATACTAGAGTCTGTTTTGTAGCATTCCACTTCCAAATACCAAACTGTCTTGTCAGTTTGGGTTCTTGGTCGTTAGCAACAGAGATGGATTCTGGTTTTCAGCATACAAGAAATTTTATTAGAAGAATATCATGCAGTTTACAGAACAGACAAAAAGACTAGAGAAATCGGGGTCAGTCTGAGTCACACAGTTAAATCGCAAAACCATATTGCACAACTGGTCCACTTGTAGCCACTGTTGCCAAGCACCTAAACACCGAGCTTTGTACCACTGTCTCTACTGCTTCAGAAATTTGAGAGAATAGAATTTGCATCTAGAGAGAATAACCAAGGTGCCTTCCTTGACTCCTTGCGTTAACTAGCTACCAATTTATGTGACTGGCTGCCCAAAAGAATGACCGTTGTCTTCTATCGGGGCAAATCTAGATTTTTTATGGGGTACACAGTTTGGTGGTTGGATGGGTGAGGGGAACTTACTCAGGAAAAACAGAAAAGTAGAATACCAACTTAGAGGGTTTGAAGGGGCTTATGCAAATGAACAGCCCTAAACGCTGTACTTGCCAACTCTTTGCGCTCCCTTTACTTTCTGGACCTCTGCACTTGCTGTCACTCTGCTTGGCACAGTTGCTCTCATTCTATTTGGCTAAATTCTATCTGTTCTTCAGGCCTCAGCTTAGACATTACTTCTTCTGAGAGCTTCTCTGAGTTCTTAAAACTTCCCCACTACTGTCATAGAGCCTTTTAATTTCTCATTTGGGCACAGATGACACTATAATAATTGACTGCTGGTATGTGTGATTCCAACACTACATTATAAGCCAAGATTGTAGTCATTTTAGTACCCTCAGTCCCTATTGTAATATCTCCACACAGTAGGTACAATACTCCATATTTATTAAATATGCGACGAGGCTACGTACATATTCTCCTTACCTGTTTTTATGTTCATGTTCTCATGTTGCTAACCACCATCTGTGTGCCAATGTCTATCAGTTCTTACCTACAGCTCCGAGCTTGTTTTACAAATAGCTTTATAGAGCTATAATTGACATACAATAAATGGCACGTATTTAAATAGAGTATAAACTCATGAAATCGCCATAATCAAGTAGTGAACCTACTCATGTTTGGTGAACATTAGCCTAAAAGTTTCCTTGTGCCCCTTTGTAACCACTCCCTTCCTGCTGATCTGCTTTCTGTCCATACAGATTATATTACTTGGCATTTTCTAGTATTTTATATAAATGGAGTCATATAACATGCGCTACTTTTTTTGTTTTTTGGTCTGGCTCCTTTCATGTAGCATAACTTTTTTGAGATTCTTCCATGTTGTAGTCTGTATATTATTCCTTTTATTGCTGAGTAGTATTCTATTACATGGATATACTACAGTTTATCCATTCACCTGTTAATGGACATTTGGGTTGTTCCTAGTTTTCAGCTATTATCATTAAAGCTGTTAGGAATATTCCTGTACAAATCTTTATATTGGACATGTATTTTCATATCTGTTGAACAAATACCTAGGAGTGGTCTGGCTAGGTCATACGATGGTTGTACCATCTTACATTCCCACCAGCAGTGTATAAGGCTTTCAGTTGCTCTACATCCTCTTCAACATGGTCTTTTATATTCAGTATTTTTGCCATTTTAATGGGTGTGTAGTAGTATCTCATTGTGGTTTTAATTTACATTTCCCTAATGACTAATGATTTTGAGCAATTTTCATGAGCTTGACATCCATGTATCTTCTTTGATGAACTGATTGCTCAGTTTTTTTGCCCATTTAAAAATTCCCTTGTTTTCTTATTACTGAGTTTTGAGAACTCTATATATTCTGAATACTAGCTCTTCATCAGATATGACTCGCAAATACGTTCAAAGTGCAGAAACTTCTAAATTTTCATAAAGTTTAATTTATCAACTTCTTTTATGGATCATGCTTTTGGTGTCATATCTAAGAAATCTTTGTCTAACCCAAGGACACAACGATCTTTTTTCTAGAAGTTTTACAGTTTTAACATTTAGGTCCATGATCCATTTTGAGTTAAGTTTTTGTAGATGGTGCAAGGTATATACTGACGTTCACTTTTTTGCTTTTGTATATCCAATTTGTTGGAAAGACTGTCCTTTTCAATTGAAAAGTCTGAAAAGACTATCTTTTTCAACTGTTCTTTCTGCCCTGAATTACCTTTGGACCTTTGCTTAAAATCAGTTGTTCATACACATATGAATCTATGGACTCTCTTTTCTGTGCTATTGATTTGTCTATCTTTGTACCAATACACAAGATTGATGTGTTGAAATCAGGTAGTGTTTGTTAGTTCTCCAACTCTGTTATTTTTCAAAGTTGATTTGGCTATTCTGAGTCTTTTGCATTTCTATTTAAATTTCAGAATCAGTTTGTCAACTTATAAAATGGAAAAAGTCTTTGGGATTTTGATTGGGATTGGGTTGAATCAATAGATCAGTTTGGCAAGAACCGACATCTTAAGTCTGAATCATGAGCATAGAATATCTCTCCATTTGTTTAAGTGTCTTTAATTTCTCTCAGCAATATTTTGTAATTCTCAATGTATATGTTTTGCACATCTTTTGTCAGATTTAATTTTCAATATTTAATATTTAATGGTATTGTAAATATTTTTTAAATTTCAGATTCTGATTTTTCATTGCTTTGTTTTAATCTTTCCCATTTTATTGAAGCATAAAGTACACGAATCTTAAGTGTATAAATTGAAAAAATTTGACATGTGACTACATTACTGTAATTGTCACCCTAGTCAAGATATATAACATTTCCCACATCAGGAAGTCTTCCTCATGGGCCTTCCTAGCCAGGAGATCACTCTCTGACGTCCCTCACAATGTTTTTTATTTTCATATAAATGGAATCAACCAGGATGTACTCTGTCTGGCTTCTTTAGTTCAACATTATGTATGTGAGGTTCATCCATATTGTTGTGTGTACTAGTAGTTCATTCTCATCCATATTGTTGTGTGTACTGGTAGTTCATTCTTAGTCTTTGCTCTCTAGTATTTTTCTTCTGTGAATGGACATTTAGGTAATTTCCAGTTTTTGCTACTGTGAATAATGCTGCAATCAATATTCTTGTACACAAACATAAGTATTCTTTTCTCTTGGGCATATGCCTAGTGGTAGAATTACTGGGCAATAGGGTACACGTATGACTAGCTTTAGTAGATAGTGTCAAAGTTTTCTAAAGTAGCTATACCAATTTATACTCTCCCTAGCAATACGTGAAAGTTACAGGTGCTCCATATCCTTGCCAATGCTTGGCACTGGAATTCCTTTTAATTTTAGCCATTTTGGTGGGAGTGTTTAGTACCAAATTATGATTTTACTGTCCCTGATATAGCTATTGATGTAGAACTTCTTTTCATATTCATACTGGCCATTTAGAGAACATCTGAAAATCAACCAAAGTAATTAACATTAACTTATTAAAGAAAACATACACATGGACATTTCAATAAAGGCAGAAAAAGCATTTCATATTGAATGCTTTCTCCCTAATGTTACAATCAAGATAGGAAGTCCATCATCACTACTTTTACTCAACACTATAGTAGACATCCTAGCCAGTGACAACCAGCAAGAAAAATAAAAGGTATAATGATTGCACAGGAAGATGTTAAACCATCTATCACAGATCACAAGACACTGTGATGACTGAAATTCTAAAAGTCTACAAAGTATTAGAAATAGTAAGGGAACTTAGCAAGATGGTTGAATACAAGGTCAATATGTAAAAACCAGCAGCGTTTCTATACACTAGCAACAAATATTAAAAATTTAGAATGCCATTTAAAAAGCATAAAAACCCTCAAATACCCAAGAATAAATCTAATGAAAGATATGTAAGACTTCTACACTGTAACCTACAAAACACTGCTGAGAAAAATTAAAGACGACTTAAATAAATGGAGGGGTGTATTATATTCATGGATTGGAGGAATCAACATAAAGATGTCAGAAAAAAAGAAACGGAGGCAACCTAAATGTCCATCGACAGATGAATGGATAAAGATGTGGTATACAGATATACAATGGAATACTACTCAGCCATAAAAAAGTGAAATAATGCCATTTGCAGCAACATGGATGGGTATAGAGATTACCACACTAAGTGAGGTAAGTCAGACAAAGGCAAATATCATATATCACTTATATGTGGAATCTAAAATATGATACAAATGAACTTATTTACAAAACAGAAACTGACTCACAGACACAGAAAACAAACTTATGGTTACCAAAGGGGGAAGATGGGGGGAGGGAAAAATTAGGAGTTTGGGGTTAGC
The DNA here is from genome assembly GCF_028021215.1 of Eschrichtius robustus. Lineage (NCBI taxonomy): Eukaryota > Metazoa > Chordata > Mammalia > Artiodactyla > Eschrichtiidae > Eschrichtius > Eschrichtius robustus. Next base: position 26,263,708 of record NC_090841.1, read on the forward strand.
AGATACAAGCTACTATATATAAAACAGATAAACTACTGTATAGCATAGGGAACTATATTCAGTATCTTGTAATAAACTACAATGGAAATGAAAAAGAATATCCATCTATCTATCTGTATCTGAATCAGTCTGTGTACACTAAAAAGTAACACAACATTATAAATTAACTATACTGCAATTAAAAAAAAATTAGGATCAGTTTTCCCCAAATAGATTGATCTATAGATTCAATGCAAGCCCAGTTAAAATCCTAGCAGGATTTTTTGTTTTGGGGGGTTCTTTTTTTTTTTTTTGAAATTAACAGGTTCTTTCTAAAATTTATAAATAAATGGAAATAAGTTCTATAAAATGTATAAAATGTAAATACAAAGGACTTTGACTAGCCAAGGCAATCTTTAAGAAAAAGTTATAGGGCTTCAAGACTTATAAAGCTACATTAAGATAGTGTGGGACAAGGTTAGACAGACCAACGGAATAAGAACCTGGAAACAGACCCTCATATATGTGGTCATCTACCTTACAACAAAGCTGTGGGGGAAAAGGCAAATGACAGCCTTTTCAGCAAGTAGGGCTTGATCAATCGGCTATCCATAAGAGGGAAAAAGGAAACTTGATCCCAACCTCCCACCTTTCATGAAAATGAATAAACCTGTCTGTGAAAGGTAAAATAGTCAAGCACTAGAAGAAAACACAGGTGACTATCCTCATGGCTTTGGAGCAGGCAAGGCCTTACATATGATACAAAAAGTATTGATCACAAAAGGAGAGATCAGCAAACCCAGACAGTTTTACCTCAATTATTTCTGTAATTTTTAAGACTCCTTACAATCACTGCCCTATTTAAGAGAGTCACTTTGGCCTGTAATACAGCAGTTGTCTCCCAACAACTGTTCTTTTCCCTTTAATCATTCTTCCATAGTACAGACAGAATAACAAACATAAAAATGTAAATTTAACTGTTACTGCCTTTTTTGCGTAAAAATCCTACAACGGGTTAGCATCTTTAAAAGAATTACATCCAAACTTCTCAGCAGATTACAACTAGCCCTTTATGACCTGGCATTTACCTGCCTCTCCACGCAGTCAGTCTGCTTCTAGCTTGAATTTTGGCTCTACTAATTTCAGAGTTTACATTATCACTTTCTAACATTCGGCCTATTCTGTCTGAATTCCCTTTTCCATTTCCTTCACTAATTCGAATTCATCTTTCCAGACTGAGGTTCTGGTACAACATACTTGAGGATTCCAACCGTATACCTTATATTCGGCTGCGTCCCTTGTTGCTATCACATCACTATTGCCCTTCTTTCGTTTTAGCACTTAGAACAAAATTAGCTTAAGTTTCTGGAAGGCGTTAGTTGAATCCCAAGACTTAGATTCTGGATGTGGCAGACACTCGCGTTCAGTTACTTGTTTACCTCTACTGACGAGCCGCTCACTCCCACTCCTCCCTGCTTCCCCCACCCCCCCGCCCCCATTCCCGTCCCATGGAACTAGCTGGAAGTTTCTTCTATCTGAATTGCACGGGTCAAAGGGCGGTGAGGGAGGGCCTGACCAACGAGGTGGAAAGTAAAGCAGCACTGAGACAAATTCAGGCCACCTTTCTCCCTTCAGTGCCTTCGGATGGAACACGTATTTCTTCTGTCTGGGAAGCCAAGTAGGAAAAAGCCTGGGCCTGTGTCGGTCTGGGGAACGGAACAGTTCACCCGCACCGGAACCAAAAGGCTACCTCCAGTCCAGCCTCTGCAAGGGCGGAGGGACTTCCGGCGAGTCCGAGTCCTTTCGGGTTCCCAGCGCCAAGATCCCGGCATCGACACGCCATCCGGAACTCGCTCCCGGAAAAGAACACGTAGCCGAGAACGTCACGTGTCACGAAAAGCTTGGCTGCCTCCGGGAGCCATGATGAGAGCTGTAGAGAAAAGGGAGCTCGATGTGCCTTGTGTTATTAACAGACATACAAACGCCCCCAAACGCCACACGTTCCTGAGCGATAACAGTACGGCACAAACGTCCTTTCGACCTACCACCCACAGAGGCTTTGCGGCTGTGCGGGTGCGCGCTGGGACTGCGTTACGCCGCGGCCTGCGTAACCATGGCTGCAGGGGGCGGGGCCTGACAGGCTGCTCGCCGGCCGGGGTGGGGGCGGGGCGGGCCAGGAGGAGTCGGTCCTCCACGGTCCCAGCCCACCCCGCGCTCGCGCTTCACCTCCCCGCCCCTCGCGGTACGCTGCGTGGCTGCTCATTGGCTACGTAAGACGGAAGCCCGGTCGGTGTTTCTCCAGAAGTTTCCCCCTTGGGTGGCGGCGGAGCTGGTAATCTCGGTAGGAGCAGTTCTAGCAGCGGTAACAGTGACTATTAGAGATGGCGGGGGCTGCTGCGGGACCTGCCGCAGCCCAGAGGTGCGTGTTTTTCCTTCTCTTTGCTATTATTTGTATCTCCCTCCGTCCTTCTTTAGTTAGAGAGCCCTGCTGAAGTCGTTGTTTTCCTGGCAGGTTTTTCCGGAGCTTCTCAGATGCTCTGATTGACGAGGACCCCCAGGCGGCGTTGGAGGTGAGAGAGTCGGTTCACTGTGCTCTGGGGAACGCAGCCGCGTCGGGTTCCGGCCCACCCCGCCTCTTCCCAGCACTGTCTTCCCGGGGTCGGGGCTGCTGCTTTTCCTGTGTCTCAGTCCTGATGTTGGCAGACTCCGCCTCTCCCTTCTGTGTCCCGCAGCGGCCCGGTTACGCTTCCCATCCCTAGTCCGTTCCTGCATCCTTGGAGCTGCTTAGTAAAACCTGCTCTCCTTTTTGGGGGTAGAGGTAACATTCATAGTTGGTCTGAAAGGGTTTGTTTTTTAAATGGCATTTGTGACTGAGAACAAAACGTGAAATCTAAGGCTTGATGTTTGTTCATTCGGTTTTTCGTTTGACAATCATCCTTGGCATTTCTGTGTACCAGGTCTGTGCTGAGTGCCTGTATGAACTCACACTATTGGAACAGAAACCTTTTCCCGTGTGTGCCCGAAAATTTCCAGATGTCCAGTCTGTTTATTATCCACTCATTTGTTTATCCCTCAAAACAATTTCTTGAGGGCTGCTGTGTGGAAGGCACTGTTTGTTCTGGATTAAACACTTATTTATGTATTTAACTGACTTGTAAGGCACTTTGTGTTTGTGTTGAGTGAAAAACTATAAAGCTGTGAAGGAAAGCAAAAGAACAAGAGTTAAATAATAATTTGAAGTAATAAAGAGAGCCCAACTAAGCATACATGATGCAGTGGGTCACAAAATTTAACCAGGGGTTTCTTGCTTTGAAGCATAAAAAAGAGGAAACTTTGTTTTGCTGTTTTGATTTAACATATGTAAGGTTAGGAATTTGAGGCAAGAGAACCTTTTTCCTAGTTATGACTTCTAAAAGAAATTTGTTCCATGGTTAGTAGAGGAGGTGACCTTTGAGAAGAGGCATGAGGGAGAGCTTGGAAGCTCTGGGGAAAGATTATTTCAGGCAGGAAGAGGAGTCAGTGTCAGGATTCTGAGGTAGGAATGAAGTCAGCCTGTGCAAGGAGCAGCAAGAAGGCCCATTTGGTTAGAGTGGGATGAAAGTGGAGTAAGAAATGAGGTGGGGAGGAAACCAGGGCGTGGGTCCTTTGGGGCCTTTTAGGTTGGATTATGCTTTTGGGGCTGGGATACGAACAAATAAAGTGGTTGATTACTCAGTTGTGCTGTGATGTTTCCTAGCGATGCTTTTGGGATCACTATTAGAGTAATGTTACCAGAGGCACTGAGAGTTTTTCTCCACAATTCCTTCACGTCAGCTAGACAGCTATTAATTTTCAGAATCTACCTTTGTTATGGTCCTCTTAGGCCCCATGCCTCCTTTGGAAATCTAGTTTATATAATAGTTGGTATGAAAGGATATTAATGTAATGAATTATTTGTCACGTTACATCTCAGTTATTTTACTTTTAAAATTATTTATTGAAGTGGGATATCTAACACAAATCTTAAGTCTGCACTAATGAACTTGAAGTTTTACATGTATGTATACCACCCAGATCAAGATATAGAATACTTCCGTTTCAAGGCTTTCTCATGTTTCTTCCCAGCCAATAATTCCTCTTACCCACCTGTTCTGTACTCTGTCACCATCAGTTAGTTTTTCTTGGACTTCATGTAAAAAGTATCATACACTAGGTATTCAGTTGAGTGTAGATACTCTGTCTTGCTTTAAACATTATGGGAGATACATCCATAAGTTGTTTGCTTTTCACTGCTGTGTAGTATTCCAGTGTATTAATATAGCACAATTTATTCTAACTGAACATTTGGGATATTTCCAGTTGTTAGCTAGTGTGAATAAAACCACTGTGAATTTTCTTGTACATGTATTTTGGTGAACACATGCAGCCCTTTCTTTTGGGAGTGCATTTGTTTTTTTCTTTCTAGGAGTGAAATTGGATAGTGTAGGTGTGTGATTAGCTTTAGTGCATTTGTCTGTGAAGTGTGGCTCTTGGACCAGTAGCATCAGCATCACTTAGGAACTCATAGAAATGCAAATTCTTGGACCCCACCCTAGATTTTCTTTTTTATATTTTTTGGCTGCGCTGCAAGCATGTGGGATCTTAGTTCCCCAACCAGGGATCAAACCCGTGCCTCCTGCAGTGGAAGCACGGACTGCCAGGGAATTCTCCACCCCAGATTTTCTGAAAGCACTTATGACTCCTGTAGGCCAGTACTCCTTACCCTTCCGTTTTACAGAAGAAAACAGACCCAAAGAAGTCCAAGTGATCTGTCCTAGAGATGTATGCGGCCAGTTAGAGGCAGAATAGGGGCCTCAGGACACATGTTTCCTGATTCTTAGTCTAGTGCTGTAGAATAGCGGTTTTCAAAAGCATGATCCCCAGACCTTCTGCAGGAGCATCACCTGGGAATTTGTTAGAAATGCAAATTCTCAGGACCTGCCACACACCTGAATCAAAAACTGGGAGTGGGGAGAATGATCTTGATAAGAACCAGCTTGTGTTAAGAGGAAATGTTCTTTTTAAAACTTGAGATGACTTTCTCACAGAGATCAACAGGCAAATGTTAATTACTAAGTAATTGGTAATAATGAGTTGGGCTGGAACCTTGATGAGAAGTGAGAGTCTGTTTCCCTCTAGATTTTCCCAAGGGTTGGTTTAACAGTAGCTATTTTAAAATTAAGGTCGCTTGATATCACATCAGTTAAAATGTCACATTTTTATATAAGACCATCCAATTAAGAATAAAGAGAAAGTGTATCAAGCTGATTACATTTTTCATTCATTAAACAACGTTAGTGGCAAATGCTGTACTGGGAGCCAGCGAGCTAAAGATGAAACTACTGTAGTGAGGGAGTTTGCAGTCTAGTGGAGAGAGACAGGCAAGTCAACAGATCATTAAAATACAAGTACTCCAGTGGAGTGGTGTATCAGGTACAGTAAAGAGCGTAGCAGAGTAGAGGCTAACTGGGGAAGTCAATAAAACTTTGCAGAGGAAGTCTCAGTTCAGTAGAAAGAGAAAACATATATGTGGATTATGAGAACCTTTCGAGGCCCAGTGTGAGTAGTGCTTAAGAGCATGGGCTCTGGAATCAGACTGCTTGGGTCTGTATCCTGGTTTCAAGAAAGTTCCTGCTATCACTCTTCTGGATCAGATTTCCTGTCTGTAAAATGGGATTAACTAGGACCACTTGAAAGGGTGATTATGAGGATAAGTAATGTAAGGTACAAGGGTGAGGCCCTTGAGGTAGACATCTTATAGATCCATTGCTCTCTAGGTTCTAGCCACGCTGGCTTGCTTTCTGCTACTCAGATGTGTCGAGCTCAGTCCTGGTGCAGGGCCTTTGGACTTGCAGTTCTTTTGCCTAGAATGTACTCTCTATTGAGTATCTCTTGTTTTGCTTGGAAATGCTCATCACTCTAGATTTCATCTGAAATGTCACCTTCTCAAGGAAGCTGTTTTCTCTGACTACCTTATCTGAATTGGGCCCCAATGTAAGCTTCAAGAGTGCAGGGGTTTTGTGTATCTGTTTACCACTGTGTTCTCAGCGTAGTGCCTGGGATGTAGTAGGCACTCAGGTGTATTAAATGACTCCTACCACGATTCTTGGAACAACTGTGAGGTGCATTTACAAGCACGCTGAGGCTAAAGAGATTAACTTGCTCAAGGTTATCGAGTTTAGAAGTGACAAGTCTCAGGTTCAAGGCATCAAGGTCATCCTCTGGAGGAGTGAGTAGGATTGGGGTGTATGATACAATTGTTCGGGAGCTGACTCTGAAGTAGTTGACCACAGGTAGCTTTGTTGAGGGCATAGCTGGTTAGCATAAAGTATACCAGTTCTACATGGTTATGTGATTTTTCTCCAGGAGTGCTTGCTAGTTTAGGAAGGGAGAAGGCTTGATACTCTTGTTTATCCATAATTGGGGATTAGCTGTGACTAGAAGAAAATGGCAAGGGGAGTCAGGCTGAGATATCCAGAGCTAAAGGCCTTTAGACGTTAGGTCCGTCTGAGCAGTCTGCTTTTGCTTTTAATCTTAACAACAAGTAACCTTTTTGGATAGCATTTTAAGAGACCCTAAAGCTCTATAAAGATTTGGAAATTAATTTTCTAAGATCCAAGTCTTAAACAATTTTAATGCCTTAAAAAGGAATTTTCCCCCTTTCGTTCTGTGTTATCGGTGTACTTCCTTTACCATTATCTTGTTAAAGATTTCAGTGTAATTATATTTTACACTTCATAGGTTTCTTTACTTTTGCGGACTATAAACACAACCCATTTTCTGTGAGAAGTACTATATCTTTGGATACGTTTCGTGTAAGTCTGATTAAATAGCCCTTTGCTGCTGTGATTCAAATGTTGGCACTGAAGTCCTTGCCTTTCGAGATACCTCTCTTTAGTCCCTTTGTATTCTAGCAGCCAGTAGCTGTTGTTACAGAAACAGTAGAACACTGAAAACACGCCACAAGTCAGATGTAGTTAAGACAACCACAAATAATTATTTTACCGTCACTTTTTCCGGTTTTATTATATTGTATATTCCTTATTCAAAATAAATTTATTGTTGTGTTTTATTCATGACTTACAAATTGGTGTGTTATAATGTTCAGTTTGTGTTGAGTGGTTTTTTTGGTAACTTTTTTTTATTGATAGCCTAATAAGTCAGTTGCTTAGTTTATTTAACTGAATGACCATAACTGGTTCTCCTTAACCAACAATTGGTTTGTGTTTTTAAAGGTCATTCGTTTGCAAGTTGGTTCAAAATTCAGAAGTTTATACCTGACTCCTAAAGAAAAGGAATATTTTATTCATCTTTGAACCTCCAGTGTCTGGCCTATGTTTGTTCCATAATATGTGTTTAAAAATACGTTTTGAAAAACAAACAGAAAAACCTGACTACTGAAAAAAATAAAACTACTTTTTGAATTGATGATCCAGATATTATTATAATCTGTAACAGCCTTTTTGACCTATAATATACATTTTCTTGGTGAGGAGAGGCTGGAAATGTGGTTTTATGATATATTTGAGTAGATATGTAAGAAGCCATCAGCTGTTTTCAAAATTGTTTGAAAGCTTAGTGGAAGATGGTGTTTTTAGCTTAAGAATTTCAAAGTATTAGAAAATCTTGTATTAATACAAATGTTAGATGGTGTGTGAAAGAAACTTGGAGTAAAATTTTACCATGAGGCAATGTTTAGTGGTTAAAATTTGATTGGGAGTCAGACCTGGATTTGAATCCTGTCTCTGGCACAGTCACTGAGTAGGAAGTGAGGGAATGGATTTTCTGCACGCATCTGGGGGAAGAGCATTCTAGTGGGAGGGAGCAGCAGGTGCAGGGTCCTGAGATGTTTGCAGGACAGCAAGGAGGCCATTGTGGCTAGAATGGTGGAGCAAGGAGACGAGTTTTAAGAGGTGAGATGAGAGGGAGAGCAGAAGGTTATATCAAGGAGGGCCTTACAGATCATTGGAAGGACTTGGGCTTTTGCTGTGAGTCACCTGGAAAGGTGTTGGAAAGTTTTGAGCAGAGACATAGTAACAAGATCTGATTTTCATTACTGCTTGGATCAGGGTGATAGGGGTTAAGGTGGTAAAAAATGGTTTAGATCTTAGGTATGTTGGGTTTTAGGTTTATGATTACCAAGTATAGTATACATTGCTTTGTGAGAATCACACTGCGGGGTTCAAGCAAAGCCACATGTGTGGCTCTTGAAGTAATTTCGCCTGTTAAGAAAACTACCAAGTCCCTAGGGTGTGTGGGCAATGGGTAGAGAATCACAGCCTTCCTGTTTGCCTGCATTTGTCCTTGGCTTCACTAATCGTGCTCTCTCTTCTTGCATCAGTATTGTTCCAGCTACCACTTATGAACTGTGACTGCCCAGATTGGCAAAAGTTTTAATCGCTCTGTTAATTCTTGATCAGTTGATAGTAGCTATCTATGAGATATTGTATCTGGGCTTTTGACAGAATGCTGTAATTTCTTAGGCCATTGATAAGAGGATAGGAGAGGGCCAGGTAAACTTGATTATGTATTTATTGGTTCCATTAACCTCCCTGAGCTCTAGGTTTAACTTCCATTTTTTGTTTGTTTGTTTCTTTTTTATTTTGTTTTTATTGGACAGCTTCACATTTTCTAGGCATCTCAAATTCTACATGATCTTTGAATCTTCTCCAAATTAGAAGGAGAAAATCAGTGGTGGTCAATGTATATGAACTAAACTCTCCAGAATAAATGAGGTGATGATAATTACCATTTATTGAGTTCTGCTGTAGGCCAGGAACTGCTAAGTGCTTTAGGTAGATATTACATTCAGTTGTGGTCTTTTGAGGGGAGAAGGGAGGAGAAAGGGAGATATTGATCCTTTTGGAAAGAAAAGCTCCAAGCTTGTTTCCCTGTTATCTTTCCTCCAAATACTTTATGACAATAGGTTATTTGATTAAAAATCATGTTTAATTAGAATTCGATGGCTTTTAAAAAACATTTACTGACACTCAACGTGTTTGTATTTGTAGGAGCTGACTAAGGCTCTGGAGCAGAAGCCAGATGATGCACAGTATTACTGTCAAAGAGCTTATTGTCACATTCTTCTTGGGAATTACCGTGGTAACTTTTCTTACAAAGTGTATTGTCTCTATAAGTTACTTACAAATTTTGCCCAAGATACAATGAATCAAATAAAATAAAGGTTATCTTCCAGGATTTTTAACTTGTCTTTCATACAAGGTGAAGTAGCTGAAATGTGACAAACATTATGTTGAGCATCACCCATTTAAATTTTATGGTTGTCCATTCTTTCTTTGGTGGGTGTAGAATTTGTACAGATTTCATTTATGGTTATTGGATATGCTAACAAAGAATGACATCAAATTTACTATTTTACAAAGTATTTAAATGAATTCCCTTGTTTTATTTTTTGTAAAAAGAATGTATTTCTATATTCTGTAATTTTAATTATCTGGATAGATAATCTGAGTAGGAAGAAATTAAATACTTTGAGTCAGATTACATAAATGATGTTAATGAGAAAATTAGATGAACTTTGTGATACAGAGCTTTATTCATTGCCTGAAGCGCTTTAAGATGGAAGCTAAATATTAGGTCATTAGGAAGGTATGAGGGTAATTTTATCTTGGATTAACTTTTCCTAATTTAAAATCATTTGTCCATTTCACCAGCTTGAAAACTTAAAAATCAGAGGCTAATTCAAATTTTGTGTGTAGTATTTGTTAGGATCCATAAGTAACTGACTAAAAAACCCATTTTTTTCATATGCAGATGCTGTTGCTGATGCAAAGAAATCTCTTGAACTTAATCCAGATAGTTCCATTGCTCTGCTGAGAAAGGGGTATGCAGTACCTACTCTTCTTGCTGGGTCTGGACTATAGTCTCTTGAATGAATTAATTGTAAGCTTTATATAAATAGTAAATTCTGTATTTATACATTTTATAGCTGAGATAGGATTCAATTTTAGGTATGTTTCATACTTTTATTGTAGTATAGTTAGTGTATATATATAGTTTAAAATAGTGATGGTTGAAATAACTGCAAAGTCTAGATGAAACTCTTGGATTTCACATCCCTTTTTTGCTTCATCATTTGGAATTTACTGTATTTAACTGACTAGAGAACATCTATTCCTCACCCAAGCTGGACAGGCTACATTTAATGAAGACTCTGTTATCTGTGTACTTTATATCCCAGTTTGTTTCTGTTGATAAGTGTGACTTTATTCTTGAAGAATCAGAAATTCCTTAATATAACTATATTTTGGAATAAGCAAGTATATACAATTAGAATCAAGAAATTCCTTCTGAAATGAGTTCCAAAATTGGATTTTAATAGGAATTATACTAGATATTATAGTAGAGTATTTTAGGAAATCTCTTGGCTGGCTTATTAACATATACTTAAATTCTTTCTTTTAATAGTAGGGAAAATTGTTTTTTTTAATTTAGAAAGAAGGCTGTTTTTCATGATCTCATGTGTGTGTATTTGTTTTTAATATGCTCATGCAGGATATGTGAATACCATGAAAAAAACTATGCTGCTGCTCTAGAAGCTTTTACAGAAGGACAGAAATTAGATAGTAAGTATTAGAATTATATGTTAGTACACTAATCCATTATATCTATGTGTCTTAACTACCATAGCTGAATTTTGTTAGTGTAATCTCAAGTTAATTTTAGAAACCCAGCTTTTTTCTCTTCTTAATGACATTTCGTGTTGATTGCAGAATTTGAATTTACTAAAAAATTGATTAAATTGGCCTTTCTTTAGCGCTTAAATCACAGATAAACTATCATCAGAAGCAGAAAACTATATACACACTTAGTGCTCCCAGTACTTAGTCTGGCTTTATTTTTTTTCTAATGGATAAGTGAAAGTTTAATTTGCTCTCACATTCAGAAGTCTATTTAAGTTATTATTCAGATTGCTGAGATAAGGAAATCTTACAATGAAAATTTTTATTGAGACATGAAGTGTTAAGTTTGGGGTAAAGTATGATAGGGTATTGAAGAAACATGGAGGTTTGAGAGTATTGTGAGTTTCTAATATCACCTTTTTGAGAGAAATAGATGAAAATTATCACAGCAGTATAGATATCTGTGCGTAATATATAGAAATTGTAAGAGCCAAGTATCAGAAGCTCTGCAAAGTACAGAAAGGTTGTAAGTAATCTCACAGATAGTTATAGACTACATAATCCTAATTGTGTACTATCATTTTATTTTCATCTTATGATAGAGTGTTATCACAATTCTCTAAAGCAGTAGCTCCTAACCGGGAATGGTTTTGCTCCATGGGGGACATGGAGCAGGCTTCAGTGGTTGTGGCTCGTGGGCTCTAGAGCTCAGGCTCAGTACTTGTGGTGCATGGGCTTAGTTGCTCCATGGCATGTGGGATCTTCCCGGACCAGGGATTGAACCCGTGTCCCCTGCATTGGCAGGCAGATAAAATTGATTTTTTAAAAATCAGAATTCTTCAGGATGAACAAGTAAATATTAAACCTAACTAATAGGTTTAATATTAGGATAGCTATAAACTCTGTTAGGACAGATATTTTTGTCTAATTCATTGTTGCATCCACAGTGCCTAGAATAGTGTTTGGAACATAGGTATTCAGTAATTATTTGTTGATTGAATATGTTAGGTTGTGCAGATGAGTGATGTTACAATCAGTTTGTTCTTTCTAGGTGCAGATGCTGATTTCATTGTCTGGATTAAAAGGTGTCAAGAAGCTCAGAATGGTAAGTATGCAGGTTTCCCGTGGTCTTTCCGTTTAAAAAGAAGTAAATGTTTGACATTTTTTTGTTTTGAACTTTATAACTTATAATTTAAGTAGTGGATGTTCTCTTAGGTTGGGATTTCCCAAGGTATTTTGATTTTTTACCTCATTCGTTATGTTGAAAGGGAAATTTGGATGGATTTGTTTTGCAGTGGTATTACTGGCAAGAAATTACTGAGGAGTCTCAGGTGACTCCAGGATGCAAAGTTAAACCACTTTCCCTTATTAGGTATGCATGGAGAATTGGTTTGCTTAATCAGTATGTTTGTGCCATAGAAATCATGTATGTAATTTTGCCTATACATGCACTGTTACCTGAAAATGTTTCCTTTTTATGTTTTTAATAGGATCACAGCCCGAGGTGGTAAGTCCAAAGGTTTTATCCTTTGTGTTTTTACTTAATTATATTATTACTAAATATATTTGAGGCAGGACTCGGAATGAGCTTTCTGTCAGTTACATATCTCTCTAGGGCAGTTTTACGTATTTTCTTCCTCCAAATGCCGTCTCTTCCCTTCTTATTTAGGGACAAATTAGAGGCCACCATTGACCCAGGGCAAGTTCTTTAGATTTACAGTCTGAACTGGCACACATAGTTTAGGAAAGTTTGGATTGGGTTAAGAGTCACTTTGTTTCTCAGTGGTCAGTGTAGAATGTTTGTTGCAGAGAGGCCAGCCATAAATGGTGTAAGACAATATCAGGAAGGCACCATGGAAATAGTGCTTCATATGTTTTTCCAGAGCAGTTTGATGCCATTGTTAAGCCTGAAGGTTATACTATAGTCTTAAAAATGTTTTTTTAAATGTTATTGTTATTTTCAGCTTAGAGAGTTACTGAATCTTGGAACTGGACATTTTATATGTAACCTTTTCCAAACATATCTTCAGAAATTTTTCTGTTTTTTATCCTTCTTTTATTTTAGAAGAAAAACGGTTTTTTCAAATTGAAACTCATAAAATTTTAAAAATGCTGAGTAACAGAGATCAGCTCGGTGCTTTGTGACCACCTAGAATGGTGGGATAGGGAGGGTGGGAGGGAGGGAGATGCAAGAGGGAAGAGATATAGGGACATATGTAGATGTGTAACTGATTCAGTTTGTTATAAAGCAGAAACTAACACACCATTGTAAAGCTATTATACTCCAATAAAGAAGTTAAAAAAAAATTTAAAAACAACTGAGTATTCTAATTCCTGTGAAGATGAGTATTATTTAACAATTATGGATACCATGCTCTGTAGGAAGGTTTCATGAAGTTATTCCATATCAAAGTAACTATAACACTGGGTAAATTAATAATACATGCATTTTTAATATGCAGTTAGTAAACTAACTTGTAAAAATCTTTCTCTTTCAACTTGCCAAAATCAGTCTGCATCCCAGAGGACTTATCAGTCAAAAATCAAGTAAGTGTTTCTTTTTCATAATGTGTGATAAATATGCCTAAAGGGAAAAAACCCTGTTGTTGAATAGTAAGCAAGTCCTTACCTGTGATTTAAGTATTTCTTAGTTTATAAAAGAAATCATATTAAAGCCTTGAAAAACTAATTGTAAGACTGTTAACTGATTTGAATTAGTGTTTATATTAAGGTTAAAATCAAATCACTTGCCAATTAAAACTTAACTTGATTACACATTATGTCACCTTTCCATGTATTAAAGAGAGCCTCTTCCATTTAAGTTATTGCTGTTACCTAGGTAAATAAGTTAGTAGACTTGATAGAATTGTAACTCTACCTGCCTTTTATATTTGGAGTAAATTTTTCATAGAATAATTCTGCATGAATTGAAAGTCACTTGCTGAGGGCAGCAGTTACAATCATGAATAAGTATTTAGCAAGTATTTGTGTTATTTTTAGTTGTTCATTAGCTGTGTGTACAACTTGTATTCTTAGTGTAACAGAAAGAAACACAAGGCATTAATCTCGAGCTTTGCATACTGACTGAATTTCAAAGGAAAACTGTGAGACTTTTAAAGATCCAGTGCTTTTGACGTAAAATGGCTTGAAAATGTTAAAACAAAACAATTTATTCATGTTCTTTCTGGGGAGATACAGGATGACTCTCCAAGTACCTAGTAAACAAGGAACTTTAGTGACAGGAGCAGGGGTAAGGTATATAAACTTAATAATTGGAGTGTTTGGAGTATAAAATAATCCCACATTGATGTAATAAATATACCATGTATCAGGGTACTGTGCTTAGTCCTGGGAATGTGGTAGTGGCAGGATAGATAAATAGCTCTGCTCTCATGGAGTTTATAATCCAGTCTAATTTGAAAGTGATGATATGTTTTTAGAGCTTTCGGTGGGAAAGATACACATAATTAGAATCTCTAGGCACACTAATCTTCCCACATACTTTGAGATTGAAGGAAGGTACTGTATCTAATATTGTGCCTGGCAGAATGAGTTAAATTATTTTAATTTTAGCTCATTTGCTTCTGTTCCCTGTGCTCAGGGCTGTTTGCCCCCAGCTTCAGTAAAGAGGTCCTGGAATGCGAGGTCAGGTTGACCTGGATCCAGTGTAACGCCTGCTACTAATGTGCCAATTGCCTCACCCTTCTGAGCTTACTTTTTTTTTTTCATTTGTAAAATAGGGATGGAAGTGTTTACTTCTTAGTATTAGGTTGAAATGAGAGGATAAAACTGTTGATGGTGTATTAGAATTGTTACCTCTTAGAATAAATTTTATCTTTGAAACCAGCTGTGCATGTGGCCGCATGCTGTGTGGTGTGGCCAAAAAAAACCAATTAGCTTAAGCACAACAGTATTAGAGATATGTTAGAACCTAGAAAATTATGTAAGTATTTAAATCCACTGGAGGGGTTTTGGACATCATCGACCTTACTTTTCTCTTCCGTTAGTACAGATCATATGAAATTAGTTACATAAAATTGTTTCTGTGAATCAACAGCTGCTTTGCTATTTTGTTCCTCAAGGTGGAGCTCTTGTTGTTCATCAGATTATATACAGTTTTTTATCTTGACAAAACAAGCAACAACTTTAAGAAAATTATAAGTTCTGTTTTAAGTTTCCTTTTTCTTTTTTAATAGGTATGACTGGTATCAAACAGAATCTCAAGTAATCATTACACTTATGATCAAGAATGTTCAGAAGAATGATGTAAATGTGGGATTTTCAGAAAAAGAGGTTATTATAGTCTTTGAATTGTTTTTGGTTAAGGTTAAATACTTTTATTTGTAAATATAAATATATATTGCAGAATAATCTATAGCAGTCTATTAGATATATATCATTTCTTCCTGAGACAATGTGGAAAATGCTGATGAAAATCTGAAGCATTGCTTTTCCATTTGAATCATTTTAAGTTTTGAGACAAGAGTATGTATACTGTATGTTATAGCTAGGTGTGCATTGTTTTCTCTTTCTTTAGATTTGGAATTCAAAGCAGAATTTGGTTGACATATATAAAAGACATTAAGATATGTGCTTTGGTTACACATTTGTGTGGTATACTTCATGGAAAAGATCCACTTATTGTGACTTTTATATCTTAGAATTTACTAACCATATTAAATGAGTATGACTTTCAATAACTTGGTTTCTTAGCATTTAGTAGAAAACCTTGTGATAGATATTTAAGAGAGTTCATGGTAGAACTAGATGTTTTGCACATGAATATTTCTTTGTTACATACTGTATTATTTTGTTCTTGTGGATTGAGTTTCCTTGAGATTTAAATGTTCAGTATGTGTTAATGAAACATACTCTGTTCTGCTATTTAATTATGTATATGAGAATTCATGCGAAGGATACCAGATTTTTAAAAGATTATTTTGAGATTCTTAAGTCTGATATTCCATAGAAAATTTTGAAAATAATCTGCAGCAGTACTGAAGTTCTGTAATTATAGTCAGTTTAAGTACTTTACCCTTCTTTAAATAAATTTATAAAATGTGCTACTAATTTTGTGATCATTAGTTGTCCGCATTGGTGAAACTTCCTTCTGGAGAGGATTATAATTTGAAGCTGAGACTTCTTCATCCTATAATACCAGAACAGAGCACATTTAAAGTACTTTCAACAAAGGTAAGATAATTGAAAAGGGTTGTCAGTGGTAATCTGTGATTGTGAGCTTATAGATCCTTCCAGCCACATATCTTTAAATTAAATATGAACAATAATTTTTGAATAGCAGTCTTTCCACCTTCCCAAATTCTAGGAAAATGGATTGTAAAAATCTAACCTCAAAAGTGTTTGTATGCTTATTAAGATAGGTATAATACTTCTCAATAAAGAGGTTTTCACAAAAGATACGGTGATCAGCATTTTTTTAAGATTTGATACTGACAGTGTCTCATGTCTTGAACTTGTCAGTTTGGTCTGTTGTGATATACAAATACTTGTCTCACATTTTCTTACGCAGTTAAAAATACAGACTACTATAAAGATGAATCTGCTCTCTTGTTTTTTAGTTAAGCTGACTTTTAGGTTACTTTGTTATGAAGGATTAATGAATAATTTAAATTGCAGTTTGAGTAACCATAATTTTTAGATTCCTTTATATTTTCAAAAAGAAGTAAGAATATGCAATAGAATTAAAATTCATGGAATATATCAGCTACCAGTCAAAAGATGTAGTACGGGTAGGTAGAAGTATAATTTAGCAGGAAAAATACTAAACTGAAAATCAAAAAATCTGACTGGTTCTTTGCTTGCCCTGTTAATTTAGAGTAGTCACACATAGGGCAAGATTTTCAGCATCTATAAAAATAGAGGGATATGCACTGTGAACTCTGAAATCCTTTCATCTGTAAGATTGTATGAAGGTATATGATGAGTTAATGAGAAAGAATGATATAAATTCCATTACTGCACCTTTTTTATGCGTATGTCCTGCAACACAGTGTGTTATTTAACTTTTGAGTTTAGTTGTGTGAATTTTCCTATCATAGAATAGAATCAGGGTTGGCCTGTGTCATGAAGAATGGTAACTGGGCCTGCAGGAAGAAGGGGACACCTGGAGAGGGTTGGAGGAGGAAGTAAAGAAGTAAAGAAGCAGTAGTTTTTGCATCTAGTTAAAAATGATCTGCTCACTTATCTATTTGAAATGTACAAAGTACAAAGCTGTTTACTTAAGAGGCAGAGATAGGAAACAGTCGCTTGGACAATAGAAAGTGAGAAAAAGGGTGACATATTGTGAAGATTTTCGTCTTACTGGCCCCATCCACATTGGGTAGAATTTAATAAGATAATATTGGGTACAATAAGGGCAAAACTGTAACTAGATTTGAGAGGGAGATAGGTCAGAAAATTAGGAGTTTGGCATTTTTGTACATCTTTCTATTGAGACGTTGTTAATGCATGTTTTTTTTTTGAAGTAATTTAAATGTAAATTGATTTGTGTGATAGATGGCAAATAACTTAAAAACCTGTGTTACTGAGCCACCTTGTATAATGGAATAGTGTGGTTGGTGAATACACAGGTATGTGTGGCTACAATCGAGGATTTAACTAAGCAGTGTCCGTCTTACTCTTTATTCTCCTTTGAATCTTGTGAGTGCTTATTGATTCTAACCATTCCCCAGCCCCTCCTACTGTGTTCCCAGTTTGCCTTTTTTGCCCCTTGCTCCTTTCTTTAAATGCTACATTACTACTTTCCTTTCCTGTATAGTAGTTTGTATATGTACACATTTATTTCCCTTACTCTTAGTAAGTCTTCTGAAGATAAGAAGGTGTCATATTTGTGTCTCTGTATGTGCTTCAGGTAGGGTTACCAGATACAGTATAGGATGCCCAGTTAACTTTTTATTTTTTTGAATTTTATTTATTTATTATTTATACAGCAGGTTCTTATTATCTATTTTATACACATCACTGTGCACATGTCAATCCCAATCTCCCAATTCATCCCACCACCCCGCCCCTGCTTTCCCCGCTTGGTGTCCATATGTTTGTTCTCTACATCTGTGTCTCAATTTCTGCCTTGCAAACCGGTTCATCTGTACCATTTTTCTAGATTCCACACATACGCGTTAACATACAATATTTGTTTTCCTCTTTCTGACTTACTTCACTCTGTATGACAGTCTCTAGGTCCATCCACGTCTCTACAAATGACCCAATTTTGTTCCTTTTTATGGCTAGTATTCCATCGTATATATGTACCACATCTTTATCCATTCTTCTGTCGGTGGGCATTTAGGTTGCTTCCATGACCTGGCTATTGTAAATAGTGCTGCAGTGAACATTGGGGTGCATGTGTCTTCTTTTTCGACATACCACAGTTTATTTATTTATTTATTTTAAAATTTATTTATTTTTTAACATCTTTATGGGAGTATGATTGCTTTACAATGTTGTGTTAGTTTCTGTTGTATAACAAAGTGAATCAGCTATACATATACATATATCCCCATATCCCCTCCCTCTTGCATCTCCCTCCCACCCTCCCTATCCCACCCCTCTAGGTGGTCACAAAGCACCGAGCTGATCTCCCTGTGCTATGCGGCTGCTTCCCACTAGCTGTTTTACATTTGATAGTGTATATATGTCAATGCCACGCTCTCACTTCATCCCAGCTTACCCTTCCCCCTCCCCGTGTCCTCAGGTTCATTCTCTATGTCTGTGTCTTTATTTCTGTCCCACTCCTAGGTTCTTCAGAACCATTTTTTTTTTTTTAGATTCCATATATATGTGTTAGCATACGGTATTTGTTTTTCTCTTTCTGACTTCACTGCGTATGACAGACTCTCGGTCCATCTACCTCACTACAAATAACTCAATTTTGTTTCTTTTAATGGCTGAGTAATATCCCATTGTATATATGTGCCACATCTTTTTTATCCATCTGTTGATGGACACTTAGGTTGCTTCCATGTCCTGGCTATTGTAAATAGTGCTGCAGTGAACATTGTGGTACATGTCTCTTTGAATTATGGTTTTCTCAGGGTATATGCCCAGTAGTGGGATTGCTGGGTCATATGGTAGTTCTGTTTTTAGTTTTTTAAGGAACCTCCATACTGTTCTCCATAGTAGCTGTATCAATTTACATTCCCACCAGCAGTGCAAGAGGGTTCCCTTTTCTCCACACCCTCTCCGGCATTTGTTGTTTGTAGGTTTTCTGATGATGCCCATTCTGACCAGTGTGAGGTGATACTTCATTGTAGTTTTGATTTGCATTTCTCTGTTAATTTGTGATGTTGAGCATCTTTTCATGTGCCTCTGTATGTCTGTATGTTTTCTTTGGAGAAATGTCTGTTTAGGTCTTCTGCACTTTTTTTTTAATATATAAATTTAATTACATTATTTATTTATTTTTGGCTGCATTGGGTCTTTGTTGCTGCGTGCAGGCTTTTTCTGGTTGCGGCGAGTGGGGGCTACTTTTCGTTGCGGTGCACGTGCTTCTCGTTGTGGTGGCTTCTCTTGTTGCGGAGCACGGGCTCTAGGTGCACAGGCTTCGGTAGTTGTGTGGCACGTAGGCTTAGTTGCTCCGTGGCATGTGGGATCTTCCCGGATCAGGGCTCGAACCCACGTCCCCTGCATTGGCAGGTGGATTCTTAACCGCTGCACCAGCAGGGAAGCCCTTCTGCCCATTTTTTTAGTGGGTTTGTTTTTTTAATATTGAGCTGCATGAGCTGTTTATATACTGTAGAGATTAATCATTTGTCCGTTGATTCGTTTGCAAATATTTTCTCCCATCCTGAGGGTTGTCTCTTCGTTTTGTTTATGGTTTCCTTTGCTGTGCAAAAGCTTTGAAGTTTCGTTAGGTCCCATTTGTTTATTTTTGTTTTTATTACCATTACTCTAGGATGTGGGTCAAAAAAGATCTTGCTGTGATTTATGTCAAAGTGTTTTTCCTATGTTTTCCTCTAAGAGTTTTATAGTGTCTGGTCTTACATTTAGGTCTTTAATCCATTTTGAGTTTATTTTTGTGTATGGTGTTAGGCAATGTTCTAATTTCATTCTTTTACATGTAGCTATCCAGTTTTCCCAGCACCACTTATTGAAGAGACTGTCTTTTCTCCATTGTATATCCTTGCCTCCTTTGTCATAGATTAGTTGACCACAGGTGTGTGGGTTTATCTCTGGGCTTTCTGTCCTGTTCCATTGATCTATATTTCTGTTTCTGTGCCAGTACCATATTGTCTTAATTACTGTAGCTTTGTAGTATAGTCTGAAGTCAAGAAGCCTGATTACTCCAGCTCTGTTTTTTTCCATCAAGATTGCTTTGGCTATTCGGGGTCTTTTGTGTCTCCATACAAATTTTAAGATTTTTTGCTCTAGTTCTGTAAAAAATGCCATTGGTAATTTGATAGAGATTGCATTGAATCTGTAGATTGCTTTGGGTAGTATAGTCATTTTCACAATATTGATTCTTCCAATCCAAGAACATGGTATATCTCTCCATCTGTTTTTGTTGTTTGATTTCTTTCATCAGTGTCTTATAGTTTTCTAAGTACGGTCTTTTACCTCCTTAGGTAGGTTTATTCCTAGGTATTTTATTCTTTTTTGTTGCAATGGTGAATGGGATTGTTTCCTTAATTTCTCTTTCTGATCTTTCGTTGTTAGTGTATAGGAATGCAAGAGATTTCTGTGCATTAATTTTGTATCCTGCAACTTTACCCAATTCATTGATTAGCTCTAGTAGTTTTCTGGTGGCATCTTTAGGATTCTCTATGTATAGTGTCGTGTAATTTGCAAACAGTGACAGTTTTACTTTTTCTTTTCCAGTTTGTATTCCTTTTATTTATTTTTCTTCTCTGATTGCCATGGCTAGGACTTCCAAAACTATGTTGAATAATAGTGGCAAGAGGGGACATCCTTGTCTTGTTCCTGATCTTAGAGGAAATGCTTTCAGTTTTTCACCATTGAGAATGATGTTTGCTGTGTGTTTGTCATATATGGCCTTTATTATGTTGAGGTAGGTTCCCTCTATGCCCACTTTCTGGAGAGTTTTTATCATAAATGGGTGTTGAATTTTGTCAAAAGCTTTTTCTGCATCTATTGAGATGATCATATGGTTTTTATTCAATTTGTTAATATGGTGTATCACACTGATTGATTTGCATATACTGAAGAATCCTTGCATCCCTGGGATAAATCCCACTTGATCATGGTGTATGATCCTTTTAATGTGTTGTTAGATTCTGTTTGCTAGTATTTTGTTGAGGATTTTTGCTTCTGTATTCATCAGTGATATTGGTCTGTAATTTTCTTTTTTTGTAGTATCTTTGTCTGGTTTTGGTATCAGGGTGATGGTGGCCTCAAAGAATGAGTTTGGGAGTGATCCTTCCTCTGCAACTTTTTGGAAGAGTTTGAGAAGGATGGGTGTTAGCTCTTCTCTAAATGTTTGATAGAATTCACCTGTGAAGCCGTCTGGTCCTGGACTTATGTTTATTGGAAGATTTTTAATCACAGTTTCAATTTCATTACTTGTGATTGGTCTGTTCATATTTTCTATTTCTTCCTGGTTCAGTCTTAGAAAGTTACACCTTTCTAAGAATTTGTCCATTTCTTCCAGGTTGTCCATTTTATTGGCCTAGAGTTGCTTGTAGTAGTCTCCTATGATGCTTTGTGTTTCTGTGGTGGCCATTGTAACTTCTTTTTCATTTCTAATTTTTATTGATTTGAGTCTTCTCCCTCTTTTTCTTGATGAGTCTGGCTAAAGATTTCTCAATTTTGTTTATCTCCTCAAAGAACCAACTTTTAGTTTTATTGATCTTTGCTGTTGTTTTCTTTGTTTCTATTTCATTTATTTCTGCTCTGATCTTTATGATTTTTTGCTTCTACTAACTTTGGGTTTTGTTTGTTCTTCTTTCTCTAGTTCCTTTAGGTGTAAGTTTAGATTGTTTATTTGAGATTTTTCTTGTTTCTGGAGGTAGGATTGTATTGCTATATACTTCCCTCTTAGAACTGCTTTTGCTGCATCCCATAGGTTTTGGATTGTCTTGTTTTCACTGTCATTTGTCTGTAGGTATTTTTTGATTTCCTCAGTGATCTCTTGGTTATTTAGTAACGTATTGTTTAGCCTCCATGTGTTTGTGTTTTTTACCTTTTTTTCTTTGTAGTTGATTTCTAATCTCATAGCGTTGTGGTCAGAAAAGATGCTTGATATGATTTCAGTTGTCTTAAATTTACCGAGGCTTGATTTGTGACCCAGGATGTGGTCTATCCTGGAGAATGTTCCCTGCGCACTTGAGAAGAAAGTGTAATCTGCTGTTCTCGGATAGAATGTCCTATAAACATCAGTTAAATCTGTCTGGTGTATTGTGTCACTTAAAGCTTGTGTTTCCTTATTAATTTTCTGTCTGGATTTTCTGTCCATTGGTGTAAGTGAGGTGTTAAGTTCCCCCACTATTATTGTGTTACTGTCAGTTTTCTCTTTTATAGCTGTTAGCATTTGCCTTATGTACTGAGGTGCTGCTTTGTTGGGTACATATATATTTATAATTGTTATATCTTCTTTTTGGATTAATCCCTTAATCATTAGGTAGTGGCCTTTCTTGTCTCTTGTAACATTCTTTATTTTAAAGTCTATTTTACCTGATATGAGTATTGCTACTCCAGCTTTCTTTTGATTTCCATTTGCATGGAATATCTTTTTCCATCCTCTCACTTTCAGTCTGTATGTGTCCCTAGGTCTGAAGTGGGTCTCTTGTAGACAGCATATATGTGGGTCTTGTGTTTGTATCCTTTCAGCAAGCCTGTGTCTTTTGGTTGGAGCATTTAATCTATTCATGTTTAAGGTAATTATCGATATATATGTTCCTGTTACCATGTTTTTAATTGTTTTGAGCTTTTTTTTGTAGGTTCTTTTCTTCTGTTGTGTTTCCCATTTAGAGAAGTTCCTTTAGCATTTGTTGTAGAGCTGGTTTGGTGGTGCTGGATTCTCTTAGCTTCTCCTTGTCTGTAAAGCTTTTGATTGTCTGAATGAGATCCTTGCCGGGTAGAGTAATCTTGGTTGTAGGTTCTTCCTTTTCATCACTTTAAATATATTGTTCCACTCCCTTCTGGCTTGTAGATTTTCTGCTGAGAAATCAGGTGTTAACTTTATGGGAACTCCCTTGTATGTTATTTGTCGTTTTTCCCTTGTTGCTTTTAATAATTTTTCTTTGTCTTTAATTTTTGTCATTTCGACTACTATATGTCTTGACCTTTTTCTCCTTGGGTTTATCCTGCCTGGGACTCTCAGCTTCCTGGACTTGGGTGGCTATTTCCTTTCCTATGTTAGGGAGTTTTCAACTGTAGTCTCTTCAGATATTTTCCTGGGTCCTTTGTCTCTCTCTTCTCCTTCTGAGACCCCTATAATGTGGATTTTGGTGCATTTAATGTTGTCCCAGAGGTCTCTTAGGCTGTCTTCATTTCTTTTCATTCTTTTTTCTTCATTCTGTTCAGCGGCAGTGAATTCCATCATTCTGTCTTCCAGGTCACTTATCCATTCTTCTGCCTCAGTTATTCTGCTATTGGTTCCGTCTAGTGTATTTTTCATTTCAGTTATTGTATTGTTCGTCTCTGTTTGTGTGTTCTTTAATTCTTCTAGGTGTTTGTTCTTTAACTCTTTGGGGTCTTTGTTAAACATTTCTTTCATCTTCTCCATCTTTGCCTCCATTCTTTTTCCGAGGTCCTGTATCATCTTCACTATCGTTATTCTGAATTCTTTTTCTGGAAGGTTGCCTATCTCCATTTCATTTAGTAGTTTTTCTGGGGTTTTATTTTGTTCCTTCATCTGGTGCATAGTCCTCTGCCTTTTTATTTTGTCTCTCTTTCTGTGAATATGGTTTTCATTCCACAGGCTGCAGGATTGTAGTTCTTTTTGCTTCTGCTGTCTGCCCTGTGGTGGATGAGGCTATCTAAGAGGCTTGTGCAAGCTTCCTGATGGGAGGAACTGGTGGTGGGTAGAGCTGGGTGTTACTTTGGTGGGCAGAGCTCAGTAAAACTTTAATCCGCTTGTCTGCTGATCGGTGATGCTGGGTTCCTCCCTGTTGGTTGTTTGACCTGAGGTGACCCAGCACTGGAGCCTACCTGGCTCTTTGGTGGGGCTAATGGCAGACTCCAGGAGGGTTCACCAAGGGGTACTTCCCAGAACTTCTGCTGCCAGTGTCCTTGTCCCCATGGTGAGTCACATCTGCCCCCTGCCTCTGCCGGAGACCCTCCAATACTAGCAGGTAGGTCTGGTTCAGTCTCCTATGGGGTCACTGCTCCTTCCCCCTGGGTCCTGGTGGGCACACTACTTTGTGTGCGCCCTCCAAGAGTGGAGTCTGTGTTTCCCCCAGTCCTGTCAGAGTCCTGCAATCAAATCCCGGTAGCCTTCAAAGTGTGATTCTCTAGGAATTCCTCCTCCCGTTGCTGGACCCCCAGGTTGGGACGCCTGACATGGGTCTCAGAACCTTCACTCCAGTGGGTGGACTTCTGTGGTGTAAGTGTTCTCCAGTTTGTGAGTCACCCACCCAGTGGTTATGGAATTTGATTTTATTATGATTGTGCCCCTCCTACCGTCTCATTGCATCTTCTCCTTTGTCTTTGGTTGTGGGGTGTCTTTTTTGGTGAGTTCCAGTGTCTTCCTGTCGATGATTGTTCAGCAGTTAGTTGTGATTACGGTGCTCTCGCAAGAGGAATTCGCAAGACACAATTCTTGTTTTTTTTTTTTCTTTTCCTTTGTGCTTCCTCTAGTTTCACTTGTTCACAGGGTGCTTCATGCAGAGGCCTCACACCCGGCACTTCACATCAGTGACTAGTGAGAAATGGCTGATCTGACACCTCAGCTTGGCGGGCTGGCAAACTGAATAATTTTTAAATATAAGTATGTTTCATTTGCTAAATTTGGCAACCCTAGCCCTATGCACTGTTTGTAGTGAGTCGGTGGTCAGCAATTGTTCAGAGAATGAATTTATATTGGATTCTGATGTTGGCCTTATGAAGTTGGCAGGGTGTAGTAAGTATTTTCCTTCTTAGTTTTACAGGTTAAAAGAAATTGAGGTTCATGGACTTACAATGCCTTCCCCAAGTTCACAAGTTTACTAAATTGTTCAGCGTGACCCAGGAAAAATACTTATACTTCTGTAAAGCAGTTGCTTCTTTTCATAGGTTTTTCTAAGTCTGGACTAAAGAATTTTTATTTGTAGAATATATTCTGGAGGATGATTATTTTTATTGTCCTAACCCAAAGTAATATATATTACTTTGTTAAACTACCAGTTTTTAAGCTGTGTTTTATGGGAAACAAATGGAAAGAATTGTACTTAATTATATCTTAATGGAAATGATGAAATTTTTGAATCTTTTTTATACAGCAGAGGGAGACAATGTTAAAATACTGAAAATCTTTCTCTGGGTTACTGAGTCTTATTTAGTGATGACACTAAAAGGGAAAAATAGTAATTTGCTTTTCATACGTTTGCAGGTGTCTTGAATCATTTATGTGGTTGGAGAAAAAGGTGCATTTTGCTTGGGAAAATATGCCTGAAATTAGAGAGTCTGTAAAATCTGTGGTTTAAAAGGGCTATTTCTTTGCCTTTTGAGAATCCTGTTTTCTTTCTCACCTTCAAATAAATATGCATGTTGTATATTTATGTATAACCATTGGTTAAGTGTTATTAATTCGAACAAAATATAATTTACAATGAAAAGAGGAAGAGGTAGTATCCTTAAGATACTGAAATAGCATTTCTTAACTAATTTTTTTTTTTTTGGGGGGGGGGGCCACACTGCTCAGCTTGCAAGAGCTTAATTCCCTGACCAGGGATTGAACCTGGGCCCTGGCAGTGAAAGCGCTGAGTCCTAACCACTGGACTGCCAGGGAATTCCCTTAATTAAATGTTTTACAGTGTAATATGTAATATGTTTTTCTTAGAATTCATATTTTTTTAGTACCTTTGATAGTTATTTCTACGTTGTACTGAATAGCAGCTTACATATCTGCCTATTAATCCATTTTTTTTTTAAACTGTAATGGTTCTTTTATTTCATTTTGTTAATATCATGACAATATTCTCTTATCACAATCACAGGATTATAACTTCAGTAACAGCTATGCTGTGAAATATTCATTTTAAAGATTACTATTCACTCCCTGTAAGAAAAAATTAGTATTCTCAGAATCCTTTGGAGTAAATTTGCCCTTGTAGAAATGTTCTTGTGTTCCTATTTTTCGTCAAAGTAATTTTTTGTATTATATCAATATAAAATATGAAGGCTTTTAACTGAAATTGTGGGAAATAAAAATGTGTGTCTTAGAGACAAATAGCCCCCTTCTGCCTTCTTAACCCACTAACATTTGAGAAGTTTTAAAATTCCTTTTCTTGATATTCATAGAAGAATCTTAATTATGATATAATGGGGTTGGAGGTGTCCCGGCAGGATACTACTGCTTTTTTAAACACACAGATGTGTGTGGGGTTTTGGATTATTGTTTTGTTATGCCTTTTTGATATGGTCGTGGTAATAGGGTTTTTTTTGTTGTTGTTGTTTTTTGTTTTTTTTTAAATAACTTTAGCTGCTGATATCCACAAATTGTAGAGCTGCCTTTTCTATTAATGTATATACATGTATTTTCAAAAGAAAAGGATTTTACTGTCCATACTGTCTGTAGATGTCTTGTTAAACTTATTCATTATGGGTATTTTTTTTTATGCCCTTAGATGTTTTACAGCAAAGTATTTCATTATAGGCATTTACCGTAGCTTATTTAGCCAATGCCATGTTGTTTGACCTTTGGAGAATTACAGTAGGTAACTGTTTTGATTGCTGTGTATTATCCCATGTAATCCTCACAGTTAGTGCATGGTGTAGGTATTGTTATTATCTTTTTACAGGTATGGAAACTGAACCTAGAGATGTAAAATAATTTGCCCAGATTTTCAGCTAATTGTAACAATGATGAAGATATTCATAATAGCATTCAGTTGTTATGTGCCAGACACAATGCTATATTGTTTTCATACGTGGTTTTATTTAATCCTCAAAAGAATCCTAAGTGAGGTAGACCCTACTAATCCCATTTTACAAGCGAAACTGAGGCTCAGTGAGATTAGTCATACATCTAGCAAGTGGCAGCTATTTGTGACTCTTTTGGAATTACACAACTGACTGTTTTTGACTTGTCCTCAACCTCTGCTTATTTCTGAGGAAATAAAATAAGTAAAACTTCTAGAAGAAAAAGACACTTCCAGCAGGTTACTCTATTTATTGGCTCTCTCATCTCTAAAATATAGGTGATTTTCTCCTCTCACTTTCTGTTAAGTGAGATGATGTATATGAAGCACTTAGTACATGGGGTATGTAATAAGTGCTCAATAAATATTACTGCTATTATTATTTAATACTGATGATTTAGATTTTTATTCAGGTTGTAAAAGCAATAAATGCATATCATAGAAAATTTGGAAAAATATAAGTGAGCTGAGAATGTAATCACTCAGTCTCATTACTGATGACATTTTGGCATACTTCCTTCCAGATAATTAGATATTTCCCAAAACTTAGGTCTGTCACTACAGATGATGGATGCTGGAATTTTTTGTTTATGGGAATGTGTCTTCTGATTGATTTCTTCAAGAAGAATAGAGGTGGTGGTCTTATGCTCACAGTAGGTACTCAGTAAATACTTGAACTGAGCTTCTAGAACTTTGGAGAAGTTTATTCAGTTCCTCTTCATTCATTACCATCTTTTGCATTAAAAACAATTATAAAATGATTTGAGTGTAAAAATAAAGACAGTAGATGTGCAGTCTGGCCTCAGGGAAGACTGAGCTATTCTAATATTGGACAGAGGGTTGTGATACAGCAATTAAATGTGCAAAGAGCTGAGCGAGAGAATACTGGAAAAGCTGCATTCTAGAGATCAGGAAACACTTATTTATTGACTACAGGCTTGAAACAGATGGTTCTCAAAAGTTTGCCTGAAAAAAAAGTTTACCAGTAAACTGCACAGCCCTCTAGTCTCTGGGAAAGATTCCTTCACCATCAATTTGTAGTAGTAAGTGGGAGGTCACTTACCTCTTTTTAAGGAGGTAGTGTCTGGATGCCATGACCCTTTAGAAGTATGGCGTTTCTTTAAACCTGAAGTTCCATTCATTGGAAAAAATTAAACTGCTGTGCAAAGGAGACCTTAGAAGTGGGTGGTAGTACACATAATATTGAAAACTGACAACCCAACAGAGGAGGGATTCTTATTAGTAGTTTGTGAATACTGCTTTGGGATATTATGGCACATTGAAAGTCTTCCCTGTGCATATGAGAGCAACATTCAAGCAAACTACCAAAGGTTTTTTTGTTTTGTTTTGTTTTTTTAATTTGAGTACAGTTACTTTACAAAGCTGTGTCCATTTCTACTGTACAGCAAAATGAATCAGCTATACATATTCATATATCTCCTCGTTTTTGGATTTCCTTCCCATTTGGGTCACCACAGAGCACTGAGTAGAGTTCTCTGTGCTATACAGTAGGTTCTCATTAGTTATGAACTACCAAAGTTTTAAGTTAACTTTTAAATTATTTTTGACTTAAATAAAAATAGAATGGCCGATTAATGGTCCCAATAAAAATATCTGAAATTGTACTGGTGGTAATTTGAGAAGTATCTGTCAGAATCATTTTTAAAAGCATATATAAGCATTAAAAGTGAAGTAGGTGTAAAACGGAATTCATAGAATATTAGTCCTCCCCCCTTTTACCTTTTAAAAAAGCTGTTTTAAGTGGTTTATTATGTACACCTCTTTTAATGAATGGATTAAGTATAATTTCAAGTTCAGGTCAGCATGTCTCAGTTGAAACAGGTTGTGACTTAGGGCTTTGGCTTTATAAAGGCCTCTTTGTTCATAATGCACAATTATTTAGGTTATAGAGGCTTTCAGAGATGTGAGTGCCCTTCATGTGAAACAGGGGACTTTTTATAGATGGTGCTTAGCTCAGGAACACGTGTGAATATAGGGTGCCCCGTGGCGGAGGTTAGTTAAGGATAGTGTTGATGTACACGCTGTTTGTGAGGTCTTCATTTCTGGATGAGTTGAAAATTAAAGGAGCAAGATGCAGTTTTAAGTTTTAGTATAATATTAATAGTCCTTTTCAGTAACTATTTCTGTGTCATTGCCAGCTGTTGGATTTCTGACCCTTTTTGATAAATATCCCAGCAGTGACAGCTTAAAATAATCAGAGTACTTTCACTTAATACTGTGTATGAGAAGATATTGATAGTATTTTACTTTATAAATGTTAATCATAGTTCATTTTAGGGAATTCTGGAGATCCTTTTAAATGTTTGATTTTATTTATGTAGAACTTAAACATGTAAATTACATTAAAAATGCTAATTGTTTTGCCCCTTTTCTAGTGAGATTTGTTTCCTGTTTTTCTCGTGAAAACATTTTTTGTTACATTTCTATGCGCCTTGAGAAAATACCCTTCCATTCCATCACTTCATATCTGACTGAAAATATTGGCAGATTTCTTTTAGTTTTTTGTTAAAGTATTTTAAAATGCACATTTTAAGGATTCTCCCCCTAAATGCTGTTGGTAGAAAGATTACCAGTAATTGTTAATTTAAATGATTCATCTTCCCCAAAGGGGTCAAAGTACCAAAGTGTGACACAGTAGGCTTTTCTTTTTTTAAAGTCTGTCTTCTGGGTGTTTTTCTACTTACAAAAGTAGTAATTCTTTTCTTAGAAAAAGCATTAGAATATAAAATTCTAATTTGATTCTTAAACTATTTGCATAATCATTATAACTGTGTTTACCAGCACTGTAAATGCTTATTTTTGCTAGGCTAAAAATGAGGGCGAGAGCATTATTTGAATAAGGAAAGCACAAGGTAAGTGCTATGTGAGTGTACGTTAGGGTTAAGGATAGATTCTAAGGGACCAGCCTTGATTAGAGAGTTAAAAATGCTTTTAGGATGCTTTTAACATTTCATTTTAGTAAATGGCCTTAGTTTAGCCTTCAGAAGCTCCTCATAGTCTGTCTTACACCTTTTTTTCCATCTGTATTTTTCACTGCTCTAACACAAATCCTGCTGCCTGATGCAGTGTGTCCTTTCACACCTCACGGCTTCAGTTTTATGCAATTCCCTTTGCCTCTGGAGACCTAACCTTTCCACCATTGCAAATGCTCCTACCCCTCACAGCCCTTCAAGGTGCCCCGAAACCTTTCCTATTCACAGCCAGGTGTGATCTCTCCTGAGCTTTTAGAACATTTAGTTGCCTTTTGAGTAACTTTTTTTCGAGTATTTCACATACTACTGAATGGTCAAGGATAATGCCTTTAGTATTTAAAAAATCCCTCACATTCCTGAAGACTATTTCTTGGTCACAGTAGGTGTTTGATGATTATTGAATGAATGATTGTAAAAATGTTAGCATAACTTGTGTTATCAAACCAGGTCCATTTACCCAGTGCATAGCAAGGCAAACACTGGGACACGGGGTTTGCAAAAGAGAAAGGGTTTGTTTGTGAGGCAGCCGAATGAGGAGATGGGAGAACAAATCTTGTATCTGCCTCACCAGAGGTGAGGGGCTTGGGATATTTATGGGATAAAGAAGCAAGGTGGTCTGAGGTGCGGGAAACGATGATGAAGTGAGGTCATCGGTGTTCTGTGTAGGCATATCTGAGTTACGTGCTTCTTCACGGGATGCATGTTCAGAAAATGGCGTTAGCATGATTTGAGGGTGAAGATTTTTTGCCCTCTGATGTCAAAAGGTCATCCATGAGATACTCGAGATGGCCCAGTTGAGTGGTCAGTGGTCTTGACTGGTTTGAACTGGGCAAGAGTAGCTCCATGTTCCTGGAAAACAGTTACCATTACTATAATGCCCCATATATCAGAGGTGTTTTATATAGGGGATGGCTAAAGGAGTCTTGTGATATGTTGTTCAAGCTACATGGAACTTGGAGGGTATGCAATTTGCAAGAACAATTAAAGTGAGCTTAATCAGTGAAGGCAGGTTACAGGATGTTATTTATCAAGCAAGTTATAGTTTAAGGGGTCTAACTGATGACTGCCCTCAGTTGCACTTGTATCATTTTTATACAAAGGAATGAATTTCTCTACTCTAAAACAGGTTAATGTACATGCAAATATAGTAATTCCTTTAGAACATGGTTTCTCAGTGGTGGGCACTGTTAACGTTTGGGGCTGGATAATTCTTTGTCATGGGAGTTGCCCTGCATATTGTAGGATGTTTAGTAGTACCCCTAGTCACTCCTCACCCCCACCTCAGTTGTGATGACCCAACAGTGTCTCCAGACATTGCCAGATTTCCCCTGGGGACAAAATTACCCCTGGTTGACAACACTGCTTTAGAAGAAGAAAAGCATATGGATTTCAAGACTCTTAATTGTAGTTTATAGTGTGTATGTATATTGTTTTTGAAGGGTGGCTTTTAAGTAGAAACAAAATAAATGTTTCAAGTTTTTCGAATTTAACTTTGTATAGTTTAAGGAAACTGTTCGAGGACACTATTCTTATAAAACATTGATAAGTTAAAGAAATTGCATTTTTTTCACTGTTTTGTGTATTTTACATTGAATAATAGATTTTATTTGGTGTTTCCTCCAGATTGAAATTAAAATGAAAAAGCCAGAGGCTGTGAGATGGGAAAAGCTAGAGGGGCAAGGAGATGTGCCTAACCCCAGACGGTTCATAACAGGTTTGTTTTCTGGCCTTGATGAGCTTTAAATTCATATTGTGTTATATAGTTGAAATTAAATAGTAATGAGTATTCTTTCTACTTTCATTATTTATGTTCCCAAGATACGATACATTGAATATAAGGAGGTTGCTCTGTAATGAAAACAGAGTATTTCTTATGATGGTTCTAACTTCTTAAACTCCATAAGAATACAGATAAATGGCAGCAAAAGCCCAGAGGGAATTGGGATTTATTGTTTATCATGTCAGTTTGTGACGTCAGTTGGGGGTTGTTTGCTTTTGTGTGTTGGCCTTTCCTATTTTTTCTTTCTGTGTTTTACGTGAATTAGTAGTTTACTCTGCTGATGTATTTCCTCCTCTTCTCCCCTCTTATTTATTCCTTTCTGTTTCTTCTAATTATGTCAACTCTAATTTCCTGGAATTTCAGGGCTTCACAGTGAAAAGTATCTAGCCCATTTCTCTCTCTCTCTCTGTCTATGTCTCTCTGTCTGTCTCTCATTTTTTGGCTGTGCTGAGTCTTCGTTGTGGTGTGCGGGCTTCTCTAGTTGTGTGGTTCAGTAGTTGTAGCACACAGACTTAGTTGTGCCATGTGGGATCTTGGTTCCCCGACCAGGGATCAAACAGGCCCCCAGCATTGGGAGCGCTGAGTCTTAACCACTGGACCACCAAAGAAGTTCCCCATTTCAGTATATTTCTCTCTCTTTTTTTAATAAATTTATTTATTTATTTTTGGCCGTGTTGGGTCTTCGTTGCTGTGCGTGGACTTTCTCCAGTTGTGGCGAGCAGGGGCACTCTTCGTTGTGGTGCACGGGCTTCTCGTTGCGGCGACGGCTTCTCTTGTTGTGGAGCACGGGCTTCAGTAGTTGTGGCTCGCGGGCTCTAGAGCGCAGGCTCAGTAGTTGTGGCGCACGGGCTTAGTTGCTCCGCAGCATGTGGGATCTTCCCAGACCGGAGATCGAACCTGTGTCCCCTGCATTGGCAGGCAGATTCTTAACCATTGCACCACCAGGGAAGTCCCTCAGTATATTTCTAAGAGGTGGAGGCAAACAGCTAATGAAGGCCTAAGGCAAGCTTAGGGATAGAGTAGAAAACTAAGGTTGATTGCTTACCCTTTAAGGGGCAGACTACTTTATGTTGGGGTCAATTCTGAGCATAGGCAATGGGCACATAGGTAATTTTCTAATGGAATGATTAATCTGTATGACACACTTAGAACTACAGTCTAAGACTATTCTATGGCAATGGCCTCATTAATGAATGGAGAGAAATTTCCTTTGATTAGAGATAATGTTCTGATTTGATGACTGAAAAGAGGTAACTCTAAGTTTCAGCTACTTTTAGATTTTTCACTGCTTTCTTCTATAACAGAAAATATAATTTCCTTGTGGCACTTTGTAGAAGACACTAAGTTAGCCAACAGATCATTCATTTTTTTTTTTTTTAATTATTTAAGGTTGGGGAATTGATGAGTGGTTTTCCTTTTTTTTTTTTTTTTTTTAAATTTATTTTTATTTATTTATTTATGGCTGTGTTGGGTCTTCGTTTCTGTGCGAGGGCCCTCTCTAGTTGCAGCAAGCGGGGGCCACTCTTCATCGCGGTGCGCGGGCCTCTCACTATCGCGGCCTCTCTTGTTGCGGAGCACAGGCTCCAGACGCGCAGGCTCAGTAATTGTGGCTCACGGGCCCAGTTGCTCCGCGGCATGTGGGATCTTCCCAGACCAGGGCTCGAACCCGTGTTCCCTGCATTGGCAGGCAGATTCTCAACCACTGCGCCACCAGGGAAGCCCAGATCATTCATTTTTAAATTTTATTTTGAAATAATTTTAGATTCTAATAGAAGTTGCAGAAATAATAGAGTTCCCATGTACCCTTCACCCAGTTTCCCTGCATGATAATATCGTAACTAACCTATAGCATGATTAACAAAGCCAGGGAAATGACACCAATAGATAATTTTTAAGAATTGAAATACTTCAAGTTGGTATATAAGCTATTTATTAAGCTTCCACTTCCCACTTTATGTGAAAGGTATAGTAAAGATGTTATGCGCTCTTCTTGGGACTGACTCCCAGATACTTTTGGATTGAGGTTTATATATAGCTTAAAGCATTTTTTAAAAGAAATATCAACACTTTAAATATAGTATATCACCTGAGTCTAACAGCAGCCCTGATGGTAGGTAGCTTAGTATTGTTCTTCCTATTTTACAGGCTCAGAAAGGTTAAGCAGTTTGCCTAAGATTACCTAGCAGTTTTCATTGCCTGAGACTAAATCCAGCTCTTCAGAGTCTGGCTCTGGTTCTTCTACCCCATGTGTGATGCTGCTTGTTGCTGCATTTTTAAACAATGGGAAGTCTCTGCTGACATGAGTATCTTTGCAGTTATTTGACATCAATATTATGGTGAATAAGCAAGGAAGTTAGGTTACCTGTCTCTCAGTAGTTCATCTACCAGATGAACTAACACTACAGGTGTTAACGTTTTTCTGAGATTAAAGATTTTTTGGTGTTACAGTTACAAACTCTAAACTCTGCCTTGGAGATTCAAGATGCTATTCCTCCTGACCTGTTATATTTTTGTAAGGAGTTAATATGCTTGTGAGATTTTTGACAAGCTGGAGACTGCAGATAAGGGCAAGTTGATTAACCTATCTGGGTCAGCTTTCTTATCTGTAAAATGGAGATTAGAACTGTGCTCCCATCTGGCGAATCAGCATTAGGATTAATTAAACCCATGTTTCCTAGGTTCTTAATTTACCATGGCACGCGTGTTTTTGTTTTCTTGGCTAGTAGTGAAGATGTACAGAAGATAGAGGAGATTACTTGTAGAGGAAGGGTAGATAAAATTTGGAAAACAGTATGCTTGCCCTGAATAAAACTGTGGTGTGCTGTGGTTTTGTTTTGTTGTGGGGTGGGGGTAAGATGAGCAGGGAGGGAGTTGGTTTACAGATGAAGAGAAAGGATGGAAAAGCAGAATGAACAATTAGTAGTTCTCAACTATTTTGAGAAAGGGCATAAATAGAGCTCTGTGCAGCAGTGCAAGAGGGACATTTAGACTAGCATTCATGTGTCCTAATATACTCATAGGGAAATTTTGAATCAGGTTTTTTTAAAAGCTCTATAGCTGTACTGTCCAGGGTAGTAGCTGCAAGCCACCTATACCTGTTGACCACTTGGAATATGACTAGTCTGGATTGAGATGTGCTCTAAATGTAAAATAACATACCACATTTTGAAGACTTAGGATGAAAAAAAGAATATAAAATATCTTAATATTTTTATATTGATTTCATGTTGACCTGATATTATTTTGCATGTATTAGGCTAAATAAAACATATTATTAGGATACATTTCACCTGATTCTTTTTAGTAATGTGGCTACTAGAAATTTTTAAATTATGTATGTGAGTCGCATTTGTGGCTTACATTATATTTCCATTGAATAGTGGACAGAACTGCTCTTACAGCTCTTAGGTAACCTGTTGAGTGACTTTTTCATTATTTGTGTGGGAAGATCTTGATTCCCTTGGTCTTTGGGGCAGCCTTGGCAGTGCCTGAGTCCCTGGGTTCGTTGCCTCTCTGGCTGCAAGCAACCTCTGTTTATCCCAGTGTGCCCTACAAATATTATTATTTTCTATGTGTGCATGATGTGGGCACTGAACTCTAGATCATCACATGTAGTATTTTTCAACATTCAGGAATTCTTTATTGTTTTCTCCTACTGAAGTAATCTAATATTTTTAATGTGGGGAGAGGATGGAGTCTTAACTCACTGGCAGATGGCCTGGCAATTCATTACTTTTAGCTTATTTCTACTCTGAAAGATACAAGTACCTCAGGAGAAGCCACATTTTTAACATTTATTAAAACTGTTTAGAGAAATTTGTTAATGAAGCATCTTTTTAAAAAATTACTATTTTTAGAATTGTTTGTACTATCTTTGCACCTTTTTTGTAAACGTAAAGGTTCCTGTATGCTTCTCACCCAGTTTCTCCTATTATTAACATGAAGGATCTGTTTTTTAATCTAATTTTGCATAATGTACCAAAAGTTTACACTTTGAGTTATTTTGCTCCAAAGAAATTCCCAGATTTTACATTATGCTAACTGGTTCAGTTTTTAGAAGTGTAAATGTTAATTATTGATTTATATGTCAGAAAGACATTTATTACAAACATGAAATTCAGTGACTTAAACTATTTGCTAAGATGTTGTATACACCATGGTCGGAAAGTTACGTATGCTTGACATAATCACATGTTGATTAATCACTTTTGTCTTTTTTTACTCCATAGATGTAAAGATGATGTATCCATCATCATCTCATTATACAAGAAATTGGGATAAATTGGTTGGTGAGATCAAAGAAGAAGAAAAGAATGAGAAGTTGGAGGGAGATGCAGCTTTAAACAAATTATTTCAGCAGATCTATTCAGATGGTTCTGATGAAGTGAAACGTGCCATGAACAAATCATTTGTAAGAACATAAACTTTAAGAAAATCTATTGTAGTAGTAAATTTCACAAATTAAAAAAAAATAAGTATGTAATTTCAGATCAGATTGCATGTACTATAGTTGGGAGACCATTTTGAATGGACTTGGTCTGAACATTTGTTCTTGCTCTAAACTTAGAGTAATTATTGAGGAAGTTGGGAACTTGTGGAGGAGGTGAGAAACAAATGGTATATTCCAAATAAGTTTTTTCATCAGGGAGTTAGAACTTGGAAGTCTTAAGAAATACCAAGGTTATAGTTAGTGGGTGATATAGAGTTATTCCAGTTGGATTTATCACAATAGCTGAGTGAGCTTCCAGTGTTTACCTTCTGGTATCATGTATAATCTCAGTGTCAGATGAAGAATATAGAAGGGAAACTTCCCAAACAGTGTTTGCCAAGTAGAAGGTGCACATTAATTATTCATTGGTTTGTTAATAATTTCTGTATTAATTAAGAAAATTCAGGCTTTTTGACAGGGCATGATTACCACCTGAATTAGGCCTCAAGTTCTGAGATTTTAATGACTAGTCATCACTGTAGAACCATGTAGATTTTGCTTGAAGCTGTAATCATTTGACTTTTACCCGTAGCTCTGGAAATGTCACTGTCTTCTTTTAAGGCATTTATATTTACAGTAGAAAGTTAAAGTTAATATTTAATAATTAAAATTAATATATAGATAATAGTGTGTTTGAGGCTCAGATATTCCATGTAAGTTACCAAGTGGTAACTGATCATGATTGTGCTTTTCACTATTGCCTTAAAAATTTTTTTAATTAAACTTTTTCTTTTGAGATAATTGTAGACTCACATGCAGTTGGAAGAAGTAATAAGAGATCCCTTATATCCTTTACAGTTTTCCCCAGTAGAAACATCTTGCAGAATTATAATATTACAACCATGATATTGACAGTTAAGATAGAGAACATTTCTTTTTTGTTTATTTGTTTATTTATTTATTTACTTTGGCTGCATTGGGTCTTCATTGCTGTGCGCGGGCTCTCTCTAGTTGCGGCTAGCGGGGGCTACTCTTCGTTGAGGTGCGCAGGCTTCTCATTGTGGTGGCTTCTCTTGTTGCGGAGCACGGGCACTAGGTGCGTGGGCTT
Source organism: Eschrichtius robustus (assembly GCF_028021215.1). Classification (NCBI taxonomy): domain Eukaryota; kingdom Metazoa; phylum Chordata; class Mammalia; order Artiodactyla; family Eschrichtiidae; genus Eschrichtius; species Eschrichtius robustus. The sequence continues at coordinate 26,300,695 of NC_090841.1, forward strand.
CAGTAGTTGTGTGTTTTACTAGATATGCCTAAGTATTTGGTTCTTTTTTTTGAGTGATTATAAATGGTATTATATGTTTAATTTTGGCATCCCCGTGTTTGTTGTTAGTATCTAGAAATACAGGGGTTTTTTTGTTTTGTTTTTAATGTTTGTCTTGTATTTATCTTCTGTTTGCCTTGTTGAACTCACTTACTGGTTCTAGGAGCTTTTTTTGGTAGATTCCTTGTGATTCCTTGTGATTTTCTGTGTAGACAATCATATCTTCAAATAGGGACAGTTTAATCTCTTGCAGCTCCTATACACTAACAACAAAAGATCAGAAAGAGAAATTACGGAAACAATTCCATTCACCATTTCAGCAAAAAGAATAAAATACCTAGGAATAAACCTACCTAAGGAGGTATTTCAAATAGGGACAGTTTAATTTCTTCCTTTCCAATATGTGTGCCCTTTATTTCCTTTTATTGGCTAGAACTTCCAGCACTATGTTGAATAAGATTGGTGAGAGTAGACACCGATGCCTTGTTCTCCATCTTAAGAGAAAAACCATTCAGTCTTTCATCATTAAGTATAATGTTAGCTGTAGGTTTTTGTAGATGCTTATCATCAAGTTAAGAAAGTTTTGCTCTATTTCTTTTTTTCTGAGATTTTTATCATGAATGGCTGTTGACTTGTCAAATACTTTTTCTGCAATATTTCTGCATGTGGTCAATACGATTAGGTGATTTTTTTCCTTTAATTTGTCAAAGTGGTGATTTTATATGATTAATATGATTGATTTCTACTGTTCTACTGTTGAACCAGCTTTGCATCCCTGGGATAAACCCCACTTGGTCATAGTGTATAACTCTTTTTATATATTACTCAATTCTATTTTCAAATACTTTAAGCATTTTTGTGTCTATATTTATGAGGCATGTTGGTCTACAGTATTCTTTTTTGGTGCTGTCTTTTTCTGGTTTTGGTATCAGGGTAATACGTCATAGAATGGATTGGGAAGTGCTCCATCCTCTTCTTTTTTGGGGGGAGGGTGTTTGTAGAATTAGTGTTGTCTTTAAAGATTCTGTAAACCAGTGAAGCCATCTAGGCCTTGATACTTCTTTCTTTGGGAGATCTTAAATTATGAATTTCATTATCCTAATAGCTTATAGGACTCTTCAGGTTGTCTATTTCATACTGAGTGACTTGTGGTAGTTTGTTTTTGAGGAATTGGTCCGTTTAAGTTGTTAGTGTTGGTAGGCGTCCCTTCAGCTTTGAAGGGAACTGCAGGGGTAATTTGTGTCTTTTCTCTCTTTTTTTTTCCTTTGTCTTGCTAGGGTTTGTCAATTTTATTGACTTTTTTTCCCCCAAAGAATCAGCTTTTTGTTGATCTTAAATTTTTCCTCCTATTTTTTTTGTTCTAAATTTCATTTATTTCTGCTTTTAATTATTTTCTTCCTATGCTTGCTTTGGGTTTATTTCGCTATTCTTTTTTTAATAGGTTCTTCGGATGTGAGCTTAGATTATTGATTTGACCCTTTTTCTTTTTTCTATTATATGTGTTTATGCTATAAATTTCCCTCTCAGAAGAATTTAGCTGTCTCCCACAAATTTTGATGTTACTTTTTCATTTTTATTCAGTTCAGTATATATTTTGATTTCACTTGAGACTTCTTATCCTAAGTATATATTCCACTTGAAAAGAATGTATATTCTACTCTTGTTGAATGGAGTGTTCTATAAGTGTCACTTAGATCCTGTTGATTGATATTCTTGTTGAGTTTTTTTATATTCTTGGTTGATTTTCTGTCTTACTGTTCTACTGATTGAGAGAGGGCCTTCAGCTATAATTGTGGATTTATTGATTTCACCTTTAAGTTCTGTCAGTTTTTGCTTCACATATTTTGCAGCTCTGTTGTTTGGTTCATATACATTTAGGATTGCTATATTTTCATGGTGGATTGTCCTTTTTATCATTATATAATGTCATTCTCTAGCTCTGGTAATTTTCTTTGCTTTAATGTTAATATAGCTGATTCTTATGTCTTTTGGTTAATTTTTGCATGATATATCTTGTTCCATCCTTTTACTTTCAACCTGCCTAAGTCGTTTTTTAAAAAAATTTTATTTTATTTTAAAAGTTTTATTGGAGTATAGTTGATTTACAGTGTTGTGTTAGTTTCAGGTGTACAGCAAAGTGATTCAGTTATACATATATACGTTCATTCTTTTTCAGATTTCTAAGTCATATTTAAAGTGAGTTTCTTTTAGACAGCATGTTGGGTCATGTTTTTTTAAATTTACTCTGCCAATCTCTTTTAATTGATGCATTTGGACCACTTAACATTTAATGTAATTATTGGTACATTAGGACTTACTTATGTCTACCATGTAAGTTTTCTGTTTGTTCTGTGTTTTTGTTTTTCCTGCCTTCCTATGGGTACTTGAACATTTTTTAGAATTTCACCTTGATTTATCTATAGTGTTTTGTAGTGTATCTTTGGTTGCTCTCGATTTTATATTAGCTATATTATACTTAGTTTATCATAGTCTACTGGTGTCATTTTTTTTTTTGACACTGAATGACATATAGAAACCTTACCTCCCTTTATGTCCTTTTACTTTTTCTCATTTATAATTTTCTTAAATATTTTTTCTATATATGTTTAGAAACCACATCATACAGTGTAATAATTTAGAAAACTTAAGAGGAAAAGCAAACTCTGTTGCGTTTACCTATATTGTGACCTTTCTTTCTTCCTTTCTGACTTTCAGGTTTCCATTTTTTGTTTCTTTTCTTCTTTTTTTCTTTTTAAATTCCTGAACACATTGTCTCCTCTCCTCTCATTTTTTAAAAAAATATTTATTTATTTATTCATTTTATTTTTGGCTGCATCAGGTCTTAGTTGCAGCACGCGGGATCCTCCGCTGTGGCTCGTGAGCTCCTTGTTGCGGCGCGTGGGCTTCTCTCTAGTTGTGCTCAGGCTCAGTAGTTGTGGTGCATGGGCTCTGTAGTTGAGGCATGCTGGCTCTCTAGTTGTGGCCCACATGCTCAGTAGTTGCGGCACACAGGCTTAGTTCCCTGACCAGGGATTGAACCCATGTTCCCTGCATTGGAAGGCAGATTCTTAACCACTGGACCACTAGGGAAGTCCCTCCTTCTGTTTGGAGAACTTCCTTCAGGCATTCTTTCAGGGTAGATCTGTCCATGACAGATTCTCTCTATTGACAAGGATTTCTTTGGGTTTATATTGGTTGGGATTTGCTCAGTTTCTTGTATCTGTAGGTTTATGTCTTTTGCCAAATTTGGGATCTTTTCATTCATTATATCATTGAGTACTTTTTCAGACCTACCTTCTTTGTTTTCTTCTTCCTGGAACCCGATGACACAGGTATTGGATATTTTGTTACAGTACTACACATTCCTGAGACTGTTCATTTTGTCTCTGTTTTGTCTCTGTCATTCAGATTGGGTGATTTATATTGTTCTGTTTTCTAGTTCACTGATTCTTTGCTCTATTCTCTCTATTCTGCTCTTGAGCCCTTTCACTGACCTTTTTATTTCAAGTGTATTTTTCAGTTATAAAACTTGCATTTGGTTCTTCTTTATGTCTCTGTTTCTTTACTGAGGTTTTCTATTTTTTTCATTTGTTTCAAGCTAGTTCATAATTCTTGTTGAAGCATTTTTACCCTGACTACTTTAAAAATGTGTCAGATAATTTTAACATCTCTTTCATCTCTGTGTTAGCATCTATTGATTGTCTTCTCTTTTTAAACATATAATCTGAAATCTTCCTGGTTCTTGGTGTTTTTCACCAGTGCCAAGTGATATTCAGTTGAAATCTGGACATTTTCATGTTATGAGACTCTGGATCTTATTTAAACCATCTGTCTTAGATAGCTTTCTCTGACAACCCCTCTGGCAAAGGAAGGGAAGTCACTACCTCACTATTGCCAGGTGGAGGTAGAAATCCAGGTACCCCACTGTACCTCCATTGACACCCCAGGGCATCTCCTTGTTACTGTTGGGAATAGGTAGGAGTTCCAGCTCCCCACGTGGTTTCCACTGACACAACAGGCAACAGAGGAGGCCGGTTTGTGATAGCATAGCATGGGTGGAAGTCTAGGCTCTTCATTCAGCCTTCACTGGCCTGGGTGGGGATGGGACCACAGTTTTTTACTGTGGTGTTTAGCTAGAGTGATTATTGTCTAAAAGTTTTCTGTCTTTCTGTTTGTCCATTGGCTAGAGAAATCAGACTTTCGTTGGGGCTTTTTTTGTTTGCACCCTTTGGCATTTCCAGCTTCTTCAGTTCCAGCTCTCAGAAAAAATAAGGCAAAAAGAAAACCCAAAGAACTCACCACCGTGTTGTTCCTTGGGTCCCAAGGTCCCTAGCTGATTTGTCTTCTTTTCACCTTTTAGAGTTGTCTTATATTTGTTATTTATATAACATACAAGGTTTTTAGTTGTACTTAGTGGGAAGACTAGGAAAAAGTACACTCACTTAATGCCTCCAAAAGGAGAAATCAGGGTTTTGTTAGTTTGTTTTGCCACGCTGTGCAGCTTGCAGGCTCTTAGTTCCCCCACCAGGGATTGAATGTGTGTCCCCTGCAGTGGATGCGTGGAGTCCTAACCACTGGACCGCCAGGGAATTCCCTGAAATCAGTTTCAGTGTTGACTTTTAAGAACTTGCTGGACAGAATAGTGTGTGAGATTTCAAAGTTATATTATAGAATCTGTGTCCATTTTCATACAGAAACTTGGCTAATTGTAACTGAACCATACGTATGCATAAAATAAGCTGTTTGGCAGCATTGACCTGGAACATACCAAGGGCTTGCTTCTGTCTTTGTGGGGGAATACAGGCATACCTTGGAGAACTGTGGGTTCAGTTCTAGACCACCATCATAAAGCAAATTTTGCAATAAAGTGAGTCACACTTTTTTGGTTTCTCAGTACATATGAAAGTTATGTTTACACTATGCTGTAGTCTACTGAGTGTGTAATAACATTATGTCTAAAAAATAATGCATGTACCTGAATTTAAAGATTCTTTATTGCTAAAATATGCTGACTTTATCTGAGTCTTCAGCAAGTCATAGTTTTTTGCAGTAGTAACATCAAAGATCACTGATCACACATCCCCATAACAAAGATAATAACAGTGAAAAGGTTTGAAATATAAGAGAGTTATCAAAATGTGACAGAGACATGAAGTGAGCACATGCTGTTGGAAGAATGACGTCAATAGATTCACTTGATGCAGGGTTGCCACAAATCTTCAATTTGCAAAAAATGCAGTATCTGCAAAGTGCAATAAAGTGAAGCACAATAAAACGAGGTCTGCCTGTACAAAGAAACAGACTCTATCTTATCTCTGATCTGTCAGTCTAATTGGGCAAAAAGACCAACGTATACAGAATAATCAGGGAAGTGGTCAGTTGCACTGCAGTCCATAAGAAGAAAGGGGAAAATAAATGTCATCAGCAAATATGATCGGATTATAAATTAAATCTGCTACCTTTAGTTCTCTTAGGAGTAGTTATTATATAAACTTGTCCCATTTTATTCAGTATTTTATTTGCAGCCTACTGTGTGCCAGGCCACTGCACTTAGATCTAGGATATAAGTATTGGTAAAATATGTTTCTTTCCTTTTAGAAACTCTCAGCTTTAGTTTGGAGCCACGGGTGGGAAGCAGGTATGAGAAGGCAGATTCGTAAAATTTTATCAGTGCAGTGTCATAGACAAGTCCTACAAGAGTAGCTAGAGTGCTGACTAGGGTCAAAGAAGGCCACAGAGAGATGGTGACGTGTCATGTTTGGAGGATAACTAAAGACATAAAAAGAACCGGGACAGAGAAGAGCATTCCGTGCAAAGGAACCCCCAGAAAGGAGCTTGGTAGAGAGTGTGGGGCATTGGGATTATTTTGAGGCTCCAGTGTAATGGTAGCATATGTAACTTTATACATTCACCAGTAACATAGCTGATTATTTTTAAATGTTTAGATTTTAACAATTTTCTGTTCTTTGCTGTGATCCAAATCAGTGAATTTTTATTGCATTAACAGTTACACAGAGCTTTATTTTTTAAATGTATTTATGAATATGCTAGGTTTGTTGGTAGGTGTTATGTTCATTGGGTAGTAAATAGATGACCAGTGCTTTACTGAGACACTAACTTTATGTGTCTGTGTGTGTATGTACCTTGATTTAAAAATAATTCCAGCATACACTTGTGTATATTTGACATAGAGAGAACATTAAGAAGAGGCTCTTAAAGTTCTGTCCAACTAGAAAGAGTTTACTTTGCAAAGTCTTTACTGTGCTCAGCAAAAGAGATTACATTATCGTTTTCTTTGGGAGCCAATTTCATTGCGTTGGCCAAGAAGTTCGTTCGGTTTCCCCAGTAAGATGGCTCTAGTAGTGTTTAGTTGTCTTTAACTTCACTTGAAACAATTTTGTTAGATTGTATTGTGACAGCTGTCACATCAGGGTGCATTTTTTAAAAACTTATCAAAATGAGTGAATTTTTGTGTAGCCATTTTAATATTGAAGATGGAAGGAAAAAAGCAACATTTTCTGCATATTATGCTTTATTATTTCAAGAAAGGTAAAAACGCAACTGAAACGCAAAAATAGATCTGTGCAGTGTATGGAGAAGGTGCTGTGACTGATCAGAAGTGGTTTGTGAAGGTTCGTACTGGAGCTTTCTCACTGGACGATGGATGCTCCACGGTCGGGTAGACCAGGTGAAGTTGACAGCGATCAAATCGAGACATTGACTGAGAACAGTCAGTGTTACACCACGCGGGAGATAGCCGACATACTCAAAATATGCAAATCAAGCGTTGAAAGTCATCTGCACCAGCTTGGTTATGTGAATCGCTTTGATGTTTGGGTTCCACAGAAGTTAAGTGAAAAAAACCTTCTTGACTGTATTTCCGCATGTGGTTCTCTACTTAAACGTAATGAAAACGTTCCGTTTTTAAAACAAATTGTGACGGGCGATGAAAAGTGGATGCTGTACAATAATATGGAACAGAAGGGATCATGGGGCAAGCTAAATGAACCGCCACCAACCACACCAAAGGCCGGTCTTCATCCAAAGAAGGTGATATTGTGTTATATGATGGGATTGGAAGGGAGTCCTCTATTATGAGCTACTTTTGGAAAAGCAAAACAATTAATTCCAACAAGTACTGCTCCCAGTTAGACCAACTGAAAGCAGCACTTACTGAAAAGCGTTCAGAATTAGTCAACAGAAAATGCATAATCTTCCATCAGGATAACACCAGACCACATGTTTCTTTGATGACCAGGGAAAAAACTGTTAACAGCTTGGCTGAGAAGTTCTCATTCATCCACTGTATTCACCAGATTATTGTACCTTTGGATTTCCATGTATTTCGGTCTTTACAGAATTCTCCTAATGGAAAAATTTCAATTCCCTGGAAGACTGCAAAAGGCACCTGGAACAGTTGTTTGCTCAAAAAGATAAGTTTTGGGAAGATGGAATTATGAGGTTGCCTGAAAAATGGCAGAAGTAGGGGAACAAAATGGTGAATACTTTGTTCAATAAAGTTCTTGGTGAAAATGAAAAATGTGTCTTTTATTTTTACTTTAAAACTGAAGGAACTTTTTGGCCAACCCAATTTTTCATCTGAAGGTAGTTTTTCCACATATACCTCTATGCTGATTAGCAGGGAGACATGGTGCTTTATATGGCAGTGTATGTGGACATGGTCCTCCTACCTAACTAGAGTTTCCTTTTCAGATTTTTACATGATATGGTAACTTATCTGGAAAGCCTAAGGTTAAACCAGAATATTGTCTTTTGTGTATATTGAGCCAAACATAGCTTATATTTGGGACTCTATGCTTGGAATGTTTTTAGAAAAATGTTCTGTTTTGATTATATGGGCCAATAATTAATCTATTTTTATTTTTTATTGCAGATGGAGTCTGGTGGTACAGTTTTGAGTACCAACTGGTCTGATGTAGGTAAAAGGAAAGTTGAAATCAATCCTCCTGATGATATGGAATGGAAAAAATACTAAATAAATTAATTTGCTATCACTGTATTGCATATATTCAGCTAACGCCCATTGTGTATTAATACTGCATTCTTGAATTTTGAACACTGAGTACATCTTTTTAAAGGATTATACCTCTTTACCTCTTTGTGCTTTAGAAATTATTTTCCTTCAAGTGTTCTAAGAGTCTAATGAATGAAGGTCATGTTTTATCACTTTTGTCCTTAAGGACTTCAGATATGCTGAAATGGAATGAAGTATCATTTGCTACTAGATAGATTAATTCTACCTAGTTGTGGGAGTGGAGAAATTGTTAATGGGATATCTTGGATTATTGCCTTATTTTTGATGCAGTATTCTGTTAATAATTTATTAGACGTGACAACTTTGGGTGAGCATAGATTTCTCAATTTCAGTGTTATATTGTTTGCTTTTAAAAACTGCTTTTGAATGGAGTTGTAAATACAATTTTTCTATGAAGAAGTTTGGTTTATTTACCTTTTTCTTAAGTTTTTAATGAAAACTTTGAGAAATTATTTATCACGGGGGATTCCCATTTGATTATTTTTATGGGAAGTATTTGTAATTGCACTGAGAATTTTGGTCCTTACCCTTCAAATTCCTGTATAAAACATTGACACCTGAGTTTATCATGCTGCCAATTTAACTGTACTGAAGGCTAATCTGTGAAGCGGGGGTCAAACAGTAATTTAGGAGAGCCCGGCTCCACTTCTTGCTGCTTTTGCCACAGCAGGATTCCTGAAATTACAAGACTGGTGGTTTGGTTTGGCTTTTTTTCTTCTTTTTATCTTCATTAGAAAATCTCTCTTCTTATAGCCCCATGATTACTTTGCTTTTGGTGGTTTAGGGCAGCTACTGAGAGAGTAATATGTATACATTTAGTATCTATTCTGTTTATAGAATAAATAGATACCATGGGAATACAAAAACTAAAAGACATGATCGTTGACTTCAAAGACTTTATAATCTAGCAGAGAGAGAAAATTAACATTCAGGAAGGAATTATGAATGGTTGAATGGTGAACTTATTAAAAATACAGTTTTGAGATAGAAAAAATATCTATCTGTGATTAAATGTTCTGTGATTAAAACTGTTGATAGTCTAAGCTGTTACAAAGCAAAGGCCATGGATGACCTGTAGGTCTGATTCCTTTTCTCATTGTAATTTCGGAACCATAGAGGGTGGTGTCTATTAGGTCTCACTAACATTTTGTGGCAAGGAAGTACTCTATACCCTCATAGCTGAGGATAGGGTAAATGGGAGGCAAATTAGCCGCCGTCTCCAAAAAGAGTGGGAATTCAGCCTCTTCCTTCTAGTCATTTGACATGTGTAGGGGAGTTCATAAGGAAAAAGTGGTGGGGTGGTACCAGACCATGCCCAGACTTGCTGTTACTGCTTGTTTATGCATGTAGGGTCTTTCCCTTGTCCTTCTGCCCACTTAGGGTTACAGGCTACTTTTTTTGATGTTGAACACTGAAGGAAAAGGCAAAATTAAGTTTTTGCATGTATGGATTTCTAAAATTTTCTCCTTAGGAAACAAGGTAGTGATTATGTTAAGTTTTCTCAGTACCATTAGTCCCCAGGGGTAAGGAGGCTCTTGCTACAGAGATGGTAAGTCAGTGGCATACCCCAGAGACAAGACTCCTGGCTCTAGCAAGTCTCTGCCACCCACTAGCTTTAAAATCTTTAACAGGTTTACAGCCTTCCTATGTTTTATTAGTTCCTTTATCTGAAAATCCATAGGGTCTTAAAGTTTAATTAAAAGTCCATGATTCTAAATAAGGAAGCATTTTTGCCTCTTAAAAGCAACTTTTTTCTTTCTTAGGAATGACACTATTATAATAGAAGTTGGGTTTTTTTAAAAGGTTCTAGTACTAGTTTTGCTTTTATTTTAAAGGATACACTGTCTAAAGTGTGTTTATCTGTTGGCTAGATTTGCTTAAGGATGTGGGATTCAGGATTTTGCTGAGCCAAATGGAGTTCCTAATATACATGACTATGTTATATTACAGTGTTACCTTGTCTAAATACAATAGGTTTATGGGTAAAGAAGGGAATTTTGAGAAGTAGGTTAGACTGCTTGCCCTGAAGTACCACTCTAAAGTACTGCTTCTCTTTCACCATTCTAGACAATGAAAAATTGTAAGACTCCAGAAAGTTAAAAAACTTCATTTTGAGCCTTTATCTTTATTCTCTGCTATCGCAGCTTGGCTATTAATTGGTCCCACTTTCTTTCTAGACTCCATTTCCTCCCTCCCTCCCTCCTTCCCTCCTTCCCTCCTTCCCTCCTTCCCTCCTTCCCTCCTTCCCTCCCTCCCTCCTTCCCTCCTTCCCTCCCTCCTTCCCCCCTTCTCCCACATGGCTTTCAGGATCTCAGTTCCCCCACCAGGGATTGAACCCAGGCCATGGCAGTGAAAGCCCAGAATCCTAACCACTAGGCCACCAGGGAACTCCCTAGACTCCCATTTTCAGTTCTCAAATCTTGGTTCTCTTTGTGCTCTAGTTACCCTTTTGTTTCTTTAGAATGTACATTTTTCTCTTGGTATTTATTTTCCTTTTTGAGGTTCAGTCTTAGAATACATTTTTTTCTATCTTTATATGGAATGGAAGAAAAGGATGGTTTGCACTAATAACTACAGTTGTCCCGCAGCCTGTCCCCACCCCCAGCATTTCCATTCCTTCGATTTGAGATATTCACTAACTGCAGAACATTGAATTGTTATTGTCTCCTTGAGTCTGGAAAAATTTTATTTTCTTAGCAGGCTAACTGTATAGGACAGGGAGAAAATAATTGACCTGTCCTAGATAAATTTTTTAGATAAATTTCAAATAAACATTTAAAATGAAGCTATGGGCTTCCCTCGTGGCGCAGTGGTTAAGAATCCACCTGCCAATGCAGGGGACATGGGTTCGAGCCCTGGTCCGGGAAGATCCCACATGCCGCAGAGCAACTAAGCCCTTGCATCACAACTACTGAGCCTCTGCTCTAGAGCCCGCGAGCCACAACTACTGAAGCCCACACACCTAGAGCCCACGCTCTGCAACAAGAGAAGCCACCGCAATGAGAAGCCTGCGCACCGTAATGAAGAGTAGCCCCTGCTCACCACAAATAGAGAAAGCCTGCACGCAGCAACCAAGACCCAGCGCAGCCAAAAATAAATTAATTAAAAATAAATAAAATGAAGCTATGTCACTATGCTTTTATGAATAGTTTCGATAGACATTTTAATTTAGTTCACTACTGAAATGTGTTTTGGCTGTCCTTTCCCATTTTACCTTCCTTTTCTCCTTCCCCAATTAAATACATATCAGATTTAGGTCGTTGATCAGAGAAATACATCAGTGACCCAGAGCAGTATTGCCTATTAATTGACCATCTGATCTGCTTAGTGCACTTTAATTTTATTGGGGTCTTCGTTGTCCAGGTTAGTGTGCATGTCTGACTTGTAGCTATTACTGATATTTCCAGAAATAGGTAGAACTTTTCTGGGTGTTATGTGGTGTTTGTTACTAGAGCCACTTTTTTTTTTGTAACCAGCTAGTTGTAAAGTTTACCTTTACACTCTTACCTGCTATTTTAGCCCCATATTTTAGCATCCATAACAGAATATGGATATCTGTTATCTCTGCCTTGGAGGAACCAAGGAGAGGAAATAATAAAAGCTAAAAGGACAAAATAATGGTTTCTGTGCCAGGAAGAGTCATGTGTAGTTTTAAATAAGGGGGACCGTCAACATTGATCTGGTTTCTTTTGTCTCCAACTATGCATATTCTATTGTAAAACCATTTTACACATATCAAGAGGTTTTATTTTGGAAACATTGGGTACTTGTGGTTAAATTGGAGATACTGCTTTACTCAAAAGTGTTACTATTTGGGGCCACCTTTGTGATTTGCTTCTGAAATTAATTTAACTCTTAGCCTCTCTTCCTACCTCAGTAAACTTATCCCCCAAATCAGCTAAAATCATACACATTGCTAGCCCATGCGGGCAATAACAGTGATAACTATTCTGTACTAGTGCTTTTTATGGGCCAGGTGTGCTTTATATGTACTACCTCGTTTATAACAGCCTTGTGAGGTAGTGATAGCATCCTGTCATTTCAGATCAGAAAAATGAGGCCCAAGTTAAGTTCTTTGCCTAGTTCAGTCCACTGATAAGTGATGGACCTGGGATTTGAACCGAGGCCTGTCAGAATTCAGTTCCCATGCTTTTAACAACTGAATGAATTGGGTGGACGAGTGATTTTTATTAATTTATCAGCTGTCTCACAATGAAGCAGAGGATGTGCAAGTTGAAGTTTTTAATTCTTGTACATGAGCTGGGAAGTACATTTCTTAAAGATCAGAATATTATCATCAGTTTCATAAGTAGGAAAGCTTATTAGGAGTCCAGATCTCTTGCCTCTTGTAAAGGTAATACAAGCAAGTAGTCTTGACTTGTATTGAAGGTTTTGTTTTTCTCAAATGCAGATAATTACAGAGAAACAAGATACGCTTAGAACTGTTACAGGTGAAAGAAGACTGGCACATCATCCTGATCAAATTCTTGTTCTTTAAACTTGGGAGCTCTCATACTAGTTTTCCTTGTTCAAATGCTAAAATTGTTTCAAGGTTTTTTTTTTTTCCTATCTAGATATGTGTATTAGGATCAGTGTATCACTGATTTCTTCAATAAAATTGGAATGATTCAGGTTTAGTCCCTTTGTTCCAATCATGTTAGCACTTTATATACTGAATTTTGCCTTGTCTGGAGTCTTCTAAATGTTACCTTTGCTGTGCCTTCAGATTTGATTTTTTAATTATTGAGACTTCTCATACATATGTCGTTGACTTTATTTTCTCTTATAGGATTCAGTTATACAAAAGATGTTTCAAAAACAGTACTGTTGGCCCAAAAGCAATTTTTACTTATCAAAAAGGAGTAAGGAAGATAATCTTCAATGGTTGTATATGGGCTTTTAAAAACCATGCTCTACAGTGTAACTACAAAAGCTCTAAATAATAGTAAACTGTTACACATACTATGTGCTTGATGCTCTGTTAAGTGCATTAAAAGGCAATATTGCATACTAGTTAAATGCATGGACTCTGAAGACAGCCTGCTTGAGATCAATCCTGGCTACACCGCTTACCAGCTGTGTGACAGTGGGCAGGTACTTAATGTCTCTGTGCCTCAGTTTTCCTATCTAAATTGGGCTAATATACCCACCTCATGGACTTATATGAGTTGAATGTGTTAATAAAATTCTACAATTATTTATCCTAATCCAGAGGTCTCTAAAAACTAGATTTGTGCATGTTTGTGTGACTCAGTGGTTAAAAAAAACAAAAACCTGTCCTAAACTTGCAATTTGAATAGTCATATATTTTGCTGCAGAAATATTTGTTTAATAACAGTGCTACCACAGATCCTGCTGAGGTTATTAAAAAATCAATAGTATATCTGTACTGCATTCTAAAATTCAAAATCCTGAATTCAGAAACACATCTGGCTCCAAAGTTTTTGAATAGAGTTACGTGTACCTGTATCTGTAAAGTGCAGAGAGCAGTGCTTAATGTATATGCATTTAGGCTGAGAGGTTTAAATAGTGTAGAAAGCCTTTTTGTTCTAAGTCCTTCAAGATTCAGGATTCTGTCTGAGGAAGGTATATCAGCTGCTTAAAAATCATTAGTATAATTAAAAAAAAATTACAGTGAGAGCATAAAAGTTCGCAGAAAAGCTTTTATTTTGAATGAGTAGTTATTTTAATTTACGTAAGCAGAGCTTAAATATGCAAGTATTGTCAGCAGTACTTTAAAAAGAATCATAAATTAGGAACTTCCCTGGTGGCACAGTGGTTAAGAATCCACCTGCCAATGCAGGGGACACGGGTTCGAGCCCTGGTCCGAGAAGATCCCACATGCTGCAGAGCAGCTAAGCCTGTGCGCCACAACTACTGAGCCTGTGCTCTAGAGCCTGTGTGCCACAACTACTGAAGCCCGCGCGCCGCAACGAAGAGTAGCCCCTACTCGCTGCATCTAGAGAGAGCCCGCGAGCAGCAACGAAGACCTAACGCAGGCATAAAATAAATAAATAAATAATTTTTAAAAAAGGAATCATAAAGTATAGTGGTGCCAGAACACACAAACTATATGTAGAATGTTAAGGGACTTCCTTTCAGAAGTTCTTTGATTTTAATTCCATTTTAATTTAAATTCAAGACAGTAAAACTATTAGGGCTTATAAAAACAAGTCGCAAAATCACGCCACTTGTAAACCACAGGTTCTGTCCTGTTATTTCCATCAGTGTAGAGAAACTGATAGTTGTTTTTTTGCAAGAGTTAGTTCATCAGTCTATTCCCTCTCTACCCTGCTCCCTGCCCCTCAAACAATCAGTGGGGAGCAAAAAGTATGTGCAGTCCTTTGTATATAGACACTAGAACTATAGACTCAAGTTTGGGGGTCTTCTCTCCCAACTACCACTTTTTGTCACTCATTTGGACTCTAACATTGACCTTTTCTGTGACCTAATTGACTACAAATGAACACTTTCCTAAGTTAGCTAGCTTAACTTAGTGCCTGTGAAATATGCTAAGAAATTGAATGTATTTCCTTGGAATTACTACTTACTATTTTGCTATTTATTAGTTGCAAAATGATCAGTTTATTTCGACTACCACAGAGGTAATTGTTTCATAGCAGAAAGGACACTAACACGTGAATTTGGAATCTTAAAATCCCAGTTTTGGTATGTTAATAATGGTGTGTTTTGAGGACAAGTGACTTAACCCTTCTGAACTTATTTTTCTCATCTCTAACACTAGATGATAATTACCTGTCAGGATTGTGAGGACTTAACTAAGTCCTGACTCAGAAGTATGTGACCAATAATTGTCACTTAAGTATAAAGTCCTTGATTTTTTTTCTCAGTGCTGGTGAGTAGTAGAATTCCTAAAAGTAAGGTAACAAATCTGACTTTTAGCTGCTATTCAAGGGCAGCCTCAGCCGTTTTTTTAGCTGTATCTGTCACTGCTTCACTGTGTACCTAAGCTCCAGGCACACAGGAATAGTCTATTTAGGGGTTTGCATACTTTTTTTGTAAAGGGCCATATAATGAATATTTTAGGCTTTGTGTGGCACATAAAGACTCTATTGCATGTTCTTGTTTTTAGTTTGCAGACCTCTGCTCTGTCTGAATATCCCATGTATTTTTATTCCTTCTTCCATCTGACCTGGAAAGCTTCAATTTCCTATTGATGTGTCAAAACTAAGTTAATTATGCCATCTCCAGGAAAGCTGTTTAATCTTGTTCTACTCTGTCAATGACTGGCTTTGTAGCAGTTGGATTGGGTTATTTGCTTATGGTTGAGGCACCCATTAGATCCTTTGATAGAATCAAACCAAAACCACGGTGTCCTGTGAGCATGTTTGAGAGTTTCATCTGTTCATTATCAAGTCACTACAGTTGACTCATTTCTTCCCGCGTGACTGAGCTGCTTTGGGGAGGGTTGGGGCGGGGGCTGGCTTTGAACTTTGTACCTGCAGTACCTGGTGCATGGAGAATAAGCTTTCAGAGTTTGGTAGATGGTCTTAACGCTGCACAGAGGAATGCCCTTATTTTCTTCTCTTCATTCTTTTAAGTGTCCTCAGTTAGAATACTCTTGTTAAATCCCCCCTTCCATCCCCTCCACAGGAGTTCATTTCCACTCCAGCTGTGTTGTGGTGGAGGTGCCTTGTTGATGCATCTGTTAAGGCAACGCTCAGAGTTTCACCGATTTTAGGGTTAGTTGTAAGGTGTCTGTTTTACCCTGTGTGTCCTACTTCATTACGTTGTTATTTACTTATTTTTGGATCTTTGATGCCGAGTACAGTGCCTTTCACATAGTAGATATTCAAGTATTGAAACTGTTGTTGCACACTAAACTAAAGAATTAATTTTAAAAACTACTTTGTTTATAATATGTGCCCTTGAAATTATTTATTCATCAATATAGATAGAATAGTAATTTAAAAATAGATATTTAACCCCTGGTCATGAGAGCTAAATATAATTTGTTCTTCAGTTATCTACACCACTAGAGGGAATAGCAATTACGTAACTAATCAAAAGCCATGTGATACGTATTTTTTTGTGTTGCCATTTAATTTTCAGATTCTTTTTATTCCCCCCGATTGTTTTAAAACCAAAATATATGTGTTTCCTTAAAGAAAGGACTGAAATTTACTTTCTAATTAGGTTAGTCATCCTTTGAGAAGAAATTTTGAGCCCAAGAAACTTGGGTAAAGGAGGCCAGAGTTTTACAAACCCCTGAATTGGTTTGGGCATATGCACAGGTCTGGAAACTAAGAGTGAGTTGAGCAATTTCATTTATAAGCATACCAACTTCTAGAGGCAAAAATTTGGACTGCTTACTAGTACATTTTTTTTCTGGAAAACCCCCAAAGAGATTCTGAGCTACTGAATACCACATGAACCTCTTTGGTAAGGGTTACGTACTTTATTTTTTTAACAATATTAATACCTTTGCCGTCTTTCAAAAGCCATATACTTTTTTTCTTGGATTGGGTTTTCACTTTAATTTTGGTAATAGAATAATATATAGAATAATATAGGTAAGTGACAAATACATGTTCATGGTATCATACCCATTCGTTCATTCATCAACGTTGAGTGCAAGGTATGTGCCAGACACTGTTCTGGACACTAGGGATACACGGGTGAACAGATTCCCTGCATTTATGAAGCCCAACTTACGGGGGAGATAAGCAGAATGTATGTTAAATGACGTTAAGTGCTAAGGGAGAAAACTGCACGTGCGAAGAGGCCCGTAGGTGGTTGAAATTTGAGATAGGAGACCAGTTGAGAACTCAGTGAGCGGACCTGAACTCAGTACAGACTGGAAGGGAGCAGAGGGAGTGGTGCAGGTTCCTGAGAAGGAGCATTGCCAAAAGCAGGTGCAGCAGATGTGCAGGTCTCAGTGTGTGTGCGGGACTCCAGGGAGGCTGTGGGTCTGGGGCCGGGCTGGTGAGCGTTGGGATTGAGTGAGTGGAGGCAATGGGGGCCTCAGTCACGTAGGGCCTTGCAGGTGGTAGAGGTGACGTGATGGTAGCCAGTGCCAGGGCTTGCCCCAGCTTAATGTGGAATCCTGTTGTCCTCAGTGCTGTCAGAATTTTACTGGTTATCGTTCTTTTTAAAAATGTTCTGATTTTTATCAAGTGTATATACAGTCGAATCAAATTCAGTTTATAAATCTAGCAGGGATTGCGGTGGAGTTTTGCTCTGAACACCTGATGGTATTGACGTGAATGAATTTGAGTTATGGTATATGACTTGGTGGGTATATGCGAAGGCCTCGGGTTCAGTACTTCCTTGAAATATTTATTTCTGTTCTTTTAACACATTAAATTACAGATAATGTCACATTTTAGTGTAATCTGTGTTTAGCAAAGCTGTTTCCTGTTCTGCAATATAGGTATGGTTACAGCATACTAGATGCTGAGACAAAATTGGATTAATTAGAATGATTGGTTGTGAACAGGGACTTAATGAGTGTGGCATAGGATTTTATGTTTAATAGAATTGTCAAAATCAGATCAGCAGGCATGTTCTTATGGGCCGTCTGCCAAGACTGGAAGTCACTTTGGTACCTGTACTCCCTTAAACGTGTATTTGCATTCCATTCCTTGTCAACGTGAGACAAAACAAAGAAAAATAAAATCAGAATTTTAGAGCTGGAATGAATCTTAAGTACTGTTTGGTTTTACAAATGCATTTTTTCCCAGAGCACTCTCATACACTTTTTTCTTCATAAGAGTTCTTTAACTCACACAGATAGTTAGTTGGTGATAGAATCAGAATTTAACTTGGATAAAACTTAAATTATTTACCCCAGTCTTGTACTGATCTTCTGACAGTTGTCCCAAGTATCAGGCAACTAAAAATTCCAGCATTGGGAAGATATTCTGTATAAGATAGTGGTTCTCAAGCTTGAGGGTGAGTGACCCTCACCTGGGAAGCTTGTTTTTTTAAAAATGTAGGCTTTCTCTGTTTCCTTCCTGAGATTTTGAATCAGTAGGTTTGCGATAGGGCCCAGTAAATCTGTGTTTATCATGACCTGGTGACTTTGAAGTATGTGACCTGGGACCTTGCCCTTAAAAAAATGATTTCGCGGAGTAAAGGTGAGAGAGAATTAAAAAGTGAGGTTATTGGCGCTAATCATCTCTGATGTCTTATTTCTGAAAAATTTTAGAAAAAAGTAAAAAGCTACTTGAGATCTTGTTCTTTTGAAGAACTTGTTTCCCTCTTACATAGATGTAAAGGCAGAGGAGAAATGCTTAATGATTATTTTTGTTCCTCTGTCATCAGAACCTTAGGGTCATCATGATACAAGTCATTGAATCCATATAACCACATGGTACACCACATGATGAAAGAAAATCTTTTTCAGTGAAAGTGAAACAAATTGAGACTATGTGGACAAGATGCTAGTTTATCATTGCTGAGATATTACTAAAACTGAGCAGAGAATATTAGAATAGTCAATATTCATGGAGTATCTATAGAATATGATAGTACTGATTGATAATAAGGCACTATTTCTTTAGTGACTGGAATATTCTCAGATGTTGCCTGATTACACCTAGGTGCTAAGTGAATTAAAAATTATGGTGGTGCTGGTGGATTAAGTCGAGTAGAATATGTTAGGGAGATCTTTCTGGAGTGGAGATCTTTTTCACTATGTAGTTGTATAGTTACCTTAGTAACTAATAGGCAGGAATATGGTTTTAATTGAAAAGAAACCACTTGCCTTTAAAAGCATAATGTCCTAGATGAATGGATAAAGAAGATGTGGCACATATATACAATGGAATATTACTCAGCCATAAAAAGAAACGAAATTGATTTATTTGTAGTGAGGTGGATGGACCGAGAGTCTGTCATACAGAGTGAAGTAAGTCAGAAAAAGAAAAACAAATACCGTATGCTAACACATATATATGGAATCTTTAAAAAAAAAAAAAAAAAAAAAGGTTCTGAAAAACCTAGGGGGCAGGACAGGAATAAAGATGCAGACGTAGAGAATGGACTTGAGGACACGGGGAGGGGAAAGGGTAAGCTGGGACGAAGTGAGAGAGTGGCATGGACATATAAACACTACCAAATGTAAAATTGATAGCTAGTGGGAAGCGGCCATATAGCACAGGGAGATCAGCTCAGTGCTTTGTGACCACCTGGAGGGGTGGGACAGGGAGGGTGGAGGGAGAAGACACAAGAGGGAGGAGATATGGGGATGTATGTATATGGTATAGCTGATTCACTTTGTTATAAAGCAGAAACTAACACACCATCGTAAAGCAATTATACTCCAATAAAGATGTTAAAAAAAAAAAACACACATAAAAGCATAATGTCCTGCTAAGAGAAAATTTATGCTTGGTAAGTTTATTCCAGGTCTTTGACTGTGTCAGTGTAAAGTAAATTTATTATAAAAAGATGGATAATAGTCTAGGTTAATGGAATATAGGCAGTTGAAAAGAAAATTTTTAGTAATTAAATAATCCACACCTTTGAAAGGCTGAAGAACAGGAAGCTAAAGAAATCATGTTTAAAAACAAAATGTATTGCAAGTAAATTTGCAAATACAATGCTAGGTTTCAGAAAAAAGTGTATAGAGGTTATTTCTTCCAAACTATCTCATTGCTATTAAAATTTTTGTAGCCATGTTACAGATGAGAAAAAGGAGATTGATTCAATTACAGAAATTTGATATGAAGAGAATATTTGTAAAGGAAAAGGCACAAAGAGAACAGGGATATGACATATAACATCTGTAAAGTTATTAGCTCATTTGTTTAAAGGAACTTAAATCGTTTTTAATAATTTGGTGTTTTAACATAGTGATTTATTTATAGCTTTGTAGGTATACTGTTTCCAGTCCCATTACTTACCTTTATCACTCTATGGTGATAACATAGACCCTAATGAAGACTGACGCCTGTGTATTTGATTTAAAAACTATTAAGACATGGTAAAGGTTCAGTAAGCCAAACACCTTAGCAAATATTTGCTAGGTTCGGTTATACACGCATAAATGTATATATAGATGTACTTACCTTTACACAGTAAGTACCCCAAAACTGTATGTAAATTGATTACTTTTGAGTGTAAGCAGTTTAAATAAAACCTGTGGTTGAGTCCCTATATTGTTAAAGGTCAGTCAATACTAACTTAGTTTTGTAAATTTGATTCTAACATACTGGGCTTTTCAAAGTGAAACCTGTATATGCATATAAAATATGAGCATGCATATATGTACCAAAACCCTTAAAAGGAATTCAGCTTTCTTTTATAAACACCAAAACTCACTCTGCCTGTAAAATGTTTTTGCTAAAGTTTGCATCACTGACTCTCAAATTTGCACCTTTCTGTCTGCATACACTACTAGGACTGTCTGTGCATGTAGATTTTTGTCAGCTCCCTCCTTCCCCCTCAATAAATCCGTTAACTTAAAAAAAATGTCACACTTCTATAGAATAAATGTTCATAAAACAAATTAGCATATTCAGCTTATACAGAAATAAAAATTAAATTATTCCATTCACACAAGGAATTTCTACTTTGTAAAAATGTAGCTTGTATTTTGGAGTGTAATAAAATCTGATGTAAGGACAGCTGTTGAGTGGGTTAAGTGATTATTCTGAATATATTTACTTTTTTAGTGTCAACAATTATTTGAGGTGATGGTGGGAAGGAGTTATAAGGATGAAGTTAAACAAGTTTTTAACGTTGCAATGGAAGTTTGTTCCATGAGATATGTTAATGTAATATAGAACACTTAATGAAGCCCAGCAATACCATTTCTTCATTTTCTCTCTGTGCTGACACAGCAGCATCTATCACATCCAAGACTACTGAGTCAAACTAGGACCGTAGGACCTTGAAAATGAACCTGTGATGTCCATTAGGATTGGTTTATATCACCACTGAGAATTAATTAAAGGACAAGTCAAGATTCAGCACAGCAAACTGGGCAGCATTTGCAGCTTTTGGACTGGCCTGGTTAGAGGTTATTTAGGGATTAGTACCAATTTGCAAAAAGTTTGTATTCAGCAGTGTTGTCTCTTCCGTAAAGTACATTCTTCCTTTGTACACTTGATTCTTCCCTTTCAAAGTAGACCTTTAGTTTTCTTCATTGAACACAATTTGAGTCTCTTTTGTCATTCCTATGCTTAATCCAACCTTGAGTTTCCCCTCTGCCCTTAAAACATCCATTTTCTTTCATGTTACGTTGACTTCCTTGGGTATTGAGTGACTTTTCATAACAGCATAATTCCATTCTTTGTTAAGTAAGTAAATACACCTGTGTTTCATTTAATTGTGGTGCTTTAAAAAGGAAACACCTTTTCAAGAGGCAGCCTTCCTTCCCTATGACACGCTCTCCTCCTTGCTAAGTCTGGCATCTCTTCAGTTATCACATGGAAAGCTACCAAGGGGATCCAGCTAAAATGGAAACTTAACCAGCCTCCTCCTTGCCCGAAACCTTTCATTGGTTTCCTATTCCTTATCCCAAAATAAATTCAATTAACATGCAGTATGAGTAAGATACAGCTCTTGCCTACATTTCCATCTCTTTTTTTTTTTTTTTTTTGGCCACACCTCGCGGCATGCGGGATCTTCCCGACCAGGAATCGAACCTATGCCCCGTGCAGTGGAAGCGAGGATTCTTAGCCACTGGACCACCAGGGAAGTCCTACATTTCCATCTTGATATTTTTCTACCTCAGCCTGAATGCTCTGTTTCCCTGCTTGTACCATACAGCCTCACCTCTACTTGACCTATTCCCTCTGCCTGGAATGCCCTTCCTTTCACCACCCGGCTAACTCCTGCTCATCCTTGAGTACCCATTGAAGGCATTCTTTCTCCAAGAAGCCCAATGCTCCCATCTTTATCAAGGCCTTTGGTGTACCGAATCCCAATTAGCTGTTCTCTCATTAGACCACAAGCTCTTCTGGGGTGGGATCACTGACTCGATCTTTTTTTTTCCTTTTATTTCCAGATCCAAGTACATACAGGTTGCTGGGTAGTGAGGTGGGAGATGGTGTGCAGAACCATTGGCACTTATTTGCTTAGTTAATAGAGTGACAACCATTTTGAAAACTCAACGTGTAAAATTTGTAACTGTAGGAAGTTGCTGCTGCCTGAACAGTGTGATCATTACATATAATTCAATGTGTATCTTTCCTTCATCCCTTTTTTCTCCAAAGACTAGCTTGCTGTACATTCCATTAAATGCAGGTATATGAGTGTTCATCTGATAACCAAGTTTTAAAAATTCTGTATGACTTTACAGATTTAAATTGCCAACACTAGATATACAGTAGTATGGTGTATATAGACTATGGGACTGTCATGGTATCAAGACCTTTCATCTCTGAATCTTTGTGTTGTCTTGGAAAACTTTTATTTTCCTTAGGAAAGTTCTTAAACTATGAGAGTCAAAACTAAGTATCAAAAACATGAAATACCTGCTCATCTTCCTGATCTAATATTTTAATTTTTAAAGACAGTCCTTGTTCCTGAGATTCTTTATGTCATTATAGATAAGTAAGCCATTCCTCCTCAGCCGTGTCTGTCAAGCCGCACTGCCAGCCCTGTTACTAGGAGAGTAACTTATTGGTAATTGGACTACATCAGCAGCCTGATTTGTACTGCAAAGGTAGAAATCATTACGCTGCTTCATGCCCAGTGACCACTTACTGAAAGCAGACTGACAGGTTGTGAAGACCTGGTTTTCAGAATGTCAATGAAAGTCCTTCCCTACAAGTCTGATTTACCTTCGACTACATTTTCCTTCTTTATCCTAATGCTTGCTAATGCTCTTGTCTTGGGGGTGACTCTTAAGAGGGCAGCCATCTGTTAATCACATGCCAGCACATAGTATAGATAAAGAATTTCCTATGAGCTGCCTTATAATGTTTACTCTCAGATGCCATTATATGTCTTGTTTTCCCTTTTCCGTCTATGTTTTTATCTAGGAACTCTGGGGGCACATTTGCAAGACTGGGAAAGAACAATAAAGGTTAAGAACAACTGAGGAATTATGTACAAATAACAACAGCAGACAACTAAATTGTTTAGTCAGTGACGATTTAAAAGGAACTCAAGTGTACAGTTGAGATCTTTGACAAATTGTAAATAATTTTTCATGATTATTTCAAAATAGCTTGGTAAGGAAGTCTTAAAAGCAGGCCTTACTGGCAAAGAAAAGCAAAAAATAGCAAGTAATAAAAGGATTATGATGATATTTTAGAGTTAAACTACCCTTTCAGTACATTTGCAATTCTGGATAAAGTTCTGTAAAGCAGTTCAAAAATATTCTGTTAAGTGTCTCGAATAACATTGCTCAGATGGAATATAAAATACTTTGTGGTCCCTTCAGCATCAAGATGCCTCAAACTTTGGTTGTTTCTGGAGTTAATTCTTTACAGCACCTGGTATATGAAGTGATTTCACACCATGCCCAAGATGCGGGCCACCCACCAGCTACATGGCATGACAACTCTACAGGCTGAACGGCAACCCTGGTAATTATAAGGCCATGGATAATAGCCCCCCAGTGGTTCACAGATCTTCTGGCAGTGGGTGTAGCTCCGCCTGCATTCTATACAGCAGATTCCTTCATGATCCAATCTAGGGTCGAATGTCATGCCTTCTCCTTCTTGCTGCTGTGAAATAAAAGAGAATTATTTGTGTTTCCTTCATAATGAGAAGTTTATAGCATCCACGTTATTTTAAAATAAGGTCCTGAATGTCTCACTGCTACCAGAAATCAGCATTATTTTCTGTCAGGAGTTTTCAATCTTTAAACCTTATAATTCAGAAATCCTTCTAACATCAAGGAACTTCTGTCCTACCTAATCTGTCACTGGCAGGAAGGTTTAGTTTTTTTTTGTTTTTTTAATGTTATGGTGAAGTTTCTCCATGCCTTAAGTGAGCCATGGTTACCACTCACTAGTGACTCAATTTGTTTTAAATAGGAAAACAGGGAGCGTGATTCAAAAGTAGCATTTCTGCCACTGCTGAGGCACCCTGGTGCCTTCTTGTAGTAATGGCTTCCAGGGCTCTGGGGAGCACATTTTGAAACTCATTGGTCCAGGCTAACAACAGATTGCTATTCCACTTGCACTGGCTGAGAACACTGCCAAGTCATTTAGCTTCTGCCTTCATGTCAACATAAGGGTCTGTAACACTCAGAAAAAGGCACCATACAGTGTGTAAAGATTCCTTAAACTTTATCTTCTAGTTTCTATGTGCCATCATTATAGTTACATAAATACAAACTCGTATCGAAGTAAAAGTCACCTACAGAACCCTATTTTCACTGCTGGAGAGATCACAGAACTGGAAGAAACGTGCCCCTGCCAAGTTATGTAATACCTGGTTTTCCTTTTCATGGATTTCTAGGGGTAAAGAGTCCATATCCTCTTTACTATGGCATTGAATTACACTGGCAAAAAGCCCTTATCATTCACGTAACTTCTTTGTTCAATTTAAGCCTCTTTCCTGGAAGAACAACTTGGGGAGACGCAGCACCAACATGGGTTAGGCTTGAGCTAAGTGAACTTAAGCAACCTTTCTGGTATACTTTTTAAAAAGTCTTTATTCAACTTTTTTTGCTGTGTGTGTGTGAGGGGGTGCTTTCTATTATGAGAAATTTACAACGTATTGGAAAGTGGAGAAAATTGTGTACCGAACATCTAGATTTGACAATTGCCAACCTTTTGTCAAATTTGATTTTTTTTAAGTATTTTAAATTCTGAAGTAAATTTAAAGAGACTTGAGGGCATTGTGACATTTCACCCATAAATACATTAGAATGTCTCTCCAAAATAAGATGGTGTTTTCCTGCACCACACTGCCATTATCACACCTCACAAAACTAACAATTCATTAACACCATCTGACACAGCCTATATTCAGATTTTGTTGTCAAAGTATTTGTCTTACTCTCTTAACACCATTTAAAAAAAAATTCTTTAGACTCTCCCCTTTAGAATGTTCCCTTTAGACATTTTTTCCCCCTTATCTCTTGAAATAGGTTCGTCTGGGACAGCAAAATTTAAAACTGCCTCATTAATTAATTGTCGCTGACTCTTCCAGGGCAGGAGTAGTCAAAAAGCCTGTTGGTTGAGGCATTTCCTCACCTGAGGGTTCAACAAAAGTTTGTTAGGATTAAAAAGTTGGCAGAAATCTCAGGTTCTTACCCTGAGATATTTCCTTAAAGGGATATGTGAAGGACTGAGATCACGGGGAAGGTGTTCCTGCTTAAAGCTCAACACGTAAGAAAGGAAACTGTTATCAGTGGAAGTTTTTCAAGAATATGGGTCACTTAAGCCTGAAAGCAGGGCAAAGTCACATCCTGCCCTTCTGTGGAGGGGCTGATGCCCTCATCCCTAGAACCAGATGCAGCTAGGCCAGCTACCTGGAGAATAAACTATATTAAGTTTTCTGTTTGCCTATTCAGGTTTTTTTTTTTTTTTTTTTTTGTCTGCGTTGGGTCTTCGTTGCTACGCGCGGGCTTTCTCTAGTTGGGGCGGGCGGGGGCCCCTTTTCGTTGTGGTGCGCGGGCTTCTCATTGCAGTGGCTTCTCTTGTTGCAGAGCATGGGCTCTAGGCGCACGGGCCTCAGTAGTTGCAGCACGGGAGCTCAGTAGTTGTGGCTTGAGGGCTCTAGAGCGCAGGCTCAGTAGTTGTGGCGCACGGGCTTAATTGCTGCACGGCATGTGGGATCTTCCTGGACCAGGGATGGATTACCTGTGTCCCCTGCATTGGCAGCGGGATTCTTAACCACTGCACCACCAGGGAAGTCCCAGATTTTATTTCTTTATTATTCTTTGACCTTTAGGGAATGAAGTACTGTGGTGTCCTGAATTTTCTGGAAGGCCTTGGGTTACTTAAAAAAAATACTTTTTTGCTCTAAATCTTTCTAAAATATATTAGTCTAAAATGGTAAACTAGAAAATATATTTGCAACACATGAAACGAGGAAAGAAAATGTACAAATGGCTTCTCTGTGTATGAAAAGATGCTCAATCTTACACATAATTAAAGACTGGCAAGATAAAGACAACCAGGAGATACAGTTTTACACCCAAGACTTTTTAAAAGTTTGATAATAAATTAGGCCTTTCATTACCATTTGAAGACATGTAGCTGCTGTAATTCCCCGGAAGACAATTTAGTGTCCTCCATTAAAATATAAAATTCTTTGACCCAGCAGACCCATGTGTCAGTATTTGTGCTAAAGATATACTCCTACAGTGTACAAGAGGTATAGACTAATAGATAACATGGAGTAAGGTAGTGCTTACTATGCGCCCAGCACTGTGCTAAGAGCTTCACCTGCATTACCTCATTTACTCCTTCCCATACCCTATGAAGCATGTACAAGGTGTATCTTATTAACAGTATTTGAGAGGGACTTCTCTGGTGGCGCATTGGTTAAGAATCCGCCTGCCAATGCAGGGGACACGGGTTCAAGCCCTGGTCCGGGAAGATCCCACATGCTGCGGAGCAACTAAGCCCGTGCGCCACAACTACTGAGCCCGCATGCCACAGCTACTGAAGCCCACACGCCTAGAGCCCATGCTCCACTACAAGAGAAGCCACCGCAGTGAGAAGCCCGCGCCCCCACTTGCCACAACTAGAGAAAGCCCCCATGCAGCAATGAAGACCCAACGCAGCCAAATAAATAAATAAATAAAATAAAAAGTAAAAAAAAAACAGTATTCAAGGAAAATAATTTACATGTCCACCAAAGCAGAACTAGTTCAATTTCTGTACATTTATCCACACAATGGAATATAATGGTGCCATTAAAATGAATGAGGTGGATCCATATAGGAGATACAAAAAAATTTCCAAAATACTGTACTGTAACTGAAAAGACAGCAAAGTGGAAGTTGTGTATGCTCTTTTGTGTTAAAAATGTGTGTGTGTGTGTGTGTGTGTGTACACTTATACAAAGGAACTGGGCAAATAGCCATTGTTAACAGGTTGCTCAGGGGAGGGTGTCTGTGGTAGAAGGGAAACTCAGTTTTCATTGTATACATTTTTATACTGTTTTAAAAAAAATACATGCATGTATTATTTTTTCAATTAAAACACTAGTTACACATAAGTACTTATTTTTCTATTTTCACTCCCTGCAAAGTATAGTAATGGTAAAACTACATTTCATTGAAGATTTGAGGAGTCTTTAGCATGTTGGTATCCTCCTTACAAACACCAGTTCTCGAGGTTTCTGTCTAAAGTGTTTGATCCCCGTATGTGAGTCTGTCTCCCGAATGGACTGAGTGCCCTCAAGGGCAGAAGTTACTCCTGTCTGTGTGCACAGGGCCTGGAAAAGAGCAGGTTCTCAACCAATGTCTGTTGAATGGATGAATAAAGTGGATGTAAAGGGGGATAGAGAATACTTTCATCCTGTGTGTTGCCTGCAGGGCACACTCTTGGAAATATTTTTAAATAATCAAATTCCTGATATGAATTTGTCTTTATGAATTTGCCTGTGACTCAAAAAAGGAGAGCACAGAAAACAACTTTGAACAAGGAGTACAACCAATCAGGATTTTACGCTACAGAAGCAATGCTGAAGAGTTGTTACCCTCATTTATAAACCCTGCAACAAACAAATTAAGATGTATTTTTTTAAATAATTGAGTAGAAGTCTCAGTTGAATACTAGATGCTTATTTGAAATCTCAAGCAGAAATATCACCGCTTCAGTGCTGGGTTTAGTGCAGTCATCTGAACCCGTCATACAAACGCCAGTACACACGTGGTAAGGGTTGTCTGGATTGAAGGGCTCTGAATCCTCTTGAACACTGGGTCTGGTTTCGTTATTTGGTCTTCCAGGCCCTGGGTTGCCCCGTGGACCACTGCGTAATCTTCTTGTGGTCATCGTTGTAACAATTTTTCTTACCAATTCTCTTCTTTCTCTCTGGATTTCTGCCAAAAAAAAAAAAAAAAGACTTGCTGTAAGTTAATTCCTTTATTTGAATAATTAAGGAAATTCTGTGTTTATCAGGGTGAAAAACATAAGAAAAGGATATTAAAACACATAGGACCAGATCCTATCTAAATTTGTATTAATGATTTTCGCAAGAATAAAGCATGTTTCACAGTCTTGGGTTAGTAGTTAAACATCAGATAATCAGAATTTGGTTTATAATACTAACTGAGGCAGGTGTTGTAAGATAACTGACAAAATCCATTCTCAGTTCCCTTTTTCTTTGCCTGCCTCTACTTAGGGGCTGAGAAAGTAAAATAGCACTTATTTCCCTAGCCTCCCTTGCAATTAGGAATGGCCAGATAACACATAAGCAGAATATGCTAGTGCAGTTTCTCGGAAAGCTTTTGCTTTCTTGGTAAAAGGGGACAGATACAGCTTCCTCCATCTCGTCTGCCTTCCTTGAATGTAGATGTGACATCTGGGTTATGTGACCAGAAGTGATAGGCACAAGGATGACAAGTCAGCATGCCTCAGTTAGCAGATGGTAAGCTAGAAAGAGAGTTGACGATAGTGCCAAAAACCTACCTCCAGACTTCTGGCTGTATGAAAAAAGTCAACCCGTATTTGTTGAAACCACTGTTGGTCTGCTATTCTGTTACTTGCAGCCCTACACATTCCTCATGAATTTACTATATATGTATAAAGCTTTACAGTTGTCAGGGGATTTACTATTATCTTGGTTGATTCTTTTAAAAATCATTTGGGATAGAATAAGCAGATACTTTTATACAAAAGGGCAACAAGGCTCGGAAAGACCAAGTGACTTGGCCGAGATCACAGAAGGGGTGGCAGAGAAGAGGGTCGAACATGAACTTCTCTGGCTTCCAGCCCACTGCCCTCATTCTCCACAATGCCTCATGGGTCCTGCAGCAGGACTGATGTCTGCCGAGTAACAAGAACGGAGAGAGGACCACACAGGGTGGCTTTGGCATCTGAGTCTCAGTTTCTTCTTCAGTAAAATGGGGATAATAATAGTATCTAATTCAGAGGATAGTAATAGAGTTCATGAGAATTTGTTTCTAAGGGTTTTAGCATAGTGTTTGGCATATAATAAGCCCTCAAACGTTAGGTGATGATGATATGATGCTACGTTATCTGTGAGGGCATGCATGTGCGTCCAGCCGTGGATAGCTTCCACGGATATAGCTTCTTGGTTTCTGAGGCAGGGCTGGAGAGGCATCAGGGAAACCTGGATTCAAACCTCAACTTCACTCCTTTTTTTTTTTATTGAAAAAAAATTTTTTTTTTAGCAACTCCACTTGTTTCAACTAACAATGACCTCAGGAGAGTGATTCAATCTCTGAACCTTAGTTTATTCATCTATAAAATGGGAATATTACTAGTTAGCTGGACAGTTGTTGGCAAAGATTAAATGAGGACAAGATGTAAAGCTCTAGCACAGTACGGTGCCTGGTACACAGCCCGAGCTCAGCAGACCTCAGCTCCCACCCCCCTCCCCGCTTTCCTCTGACCTTGTACAGTGTCATTCCCAGGGTCTCTGATGATACAGCTACATGACACGACCTGCCAGCGTAAAGATCCAAGGGCAGGGGTTGCTGGACCCTGGAGCTGGGAGGCTTTTATTAGAATTAGGTGGCGGGGAGCCAGGCATCCTCAGGGAGGGTTTCATTTTGTTGACTTTATTGTAAAATATGACTGCATTTATGAGACTGGAAAAAAAATTCCCTCACTTTTAATGTCTATGATATTCCATCCTATGACTACACCAACACTTATTTAATCCTTTTCAAATCTGGGGGCATTTAGGTGGTTTCTACTTTTCTGGTGTTGTATGTAATGTGTGTAATTCTTGGATGGATGGTGTGATGCCTGAATACTTAAGATGTGTAATTAATACTTAATGATACATAATTGAATACTTAAGATGTGTTCATGGGATTTCCCTGCCAGTCCAAGTAGTTAAGATTCTGTGCTCCCAATGCAGGGGGCACAGGTTTGATCCCTGGTTGGGGAACTAAGATCCCGCATGCTGCAGGGTGTGGCAAAAAAAAAAAAAAAAGATTTGGTCATGCTGTTAGCTGTGAGGGACCAAGTCACATCTTGGATGTAGGAAACAAGCTCCTTCCCAGAGGGTGAAGGTTCTCATTTTATCAGTCATCCCAGCACTGCCAAGAGCACTATCTTCCCAACCCCACCCCCAGACCTCTTGCCCTGCTCTTTTTCCATAGCACCTTGGATCATACCATACGACTTTCTTATTTTAGTTTAGTGTTTATGTACTGTCTCCCTTTAGCTACAACGTAAAACTCCTGGGGGGCATGGATTCTTGTCTCTTCTGTTCATCAGCGCATTCCAGGTGCCTAGAACAAGTAAATGGCACATAATAAACGTGTCAATAAATGTTTGTTGAATGAATGAATGAATACATGAATGAACTTTCTGGGTAAGAAGCATGTCCTCAAAAAGCAGAAAGTGATCAGAGAGAGGTCCACATGTAGCGGAGTCGGAGACTTTTGTCCTTGACTGGAAAAGGTGACAAGGTATTGGAGAAGGAGTTCCTGGGTGGTGGAAGGCAAGAAGGCCCATTCCACGTGGAGGCAAGTGGGGAACTGAGAGCCAGAACTTGTAAATGGCCAGAGAATTGAGTTGCGACCACGCGCTGGGGCAAGACCTAGGATGGCAAAAGCGATGGTCCATTTGGCAGCCCCTCGGGTTGTGGCAGACACCGCTCAGAGGATTCCTTCTCACTGAGCCTGCGTGTAGCCTTGGAATTCTCAACCCACTCTTCCAGTCAGCCACTGCCAGCAGCTTATAAATTGCATCCTATTTGCTTTGCCTGGGCTAAAAAGTAACCGTCTTATCCAAGCTTTGGAACTGAATAAGACTTGTGAACTGCAGGAATAAGTTAGCCATGGCAGAATCAGAAGCCTGGAGTGTGTGTGTGTGTGTGTGTGTGTGTGTTTTAAATTTTTGGCCGCATTGTGCGCGGCATGTGGGATCTCAGTTCCCCGACCAGGGATCGAACCCACGCTCCCTGCATTGGAAGCGCAGAGTCTTAAGCACTGGACGGCCAGGGAAGTCCCTGTTTTTTCCAATTGTGGTAAAATATATATAAAACTTCCCATTCTAACCATTTTTAAGTGTACAGTTAAGTGGCATTAAGTACAGTCACATGGCTCTGCTAACATCATCACCATCTATCTCCTGAACATTTTGCATCTTGCAAAACTGAAACCTGCACCCGTTAAATAGTAACTGCTCGTTCCCCTCTCCTAAGTCTGGTGGTTTTAATTCCTGTGTTTTCTTTATTTCCATGCTGCTCTCTCTTTGCGTTCAACATAATCTTTCTGAGAACATAGCCTATCTAGGTTGTGCTAGGAGAGGGGCCTTTTCCCTCCGCTTGAGCCAGAGCTACAAAGTAGGACTTTGGGAGGCCAGTGGGGTGACTGGGATGGAAATCAAGAGAGCAGCCCTGGAGACAGACAAAATCCGGGGAAAGAGCCTGGCCTGCAGAGCTCATCAGCTGCCCTTCTCCACCCGGAAACAGCCCACAGGGTGCTCCAACCTAGCTCTGAACCCCAGGGGCCCTTCATTTATTTTCCCCGGACTTGGAAGTGGACCCTCGAGCCTTGAACTTAAGGAATCTCAGCCTATACCCACAGCTGCTTTGGGCTGCCCCATAATTCAAGGTTTGACCATAATAAGGATTCGGCGGTATAACAGCTTCTTAGACCCCTGATTCTCTGCTTTAGGAATAAAAAAAATGTAAAATTGCAAAGTGCAAACAACAGAGATTAGGGGCAGAGCAGAAGCAGTGGGAGTGTCATAAATAAAATCCGCAGGTAAGGCAGAGGTGTTCTGGGCCCACCTGCTTCCTGTTACCCCGCTGCTCTGGCCTTGCCCTGTGACATTCACGGCTGTCCTTTCCCTTCCCTTTGATCTCTCATGCCAATTACTGTGACACTGCGATGTGCACCCGGATTCATCTTCCTTGTCACATGCTTGGGCCTGTGCAGGGGCTCACAGGAACCTCACCAGGGCAGGGAGAATTCCAAGCAGCTCAAAAGAATTTAAAATGTTACCTTTTGGATAGGTTGGTTTAAGCCAGAAAATAGGAAGGTCGCCACAGAGTTCTAAGATTTTAGAACTCAAGAAGCTGTTGTCCTTCACGGGCTGGTCTACAGCCACCCAGATGAGAGAATTTTCTTCATATTTAACAGGCATGATCTTGCCTTCCTGTAAGTAAGTGAAAATGAAATGCACTGAACAAAGAGGGCAGTGGAACATGCTGCATATTAAGATTCATGTGTTGGTAAAAGATTATCTCGCCCTATAAAAACTTAATGAGTTTGGGATTAGCAGATGCAAACTAGTATATATAGGAGGGATAAACAACAGGGTCCTACTGTATAGCACAGGGAACTATATTCAATATACTGTGATAAACCATAATGGAAAAGAATATGAAAAAGAATATATATCTGTACAACTAATTCACTTTGCTGTACAGCAGAAGTTAACAAAACATTGTAAATCAACTATACTTCAATGAAATTTAAAAGAAAACTTAATGAGAATTCTCTGTGTATATGTGTGCGCATTCGCGTTTGCACGCGTGCGTGCACACACACACACACACTCTGAAGTTCTAATCTCTTCTCTCTGTAGCTCTTTTCACAATATTCCACACCCCTCCTGCCATCCTGCCTTTGGATAACTCGAATGTGTGAATATGAGCGTCCTGAGTGGAAGTGAAAATTACTTGATGTCAACTTTGAGATTTAGGCTAATCTGATGTTTTTGATCAAAGATGTTTTAAAGGAAAAGCAACTGAACAGACTCTGGAATCTGATAAAGGATAGAGGAGCCCTTCGTGTGAAGTGAAAGTCCTTTGGGGGCTTGTTCTGCCACTTCCAAGCCACAATGGAAAAAGCCAGCAATTGGTTCTTTAACGTCTTCAGTTCAAAGTAGTATTTAACATAAACCATTTCTACATTTCCCAGCTATAACAAAACATATTTCAGATGTTCTTTGCATCAAGCACACCACTGAGATTTCAAAGCTAAACGCTGAGTTTTCTTCTACAGCGAGATGCTGAGAATAGTTTGATAACCCAGGAGACAAATTTATATTGCCAGGTTGCTCCTTTCATGTATTTATTAGTTTGCAATAGGTTGGTGAAATTAAAATGTTTTCTTATTTTTTAGCTAAAAGCAGCACTTCATTTATGCTTTCTCCCTCAGGCTTCTGGAGGCATTAAAACAAGTTAAAGTTATTGGAGGTAGCTAACACTCAGGTAATGCAGTTATTTACCTTAAATTAAATGGCTCCATCCAGGAGATGAATGTTCTTTGGGTATAGGAGTTTTTAAAAGTTATACAAAACTGGGCTTCCCTGGTGGTGCAGTGGTTAAGAATCCGCCTGCCAATGCAGGGGACACGGGTTCGAGCCCTGGTCTAGGAAGATCCCACATGCCGCGGAGCAGCTAAGCCCGTGCGCCACAACCACTGAGCCTGCACTCTAGAGCCCGCGAGCCACAACTACTGAGCCCACACGCTGCAACTACTGAAGCCCGAGTGCCTAGAGCCCGTGCTCCGCAACAAGAGAAGCCACCTCAATGAGAAGCCCGCGCACCGCCATGAAGAGTAGCCCCCGCTCGCCGCAACTAGAGAAAGCCGGAGCGCAGCAACGAAGACCCAGTGTAGCCAAAAATAAATAAATAAAATAAATTTTTAAAAAAATAAATAAAAGTTATACAAAACTGATGAAAAATGTATGAGAGCTAGTGGTGCATAAATCTACCCCATCACAATCTAAAGTGTGTGGGCACAGAATGGGGTGATAGGAAGAATGCAAGTGTGCACAACCTACAAGCTAGGGATGTTAAATAAAAAGTGTATGGCACATACTTTCAGCTGCTGACCCCATCTCCTTCCTCCCTCCCTCCCTTTCTTTGCAACACAATCCTGCTTTTGTTGGTGGCAGCAATGTGCTGGCCCCAGGGGAGACACCTGCTTTCTCAGACTCCCTGGCAGCTAGAGGTGCCCATGTGACCAGCTCTAGACAATGCGATCCATGCTAAAGTGTGTTGCGGGGCTGAGAAGGCGTCTGGCTTTCCCCGAGTTAAGGGAAAACATGGTCGGCACTACTCAGCGTCTTCCTGCCTTCCTTACTTGACTGTGCAGTTGATGTTTAGAGCTGGAAGGAAAGGACGAAAAAATCAGAGATGCTGGCCACGGAGCCAATGTCTGGGGCTGCCTACTTCCACAGTACTTACTATGGAGAAAAGTCTTTATTTGTCTAAGTCACTCTAAGTGTAATGTTCTGCTACTGACAGCCAAACACATTCCTAATTCCCACAAACACGTTGCCTGAATTTGGTTTTGTCCACCAGAGAATCCACCACACACCCTATAAACAACCAAAACACAAGAAAAAGCATTCACCTCTATGGCCTAAGAAAAGAATCAGAGGCAAAGATTTAAATACAAAACTATTCACCACAGTGAATTATATCTGTATTCAAAAAATTATTTTGAATTATTATTATTATTTGAAAAATGGAAAATTGAAGATACCTGTATTCAAGAACAAAAGACTTTTAAAATTATAATCACATGATGACATACAATACATCCATTATAATCTACATTTTAGAAGACCTAAAGTTAAGTGAAAATAATAAGAATGTACAGCAGTATAACTTCAATTATGAAAAGAATATCACACACATTTGCACATGGAGAAAATCCACCAAAACATTAACATTAGCTATCTGTGGATTATGCGATTGTGGGTGATTTTCTTCTATATTCTTTTATGTATTTCCCAACTTTCTACAATGACAAAGTATTGTTTTTAAAAATCAGAGAAAGGGACTTCCCTGGTGGCGAAATGGTTAAGAATCTGCCTGCCAATGCAGGGGACACGGATTCGATCCCTGGTCCGGGAAGATCCCACATGCCACGGAGCAACTAAGCCCGTGTGCCACAACTACTGAGCACATGAGCCACAACTACTGAAGCCTGCGCACCTAGAACCCATGCTCTGCAACAAGAGAAGCCACTGCAATGAGAAGCCCACGCACCATAACGAAGAGTAGCCTCTGCTCGCCGCAACTAGAGAAAGCCCGCGTGCAGCAATGAAGACCCAACGCAGCCAAAAAAAAAAAAAAAAAAAAAAAAAAAAAATCAGAGAAAAAAACCACCTTGTTTTTAAAAAAATCAGAAAATGTACTGCAAACTTATGATAAGATCTCGGTCGGCTATGGCTGAGAAGTTGGTTCTTTATATCCACTCATCGGGGAAATGTCAAGAGTTATTAGTTCACTAAAGGCTTCATAACAGAAACTGAGTGATAGGACCATTAAAAAAAATGTAATGCCATAAGGGATGTTCAAGGTCAGAACACAGGCGGCCTCCGTCTCATTTTTAGACTCTGTACTAGTGGGTCCACACTTGTGTTCTGAAGGGCACAGCTCATGGGGAACAAACCAGATCATGATCAGAGGAGAATCACGAGAGGGATGAATGGCTGGAACCCATCTCACAGGATGAATGGTTGGGGAAACTGGGAGTAGAGGAGATACTGAGGACATGAGAGCCAACTTTAAAAACTCACGGGGTTGGTTTTAGCTCTTGTTTTGAGACACCTGGGGCTGCTCCTAGGAGAGCAAACAATCGGGCAGTTTCCAGGCACTTTTGCTTATTCTTATTTTTCCTCAGCTGCCTTGAGGGAGCTGATGCCTGATATCTCTCCCTCTCGGGGATACTGGAATGATCAAAGGTGATCATAATAAAATTAAGAATTAAAGCAGCAGCTGTCTATTCATTATCTATCGAGTTCAGGGCCACGGGGACAGGGTGCACACTATAGTTTGTAGGTGACAAATCTGAGGCTCAAAGAGTTGAAGCCACATCCATAGCAAGTGTCAGAGCTGGGATTTGAACCCACATTTTCCAAAGTCCATTTTTTTCCCCACCCTACCCTGCCACAACTCAAATGCAAGATGAGAACGAATGCGGCTACTTCGTAAGCCCTAAAGCACCAAATAAGTGTAAGGTATTATTGTTAAATGTATCTTTAGAACTCTGTGTGCAATTCTTAACATAAATTTTTATAAAACCAAGCTCAAAGGCAAGCTATTAATAATAAATGGATGAACTATGTTTAAAGCACCTCACAAGCCTGACACATAGGAAAGGAATTCGATATATGTTGAGTAGCCTCCTTGGGCTGAACTTGAACCAGTGGGAAGAAATAGCAGAGGGAGTCACTCAGCTCAACGTAGGGCAAAACAATTAGAACTACCTCCCATGAAGTCGCCTGACACACAGGGAAGGAGCGCCCTGTCGCTGCTTTCCAGCAGAGGCTGAGGGATCAGCTGTGGTGAATTTTCAGGAGGAAATCCCCCTGCTGAGTGGTGCTGAGGCTGGAGTGAGGCTTGAGGCTCCTGAGGCCCCTTTAATGAAAAGATCCTAACACGTGAAGTCCTTTATTATTTTTAAAAAAATTTATCTATTTATTTATTTATTTTTGCCTGCATTGGGTCTTCATTGCTGCACATGGGCTTTCTCTAGCTGCGGCCAGAGGGGGCTACTCTTAGTTGCGGTGTACGGGCTTCTCACTGCGGTGGCTTCTCTTGTTGCAGAGCATGGGCTCTAGGCGCATGGGCCTCAGCAGTTGCGGCACGTGGGCTCAGTAGTTGTGGCTCGCGGGCTCCAGAGCGCAGGCTCAGCAGCTGTGGCTCACGGACTTAGTTGCTCCGCGGCATGTGGGATCCTCCCTGACCCGGGCTTGAATCCGTGTCCCCTGCATTGGCAGTCGGATTCCCAACCACTGAGCCACCAGGGGAGCCCATGAAGTCCCTTAAGTTGTCATTTAAAAAAAATTTTTTTTGGTTGCACTGGGTCTTAGTTGCAGCAGGTGGGCTGCTTAGTTGTGGCATGCGAACTCTTAGTTGCGGCATGCATGATCTAGTTCCCTGACCAGGGATCAAATCTGCGTCCCCTGCATTGGAAGGCAGATTCTAAACCACTGCACCACCAGGGAAGTCCCCTTTAGGTTGTCTTAATCACTGATCAGATAGTTCCCTAACATCAGGCAAATAAGGGCCATGTCATGACCAATCCCCTTTATGTACTTTAAAATCTGGTTTTCCAAAACCTCCAATTATACTACATCATGTAAGAATGATCACTTGGAACCAATGAGTAGGACCAAAATAATTAAGTTCCTTTGGCAGAGAAGAAAGAGAGCTTATGTTCTGGTCATGAACCTATCCAGGAACTAGAGACAGAAAGGGTTGTACCTTCAATGTCTGCCCAAAGCCCTTGCTGTGTGGAGCAGGCTGGTACCCACCAGTTCAGAGGAGATGCTCTGCTTGGTCATGGTGCCCACCTCAGGAACTCGAGCCTTCACCTGTGCTTTGATGTAGCACTTCTCTCCTCCAGCAAAACGGATTCCTGTGATGCCCTAGGAAACAAAAGTTTATCCATCCATGTATCCATCCGTTCATTTATTCAGTGTATTGAGTGTCTACTGCGAGCTAGGCACCGTTCCAGGTCCTGGGTACAGGGATGAACAAAACGGATGGAGTCTCTGCCCCCATGGAGCTTATCTTTTAGTGTTATTTACCAAAAATAAAAAAAAACAGAGATAAAGTCAGATGGCGTTAAGTGCTATGGAGAAAAATAAAGCAGAGTGCAGAGATAGGAGTGACAGGGGATGGTGCTTTAGACCGTGTGATGGGGAGGCCCCTGCCAGGGGCTGCCTTCAAGCTGAGACAGAGCTGTTAATTGCTCCACCCATCCCCCCAAGCTCAGATGAAATGCCATATTTCCTACGCAGCTTTCTCTGACCATCCCAGGCTAAGTGGGCTTCCCTCTCTCTGACTCCCTGAAAGCCCTCCCATCTTCATCCCTCATTTGGCACTTAGTTCTCAGGGCCATTGCTCCTTGTGAATGTCACCTCCCTACTCAGCTCTAAGCTTGAGATTGATCTGAATGTTTTCTTTTTTGTTTCAGTTTGTTTGATGCTCCCACAAAGGTTCTCAAAAGATGTCGGCCCAATTAATTAATTCCATCAGTTCGGATTTTTCCTAAGTTGCTGAGCCCAGAGTAAATAGTAGCTTTCTATAACACTGGGAACTGAATTTTGCTCTTAGACCTTATCCAAGGACTTGGACGTTTTATTTTTGTCCCCTGTGAGATATAAACAGTGTCTCCTCCTCTGCCTAGGGAACAGCCTCAAGGGAAACCTCAGCCGCAA
Organism: Eschrichtius robustus; assembly: GCF_028021215.1. Lineage (NCBI taxonomy): Eukaryota > Metazoa > Chordata > Mammalia > Artiodactyla > Eschrichtiidae > Eschrichtius > Eschrichtius robustus. The sequence continues at coordinate 26,339,011 of NC_090841.1, forward strand.
GGCTCCAGTCTTGGCTGACAGCTGGGCACTGACTCCGCCCGCGGAGCGCATCAGGCATAACGGTATGTTCTGACCCAAGAGTGTTTACTTTCACTCTGCTGGTTAATTTCATGACTAGTGAGTGGCCAAAAGCGGTATTAAAGACCTACAAATTTTATGCCATAATAATGTAGATACCAACACAAATCTGAACATCTCAACTGATCAATCTTCTGTTGAGTTGAGACAAATGTCAGGAAGATACAGAACTTGTTCTAACGTCAACACCAAGGAGCGGGAAGAAGAAAAGCCTTTATAAACCTAGGGGCCTGGATCAGGAGTCAGCCCTCTTAAATGAAGAATGAAGTCAAACGTCATTCATGCTTGAGGATATTCACGGACGGTTACACCATATGGAATCTCAGAGCCAGGAGCCCTGCAAAACGGGGTGGGTGACAGACTGGAGAAGAGAAGGAAAGGCTCCTTCTTCCTGAAGCTTCTCGTTATTCGCCCTGCGGCCTGATTGGCCACATACACATGTAACACATGTCACTAATTCCTCCCAGTGTCACCTCTCACCTAGACAGAGGTGGCGGCATGACCCCCCTGACCCCCCTTTACAGAGGATGGACTCCAGGCTTACTGCAGAGGGTCTCAACTCTGCACCAAAATCACCTGGAGAGAGTTTAAAAACACAGAGGCCTGGGCCTCTCCTCAGAGATTCCCATTTAATTGGCCTGGGGCCATGCCTAGAAACTGGCATGCTTAAAAGCCCCCCATGTGTTTATAATGTACAGCTGGAGCTGAGGACCACCAGTTTAGGGAGAAAGCAACTTGTTCAGGGTAACAAAGTTTTAAAATAACTGAAACAGCCTGCTATGCACTGAATGTCTGTGTCCCCCCCACATTCCTATGTTGAAACCTAACCCCCCATGTGATGGTACCCAGAAGTGGGCCTTTGGGAAGTGATGAGGTCATGAGGGTGGAGCCCTCATGAATGGGATTAGTGCCCTTTTCCCAGAGAGCTCCTTCCCCCTTCTACCATGTGAGGACACAGTGAGAAGACAGCTGTCGGTGAGCCAGAAAGCAAGACCCTCACTAGACATGCAAACTGCCGGCACCTTAGGCTTGGACTTTCCAGCCTCCAGAACTATGAGAAACAAATTTCTGTTGTTCAAGAGTCACTCAGTCTATGGCAATTTGTTATAGCAGCCTCAAGGGACTAAGACACAGCCTCTGGACCCAAGTTTCTTCTGTACTAGTGGCTCACAAATTTCCCCTTGTATCCCAATCACCTGGAGGACTTGTTAAATAAAATACCGTGTTGGTCCCCTCCCCGAGAGTTTCTGATTCAGGAGGTCTGGAGTGGGGGCTAAACTGTGTATTTCTAACAAGCACTCAGGTGCTGCTGCTGCTGGTGGCCTAATGAACACACTTGGTGAACCACTGCTCTCCACCATGCTATCTCTGGAAGGTCTGCTGTTCTTATTCTACTTGTAAATCTAGGGCACATGGTTTGAAAAACAGAAGGCAGGGGAGGGGGATTACTGCCCCCCTATGTGATATGTTCTCTTAACTTCAAACCCTCATAGCCTCCGAATCTGAGATGCCAGGGAGGAAACACCATAGAGCTATTACCATATCCCTAGGGAGAGAACTGACACTCTGGAAGGATTCACAGCCCTGAATGTGAGTCTAGTATGTATTGAGTTAGTTCTGACAGTCTACAGGCTGCACGGAAAACCGAAACCCCATAGGGATGGGCCCTGTGGGAAGGAGTTCACACTTATTAACCACTCTGTCTAGCTACAAATCCATATCAAGCAGCCAGACATGTTAAGAGATTAAACAGATGGAAGGGAAAGGCAAGAAAATATCCTGCTTTTGCAAACAAACAAGACCTTAGAAGCTGGTGATAATGAAGAAGTTTGCTAAAAAGGTAATGAGTGAGGGTCCCAGTGATCTAACATCCTTTTATCGAGTCGGCTAATCTCATGTTAGCTGCACAATTTTTTTCTTTCTAGGGGATCTCGTTTATTTCTGTGGCTTAAACCAGAAGTCTCCAAGGAGGGCAAGGGGTCCTTTCCCCAGGGGGGCGATTTAGAAACTTTTGAGGGAGTTTTTTATTGTTACAAAAACTGGGGGCTCTCTGGACTTTTGTTGGGCGGGGCCCAGGGGTGTCGGGTCCCAACCAGCTCGGGGGGGCCCTGAAGAACGAACCACCCAGAGCCCTGGGTGAAACACCTGATTGTAAGCATCTGTGCCTAGAGCATAACACCGTTTTACATATAAAAGAGTGATTTTTGGTATAATCTTAATGTACAACCGATTTCCTAGGAATGGAATTATTGTGCAAATGGAGAGAAAATGGTACCTTCGTTTACTGTTTGAGAAAATTACCTGGTATTTAATTTGTCAACACACACTTAGGTCAATCTGCATTTTAGGCTGTGGCACAGATGGTGACCCAAGCATATGACTTTTGTGATGTTTTCAAGTACATCAGGCTCAAGTCCAAATTTTATTATAAATTACTTTCAATTTATTTTTTCTTTATGTTATAGTTGGGAGACATACTGATTCTTGAAACCAATAACCTACTTACCTACCAGGTAGGTTGTGCTATCCTTTCCCATCCCCCCCCCCCTTTTTTTCCTTTTCCCAGCTTTTTAAATTAAAAATTTCAAATATACACAAAGTCAAAAGAATTGTATAGTGAAAATCTGTATATATCAGTTTATTCTATCTTAATCTCTAACCAGGATTTTTGTTATATAAATGGGTCATTAGGTCTGAGAGGGTTGGCTTAAACCAACATCACTAATGTTATTGAGGGTATAACTTTCTAGAAAGTAACTCATACATTATCAACAAACCTAGCTTCTGTCTTCCACAGGGTATTGACAAAGACTCTCCTGACCTAACTCTAGTCAGGTTCCTCTGAGTCCTCTGTTTACTAGGCCCCAACCTTGGGCTCTGTCTTGGCCCGTTTATTCCAGTTTTAGCAAGAATCCTGCTGAGTCAGCCTTGGTCTGATCAACCTGGATATCTAATCTCCTTGACCTGCCTGCAGCAAAAATCCTGTTAGGTCAGTTTAGCAAAGAATCTCTTAGTAATTTTCCATCCACCAACACCCCACCCTGCTCCTTGGCTATAAATCCCCACTTTTCCTTATTGTATTCGGGGCTGAGCCCACTCTCTCTCTCCTACTACAAAACCCCACTGTAGTAGCCTGCCTTGAATGAAGTCCGCCTCACCTTCTTTAACAAGTGTCCTGAACAACTTTTTCTCTAACAGTGTAGAGCCTGGACCCCTTTGTTCAGTGCTAATTCCCTCTCAGGGGGCTCTTTTTTTCCATTGGCTCTACTACAGTCTTGGTGGGGTTAGCGGAGAAGGCTGTTCACTTACAATTCAGAAACTTTCCTACTCTGGCGCCATCTGCAACTCCATTTTCTCGTCTTCCCCACCTCCTGGGCTACTTAGAACTTGGGAGCAGACCTGAGCACGGGTATTGCATAGTCTTCCCTGGGCCTGGAAAGCCTGCCCCTGCTTCTCTGCCTGTCAAAATTCTTCTTCCATTCTTCCAGACCTGATTCAACTGTTGCTGATAATGAGCAGGACCCTGTGGGGCTCCTGGGCACAAAAGCCTTTCTGTGTCCCCTATTTCTTTGGTTACAGGAAATAGGCATCATTCAGCCTCCAGGATATTCCCTGAGTTCCAATGCGCAGGTTCAAACAGTTGCTAACTAAGGAAGGGAAGGGATGCAGACACCAGGGAGGAACAGTCAAGAAACAATAGTGCAGCCTTGGGGCAGGGTCCTGGTTCCCCATCAAGGGATACACACAACAATATCTTTGAGCTGTTTTGCAGATACTGAAACCCCTCCAGGTGGGAGAAGTTAACTGTGTGCTGCCCACAAGGCTGTAGATCCCAGACCAGTTGGAACCGGAAGGTTGATGATGCTGACTCCCACTTACCTCACCACCAACCCATCAGAAGAATGTCCACGAGCTGATCATGACCTCTTTGAACCATTACTATAAACTCCTCACTCCCCCCTCCAGGTTGGGACACACAGTTCTGAGGGCATTAGCCCACTGTGGCTCCCTTTGCCTGGCAAAGCAATAAAGCTATTCTTTTCTACTTCACCCAAAACTCTGTCTCCAAAAATTAATTCAGTGCTGGGATTCAGAGACTGGATTCGGCTTCATTGCCACCTCTGTAAAACCTGCTCCATCCCCTAACTGGCAGCGATGGCCTCCTCCTCCTCGATGGCTCCACGTTTCTGTTCATAGCTCCGTGGCAGCGTGTTTCCCAGCCTGACCTGAAGCCACTTCTGTGTGGATGTCCGCCTCCTGGACCCGGACTGTAAGGTCCTTGAGGGAGGGGACAAGTGTCAGTCATCTTTGCATCCTCCATGCTTCGCACCATCCCTTGCACACAGTGGGCTCCAATAACGCTTCCTGAATTTGACTGACAGTTTGTAATGCAGGAGAAAGTAATACTGCAGGTACCATAGTGGCTGATTCATGGGTTTTCAAAAGTCCGGGCTTATTTATACCCATAACAGGTTCTATCCATCAAAAAAATGTTCTACTCACCAGTTCTGACTTAGAGAAATGTGGAAGCAAGCTATCAAAGAGAATTGATCAGTTTATAAAATATGTGTGGCCCCATTGGCCTCTGAGAACAAAATACAATCAATACCATTATTAGAACCAAACGATTATAAAACAGAAATATAGGTTTGGGATTAAATTTTTTTTTAAATAAATTTATTTAATTTTGGCTGCATTGCATCTTCCTTGCTGTGCGTGGGCTTTCTCTAGTTGTGGCAAGCGGGGGCTACTCTTCGTTGCAGTGCGCAGGCTTCTCATTGCAGGGACTTGTTGCAGAGCATGGGCTCCAGGCGTGCGGGCTTCAGTAGTTGTGGCACGTGGGCTCAGTAGTTGTGGCTCTCAGGCTTAGCTGCTCCGTGGCATGTGGGATCTTCTCAGACCAAGGCTCGAACCCGTGTCCCCTGCATTGGCAGGTGGATTCTTAACCACTGTGCCACCAGGGAAGCCCAGGATTAACTATTTTAAAAGGATATTCCTGATACATGCACATCTTGAGAGAGATGGATCTTTTCTTATTTAACTGCATAGCTACGTTTGCATATCTTGATATTATGGCACATCCTAGGTATTCAATTTTGTTCTGGGTTGGATGAATAAAGCATGTGTGAGAGTCACATTTTATAATTTTATGTTGAGCAGTGCAAAGAAAAAAATGCCTTTTATCTTGTCCTGGGTCTTGCAGTAAAAGCCTTTAATAGGTCCAGAGAAATTATCCCTGTGCCTTGACCAGAACCATCTGCAAAGCTATGACTAAGCGAAATGCAGCCACGCACACACGGGGCTGCAGAGCTTGGTCCCGGGGCAGAGCCCACACTGAACACAGCCAGTCCTTGTCATCATCAAATAATGTGTAACATCAGCCGGGCTCTGAGGTTAGCATCTGTTTGTTATTCAAAAGGGCTTGTGAAGTGTGTTTGGGTATCAACAAGGGGAGTTCTTTCATTCGAATGAAAAGCATCTCTAGTTTTTCTCATCAGTCAGAGGAAGACAGGTCGATGAGATGCTTGTAGGCCAATAAACTATCAGAAGAGACATTGTTTTCAAGAGCCTTTTTTCATGAAGTCTCACCGACTCCATCTACAGATTTAACAGGAGAGCACAAAGAGTGATGCCTCTTTCTCATCTCAGAACATGAAAGAGAGTAAGATATTTATGGTGGCCATCCAGAGAGGAGGCCTGCAGTGACACTTTGGTTCGCAGATGTCCACTGAAGCATCAATGCATGGCTTAATGTCTCCAACTGCCTGTAAATTGAATTTTTGAAAACAAACATGTGTGCCCTTTTCAAAGGAGACTCGAAGGTTTCATCTGTAATAGGCCATAGTCAGAAAGCAGATGATACACTAGGGGAATTTCTCCATGCTCATTTCCTGGATTAAACGGGAAATCTGAAGAATTGAGAAACATGTATAAATAGATCCCACCGGTTGTTGATGAGATTATTAGGTCATTAAAGTTTCCCTCCTCTTGACAAGTGCCACTTTCAGACTTTGCAATGTTCTAGAGGAGCTTGAGCGTTTTATTCACTGTGTTAAGAAAGCTGCTTGGAAAGAAATAGCTCTCGCAAGTCTTTCTGCCAAAACTTTTTTTTTTAAGTTTTTTAAAAAATTAATTAATTTTTGGCTGCGTTGGGTCTTCGTTGCTGCGCGCGGGCTTTCTCTAGTTGCGGCGAGCAGGGGCTACTTTTTGTTGTGGTGCGCGGGCTTCTCATTGTGGTGGCTTCTCTTGTTGCGGAGCATGGGCTCTAGGTGTGCAGGCTCAGAAACTGTGGCTCGCGGACTCTAGAGCGCAGGCTCAGTAGTTGTGGCTCACGGGCCTAGTTGCTCCGCGGAATGAGGGATCTTCCCGGACCAGGGCTCGAACCCATGTCCCCTGCATTGGCAGTGCGCCACCGGGGAAGTCCCTCTTCCAAGACTTTGTATATTTCTAAGAACTTGTTTTTTTTTCAATGCTAAGATGTTGCTTTTTCATTTTGAAAATGTAAAGGACACAGAGTGGTCCTTTCTCAGAGAGAATATGCTGCACGGCGCAGGTGGGTTAGCGGCACCATGGCTGCCAAAAAGAACAGTTCCCATTTGGATGTGTGTGAGAGGTGCTCCTTCTCCCTGAATGAGAAGTCTCCCAGGTTTGCCTGGTTCAACTCCCTAAATGCACAAAATATACTTACATTCTGGAAATCATGAACTTCAATCGCTTCTTCAGCTCCACTTCCCATTTTAAAGGTCTCCAAGTTGTTCCCAGCATCTATTTCCATTGACCCATCTTGTAATTTCCCATTGACACTCATGGTATAATGGACATTGTAAATCTGGAAGAGAACATCAGAGTTAGTGATGCCTCCCTTTTAGAACAATTCAGGGCTTATCTTTAGATCTGCAGTATATAAAGTAGCTTTCCTATTTCTCAGAGATACACTGAATCATCCTTAATAGTAAGGATGATTATCTTAGTTATCTGTGAGGACCTTATTCATAGACCAATCACTTAATACATGATTTCTTAAAAAATATCTTAAAAGTAAAGCTTTTGATAGTCTCTGATACTAAATCAAATAGCTCAGTGATTTGCAATCCTGGCTGCATGTAGAAGCATCTTAGTAGAATGTCCAGCTACCATGCTTAGGTTCCCCCCACTGGACTGATCAAATCAGAGCCTGTGGGGATGGGGTGTGAGCATAGATCTTTCTTTTTCTAAAGGTCAATTCTACTATGCAGCGAGAGTTAAGACCCGTTGATGGATAAATGGAAATTGTGGAGGCAGAGGGTTCACTGGGCTGTTACCTGAACAAATCCGCAGTGGCACCTCACTTTGAAGGTATTCTTTTTAAGTCCTTCAGTCAAGATTTGGTGTGGAGTGTGGTATACAGTAAGAACTGCAGACAGGACTAGGATATGCCTGAGATAGAGTAGCATTTACAGAGAGCAAGGTCAATGTGCACATCTGTTTCAGCTCAGAATAAGAGGTACTCATTTTAATGACTCTATGGGACAGACATGGCATCATAAGGCATTATGTTATGAGACGTGTGGGGAGAAGGGAGGGAGATCTTGGCATTGTCCAAGAGCACTGGCCCAGGAATCAGAAAAACAGGTGGCCACACCCCTTACCCCTGGGTCTTGGGAGTTGCCTTGAGTGTAAAACAACGAAGTGTGACCTCAGAGGTGATTTTCATTTATGTCCTTAGAGTTCTGGGGCTTCACGGAGGTGGTCCAGAGGTGAGGGGAGCAGAGCAAGGGTGACTGTGAGGCTCCTTTATCCACCCCAAGCCCCAGCCCCACGCAGTTTAACCAAAGCAGCTCTGCTTCGGATCTGTTTTATGTGTTGGATTTCTGAGTAACATCTTGTTTAAAATTCCGCCATTAGAAATTTGTTTTACAGTGTACCACGAAATTAGGTGATCCAAAGGGCTCTCTTAGTTTAGACATCTGGTAAGGACAATAGTTTAAAAAGTAATTCACACGCAGCTCCTGCTCGGTATGCTGCTGTTCTAGAACATTCTCTGTGTCATGGGGTAGTAGGTGGGTTCCTTTTCTTCTCTTTTCTTCCTTTTCCTTCAAGGTATATATATGTATATATCTATATGTTATATATGATATATAATATATCTCTTATATGATATATAAGCTATAAAATCTTTAAAGGGGAAGGAATGGGAACTGATGAAAGACACTTGCTACTTAGTGTCAGGTCAGTAGGTCAGAACTGCAAAGAGCTCAGATTCAATTCAAGTCTGATTTTCTCCCTCGTTATGAGGAATGGCTGACCGCAGCATGGACAAACCCTGGGAAAAGTATCTGTTGTTATTGGATCATTACTTGTAGAAAACTCATTATTGCAAGACCCACAGAGTGCTATTTTATTTTATCAGCAGAGACGTAGAAACGGCTTTGCTAGCGTGCACCCTTTTAGGTAACAGCCCTCGGTCAGTGGAAGAGAAAATGCCGGCGTGCAGTTCAGCCACGTTCTCAATGCCCCTCCTTCCCTGCTTCTGATGAACTTCGATTCCTGCAGGACACTGTCTCCATAGCTCACCTGATCATAAGAACCACTTCTAGGGGTTCTGATTTAGGGGGGCGGGAGCAGAGCCCACCAATCTGTTTTCACTTTCCAACTCAGGCGGTCCTCACCATCAGCCAATTTGGGGAAACCTGTTTTCTTTGGCTGAGCCAGGGCTTTCTGCAGGTAAAGCTCAGAAAGCGGGCTCTGTTCTGCCCCTGCGTTCTCTGAGCAGCCCCTGTTCACTTGAACTAAGTTTGGCTGTCAAAGGGCACATGGCAGACAACGCGCGTGTGAGTTTCTGCTGGCACGAGTGTCCTTCCTTCACTCATGAGACAAGAGGCTCTTTTTTTTTTTTTAAGCATTGCACATAAGCTTTTTACTACTCAAGCAATCCTAAATTTAAGGAAGTGTTTCCAAACTCTTAGCGGGTCTTAAGGAGACAAGATCGTAACACTAGAACTGTGGCTTGTTATCCTAATTTCACTTTCCTCTACCACCCTTCGCCAAATCCCCGCCAGCAAAAGCTCCCTAACGAGGCATCCTTTGTAATGTAGCTGCAGCCCGGCTTTCATAAGCAGTACACTGTCTGCATGGGGCAGCAGTGGAGGTTTGTGCCCTCCTGAAGTGCCTTGGGTTGCGGTGGGGGTGGGGGGGGGTGGGTAAAAAGTCGGAAGTTATTTCCAAAGTACTGGGCCCTGAGCTCAGAAAGTGGCTCGGTTGGTGGAGCAGTCATCACATTATCTGCTCTAAACTGATGGAGCTGTTAGCACCTAAGGCTATTTCGATCCAAGCGCAAAGAAGGTTTATTATGTGCCAATATTCTGCTCAATATGGTGCCTTTACAGCCAAGGAGATTTGCTAATGAGTTTCGAATAAAGCCTGGGTTCATAAGATAATTACATCATGTTTGGGACAATGTCTTGAAAAATCAGGCTGAGAATAAAGGCCCCAAAAGCAATGATCTCATCCCATCATCCCACAGAGTAGGGTTGTCAGTTATCTCATATTGGTGGGAGTTTCCCATATTTCAATGCCTTGTTCCATTTACAATAATGTGGATGAAGCACGGCCTCAATATTTGAGCCCAGTCGCCTGTCCCCTGATTATTAGCACTCCAATGCTTCAGAGTTCTCTAGCTGATTTCCAGTAAACCTGTCCTAAGGGGATTTACCCATATGAAAGGCATAGGAGGTAAATTACTGCTGGTTCTCCTCTATAAACCAAGATAGAGGAGCAGAGGCATGGACAATCCGCGAAGAGTGGGTAGTCCATTTGGTTGGGGATGTCTTTCTGTTTGACAGAGACTTGATTATGTTTTGTTTGGGCCATTCACGTTTGTATTCAGGGAAAGCAGACCTGTGCCTGTGCTATGCGTAGATGGTGCCAAATTTACTCCATTTAGTATGTTGTGATTTGTTTTCCAGACTTAAGTAATATGGATCAGCATGGAATAGTTTGGGAGTTAAAAAACAAACAACAAAAAAAACCTACCACGATTTTCTTCATTTTCCTGCCTCTATAAGAGACAGGGATAACTTTGATTGTTGGCAATAAAATGTGATTCACTATTCCTCTGTATTTTTAGAATTTAACACTGCTCTCTTGAACCAGACAACCAACCATCTTGCAGCAAAGTACAAGTTATGATAAAAGGAGGCCCTGCTCATTCAGGGTGATCTTTCAATCTCTCTTTCTAGAAGCTTGTCAGTTAGCTGTGTTTGCCTTGAATAATTAAATGCCAAATGGTGTTCATTTTAATACATATCAGGACCAAAATCTTTACCACCCCCCCAAAAAAAAGCAAAGCTATTTTTGTACCCAAAGGACCTATACCATTGAAGTTTTGTCATCTAAAAGATAGCATTTACATTCGAAGATGGTACAATTTCCCAAGGATGACAATCTAAACCCTGCTATTAATGGAGTTGGAGATACTGACATCGTTCTCATGTTCAGATATGCTGCTTTCAAATGTGAGCATCTGGCCCAGCTTCTATATTTAAAATATACAAATAGATTAAGGCACTTTTCAAATATACACAAAATACTGTGCAATTCTGATCTTACAAATCGATGCTTGTAGATTTGATATAGTCTCTAAAACAGACTCAGTGCTAAATGGCATGCTTATCTACGTTAGGCATTTGAGTTAAAAATACAAATTATGCAGTGACTGCAGAAGATGTGATGTGTAAAATGGTTGAATTGCTTTCAGCACCATTTTCTCTAAGTACTGGAATTCGTTCATGCTTTGAATTTCATGGTGGGAGAGAAACGGGAAACAGCAGTCACAGGTCCTCTGAGGGTAGTGATTAAGAAACAGCCCTTTGTGTGCACCCTGGAGTTGGAATTCTTTTCCATTAGTTGAAATACTTATACCAAGCCTGGCAATGGTCATCAAGATAAAATGCCTCCCTTTACATAGGTGAACAAAATTCAGAGTATTTAACAAAAACACGGGTATTTTGTTTAGTTGGGTCAGAAACACTTTTTATATTCCCTGAGAGCCAACTGAGCTTTAAAATAAATAGTTGCATACAAAGAAAGTAGGACAGCAGTTAGTAAAACATTTACCACTAAATCACATGTGACCAGGCCAGAAGTGATTTTTAAAGACATTTGCCATCTTTAAGGAAGTTAGATCTTTTTTTTTTCCCCCCTTACTGCATGAGAGAAGGGGGCATTAAAAGATGGGGAGAGAGAGAGGGAGAGAGAGGGAGAGAGAGAGCGAGAGAGAAGACAGAAGGGAGAGGGAGGAAGGGAGGGAGGGAGGGAGAGAGAGAGAGCTACTGAGAGGTCAAATTCGTCCCCTTATTGGGTCTGAATGTTCCTCCACTGTCTTTGTCCCAGGTTCTTAAATTCACAGCCTTTCTCAGCTGGGAGAGGGCTTAGTTCCATTTCTTTCCTAAGGATGAGTAAAGCGAGGCCAGAGGGGATGTGCCTTACCCATGGTCACTCAACTGCTTAGTGGAGACGCCAGGCTGGGATGGGCCAAAAAGAGCTTTCTTGGAACCGTCCACTGCATTTCCCCGCTACTCTGTCTTAACATCTTCCCGTAAAGCCCTGACTGGCTTTTCTGCAAAGTTGCCCGTGAGTGGGAAGCCGCATCGTGGAGTTGGATGGAAGAAGGGAGAAGGTACCCGGGAGGCCCGAGGCCCCGAGGGGAAAGCATCAGCTGGAGCGAGGGGGCCGCTCTGGCGCCCCCTAGGAGGGGACACGCGAGTGACAGAGAGGACCCCGCCATCCCGCGCGCCCCCAGGCCCCGCGCCCCTCCCGGCCTCGCGCACCCTGACTCGTGCCCGCAAGCCGGCAGCCGCCCTCCGGACTTACGTGATTGTCGCTCCCCTTCCAGAAGTAGAAGGCCCCGATGGCCCCGAAGAGCAGCAGCGCCGCCCCCGAAATGAGGACCACGGCTCCGACCTGGAGCAACCGCGCGGGCCTGGTGGGCTTCACTGTCACCGTGGCGTACGCCTGCGGGCCGGCGGGAGAGGGACTGTCATGTCCGCGCGCAGCGACCCGGCGCGTCGGGGGTGGCGGACAGCTCGCCCCGGGCTCCTCCGGGCGCCCCTTTTCGCCGCGCTTGCGTCCGCGGGTCCCTGGTCCTCGGGAGTGGATGTGCGCTGAACAAACTTCGCGGTGCAGGGCCATCGCCCCGCGGGTCTCTCTCCGCCTGCCACCCGACGCCCCCTCTTTCCTCCCTATCCACCCTCCTCTTCACACCAGACTGGGGATGGCAGGCCCCTTGCACACGCACACGCGTGGGGCGCCACCCCAAGCCCACATTTGGGCGCCCACATTTGTTCCCACCTCCCAAATTCGGTGACACAAATCGCTGACCCGGGACAGGGGATACGGGCCCCGCGTGTCTGGGGCTCCCAGGCGGCACTCACCGGGGGGCTACAAAACTCAACCTCGTCGGGTCCCACCAGGGCGATGGGCACTTTGTCCGAGTTCTCCGTCATGGCTGCGGCCACAGGAGCGGGGCACTGGGAGGCTCCGCGCGCGCCCTGGGCTCTGTCCTGCTGCCCCGACGTGCCGGGCACTTCAACGCGGCGCACGCGCGCGCGCGCACCGTGCCCCGTCCCGCCTGGGCCAGCCCAGCGCTCCCCAGCCCTCCCAGCGCCTCACCTTTCTCCTCCCTTCCTACTCCCGCCTGGAGCAGCAGTGAGCGCATCCTGCCTTCCAGATGCCCCTCTTCTCACTCTCTCCCGTCTACTGCCCCCACCACTCCACTCCCGCACCACCCCCCCCAACATCCTGGTAAACCTGAGTGTGTCATGGTGGGTGGGCTGAGTGAGTAGACTAGGGATGCTGACCCCAAGAAATGCTAAATCGCCGGCACTCTTTCCACCATCCAAGGATCTCTTAGCTTGTCAGAGGGCTCTGCCGTGATGCTTGGCTGGAGGCCCATTTCCTGCAGTGTCCTCGGATGTATGTGTTGGGCGGTGGTGCTGGTGGAACAGGACGCAGAGGAGAGCAGGGCCGTGAAGGTGGAACCGGGGACAGTGGCCAAAGTTTGCCAGGGTTTATGCTGGCCTGGCACTGCTGGATGGCCCTGGGACAGGAGCGTGGATCAGGGTCTTAGAGATGGGCCCTTGTCACTGGTTTCTCTAGGAGCCTTAGCAGGAGGGTACAGCTGCAGCAAAACTGAAAGCCAAGCAAAGGGGCTGGAGGGAAGGAGCTGGCGAGACCAGAATAAGAGTACCTTCTGGTTGATCGACTAAGTTAAACAAAGAGACAAAAACAACAATGGCAACACACATACGCCAAAAACACTGATATGTCCAAAGGAATAGCTAAGTATATATGTACATATATAGTATGTATTTTATACTATATATACAGATAGACAGATAGATATAGATATAGTATATAGTATATATTTTTAAAGCAGAACAGGAGAGAGTTTGTTCACTTTGGAAATGCCATCTGCCAGTACTAGGACTACGTGGTACCTCATTTGGATCCAGGCTGCATTAATTGGGTTCTAGCTTGGTGCAGAGTCCTTTGCTGGGGAGTCAGCGGGGTAGGGGACGGTGCAGGGGAGGACCTGCGGTTTCCTGAGCAGGGGGAGGTTGGGTGGACAGTACTGCGGTAGGAGGAAGTGTTGGATCTTGAGGGGATGCTGATGAGAGGGAGCGCGTGGTGACAAGTATGATGACAGCGGAGCCGGGAAGGAGCGGAGGAATGGAAGAGACTTGCACAGAAGAGTCTGTAGGTCTCTGCCAGTGCTGGGCTGGGGAGACTGAGGCTTCAGGCCTAGGGAGACTGGGAGAGTGGTGGGAGCCCAAGGGAAATGAGGAAGTTGGGAGGAGCAGTTGTGAGAGCGCGGATATGGTAAGACTAATTTCAGACTTGTTGAGCTTGCTGTGGGGAATGGAAAAGAAGAGCCCGGGAACGTCCTAAACCTGCCTTGGATTCAGACAAGGCACCACTGGCTGCACCTCCCACTAGACGTAAGGGGCTGAAAAACCCCCTTACAGTCTGCAGAGGCTCAGCCCCAGGGCACTGCTGCAGAGTTCAAGACCTCCTCTCCCAGGGGCACTTGTAATGGGGATTTCAGAAGGAATAAGAGTAGTCACAGTCAGAAAATTGGGAGAAGATCCAGGATAAAGTAGTGATGCAGGAAGAAAAGGAGAGTTTGGGAAGGATGGGTCCGCAGAGTCAGATGCTGAAATCACGGAAGCAGGAAGGAATACACAGAAAGGCCATTGGATTTCCCAGTTAGGAGGACACGGGAACCAAAGAGACAGCAGTTCCAGTTGTTTTATTTATTGGGCACAGAAGACATGCTGCAAAGCATCATAGAGTGACTAAAAATATTTGCAACTCATACCACAGACAAGGAGCTCGTTTTCTTAAATAGAGAGCTCCTCGGAATCATAAAAAGACCACCAAAAGATAAAAGGATAGGAACAGAGACTCCACAGAAGGGGAAATTCAAATGGCTCTTCAACAAAAGAAAAATGCTTGACTACATTTATAAAAAGGCATGCAAATGAAAAGTATTCTTTTTCACCTATCAGACTAGCAAAAATAAAAACCCTTGTTAAAACAATGTGTTAGAGAGTATGAGGGGAAACGAGGTCTTGTCGCTGTGGGTGGGTGAATTGGTACAACTTTTATGGAGAAAGTTTAATTCCAAAATGCAAAGCATAATTTCATTTCTGTGGATTTATCGCACAGATGCGCTCACAAGGCTGGAAAAGTCCTCTACGTGCAAGGATACTCCTTGTAGCATGTTTGTTAGAACAAAGGACTAGAAACGTTTTCAGTGTCCACAGCAGAGAATTTATGGTACAGCCTCACAGAGGGATCTTGGCAGGCATTTAAAAGGATGATGCAGCTTTGAATATACTGATCTAAGAACATCACCTAAGATACTTTAAGTGAAAAAAGGAAAGGGTAGAAAATGTTCATAAATGCCTCCATTTGTATAGAAGATACAAACAAGGGAATTCCCTGGCGGTCCAGTGGTTAGGCCTCTGAGCTTTCACTGCCGAGGGCCCGGGTTCGATCCATGGTCAGGGAACTAAGATCCCACAAGCTGTGCGCGACCAAAAAAAAAAAAAAAAAAAAACAAACAAGAATATGTATATGCATATGTTCTCTGGAAAGACACACAGGATGTTGACAGCAGGGTTTGCCTCTGAGGAGAACCGTGGGGCTTGGGGACACCAATGGGAGGAAGGTGCGTCACTGTGTGTACCTTTTGGAACGTTCTGAATTCTGTTTGTGAACATGTATTAACTATTCAAAAAAATGAGTGAATAAAACAATAAATAGCAGTGAGCGGGTGGGGAGGAAGTGAATGCTGCAAATGGAGGCAATTCTTTCGAGAACTTTGGCTTTAAGGGGAGAAGAAAGTAAGGAGGACAGATCAAGGGAGTTGGAGGATCAGGGAAGTTCTCCCCAACCCTTCCAGGCTGGAAAGTTGTTTGAAGGCTGAAGGGGGATGGGAAAGGAGGGGATGGAGCCAGAGCAAGCGAGAAGATTAACTCTGAGAAGGAGAGAGGGTCTGGGGGAGTAAGTGACGATACGGATGCTTTGGGGATATGGATGCTGAGGAGAGGGACATTGAGGAGAGGGTGAGGAGTGGGGCTGGGGATGCGGGACTCTGCCTCGTTCATACAGCAAATGATGCCTGTTTCAGTTACAACACAGAAAGCAGCTGACTGGGGCTCGAGGGATGGCGGTGAGGGTTGGGCAGGGAGACCACTTACATCCTCTGAGCACATTCTCCCAAAGTGATATATTTTCAGCAATTTTAAGGTGATACGTTTAATACAATGATCGTTAAGAGTGATGAAAAGATAGTAGAAGCAAGAGCATGGCGGGAGGTCCAGGGTGAAGGGGATGAAGGGATCCCCATTTCACAGGCTTGCTCCCCTCTGCTCATCTCCCTGCTGTACCTAATCCATGGGCTCATTTCCTGGGGGTCAGGACCCGACTCTGCCCTTGTGCCAGGCACTGTGCCAGGTCTGGGGACACAGCAATGAGCAAATGAGACATGGTCCCTGCTCTTGAGTTGCTTATAGTGGAGTGGAAAAGACAGTCATTAGCCAGGTAATCGCCAAATAAAGGTGTCCCTGCCTTTGTGATAAACAATAAGAGGGAAAAGTACAGGTACCCCAGGATAACATAAAATCTACTCTACGTTAGGCAGGGGAGGGAGGAGACCCTGAGGAAGTGACATTTAAGCTGAGGACTGAAAGAAGAGTAAGAATTTTGCAGGTGGAGGTGGGTGTAGGGGTGTGGGAAGTGTGGAGAGACAGTGGGTTCAAAGGCCTTGAGGTGGTAAAGAATTTGGCATTTGAAAAAAAGAGAGGCTGGATTGTAGAGAATGAGAGAAAGAATGGCAGGAGATGAGGCTACAGAGAGAGGCAGTTATCTCAGCAGACAAAGCCACGTTAAGGGTTTTGAATTTTTTTCTCTTGGGATTGGGAGGTCATAAGGGGTTTGAAACAGTGGAATGGCATGATCAGGTTTGCATTTTAAAGACATCATTTTTATTACAACCCACACAAACTCATGATAAATTTTTACCTGAACATTTTCTATTATAATGATTTTATATTTCTTCAGACACCTTTTCCCGGTAGCCTAGATCTTTGGCTATATATAGGGAAATACTTTACCAGACTATAGAACAGTGCTACACTTGGAATTGAAAACCCTCTTTTCTTTCCTAAACTTGTCATATACTTGCTGTGTGGCCTTGGGTAAGGTTTTTCACTTCTTTGGTGCTCTTCTTTCTCATCTTTAAGATGAAAAAAAAGTCTAAAAGGCGTCTCAATTTGTGACCTTCTATAAGTCTACGTTTTTCCTTACAGATAGTCATAGAAATAAAACATTACTACTTGCAAAAAATGAAATGAAATGAAATGAAATAAAATAATAGAAACATCATTTTGACCACCATGGGCTAGAATGGCTAAATTGGAGGGAGGCAAGCATGAAAGGGGTAGGGCTTCCCTGGCGGTGCAGTGGTTGAGAATCTGCCTGCCAATGCAGGGGACATGGGTTCGAGCCCTGGTCTGGGAAGATCCCACATGCCGCGGAGCAACTAGGCCCGTGAGCCACAATTACTGAGCCTGCGCGTCTGGAGCCTGTGCTCCGCAACAAGAGAGGCCGCGATAGTGAGAGGCCCGCGCACCGCGATGAAGAGTGGCCCCCACTTGCCACAACTAGAGAAAGCCCTCGCACAGAAACGAAGACCCAACACAGCCATAAATAAATAAATAAAAATTAAAAAAAAAAAATGAAGGCAGCTGTCTGTATCATTCAGGCTAAGCTCCAACTTCGCCTACAGATCTTGGGTGATTGCCTCAATTTAAAAAAAAAAAAAAAAAAAGAGTGAAAGGGGTAGATATTTTAGGAGGTTCCTTAGCAGTCCAAGCAAGAGAGATGATGGTGGTTAGGACCAGGAGAATCACAAACGATGGAGATGGGAAGGAATGAATGGATAGGAGATTTCTTTTGGAGGAAGAATCAATAAGCTCTGAAGGTTGATTGAGTGTGAGGTATGGGGCAGAGGCAGATGTCAAGATGACCCCTACATTTGGAGCACAAATAACTGGGTAGATGGAGGGAGCGCTGGCTGAATTTTGGACACGTTAAGTGTAAGAGCTATAAAAATTCAGGTGGAGAGCTTGTACTTGATAGTGTCAGGGAAGAGGCAGAGAGGGCCATCTGCTGAGACAGAGAGGCTGGGAGACCAAGCAGGGCTTCCGAAGTGTGGGAGAAGTTGATAACAGTTGTATGAGACACACAATATGGAGTTTACAGAAGTTGTGACCATTTGGAGCTGGAGAACAGAAAGGTACCAGGACTCCATCAGCTCGGAACAAACTAGGAGTGGGGTAGAGGGCGCTGGATGATGTTGGGAGTGATGGGTATATTGGTCAGGGTTCTCCAGAGACACAGAACCAATAGGGTGTATATAGATAAATAGAAAGGTATCTATCTATTTATTTATTTATTTATTTTTAAGAAATTCACGTTCTTTTATTTATTTATTTATTTATTTATTTATTTATTTATTTATTTATTTATGACTGTGTTGAGTCTTCGTTTCTGTGCAAGGGCTTTCTCTAGTTGCGGCAAGTGGGGACCACTCTTCATCGCGGTGCACGGGCCTCTCACCATCGCGGTCTCTCTTGTTGCGGAGCACAGGCTCCAGACGCGCAGGCTCAGTAATTGTGGCTCACGGGCCCAGTTGCTCCGCGGCATGTGGGATCTTCCCAGACCAGGGCTCGAACCCGTGTCCCCTGCATTGGCAGGCAGATTCTCAACCACTGCGCCACCAGGGAAGCCCAAAAGGTATTTATTACAGGGGATTAGTTCACATGATTATGGAGTCTGGGAAGTCCCATGATCTTCCATCTAAAAACTGGAGGCCCTGGAAAGCAGGTGCTGTTAATTCTCAGTTAGAGTCCTGAAGACCAGAGAATGAGTGCAGATGTCTGAGGGCAGGAGATGGGTGCCCCAGCTCAAGCAGAGAGAGTGACTTCACCCTTTTGTTCTATTCAGACCCTCAACAGACTGGAAGATGCCCACCCATATTGGTAAGGGCAGATTTTCTTTACTGAGTCTACTGATTCAAATGCTAGTCTTTTCCGGAAATGCCTCACAGATACCTAGAAATGTTTTACCAGCCATCTGAGCATCCTTTAGTCCAGTGAAATTGACACATAACCATCACAACATGTTAATAAACTAGATGGAGAGAAATTCTTTCACAATGTATATGTTATCAAATCACCACAATGTAACACTTTAAATATCTTACAATTTTATATGTCAATTATACCTCAATAAAGCTGAAAAAAATTAACCATCACAATTGGGTATTGAAGATGGTCTTGGGAAGGGCAGAAGGTCAGGGTCTAGTGATTCTAGGGTATGGGCTGGAAAGGGAGGTCCTTAAAGTTGGGAGGTGCTGATGAACTTGGAGAAGGATTGGTGTGATGGTGGTGGCCTGATGGGGTGGGAGAGGAAAAAGCTATGGAGGTTGTAATCAGAGAGGGAGAACACAGAATTTGAGATCTTAGAGGTGGTTTGGTTCTGCATAGAAATGTGGTCTAAAGTGTGGACTTAGGGACAGAGGGGATTGGAGATGATGCTTCTAGGAGTTGAGGATATTGAGGTCAGGGTGATTTTGAAGTTGAAGTAGGGGTGATAAGGATGTGATGGAATGAAAAACTATAAGAGAGTTGCAGAAATTGTTAAGGAAAGAGGAAGAATGTTCTGCATGGAACTCCTTGGCCAGAGGTGAGGGAGTGAATAATATGGTGTGAAAAAAAGAAAAAGAAAAAGATGGTGTGAATGGATGCATGAACTTCAGAAGAAGAACTCTGTTCCAAGAGGGTGGTGAGACCCAGTCCTGGAATGGACTGTGGAGAACCAGAAACAGCTTCTGGTCTCCAGGGAATGCGTGGAGCACCTCCCTTTTCCAGGAGAGGGATGGAGGAGCGGTGTAGAGCTCCAATATTAACACTATTGTTGTAGCTACTTTTATACAGGTTTTCTATCACTACTGCTTCCTGTATACTCTGGCATTTAGGTGAGGAAATGGTGGGCAAGTGGTTAAAAGAGGGGATTCCAAAAGAAAACAAAAACATTAACTCAAAAAGATATCCGCACTCCCATGTTCACTGCAGCACTATTTACAACCAAGATATGGAAACATCCTAAGTGTCCATCAATGGGTGAATTGATAAAGAAGATGAGATATGTATATACAACTGAATATTATTCAGCCATAAAAAATGGGGAAATTCTATTTTTGACAATGTGAATCAACCTTGAAGGCATCATGCTAAGTGAAATAAGTCAAGAGAGAAAGACAAATACTGTATGATCTCACTTACATGTGGAATCTAAAAGAAAAACAAAACGAAATCAGAAAACTCACAGAAAAAGAAATCAGGTCTGTGGTTACTAGAGGCAGAGCATGGGAGAGGGGCAATTGGAGGAAGCTGGTCAAAGGGTACAAACGTCCAGTTAGAAGACAAACAAATACTAGGGAGGTAATGTATTTACAATATGATGGCTATAGTTAACACTGCTATGTGATATATATATATATATATATATATGAAAGTTGTTAAGAGAGTGTAGCCTAAGAATTCTCATCACAAGGAGAAAACTCTTTTCCTTCTTTTCTTTTCTTTTTATTGCAACCATATCAGAAGATGGACGTTGGCTGAACCTATTGTGGTAATCATTTCACAATATATGTAAATCGAACCACCATGCTGTTCGCCTTAAACTTACACATTGATATATGTAAATTATTTCTCAATAAAACTGGGAAAAAAGGGATTCCATGGTGTCACTAACACACACTTACTCTACTCAGGCAGCTGGCACCTCTCTATAACTTTCCCGTGGCAACATCGATGTCCACGACTAGGGGGACTGAGAGGGCGTTGATGTATGGCCGTCGTAGGCAGTTAATTCTTGGTGTATCGTTCCAGCCCCTATATCCCCGTACTCATGAGCTAGCTCATGGGTTCTGTTTGCTTTTCCTTTCCCACTTCCTGCTGTGCAGCCAGTTTGGAGTTAGTGCAGGGAACACTTTTTATTTAGAAATTTATTTATTTATTTATTTATTTATTTATTTTTGGCTGTGTTGGGTCTTCGTTTCTGTGCGAGGGCTTTCTCTAGTTGTGGCGAGCGGGGGCCACTCTTCATCGCGGTGCGTGGGCCTCTCACTATCGTGGCCTCTCTTGTTGCAGGGCACAGGCTGCAATCGCGCAGGCTCAGTAGTTGTGGCTCACCGGCCCAGTTGCTCCGCGGCATGTGGGATCTTCCCAGACCAGGGCTCGAACCCGTGTCCCCTGCATTGGCAGGCAGATTCTCAACAACTGCGCCACCAAGGAAGCCCGGAACATTTTTATATTGACAAAATAAAAAGCCATGGCACTGATGGCAGATACACTCCAGAAAAAAAAAAAAGGTGCATTCCATTGCTACACGCCAAGGGTTAGTTTATTATCTGCCTTTTGGGGTCATCAAAGCAGGACTTCTTCCTTTTAGCTTAGCCAATTTTGAGCCTTTAAAATTTTTGTCAGTCCACATAGATAGGTTAATTTCCAGATGATTTTTCACTACTCATCCCTAAGCTGCCTCCTTCTCCTCATCTAAATGCCAGAGTGTATAGAAAGCGTGCAGAACGTAGTGATGCAGAGCCTGTATACGTAATTGGAGCTGTAGCCTGCCACTGCACCCCTCTAGGTGGCTATTTCTCGGCTCGTTGGCTCCATCTCACCTTTCCACCCTCAAGAACTGAAATCCCCCTTGATGGAGCTTTATGTGGCAGTAATCCCTGGGATATCATGAGAACGTCCTCTGTGTCTGCCTGCCTCCCTTCAGGCTTGCCCCCTTCAACCCCTTTGCACTGTAGTGAGATCAACTTTTCTAAAGTGCAACTCCCATCCCCTCCCACCTCTGCTTAACACCCCACAGTGGCTCTCAGTGCCCAGAATCAAGTCCATCTTCCTTCAAAGCACATGCGAGGCTCCGGCCATTTCTCCAGTTGCCCCTTTGCCTAGTTATTTGTCTGTTTTCCCCGCCAGACTGTGGTGTAAGTTTCTGGGAGGTCAGGACTGTGTTTTATTCACTGTCATTCATTGGATAGATGCATAGTTAATTAATTAATGAAAAGAGAAGCAGCGCAAGGGCCATTGAAAACAAGTCATAGTTTAGGAAACCTTGCTGCAAAGGCTCACGCTCCTTGTTAATTGCCTTTGTAGAATTATGAATGGTCACTCACCTTATGGTAGGAGCTACTCGTGTGTTCAGTGACCATCAGTTTTAGCTAAAAACTAGAACTCATGGTTTGACAGGATTTTTGCTTTGCTTCCAGATAGGAGAGGTGGCCTGAGAAATGTACTTTGGATGCTGATTATTGGAGTACTTCAATGAGTTACTGGGATAATGACATAGAAAATGAAGTATTAAAACTAGCCTGTTTTGGGGGGGCAAGAAAAAAAAAAAACTAGCCTAGCAAATCCAGGACCTATGATCACGAGTCATAAGGATAGCAGAGCAATTGGCATCTAACCTGTACGACCTTGTGTTGCTGGGGACTGTCTTGTACAACTTTGGACCCTTCCAATGTTTAGTGGTGTGTGTCGAACATGGTAGGTCATTGGTAGATGTTTGTTGATGTTGAAGAGGGAGTAAGTCAGTCATCTCCTCTGTGTTGCACATAATTGCTCAGGGGAATGGAGACAGAATACTCAGGAACATCTAGACACTCTTCACAACAGAGCAATTACCACCTGAGCCCATTCACCGTGATTTCCCCTGGGTTTCCCTCAGAGACCAGCTCAGCCAATTAACAGTTTATTTATTTATTTAAAAATTGATCGATTGATTGATTGATTTTTGGCTGTGTTGGGTCCTCGTTGCTGCGAGTGGGCCCTCTCCAGTTGCAGCGAGTGGGGGTCCCTCTTCGTTGCGGTGAGTGGTCCTCTCATTGCAGTGGCTTCTCTTGTTGTGGAGCACGGGGTCTAGGCACGCAGGCGTCAGTAGTTGTAGCACGCGGGCTCAGTAGTTGTGGTGCACGGGTTTAGTTGCTCCGCGGCATGTGGGATCTTCCCAGACCAGGGCTCAAACCCGTGACTCCTAACCACGTCGCCACCAGGGAAGCCCAACAGTTTATTTAAAATGACTATAACTTCAACACACCTTGCCTTGGAATCACTAAGGAAAATGGGCCAAGCTGGTAACTTTCAAGTCCCATTCATATGGATCTCTATGGTTCTCCAGCCATACTCATCCAGATATGTTTTTCCATCAATTGTGGGAAATTCCTTCTAAGAAAAGGGACTGTGAAAATAGATAGGGAAAGCCAATTGAATTCTCTTTGCTGAAAGTAATAAAAATGGGAATAGAGAGAAATGAAGATGGGGGCATCCTGAAGGATCATTAGGTCTGTCTCTTCTGCATCCTTGCTGAATAGCTACTGCGTGTCAACCCACAGTGGGCGCAGTAAGTGGGTAGGATCCCTGCACAGCAAGTTAATCCATATGCAAACACGGTGACCCCAATTGCTTTGCAATAGAGAGCCACATGGCCTGTGCCCTTAAAATACATCATTTGGGCAGCTGCCAGTGGACTAATTTATCCCAGCTGGCCAGAAACAGCCCTGAGATCATCAGCGCTTTTGTTAATTGGGAGAGAGGGGTAGAGGAATCGAGATATTCATGGGCACCAAGCATTCATTAGCCACCTGGCCTCCCTAAATTATGAGCCTGCCATGATTTTCCCAGTGCTTCGACTGAAATTTTAATACTTGGAATGTATTAATAACTCGGAACATGTCATTTCCTAAATAAGCAATGCCCTTCTGGACTCATTGGAGAAGGGAGCCCAGAGATTGGTTAAATGGCACAGATATTGGCTACCCAGTGAAATGAGCAGTGTGGAGGTGACCCTGGAAGTTCTATCCACGGCAGCAAATACAAACAGATGTGATGTATGAATGGACCTCTGGGTTTATGCCCCTGATTTCTATTCATTTGTTCTATTCATATAATATCTTAACAGGACCAACCTGAGGAGAAATGGTGAAACAGATGATAATACCAGCTAACAATTCTAGAGCACTTATTCTGCACAATCACCCTGCCATGCAGCTTATACCATGGACTCTTCAGAGCAACCCCATGGGACACTGTTACCATCCCTTGGGGATGTATGCTTCACAATGGCAGGGATGTGGCCTGTCTTGTGTACCTTTTTATCCCCAGCACCTACAATCGTTCCTGGCATACGGTAGCAACTCAATAAAATATTCGGTGGATGAACAGTTAAGTCTTCATTTTAGAGGAGGCGGTTGAGGTGTGGCAAAGTTAGTAACCCATCCAAGTTGTGCAGCTCTAGAAAGTGACAGAGCCAGGATTCACACCTTACTCACCGTCCTCAAGCATCCCCTTATTCCGGTGCTCAGAGTCCCATCAGCCTCCCATTTAGGTCTGTTTCTCTTAGTGCTCTGTTCTCCAGTGCTCTGCCATTCATATGTTGAAGCTCTGGCCCCCATGAGATGGTATTTGGAAGCAGGGCCTTTGAGAGGTAATTTGGTTTGGATGAGGTCATGAGGGTGGGGTCCCGTGATGGGATTAGTGCCTTTATAAGAAGAGGAAGAGACATCAGAGCTCACTCTCTCCACCTTGTGAGGACACAGTGAGAGGGCAGTCATCTGCAAGGCAGTAAGTGGGCCCTCACCAGGAACAGAATCTGCCAGCAACTTGATCTAGGACTTCCCAGCCTCCAGAAGTATGAGAAATAAGTGTCTGTTGTTTAAGCCACCCAGTCTGTGGTATTTTGTTATGACAGCCTGAACAGATTAAGACAACCCTTCAGGTACACTCATCAACATTTACCTGTCCTGTGTCCCACTCATTTCTCTGTTCTCCACCATTCAGCAACAGCTGGTGACATGATCAGCTTCCTGCCTCCCCTTCCTGCCCTCTCACCCCTTCAACATCTGTGTCGTACATAAGAGTTTACAGACAGTTCACATACGTGAGCTCACATGATACTCAAACACAACTTGTGAAAGAGGCAGCACAGTCATTATTATCCCCATTTTACAGATAAATAAACTGAGGCTTAGCAGGATCAATTGACTCCCTGTGGCCATGCAGCAAAGACTAGGACTCAGTTCTCTGACTCCCTAGCCCAGTGCCCCTTCCCCAGTACCACATTGTGGATGATGTCATAATGTGTCATTCGTCCAAGAGCAGGTTGTCTCATAACTGGAGGCTGATGGAGAGGACATCAACTTAAACGAATGACACTCCTATGGCAGCATTTTGGGCAGGTGAGCTCAGATTTGGGGTACCTCAAAGGACTCTGAATTAGCAGGTGTCTGTCTTTCCTACACCTAAGCCTGAGGCAGGATCATTCTCCTGAAAGTCTCCCAAAACCTGGCAAACAAGTTCACTTGCCTAACCTGCATACCTGATTGACCTTCAAGCTCTGACCACTTTTTTTTTTTTTATAAATTTTATTTATTTATTTATATTTTTGGCTGCGTTGGGTGTTCGTTGTTGCTAGCGGGCTTTCTATAGTTGTAGTGAGCGGGGGTTACTCTTTGTTGTGGTGCACGGGCTTCTCATTGCTGTGGCATCTCTTGTTGTGGAGCATGGGCTCTAGGCACACGGGCTTTAGTAGTTGCAGCATGTGGGCTCAGTAGCTGTGACTCATGGGCTCTAGAGAGCAGGCTCAGTAGTTGTGGCGCATGAGTTTAGTTACTCTGCGGCATGTGGGATCTTCCTGGACCAGGGCTCGAACCCATGTCCCCTGCACTGGCAGGCAGATTATTAACCACCGCGCCACCAGGGAAGCCCAAGCTCTGACCATTCTGTCACCTGCGTTGGCCCCTTCTCACCATCCCCATCACACCTGCTCTACATACGTCAGAGCCTCACCCTGTCCTGCTGGGGCTATTGCTGGGGTCTCCTAACTGGACCCCTGCTATTCCTCTACCCTGTCCAGGCCACCTCCCATGTTGGGGACAAAGTGATCTGCCGGAATAACAAATCCAGTGACCTCATCCTCCTGCTTAAAAACCTGTGCTTGAAGACTATAAAAGGTAGATGTGGCTGACTTAAAAAAGGAAAGATAACAAAAATTAAAAAACTTTCTTTGGGGGGAAGAGTTGAAAATTGCTTAACTCTTTTAAAAAAACCTGCCTTTTTACTTTCTTTTGGAAAGTACGCTCATTGAGAGCAGAATTTTATTAATTTATGACGCGAAGTGATTAGACACCTAAATGCTAAGTAATATGTGGATGAACAACCACACCTGATGTGAATTCTACTAAGGACTTGGATCTGTTGTATGTCATGAAATTCAACACAGAATCCACTTGCATCAACTTTATTTTTTAAAGAGTATACCGATTTTTGACTCCAAGGAACGAATCCAAAAGAAGGAAAAGTCAATAAAAGTCAATAACAAGTCAATAAAAATGAAGATGATCATTGTGGAGTAATTTATAATGAACAACTAGAAACAACCAAAGAGTTGTTAAGTAAATTACGTTGTGTCAATTTGATGGGTTATCATGCAGTCACTAAAACTTAGAATCAGGCAGACTGTGTAGCAACAGAAAATGCTTATGATATAATGTTAAGCATGCAAAGTGGAATAGCAAATTGCATGTATACCTCATTACAACCCTAAAAAGCATGTTTACGTGTGGCAAGGACTAGCGGGAAGCAAGGAGAATGAAAACAGATGATTAATTCAGCTAGTGGAATTGTAAGAGATTCCTCTGCTTTTGGCACTTGTGTGCTGTTTTTCATGTTGTTTGTGCAGTTTCAAAAGGATGCTGTTCCGCCCTTTGGGAAACCGCTTTCGAGACTGTCAGTCCCAGGAAGGCATATAAACAGCAACAAGAACTGCAATTCCTGAATATACCTTACTACGGAGTCTCTCCCGTGGGCCTGGCTCTGCTGGTGGGAATACACTGATCCAACCTGACTGTGGCTGTTTGCACAATTGTTCCCAAATAGAACGTTGCTGCAGAAACACAAACACTGGAAGAATATTTACACGTAAATGTGATCATAGCCATGGCCATTTACCATCTTTTTTTTTTTTTTTTTTTTTTTTCATTTAAAAACAACTCAAGTACAGGCTGGGAAACTGGACTACTGTGGAGGGATTGTTGATTGGAGTAGAAGTTTGAACTAGGTGATCTGGAAGTCTCGCTGAATCTATGAGCCTCACCCATCATCTGTGTGACGTTTATATACATGTGGCTAAGGCTCTTCGTTGTTCATAGGCCTTCCCCTGCTCCAGGCAGACATGGTGCATCACTAAGGAGCAGGACACTGGGAATGGCTAGGTCAGGCTCTGCGGTCAGGCAGCCCTGGGGGCAAATCCCAGTTCTCCCAGTGACAAGCTTTGTGACTGTGGCTGAATTATTTTGATCTCTCGGAACCTCCCTTTGTTCATCTGTACAACTGGGACATCAAAACTTATCCCTGAAGGAGTGTAAATTGGTGCAGCTACTATGGAGAACAGTATGGAGTTTCCTCAAAAAACTAAAAATAGAACTACCATATGACCCAGCAATCCCACTACTGGGCATATACCCAGACAAAACTATAACTCAAAAAGATACATGCACCCCTGTGTTCACAGCAGCACTATTCACAATAGCTAAAACATGGAAACAACCTAAATTTCCATCAAAAGATGAATAGATAAAGAAGATGTGGTATATATATATACAATGGAATACTACTCAGCCATAAAAAGGAATGAAATAATGTCATTTGCAGCAACACGGTTGGACCTAGAGATGATCATACTAAGTGAAGTAAATCAGACAGAGAAAGACAAATGCCATATGATATCACTTATATGTGGAATCTAAAATATGACACAAATGAACCTATCTACGAAACAGAAACAGACTCACAGAGAAAAGACTTGTGGTTGCCAAAGGTGAGGAGAGGTGGGGGAAGGATGCATTGGGAATTTGGGGTTAGCAGATGCAAACTGTTCTATATAGGATGTATAAACAACAAGGTCCTACTGGATAGCACAGGGAACTATATTCAATATCCTGTGATAGGGGCTTCTCTGGTGGCTCAGTGGTTAAGAATCCGCCTGCCAATGCAGGGGACACAGGTTCGAGCCCTGGTCCGGGAGGATCCCACATGCCACGGAGCAACCAAGCCTGTGCGCCGCAACTACCGAGTCTGCGCTCTAGAGCCCGCGAGCCACTACTACTGAGCCCGCGTGCCACAACTACTGAAGCCCGCGTGCCTAGAGCCCGTGCTCCGCAACAAGAGAAGCCACCGCAATGAGAAGACCACGCACCGCAACGAAGAGTAGCCCCCGCTCGCCACAACTAGAGAAAGCCCGCATGCAGCAACAAAGACCCAACGCAGCCAAAAATAAATAAATAAATTTAAAAGAAAGAAAAAAAAATATCCTGTGATAAACCATAATGGAAGAGAATATGAAAAAGAATGTATATATATGTAAAACTGAATCACTTTGCTGTGCAGCAGAAATTAACACAACATTGTAAATCAACTATACTTCAATAACATAAATTTTAAAAAACGACCTATCCATGAAGGTTGTTAAGCGCATGGAGAGGAACAGGCGTGTAGTAGGTGCTAAGTTAAATGGAGACACACTATAGTGCCCAGGAGCAAGCTGGTGGGCTTACACACACGGAAGCACAGGAGAAGTGAGTTTTAAGTAGGGATTTCAAGGAACATATCAAGTGCACGAGCAACAGAAAACTGCTGCTAACATATGCTACGACGTAAAGTTGGGAGTCACTGCCGATTCACAGATGGCGAAGATCCCGCTTCTCCTGGAAGCAGCTGTACTAAAAACAAACGTGAGCAATCAAGAGGCTCCTAACTTCTCATTTAATTGCAAAAAAAAAAAAAAAAAATCAAATGCGAAATCTGAGAATCACCATAGGCACCTGCTCTACCTTTCCTGAGTCGAGATACTGTCTGCAGCCACGAGATCAGCCTCTCATGCTGCAATTCAAAGAGTAGCTTCCCTAATAAGCTGGCTTCTCAGACTTATGCCAGCTACACATGTTATGTGAGCTATTTTCTGTTTTAAATCCCTAGCAATTCTCTTGGGACCAAGATTTCTGTTGACATTGAGATTCGGCATTGAATTCAAAGATTCTTTACATAGTTACACAAGAATTCCTTAAACGAAAACATAAAAACTTGTGACTTTTTCATCCCAATATTAAGTTTTTCTCTTCTCACCCAGCCCTCACGTTGTTTAGGAAAGTAAGAATGTTGAAAGGAGAGTAGTTCTTAATGTCTTGTACAAAACTTAAAAAGCAATCAGCTAATTTGATGTCTCAAAGTGGACCTTGAGCACCCAAGAAACTTCTAATATTTCAGGAATGTGGAAACTGAGCGAATGAGCATGTTGCATGAAAAGATTAAATACACGGTAAATACATGGTATTTTCAGAGTCAACACAAAACCCCCTGGGTATGTATGGCAGCTCAAGACTGGCTTTATGAAACCCACTGAGCCAAGTTTTGTGCTGAAGCCAGATCTGTGAAGGGAGCTGGACAGAGGTGCTATTCATAGCACTTGGGGATTTTTGTGGAAACAGCTTACAGATTTTCTGACAACCTGGTCTTTCAATTCCGATGAATGAAGCGCTATTGTTTGGTCATGAGGAACTTTAATTTAAAAAGTTGTCACCAGAGCTGTTTCTCATGGGGTGCACGTGTGTGGAAATGACAGACTTTAAATTTTGCTTGAAAAATGAAATTAGACACCAAAATCAATGTCGAAATAAGGTTAACTTTGAATGAGAAAATAAGGAAAGTGACAGAATGCCAAGTTAAGACTAATAACTTTTGGGCTTTGTTTGTAGATACACTGTCTCCCACACTGGACCCCAATTTAGATTACTCTAAAGAAGGAGTGTCTAGGGTACACAGGACAGCTGGGCATTTTGTAGATGGCCGCTTGGGTATCGTGTTGTTTGAAACTACTTTCCTTAGTCCTTTTCATTTCGAGTATGTTGGTCTGGTTCAGGGCTTAGTGGTGGCATTCCGAGACACACTTAGCTGTTCTTAAGCCACGGATGTTCTTAGCTGGATCTAAAATGCCAAATATTGTGCTCTATAAGGGCATGTTAAGACTTCTACAGTTTCCCAGGCATCTTCCATTTGTAAATCAGTTTAAATTGACTGCTGGGTAAACTATTGCTCCAATATCCCCTGGGCTGAGCTGAGTCAACATAGAACCCAAGGATGCTAAACCTCTCAAAACATCTGGCTCACCAATTGCCAGTTAAAGAGGAAGCAGATTTATTTCTCCATCTTCTTCAAGGGCAGATGGCTTAGAAGAAAGTGCAGTGGATTTGTACTTGATAGAGCTGGGTTTGAACTCAAGTGGAAAGAGGGTGAGATTTGGAATTTGAGATGTGGGTCTTATATGGACCAATGTTAGCAACTGTGAAAACCTTCTCACCCCTCAGGACTGTTAGGAGGGGTCCATGGAATATGATGTACTTGAAAGTGCTTTGTGTCTTCTAAAGCATTGGACTAATTTAGCCATTATTCTTACTACTTGTGGGACCTTGAGCCAATCTCTTAACTTTCCTGAGCCTTGGTTTCCTTCTTTGTAAAATGGGGAGAGGAAGAGCAGGCTTGTCCACTCCATAAAGTTATCTTAAAGTTCAAAATGAAATAACGTGAAAACCTGGGTAAACGGCAAAATACTTTTTTAGCAATTTAGAAAAATTAATTTAAAAATATTCAAGAGAAATGCCTTGAATGTTGTCCATTTGGGGATGACTGAATGATTGCTGTTCCTTGTTGAATGTTGCCATTTGTTTAGTTTGATATACAGGTGATTTCCAAGATTCTAATAATCCCTTAAGTAGTCAACAGCATAATTGTAACTTGGTGGCTTAAGAGAATAATGTTCTCATGTTACCAAAAAGTTGTTTTCAGTACTTCACAGGACAACCTCCTCTTGAAAGCTGGCCCATCATTGTACCCGCCTTTTCTCCTTTTGGTAGATATAACCCCTGTTTTCTAGTCTCTCTATTGTCTGCTTCAGCAATAGACAGCTGGCACATATTGGCCTGGAGCCAACCCTAATTCCCTCATTGCTCTTCTCACCCTTTGAGAATTGGAAGAGATGATCTCTGCTAGCAGTTGGGCACTGCTTATGCAGAATCTTTGCGGAGCAGGAGGGGAGTATTAGAGACACTATGGAAACAGACACATTCGGACCACCGCGATGGACAGGCAGAACTTAAACAATTGCGTAAATGTACATTTTTGACGAAAGTCCTCTTCTTGCTGTCCAGTAACAATGCAGCCTTTGAGGTGTTTTACGAGCTTTTTCCATGCTTTTCAGTGCTGGTGTATGATAGTGTTCCGTAGTAGCCAACATGTCTTGAAGGTTTTTGTCATTGC
The DNA here is from genome assembly GCF_028021215.1 of Eschrichtius robustus. Lineage (NCBI taxonomy): Eukaryota > Metazoa > Chordata > Mammalia > Artiodactyla > Eschrichtiidae > Eschrichtius > Eschrichtius robustus. Next base: position 26,370,075 of record NC_090841.1, read on the forward strand.
CTTTGTCCGGAGAGGGTTGGCTCAGCCCAGCTGAATATATACTCTTCCTTTAGAATAAAGTCCAAAGACAGACACAGTTGACATTATCTTTGCAATTTCAAATAAAACGTTCCTTGGTGAAAGGCTGTCTTGCTCCTCTCCCAAGATCTATCAATACTGGCGGCCAAGCTGGTCTTTGCATTTCACAGAGAATGCGAGGGACAAGCATTTGTACTTTTCTCTGTCCCTGCAAAGTCCTTCCTTAGCAGCTCCCCACTTCATCAAACAGGACAAAAAAGATTTTTCTTTTCTAGGGGATTTCGACTGCCAAGGACCGACTGGGAGGTTAAAAGGCCGTATGAGCTGATGCGACAGACCCAAGGACTGATCTATTTTTCACATTTCTCCCAAATGAAAAGCAGAAAATGACCAATTCAGTTAAAACTGGAGAATGTGAAGTAGTACAAAGGGCTAAGTCTTTCTGAAAAGTAAAATAACAACCATAAGAACAGATAATAAGACTTGTTAGCAGCTACCCAAGTAGTGAGAGCAAGGGATGGCACAGGTAAAGAGCTGTGTGTGTGCTGGGATTAACAGATACACACTACTGTGTATAAAATAGGTAAAAAACAGGGACCTACTATATGGCACGGGGAACTATACTCAATGTCTTGTAATAACCTATAATGGAAAAGAATCTGAAAAAGAATAGATAGATGGAAAGATAGATAGATATGTGTAACTGAATCACTTTGCTGGACACTTGAAACTAACACAACATTGTAAATTAAATATACTTCAATTAAAAAAAAAGAATCTGGGAACAGTGGCATGGAGTTGGGGGGAATGGAGATTTTAAACACAATAATAAAACCCACTAAAAGTTGGGAAAAAAAAGATCTCTGTGTGTGTGTGTGTGTGTGTGTGTGTGTGTACACATACACAGTTGGCATTAACAGACAAGATGCAGAAGAACGTAACGGTTAGGAGGACAGACCGTCTTGGGTTGAGTCACAGGTCCCAAAGCTACTCCTTTGAGTCTTAATTTTTTCATCTGCGACTGGGAAAGATAACAGTGCCTACTTCATAGGATTGCTATGAAGATTAAATGAGATATAGGGAATAGGAAACACAACAAGTACCTGGCATAGAGCAAGCCCTTGGTAAGTACTGTTATTTTATTATTCCCATGTATTCCCTGTGAATGTAAGCAGTATAAAGATAAGATGAACAGTCACCCAGTGTTTTTTGGGTTTTGAGATTGGACTTTCTGCCACCTACAGCATCATAAAAGGGAAATGTGTATCCTTTAGTTCTAAGAATTTTTCTTGTCCTTTTTGGAAGTCAATTTCTTTCCCTATGTCTTCACTTTTTGGAATATCTTTTGAATGATCATTCATTTTTTAAAAATTTCCCATTAAAAAATTCTAATTTCTGTGAATTTTTCACATCTTTATCTTCCACTTCTTTTATTCTGCTGTCATATGTCTTCTTCTCAAATGATGCTTAAAAATAGCATTTTAATCTAGTTTCATTGATGTAATACCTTCCTTTATATCTAAGAGGATATGAATTACAGTTTTAAAGAAAATTTTTATTTATTTATTTATTTGAATTTTTGAATTACGTTTTTTTTTTAAAAATATTACATTCTTCCAGAGAGGATATATATATATATATATATAGTAAAATTTTATTTATTCATTTATTTATTTATTTATGGCTGTGTTGGGTGTTCGTTTCTGTGCGAGGGCTTTCTCTAGTTGCGGCAAGCGGGGGCCACTCTTCATCGCGGTGCGCGGGCCTCTCTTGTTGCGGAGCGCAGGCTCCAGACGCGCAGGCTCAGTAATTGTGGCTCACGGGCCTAGTTGCTCCGCGGCATGTGGGATCTTCCCAGACCAGAGCTCGAACCCGTGTCCCCTGCATTGGCAGGCAGATTCTCAACCACTGCGCCACCAGGGAAGCCCTTGAATTACAGTTTTTAAGGAATTTTTCTTCTATTCCCTGCATCGTCTTTATTTCTTCCTGGTTTCTTTGTCCTGTGTATTGGTTTTGGACTCTCTTTTCCTGTAGTGGTTTTCCTCACTAGTCTGGGATCCTTGGCTGTCACTGACACTTAAGTGTGAGGTCTTGAGAAGCTGAATGGGAGCTCCGTGTGCATGAGCAGGACCACGAGCTGGTGTGGAAGACGGACGGGGACACTTGGCTTTTTGTTGGGGACACCCACATGTTTTTATCTGGGAGGGGGTCTTTCCCTTGGGCCCATCAGTTTTCTCAGAGAGGAATCCTCTGTATACTCTTGTCTTGAGAATTTCAATTTAGTTCCAGCATTTGGGGAGCAAGAAGGGAAGGGGGTGGAGGTTCTGTCCATACAGCTTGCAGTATCTTCTTTGATTTTCCTCTTCTTAGACGCATCTCATCTTGCCCTCAGCTGTGCCTAAGCCGCAGACTCCCGCCGCTGTCCTGGTTATCCTCCCAGAATGAACCTAGTTTTCTGCCTGGCTGGGGAAACGCTGTTGCCTGGCTGCATGGATGGGGCAGGCACCCGGGGCATGAACTGCTTCTTACATAGACTTCCCATCAGTCATCCTCTTCTTTGCAACTCTACTTTGTACCTCTGCCTTCAGGGGTACATAATATTACCAACTCCTGAGTCTTCCTGGGGTCCTGGGGTACAATAGGCTTGCCTCTGATTGCCTTCCCAGCAGGCACTTAGACTCAGCTTTCTGTTTCGACTCTCCACGTAGTTTCCATGTTACAGAATGTTGTTGACATTTCTCGTCTGCTGTTGGCTCTTCTCCTGTTTTTTTTTTTTTTGTATATTTTTAGTTGTTTAATTCTTTTTTTTTTTTTAGTGTAATTTTATTTATTTATTTTTGGCTGCATTGGGTCTTCATTGCTGCGCGTGGGCTTTCTCTAGTTGCGGCGAGTGGGGCTACTCTTCCTTGAGGTGCGCGGCTTCTCATTGCAGAGGCTTCTCTTGTGGAGCACGGGCTCTAGGCACGCGGGCTCGGTAGTTGTGGCTCACGGGCTCTAGAGCGCAGGGTCAGTAGTTGTGGCGCATGGGCTTAGTTGCTCCGTGGCATGTGGGATCTTCCCAGACCAGGGATCGAACCTGGGTCCCTTGCATTGGCAGGCAGATTCTTAACCACTGCACCACCAGGAAAGTCCCTCTTTAACTCTTTTGCTGTCATTTTATCAGGCTTTAGGAGGAAGTGGAGATAAACACCTGTGTTTATGTCATCAGAAGTCCACCGAGGGAATTTTAACAATATACCAGCACCCAGGCCCCATCTCAAGATTCCCATGTGGAGGCCTGGGGTGGGATCTGGGCGTTCCTACATTTTAAGGGCTCCCAGTAGGGTGATGAGGTGAGCCGACTTGGTGGCTCACTGAGCCCCAGTGGAGTGTGGCTTTCGGCGATTTTCTCACGCGCACTTGACTTCTCTCCTTCTTGAGAGAAGCACAGCAGTAGGAAACAGCTAACTGGCCCCTTTCTATGTACCTAGTACTGCGTTAAAGAGTCTGTCGGTTGCAGATGATAGAATCAAACAGTTTGGCCAAGAATTTTTGGCTGATACCAATAAATGGTGGAAAAGGTAGGGACTGAAGCACTGTACAGGCTTCCCTGGTCTCTCATTAATTATTTTTTCTGGGTTGATGTGATTCTTCACGAGGCTAGAACCATTTCGACTGTCAGACTTGGTCTCACATCTCAACAGATCCAAGTTTAGAAAGGAGGGGTCTCTCCCTCCAACCCTACTATTCCCATCCCAGTTCAAGTGTGAACAATGCTGGGGAAGGGCCCGGGATGGCTGGCTTGGGTCAGGTTTTTGCCTCCTGATCAATGGTGATAGTGGGTATTGTAAGAAGATGGCAATGGCAGCTTCAGACCTTGTAGTGAAGGAGGAGGGGGAGGGATGGTCCTTCTAATGGAAGAGGGAAAGAGGGTTGTTCTCAAAAGAAGGGAGGAGTGCTGGGTAAAGAGAAAAATAGATCCATTACAGTCCACACCGTTGGCTATTCAGTACCTGGGTATGTGTGTACACATGCGTGCGTACGCATACACACACACACACACACTCTCTCTCTCCGTCTGAGACCTTTCCAAAAAAGCAATTATCTTGTGCAAAACCGCAAACAGGCTTACCTCCTCAGCCTTTAGAAATGTTCGAAAGTCATTTCCAAATTCCACAATTCCACATCTTTTGTGATGTCCATTCCTTTTCATCAGCTCCGGATATAGCTTCTTATGATCCTGTAATTTACAGGCAACATGAACATTTAATTTTTCTCAACTTACCCAAGTTCCCAAGGCTCTAGTCTCAGGGCTGAGTCCCCAGACACGGCAGGTAATCAATGAACAAACAGCTTAACTGATTCTTACCAAAGAGAGAATGAAGGGATCCTGACTGTCTTCCCTTTGCTGTTCTGGCTGCCTGTTGCTGGGCAACAAACCACCCCCAAACATTGGTTAAAACAATAACAATCACTTTTTTTTTTTGCTCATGATTCTGGGGGTTGACTGGGCTCAGTGAGGCAGTTCTGGCTCGTGGTCTCAGATAGTGGCTGGGGCTGGGGTCCTCTCAAAGTCATCTTTATCCCCTAAAGGGCTCCCCGTGCAACTCTCTCTCCTCGTGGTCTCTCCATACGGCGGTCTCAGGGATCTAAATCTCTTACATGGCAACTGAAGGCTCCCAGGGCGAATGTCCCAAGAGAAACTGGCAGAAGCCCTGCGGCTCTTTTCCTCCTAAGCTCAGAAATCCTACACTGTCATTCCCACCACATTCTGTTCATTGAGGCAGTCACTAAGTCTTGCCCAGTGTCAGGGGGGAGGGGACAGATTTCTCCTCTTGATGGAAAGCTTGTCAAGAATTTGCAAACGGTATTTGTTTTTCTCTTTCTGACTTACTTCACTCTGTATGACAGACTCTAGGTCCATCCACCTCACTACAAATAGCTCAATTTCGTTTCTTTTTATGGCTGAGTAATATTCCATTGTATATATGTGCCACATCTTCTTTATCTATTCATCTGTCGATGGACACTTAGGTTGCTTCCATGTCCTGGTTATTGTAAATAGAGCTGCAATGAACATTTTGGTACATGACTCTTTTTCAGTTATGGTTTTCTCAGGGTATATGCCCAGTAGTGGGATTGCTGGGTCGTTTGGTAGTTCTGTTTTTAGTTTTTTAAGGAACCTCCATAATGTTCTCCATGCTAACACATATATATGGAATCTAAGAAAAAAAAAAAGGTCATGAAGAACCTAGGGGCAAGATGGGAATAAAGACACAGACTTACTAGAGAATGGACTTGAGGATATGGGGAGGGGGAAGGGTAAGCTGGGACAGAGTGAGAGAGTAGCATGGACATATATACACTACCAAACATAAAATAGATAGCTAGTGGGAAGCAGCCGCATAGCACAGGGAGATCAGCTCAGTGCTTTGTGACCACCTAGAGGGGTGGGATAGGGAGGGTGGGAGGGAGGGAGACGCAAGAGGGGAGAGATATGGGAACATATGTATATGTATAACTGATTCACTTTGTTATAAAGCAGAAACTAACACACCATTGTAAAGCAATTATACTCCAGTAAAGATGTTAAAAAAAAAAAAAAAGAATTTGCAAACGTGTTAAAACCACCGTACTGCCCTCAACTCAACCTGTTCACATTTTAGGGTTTTTCACTTTGAACACTCCACTCCTGGCCTATACAGGATTCTTTTGGTTGCATGTGACACAAGTGTAATTCAAATTAGCATATAGCCAGACCACTGAAGGGCGGGGTGACTGGAGCCGGGGACTACAACATCTGCCCCCTCTCTTCCTTTTGAAGAGTCCCAGGGACTTGCTTAGGATACATGCCCATGCCTGGACCGATGACTGTAGTTATGGGGTGTCTACTGTTCCTGGCATAACTTGGAAGGGGGATTACCTCTTGGTCAGTCACTGTGGTTAAGGTCAAGTGAAAAGGTAACGACTCCCATGTGGATGCCGAGGTGGAGGTGTGGGGGAAGGGTAGTTCCGGAAGGAGGAGGAGGGCTTTTCCCAGGGGAGGTGGGAGGTGATGGGCTGACTGAGCAATAAAAACTTGTATGTATATTTTTATCTCATTTAATTCCAGCAATGATTAAATAACTACTGTTATTCCTTCTTAGCAAATGAAAAAATTGAGGCTTGGAGATATTCAGTATCATTTCCAAGGTGACTCAGCCTAGTGTGACAGAGCTGAGTCCTTGATCCCCATCTGTCTGAATGCGCAGCTGTGCTCAGAACCCTATTCTCCCTCCTCAGTCCCCAGCCCACATTCTTCAGGGCAGACAACGAAGGTTAGAGACTCAAGGAGCTAAGGGGGTGAGAGGGAGTGCCCCAGGGGCACAGGGCTCTAACCTCCCGCTCCTGTGGTTCACTTTCCTCTCCTACCCACCGCACTGCTTCCAGCTGAGCTGCTGCCAGGGCCACCACTCCTCCGAGTGGCTGGGGAGCAGCCTGATGTCTACTGGTGACTTGGTCCAGCTGTCTGCCTCCTTTCTTCCCTTCATTCAACTGAAGCGAGGCTGGACTTTCCCCAAAGGAATCTTACTAGGAAATGCACGGAAAAACAAATCCCAACCAAACAACACAGAAACACAAGAGTTGAGGAGATGACTGTGATCACAGACTGCTGATTTCTTATTCCACTGAAGTTCTGCTACCAACTAGTTTGGCTGGGACTGCTTGCCAGGCCCCCAAACTTTTTGCTTCTTTCCCCAGCATCAGCTGCTGTGATTTTCCAGAGGTGCTTTCACCAGCTCATTCTTTTTTATAAAATTTATTTATTTATTTATTTATGGCTGCGTTGGCTCTTCATTGCTGCATGCGGGCTTTCTATTGTTGAGGCGAGCCAGGCCGGGGTGGGAGTGGGTGTGGGGCTACTCTTCCTTGTGGTGCGCGGGCTTCTCATTGCGTCGGCTTCTTTTGTTATGGAGCACGGGCTCTAGGTGTGTGGGCTTCAGTAGTTGTGGCACGTGGGCTCAGTAGTTGTGGCGCACGGGCTTAGTTGCTCTGCGGCATGTGGGACCTTCCCAGACCAGGGCTCGAACCCGTGTCCCCTGCACTGGCAGGCGGATTCTTAACCACTGTGCCACCAGGGAAGCCCCCCCAGCTCATTCTTGAGCCTGAGCCTACCTTTGGGTAGTTTTAGTTTCATTGGTCATGAAGTCGGAGGCTCACCAGTGGCCACATCATCCCCAAGGAGGACATCCATCACCCCTTAATAATGGCCCCCTCTCACCTGAAGGGGACTGGCAGGCCCCATACCTTCCACTGTCCAGGATCGAGTGGGATCACCTTGGTTGTTCCAGAATTTCTTCCATTCAGCTCATCTGCAGGACCAAGGTCATTGATATGGCCACAACCCAATAGAGGTCAAGGCTTTTTGGCTTTTTGCTTGTGTATATGCACACATAAAAATTTATATATTTATATTTATACACACACACACACACACACACACACACACACACACACCCCTGGGGTATATGTGGCAAAATTCTGATCGCTGGAATTTCTCAATCTCAAAATGCCTCATGCGTATGGTAATGACAACCCACATGTAGTCAGAGGATGGGGGAATGACAAGAGATTTCTCTCTCTGGACCTTTGTAGACCACAATATATAGGAGGCACTTCTGTTTGTGCAAGAAAGAAACAGAAGGACCCGAGGCAGGTGTTGTTTCTAAGCTTAAAGCTCTCGGGTTGGGGAGGGAACATTTTTCTTTTAAACAGCTGAAAGCAAGACCAAGTAAAATTACAACAGTTTGGCAGCATAATTTTAATAAATTTTGTTTTTTCCTGGCACAGAGATTCATCAGATCGTGGCTTGAAGCAACAGAGAGATGACAAGGAAGGAAACAAGTGTTGAGGCACTGGCAGTCACTGTGGTAGGCGCCTCGGATATTACTTGGTTGTGAGAGTGGTTCACGCTGTTGCTATTCCTCAATGCTTTACCGACTGAAATTAAAAAATGATTATTTAATGTGTTCCATTCCTCTGTCTACTCTTGAGAGAACCAGCGTTATGACCTTCCCAATTAGTGGAGTGTTGGATGGGTCTCTATCAGGTCCTCGTCTCCTGGCCACTCACCTGCCACCTGCCTCTCCTGTACCCTGGAGCTGGGGGTCACGCTCTGCCACCTCTCAGGCTGTGGCTGAAGCCACGGAGAGCTCAGCTTTTCTGGGGAGCTTCAGAGAGAAGCGGGGGGCTGCTACCATGCTGGTGGAGGGAGAGGGGTGGCAGCTGCTAAGGCCTCCATGGAATGTTTGGACACTCTAGAAATCCTTCATTCATTCAGTTACTGGATCATTCCTTTATCCATTGACTACACATCTGCTAAATGCCAGGCTCTGTGCTGGGTGAAGGGGATGCGGGTGACAAACAGGCAGCCCTGCTTCCTGTCCCCTAGGGCTTATACGTTGTCTCTGTCCAGAGCCCTGGGTCTGCTCCCAGGTGGGGCTCTGAAGCTGGTTTGTGTCCGAGTGCAACGCAGCCCTAGAGGACCCCTGGACAGCTCATGACTGCTGTGATGGCTCTGGTACCTAGTGAGGTGTTCCATTTAGAGAGGCATTGTGGGTAGAGGAGCCCGATGTTGTCCAGGCATTGCACTAAGTAGGCGACTGGTCCTCTGCCACATTCTCCTTCTGCACAATCCTTTGAGCTTGCGGTCTCCTGATTTCCGACACTAGCTTTAAGTGGGGATAAAATCCGACTTTCTTCTTAGCATCAATGACAGATGGTCTGCAAATCTTGACTACCCTAAGTAACATCAAATAAAAATGATGCACACATTTGTGAAGGATTTCCTACTCAGAGTTGTCAAATGCTGTCAGTTTTCTCCCTCTACGGTTCCTCTCCCATCCATTAATTCCTCCCTTCCCATCTCTACTGCCCCAGTTCAATTCCACATTATCTCCTGCCTAAGATGATTGCATCTGCTTTCTTACTAGTTTCCCTGCCCCCATTCTCTCTGTCTTTGAAATCATCCCCCATAATGCTGCCCGATTAATCTTCTTGAAGTGTGGCTCAGACCACGTTATTTCTTGGCTCAGAAACATTTTGTGACATCTATTAAATTGTCTAGTAAATGAAGAGAACACTCTTGGCCTGATGTGAGGCAGACCCCCATACCATATCTTCCCTTTCCTGCATTTTATTGATATTTCACAGTTCACATTCACACTCCCAACATTTCAGCCAGATTGGGTACTCGCTGTTATGGAAGCTTGCCCTGCACTTAGTTGCTTCTCCGAACCCTCTGGCTGGAATGCTTTTTCTCATGGTCTTCACCTGCTGGAACCTCCTAGCTATCCTTGAGGACCCAGCTAAAATGGCTCCCCTTTCTCCAAGCCTATCCTGTCCCCACAGTGGGATGTCATTTTTCCCATTTTGAATCAGCATGGCAAGTCTTTTGTTCCTCTTTTATTACACATGTCATAATTTGCGGTGAGTGCCCTCTTTGGAGAGCAAGCTCTTGAGGGCAGTGACTTCCACCAGGCCCTCAAAAAATGTCTGCGGATTCTGGTGTGTGAGCGTCTTATCCATCTGTGCATTCCTGGCATGTAGTGCATCTCAGAGGCACCTTATTGTTTTGTGGGAAAACAAAACTGAGACCCCTTAGCTCTTCTACCAGTGCAATTATAAAGGAATAGAAATTTCTTTTTTTATTGAAGTAGAGTTGATTTACAATGTTGTGTTACTTTTTGCTGTACAGCAAAGTGATTCAGTTATACATATATTTACATTCTTTTCCATTATGGTTTATCACAGGATATTGAATATAGTTCCCAAGAATAGAAGTTTCCACACTGCACACATGTTCATTGATTATTACAGCATGCCATGTATGAACAGAAATCCAGCTCAACCCAGCTTAGTCAAAAAAGGGACCTATGGGAAGGACATGGTTTTGCAGAATGGAAGAAGAAGTTGAAGGAACTAGAGTAGTTTCAGGGACTTCAGGGCTTGGACTCAACACCTCTGTGTGTTGGGCAGACCCTTGTTGCCTCTCATCTTGTTTCTCTCTGGGAGATAACTTTAAAAAAAAGGATGGGAGAATGAGTAACGAGAAGGATGAAGGAGTGTGGAGGGGACTCATCGGGGTCATACATGATCATCTAAGGTGATTAAGTGGATGCCAAATCTCAATCCTATTGCTTTTGACCCAAACTGCAAGACTTATAGGACAATCCTCAGTCCCTAATTGTGTCTTCTGGCTTCTGTGGTGGAAGCAAACCCACAGGGCAGCCTGTCCCTTCTTGTTTCAGATGGAGAGTAGTGTAGGAGCTTCAGAAGGAACGGGTAGCAGAGAGTTGAGGTGGGAGACGAAGCTGGAGCTGGCTGGTGGTGATGGCAATGGTGAAAGCAGGGAGTGGGGTGGGCGAAGGACCAAGCCAAAGAGAAGGCTCTTTAAAAAAAAAAAAAAAAAAAAAAAAAAGAGAAGGCTCTAGTTCTGGATTAATTCTGGCCCTAGGCATGGAGCATTGGAAGCTTTTTTAAAAAAAATTTATTGGAGTATAGTTGATTTACAATGTTGTATTAGTTTCAGGTGTACAGCAAAGTGATTCAGTTATACATATACATATATTCATTGTTTTTCAGATTCTTTTCCCATATAGGTTATTACAGAATATTGAGTAGAGTTCCCTGTGCTATACAGTAGGTCCTTGTTAGTTATCGATTTTCTATATAGTAGTGTGTGTATGTTAATCCCAAGCTCCTGATTTATCCCTCCCCTCCACACCTTTCCCCTTTGGTAAACATAAGCTTGTTTTCAAAATCTGTGAGTCTGTTTCTGTTTTGTAAATAAGTTCATTTATATCATTGTTTAAAATTAGAGTCCACATGTGAGTGGTATCATGTGATATTAGTCGTTCTCTGTCTGACTTACTTCACTGAGTATGATAATCTCTAGGTCCATCCATGTTGCTGCAAATGGCATTATTTCATTCTTTTTTATGGCTGAGTAATATTCCAGTGTATATATGTACCACATTTTCTTTATCCATTCCTCTGTTGATGGATGTTTAGGTTGCTTCCATGTCCTGACTATTGTAAATAGTGCTGCAATGAACGTTGGGGTGCATGTACATTTTCGAATTATGGTTTTCTCTGGGTATATGCCCAGGAGTGGGATTTCTGGATCACATGGTAACTCTATTTTTAGTTTTTAAAAAAACCTCAGTACTGTTTTCCATAGTGGCTGCACCAACTTACATTCCCACCAACAGTGCAGGAGGGTTCCTTTTTCTCCACACCCTCTCCAGCATTTATTGTTTGTAGACTTTTTGATGATGGCCATTCTGACTGGTGTGAGGTGATACCTCATTGTAGCTTTGATTCTGGCTCTAAGCATGGAGCACTGGAAGCCAAGCCTTTTAATGAAAAGGACTGAGAAAAATGTCCTGGTTGCTGGAGCAATTAGATGACTTGAAAGGGCTAAAAAGAATAGCTAAAGAAGCAGGTAATGAGAGATACATGAATCCGTGAGGCTATGACGGAGGATAGGAGTCATCTGCTTGCCAGAGGGAACGTGAATATTTAACGTTGTGAATCTATAAATATTTAACTACGTTCAGATATTTAGGTACTGAAATTGCCTCTTTAAAAAACGAGATTTTTCCGAATACAGGGCCATTTTTCTCAGGGCACAAGGTAGCCTAAGCAATTCATTTGAAAAATCATTTTTGACAACTTCCCATGGATCACAGAATACAGCCCATTGTGTGTTGGAATCCCTTCTGATACACTGATCAGATGGAGTGCAGTAAAATCTTGATCTGGCTATTTTTCACCACACCCAGGATGTCAGAAAACCTCTTCCTGGTTTCTTGACATTTAAAAGCATATCTTTTTCTCGTTCTCCCTATGGCAATCTTGCAAGACTCCTCTCTGCGCAAAATCATGCCCCAACATAGAAAATACATGCACTTAGGGAGTGGTTAACAACAACAAAATAATAGCTAAAAACGGGAGATGGGTGCTTAGGAAAGGAGAGGTGGGGAAGGAACACCTCCAGGATATTTGGCCACAGATACAATCTCAGGCAGACTAATTCTAGGAAAGAGTTTGCATGGAAATGGAAGACATGGAACTTAATTCCCTTTGAACCACCTGTGCCCACATGCCCTTTGAAAGCCTTTGTATACCCAGGGCTCAGGTTCCATAGTAAAGATGGCTGCTCTGCACACGCCCTCTCTTCAATGTCCCTCTGCTCAGAGACCATGTGTCCCCAAAGAATCCATATCATCACTTACTCTTTGTCTCTCAAACTCTCTGCATCTGAGGGCATTCCCTTTCCTCTCAACACCTTCTCTACCTTCACATTTAAGGGAAGACCCTTCACACGGCCCCCAAGCGAAAGGAGGGGGCTAGGTAAGCTTGCATCCATCTCTGTTAACCCTTCACCGTTGCCTACACCTCCTGTGTTAGTCAGGGTTCTCCAGAGGAACAGAACCAACATGATAGAGGTATAGCTAGAGATATAGGTAGAGGTAAGAGGAGACTTATTATAGGAATTGGCTCATGGGATTATAAAGGCTGAGAATTCCTACAATCTGCTTTCTGCAAGCTGGAGCACCAAGAAAATCAATGGTTTAAGTTCGAGCCCGCAAGCTTGGGAATTCCAGCCTGAGTTTGAATGCCCAGTGAACCAGGAGAGCTAATGATGTCTGACATCCAAAGGCAGGAGAAGACGGATATCTCAGCTCAAGCATGGAGAGCAAATTCTCCCTTCCTCCATTGTTTTTTTTTTGTTGTTGTTCTACTGAAGCCGTCAGCAGATTGGACGATGCCCACCTGCACTGGGGATGGTGATCAATTTACCAATTCAAATGCAAATCTCTTCTGGAGACACCCACACAGACACACCCAGAAGTAATGTTTTTACCAGCCGTCTGGACATCCCTTAGCCAGCAAGCTGACACATAAAATTAACCATCACACCTCTCCACGTCCACTGTCCTCCGTGTGATCACAGCTCAGTGGGTGTGAGCTGTGGTGGTGGGTGTGAGCTTGAGGAAACAAGGCAGGAATGGAAATGCAGTGCAGTAGGAGCTGTCACTGCCCAGTCCTTCCATATACAATCAGCCTCCAAACTACATTTTTGGCCTTATCGGCCTCTGCCCTGAATTGTAGGCCACAGGAGTCAGCTTGCTGCTCCCCCTTACAGCTCTTCCTCTTTTCTCTACGCTGACCTCAGTCTGAAAATCCCATTCCCCTTTTCCTCCTGATCCCCAAGGCCAACTTAAAATTGATTTCCTCGAATCTGACAATGTTTGTTAGACATAAAATGTATCTTTTGATCTAGCAATTCCACTTTTAGGATTTTAAACTAGAAAAAGACATATTAGGATTCAAATATCTTAGTTCAAGGATGGTCACTGCAACTGTCAAGAAGGGGAAACAACCTAAATGGCCGTTTGTAGGGGAGAGTGAAATAAATTGACACCTCCTCACAACGGAATACTATGCACAGTTTGAAGAAAAATGAGATTGATATAGAACAGAAAAATGTTTAAGATGTATGGTTAAGTAAAAGAAAAACACGTTGCAAAACAAGATGGGTTATAAAAACAAATTTTCTTAGAGAATAAAAAGAGAGATAAGAGCATAGGCAAAGTCTAGAATGTATTGATACTAAACTACTGGCAACATGAATTATCTTTGGAGTATAAGACTATGGAGGACCTTTTCTTTCTTCAATATTTGTATAATATTTGATTTTTTTTTTTTTTTTTTTTACAAAAGGCAAAAACTCTACTTCCTTAGGACATCTTCCTGGTTTCTCCTCATTCATTTTTCGTATGAATTTGAAACACATTAAATGGCCGATATCTGACCCTATTTTGCTACAGAAACAGCAGTTCCAAAGCATCTGATCTACTCTCTCCTCAACCCCTCAGCATAGCACCAGGCTCTTGGCTGAACCTACTGAATTGATTGCACATTGGCATTTGGTATTTAGAAATACGCCTGTTAATTGTCTCATGTGAACATCCTTAAATGTATCCACAGTGTTAATATGATTTGCCGGATAATTTATACTCACATTTTGTAAATACATTTCAGGTGTGTGTATCGTTGGACAATTGCTGATATGTTTGTGCAGGGAGAAAACAGAACTTCAAGATGAATCCTAGGAGCAGGAAAGCCTCTGAATGTGAAGAAAAAATCGGCAAACCTTTAATTGTTTCTGGTTCTTGATTTCTTTTTGAGACTTGTCAGCTAAAGAGAGTGAGGAGGCTTGAACCAAGGCCAGTGCAATTTTTTTCCACACAAAGCAAGCCTTCAAGCTGCCTGGCTGTGAGGCTGAACACTGACAGTGGTGTTTGTTGGGCTGATTGTTCATCAGGGTGCTTCTTTAGAGACAGTCTGTTTGTCTGGAGGGCTTGGCCACATTTCTTCATTAAGTATTTGTCCTTCTTTCTTTTCTTTGACACGAACAGTTATGATATTAGTCTTCAATGACTGATCTCTGACGTCAGATTTTCCACAGGCTCAGATAAGAGTTCTCTTTGTGAACACAAGCAAATAGTTCAGGTGGTCGGTTTGCTACTGGAAAAAAAAAAAAATCAAATGTGCAAACTTGGGAACCGAGATGAAATCTCTCCGTTTCAAAGGATGGGTGTGATGAAAAATGAGATCGCCTGCTTTCTTGAGTCACCTTTGGGAGGCAAGCCTGAGAAACAGACACCCATGCAGCCCAGGGATGACAGGGATGGGAGATCAGAGCCTGTCCTGAGATTTCTCACCTGCCAAGCCTGGATGGAGTCCATCACACCCTTGCAGGGGGCCAGCCTTGCCTAGCACGTGAGAGAAGGGTCAAGGCTTAGGACTAGATGGCAATTCAGCGATGAACGGGCATCGCGTTTTTTTTGTTTTTGTTTTGGCCACACAGCACGGCTTGCGGGATCTTAGTTTCCTGACCAGGGATTGAACCCCAGCTCCCTGCTGTGGAAGAGCAGAGTCCTAACCACTGGACGGCCAGGGAAGTCTCGTAATTATTTTTAAGTAACTTAAAATCAGAGTATGTTAGAACATTAGAACCAGATGGGACCGTAGAGATTATCTAGTTTCCCAGAGTTCTGCAGGATAATTTTAGGTGCTCAGAAATAAAGGAGGAAGCGTTCTATGGTCAAGTACATTTGGGAAATGCTGGATGTAGTAGAAGCTGCTGGTGCCCCACTTCAGAACAAGAGGCTGACTTCCAGCAGCCTGTGTTTGTATCTCATTGTCTAAGGCCCTTCCTGAAGTCATGTAGGGCTGGTCTGTCCTTACATGGAGGGCTGGTCTGTTCCTACATAATCAGCCAGGGGTACCAAAAACTTGACACTGACCCCAAGCAATCCTTAAACTATAACTGGAGAGAGTTGGTGTATAAACACCCCAGCAATCTCGCCCCTCGGGTGGGATAACTGAGGCATGTGCTCTACACTGACTCCTTCAGTTTCCCCAATGGGACCGAGGTCCAGTTGCCCTCAGTGGTAGCTGGCTTAATAATGCATCCTTCAAGGCTGTCTTCCCTTCCCTGTCTTGCTTCTCAATTTCCTTAGCTTTCTTCCCTTCTCTTCCCAAATCAGTTACTTGCGCTCAAATCCTTGTCTCAGCATCTGCTTTGGGAGCCCCAAGTAAAATTGCTGGGTAAAGAAAAAATGAACAGACTTCTTTACTACAGAACTTTCCAGAGCCTTTAACATGCTAATATACTTTGTGACTATCCGAGAGAGATTCAGTCTGCAGAACTTCCCAAATATTTGACTACAAAACCATATTTTTCCCCCTACAGATATCTCTTGAAACCAGTACCCCAAGCAAAATATTTTGGGAGACATTCTCTACATTTTACTGAGAAGAGGACTTTCCCAGGAAAGTCAAGGATTCATCTGTCTAAAGCGTTGCAGCCAACAGTGGGAGAATTATGGTTAGAATCTAGGTTTCCTCTTCTCTCCTCACGACACAATTTTGCATCTGTGCATCATATCAGGTCAGCACAGTGTCAGAGTTCTGAGGTCAGACCGTGGAGTTGGGAGTTAGGTCTCAGGGTTCCATCTGGTTCCATCGCCAGCCAGCTGTGCCTCTCTGCTTCGTCATTTACAATAATCTTTTGTCTTACCTTCTTCATATATGAAACCAGGGAGTTAAGTTGGCTGACTTTTTTTTCCTGTGGTAAAATATATACAGCATAAAACTTACCATTTTGATGACTTTTAGTTGCAGTGGCGTTAAGTATATTCACATTGTTGTGCAACTGTCAGTATCATCCATCTCCAGAACTTCTCCATCTTCCCAAACTGAAACTCTGTACCCATTAAACATGAACTCCCCATTCCCCCACCCCTCTAGCCCCTGGCAACTACCATGTTACTTTCTCTCCCTATGCATTTGACTACTCTATGTACCTCATGTAATTGGAATCATGCTGTATTTGTCTTTTTGTGACTGGCTTATTTCACTTAGCATAATGTCCTCAGGTTTCATCCATGTTGTAACATATTGCAGACTTTCCTTCTTTTTTAAGGCTGAACAATATTCCACTGTAAGTAGGTACCACATTTTGCTTATCTGTCTTTCATCAAATTTGGGAAGTTATCAGTCATTATTTCTTGATGTATTTTCTCTGCCTCTTTCTCTTCTTCCTTCTGGATCTCCTACAATGTGTATATTGATCTGCTTGCTGACATTCCACAGGTCCCTAAGGCTCTGTTCACTTTTCTTTAGTCTTTTTTCTTTATGCTCCTCAGCCTCATGCCCTGTCTTAAGTTTGCTGATTCTTTCTTCTCCCTGATTAAATCTGCCTTTGAATACCTCTAGTGAATTTTTCATTTCAGTTACCGTATTATTCAGCTTCAGGATTTCTTTTTGGTTTCTTTTTAGGTTTTCTATTTATTTTTTGATATTTCCATTTTATTTGGACATCATTTTCTTGACTTTCTTAATATCTTCCTTTCATTCTTTGAGCATTTTTAAGACATTCTTTTAACATTTTTGTTTAGTAGATTTGTCATCAGGTCTGTTTGAAAAACAGTTTCTGTTGATTATTTTCCCCTCCTGAATGGGCCATATATTTGTGTTTCTTTGCATGCATTGTGATTTTTTTGAAAACTGGACGTTTGAATCTAATAGTGTGGTAACTCTAGAAATCAAATTCTCCCCCTTTTCCAGGGTTTTTTTTTTTTTTAATTCCTTTTTATTATTGCAGGTTGCCTCTGTGGGGCGAATTAGCTTGAGGTGTAAACTAAAGGCCTTCTTAGGTCTTTTCAGAGCCTTTCCCTGGGCATGTGTAGTTACTTTCTAATTTTCCCCATGTATGCAGTTGTTTTTGAGCATCCTAGTCTTTAATGGCTGGCTCCCAAACAGGGAAAAAGAGAAAAATGAAGGAGGTGGGGGAAAGAGCCTTGGCCTTTTAAATTCCCTGTTCACTTTAATGGGGGGGGGAGGGGCTTGCAGCAATGGTGCAGGGGAGGTACAACAACTATGGCTGCCTGTCTCTTTACCTGCACCTCTGTGATCAGAAGCAGCAATTCCTGATCAGAGCACAGATCCCTGATATTTAGAGGACAGTGTCCTTTTTGCCCACCCTGGCTCCAGAAAGCTGTGTTTAAGCTACTTCAGGAACACATGCACAGCTGCCTGCCGCATGGGTGGGGTTGGAGGATAGGTAACTGCTGCTACTGCTAAAGGCTGAAATTGACTGAAATTAACTGCAATTTACCATCCAAGTCTGCCCCTGGAAGTTGCAAGCCTTCAATAGACACCAGAGTTCCAAAATAATTACATCAGATAGCTTCTGCCAGTGCAATTGCTGTCTAGCTGAAGAGACAAATTCCTGATGCTTATTTTATTTATCTTTATAGAAGTATAGTTAATTTACAATGTTGTGTTAGTTTCAAGTGTACAGCAAAATGATTCGGATAGCCAGCTATC
This sequence comes from Eschrichtius robustus, assembly GCF_028021215.1. Taxonomy (NCBI): domain Eukaryota; kingdom Metazoa; phylum Chordata; class Mammalia; order Artiodactyla; family Eschrichtiidae; genus Eschrichtius; species Eschrichtius robustus. The sequence goes on from NC_090841.1 coordinate 26,388,018, forward strand.
TATCTATCTGTCTATCTACATCTTAACTCTCCATCTTCCCAGAATCCTCTCTCTGTGTTTAATTTTTTGAGGAATTGCCATATGTTTTCCATAGGGGCTGCACCATTTTACATTCCTGACAGCAAAGTGCCAAGAGTTCCAATTTCTCCACATCCTTGTCAGTATTTACTTTCTGTTTTTTGGATAACATCCATCCTAACACATGTGAAGTGGTGTCTCACTGTGGTTTTGATTTGCATTTTCCTAACGATTAGTGATGTTCAACATGTTTTCATGAGCTTACTGGCCATCTATATATCTTTTTTGGAGAAATGTCTGTTCAAATTTCGCCCCTTTTAAAATTGTTTATTTTTGTTGTTGTTGAGCTGTAGGAGTTATTTATATACTCTGGATACTTATCCATCTCATCTGCCTTCTTTAAAGCTTCCTTCCTGTCTTAACATTTATATATCTTAAAACCACGTTAAAACCACACCTACTGTTAACTCAATAAACCTTACACTCTATCATAGATACCTTAGAACGTGGCTACTCAAAGTGTGGTCCCGGGCTGGCAACATCAGCATTACCTGGGAACTTGTTAAAAATGCACAATCCTGGGTCTCACCCCACATCTTCTGAGTCAGAATCTGCATGTGAACAAGGTCCCCAGGGGATTCATGCAACATTAAATCTTGAGAAGTGCTGCTCAGAACGCAGTGCGGCCGTGTAAGATGTAAGATGAATTGGGCATTTGTATTTTTCAGTTTTTGATTCCAGAATTGTCCCATCCCAGCATTCTTGCTCTTTCTGCTATTAAAAAGCAAGACCGGAGCTTCCCTGGTGGCGCAGTGGTTGAGAATCTGCTTGCCAATGCAGGGGACACCGGTTCGAGCCCTGGTCTGGGGAGATCCCACATGCCGTGGAGCAACTGGGCCCGTGAGCCACAACTACTGAGCCTGCGCGTTGGGAGCCTGTGCTCCGCAACAAGAGAGGCCGCGACAGTGAAAGGCCCGCGCACCGTAATGAAGAGTGGCGCCCGCTCGCCGCAACTAGAGGAAGCCCTCGCACAGAAACGAAGACCCAACACAGCCAAAAATAAATAAATAAATAAATAAATAAATAAATAAATAAATAAATAAATAAAATATTAAAACAAAGCAAAAAAAAAGCAAGACCAAGCTATGTAGTTCTGATGGCAAAGTCACGAGTATGTGGCCCTTCTTAACCCTGACACGCTGAGATGGATATTTTTCTCCAGGGTTGAATCAGATCAATCCGTATGTCTACATCTTTTTCTATATATTCCTCTGTTTTCCCCTTCTCCCTGCTCCAAAAATAAATGTAGACAGTGGCTGTACCTTCTGTTTCTTTCCAGAAAAAAAAAAAAAAAAAGGAACAGATTCCCACACTGGTTTTCAAAGGCCCATCTGACACTGTGTTTTATTTCTTAGCTGCTCCTTGTAAATTGCTTGTAGGCAATTCTCTTCTTAACCTCCAACTGGGGCTTTGTGCAGCAGAGGTGGTTATTATCTCAGCAAGCTAGTGCCATCAATCTGTCCCCTCTCCCATGGGATCATATGCCTTTAATGAGAGCACTCCCCAAGTGTCCACTTCTGAGCTGCTGGGGAGGGTGCAGTAGCCAAGGGTGAGACCTCTGTACAATAAACCTTTGAGTCAACGAGACTCTTCCCTGACACCTGTATGCTGCACACTTCATCTGACATATTGCATTAGCCTTGGAAAATACCTTTGGCTCAGGTAGATTTCTGGAAATGACAATAATGGACATGATACCCATCTTAATAGACACATTCACCTTGAACACTGGCCAACTGCCTTCTGTGTTCCCTCATGGTGAATCTTGCTTTTAATGGCTTACTGAATTCCCACTTACTCAGTCTAAATTGTCTTTTAGTGATGTGAGCATTTTCTTTGTTTGTACTGATTTCTATCACATATAGCACACAGGTAGAAGGAACCTGAAACTAAAATATATAGTTAGCTTCTCACCACTCCTCAGCAGGAGTAAGTTCAAAAGGAAGTGTTGCCAACCAGGATTCCTGGCCTCCTTGATCAATAGAAATTGATCAGAGGCCAGACAAGAAATTCAGGCAAGGCTTTATTGGGGCCCCTGCCTGCAGCGGGAGGGAGTGAGAATAAGTAACAGGTTCCCTGCTCCCTCGCTCACTCCGGGGATGGGGGTGGCGAGCTGGCTCCTTATATGGGGAGAGGATAGGGGCAGGTCCAGGGGTCGCGTGAGAGGGGTGGCTTAAGTGGCTTGCCCACCCCTTTGGTGGTGGTGTGTGCATGGGGCACGCGCAGCACCCTGCTTTTGTTCCCTGCTCTTCAGAAGTGGCAGTTGTGTCTTTTGGTCTTTTTGTATCTTTTTGTCCATAATTTGCCCCAACTGTGCATTTTTAGTCCCTTATAGTTTCTTTGTATTTTGTTGCTCAAGGAGATGTTTGTCCAAGTGCAAACATTGCAGCAAAAGGTCCCAGGTCCCAGGTCCCAGCCCGTCTCAGAAGGAAGTAGGAGGGAGGCATCTCTATGTAAACTGATACTCAGTGTTACTCAAAAGCCTCAGCCTATTCCCCTGTGATGTCTCTCACAAAGGAAGGGGCTTCTTGGGGGAATGACAGTATATGCAGTGGATGCTGTATTTGAAAAACCAGCATCCGTTCTTCTCCCTTTGATTAGTCTAAGCCCATCACAATGACCCTATTCCCCTGCTAGTGACTGGCTCCAGAATGGCACATGATGAAACGAGGCCGGCAGTGATGTCTGGGGGTGGTGTAGGGGTGGGGACATTCTGGGAGAGGTTTCCTTGCTCTACAGAAAAATGCTTCCACTTTTTCCCCTTGACCTTGTCATGTCTGGAGAAGACACCTGGAAGTCCTGACACCTTATTACTATGAGCTTGAGGAGGAAGCTGGCACTGAGAACAGCAGAGCAAAGTTTGGACCTTGATGACACCGCCGAGCTGCTACTTCAGCAAAACCTGAGACCCTGACCTGTGGTCTCTGTTTTGTGAGACAGTAAATTTCCTCATTGTTTAAGTCAGCTTCTGTCAGGAATTTTGTTTCTTGTAGCCAAAAGCATTCTGATGAATTCAAAGGGAAAATATGGACAGTGTCCCAATATTTCAGTGTTTTGGTTTTTTTTTTTTTTAGTTTGCAGTGTTGTAAGTTCATGGCATGAAACAGATCCATATTCCAACGTGTACAGAGACATCCCAATGCTGAATATAAATTAAATATAACTTTTAATCTGCACCTGCATTTAAACTACCTACCCCAGGACTTTCCTGCACTAACACAGATAATCGAGAGCTGGCTATTTTATTTCCACTGAATTATGCACCTTTTAGGATGTAGAGAGGTCACTCTGGGTCCCCGCTCTCCCGTCCCAGGCTATTTCCTTTGAACTTGGCTGTGGGCCCTTCCAGGCACGGCTCTAAGCAGACTTAAGCATCACAATATTCACAATGTGTGTTTCAACTCCATTAATTTGCAGGCAGGATAAAATTGATTTATAAAAGGAAGTTTTAAAATTACATTTAAACTTTAAATTACATTTAAGCTAACATTTAAAATTAAATATTAGTTATTTTCTGAAGAGTTGGTTCCTGCATATGGTACACAATTCAAAGGCAGTGAAAAGAAAGTCTCCCCTTCACCCCAGGCTCCAGCCAACCAGTTCCCCTTCCACGAGGCAATCATTGTTACTGGTTATGAAAGGAAACCTATCTCCCTAATTCACTCAGGCTTTGGTTCAACTCAGGACGTGAACCTTGCTGATACAAAGGATATTATGGAAAGTTGGATAGAGCCCTAGACTCACTAAGATTGTGCTCTGGTCCTGACCTTGAGAGAACAGCTGAGCCCCTGACCTTGATTATATCATTTGGGCTTCTTTTATGGAATGGGGGTAATAATGCTGATTCTACTCTTCTTGTGTGCTTAGTTAAACTTCAGATGTGACACAATAGTCAAAGTTCTCTGGAAAGATAAAAAGGCAACAGCAGTTGAGTGGAGACAAATGAAAATAATTTACCCCATTGGGATCCAAAAATGGAATACACAGTTTTCTTTCACCTATTTAAAATTCTGTTTAATGCTTCAACAATTTCTGCACGAGCTGAAATAGAAATATAAAAATAAAGGATGATGCAACCTATTGTCAACAGGTTCTAACTAGATGGCATCACTCTTTTGGACCCCTTCTGAGGTACAGGAAGCTTTAGGATTTGGTAGGTTTCCGTTTGTTGTTTTGTTGTTGTTGTTTTTTGTTTGTTTGTTTTTTTGCAGTCTAGTCATTGAGTACTTTTGCACTGCAGGGGTAAAGGATGTTAAAGCAGGACCTGGTTTATACAATTTCTGGGTGGTGCCTATGTCCTGCAGTAGCATGGTAGCAGCGGTGGGTCAAGTTCCTGCAGTGGGTGTCCTGATGGTAGGACTCGAGAGTCCCCTTCCCCGTGTGTATACTGTGCTGTATGCGCCTGGCAGCGGGGGTGGGGGTGATGAACAGGTACCACTGGGGGACAGGGTAGGGGCATCAGGACTCCCCATGTTGGGCCTTAAAGAGGGAACCATCGTTTGAGAGGAGTTACAACTGGCTTCTGTTTCAACTGGAGGCTTTTAGGAACTATTCTGAGCTGCAAGGAAGAACTGAGGGAGTCTGAGGAGGGAAGCACCCAGAGCTGCCAGGGCTGCCAGGGCTTTGCTGGGTTGGGGAAATGAGGGTTGACCGGCAGGGAAAAAGCCAGCATTGTGAGGAGCCGACTGCCGGCTGCTGCGGGAGGCCCACGGCTGGAATGTGGTCCTCGTCGGAGAGATGGGCTATGTTTATCCTGGCTGCTCCCTGGCAAATCCACGCTGAGGCCCCGCCGCGGGACCCTCGCGTATGAAAGGGCGCTTCACCCCTGCGGGGCCCCTCATTGGCCTCCGGGCATCTGCGGTTCATCTGTTTAGACTTCGAGCCTGACAGAGACACTGTGCCTTTGTGGGTGACTTCTGTGGCCGAGAGAGACTCTCATTCTTTTTAATTTAATTTAATTTTTTCTGAAAACTCCAGCTACTGCTCTAGGATTGGACCAAGAATCTGTGGTCACCATGGCAACGGCACCTTCTCCTACCTGAGAAGAATTCCTTTTTCTCAGGAGGCATGCAGCGCCTGCAATCCCCACCCCCAGCCCAGGTCGCTGTGGTTACAGACGGTCATTTCTGGAACGCTGGGGGTGGGGAATACCATGGTCCTGATTGACAGAGTCATTCCTGTTGCTTCGCTCTGTCCACTGCCCAGGTCCAAGCTGAACACAGTAAGTGTGAATTTTGCAAAATGGGGCTCTGGCAGCTTACCTCCCTGCTTTTACATCTTTCCTTTTCCAGTTAAAGTCAAGTCAGTAAACTTTGAAACAGCATGGCCTAGTGATTAGGCTCAAGGCTCCAGATTCAAGGTTTTGAGCTTGAACTGCAGCTTTGACATTTACTAAGTCTATCCCCTCAAGTAAGGTTCTGAGTCCCTCAGTTTTCTTACCTCTAAAATGGGAATAATAATTGTACTTTCCTCCCAGGACTTCAGTGAAGATAAATCAGGATTATGTGTGCAAAGTTCTTGGCACGGTGGCTGGCACATAGTAGGAACTCACAAATAAGGTGTTTGCTGTTATTATGATGTGTCAGAAGCTGTGCACGGGACTTTTAGGCTGAAACAACACAAAGACAGATACCTGCAGCCACGCGCCATAGCCCGATCTAGCCTTAGGGAGGGCATACATACCCAGCTTCATCCATACTCGCCCTGGTTCCTAACCTGTTTCTGGTAGCTGGGTCATCAGTTGCTCTCCATCCGTTTGTCGACTGAAAAAAAAATGCACAACCTAAAAGTTGAGATTGATGATTTATTCAGTGGCCAAATCTGAGGACTTAAACCTGGGACACAGCATCTCACGTAAAGCTGAGAAACTGTTCCAAAGAGGGAGGTGGGGGAGCCAGGATATAGAGGAGTTTTTGCAACAAAACCAGGTGGTCGGAACATCAAAAGATTACTGTTAATAAAGGAAAACCAGATATCTCAAGTTAAGGAATTAACGCTTTTCTGTGTATGGGAAGATGCAAGAGTGTGGGCTCACTGAAGTCATTCCTTTGATACGCACCTCGGCTCCCTGGGCCCAGCATCCTGCGTTTTCTCATCCTGAGTTTCCTCAGGGTGCACCACTGTGGGTGGCGGCAGTGGATGACTGCTAGATGGGCTTGGCAGTGGGCAGCCCATTTGTCTCCATCCTGAGTTCCTTCAGGGCTCACCATCTGGGTGGCCGTAATGTGATGGCTGCAACACACTTTGTTTACTGATATGGCAGGAAGTCTTTCAGTTCTCATGTTCTTGGAGTCCACATGCCTCCATCCTGGCTTGACCTTACTTTGGTAACTGCAGCTCTTTCCAGAATCCATCCTTACATCCTTCTTTTTTTTTTTTTTTTTTTTTTCTGATTCAGATTCACTGCTGGCAAGATAAACCTCCACAGCTGAGTTTCTATTGCTCATGCTGTTGGACATGCATGCCTATAAATAAGGCTCCTGTTCTGGGCTGATGTGGCCAGCTCAGCACCTCTCCAGACGAGTCTTGCTGACTCTCTCTTGTCACACCACCCGTTCCCAGTGGGTGTGATGGAGGCGCTCATGCCAGGGCATCCGCTGTCTCAGCACAGAGCCATACTGCTCAGGAACTGCACCATTCCTACCCTGCCACTGAGTTCACCCCAGACCAAGGCAGACCCCTCCTAGTACCCTGGTCTTGGCTCCTTCTTGTCTGATAAAATTTCCCATGAAGTTTTGGCGGTGCTTACAGAGCTCCTATTCTTCCCTATCCAAAAGGCTGCCTTGGATTCAATCCGGATGAGAACCAAATCTCATCTGACAGACACCTGATGGACCAGGTGGGGAGATGAGCCAATCCTAGTAGCAGAAACACAGTCCCCTGCCAAGCCCCCAAATTCATGCAAATAGCAGCACAAATAATCTACTATCATGTCTACCCTAGTATCTTATATAGATCTATGTTATAAAGTAGGAGAGTCACGTGTAGCTAGTAAGTGCTTGAAATGTGCTGGTCTGAATTGAAAAGTGCTTTACGTGTAAAATACGCACTGTCTCCTGAAGACTTAGTACAAAAAGTAAATGGATCTAATTCATATTTTTATATTGATTACACGTTGAGATGATAATATTTTGGATATATTGGGTTAAATAAAATATATTATTAAGTTAGCTTCACCTGCTTATTTTTACTTTTTTAATATAGCTACTAGAAAAATTCAAATTACACGTATCTCGCGTGTGTGACTTACATTATTTTCCTACTGGGCAGATCTGTTCTAGATTGTAATTTCTCTGCAATAAGTTAAGGATCAAGGAAAATATATGTCACTCTAGGTATTTGAATCAGAAAGGGATTTAACACAGGGAATTGGGGGCTTACAAAACTAAGACTGGAGGAATGAAAATCACCAGCAGGGGTGTGGGTGTGGGGGAGGAATTTTCTTGAATTTCAGATCCACTGCTGGCTTTCAGAGAATCAGGAGGTACTGCTTAGGGCAGAGGTCAGAAAACTGCAAGAAAATGCTGCTGATGGTCCCAGCTGCTGCACAACACTTGGGTAGATAGTTGGTAAGAGTTTCGCTGATTTCTGCAAAAACTCACATCTGACAAAGCCCATGTGTCCACTACTGGTGCTGGAGGAAGAATAATTGGTCCCCCTCTCACCTCCCTTCTGCCTTGCAAATCTCATGCAAACACACCTCGTTGGCAGAATGCAAATCATATCCAGGATCCTGAATGCCGTGGATCCCAACCTTCCAACCCTGTGATATACAGGGGAACCAGAAAGAGGTGTATGCTATTTGTTCCAAATAGACAGACAAAAAGCAAAACAAAACAAAGTAGTCTCATATTCAGCACAATCCTGGAGTAGACTCATATTCACCTCGGGGTCCAGCATAGTGCCTGGCACACATAGGTGTTCAATAAACACCGAAAAAACTATTCTTGTGCCTGTATATTTATGTTGGCTCCAGCATTTTGCTATTGTAGATAATGCTGCAATGGACAGTTGCATGTATGACTCTTCCTATTTTTATTGATATATTTTCTAGGGATAGACATTCAGGAGTGGTCTTGCTGAGAATTGTTTAGTTTTGTCATGTTGCTTTCCAAAAGTTGTACCAATCTATAGTCATACACATGTTATATATACAAGAATTCTATACGGAGGATGGCTTTTTATGTCGATGTCACCAACCTTGTGTGTTAATGTTGTTTGCTTATATTTGCTCTAATTTAGGATGTATAGGGTGATCCCAGTTTTCTTTGGCTTGGATACTGGTGAGACAGTTAGCAAAAGGTTTACGGATGGAGCTGATTAGCTTGGATGCAGATCACGATTTCTTTCATCTTTGAAGGCCTCTAGCTGCCCAAGAACTTGGTCCAGTTTAAGCCTTTCCCGCTGTTTTATGTGTCCCCCCTTTAAGATTAACTAAAATGAGTGGCAAACTTTGAATCATTGAATTCTTCCCTTCTCCCAATGAGAGTCAAGGATAATTACACAGACATTTAACATTTGTCTCAGAGAAGGAAATATTAAATGGTACCTGCTAAATGAGCCTTTCATTTTCTTCCCTGCGTCTTGCTGTGTTTCATGATGGAGACCCGCATAGTGATGGCTTATGTGTTTACGAATTATATTCTAAGAACAAATATATTCCTTTTTTCTCTGCAAGGGAGGCTTTAAAGGATACAAAGACGATGCAGAATTGGACCAGAGAAGGGTTTGGGTTTCCTAACCTGTAAAGGGGGATAAGTAACAGGATACCTCATAGGGTTGTCTTGTGGATCAAATAATTTAATACACAGAAAGTGCTTTTCAGTGCGCCTGACACACAGCAAGTGCTGGGTTGGTGGCTGTTTTTGGAACAGGTGAGGCGATGCGTATTCCTGAACCTGAGCCCTGATGCTTTCAGTCACTTTACCGTTTTTTTTTTTTTTTTTTTTAATGATCAGTAGCCAAGTGAAGAGCCTGTTGGCACTTAGCTGGGAAATACAATTATCTGTAAAAGGCCTGTGGCCATTTTAGGGTTTATGAGCAGGAAGGTGTGTGCAAGATGCCTAGAATTACAATGTGTTGAATCAAAGAATGGCTGAGCTGGCAGGGGTTTTTGACATATTTTGTGAGATCATATTATAGATGAAGAAATGGAGGCCCATGAAAATGAAGTGAAAGACCCAAGATATTTTAGCCAGTCAGTGGCAGATCTCAGAGTAGAAGTTGCATCTTCAGACTCACAGTATCTTGCCTGGTCCACAAGGGCACCACACCCAACAGCGGGCCAACGTCATGAGCATGAGCCAACGGGGGTGGTAGAGGAACATTGCCTTCCCTAGGCCAAAAAAGGGAAGAGATGTTGTTTTGCTAGAGATCCAGTTTCCTTGGAGCAGTGATTCCCAGTTTTTTAAAAAAATTGTATTGAAGCACAGTTGATTTACAACGTTTCAGGTGTACAGCAAAGTGATTCAGTTATACATATATATATATTCTTTTTCAGATTCTTTTCCATTATAGGTTATTACAAGATATTGAATATAGTTCCCTGTGCTATACAGTAGGTGCTTGTTGTTTATCTATTTTATATATACTAGTGTGTATCTGTTAATGCCAAATTCCTGATTTATTCCCCTTCCCACCTTTCCCCTTTGGTAATCATAAGTTTGTTTCCTATTTCTGTGAGTATATTTTTGTTTTGTAAATAAGTCAGTTTGTATCATATTTTAGATTCCACATATAAGTGTTATCATATGATATTTGTCTTTCTCTGACTTACTTCACTTAGTATGATAATCTCTGTGTTCATCCATGTTGCTGCAAAGGGCATTATTTCACTTTTTTAATGGCTGAGTAATATTCCATTGTATAGATATACCACATCTTCTTTTACCATTCATCTGCTGATGGACATTTAGGTTGCTTCCATGTGTTGGCTATTGTAAATAGTGTTACTATGAACATTGGGGTGCATGTATCTTTTCGAATTAGAGTTTTATCTTTTTTGGATATATGCCCAAGACTGGGATTACTGGATCATATAGTAACTCTATTTTTATCTTTATTTTTTGGCCAGATCCCGCGACTTGTGGGATCTTAGTTCCCCGACCAGGGATTGAACCCACGCCCTCAGCAGTGGAAGTGGTGAGTCCTAACCACTGGACTGCCAGGGAATTCCCTATTTTTAGTTTTTTAAGGAACAGTCATTCCCAATCTTTTTGAGAGTAAGGAATACTTTCTAACATCAATAAATTTCATAGAAGCCCCCCACTTCTAGTATGATATAGACTATATATAGATATCCAATGTTAGAGAAAGTGTACAATAATACTAGCTACTGTAAACAGACCAGCACTTTACAAAGGAGATGCATTCAAAAAGCAGTTGTACCTACATTATTTATTCAAACTCCAGATAATGATTGGATGGCATTTAGAGTCATGAACACTTTGCAGTAACTCCACAACCTCCCTGGATGACTTTCACGTCCATTGCCATGGGTGGGGGGCTGGGCGGGTTGTAGCTGTTTTCCTTTATTTTCTGAGCTCCAAAAGGAGGAAACTAATATAGGGATAATGTAACAAAAATAAAAAGGAGCAGCAGACTAAACATTCTGGTCCTCTCTCTAAAATGGTCCAAGGCTAGGCTCTCAGCTACAAGGAGTGAGGCTTGAGTAGGAAAACACACACACACACACACAAAGCTCTTTCTTGTTCTTTCATATAAATGCAATGGTAAATTGATACCCAATTGGGAATGTTGGCCCCAATAGTCTGAGAGCCAAAGTATTTGGGGGCAGTTAGGGTTCATTAACTGTGGTGAAAAACACAGAGTGACAGTCAAAGCTGAAGCTTTGGCAGCCAGACCTGTACGTTTTCTGAAATTAGATAATATGCATATGACAGAAAGAGATTCAAGCTGCAAAATCCTGCCTATCCCAGGGCAGAGCTGGGAAATGTGGAAAGAAAAAGAGTTCCTGGGAGCTGGTTCTGAAGGGCAGACACCTCTGCCTCTCTGGAACAGCTGTGGGGCTGCTCTGCGTCGGTCCAGAAGGACGCATGGTAGACGTGGAGCCCTCACTACTGGTCTCACCTGGGGTCTCCGTGGCACCATCGTGAGAATAGCCATCAGGAGGGACTTCTGGGGATGGCAGCGTGGGTGCCGGTTGTTCCTTTCCATGAAACAAGCATAAAACTAGGAAAATTGTCCAGAACAACCATTTCAAAGCACTGTAAATTGACCAAAAGCACACAACAAATTGAAAAGCTTTTATTCTTGAAAAACTGCTGGAGTTTCGGGGAAGCACAGCAGGAGTCTGTGGTCTCCTGGCTTGGAGCTGCTTCCATGCCCTTCCACCAGCTAGACTGGCCAGAACTGTTCCTTTAAAAGCACATGAAATGGACAATTTTGCTTCCAGAAATGACAGAGTCCATTTGGGGTGTGTGTGTGTGTGTGCGTGTGTGTGTATGAACCTGTGTTTTGCTGGCTAAAAGTGGAGGACTCTGTTGGGAATGAATGAGGAAAACCTGCGATTTTGCTAGCCCAAGATTTTGTTCTTGGTTGGAGTGAGTGGTGGCCCTGCCAGAAATTTAATGGGGAAAGTCCTAGAAATGAAAGAGTGCTACAGAGAAGCTGAGAGAATTCTTCACGTGTTCCTGGACTGGGAAATAATGCATGCATGGGGGAGACCTGGGAGAGGGAACACTGAAAACCGAGGAGAATTGACACCTTACTGTGACTTTCAATGTGTTTCTCAGCGCCACACAGATCTATCGGTAGAAGGATGGAGACCTGGCCAGGTGACTCCCGGTCCAGCACTCATCCCACTGCCCCATGGATCTGAGACACTGAAGAATCTCGAGGCCATGAAGTGATGCTGGCTGTCAGTTTAGCTACCTGTTGTCTTGAGTGCTTTCATAGTGGTGCTGTGGAGGTGCGATAGAAAGACAGAATAGGGCTCTAATCCCAGCTCTATCTCTTACTGTTTGTGTGAATTTGTATCTTACTCAATCCTTAGAAAAGTCTGGTGAAATAGGCATCTTTACTCTCCCCATGTTCTAGGATATGGTGATATGCAGAGCTTTTTAATCTGTAAAAAAATGTTTTTTGGGTGAGGATTAAGTGCTGTAATGGCTATAAACTATTGATACCTAAAACACATGAGAGGTACTCAATAAATACTTTTTTCATTGCTTGTTTGTTATTGTTATTGTTATTGTAAAGATGCAGAAGAAGAAGATGCATGTTGATAAACCCAGAGACCTTAAACCACCAGAGAGTCAGCAAGAAAATCATGAGATGTGAGTATGAATGCTGCGCTAGGTGAGACATCTGCAGGACCTCTGTATTGTTTTTCTATTGCTGCCAGAATAAATCACCACAAATTTAGTGGCTTAAAACAACACAAATTTATTATCACACAGTTCTATAGGTCAGAAGTTTGGGTACAGTGTGGCTTGACTAGGTCCTCTGTTTAGAACTTCATAACGATGAAACATGGGATCAGCAAGCTCCTTTGGAAGCTCTGGGTATGAACACACCTCTGGGCTCATTCAGGTTGTTGGTAAATTAAGTTCCCTGTGGTTGTAGGACTGAGGTCCCTGTGTCCTTGTTGGCTGTCAGCCAGAGGCCGATCTTTACAAGAGATCCTTGCTAGAGGCTGCTTGAATTCTTTCTCATATTTTCCATGTGGTCCCCCTTCCAACCACAGGGGATCAAGTGTCAATTATGCTTAGAATTTCTCCAACTTCTTCTGCTGCATCTCTCTGATTCATTTGATGACATTAGACCCACCTAGATAATCCAGGCTAATCTCTGTATTTTACAGTCTGTTACCTTAATCACATCTGCAAAGTCCCCCATTCACAGACTCTGGGGATTAGGGCATGGAGGGGGTGCATTCTGCCTACCACAGCCTCTTAGGGGAGAGTAGGCAGAGGCAAACCCTTGGCACAGGAAGCCACACTCATATGAAACCTGGAGCAACTAGACGTTAGGGAATGTGATTATGTGTAGATTGTGTTGGTGAGGCCGTCTCTAGTGGACCCCTGCTTTTGTCCATCCAATATGCCTTTCTTGGTCAAAATGCCCCTTCTCATTCTCTGTGGCTTTTATGTGGCTGCCATTCACAAGATTCTACCCACTTGGCTACAGGATTGATCCAATTTGATCCAAATGGATCAATTAAGTCATCTCCTCCCAGGAACTGACTCCTGTGTGGAGACACACAGGCCCTGGAAGTGACTAGGGAGGATTCAGGGAATGTCCATCCCCTAGAGCTCACTGCACCAGACCTGATTCAGTCCTTCCTGGGGCTGGCTTGTTCAGCAAAACTTCAACAATGGAACCTGCTAAGAATTCTTTCAATGCATCTCTTTTCTGGCTGAAGTTACTCAGAGTTGGTTTCTGTTGTTTACACCAAAGAATCTTCACTGATACATATACCTACTGTCCCTCCATACCATGGCTACCACCATCATTATATAAAAGAAATTTTTTTCAAGTCTCCTTGGTCATAACTATACTGGGAACTAATTGCTAACACAGTTTCTAACCTCTGTAATGCAGCTTCTTACCTGTGCCATGTCTTTTTAACACTTCCTTCATGAACCCTGATAAACCTGAAGCAGACATAGAAAAAAGAATTTAATAACACGTAATGCCTCAGAAATCAAGTAATTTACATGAAAGCATCAGCCACCCAGGCAGAAATCACCACTACTTTTAACCTTTTATTACCTACCACATATGAATTACAACCACACAAGGTAATTCTCATTCAAGACAATGGCCTGAATCATATAATTTCAAATATAAAATGTACTCTGTTTATTTCAGCAGGAAAGTATGCAATACAGCCAGCTTCCTTGTTTATTTTTTTTATGATTCAGTGCTTTGAGGGGTAAGCCTAAATTACAAGGTACATTCACTCCTCCAGAATGCCTCATTCCCTGACAACGAAGGGATCAATGAAGTGTTATAGTAGGTGAGAATTAAGATTTGAATTGTGCACAAGCCACTGACAGTTGTTTTTCTGTCGTGAGGACTGAAGGCAGTGTTCTGAGAGGCTCACATTTCTTCTCAGAAGGGTTGAAGGAGGACATATCTCCTCTAGCCTTGGGTGGGCCCACGATTCTTTGTTTTTTAAAGCAGAGGGAGTTTTATTATTTTTATTTATTTATTTATGTATTTATTTTTGGCTGTGTTGGGTCTTTGTTGCTGCCCGCGGGCTTTCTCTAGTTGCGGTGAGCGGGGGCTACTCTTCGTTGCGGTGCGCAGGCTTCTCATTGCTGTGGCTTCTCTTGTTGCGGAGCACCGGCTCTAGGCGCGTGGGCTTCAGTAGTTGTGGCTCGAGGGCTCTAGAGTGCAGGCTCATGTGGCACATGGGCTTCGTTGCTCCACGGCATGTGGGATCTTCCCGGACCAGGGATCGAACCTGTGTCCCCTGCATCGGCAGGCGGATTCTTAACCACTGCACCGCCAGGGAAGTCCCGGGCCCCCAATTCTTGAAAGGTTTAGGATCTGATCTGGTCACTTGAAAGGCAGTGACTTTGGATGGGCAGGAAAGTGGCCCTTGCTTGGTGCACTTAGGAGAAGCTTTGATGGGAAGAGTACAGTGTTGTTTGATCGTCTCTGAAGAGTTACAGCCAATTGAGTTCCACCCAACTTCTCTCAAGGTCAGACATCCAGCGCTCAGGTTGGTTCTCTGTGAAGATTAGAATGCAGTGACTCTGCCTGCTGAGGTATCTGCCAGACCCCCTTAAAGACTATGCCTTTGAAGACTATGCATCTTCAAACCCCAGGAGCCCAATTTCTTTAAAGAAGAAATGTGGAGAAACAATTCACTCTTCTGTCTAATTTCCCCCTTCGCCAGGAGAACAATCTCTCAAAGGCAATTCAGTCCACTAATAATAGTAATACAGGCATCATAACCACATCCTGTCTTTATGTCACACTGCCTTTCCAGAAGAATGAGATGCTTTGAAGAGCCCCTCTTATTCCAGAAGTCAAGGCGCCATCCATCGCTCCCTCCTGAACTCCCAGGAGTCTGAGTGCAATTAACCTGAAAGGCTCTGATCTTCACAAAATCGTCCCCACACACTGTGATATTCTCAGGGCTTGTAAATGGAGTTTTTGATGCTACATTCTATTGAGAGTTTTTCTTTTCTCCTCCTTTCCTTCCATTTTCTTAAAAAAAGGCTTTTTTTTTTTTAAGAGCAGCTTTAGGTTCACAGCTAAATTGAGAGGAAGGTATAGAGATTTCCATATACCTCCTGCTCCCACACGTGCACGGCCTCCCCCATTATTAACATCCCCCATCAGGGTGGAACATTTGTTACAACTGATACATCTGCACTGACATATCATAACCAGCCAATGTCATTAGTTTACCTTAGGGTTCACTCTTGGCGTTGTACACACTATAGGTTTGGACAAATGTTTCGTTATGGTATCAGACAGAGTATTTTCACTGCCTTAAAAATCCTCTGAGCTCCACCTATTCATTGCTCCCCTCCCATCCGGTCCCTAATCAGTTTACTGTCGCTATAGTTTTGCCTTTTCCAGAATGTCATGTAGTTGGAATCATACAGTATGTAGCCTTTTCAGATTGGCTTCTTTCACTTAGTAATATGCATTTAAGGTTCCTCCATGTCTTTGATGGCTTGAGAGCTCATTTCTTTGAGATTGAATAAAATTCCATGTTATTGTCTGGATGGACCACATTATCCCTTTACCTACTGAAGGGCATCTTGGTTGCTTCCCAGTTTGGGCAATTATGGGTAAAGCTGCTATGAACATCTGTGTGAAGGTTTTATGCGGACGTAAGTTTTCAACTCCTTTGGGTAAATACCAAGAAGCACAATTGCTGGACTGTACGGTAAGAGTATGTTTAGCTTTGTAAGAAACCACCAAGCTGTCTTCCAAGATGGCTAGACCGTTTTGCATTCCCACCGGCAACGATCAAGTATTCCTGTTGCTCTACATCCTCACCAGCTTTTGGTGTTTTCAGCGATCCGAATTTTGGCCATTTGTGCTACCTCGTTGTTGTTTTAATTTGCAGTTCCCTGAAGACATATGATGATGTGGAGCAACCTTCCTTCCTCCTTTCCTTTCTCCCTCCCTCCCTGTGTCCCTCCCTTCCCTCCTTTTCTTCCTTTTTCCTTTTAGTAATGTGCTTATAGCCATCTCCCAGGCAGCTTCTTTGCAAGTTTTTTCAAGATGCAGTGGTACCTTTCCAGTCTCAGGGGCTCTCAGCTCTCCTCTGGCAGCCTGGGCAGTGACTCAGCAGCCTCCTAAGTGCCCTGGATGTATTGTTTTCCTCCACTGCCACGAGTCCCAGCACTCCATTCCTTTAACACAAAGGCATAGTTATTGACCAGTTTTGAAGGGAAATTTATTTTCCTCCGCCCTCCTAAACCACAATTTCGACACTTCCTCCTCCTCTTCGTAATAGTCTCAGCAGGATGTTCAATTATAGCTGAAAGCTCTACATTTAAGTGACAGATTAAGAGGCTCGGCAGGTTGCTGCTATAATGTTCATTTCACCTGTTTGTTTATTTTTCTAACCTGCAGGCACTGGCCTCCAGGTGAGGCTTTTGACAAGGTGCTGAGTGCTGATGCATCTCCTGGTCGGCCAGCCCTCTCTGCTGGGCGCTCTCGGCCTGGTCTCTGGGAGAGAGGTCATCTGGAGGGAGCCTGTCTGCAGGTCACCATCCAAGGGCCACGGCACCTTTAATCCGGGTCCCCGTGAGCTCCCTTCAACCCCACCAAGTGATGTGAGAGCAGGAAGAAGCCCTCCAGACACCACTACTCCTGCCCCAGCCCCCAGCCCCTGGCACAGAGCCTGGCACGTGGTGGGTGCTGCATAAAGTCTGCAGGATGAAGCGCTCTGAAGAAGTGAGCCTTAAGTGTCTACATTTGCTTCAGGTGGAGATAAAGGGGAGAACTACAAATGCCACCCACGCCTCTTGAAATTATAGAAGAAAAATGCCTTTTTTCCATGTGGGCTTCATTCGGCTTCCAAAGGTATATTTTTGCTCCCACCCTCTCTGCCCTGCTTCCTGTTTTCCTCCAAGGACCCTCCCAGGCATCTCTGACTTCCCTAGGGTCTCACAGGAAGCTGCTCTCAGCTGCTTACCTCTTCAGGGGGGGGAGCTTCTCTTAACTTGAGACCAGGGCTTTCCAGGCAACTTTGCCCTTTAATAAGCATGCAAGGCTTCTCCATTCCAAAGAATGAAATTCCAGTGGTGGAATTTCAGATACTCCTTTCAGATGGAAGAAGAGCTGTCTGAAGCTCAACTCTGCTGTCTCAGAAAGCCTGCTCTGGCTTTCCTGATGAGTGAGGCCGCCGCCTCAGATGCCTGGGAGCTTTCTGGTAGAGCTATTTGGCAGCGCTGGTGCAGGGGTCGGGCGCTGCTGCTTTTGACTGGGCTTGGCTCCTGTCCCACCTTGGACGCTGGGCTGAGGGCACGAAACATCTTCCTGGTGGCACCTCTGCCTCCTGCTCCTGCTTCCGAGGTCTTTCAGAACCCGGAGCCCTGAGCTCAGAGCATTCAGCGCAGGCTTGTCCTTCCAGAGCCTTCTCAGGCCGGTACCTTCCTCAGGGGCTTTCTCTCGTGCTGGAGCTGGACCTTACTGTCTGACTAGGGCATCTCTCTTCGGTGTTCCTGGAGGGCTCTGTACTTCCCGTCACCGTATTTGAATTTCCTCTGTGTCTCTTCCTCCCAGTGGCAGCAAGTTCCTCAAGGGCAGGAACAGCCTTTCTCATTTACATCTCTAATGTCTAGTACAGTGCCCAGCCCATTATAAACACAGGTGAAAAATACCAAGAGAGGGGGAGAGGGAGAGAAGAAGACGAAGGGGGAAGTGGGGGAGGAAGAGGGGGAGGAGGAAAAAGGGAGGGAGGGGGAGGAGAGGAAGGAAGAAACTATGGGTTAGGCACCTAGTTTCCATCCTTTCCAACTAGTCTGATAGCTAATTGCCAATGTAGCTCTAAAAGAGAACTAGTGGCGTATATATAGCCCTATGGATTTGAGTTTCCATCCTGAGAGCGGGCGGTATTGGATTCTCTTGCTGGGAGGTGGAGCTCTTGTCTTAGAGCTGCGATGAGCCACCTAATAGATCATTAAAACCAGGGTTTTTCCTTCCATCTCCTTGGTCCCAGTAATTATTATTAGTAACCTACTCTGATCTAAAGCCCCTCTTTGAAGTTGGATACCGTGGGTGTTTTACATTTAGCCTTTATCAGCAACCAGTTGGTTCCTGGTAATTGCAAATTATTTGAGCAAGAGGCAAATTGTGTAGCAAGAACCCGAAAAGGTCAGGGGAGTTGTGTCTAAAAAGATGCAGTGGAAGGATTAAGAACCTTCACTTGGAACATTAATTTTAGACAATCACTAGGGCCCACTTAATTAAACTGGAAGAAATGCATGTGGTATTCTGTCCTTCTGTAATGAGTGAGCTGGGGTAGAGCTCCCTGGTGTGAGTGCTGTGTGCGTGTGTGAATGTGTGTGCATGTGTGTGAACAAGATTCAGCCAGGGCTAATGCTGTGTGCCAGGCCCTGGTCGGACCATGTGGTCATCAGGTCCAGAATTCTGAGTGCTCAGTGCCCAGGCTATGCTAATGATTAAACACAACGATCTTCTCCAAGCTGGGAGGCTTCAACATGTGGCGGAGGCAAGGAGAGGACTACAAATGCCCCCACTTCTCCTGGAGAAAAAAACTTCTCTCTCTCTCTGTACGACCCCTGCCGGAGCGCGGAACACACAAGCTCAGGGGCTGTGAGTCCCCATGACCCCTGTGCCTTTCCCAGGGCAGCTTCTTCTCTCTCCCTCTTGCCCCTTCCTCTCCTTCTGTCCCTGGCATTCTTTGCCTCCACCTTCTCCTTGCTCTTTTATTTTACATCTTTTACCTTTTGTCCCCCTCTGTCTCCCTGAGCCCTCTTTCCTCGCACAGGGTCAGCTGCATCCCTGGGTCATGCCACCTTCCCCAAGAAAGGAGGGCACAGCCTGCTTCGAGGCCTGACGGCACCCCCTGCCCTGCCCGCCCCCTTCCACATGCTGCTGACTTTCTAGGCCAATGCCCTGCCCCAGCCCTTCCCCACTCCCTCCAACACGGTCCACAGCGCTAGCCTGGTTACTTTCTTTTGTTTCCATGTGCCAGTTGGCGCTCCCTGTCCTGTTGTCAGCTCTTTAGAGGCAAGTGTCACGCCATCACTTCTTTTTGGTTCCCCTCGCAGCCTGGAAGGTGCTTTGAAAAAAAAAAACACTTGTGTAGGGGCTTCCCTGGTGGCGCAGTGGTTGAGAATCTGCTTGCCAATGCAGGGGACATGGGTTCGAGCCCTGGTCTGGGAAGATCCCACATGCCGCGGAGCAACTAGGCCCGTGAGCCACAATTACTGAGCCTGTGCGTCTGGAGCCTGTGCTCCGCAATAAGAGAGGCCGCGATAGTGAGAGGCCCGCGCACCGCGATGAAGAGTGGCCCCCGCTCGCCACAACTAGAGAAAGCCCTCGCACAGAAACGAAGACCCAACACAGCCAAAAAATAAATAAATAAATAAATTTACAAAAAACACAAAACAAAAAACACTTGTGTGTTGACTGGTTGATGCAGATACTGAATTAGCAAACCTTGGGTCAGTCCACTTCCTGCAGGGCTAAGGTCAAGGCCAGGGTGAGAACAGAGCCTCTGAGCTGAGTTGTCTTCTCTGGCAGGTCCACGGGGAGGATTAGAATGGGGGCCTGGGGGCCGTAGGCTTTGGAGCCAGAGAACTGGGGGATTAAATCCTGGCTCTATCACTGATCAGCTGGGGGACATTGGGCAAGTGATCCCACCTCTCTGAGCCTCAGTTTCCTCATCCTTAAAATGGGGATTATAATGGCCTCCCGGTTGCTAGGGAGACTAGGTGGGATGATGCTGTAGAGTGTCACTGCGTGCTGTTTTCTTCTCTCTCCTGTTTGCCGAAGGCAGGGACGCAGGTGCCCAGTCCAGAGGCAGCATCCCTGGAGTGCTGTCTGTATAAACCAAGAGGGAATACATGACGGGGATATGGAGGCATCAGATCCAGGCCCAGCTGGCCGGGGCTGCTCACAGCCACCCTAGGATGTTGGGAAAGTTATTCTGACACCTCAGGGTTGGATGACAACCTGCTCTTGTTCAGACTCCAAGTCTGCTCCACCTTATCAGCTTCCTTGGGCTGATGCCGATGGCACTGGGGGCCCGGGAGAGTGCAGACAGCTCTGGTGTCTGTGTGAGAGGCGAGGAGGGGCTGGCAGAGATGCTGGCCCTCGGTGGCTAGACCCACTACTACAAGATGGCTCTCCCCTCACCTGCTAGAAGGTCCAAGAGGACCTTACAAGATCCACATAGCACCTTCCTCTAGTTATCACCTGGATGAGGCTGCAGAGCTCCTGGAGCTGAGAAGGTGGAGAATGCCCGCCTGAGAAGCAGATCCAGCCTGGGTGCTTGGTTACAGCCCATCCCCCCACCATGTTGTGGTGATTCCAGAGCATAGGGGTTAAGAGCAGGCACTTTGGAGCCACTAAGACATTAGTTCAATCCTTCATCGACTGACTGTCTCCTTGAGCTTCAGTTTCCCCATCTGAAAAATGGGTACGGTAACACCAACCTCATGGGATGATCATGAAGATAACATGAACTAATGTATGCAAAGCGTGTAGTAGAGGCCACCAAGAAGGCCCTCCACAGAAGGGACCAACCCACAGGCACCATGTTCCATGGTCTATTGCCTGGAAAGAATGTGGAGGAAGTGGAAGAGCTTCACGAATAGGCAAATGATGGCGTTTGGAGCTAAAGCTGAGAGCGCCCCCCTTTCGGCTGAGTGTAGGGTTGATGGTCTCCCATCTGAAACTCCCGAGGGGTCGTGGGGGACACCACAGGTCAAATGTGCACAAGGGTCTGGTCATCACTGGTTTGTTGGAGCGGCTGAGTTCTCCCGCTGTGGGATGTTGATGTACATGAGACGTGAAACGGAGCGCGCGCCGACATCATTTTAGTAAGGCTCAGGCACTTCCCCGGGTACTCCAGAGTCTCCGCTGAAATCGTTTTGCTGTCAGAAGCTGACATTATAACGACATTACAGGAGAGACTCCGTGGGAAATCACCGCTCATTTCCTTCCAGGCAGTTCATTCACCTGCAGAAACTGGACTTTTCTGCTCTGCTCCACAGCATCTGGCGACTGACATGATCCCCTAAGTCAGTTTTGTAGCTGAGTGGACTGAGGTCCCAGAAAGCCAAAGGCCTGAAGTGGAAAATATCGAGCAGGTGACTCGTTAAGGCTTGAGTCCGGGACTTCAGCCCGAGGAACAGCCGCTGCGTGGCTGATCTTATTGGCCGTGAGGAGGCCGGATTGGTCGGTGGCCTCATTCAAGGCCAGTGTGAGAAGGGAGGGGGAACCCCTGGGAGTATTTTCCACTGAGGATCTTTTGAGTTTTTAAATGTATTTATTCTCCCACCCAGCTCCCTTTGATTCTTCATCTGATTCTCACCATCTGATGCTACAACTTTCTTCTGCTGCCTTCCATTTTGTTCTATCCAAGGTGCTTGAAGACGTGCTCCCTTCTCTGCAGGTACCCCTCACTCTATCCCAACTCAGCAGACGGCCTTGCCTTTGGTTCCCTGAGAAGACTGAGACTCATTGGAGTGATCTCTGGTCATCTCCCTTCCACTTCAATACATCTCTGGTTTGTCACCTCCCCTCCATGTTTCCAGTTTCAGAAGATGAGGCAGCCCTCCTCTTCAACAGAGCCAGCCTCTGATGGCATCCCTTTGGCCTGGACCCTGGGTTTTCTCCTGTAGGCTGAATTGTCTCTCTGTCTCTTCACTGGTTCCATCTTAATCAGTCACCCACATTGGTTGCCACTGCATTTTCACCCCTAAGGCCCCTCAAACCCTCAATGGCTACCTCTCCTAGGGACTACTCAAACGGGAACCCTGAAGGTCAGAGGTGTCCCTCCAGTGGTCAAGCTGCCCCACGCTCATCACTTAGAGCTCTGTAACCATGGACACTCTTAACAACCCATCTTCCTTGAAACCCTTTCCTTCGTGGGCCTCCATGACACTCAACTTTGAGCTCTCTCCGCCCTTCTGACTGGTTTTGTCTCTCATTCAATTATGTCTCAAAGCTGTATCTCTAGTTTTGACTTATTTTCCGAGTTCTGGACTTGTATCTCAAACAACTCCCAGAATCTTTCCACCTGGGTAGGCTTCCAACACCTCACAAGGGGTGTGTGGGCAAAGCTGGCCTGTCTTCTGTGTCTTCCTCCAAAGCACAATTATCACGTTGAGGCAGGAAAACGAGTGGCTGAGTGTGAAAGCGCTGAATCAGACTGTTTGTGTTCAAAGCCTGCACGTGACAGAGGCCAAATTATTGAACCTCTCTCTGCCTCAGTTTTCCCATCTGTAAAATGAGGATCATAGTAAAACTGACCTCATATGGTTGTTGTGAGGACTAATTGAAAAAATACACATAATGTTCTTTGAATAGTGGCTGGTCAACATTACTAACCATACATTCTGCTAACTTTTGAGTTCCCTTGGATGTTACTTCTCTTTCTTCCATCCCATCTTGTGTCTCCATCTCACATTTTCTTTTCTAAGCCCTTCACCTTCACCTAGTGCTTCAGGCTGGGCTAGTGCACTTGGCTTTGAACTGGTCTCCTTATTTCCAGGCTCTTCCCCTCCAACCAGCCTGCACGTTACTGCAAGAGTAATGCTCTTTAAGCCTCACTTTTATGTGTCCTTCATATATTCACCACTGTTTGTAGGAGAAAGTTTTCCATAGTCTAAATCCAAACCTCTTTTCTCCATCTGGTCTCCCATCCCTCACCTGCTTACTCTGCTCCAGGTGGGGTAAGTGTTCTACAGACACACCCTGCTCATATCCACCTTCACCCTTTGGACCCTCCTCATGCCCCTAGTCTCTTTAAGGCCTTGGTAATTCACCAACACTCAATTGCCTACAGCACTCACGCTCCAAGACTTTTATTTATGTACTTAATCATACGCAACTCTCTGGTCAGTGGAAGCCATAACCTCCCCAAAAGGCTGGGAGATCCTTGAGGGTAATGACTGTATCATGCATTCCTTTGTACCCCCAGAGCACCTAACATAATGTCATGCTCCCAGTACAATGTCAATAAAGATTTGTTGGCGATAAACAACAAGGTCCTACTGTATAGCCCAGGGAACTTATATTCAATATCCTGGGATAAACCATAATGGAAAAGAATATAAAAAAGAATGTATATATATGTATAACTGAGTCACTTTGCTGTACAGCAGAAATTAACACAACACTGTAAATCAGCTATACTTCAATAAAAATAAATTAAAGAAAAAGATTTGTTGGCAATTTGGCCAAATAATAAAACATCAGATTCACCATTCGCTGTGAATGTATACAAAAAGGTAAGGAGGAAAATCCTTACATTCCCCATGAGATTTGGTCTTTGCTTTCTCCACCCAGTAAAGGCATGTATGTGGGTAAGAGGGCTGGACTGGGGCGAGGAGTGGGTTTAAGAAGACTTAGTTGGTAGAAGAAACTGCGATATTGATAATATGGGAAGAGCTGGTTTACTTTTGAGTTTCTTGGTATTTTAAGGGATTGGGCCAGTGCATTTCATAATTATTCATTCCCTGGTTTCCTGTTTCCTGTCTTACATTATGCAAGTGTTAATTAAACATTCCATTTTATTGGCTTCTGGAACCATAGTCTTAAGCTATGTTGTTTACTGGTTGACTTAGTGATGGATGACAGTTCTAAACCCTTCCTGTCTGGTTTGTGAAAACCAATCATCCGTCCCACAGCCATGCTGACTAGATGTGATGTAGTATCGGCCTTTGAATGGCCTGGTGGGGGGATACTCAGACCCCTGGATGGGCAGTGACCCACTGGTTCAATGTGCAGAGCCAGCCTTATTCAGGATGGCTGAAACTGCTTGTTTGTCAGGAGTATTCCTGCTTCAGAAGCAGAGAGGCACCTGGGATGGGGGAGCGTCAACTATCCCCTCTTCACTACCCTCCTTTTTTTTCAATGGAGCAACATTTGAACGGCATCCAAACTAAGCATCCCTAAGACTTGTCCTGAAGACCAAGAGGCTTCCTTTCCCAGTAAAAATCAACCTCGTTTTAAAGCAGCCTTTGTGTCTGAACTTGGCATTCAAGATTTTTGTGAGATTCATCAGTATCGCTGACAAACTGACAGATGCCCAAATCTCAACAGAAATCAATCAAGTGTTACGATTTTGAAAAAAAAAGTTGCTTTGTTTTCTGACTTGTACCACAAACAGCGGCTCCAATCTGTCATTAGGACTGAGAACATGTCAACAATCTGTTTTTATTCTTTAGGAAAGAAGAACAGCATCTTGCTCTCCTCCAGCTAGGGCTAATTTGGAAAATTTGCAAGCTGACATGCAACTTGATTAAAATGACCCAGAGCCACTAATTCTTTTAAAATGCAACTCAGTGCTCACAACCCCAGACCTTCTGTAGTCCAGCTATCTCTTTACAGCTTGTTTTTAAAGAGGGGAGGGGGGGCAGGGGAGGGAGAAAGAGCTATGTTATAATCCACAGAGAGATTTAAAATTATTTTTCATTTTCTCCCTTCAGCTCTACTGTCACCATGGATTTCCTTCACAGCCCAGAGGAGAGGAAAAGTAGTGTGACGTTTCTAAGATGCTAGCTTGGATTTCATAGTCTGGAGTACAGAGCAGGCATGTGACCCAAATGAAACATCCATATGGGGGTTAGAGACTATTTTGACATTGTGGTTTCACTCCCATTCCATACTTTTAGAAAATATGTAAGAATCTGTCCCAGTTTGAATCGGCTCTCTAGGTCTTTGTCAAACCCTGGCTACACCGAGAGTAATGATGATATTTCCTTCTAGGGAAAGCAATGAGTAAAACAAAGCAATAACAGTTTGGTCCATTCCAGGACTGGGAATCATAACATTTCACATAATAGAAACTGAGGCAGTGCTCAAGAATCAGAGTGTAGGACTTCCCTGGTGGCGCAGTGGTTGAGAATCTGCTTGCCAATGCAGGGGACACAGGTTCGAGCCCTGGTCCGGGAAGATTCCACATGCCGCAGAGCAACTAAGCCCATGCACCACGACTACTGAGCCTGTGCTCTAGAACTCGTGAGCCACAACTACTGAGCCCGTATGCCACAACTACTGAAGCCCGCGCGCCTAGAGCCCGTGCTCCGCAACAAGAGAAGCCGCCACAATGAGAAGCCTGCGCATCACAACGAAAGAGTAGCCCCCGCTTGCCACAACTAGAGAAAGCCCGCGCACAGCAATGAAGACCCAACGCAGCCAAAAATAAATAAATAAATAAATAAATTTATTAAAAAAAAAAAAAAAAAAGAATCAGAGTGTAGGTTTGGTCTATAGATACACTCTTACGAATATCTCGATTTCTTTTTTCTTTTTTTGTATATACACAAACATGGATCATACATCTATAGATATGTGTATTGTGGGGTTGAAATTGCCCATTTAAAGAGACCTGGTCATTTGGAAAATTGTACTGCTGCATCCTTTAAGACTCATCTCGTTTTTTTTTTAGACAATTTGAAATGCATCCTCTTTATTTATTTATGTATTTATTTATTTTTATATTTATTTTTGGCTGTGTTGGGTCTTCGTTTCTGTGCGAGGGCTTTCTCTAGTTGCGGCAAGCGGGGGCCACTCTTCATCGCGGTGCGCGGGCCTCTCACTATCGCGGCCTCTCTTGTTGCGGAGCACAGGCTCCAGACGTGCAGGCTCAGTAATTGTGGCTCACGGGCCTAGTCGCTCCGCGGCTTGTGGGATCTTCCCAGACCAGGGCTCGAACCCGTGTCCCCTGCATTGGCAGGCAGATTCTCAACCACTGCGCCACCAGGGAAGCCCTATCTCGATTTTCTTTATGGCATCTAAAAGTGCGTATTATCAGCCCATCGGAGGGAGGGGGTTAATGTAGGAGGTGTTAATGTGGGCTGGCATTGGTGCCCACAGGTGTATTGTTCACTAAGACAATGTATAATTATTAGGAGACAATATATAATTACACGTTGAATTATGTGCTGTATACTGCAAGTGTTGGCATTCTGTCTCAAAGAGGGGAGAGCTAATACTGGCTGAGACCATGTAAATGCAGGCACTCATTTGTTGGGGAATGTACAGTAAAGAGAATCATTTCTGAATCCTGTTGCCTTGGCAACCTATTCTAAAATGATGTAGATAAAGAGCTAGCAACCCTTATTAATGAAGCCAGTGTGTCTTGGGAAGAAAAGCTGCCAAAAACAAGGCATCAAGCATCAGACCAAACCGACTTTTAGGGGGATGGCTCTATTCAAAATCGGGTCAAGATGTGAGATGAGGGATCAGGCATTAAGGACACGGCTATCATCAATACCCTGCATGACACCCTGGCCAGACACATATCCACTGTCAATTCTGGGGGACATTAATCACGTCAGGCTCTTACTCATGGCCGTTCTTCTCATGGCAGAAAAATGAATGGGTCATTTTTCTGTGGATGGGCAGTATTGGAAATGCCAGAAGGGACTCCCTGGTGTGGGTAAGGGTGGCGCAGCTCCCCCATTTGGAAGGACATCTGGACACTTCCCCTCTTCCCTGGTCTCTCCTGGCTAAATGTAAATACACAATCTGATTTGGAAGGAATGATACAGTTAGCTCCTTTTTAAAGATGAGGAAAATAAGGCCAGGAAAGTTCATCACCAAGACCAGGCCTTGATTTGTTCTCCTCTCGTCTGAGTGGAATCCCTCAGGAATCCCACTGCCCATCTACCTGACCTCAGGACCTGTACTTTTTTTCTTTTTAAAAAAATTTTTATTTATGGCTGTGTTGGGTCTTCATTGCTGTGGGCGGGCTTTCTTTAGTTGCGGTGAGCGGGGGCTACTCTTCGTTGCGGTGTGAGGCTTCTCATTGTCGTGGCTTCTCTTGTTGTGGAGCACGGGCTCTAGGTGCACGGGCTTCAGTAGTTGTGGCATGCGGGTTCAGTAGTTGTGGTTCGTGGGCTCCAGAGTGCAGGCTCAGTAGTTGTGGTGCACGGGCTTAGTTGCTCCACGGCACGTGGGATCTTCCCGGACCAGGGCTTGAACCCGTGTCCCCTGCATTTGCAGGCAGATTCTTAACCACTTCGTCATCAGGGAAGCCCACTTTTTTTTCGTTTTTGACTCAGCACAAGCCCTGACAAGGGGTCACTCTGTGGTTCTGGGTTCAAACCCTGCTTGAGCTGTACACACTCTGAATCAGGAACAAGGCTTCAGGGGGATGGGGTGGGGTGAGGACAGCCAACTCCTGCGTGACCCTGGCTTGAGGCAGGCGAGTTTTCTCCAGTGCCCACCCCTGGGTCGGGTGTCTCTCCTGGTAAGTGGGGAAGAAAGACTGACACCCTCTTTGGGCATGATATTTTATTTCAAGAATATCAATAAAGAGATTGGGAGATTGCATTTTGAAAGTTTCTTTTTGTCGAAGTAAATCTTTTTTTTTTTTTTTTTTTTTTTTTACTTGCTAAAAGTATTTATGGATCCCCAATTATCACAAGGGCAGATACATCAGGGCCTAATACACTCAGTCACTGAAAAGCACCCCCAACCTGTCTGCAGACATCAAGGAAACGATCACCACTGCCACTCAGTCATGTCCTTTGGAATATGGAACATCTGGCCCTCTCGATGAGAGATGGCTCTGGCTTCCTGGGAAATCGTCTCCTGCATCTGTGTTGAGAGATATCCCAGGTCTCTGACTGCCAGCGTCATACAAGGTTGAGGGAGAGACCCTACAGGAGCCTGCTGCCACTGCAAAGGCAACAGCCACCCACTTCATATGGGCTCCTATTTCTACACCATTTCTTCCTCCTCTGGCCAGAGGTTATTCAAATGGAGAGCTGTAGGAAGATGCGAAGTTCACTGTAAGTTCTTGTGTGGAAGAAATATTCATGAAAAGGCCTCAGACAGCTTATTAACTCTGACCTTAACACACAGCATCTTCAGATGCCTCATTCATCTCTTTGCTGGATTAATCCTCATGGTACAGATTCTGTTTGATATCTTTCAGGAGTGGTCCTTTTCTTTTCATTCTCTGGTACTTGTCTCATTTCTCAAGTCAGGCTGAGATGCCAGCTGTTCCTTGACTCCATCTAACCATTGTTGTAATTCTTCTGATGTTATTTCTCCAGCGGTGCCTAAAAGATTATGGTCTCTCATTAGCCGGTAATCTTCGTCATTGAGGTCATTAATAAACTGATAATAGGCTTCTCTGTGGAGATGCTCTTGCTGCCACCTTCTCTCGTTTTCATGATGATTCTGGTCTTGAGGTTTCTTCACCATCACCATCTGATCTAGATCTAGACTGATTCATGCTGAGATTCCTGGCTTTCTTATTTGCCTTTCAACATGTTTTTAATATATGCAATGGTATCCATCCTTCCATTGTTTGTGCTTTTTTTGACAGCTGCCCATCTGGAGAGAAGCGTGTGGCCCCGGAGGTCGGGCGGCGGGCAGGGCTTGCATCCACGCCTCCGGAGGCTGCTGAGCCCTCTGCTTGTCTGCTGAAGAGAAGCCTGCTGCAGCGGGACCGTCCAGCCGGAGCGGAGGCTCTGGAGGAGGGCCGGGCCGCCCCTTGTCGAAGTAAATCTTGTCCAGATTTTTCTAAGCCTCTTTTAATTATGTTCTTTCAAATTATATACCATCAAGTTCAAGCTGACTACATTCAGACCAAAACAATAACCCAGGCATCTTCCAGATATGGAACTTCAATAGTTGTTTACTATATTTGTATCAGTCACAAGATTGAAAGAACGGAGGGGCACTCATTTGCATGCTGTTAAAGGCCATCTGTAAAAGACACTCAGAAAAAAAGATGAGAGCATAAATTGCCTACAGTGGCATATGTTTAACTCCTAGGCTCCTAAGCAGAGCAAAACTCTTATAAAACACACTTTGCCCTTTGTTAATTACAGAGTAACAGATTGGAGGGGGCTGCTCCCTCCCACCATATTCCTTCATATGTACAGTTCCTTCCTTTCTTCTCTCCTTCCCCTCCCTCCTCCCTTCCTCCCTTCCTTCCTGGCTTACTGTTTATCAAACATAGCTCTGGGCACTGGCAAGTGGCTGAGTTACAGACCCTGCCCATATCGGGGTCCCGTTTTGGTTGGAAATAGACACACGGCTTTGATGGTCACTGTCCAAAGTCTTAAAGGAACACAGAAAAGGGAAATTGGGTCAAGGTCAAGGAAGGGCTCATGGAGCAACCGACCTTTTTTTAAAAAAATATTTATTTATTTATTTTTGGCTGTGTTGGGTCTTCGTTTCTGTGCGAGGGCTTTCTCTAGTTGCGGCGAGCAGGGGCCACTCTTCATCGCGGTGCGCAGGCCTCCCACTATCGCGGCCTCTCTTATTGCGGGGCACAGGCTCCAGACGCGCAGGCTCAGTAGTTGTGGCTCACAGGCCCAGTTGCTCCACGGCATGTGGGATCTTCCCAGACCAGGGCTCGAACCCGTGTCCCCTGCTTTGGCAGGCAGATTCTCAACCACTGTGCCACCAGGGAAGCCCCAACCGACCTTTCAACTGGCTCCAGAGGTGGGTAAGAATTTGCCAGTTGGAGAAAGAGGATTTGTGGGAGGGGAAGGAGCTTTCTAGGCAGGAGAAATGGCATGATTAAAGGCATGATGATAAAAAGTGATGGTTTAGGGAATATATTCAGTTGTTGGGTGTGGTAGAGATAGGCTACCATAATTTGTGCTATCCCTTTAATACCACAGACTAGCTGCCCAGACAAGGACTTCATTTCCCAAGCTCCTTTCATCTAGTTTGGACCACATGACTAGTTCTCAGTTAAGGTGTTTGAGAGCTGACCTGCTTCTCTATTTTGTCTTCCCCATCTGCTGACTTGGATTCTGAGGATTCTGCACCCTAGGCAAGAGAAAAGCTGTAAAATGGAAGTAACCTGGGGGAAGGATAAATTAGGAGTTTGGGATTAACAGATACACACTACTATACATAACATAGATAAACAACAAGGACCTACTGTATAGCACAGGGAATCATATTCAATATCTTGTAATAACCTGTAATGGAAAAGAATCTGAAAAGTATATATATATATATAGCTGGATCACTTTGCTGTACACCTGAAACTAACACAACATTGTAAATCAACTATACTTCAGTTAAAAAAAAAAATGGAAGAGTGACTTGGGCCCTGAATCACCATGTGGAAGGGCGCCCACTGACCACTAATACCTGCACTATACTAATAGCATAGTGTGAGTAAGGAGTAAACTTTTACTGAGGAAGCCACTGAAATTTTAGGGTTTCTTTGTTACAGCAGCTGGCATTACCCTAACAAACTCACTAGAGGTGACAGGGGCAGTATCTTAATAAGCATCCAATAAAAAAAAGATTCCAAGTTCAACTACATTTGGGAAACACTGACTTCAACAGGTTTCATGACTGCAGGATGGTACAGACTTTATAGGCTAAAAAGTGTTATGAATCTCCACGACATCTAACAGATGGTGTTTTCTAAATGTCTTTGGCCACGTAAGGTTTTTTTCAGTGCTTATGAGCATATTGCAGTTCTGTAGAAGTCAGCGGAAACTAGCACACAACACAGGGGCAGGTGTTGAGTGTCAGGATGAAGTAGGACAGGGAGGTGGCCTGAGTGGGGCTGCCTCTCCCCTGCCCCCTCCTGGCTCTAGCTTCTTCGCTCTCCCCTCAGTCCTCACATGCATTGTGCTTCGTGTTGTGTTTCTGGCCTTTGCACACACAGCTCTGCCTGGATGATTCTAAGCTCACCTATGTTTTTTTCCTAAAGCCCAGATTCCTGTGTAGACTGCCTCTCCTCCAAGAGCATGCCCCTCCCCCTTGGCCTTCACAGCACATCACTTCCACGCGTTTTTCACATACTTTGTTCCTCCTTACAGCATGGGGAGTGGCTCATGTGTCTTTCTCCCTTCTTAGATGTGAGTTCTTTGAAGAGTCAACTAAAAATTGTCAACTGTCTCCACAAAGGTTAAGTCACTAGCCACTGTGACCACTGACTGTCAAGCACCCTGAAAGGAGTTCAGGGTGAAGATCAGGAAAGAAGCACTCTGTGCTCTGTGAAAACCTGGCAGAACAGGCCTTCAGATAGTTAGATATTTTCAGGAGAAGATTTTATGAGTCCAAGTTCTTGCATTTCTCCTATCTAGAAAAGCACTAAAATCATTAGTAGTGACAGCTTCTCCTTGTGACTAGCAAAAACCCTTTGCCAAAATGTGTTGAGTACATGTATCTGCCTTCACCAAAATCATATATATGTTGACTTCCCCCCACTACCTCTCAGAGCAGGTCCTCAGAGCTATCTGAGAGGCTGTCTCCCAGGCTATAGTCCTCAGTTGGCCCCAAATAAAACTTAACTCACAACTCTCATGTGCATTTTTGTTCAGTTGACAGAAGGAAGTTGCCACATGTAATTCATTAAAAAAAACTTTGAAGTATGTTAAAAAAAATAAGTCCAACTGAGTAAATTTGAAGGTCTAATTGGCTTTATTCAATGATTCCTCAATTGGGTGCTCCAAGGGTTTGTACAAAATGGAAGGTTTTTATAGGAAGAAGGGTAGGGCAAGGGAGCTCTTAGCAAAAAAGAGAAGAAGGATTATTTTTAGGTCAGGACATCTTTTTCTTTTGGTGTGGGAGGAGGGAATAACATGGGTTTTTATCATGTGATTGCCTATTCTTTCTCTGGGTGGGGGGCGGGGAATGGAGAGGCCCCACATGACAGATATCTCTTTGGCACTGCCCGGAAAATTCCAGACTGGTGGATTAAGATTACATTTCTGGTTAAGTCAGGTATTAAGTTTAGGTTTGCTATCATAAGCCTTAGCACATGTAATGCCATTTTGGGTCTGTGGTTTTCTCTTAACAAGTATAATATACCTACACAAAAAGTGCGCATGATATGAATGGCTACTTTGATGGATTTTCACAAACTTATCACACCTATGTAACCAACATTCAAATCAAGAAACAGCATAATCAGCGCTCCAGAACCCCCTTCGTGCTCCCTTCCAGTCACTACCCCATCAAGATAAAAACCATCCTGACTTCTACCACCATAGATTAATTTCGCTTGCTTTCATAACTTAAAATCATAGACTCACATAGTATGTGCTCTTTTGTCTTTGGCTTTTGTGAGAATCATCCATGTTTTTGTGTGTAGTTGTAGGCCATGCTTTTTGTATTCCATTGTGTGAATAAACCATCATTTACTTCTTCATTCTACTGTTGATGGGTAATTAGGTAGTTTCCAGTTTTATGCTATTACCAATAGCGCTGCCGTGAATATTCTAGTTCCTATCTGTTGGTAAACAAATGGATGCATTTCTGTTAGATATGTACATAGGAGTGGACTTGCTGGGCCATAGGGTATGCATATGTTCACTTTTTTTTTTTTTTTTATTTAATTCTTCTTCTTTTTTTTAAATTTACTTATTTATTTATTTATTTTTGGCTGTGTTGGGTCTTCGTTTCTGTGCGAGGGCTTTCTCCAGTTGTGGCAAGCGGGGGCCACTCTTCATCGCGGTGCGCGGGCCTCTCATTATCGCGGCCTCTCTTGTTGTGGAGCACAGGCTCCAGATGCGCGGGCTCAGTAGTTGTGGCTCACGTGCCTAGCTGCTCCGCGGCATGTGGGATCTTCCCAGACCCAGGGCTCGAACCCGTGTCCCCTGCATTGGCAGGCAGACTCTCAACCACTGCGCCACCAGGGAAGCCCCATATGTTCACTTTTAGAGGACACTGCCAAACAGGTCCCAAAGTAATTGCACCAATTACCATGTGAAAGTTCCAGTTGCTCTGCTCCCTCACTGACACTTGGTAATTTCCTACTTTTAATTTTGGTCACTCTGGTGGGGTATAGTGGTATCACATTGTAGCTGTAGCCAGCATCTCCTTTATGACTAATGAACACCTTCACTACGCTTATTGCCCGTTTGGATATCACCTTTTGCGAAGTGTCTAAGTCCTTTGCCCCTTTTTCTATTGGATTTTCTGTGTTTTTCTTTTTGGTTTATAAGAGTGCTTTATATATTCTGATGCGGACTCATTTATAAATTTCTCCACGGCCCTGAGCACTACTGACTTCCATATTCAGTAAAATTCTGTGGCATAAAATAGGACAAAAGGGCACTATCAGACCTTGAGCATTGGGATGGGCTTCACCGCTAGGCAATGCCTCCCTTCCTCCTTACCATAGCCTCCTGAGCATTGAAAGGGGGAGTATTCATAAAGGGTAAATTTGAACGGGGCTCAGAAAAGTCTCAGGGTCCAGGTGAGCCTCATCATGCTGGACAGTCTATGGACAGCTGTCTATTGAAGGCTCTTACCCAACAGTGATTTCCCAGCTGTTTAGCCTGGACCCCACAGACACTGCTCAAGTGATGGGGATGGTCTTCATTCACTCCTTCATTCAACAGATATCAAACACCTTCTAAGCACTTGAGATACATCAGTGAACAAAACAAAGATCTCTGTAAGCAAAGGGACAAAGATCCATATAAACATAATAAGTTCCTGAACTGTGTAGTATGTTAGAAGGTGATTAATGCTGTATAACGAGGGGAGGTAGAGCAGGGCAAGACCAGTTAGGAGTGCTTATGGGACAGTCGACAACAGGATGAGAGCATGAGTTTGAGCAGAGATTGAGGCCAGCAGCAAGGAGGATATCCAAGGAGCATCCACAGAGGGAAGGGCTGGTGCAAAGGCCCTTGGTGAGAGCATGTCCAGCATGTTCAGGCCATTGCAAGGAGGACAGGAGACCACAGAGGTAACAGGAGCCCACTCACAGCAGGACCTGGAGGTGTCTTAAAGGGTGTGCTTTGACACTGCACAAGATGAAGAGTTGAGATGAAAAGTCATTGGAGGGTTTGCCCAGAGGCGTCACATAATCTGACTTACATTGTACACAGTTCCAGTTGCTGTGTTGAGAGATGAAGGGGAGCAAGGGTAGAAGTATGGAGGCCCATTGGGAGGTGTGTAATAAACCAAGTGAGAGATACTGGTGGCTGGGACCAGGGTGGTAGCAGTGGAGGTGGTGAGAAGTGGTCAGGTTCTGGATACATTCTGTAGGTAGAACTGGATTTTCTGATGGCGTAAATGTGGGGTGTGAGCAAAGACAGGAATGAAGGATGGCTTCCATGAGACTGTCTGGGTCTAGTCTCTGCTTACAATGACTGCTCCTTTCCACAGAGTGCTCTCCCTTCCCACCTGGTCTGATGTCCTCTCAACCCCATCTGGCATCTGATCCTGGGTCTTGGTCCCTAACCCAGTCCAAGTAACCCTCACCTAGTGGCTGCTCCTCTTCTTTTCAACCCGTTGTCACGACAAAAACTCTTTCCAGCTTCCCTTGGAGCTTCACCTCGAGAAGTAAAGGCTTCTTTTGAAAGTAAAAAGATATTTCTTTCCTTTTGTATTCCTGCTAAAGCATTCTTAATTCTCCCCCAGGCCACATGGATGACTATGACTGATCAAGAAAAGAATCACACACAAAAAAAGCACGATTGATTAATATTTCAAATTAACTTGTTATTTAGTTTACTTACCGTTGGTATGTTTCTTTCTACTTAGAATCAGAGACACAGCTAGTGTTAGAGCCAAAAGATAACCAAGAGATTGTATAGTTGAGGGCTTGCCTTATATGTATGAGAAACACTGAGACCTAATGTACAGGTTGGTTTTTTAGTGACTGGACTGCAGGCTTTCTACCACGGGGGAAATGATCCTTCCATGAAAGCTGTTAAAAACAAGACAACTGGCCCCCAAATGGAGCCAGTTTATGCTCCATTTATGCTAAATGCCACATGACAAAACCCAGACTTAACTTGATTACAGTTTCAGCCTCTCCCAGAAATGGAATCTTCAACCAGTCAATGAGGAATCACCTTGTCAGCACTACTGAGGTCATCTGCCTGATAGACCCCTGCCTTCCCCAAAGGAAAGTGACCTTGTCCCAACCTAGTACTGAATATAACAATCTTGCTGGTATTACTTCCTTGTCCTGCTCCCTTCTGCCTATAAAAGTCTTTCATTTTGTACAGCTCCTTGGAGCCTCTTTCTCTCTGCTGGACAGGATTGGATTGTATTTGACTGGAACTGATTTTTGCACAAATAAATGCAACATTTTTAATATGCCTCAGTTTATCTTTTAACACAACAAAACTGGGGTGACCTGGTCTGTGAAGTTTCTGGGCTTTCCCTCTGGGCTTTATGTTCCCTTTGGCTTTTGTTTCTTCCTCATTATCTGCCTTCAGACAGACTCTGCAGTTGAGCTCTCTTGGTTTCCATCATTGATACGTTACCCAGTCACATTGATAGAAGATGTGTCCTGAAAAGGCCTTGGGCTCTCTTCGGGTTCTCCATGGAAACCTGACCTGCCAGCCGTCTTTAGTCTACCCCCAAACCCAGCAGCTCAGCGGCTCCTTCTGGCCCACAGGGGACCGTTGACAATTCAGGCTCACCTCTCCACACACAGAGCGGAGCCCAGCCACCCGTCGGGTCAGGGCTGTTTAGTGCATTCTTTCTGCCAGTCTCGGGGGCTTCCCTTACAATAGCAGCAGTGTTTTCCCCTGGCTTGGATGGTGTTTGAATTAACTTAAACAAACATAAGCAGAGCAGCTGGTTGGTAGGATGGGAAGCTTGGACTGGGGGTACAGGCCCACACTGTATAATTTGTGGCCACCTCTGGTTGTAGGAATCCAAGCCCAGACTCATTTCTGTGAGTCAGAATTTGCTGCTTGTGTCCTCAGAATGAAGATGATTGGTTGGCTGGTTGCTGACTGCATTATAAAAACTTACCAATGTAAGCCACATACGAAAATGTACACATTCACAGGGCTGTGCGACACACAAAAATGGCTTAATTTGCAAATGGGGACGCTGAGGCTCAGAGGGATGAAGTGACATCATGGTCCAAGGTCACAGGCAGTGAGACGCAGAGCTGGGGTTCACACTCAAGGCTCCCAGGACCCCACATCCCATCCTTTCTCCACGGCATTGCCGGTGAAGGGTCTGACAGCTTTGTAATAAGATACGTGTTCTGTATTAAACTCTGTTCCCAAGTGGGTCCCCAGGCTTGGTCTCCACCCTTCGGGTATCAGGGTGGAGCTCAGCCCTCTCCAGCTGCTCCCCCTGGTCTGCAGAGCTTCCGTGTATTGAATCTATTTACCCTTTTCTGGGGCTCCGACAAGCATCGTGGACCCTCCACCTCTAGGCTCAGAGATGATGACTAATGACGCTGTCCTCTGAGGCTCCTTTTTTTCTGGTTCTGTTCTGTCCTTTTGTGCAACATGACAGCTGTCAGGTTGGAGAAAGTGAGGGGCTAGGAGCCAAGCAGCTGCTCTGAGTCCTGGCTTTGCGTTGTGTTTTATGACCTGGGGACACTTCTGTACCTGGGGCCAGGTTCCTCTTCCACAGAGCAAGGGGGTTGGGGAATAATCTACCTGGTACTTCCCAGTTCTAGAATTCTGTGCCTGTCTTTATAAAAGTAAACAAGCAAACTAAACAGTAAAGCCAAAATTACCTCCCTAAACAAATGTACCCTCAAATCCACATCCAGTAGGGATGACATTTTTGATTTGGGTGTTGGCATTTAGGGTTATAAGATTCTAGTATGGTTGCTGCTGAAGTTTTGTCAGAAAATTTGAAGCAATGCATGCTGGTAGACTTTAATCCCAAAAAGTCCTCTAAGCAATATTTCTAATATATATTTTGTCAAAGATGTGATGCTTTCTGCTTAGGTATTTCTAACAAGCACTCTCTCCAAACAAATCTCCTTGAAAATGCATTAGATAACACGGTTCCTTCAATTCCATATCTTCCTTTCTGTCTAAACTGAAAAAGCCAGTTCACGTTATTAATGACAAGTCATTTTGCAGAGTGCCTGGGTTAATAGAAGAGATAACTGGCGAAATATAAATGTGTAATACTAACATGCTGAAGATAAAACAGAAGTCTAATGCTGAATGCATAATGTGGAGAATGGAAGAAAAAGTTCCTGGCTGGCACAGAATTCCTGCAGAATGAACGGGAAAGCTATGGCCCTCAGCTGCTCCCTTGGTTTCCCAATGTGCTACTTTCCTGCTTCTTTTTTCAACTCAACTATCCTCTTTGGACCCTAATCCTAGAATTCTAGAGTTAAAAAAGGGTCTTTAGTGAATTTTGAGGATGAGGAAACAGGCCCAGACAGGTGACAGGACTCACTTAGAGAAACACTGCCAGTTTTCCCATTTCAGTGCTTTGGCTAGACTCTACCACCACGGGGGCCTTCCCCTGTCTTCCATGCATCAGCCCAGCCCAGGGAGAGGGAGCAGGGATTTGACAAATTAAATCCAGAGCACAGTGGATTCACAGCCCAGCTTCATGACTCTATTTGTGTGGCTTTGGGAAAGTCACTTCACCTCTCTATACCTCAGTCTCTCCCTCTATAAAATGAGTTAATACAGGTAAAGCTCTTTACATTCTAGTGAGTGTTCAGAAAAGTTAGTGGTTATCGTTAATATTTTGTGATTTGTAAGTTTGTTTTTGGTTATACTATCTCTATCTGGAACCAAAAGACAGGACTGGAGGACCTCTTGACATCATATCTGGCTCAGGAATCGTGGTGGTTTTTTTGTTCTGTTTTGTTTTTGTTTTTGGCCATGCCACACTGCATGTGGGATCTTAGCTCCTTGACCAGGGATCGAACCCATGCCCCCTGCAATGGAAGCATGGAGTCTTAACCACTGGACCACCAGGGAAGTCCTGGGATTGTATGTTTTCTTGATAGTACTCAAGTTCAGTATCAGAAAGAATGTGATAGTTGGTGGTTTTCTGCTTCCATTGAATATTAGACAAGAGGAAAGTCACTTAAATGATAGCAAAGGCCACTGGGGCATGCTATGGTTTAAATGTTTGTTTCCCTCCAAATTCTTATGTTGAAATCCTAATGCCCAAAGTGATGGTATTTGGAGATGGGGCCTTTGGGAAGTGATTAAGTCACAAGGGTGGAGCCCTCATGAATGAGATTAGTGCGTTATAAAAGAGACCCCAGAGATCTCTCTCCCGCTTTCTGCCATGTGAGGACACAGTGAAAAGTCTGCAGTCTGCAATTGGAAGAGGGCCTTCACCAAATCTGCTGGCGCCATGATCTTGAACTTCCCAGATCCAGAATGGTGAGAAATAAATACTTGTTTTTTATAAGCATCGTACTTTGTTGTAACAGCCTGAATGGACTAAGAGTGGATTCCTTAACTCTTAGAGTGTGGAATCTCCTTCAGTGACAAATTTGAAGCAAAGGGACTTCCTTGGTGTTGCAGTGGTTAAGAATCCGCCTGCCAATGCAGGGGACATGGGTTCGAGCCCTGGTCCATGGAGGTCTCACATGCCGTGGAGCAGCTAAGCCTGTGTGCTGCAACTACTCAGCCTGTGCTCTAGCATGTAACCGGCACTGAGGCCGAGAGCTACCCTAAGTGATCCTTGGTATCCTTTCCACCATAGTACTCTGGGTTTCCCACTGCAAAGTGTAATGAGTTGGTCTCATTTTATAAATATTAAATGAATTAAATTTCCCAGGTCCCAGGAAAAGAGGACTCATCCTTGAGGATTATGTGAAAACTAAAACCAAAATTTGAGTTGAGTAAATTGCTTGAAATGCTGGCACTTTGCAATCAGATATGCGTACCTGCTTTCCAGCTGCATGACCTTGGGCAGGTCACCTCATCCCCCTAAACCTCAGTTTCTGCATCTATAAAATGGGGGGAATGTCAGTTTCTTCTTTTCAGGGTTGTAATGAGAATTGATGAAGCAATACATATCATGTGTTTAACATAATACCTGGCACACAGTAAGGACGTTATGCTAATTATTATTATGATTAATTTTTTTTTTTTTTCTACACACACACACACACTGTATTTTATTTTTACAAGCGATAAATAGACTGACACCAAGCATTGTACATGGATGACCACAACAAAAGCAACGATGATTGCACTTACCAAACATGAAACACACTCATACTATGTCATAATATTGACATTCAGTCCAGTAATCCTCCACTGTAACAGCTCCTTTACTTTGCAGTGAAAATTGATTTGTATATTCTTTGCCTCTGAGTCCTTGTGGGATTTTTTTTTTTTTTTTAATTCAGACAGAATGTCACAAAAATTATACTCATCCTCATCAGTTCACTCAGTCCCATGTAATTAATTTTTTTTTTTTTCATCTTGATCTTTTGTTAGCACTTTTATGAGTTCATCAGTTTTTCATTAGAGTTCTGAAAATGCTTATTCATTCAGTTCAGCAGTACAGTCAGTTGCCAGAAACCTGTACTTGTCAGAGTCTTTTCCATGAATTTCTTGAAGATGGAACCCTTTTATAGGAACATATTTGCAAAATCATCAGAGTACACCCAGAACTGTCTGTAAATGACAAAAGACTTAAAAATGACCACGGTTAAAGATTTGATGAAAGTTCATAATAATGCAGTTGACAAGAAAATTAATTATTTCTGAGATATACATTTTAAAGTAATAACTAGGATTATTACTTATAACATTATACCAGAACATATAAGATTTTTAGAAATTTCATGTAATGTCTGAAACATTTATATTAGCATATTTCCATACATATTTCCATACAAATATAAGATTTTTAGAAATTTCATGTAATGTCTGAAACATTTATATTAACATATTTCCATACATATTTCCATACAAATACAAATATAAGATTTTTAGAAATTTCATGTAATGTCTGAAACATTTATATTAACATATTTCCATACAAATAACCCAATGAAAGTTTAGTATTAGTTGTTTTGTTTGTTTTTTTATACTGCAGGTTCTTATTAGGCATCCATTTTATACACATCGCTGTATACATGTCAATCCCAATCGCCCAATTCAGCACACCACCATCCCCGCCTCACCAGTTTTCCCCCCTTGGTGTCCATATGTCCATTCTCTACATCTGTGTCTCAACTTCTGCCCTGCAAACTGGCTCATCTGTACCATTTTTCTAGGTTCCACATACATGCATTAATATACGATATTTGTTTTTCTCTTTCTGACTTACTTCACTCTGTATGACAGTCTCTAGATCCATCCACGTCTCAACAAATGACTCAATTTCGTTCCTTTTTATGGCTGAGTAATATTCCATTGTATATATGTACCACAACTTCTTTATCCATTCGTCTGCTGATGGGCATTTAGGTTGCTTCCATGACCTGGCTATTGTAAATAGTGCTGCGATGAACATTCGGGTGCATGTGTCTTTTTGAATTACGGTTTTCTCTGGGTATATGCCCAGTAGTGGGATTGCTGGGTCATATGGTAATTCTATTTTTAGTTTTTTAAGGAACCTCCATATTGTTCTCCATAGTGGCTGTATCAATTTACATTCCCACCAACAGTGCAAGAGGGTTCCCTTTTCTCCACACCCTCTCCAGCATTTGTTGTTTGTAGATTTTCTGATGATGCCCATTCTAACAGGAGTGAGGTGATACCTCATTGTAGTTTTGATTTGCATTTCTCTAATAATTAGTGATGTTGAGCATCTTTTCATGTGCTTCGTGGCCGTCTGGATGTCTTCTTTGGAGAAATGTCTATTTAGGTCTTCTGCCCATTTTTGGATTGGGGTGTTTGTTTCTTTGATATTGAGCTGAATGAGCTGTTTATATATTTTGGAGATTAATCCTTTGTCCGTTGATTCATTTGCAAATATTTTCTCCCATTCTGAGGGTTGTCTTTTCGTCTTGTTTATGGTTTCCTTTGCTGTGCAAAAGCTTTGAAGTTTCATTAGGTCCCACTTGTTTATTTTTGTTTTTATTTCCATTACTCTAGGAGGTGGATCAAAAAAGATCTTGCTGTGATTTATGTCAAAGAGTGTTCTTCCTATGTTTTCCTCTAAGAGTTTTATAGTGTCCAGTCTTATATTTAGGTCTCTAATCCATTTTGAGTTTATTTTTGTGTATGGTGTTAGGGAGTATTCTAATTTCATTCTTTTACATGTAGCTGTCCAGTTTTCCCAGCACCACTTATTGAAGAGACTGTCTTTTCTCCATTGTATATCTTTGCCTCCTTTGTCATAGATTAGTTGACCATAGGTGCGTGGGTTAATCTCTGGGCTTTCTATCTTGTTCCATTGATCTATGTTTCTGTTTTTGTGCCAGTACCATATTGTCTTGATTACTGTAGCTTTGTAGTATAGTCTGAAGTCAGGGAGTCTGATTCCTCCAGCTCCATTTTTTTCCCTCAAGACTGCTTTGGCTATTCGGGGTCTTTTGTGTCTCCATACAAATTTTAAGATGATTTGTTCTAGCTCCGTAAAAAATGCCATTGGTAATTTGCTAGGGATTGCATTGAATCTGTAGATTGCTTTGGGTAGTATACTCATTTTCACAATGTTGATTCTTCCAATCCAAGAACATGGTATATCTCTCCATCTGTTGGTATCATCTTTAATTTCTTTCATCAGTGTCTTATAGTTTTCTGCATACAGGTCTTTTGTCTCCCTAGGTAGGTTTATTCCTAGGTATTTTATTCTTTTTGTTGCAGTGGTAAATGGGAGTGTTTCCATAACTTCTCTTTCAGATTTTTCATCATTAGTGTATAGGAATGCAAGAGATTTCTGTGCATTAATTTTGTATCCTGCAACTTTACCATATTCATTAATTAGCTCTAGCAGTTTTCTGGTGGCAGTTTTAGGATTCTCTATGTATAGTATCATGTCATCCGCAAACAGTGACAGTTTTACTTCTTCTTTTCCAATTTGTATTCCTTTTATTTCTTTTTCTTCTCTGATTGCCGTGGCTAGGACTTCCAGAACTATGTTGAATAATAGTGGTGAGAGTGGACATCCTTGTCTCGTTCCTGATCTTAGAGGAAATGCTTTCAGTTTTTCACCATTGAGAATGATGTTTGCTGTGGGTTTGTCATATATGGCCTTTATTATGGTGAGGTAGGTTCCCTCTATGCCCACTTTCTGGAGAGTTTTTATCAGAAATGGATGTTGAATTTTGTCAAAAGCTTTTTCTGCATCTATTGAGATGATCATATGGTTTTTATTCTTCAATTTGTTAATATGGTGTATCACATTGATTGATTTGCGTATATTGAAGAATCCTTGCATCCCTGGGATAAATCCCACTTGATCGTGGTGTATGATCCTTTTAATGTGTTGTTGGATTCTGTTTGCTAGTATTTTGTTGAGGATTTTTGCATCTATATTCATCAGTGATATTGGTCTGTAATTTTCTTTTTTTGTAGTGTCTTTGTCTGGTTTTGGTATCAGGGTGATGGTGGCCTCATAGAATGAGTTTGGGAGTGTTCCTTCCTCTGCAATTTTTTGGAAGAGTTTGAGAAGGATGGGTGTTAGCTCTTCTCTAAATGTTTGATAGAATTCACCTGTGAAGCCATCTGGTCCTGGACTTTTGTTTGTTGGAAGATTTTTAATCACAGTTTCAATTTCATTACTTGTGATTGGTCTGTTCATATTTTCTATTTCTTCCTGATTCAATCTTGGAAGGTTATACCTTTCTAAGAATTTGTCCATTTCTTCCAGGTTGTCCATTTTGTTGGCATAAAGTTGCTTGTAGTAGTCTCTTAGGATGCTTTGTATTTCTGCGGTGTCTGTTATAACTTCTCCTTTTTCATTTCTGATTTTATTGATTTGAGTCCTCTCCCTCTGTTTCTTGATGAGTGTGGCTAATGGCTTATCAATTTTGTTTATCTTCTCAAAGAACCAACTTTTAGTTTTATTGATCTTTGCTACTGTTTTCTTTGTTTCTATTTCATTTATTTCTGCTCTGATCTTTATGATTTCTTTCCTTCTGCTAACTTTGGGTTTTGTTTGTTCTTCTTTCTCTAGTTTCTTTAGGTGTAAGGTTAGATTGTTTACTTGAGATTTTTCTTGTTTCTTTAGGTAGGCTTGTATAGCTATAAACTTCCCTCTTAGAACCGCTTTTGCTGCATCCCATAGGTTTTGGGTCGTCGTGTTTTCATTGTCATTTGTCTCTAGGTATTTTTTTATTTCCTCTTTGATTTCTTCAGTGATCTCTTGGTTATTTAGTAACGTATTGTTTAGCCTCCATGTGTTTGTCTTTTTTACGTTTTTTTCCCTGTAATTCATTTCTAATCTCATAGCGTTGTGGTCAGAAAAGATGCTTGATATGATTTCAATTTTCTTAAATTTACTGAGGCTTGATTTGTGACCCAAGATGTGATCTATCCTGGAGAATGTTCCGTGCGCACTTGAGAAGAACATGTAATCTGCTGTTTTTGGATGGAATGTCCTATATATATCAATTAAATCTATCTGGTCTATTGTGTCATTTAAAGCTTCTGTTTCCTTATTTATTTTCATTTTGGATGATCTGTCCATTGGTGTAAGTGAAGTGTTAAAGTCCCCCACTATTATTGTGTTACTGTCAATTTCCTCTTTTATAGCTGTTAGCAGTTGCCTTATGTATTGAGGTGCTCCTATGTTGGGTGCATATATATTTATAATTGTTATATCTTCTTCTTGGATTGATCCCTGGATCATTATGTAGTGTCCTTCCTTGTCTCTTGTAACATTCTTTATTTTAAAGTCTATTTTATCTGATATAAGTATAGCTACTCCAGCTTTCTTTTGATTTCCATTTGCATGGAATATCTTTTTCCATCCCCTCACTTTCAGTCTGTATGTGTCCCTAGGTCTAAAGTGGGTCTCTTGTAGACAGCATATATATGGGTCTTGTTTTTGTATCCATTCAGCCAGTCTATGTCTTTTGGTTGGGGCATTTAATCCATTCACGTTTAAGGTAATTATCGATATGTATGTTCCTATGACCATTTTCTTAATTGTTTTGGGTTTGTTTTTGTAGGTCCTTTTCTTCTCTTGTGTTTCCCACTTAGAGAAGTTCCTTTAGCATTTGTTGTAGAGCTGGTGTGGTGGTGCTGAATTCTCTTAGCTTTTGCTTGTCTGTAAAGCTTTTGATATCTCCATCAAATCTAAATGAGATCCTTGCCGGGTAGAGTAATCTTGGTTGTAGGTTCTTCCCTTTCATCACTTTAAGTATATCATGCCACTCCCTTCTGGCTTGCAGAGTTTCTGCTGAGAAATCAGCTGTTAACCTTATGGGAGTTCCCTTGTATGTTATTTGTCGTTTTTCCCTTGCTGCTTTCAATAATTTTTCTTTGTCTTTAATTTTTGCCACTTTGATTACTATGTGTCTCGGCGTGTTTCTCCTTGGGTTTATTCTGTATGGGACTCTCTGCGCTTCCTGGACTTGGGTGGCTATTTCCTTTCCCATGTTAGGGAAGTTTTCGACTATAATCTCTTCAAATATTTTCTCTGGTCCTTTCTCTCTCTCTTGTCCTTCTGGGACCCCTATAATGCGA
Organism: Eschrichtius robustus; assembly: GCF_028021215.1. Lineage (NCBI taxonomy): Eukaryota > Metazoa > Chordata > Mammalia > Artiodactyla > Eschrichtiidae > Eschrichtius > Eschrichtius robustus. The sequence continues at coordinate 26,432,525 of NC_090841.1, forward strand.
ATGTTGTTGTGTTTAATGTTGTCCCAGAGGTCTCTTAGGCTGTCTTCATTTCTTTTCATTCTTTTTTCTTTAGTCTGTTCTGCAGCAGTGAATTCCACCATTCTGTCTTCCAGGTCACTTATCCGTTCTTCTGCCTCAGTTATTCTGCTATTGATTCCTTCTAGTGTAGTTTCATTTCAGTTATTGTATTGGTCATCTCTGTTTGTTTGTTCTTTAATTCTTCTAGGTCTTTGTTAATCATTTCTTGCATCTTCTCAATCTTTGCCTCCATTCTTATTCCGAGGTCCTGGATCATCTTCACTATCATTATTCTGAATTCTTTTTCTGGAAGGTTGCCTATCTCCACTTCATTTAGTTGTTTTTCTGGGGTTTTTTCTTGTTCCTTCATCTGGTACATAGCCCTCTGCCTTTTCATCTTCTCTATCTTTCTGTAACTGTGGTTTTTGGTCCACAGGCTGCAGGATTGTAGTTTTTCTTGCTTCTGTTCTATGATTAATTTTTTAAAAATGGTTTTAAAAAGCTAAGGCCTCATTTAGACATTAAAATGCCTCAGCATATATATTCAATGAGAAATGATTTTTGTCTTTTATTTTTCAATTAACCATCCCAATATTTAAATGGTAAAGATGAAGAGAGACAGGTATCCATCTTCATTTTACGGAGCGTGTTTTTGTTTTGTTTTGTTTTCCAGGTTCTTCATAGTTTTTATTCAAGCATTACGGAGTGTTTTGAATGAGTAGTTTCAGGAGATGCTCTGGGAGAAAACGCTCTCGTGTGTCTAAAAAACCCAAACTACTTGGAAAAACAAACAAAGCTGGACTGATCTGAGTTGATTGTTTTTAGAAATAACAAATTGGCTGAATTCAACTATTTCCTCCCTTCTTCTGTCAGCCAATTTTCGGGTAGATATAGCCTCATTATGAAATCTGCCCGAGCCCGTTGCTAGATGATTCAATCTCCAGGTCTAAACAATCTGGAATGCTCTGTGGAAGACCTTGAAAGTTTTCCCAGCAGGAAATGGAAGGCAGAGAGTGAATGAATTCAGGTTTTCAGTTCCTGTTGACCTTGATTAGCACACAGCAATGTTCGTTGGCTGTCTCCTGGCATCCATCCTCTTCCTCGCTCCATGAGTTTGATTCCTCCTACTCTCAGTCTGGAAAGACCACTGGAGGAAACTTCAGGGATGAGAGGGGCCAACCCTCTCACCCGGTAGATGAGGAAGCTTAGGTTTAATGAGTTTGTGTGACAGCATCTATTACTCTTTGATACTTTCCTCTTGGTCCCAACACAATGCTCCATTTTCTTCAAGCAAGAGCTATTGAGGGAATTTCCAACCATTTTCCAGTTTCCATGTTATTCATAACAAAGCAGACAGTTATCTTTATTAAAAATGTGAAAGTATCAGCTCTCGGGTATACCTATCTGTTTCCCTGGGAGATGGCAGAGAGAAGGCGGGGTATCTGGAGTTGGGGGCTTGGGGGGCCGGTGCCAATGGACAGGGCAAAAAAGACCTTCACTGCCACCTTGTGGTCCCCTGGAGCCACAGAGGGTCATTGCTTTGGAGCATCTGTCTGTCTAGCTTCTTTGGCTGCTTGCTTGGGGTCTTTATCAGTGTAGTCAGCATGGCTTTAATGGACCTTTGTTAGCATTTCTCTTTCCAGTGCATTTTCACTTTCTTTAGCCCCAGGAAAGGGAGAGTTGTAGAAAGCTAGCAAAATTCGATATTCTGAAAAAATATCTGCGGGGAGGTAAGAGGTCAGGATCTAGGAAAGGCCTGTCAAAATGAAATGTTGGAGAGGCTTCCAAGATCCTTGTCTCATCTTCTTGTGGCATCTCTCCACAAGAGTAGAGATTTGTGGGGGCAAAGTTCAGGCCCGGAGTTGGTACTGGTCATTGTTATCACCTGGTCAACTGGGGGAGTCAGGACAGATGAAGATTCGTTTCTTAACTCTTTTATTGACCTTGATTAGAATCCAAATTAGTTCTCACATCACATTCTGATAGTCTTGGATTCAATATCATCATTTGAAATACTAACGATATTTTTCAGTGCAAAAAAATGACTTTCAAGGCATGTATTATGGAAAAGATTATAATAAATTAAATGCCTAAACTGGCAGACTGCAAACAATTTTGACTCAGATCTAAATGTTTGCACTGGCTGTTTAAACATTTAATTAAACTTGGGCTTCAGCAACCTGAGTCATCCCACATACACAGAGCGTGACAGACCCGGACAGCAAGAGTCAATGTGCATTGGTTTTCTTCATTCTCCAAATGAACACATTGCATCCTTAAACCCCACAGACGTTAGTGATTTTTAATGAATTGTTCTGTCTTTCTGAGGTTACTTTTAGATGATGCTGTAAGGTAATGTTAGTCTTGGAAAGAACTTTGTTAATTAAGTTTCAGGGAAGTTATCACCCACAGATAATTGATTAAAGTGGTTACATGGATAATCTGTTGTGTGACTTTACACTAAAAAATAGAAAAATGTAAAGAATAGGAGATACAAGACAAAACATCTAAAGACCAGCTTATCAAAAATGAAGACTGTGTCACCACCACCACCATCATCCTCATCATCATATTACCACCATCACATGACTAACACCATCACAATCGTTATCTTCATCATCATCATCATTCTCATGATCATCATCATAATATTACCATCACCATCATGACTAACACCATCACAATAATTATCTTCATCATCATCATCATCATCATCACATGTTTTGAAGCAGCAGACTATCCCAGTTTAAATTTTCTTGTCTGATGCAGCAAAAGCAGTTTTAAGGGGGAAGTTTATAGCAATACAATCCTACCTCAAGAAACAAGAAACATCTCAAATAAACAACCTAACCTTACACCTAAAGCAATTAGAGAAAGAAGAACAAAAAAACCCCAAAGTTAGCAGAAGGAAAGAAATCATAAAGATCAGATCAGAAATACATGAAAAAGAAATGAAGGAAACAGTAGCAAAGATCAATAAAACTAAAAGCTGGTTCTTTGAGAAGATAAACAAAATTGATAAACCGTTAGCCAGACTCAACAAGAAAAAAAGGGAGAAGCCTCAAATCAATAGAATTAGAAATGAAAAAGGAGAAGTAACAACTGACATGGCAGAAATACAAAGGATCATGAGAGATTACTACAAGCAACTCTATGCCAATAAAATGGACACTCTGGAAGAAATGGACAAATTCTTAGAAAAGCACAACCTTCCAAGACTGAACCAGGAAGAAATAGAAAATATAAACAGACCAATCACAAGCACTGAAATTGAAACTGTGATTAAAAATCTTCCAACAAACAAAAGTCAAGGACCAGATGGCTTCACAGGTGAATTCTATCAAACATTTAGAGAAGAGCTAACACCCCATCCTTCTCAAACTCTTCCAAAATATAGCAGGGGGAGGAACACTCCCAAACTCATTCTACGAGGCCACCATCACCCTGATACCAAAACCAGACAAAGATGTCACAAAGAAAGAAAACTACAGGCCAATATCACTGATGAACATAGATGCAAAAATCCTCAACAAAATACTAGCAAACAGAATCCAACAGCACATTAAAAGGATCATACACCATGAACAAGTGGGGTTTATCCCAGGAATGCAAGGATTCTTCAATATACGCACATCAATCAATGTGATACACCATATTAACAAATTGAAGGATAAAACCCATATGATCATCTCAATAGATGCAGAAAAAGCTTTTGACAAAATTTGACACCGATTTATGATAAAAACCCTCCAGAAAGTAGGCATAGAGGGAACTTACCTAAACATAACAAAGGCCATATATGACAAACCCACAGGAAACATTGTTATCAATGGTGAAAAACTGAAACCATTTCCTCTAAGATCAGGAACAAGACAGGGTTGCCCACTCTCACCACTATTATTCAACATACTTTTGGAGGTTTTAGCCACAACAATCTGAGAAGAAAAAGAAATAAAAGGAATCCAAATCAGAAAAAAAGAAATAAAGCTGTCACTGTTTACAGATGACATGATGCTATACATAGAGAATCCTAAAGATGCTACCAGAAAACTACTAGAGGTAATCAATGAATTTGGTAAAGTAGCAGGATACAAAATTAATGCACAGAAATCTCTTGCATTCCTATACACTAATGATGAAAAATCTGAAAGTGAAATTAAGAAAACACTCCCATTTACCATTGCAACGAAAAGAATAAAATATCTAGGAATAAACCTACCTAAGGAGACAAAAGACCTGTATGCAGAAAACTATAAGACACTGATGAAGGAAATTAAAGCTGTTACAAACAGATGGAGAGATACACCATCTTCTTGGATTGGAATAATCAACATTGTGAAAATGACTATACTACCCAAAGCAATCTACAGATTCAATGCAATCCCTATCAAACTACCAATGGCAATGGTAAGCTGGGATGAAGTGAGAGAGTGGCATTGACATATATACACTACCAAATGTAAAATAGCTAGTGGGAAGCAGCCGCGTAGCACAGGGAGATCAGCTTGGTGCTTTGTGACCACCTAGAGGGGTGGGATAGGGAGGGTGGGAGGGAGACACAAGAGGGAGGAGATATGGGGATATATGTATATGTATAACTGATTCACTTTGTTATAAAGCAGAAACTAACACACCATTGTAAACAATTGTACTCCAATAAAGATGTTAAAAAAATAAAATAAAATAAAAGTAGTGTGATTATGTTAGGACCCGGCATGAGAAAAAATTTTTTTTTCTTGTCTGGTCCTGGTTCTGCCACAGATTGGTAAAATGATGCTGGTGAAGGCACTTGTCTTCTCGAAGCTTCTGGTTCCTCATTTGTAAAATGAGGGCATTTTTATTAGTTAGAATAAGGCTAAGCTGTTGTAAAAAAGTGGCCCCCCAAATACCATGTTTTAAATAAGATAGTTTATTTCTTCATTAGAAGTAACCCAGTTGTTTCAGGCTGGCAGTTAAGCTCTTGACTCCTTACTTAAAAACACCTGGTAGCTCCCCACTGCCTGCAGAACTAAATTCAAGGTCCTTTACAACTTGACCCCAACCTGCACTTCTGATTTACCCAAGATTTGTCCTTCTACCTTCATCTATGTCCTTGCTATGTGGTCCCCTCTGTCTGGAATGTCCTTTTCATCTTCATCTATTGATGTTTTATTCATTCTTCATGACCCAGCTCAAATGCTGTCTCCTTTATGAAGCCTTATACTTTGCCTCCCCTGCCCCTTGCCATCCTGTTATAACATTCCTTGTTTCTTCCTCTGCCTTCTGATACCTTTACCTCTTTGATAGCATCTAATTCCATTTGCCTTATAATTAAATTAGTTATTTAGACAAATGGGCTTGATGTTCCTGGGGGCAACAGACTGCATATCATTTATCTTTCTTCCCCAACTCCTCTCTCCATCCTTGCCTTGACAAATATCCAGCATCGATTTTGCCCATAAATGTATGTTGAACTGGATGGAGTAAAAAGTTGTTACCAAAAGGAAAACTCAGTCATCAAAATAGCAACCATTTGCTAACTCAAAGGGCCAATTAGGCAATGGGTTATTCATTGGAAAATTCTAGACGTGGATCAAAACAGTACCAATTAGATTCACATCCTGTGCTAGACCAATAATAGCATACAGAAATACTCCTTGCGCCTTACATCCACGTGGGCTAATGTTCCACTCGTGTTCATTAGGAAGAAGGCTCTTCCTGAGACCGCCATGATTTTTCTTAAAATGTCCATGAGCCATGTGAAAAAATAGTTTAAACTTATATATGTGCAGGGATGTTGTATAACATTTGCTTTAACTTTATCTCCGTTTGTGGAATTTCTGAGTCTATTCTACGCCATGTTAGAATCTAAGAATTAATTGCCTGAGGGAGTTTCATTTCAAGTAGGAAGCTGGCTCAGGGGATCGAGTGTAGGGAGCTCAGAGCTTTGAGACTTGCCATGAGTTTGCTGTACAGCTGGGAAAACTCGTCTCCCTTCCCCAGACCTCAATCTTCTCATTTGTAAAGGGAACCGGTACAACGTCCCCCTTCTCACAGGGCTGTTTGCACAGATGATGGCAGCTCATTATGGAAGCGCTTTGAGAAGATGCTATGCAATCCTGTTGGGTACCATTGGGAGACTAACCTCCAGGCTTATGAAAATGGATATTAAAACCATGCATCTGCTTGTTCCAGTCACTGCGTGCGCATGAACGGTCCCTTAGTTGTATTTATAACACTGCAGTTTTTTTTCTGAAGAAAGAAATTAAATTTGCTTTTTCAAATTTTACAAATGCAACCATGAGTTCGCCTGCTTGAGTGCATTTCAAATCATAATTTAGATAACGTCAGGATGGCAATAAAACCTACGAAATAGAGCAAGGGTGGGAAAAGAGAAAGCAGGAGGGAAAGATTCTGATGACTCTGCCTTTCTGCCTGTCAATTCTCTTTTTCTTTTATTCTCCCTCTCTGCCTTTCAATCCCCTGGAACATGTAAACCTTTCTGCTCCTCTTTGTTGAAATGAATCTGGCCAGGTGGCATCAATGCTTGTAAAAGTAAATGGAAACTGCACAGACGGATGGAGAGTCTGACATGTAGTTGAGGATTTTTCCATTCTTTGTAACTGTCATCTGACAGCTCACCTATGATTGGAACTAACCTAGCTCAAAATGGTGAAGCTGAAGACGTCTGAGTGTGGTGCCGCCACCTTCCTTTCCTGACCACGTTTCTCCACTTGTTTCATTTATTCCAGCAGGAGTGTATGCCAGGCTCTACTTGCGTGCAGTCCTGTATACAGTGAGGACTTAACAAGGCCAGTCTCTGCTTATAAGGAACCTGCTGTATTGTGGATGTGCTACCGTTTTTCAGGGAGACAAGGCTTAAGCCCAAGAATTAACCTGCAATGGTGCAGTTTAAAAATTTTCTTTAAAAATTTTATTGAAGTATAGTTGGTTTACAATTTTGTGTTAATTTCTGCTGTACAGCAAAGTGATTCAGTTTTATATATATATTCTTTTTCAGATTCTTTTCCATTATGGTTTATCACAGGATATTGAATCTAGTTTCCTGTGCTAAATGGTAGGACCTTGTTGTTTATAATGGTGCAGTTTTAATAGTGGGAAGAGTTTGGGGGAGGGTGAAGGACGCTTGCGGTGTCTCAGAAATCATACTCTATAGCTTATGTTGTTTGTGTATAAGACAGGACCTGATTGTAAGAAAGAGTTTAATCATGTCCATATGGTGAAAAGGGAGGCCTTTGGGGTGAAGTTAAATGGCCCCTTCCTCAATACACACACACACACACACACACACACACACACACACGCACACACACAGAGGAAGGAGGTGAGGAATAACAATTGCTTTACATTTGTCTTCATTAGGGACCATTTGCTCACAGTTTGCTCAAGCTGGCTTAGGCAAAGAGGAAAATTTGTCTCACAGAGTCCAGGAGCAGAGATGGCAGCAGGGCTCCCAGGGGGCTGAGTCCAGGAACTGAAAAGCCACCAGGAGTCATGTCAGCTACACTGTGGGGCCTCAGGGTCTCTGCTTCCCTTTGTCAGCCTGATTCACTTTCCTCTGTTGACTGGTTTTCTTAGCTCACACATGCACCAAGCATATCTGCCTTCCCTGGTATATCAAGAATCCTAGGGTCCCAACTCCAAATTCCCCAAATCAGTGACTCGAATTGACCTTTACATTGGCCTGAAGATGGTCATTTGACCAAATTGGTCCAATCAGCATGGTCCAGTCAGGAGACCACTTTTAGACTAATCAGCTTTGGCTGGGTCTCAGAGGGGGTGGGGGAAGCAGATTCTCGGAAAGAGAATGTCCAGAGGGTAGAGAAATGGGCATCTCTGGTACAATATTTAACTCTTGATTGTTTATAAAATGATTCTGCAGATTTTCCAGGTTCTTTGCTTTTATATCTTTCTTCTTTTCTTAACCTTAATCATAGCACTGCCTGTTGGTTCAGGAAAAATTATTTCACTTTATTTCTTAATAACAACCATGGTTTAACTAATAGTTTTACAGATAGGGTCTGATGTAAGAAATGTAGGTTTCTCTCCTGGAGCCTACAATTTAGTGGGAAAGACAGATTAAGAAAAAACAAACAAACAAACCCATACACACACACAAAACAAAAAACTAAAACAAGTAAACAAAATAGTTACAAGTTGTGTTAAGAGAGGAAACAGAGTGTTGAGTTAGAAAAGATGGGTTGGGCAGGAGGAGAATTTTTCTTAGATGCAGTTGCAGGAGGACTGCTCCCAGAGGTTGACTTCTTAGTGGAGTTTGAAGGAAACAATCATGAAAAAGGTGGTGGGAAGGATGTGCTAAAAAATATTTTAAGCATAGAAAGGGCAGCATCCACTCAAAGATGCAAAATCTCTGAGGAGAAAAAGAACTTAATTTGCTTTTAATTCCCAACACTCCCCATGTTCCAGCTCTCCTACATGTCAGATCATTGAGAATTGGAAGGTCTTTTGTAAACTCTGTCAAGCTCTACTGCAAAAAATTAAATTATACTATAGCAGATATACATTAGCTCACTTACTTCAATGAGTAATTCACTGAATTCAACATTCAAGATGGTAGCATTACATTATCATATAATAATCTGCCCATTTGCTTGGAGATATTATATGTAGCATTTGGTATTCTTGGATCTTGAGATTGGAGAGATCTGGGTTTGGGGCTTGTCTTTGTGACTTACTAGTTCAATAACTGTGGGCAGGTTATACAATTGTTCTGTGTGTCATTGGTTTCTTCATCTTCCCCATCTCAGCCTTCATCTCTGGCCCACATAGATTTTTTGTGAGAATTATATTAAATGGGGAAATGTATATAAAATGACTAGCATGGAGTTTGATACTCACAACATATTAAAAGCAATAAAAAAAAGTGTGTTCACATCTCCTGTGCATACAAATCAAATTCTAGAAAGCTGGCTCCTTTTCAGTGCTCCTTGGGGAGTTTAGTACATAAAATAATTGTGTGACGAATACTTTGGAACACATAGAGGACTGGGTCAGAATATGGGAGGGTACTTTTCTTTCTCTCCAATTCCCTCAATGCAGTGAAAGGAAATTATCATCAGAAATTGAGAGGAGTTCCTCGAATGGATGGGATTGGAAAGAACCAAGAAAATCACAGTCCAAATCCACCTAGTAGAAAACTACTGTCAAGTAAGAGTAGAATGAGGGAAACTATGAGCTCAGCTTCAACAAATGCAATGAGCAGGAAGAGAGTCCTGGCACGATTGTTAGAAACTAAATTGAGAACTGTCTTCAGACCAAGAGGGCTAGTTACAACTCTCACTAACCTCTTGCCAAACAGCAAGTTTGGCTAAAAAACGCAGGAGGGGATGCAAATGATATGACTGACAAAGTGGGAATATAAATTGGTGCATCCGCAATGAAAAACAGTATGGAGGGTCCTTAAAAAAATGAAAATAGAACTACCATATGATCCAGCAGTTCTACTCCTGGGTATATTTGGGAAAAATGAAAACACTAATTTTCAAGGATATACGCCTCCCAATGTTCATAGCAGCAGTATTTATAATGGCCAAGATATGGAGGCAACCTGTGTCCATCAACAGACAAATGGATAAATATGTGATAAATATATATATATCACATATATCTATCACACACATATGTATCATATCTTCACTTATATACATATATAAAAAACACATTATATATATAAAACACATAAAAAAAGATGAAATTTTGCCTTTTGCAGCAAAGTGGATGGACCTAGAGAATATTATGCTTAGTGAAATAAGGCAGACAGAGAAAGAAAAATACTGAATGATATCACTTATATGTGGAATCTAAAAAATAATACAAATGAATGTTTGTGAAAAACAGAAACAGAATCGAAGGTATAGAGAACTAACTAGTTACCAAAGTGAAGAGGGAAGGTGGGGCAAATTAGGGGTATGGGATTAACGGTTACAAACCACTTCATATAAAATAGATAAGCACCAAGGATATATTGCACAGCACAGGGAATTATAACCATTATCTTGTAATAACTTTTAATATTGTCTAAATAAAATATTGAGATCATTTATACCAAATAACCCCCCAAAAAACAAAACACAGGAGAGGAAATTACCGTGTGTGTTGGGGGGCTTCTCAGGTGACTGGAGGGCCTGGGGGTGAAATAACCAAGATGACCTCAAGAAAGTTCCAGAATCCATGAGATACAAAGGAGAGAGAAGAAAGAAAGACACTCTTCTCAGGAGGGGAATCACTGAAGTTCTTCACTGAGTGAGTAGAGTTCTCCTCACTTTGGCAGTTGGGGAGGGGTCCCCAGCATGCCTGCGGCCCAAGCTTCCTTGTTTGGGTGTCCTCTTCACAAAGAACCTTTTCAGGGGAAAGGCCTTTTGGGGAAACCGATCAGACACAATTATAGAAGAAACACTTGCCAGCTACCCACAGTCATCTGAATATGAAGGGGCAACAAACAAGTATCAGGTATTTGTGCAAAACCAACAGCATGAAGAAGAAGTACCAAGATTAACAAGAACTGCTGATCTTGGAGGAAAAAGGGACAATTCAGGAAACAGAAGAGAAGTTAAAAAAAACACTGCGAGGGAAGTGCACTGGTTAAAACAATAACAAAAATAGGCTGCTCTGAAAAACAAGACCCAGAGAGCAAGAGATAATCCTAGAAAGTGAAAAATATGAAATGGAACATCAACTATGCCTCAATAAAAAAATGAAATGGAAAATACAGTGAAGGGACTGAGCAATAGAATAGGCCAAATTAGTGATCTGGAAGATAAGACTCAGGAAATCTACCAGAACTTAGAGCAAAAATACACAGAGATGGAAATACAAAGAAGAGTTAAGGGACAAAAAAGATCAATCCAGGAAGGCCCCAAACATCAACTGAACAGGAATTCCAGAGTCAGAGAACAGAGACATAGGAAAGAAGGAAATAATGAAGGAAATATTTCTCCAAGGTAAAAAGAGACAATCATCTATTTTTGTACAGAAAATATTAAAAGCAATAATGGCTAGTAATAGAATAGTGGATGATCTTACTCTCTTTTGCCCCTTATTTAGATTTCCCCAAACTTCAACAATAAATATCTATTTGATTTAAAAACATATCTAACTTTTAAATTAGAATATAAATAAAACACAGACACACTTGACATAGAAAAATAAAAGGACATGGCTTCCCTGGTGGTGCAGTGGTTGAGAATCTGCCTGCCAATGCAGGGGACACAGGTTCGAGCCCTGGTCTGGGAAGATCCCACATGCCATGGAGCAACTAGGCCCGTGACCACAATAACTGAGCCTGCGCGTCTGGAGCCTGTGCTCCGCAACAAGAAAGGCCACGATAGTGAGAGGCCCGCGCACCACGATGAAGAGTGGCCCCCACTTGCCGCAACTAGAGAAAGCCCTCGCACAGAAATGAAGACCCAACACAGCCATAAAATAAAAATAAATACATAAAATAAATAAGCAAATATGGTTAAGAAAAATATATTAAAAAAAAAAATGCTCCCAGATCGGTGGTATTCCAAACACAGAACTAAACACTCTCTGGAGAGGTAGACCTTCAACCCAGGCCTATAGCATTCCCACAGATAAAGTTAAAAAATAAATAAATAAATAAATAAAAGGACATAGGAAGTCTTTATACTTTTCATTCACAACTTTTCACCTAAGTCCTTAAATAGGGAGGGGTGACTTCAGTACATGTCCTAGTGAGCTTTTATCTGGAAACAAACAAACAAACAAGCAAAAACTCCATCTATTTTAAAGATGTCACTAAAAGCCAATAAAACTAATGTAAAAAAAAAAAAATCCACACTAGAAAATCCTGGCAAAATGAACAGAATCTAAGGATAAAAAAAAATCTGAAAACCTTCCAGATAGAAAAGAAATTTTATCTACTATAATGGACAATGGTAGGTATAGTTTTTCCTTTCTCGTTTGCTTTTCCTTCTCCTTTTTCCCAGTAAGAGCAGCTTCCTTCCTTCCTTCCTTCCCTCCCTCCCTCCCTCTCTCTCTCTCCTCCTTCCTTCCTTTCTTCCTTCCTTCCTTTCTTCCTTTCTTTCTTTCTTTCTTTCTTTCTTTCTTTCTTTCTTTCTTTCTTTCTTTCTTTCTTTCTTTCTTTCCTTCTTTTTCTCTATCTTTCTTTCTTTTTCTCTATCTTTCTCTCTTTCTTTTTGGAGAATCTTTTCTCTCTCCACTCCATTCAGGGACTACAATTTACAGGATCACCCAGCCAAACCCAGGCCACAGGGAGAGGCCCGGGACCCAGGGACCCAGACCTGATCCATTAGAGAATCCCATTCCCTGGCTAGTGTGATTAGCTCAGGACGGCAGGTGACTCAAAAGGCTAACTCAGAGTCCCCTCCAGGCTTTCTGCATGTGTTAATGGAGAATGGATCCCTTTCTTATGGGTTCTGTGGCCGCAGGGATGTTAGCTGCAGCTGTGTATAGCTACCTTTCTTGCACAGAGGAAGCTTGTCTGAGCCCAAGGACGAGCCCAATTTATAGAAAGAAACACAGACAAAAGGAGCCACAAGACATCGGAAAGAACCCTGATGACACCATTTGGACCATTGGATTCAGTCATGCTTGAGGCCAGCTCCACCTCTGGACTTCCCAGGTTTGAGTCTCTCAATTCCCTACTTGGCTGAAGCTAGTTTGAGTTCAGTTTCTGTAATATGCACCTGCAAAGGAATGAAAATCAGACTGGCATCTGACTTCTTACTAGTTACACAGATGCTAGAAGATAAGGCAGAAGAATGTTCAAAGTTCTGAGGGAAAATAATTTTTTTCAGGAGTTTTTAAAATTTATTTTAATTTTTATTTTTAATACAATTTTTAATGAGCAAAAATTAACTTTGAACCTAGAATCTTAGCTTCATTCAAACTAGCACTCCTGTGTGAGGACAAAATAAAGAGATATTTAGGATGGGTAATGACTTAGAAAGTTTTCTGTTCACAGAGCTTCTCTGAAAGAATTCCTCAGGAAGGTATTATAGCAAAAAGATAAAATGGTTTCAAGGAGCAGGAAGGTGGAATATGGAAGAGGGTTGCACAAAGTCAGTAGTAAAACTTATAATTAATCTGAATATATACTGATGCATAATACAAAAATATCCACAATAGCCTGGAACCAAAATTCTGAATAACTGCTGCTGTTAGGTTACTAAGATTCTTACATTGTTAGGAAGAAGCTACAGATACTAAATCTAGGCATTGATAGAAAAATTTAATGACTTGTCAAAATTTGACGTCAACCACTAGAAAAACAGAAATAAGAAGTGTAATTTCCAGATCATTAAAGAGGAAAAAAAATCCCAATCTGTTAAAAGGCCAGTGTGGGGAAAAAAAATTAACAAGACACATGGGAAGAGAAAGCAGAAAACAGGCCAACAGGAATAAATCCAAACAGAAGAGGGATGACAATGCTCGTGTGAGCGGGTTAAAGTCTGGAATGTGAGCACCAGGAAGGTAGAGATCATCGTTGGTTCTGTTCAATGCCTCGTCTCTTAATAAATAACTGTTAAATGAATGAATGGATCCATATTCTAAGATTAGTTTTTCAAAATCCTGTTTAAAACCTAGATCTAAATTGAACAATCTACACACACCACATGCGCACTCACTAAGGCTGAAAATAAAGGGATGGGAAAATATTTCCTAGGAAAAGGCTGACACAAAGGGCAAGTATGGTAATATTAGTATCAGATAAAAAATGTCAAGGTCAAATGAACTAAAGTGACTCAAGAGCGATATTTTATATGACCTTCTAGCTGGGAAGTGCAAGTAAATCAACTGAACCAATAAGGGCAGTCAGTACGGAGACAAGATGCAAAATTAGCTGCACAAATTAATAGCTTTTTTATATGCTTGCAATAATAACCAATTAGAAAACTAAAAAGATAAAAGATCCAAATCACATCCACAGAAGCAACAAACCCCAGGAAATACCAAGAATACTGATATGATAAACCTAACCAGAAATGGACAAGACTGGAATGAACAAAGAACTATAAAATGAAACTGAGAACATTATAAAACAAAACAAAACAAAAGAAATCCTAAATGAAAGGAGAGACACCTCCTAGGTGGAATAACTCAGCATTGTAAAGCTGAGAGTTCTCCCCCAGTCAGCCTACAAAGTCAGTATAATCCAAATAAAATTCCCAGGATTTGGCAAACTTATTCCAAAATTAATATGGGAGGAAAGAAGCATGAGAACACTTTAAGCATGAGAAACACTTGAAGAAGTAAAAGAGGAATGGCTTGCCTACCAGATATGAAAATATGCTTCCAAAGTTTAATAATTGAAACAGTGTGGTGTTGGTGCAAAAACTGACAAATACATTAGTAATACAGGATACGGGATCTGGGGACAGAAGAATCAATTTATGGGACATTATGATAAAGATGACATTTCAGTTAGTGGGGAAATGATGTTCAAAAAATGTTGAGATAATTACCTATTCATTTTGGAAAAGGAAGTTAGATTTCAATCTTATACCATCACAAAAGTAAATTAGTGATGTATTAAAAAGCTAATCATAAAATCTAAATATAAATCATTGAAAGAAAATATAGGATAATTTTTTTTGATCATGTTGAAATGGAGCAGGCCTTCTTATATAAGACACACACCAACAAATCAGAAAAGAAAACATTGCTGGATCTGACTACATTAAAAAAAAAACTTCTCTATGGGAGGAAAAGTTTTCAAGATAAAAATACATAAAAGATTAATGTACATAATACTTAACTCATAAGTCAACAGAAAACTCCACAGAAAAATGAGGAAGGAATATGAATAGGCAATTCACAATAGAAGAAATATAAAAGGTCACTATGCATGTGAAAAATACTCAACATTATTAAGGAAAGGAAGTTGCAAATTAAAATAAGAATGCAATATCATTTTTTACCCATAATAAGATGGACAAAAATTTTAAAAAGTGAAAACCTTTCAATAATGACACGTAGAAAGTTTGGCTGCAAGTAATAGTACAAAGACATGACTTCAACCGCCTTGAGGAATTAGTGAATTTGTGATCTATCATAACCAAAATTCTAGAGGGACAGCCGGTTCCAGGTGTGGAAACTTCAGTGGTTTGTAGTAACATCAGGAACCTAGGTTCCTTCTTTTGCTCTGTGAAACTTTTCTTAGGATTTTCCTGTTAGTGGCAAGAGAGTTGAGGCAATTCTGGGTACCACATCCAGTCCTGATCAGTTTCAGAGGAAGAGGGAATCTTCTTTTTGTGACCCTTTTAGGAACGAGGAAATCTTTCCAGAAGTTTCCTCAGGCAGATTTCTCTTTGTGTTTCATTAGCCCAGAACTGGGTCCCCTGCTCAGCACTAAATCCATCTCTGGGAGGGACTTGCTTGGGTTTATCCTTATCATCTGAGAAGTCGATCACCATGACTTTTCTAAGGAGGGTGTGGGAAACTGGTACTCTCATGTTGATGGGAGAGTGAATTGGTACAGCCTATTGGTATTTTTCAAAACATAAAATTGGCACGTCTTTTAAATCATCACTCCGAGGCATCTATGCTAACAGAATTAACGGTGCCTTGCATGAGAGACATTTATGAGAGACATTTATGGTGGACATTTATACATATTTATATTTATTTATGAGGATAACTATTTATATTTATGCTGAAACGATGCTTATCTTAAAAATTCTATATCCTTTGAATATCCCATCAGTAGTGGAATAATATATTCACACAATGCAATACATAGCAGTAGTTTCAAAAAATCACTAAGACATAAGAGAGCAAAAACGGGAGCAAAAATGGGAGCAGAAAAAGAGAGAAAAATTTTTTAAAAATTAAAAAAATTTTTATTGTGGCTACGGTACGTTAACTTGCCCTTTTGTAGGCTGGTCTGCTTCTTTCAGTCAGTCCCTGCTCTCAAAGGGAGCATAAATTAAAAAAAAATCAAGTTACAAAACTGCTACATTTATGTTAAAAACACACATACCAACTACAACTATTTGCATACAAATGCATAGAAAAGAAACTCAAAGGATACCTGAGGAGTATGTGGATTATTCTTTCTCTTTTTTTTGACTTTTTTTCCCCTTACATTCTGTGCTGCCGAAGTGAGCACTGCTTCTTTCTTTTTTTTTAATTTCAAGCATATTGAGATATAATTTCATACCATAAGTTGCACCTACTTTGAGTGTATGGTCAGATGAGCTTTGACAAATATGTACATGTGTATAATCATCACCACAGTCAAGATACAGAACATCACCCCTAAAAGTTACTTTGAGCCTCTTCCCAGTCAATCCCCCCCACCAACGGCCAGCAACTATTCTCTGCTTTCTATCACTGTAGATCAAATTATCTTTTCTAGATCTTCATGGAAATAGAACACACAGTATGGACTCTTGGTTCTGCATAAAGATTTTGAGATTCATCAGTGTTGTTGAATGTATCAGTTAGTTCACTCTTTTTTGTTACTAATAATTCCATTGTTTGAATATACTATGACTTGTTTATCCATTCACCTTCTGGTAGGTATTTGGATTGTTTCAGGTTTTTGACTATTATGAATAAAGCTGCTATGAACACTCAGGTACTAGTCTTTGTGTGCATGTATGTTTTTATTTATCTTGGTATCTCTCTCTCTCTCTCTTTTAGAGAGGGAGTAAAATTATTTCCAGAAGCCCCCCAGCAGACTTTCACTTATGTACCATTGGCTACTCCTGGCTCACCTTCACACACCCTATCCAATTACTAGAAAGAGGAATGGGGTCACCTTGAATCAATCAGTTCACATCTTTTGAAGCTGGGGGCTGAGGTCCTTCCTGGAGCAAATTGCCTCCCCAAATGAAATTGGGGTCCTACAAACACAGGGAAAAGGGAGGGATGGCTCTTGGGTAGGAAGTCAACCGCGTCTGCCTCTGTACTTCATCCATGTGTATTTTTACTATTGAATACGGTAGTAGCATTACTTGTATATCACAGTAAGAGCCTTTCCTCAACATAAAGGTGCTTAAGCAGATCTGTTGCTGACAGATATTCAAAATAGTCCTAGAAATAAGCCAAGAAGAGAAAAACATATAAAAAACCTTGACAGATAGGAAGAGAATTGCTCTGGGGAATAGGATATGGGGGCACGAGTGTTGTATGCAGAGATTTTTACCAACTGGCTGCCAGATGTGGGCCTGCCCTGGGCTGAGGCACAACTGGTCTGCCCTACAGTAAATCAGATGTAGGAGGCAAGGACCATCTGGCACATAAACTTGGCAGAGCCTGGAAAGATAAGTTAACTCGCGCGTGTGAAGTTATTATTATTATGGATTCGCATGAACGGAGCCCTGACACCTGCAGCCAGGTGAGCTGCCTCTTTCCCCTCAGGGGCTTCTCTTCTGCTGCCACCACAAGGCAGCCAAGGAGGGGTCCCCTGGTCCCTCAGCACTGCTCTTCCAGTCAGGGCTGGCCGTGCTTTAGCTCCCGAGATGCTAAAGGAGCTCTGGCCCTTTAAGCAGCCCTCACTTGGCACTTCTTCCCTTTCTCAGCCCTCCCTCCCTTGTTATCTCTTCCTAAGAGTTTGTCTCCCTTACTTGCCAAGCTTCTCAAATGCAGGGACCAGATCTCATTGATTTTGTTCCCCATTCCTGCTCCTAGCATCCTACCTTGAACAAAGTAGATGCTCAACAGGTCTTGAAAATGTCCTTGGCACAGGTTAGGACAAGAGGGAAGTATTGTGACAGTAACATTTCCACCTTCCACTATTTGCACCCCTTTCCAGAAACTTGTTGATTGGTAACGTCTGAGAAGGACCCCAGCGAATTCTTCTTTAGTGCACATTTCAATTTGTAAGCTTGGCCCTGAAACATCTTGTTTGCCCTAATTCTCTGATATCCGCTACTAAGAATCATAACCGGAGCTGGAAGGCACCTTGGAGGTAAACGTTTTACAGACAGAAGCCCAGAGCTGAAGGTCTTGCTCAGGCCATATTGCTAGTTGGTGACAGAACAGAATGGTTACTTATAACCCATCTTATTCCTGCAAAGGACTTAAAAGAGTTTTCAAGGATAACTAAAATACAAGATAGCAAGATGACAATGAGGAAAAAAAAAAAGAAAGCAAATAACTTAAAAAGGAGTTGAGAGTGAAGTCCAAAAAGAAACATATAACAAGAAGATAACAAACTTGGCTTTTAAACATCTTTAAGTCAAAACAGAATGGAGATCTGGTCAGACACAAAATCCACAATGTGTGTGAAAGAAAAATAGCCCAGTAGCCCAGAGAAGTCCAATTCCTGTTGGTGCCAGTACCTGACAGGCATCACCCATAAAAAGAGCTCTGTCTGTTGTAACAAATGTCCTCAACACCATTCCAAATGTACACAGAAAAATCTTCTCCGAGTGAGGGGCCGGTGGCTGATGGCAACACAGAGAAACATCCTGAAAAAAGCACTTCACGGTGGATGTGGGGAAGACTGAAAATCAAAGCCCAGATCTGTAGTGGAGGAAAAAAGCTTGCTAAATTGAGATGTGAAAGAATTTAATTCAGAGTTCTGTGACATCAGGAGTACAATAATAATTACTGTTCTTAATTATGACCCAGAGGCACTGTAGACCCTAAAGTATTTTCGGAATCATCTAAGAGAAGCTCTTTTAAAAAAGGTTCAATCTGGTTTCATGTTAATTTAGCACTTAATTAGGTACTGTCATCTGTTCTAGCTATTATTTCATATATTTGTTTTATCCCTTTAATTAGATTGACATTTTTTTGAGGGTTGGGGTGCATGTATAGGGAAAGTACCATTTTACTTAACAAATGCAATATGAATCCTTTAGATTGATTATGGAGGGGAAAATCTCTCCATAAGGAAGGACAGCTGGACTTTTCAGTTGATTCTTCTGAGCTCTGTGAATCTATATGTTTCCTACCACAAGAATGGGAGGGGGTACTGCTTTCTCTATTAATACCATTCCTTTATTCCAGTCCCCTAATATCCTATAGCACATTTGAGACTAATCTGGAATGTTAAATAAGACCTTCTAAAAGGCTCGGGGAAAACAATTATAGTTAGTAACCTGAAACTATAGAATCTAATTTACAACCGTTACCAACATCAACACCAACAGTGTAATATAGGGATTGGGAATCCCAGCCCTACCACTTACTACTTGGGCAGGTTACTTAACATCTCTGTTCCTCATTTTCCTCATCTGTAAAAAGATAATAGTGGTACTTATCTCACAGAGGTGTGTGAGGATTAAACAAACACTTATAACAGTGTCTGTACATAATAAATATGTACAGACTATTAATATTATAACTGAGCACTATTTATAAGTCAGACATTTTATATATATATATATATACTCAATCTTCATGTAATGCCCTAATCCAGTGATTAGCAAATTTTTTGGTCTCAAGACCTCTTTACACTCTTAAAATTTATTTAGGACCCCAAAGACCTTTTTTTTTTTTTTTTAAAGGTATTTCCACTATTCTTTTTTTTTTTTTTTAATTTATTTGTTTATTTTATTTATTTTTGGCTGTGTTGGGTCTTCGTTTCTGTGCGAGGGCTTTCTCTAGTTGGGGCGAGCGGGGGCCACTCTTCATCACGGTGCCCGGGCCTCTCATTGTCGCGGCCTCTCTTTGTTGCAGGGCACAGGCTCCAGACGCACAGGCTCAGTAGTTGTGGCTCACGAGCCTAGTTGCTCCGTGGCATGTGGGATCTTCCCAGACCAGAGCTCGAACCCGTGTCCCCTGCATTGGCAGGCAGATTCTCAACCACTGTGCCACCAGGGAAGACCCCAAAGACCTTTTTTTAATGTAGGTACGTCTACATGAATGATGTATCTATGAAAAATTAAACCTGAGAGAATTTTAAACTAGTAACTTAAAATAACAATAATAAACCAAAAACATATTAACAAAATAACATAATTATTGTAAAAATATATTTTAAAAACAAAAAATTATGGGAAAGGGGCATTGTTTTGCATTTCTGCAAATGTCTTTAATGTCTGGCTTAAAAGAAGATAATTAAATTTTCATAATTGCTTCTGTATTCATACTGTTGGAAAGTATTGTTTTGGTTCAAGTATTCAATATGTGAAGAAAATCTGTCATCACACAGATATGTAGCTGAAAAAAGAAAGAGTATTTTAGTAGCCTTTTTTATAGTAGTGGTCCTCTTTGATACTATACCAAAATTCTACAAGTGATAGTTTCCTAAAGGCTTGTTGCAATCTGGAATCTGAAACCATACCAATGAAATTTTCATTATCTGTTATTACATTAAAATTCATTGGTTTGTCTTGCACTTTGAATGAATCATTTACCCATGCATGCCTTTTTAACATCATGCCTTGATCACATGAAAAATGTCATTGAGTTACATAGATCACCTAAATTTGGAACATTCACATTTGTTAATATCACAACCAATCTCATTTAAAAAGTCTTTAAGTACTGGAGAGCTGTTAAGCTCACAGGTTTTCCAAAATTCTAATTTTCCCTTGAAAGTTTAAATTTTACTATTGGAACAAGCACTATCTGTTGTCTCCCTCAAAGTGGTAGACTCACTTTGTTCATACCCAAGCCCAAATAACCATAGTTTGTCTGCCAGTCATTCCTTCCAGTTGAAATGGTGTTCCATGAAAAAAGAGCTGGTTCAGCTTGCAGCTCATTCACATCAGTGCTTTTCCTTGAGACAACCATTGTGCTTCTGTCTAAACACAGGTGTTCTGTATGTACTTCCCATTTTGTCACATAGCATACTAAAAAAATACTATATACAGTTGAGGTTTAATAAAATTAATAATTATTACTGCTTCATGAAGGTCATTCTTGAAGATATTCTTTCTGCAAGTGCAAGGAATACAATGGTTAGTGGTTTGGTGCCCCTGCCTTGATTCATGCTAAGGCAACTGTAGTTTCACCTAGCTTTTCTTTTGCGTTATCAGAGGAAATGTCAACACAGTGAAAAAAAAGCCAGGTAACATCTTAGTATTATTATGAAAATAGTTTTTCTCTTGTAGACCTTCTGAAAGATTCTAGGGGACCCCTAGATCTCTTCCCTACATGTTTTGTATTTGAAAGGGTGGGGTTCTTCAAAATAAAACGAGACCAAGCCTACTCACAGTGGTGTGGCCATACCAGACTGGGTGTGAATATTGTAAAGCTATCATTCATAAAGAAGTGTCTACATCCAGTCTTGGGAAGATGGCCTAGCCTATGTTGTCAGAGCTCTTAGTGGCCCCACAGATCCTGGCCTAGTCCCAAGCCCACTGTAACATGAACACTGCCCTGTAAGGGTGGTCCTCTCCCCTCTATACGGCTGGCTGTGAGTGATGTCGCTGACTCTGAGTTGGTCCATGGAGGAGAGGTGGGCTGCTAGAGGCATTATCCATGCATCTCTGACCCTCATGTGCTTCTCTCTGACCAGGGAATCCATACGCTCATATCTTTAGGTCTGTGACTATAGTCACCACTCATATGCTGATCTTTATCCTGCCCAGAGCAGTATTCAGTTGAGGATAAGAAGTACAGGTTGGGGATGGTGGCAATGGTAATATTGTGGGATAAAGACACACAGAAGCCCTGGGAAAGCTAATAAATAGAGTGATTCTTCAAAGCCATACTTTTTTGTTGTAGTTGAAAGAATAAAAAAAACAAACACGCATGTGCCTTACCAACCAGAATTGACAGATGTTAATCCTTTGCCATATTCATTGTAGATCTATTTAAATAAAAGAAATAAAACATTACAAACAAGATTTAAGTCCCCCTAAGCCTATATCCTTTAAATATTCATTTCACATTTATTTTGAAGGATGGCAGTGAGGAAAGGGCAGGGAAGGACAATTACCCTTTCCTCCTCCCAGCAGTTCATCTCTCCCCAACCTTGCCTGCCCCATTCAGCAAACAAAAAGCAACACAGTTAATGCATAAATGCGCCTTAGAAGGCAGTTTCGCAGCTGATCTCCCCCCATCCCACCCCAAAACCCCCCATCCCAATATGCTAACCACATGCTGACTCTTTTTTTTTAAAAATACTACTAATCTAATGTAAATATATTTTTTTAAAATATAAATTTATTTATTTACTTTTGGTTGCGTTGGGTCTTCGTTGCTGTGAGCAGTCTTCTCATTGCAGTGGTTTCTCTTGTTGTGGAACACAGGCTCTAGGCGTGTGGGCTTCAGTAGTTGTGGCACACGGGCTCAGTAGTTGTGGCGCATGGGCTTAGTTGCTCCGGGACATGTGGGATCTTCCCGGACCAGGGCTTGAACCTGTGTCTGCCACATTGGCAGGCAGATTCTTAACCGCTGAGCCACCAGGGAAGTCCCATGCTGACTCTTTTTGAGAGGGGTTCTGGAAACTATAATTTTCCAGATCTAGTTTCATTTCATGGGGATTTTGTTGCTCCTTATAAACTTGTTGTCTGTGGACTGCCCAGGCCTGTTCATTCCTCCTTGTCCGGCTGGAGTTATGGGACCCTAGCAATGCCCACACAGATGACTTGGTCAAGCAAATTGGCAGTTGTTTGGATCTATAGTCAGGAGTAAGAAAGAGCACAAACAAGCCAGTCTTGCTCTTTTTTTCTTCCCAATCTCTCCAGCTACAGTAAATCAGATTGCCTGACAAATTTTTTTGTGTGCTGCATCTGAATCTAATGCCCTCAGCCTAGAAATTTCCGTTATATCACTCAGCGTATGGCAAGAGCAATACGCTTCTCTGATTAGTGAAGCTGAAGAGCAGAAATGAATGACCGCGCCTTTGTATTCTAGAACATGGGTCTGGGATGAGTGAATGCAGGAGGTCGGCCAAAACACAACCCCAGGGACTCAGTTCTTAAATGATTTAAAATCAACATAAGCCTGGAGACTTTTCTTGAAAAAATATCCCCATTTAATAGGCAATAAGGAGAGTGGTAAGGTGGTAGGGCTAAGGAAAACGCTGGGAAGACGCCTGCTTCTGATGATCTTTTGCTCAGTTTCCCTCCCTGTAAGATGGAGCCACTCATCATGATCTGCTCTCAGGGGGCTGTCACTGTGAGCAGCATATTTTAGAAAATGGCTTAGAAAATACCTTACAACAAGTTAAAGGCAACTTCACAGGGACAAGCCTTGGGCTTTATACCATACAAGGAGAAAATAACAGACCTAGTCTCCCAGATCAGCTAAACTTCCAACCAGGAAAGCAGGAATTACTGTGGTTCTTCTCATAAAATGGGAAGGAATGTAGGGGCTCTTATAAGCCAACTGGAATAAAAGCTAGCGTGCTCAACTTTCTATCATTTGAGGATCAGGTAGAGCAGGAGAGAATGCTAAGAACATCTGGAGAGTGGGAGAATGGGCATAACGAGGAATTTGCATAAACTAATAACAAATAGGCTTAGAAGGACGCTTAAAGGTTACCTCATCTAATCCCCAAATCAGATCCCCTACCCGCTCATTCCATCAGCTGATTGTCAGGTCCTTGCATGAAAGTTTCCAGTGACAAGGATTTACTGCTTCTTGAAGTAGCCCTTCTTAGTTTTGAGTATCTTGCATCATTACAGATTGTTTACCAAATTTCCTTCGTGAAGCATTATTGCAATGAGTCTCCTTATCTCCTAAACCATCCTCTTTGGACATGCCCATTGGTCTGGGTCCCCGATGAGGTGTGTCACTCAGTGCTCCAGAGGGAGCCTAACCACCTGTGAGCAGCCTTGAACTGCTATCAGCTGGCTTCTTCAATTCCCCTTTTGCCCCACCGCTCACATCCCCACCTGTGTGCTGTGAGGGGGGAGGGTGGGAGGATGGAGGCAGGGAACGTGGTGTTGATGATGGCTTGGTAGATGAGACATGGCCTTGCTTTTTTAGCTTTAACCTCCACACTCACCATTTTACCTTCTCTCTAAAGGGGTTGTATGCCTGCTTTTTGTGTTTGTGACAATTGTAGAGTTGAACATTCTGCAGACGCTGGTTGACAATTATATTCTACAGCTGAAATTCTCCCGGGTGAAACCTGACAGTCACAGCAGGTCAGAAGGTATGTCTTGGCTCAACACTGCATAGTTTCTATAGTGCAGTGGTTCTGCAGGGTGGTCCTTGGGCCAGCGGCATTAGAACTTATTAGAAAAGGGAACGTGTTAGAAATGCAAACTATAGGACCTCACCCCAATCCTGTTGTATCAGATACTTCTGGGCTGCAGCCCAACACTCTGCTTTAACAAACCCTCCGTGTGGTTCTGATTTGAAATCGACAAATAGAGGGGATACTATTGGTGCGTCACCCACATGCACCTATATAGCCTGTGCACTCATTCCTAGCTACCATACTGGCTGCCAAAGGCTTGTGATGGGTCCCTTCTTGCGAGAATTGCCCTCAGCCTACCAGGAGCCTCCTTGCCATGGGAGGTGGTGCAATGTACCCCCTTTCTTAACCAGAAACCAATGACTGACATAGGGTAGGAAAGCCTGGCCCATTGCCTCCAGAGAGGACCACTATGTGCTCCAAAGCTCAGGTGGGACCAGGCTGAAACTGAGACCATGACTGTGTTGAGCTTTCATTCTCTGAGGTCTCCTGCTGGCTTCTCTCCTCCTCTGAGAGCAATTTCTCAATAAATGATTTTCAAGAGACACTGATAAAAGAAATCACAGATAACGCAAACAGATGGAGAGATATACCATGTTCTTGGATTGGAAGAATCAATATTGTGAAAATGACTATACTACCCAAAGCAATCTACAGATTCAGTGCAATCCCTATCAAATTACCAATAGCATTTTTTACAGAGCTAGAACAAAAAATCTTAAAATTTGTATGGAGACACAAAAGACCCCAAATAGCCAAAGCAATCTTGAGGGAAATAATCAGAGCTGGAGGAATCAGGCTCCCTGACTTCAGACTATACTACAAAGATACAGTCATCAAGACAATATGGTACTGGCACAAAAACAGAAATATAGACCAATGGAAGAGGATAGAAAGCCCAGAGATAAGCCCACGCACCTGTGGTCAACTAATCTATGACAATGGAGGCAAGAATATACAATGGAGAAAAGACAGTCTCTTCAATAAGTGGTGCTGGGAAAACTGGACAGCTCCATGTAAAAGAATGAAATTAGAACATTCCCTAACACCATACACAAAAATAAACTCAAAATGGATTAAAGACCTAAATGTAACACCAGACACTATAAAACTCTTAGCGGAAAACATAGGAAGAACACTCTTTGACATAAATCACAGCAAGATCATTTTTGACCCACTTCCTAGAGTAATGCAAATAAAAACAAAAATAAACAAATGGGACCTAATGAAACTTAAAAGCTTTTGCACAGCAAAGGAAACTACAAACAGGACAAAAAGACAACCCTCAGAATGGGAGAAAATATTTGCAAATGAATCAACGGACAAAGGATTAATCTCCAAAATATAAAAACAGCTCATGCAGCTCAATATTAAAAAAGCAAACAACCCAACCAAAAAAAGGGCAGAAGACCTAAATAGACATACAGATGGCCAAGAGGCACATGAAAAGCTGCTCAACATCACTAATTATTAGAGAAATGCAAATCAAAACTACAATGAGGTATCACCTCACACCGATTAGAATGGGCATCATCAGAAAATCTACAAACAACAAATGCTGGAGAGGGTGTGGAGAAAAGGGAACCCTCTTTCACTGTTGGTGGGAATGTAAATTGATACAGTCACTATGGAGAACAGTATGCAGATTCTTTAAAAAACTAAAAATAGAATTACCATATGACCCAGCAATCCCACTACTGGGCATATACCCAGAGAAAACCTAATTCAAAAAAGAGGGCTTCCCTGGTGGCGCAGTGGTTGAGAACCTGCCTGCCAATGCAGGGGACACGGGTTCGAGCCCTGGTCTGGGAGGATCCCACATGCCGCGGAGCAACTAGGCCCGTGAGCCACAATTGCTGAGCCTGCGCGTCTGGAGCCTGTGCTCCACAACAAGAGAGGCCGCTACAGTGAGAGGCCCGCGCACCGCGATGAAGAGTGGCCCCCACTTGCCGCAACTAGAGAAAGCACAGAAACGAAGACCCAACACAGCCATAAATGAATGAATAAATAAATAAATAAATAAATAAAAATTAAAAAAAAAAAAAGTAGTCAACCTTTAAAAAGAAAAAAGACACATGCACCCCAATGTTCATTGCAGCACTATTTACAATAGCCAGGTCATGGAAGCAACCTAAATGCCCATCGACAGATGAATGGATAAAGAAGATGTGGTACATATATACAATGGAATATTACTCAGACAGAAAAAGGAACAAAATTGGGTCATTTGTAGAGATGTGGATGGACCTAGAGACTGTCATACAGAGTGAAGTAAGTCAGAAAGAGAAAAATAAGTATCGTATATTAATGCATATATGTGGAATCTAGAAAAATTGTACAGATGAACCAGTTTTCAAGGCAGAAATTGAGACGCAGATGTAGAGAACAAACGTATGGACACCAAGGGGGGAAAGCCAGGGGTGGGGGGCGGGTGGTGGTGGTGGGATGAATTGGGAGATTGGGATTGACATATATACACCAATATGTATAAAATAGATAACTAATAAAAACCTGCTGTATAAAAAATTAAATTAAATTAAATTACAAAAATAAAAGAATCCCTGACTCAGGCTGTGCTGCTCAGAAACTTAATCACCCAAGTGAGTTAAGACAATCACCCAAGTAAAGGGAAGAATTGAAGGATTTATGAAGATACTTAAGAGTCCCATATGGGTACCTAAAAATATCTAGATAATTAGTAGAATGTGATTTTTACTAGCTTTTGGGTGTAGACATAGCCTGGGAGATGTTCCACCACAAGCATAGGGAGGAAAGCCAGGGACAGAGTGGTCCAGGGACAGAGTGGTGACACTGAATTTCTTTAGCACAGGAAGATGGCTGACCCAGTGCTTAGCCTTCTTGCTGTACTTCATGAGTTTGTTCTCGCTCTCCAGTGAGGCTGGTGATGAAGGGCTTTTGTCAGATAAGCAGAATGAATCACAAGGAGGTTAAGTGATGACAGAAAGTCAGTTGTTGAATAAAACTGAGATTCCATTCCCACCCAGGTATCTACCACCACCAACAGCTCAGCCCTTCTGATGATCTAGTGACATTCATTAGGAGCAAATCCTCACTCCTCAACAGCTACTTTCCTAGAATTGATAGGGAGAAAATTTGGCAAACTAGACAGGCTCTATAAAATAAGAAATTAATATCCAACATTTAGCATAATAAGCGATTTGATGCTTTCATCAAACTTCACTGTTTGCTGTGTTTGCCTGGAACAAAGTGGAGATTTGACAATTATCTGGATTATTTGAGCCATGTGGCTTCAGGTACCAACTTCTGGGAATCTCTTGAGTTGGGGCTGAAGAGGTGCTGCTGCACTGAAACTAGAAGATGGGGAGGGCCTCTCCTTCAATAATTAAGGTGACTTATATGGTCAGGGCTTGTGCAGCTTCTGAATCCTCTAAGCACTTAGCTGGGTAGATAAGATGCTGAATCTCTCGGTCACCTCTGATTCTGATTCTGGAGGCAGATTTAGCACAGTCCCCCTGTAGGGAAGTCTGTTGACTTGTAGATGCAGAGTCTCTTGGTTGTGGTGTGTAACCATGACCTTTTGTGCTTGGCTCAGTGAATCATTCCATTCAGCAAGTGCTTTTATTGAATCCTTATTAGGTACCAGCCAGTGATCCAGCTGCTGGGGATGGAGAGATGAAAGACACAGACAGTCCTTGATTTCATGGGCCAGGAGTGGGGAGATAGGTAGGTGAGGCTACGTGCTGAGGAAGCACACAAGAGGGTCACTGTGCCTTGTCTGGCTGGTGGCTGGGAGAGGGGCTGACGTGATTCTTGAATAATTTTGATGGATAAGAAAAAGGGCCAGAAAAGAGAAAGGATGGCGTGGGGAGAAGAGAAGAGGAACTAGAATGTCATTCTAGGCAAATGGACCAGGAAGGAGAGGTGAAACACAAGTAGATCCTTCCGGCTGAAATTCCAGGTGGGTGTTGGGGGGTAGGGGGACCAGTACCCAGTCCGGGGAGGGAGGAAGGGACCAGAGGACTGAGGGCCTGGGATGCCATGGACAGCCCTGCAGACTTTATCCTAGAGGTGATGGAAAGTCATGAGGGTATTAATCAGATGACTGACAAAATCAGATTTTAGAAAAGGTCTTTATGGCAGCAGCGTGGAGGATGGAGTGAAGGGAAACAGGTAGTGAATCCAGGGAGAGCAGATAGGAGACTCATGCTGGAACCCAGGAAAGAAACAATGTGAGTTCAAATAAGGCAGGATGCCTTATTCTGTATCAGAAAGATCTTTTTAAAATCCAAGCTCCTCCTAATAGTAGCTGTGTGATCGATGACAAGTTACCATACCCCTCCAAGTCTTGCTTTCCCCATATGTAAAATGGTTTAATGAGTACTTACCTCATAAGGTTGTGAGGATTAACTGTAAAGTGCTTGGTGCAGTGCCTAAAATGCAGTAATCGCTAAAAACTGGTTTCCTTATTCTTGTTCTGTTCTTATGCATCCATCCTGACTTAGTCTCCCTAAAAGCAGTTACTGAAACAAAGATTTGGGTGCAGGAAGTTTATTTGGGAGCAGATCCCAGGAAGTACAAGTGACAGAGTGGGGAAAGTGAGACAGGGCAGGGGGACAGCCAGTGAAGGGGGTCTGGCTGAGTAGGATGCTGCTGTGAGCAACTGGGGTTCAAATTCACTTGAGACCCTCAGGGGAACTGTGTAGAATACAGCTCAGAGTTTTCCTTCCAAGGGATGGGAAAGCTGGGATATTTATCCACCAATGCCTGTCCCTAATGGGCTGAGGGACAGTTCTTAAACCCCCAGTGTTTCCAGACTGCCCTGTGCACAAGCTGACCAAGCTTCTGTGGCCCCAACACTGGTGGACCCCCCAAGCTCTCAGCAAGTCTCAAGCTGCAGAGGCAGATGCCTGGATGGAAACAGTCATAGGGCAACCAGAAGTATCCACTGCAGCAGAAGTGAATGCAGAGGGCAGCAGTGGGGATGTGAGTAGAGCATCCTACCTGCTACAGTGGAGTGAAGGGACAGTTAAATAATATTTAGGAAATGGAATCAATAGACCTTGGTGAGTGGAAGGAAGAAATTCGATGGCATCTTAAAATGACTTTAGTATTTGGGGTTTGGTCTGAAAACTGCAGAGTTTAAAACAATTGCCAGAGGGGTAGTTTTTGGGTAATGATGCCAGGGAAGGGAGGATGATTTTGATTTGGACATGTCAAGTCCGAGGCGTCCGTGATCTAGCCAAGTGTCATGCTGGGTTGGAAAATGGAATTTTCCTAATTCCGCATTAAACTATGCGGGCTTCACTTTGACTTGTTGAAATTTCTTAAACAAGTTTTGTGGGAGCAAATCTCACACTCTGATAATGAGTGAAGATTTTTCCCGTCCTTGCTACAAGAGCACATTTAATCTGGTGGTTTAAGTGATGGCTTTTAAAACAGCCCGTTGTCTCTTTCTGCCTGCTCTTCTCTTATTAGGTGACTTTGAACCTGTTGGTGAATTCCACTGTAGATTATTTCCCCTGAAGAAACAGAATGATAAATACTCTCTTGAGTTATTGCATAGCTGTTGAAACCTAGACAGCATTTTCAAAACCCTTCTGAGTTGTTGCAAAGCACAGTGCCCCATCAAGTACTATATTACTTTGCTTCAGTTTGCCTTCAAAACTTACAGCATTCCAATTATCCTGTTGTTACTGAATTCAGTACTAAAGTGAATATGCTTATTTTCTAAA
This sequence comes from Eschrichtius robustus, assembly GCF_028021215.1. NCBI lineage: Eukaryota > Metazoa > Chordata > Mammalia > Artiodactyla > Eschrichtiidae > Eschrichtius > Eschrichtius robustus. The sequence continues at coordinate 26,462,315 of NC_090841.1, forward strand.
ATGGAAATTTTAGATGATAAAAACTTATACTTGCAAGGTGAGATAAACCAGATATTTAGCTAATTGTGGCATGGAACTCATCCTGATTATATATATACATATTTCTTTCTTTCCATGTGCATGTATAATTGTATCTGGAAACAATTATCCTGTTTTTGCTCTGTTTCAGAATGCACTTTTCAATAGACGTTGAAACCACTTACATTTTAATTTTCTGAAGTGGTTTCTTTGATGGATATTTTATTATAAGAAGTGTAGGACATCCAGGTCAATGGGGCCAGACATAAAGAAGTGAAATAGATAAAGTCTGGCTCTAGTTTTCTCTTTCAAGGTGACCCCCCACTTCCCCAAGCGCCTTCCATGCCCCAGTGCTCACGGAGAAGGTGCCCCAGGGTTGTAGGCCGCCACCTCCAAAGACAGACTTGTGGCACCATCACAAACCCCTAAGCCTTGTGAGTTTGCTTGTGATGTTCACTTTAACCATACTTGCTTGTAGAGTGTTGACTATATATGAGGCCCTGGTCTACACAGTGATAGTGAAAGAAGCAAAGAGAACAAACCAGTGTCAGAACAAGGCCAGAAATCCTGAGCCTGTTTCATCTTCCTTAGTGGGTGGGGCTGCACTGATAGAGACTGGCTCCAAAGGAAGGCAAGGAAAGAGGAAGATAGAATGTATTACTGCAGGCCAGGCATGGTCCTAAGTATTCTGCATATATACTATCTCATTTAATTTAATAAAGCAATATATTTTCTTAAAAAATATGCTTGAGAATCAACACTTCTCAAGAAAAGCAGAGAGCTTCTTTCATCTAGTTCCTGTTTCTCCGAGAGCTCCTATGGCTGACTCTGAGATGAATCCCCTTCCCTCTTTTTTTTTGCTTAAACAAACGATTTTAAGGACTGAATTATGTTTTGAATTTTTTTTTAAGTTCCAAGCAAAATCAGGCCTTTTAACGGTCATTTCTCTAAGGGAAAAATAGGACAGTGAAGTCATGGTGATTTTGAAAACTGAACTTTGGGGACAATGAAATAGTTTGCACAGCATAAAATAAAATAATGACAATGACATTATTTTACTTTTGAAGGACAAGAGCCGGCAAACACGTTCAGAGATTGGATGCTTTCAGGCTGCCATTGCGGGATTATTCATTTTTCTGCTCTGCATTTGATGAGATGGGCTCAAGAATAAAGCTTTGGATGTTAGAATAGGAGGTCTAGCTGGGGTCTCTCCACTGGGGCTTGGTCATCACGTTTCTGTAGCTGTCCGGTAACCTGGCCACATCCAACATTTTCTTCCAGAACCTGAAGTCTGTTTGTGCTGTCTGAGCTCGTGAGGCTCATGTTCAGCTCAGCTGCCTGCAGAAACCGCTGAACTTTGCACAGGCCATGAGTGGCGAAGCACTTGTGTGTGCCCACCCTTACTGTTCAGCTTGGGGCCACCACTGGTTTCAATTATGACTTCAACAGGCAGCTTTGAAGGCTCCTCTATTCATTACAGAGCTTCGCTCTCCATAATCAGTAATAAAGGAACACAGGCACTTCACAAATATAAAGTGCTAAACAATAATCAGTCAGTAAAGGCAATGCATTGGGACTTTTCTACTTAACTCTTTGTTTCTTTCAAGTTAAAAAGAAAAAAAAATCATTGCTTATTTTATTTTCTTGCCTTGAGTAATCTGGGTTAAATCTCATCCTGGCCACTTACCAGCTGTGTGACTTTCGGGCATTTTACCTAAACTCTCTGTGTCCCAGTTTCCTTATCTGTAAAATGGAAATAATGATAGTTTCCATCTCATGGGGGTTATCTGAGGAATAAATGAGATAATTCATGCAGAATATCTTTGTAAGGAGCTCCGCTCATATAAAAACTTGTTCAGTAAATGTTAGCTCTCATTATTATTATTTTAATTTCAAATAAAATGAATGCATCGAGTATAAGACATAGGTATAGGTCTTTTTGAGTGTTTTTTTTAGAAAAACCTCCATTACGTACATTTTCAAACGCCAACACACAAGTAGATTGGTATAATCTTCTCCACTCACACACACACACGTACCAATGCTAGCACTGACTATGATCAATATATTTTTCAATCTCATTTCATATAGTCTCATGTTTTCTTCTGGAATATTTTAAAACACATCTCAAGCATCATGTCTTTTCACCCATAAGTTTGAGTCTCTTTTTGATATTAAAATCCTTAATATTTAATGTAAGAGCTTCTTGGGACTATATCTTCTTAACCTTAAACCCCAGACCCTAGAGGAGTTACTGCAGTTAGTAAACGCTTTACAGATGTTTGTTTAATTAGTGAATGAACAGTCCAGACTCAGCTTTCCTCCACTTTTTGGTAGATGCTCTATAAATATTTGTTGAGTAAATAAATGAGGGCAGGAATTTTATAGAGTGCCTGATGTATATGGAGATGCATATGTTTTACAAAAGCAACAAATATTTTTAATACTGGGATGAGACTCCAATACTTGAAATCCCACAGGTTTACTGTTGCTGTGAACATTAATAATGCCCAAATAATTAGCACTTGAAAGAAGGTTTAATTCTGGTACTCAGATTTTTCGTGAATGCCTGACTGACTGTCGGTAAGTTCACAAAAAGCAATTAGCAGATTCTTCAAACACATGAGAAATCCTTTATTACTCTGCTTGTAAGTGACATGGTTTACAGAAAACCAGATGTAATTAAATAACATTGAACCTGAAATCTACCACGGACTCAAGATATACAAGTTATACTCGGCAAGGCAAAACTTCTCAAACACTAGGTTGTTTCCGGTGAAAGATAAATTTCCATTAAGTAATTCCAACATGTTTTGTTTTTTTTGTCTTACAGACAGTTCCTTTGGCAATAACTTCCACTTTAGCTTTTATTATATAAAAATATAACAAAATTTCATTATATACAAACATTACATTACACCATGTACAGGTTAAAAACACTAAGAAAATGGCAAGCCACAAGGGAAATTAAAGTCAACAGCATGATAAGAAGAATTAAATACTGCACACATTTCATAAAAATTACATTAACTACATTTTTGTTTGCAAATACCAAACAGTACCAATGTGATTGGAAATAGCTTCCAACAACTTCATTTTAAGGCACATCTTGCATATTTCTATATACAACACTGAAACCGGTCAATAACTTAGGGGCTTCTTGGAGTGACCTGTATATGCGTGACAACATGCAGCATGGGATTACACATTTTCATTGTCTTCCTTCTTTGGGGACAGGTACCTGCCAGGGGAGGACTGATAGAGGGGTACCCCAATCTCCTGCAAGTCTGGGAGCCTCCCTGGACGAGGAGGGGAGAGCAGAGTGACTGTCCTGTCATAGTCTCTGTGTAGCACTTTCTCATAGACGCTCTGCAGCCCCACTGTCTTGGGCAGCTGGGCCTGGTAGTAATTGTCCCTACGCAGAGGATCCCGGGGCAGGGACGTGCTCTTACAGAAGGTCGACATCTGGGCTGGGGGGTGAGTGGAAGCATGTGTGCTGGGTCCTCCAGCGCAGGAGGGGCTCCAGCAGCGGTCAGAGTGGCCCAGGATCTTACACTCCGCGGTGCACGCCCACAGTCCTAACATAAAAGAGAAAGGGAGAGGGCATGATGATTACTGAGATTACACACACTGTGCCTCCATCTTCAAAGTGTCAGACAGGGTCAGGGCGGCTGAAAAGGAAAGCGTGTAAGAAGATGAACGCCCTGATTCCAGATCTGAAATGACTATTGGCTCCTACAAAGCCACTTTAATACGAAGTTGGCTCAGCTTTAGCTGGAAGCAAAAAAACAAAAACAAAAACAAAAACAAAAAAATTGATAAGCAGAATTTCTCTTCTCAGATAGCAACCTAATAGGATGGGAGTCTGGTTTATTTTAGGTGGTGGAGCTGCCTCGACTTGGCATTTTGAAATTCATGTTTGAGGCAGGCCGGAATCCGGAACTCAAGGACAGAAAAAAGTGAGAAAGAGGGAGGGGGTCTGGGAATGGAGATTGAGAGGAGAGGCTGTTGCAGAAACGGAGGGAGAGAAGGAAGGCTGAATTTGGCAGGAAAGAGGAGTCCTCACCGCTCTGCATGTGGTTGATGAGATCCTTCTTCAGAGCGTCCCCGCTGACGTCGGAATCGCTATCGTTGAAATCACTGTCCCCTTTGCCGCTGTCTTTGCCGCTGAACTTCTCCGCTTCTCGGCCGGAGATGGTGTTGAAAGAATGTCCTTTCCAGACAGCCACAGGGGGCGCCGGCTCCTTTCCGAAACCAGGGGAGGCGCCGTAGGGCTGCAGCAGGGAATGGGGAAAGCAAGCAGGGGTGAGGGTTGGACAAGAAACAAAAACACAAGGGCGACAGGTTAGGCCTCTCCCACGCACGCACACCCAGACCCCTCCAGTCCCTTCCCCCAGCCTGTCCGCGGAGCACCGAGCGGGGCGCCCAGCCGAAGGAAGGCCTCACCTCGGCGTGCGCGCCGCGGAGCCGCTGCTGCCCCTCGAAGTGACAGGAGCTTTCCCCGGTGGCACTGCCGCCCTCCGAGCCCGGCACTTCGGCCGCGGCGACCGCGGGCGGGGGCGCGTCGGCCGCGGGGCTGCCAAAGGGCGCTTTGCCGCTGCCAGGGAAGGTGAGCACGTCGAACATGTTGGGCCTGGGCCCGGCTCCCCGGGCGGCCTTCTCCGGGGAGCCGGGAGCCGAGGCTCCGCCGCCCGCCGCCCCGGGCCGCTCTTCCCGGCGGGGCCCCCCTTTGCGCACCTCCTTCTTGCGTCGGTTGCAGGTGGTGGCGATGGCGATGATGGCGGCCAGAAGCAGCGTGCAGCTCCCGGCCAGCACGATGATGACGATCAGCGGCGTGTCCCATTGTAGCGCCGGCCCCGACGTCGCGAGCCGAGAGCCGGGAGGGCGAGAGCGCTCCGAGTTCGCTGCACTGGCTGGCGACAGCAGCCCGCGCCCGCCGCCGGTTGTCACCACGAAGCTGACAGTGGCAGTGGTGGAGAGCGGGGGCCGGCCGCCGTCGGATATGACCAGCAACGCCCGGAATACTCGGCCGAGCGGCTCCTGAGATAGGTCGCCGGTGAGCACGATCTCCCCCGTTCGGCTGCCGATGGCGAAGGCTTCTCGCGGCTCCTGCTGTAGCAGGTCGAATGCCAGCTCCCCGTTGGCACCCTCGTCTGCGTCCCGGGCCTGCACGCGCGCCACGGCCGTGTCCCTTGCTGTGCGCCCGGGGACCGCCACTTCCAGGGAGCCGTTGGCCGGTGCCGGGTGCACCAGGACCGGTGCGTGGTCGTTCTGGTCAAGCACCCGCACTTGCACCAGGGCACTGCTGGAGAGCTGAGGGGAGCCGCCGTCGCTCGCCTGGATGCGCACGTCGAGCTGGCGAAGCGTCTCATAGTCGAAGCTGCGCAGCGCGTAGATGGCCCCGGTAGCCGGGTCCACCGAGACATAGGTGGACACGGCGCCCCCAGCGCGGCCCACCTCGGCCTCCAGCAGCCGGTAGGTGACCTGGCCGTTGCGGCCCAGGTCCGGGTCCCTGGCGGCCACCGTGGCCAAGTAGGCCCCGGGCGGGTTGTTCTCACGCACCGACACCTCGTAGACCGGCCGCGTGAAGAGCGGCTCGTTGTCGTTCTCGTCGCTCACCCGCACCAGGTAGGGCCGTACGGTGCGCAGCGGGGGCGCGCCGCGGTCCTCGGCCACCAGCGTCAGGTTGTACTCGGCGATGCGCTCGCGGTCCAGCGACCCCGCGGTCACCACCAGGTAGCTGCCCGCGTAGGCCGGCTGCAGCCGGAAGTGCTCGTGCCCATAGAGGGCGCAGCGCACCTGCCCGTTGGCTCCCGAGTCCCTGTCCGAGGTGCTGACCAGCGCCACCAGGCTCTCGCGTGCCGCCCCCTCTGGCACCAGCGAGATGGCTCCAGCCTCTGGCGTCCCGGGCCCGGTCGACGAGGTCGCGTCCGCACCCCCGAGAGCGGCGGTGGCGGCGGCGAAGGGAGAGGCGACAGGCGCGCCCGGGGCGGCCAGCGGGGTGATGGCGATGTCCGGCGCGTTGTCATTGACGTCGCGGATGCGCACGATGACCTTGCAGGTGGCGGCGCGGGGCCCGGGGCCGCGGTCCTGCGCCCGCACGTCCAGTTCGTAAGTGTCCTGGCGCTCGTAGTCCACGGGCCCGGCCAGGGTGAGGCGGCCCGAGCGCGGGTCGAGGAGGAAGAGGCGGCGCGCCTCGGGCGGGGTACGGGAGCCGAAGGCGAACACCACGTCGCCGTTGGGGCCCTCGTCGGGGTCCGCCGCGTCCAGGTCGAGCAGTAGCGAGCCCACGGGCGCGTCCTCCGCCAGCTCCACCTCGGCCACGGCGCCCTGCGGGAAGGCCGGGCTGTGGTCGTTCGCGTCCAGCACGCGCACACTGAGGGCGGCCGTGGCGGAGCGCGGCGGGCGGCCTCCGTCCTGGGCCACCAGCTCCAGGTTGTAGGCGGCCTGGCTCTCGCGGTCCAGCTCCTGCAGCAGCACCAGGTCGGCGCACTGGGCACCGTCCGCGCGCGTCTGCAGCTCCACGCGGAAGGGGCTGTGCGGTTCGGCCAGGCGCACGCTCTGCAGCCCATTGGCGCCCACGTCCTCGTCCACCGGCACCTCTAAGGGTATGCGCGTGCCCACGGCCGCGCCCTCGGACACCTCCACGGGGATCTGGGCCCGGGGAAAGCGCGGCGCGTGGTCATTGACGTCCCTCACCTCCACTTCCACGTGCACCAGCCGGAACTGCTCCTGCGAGAAGCTGACCACGTCGAAGGCCAGCACGCACTGCGGGGCCTGGCCGCACAGCCGCTCGCGGTCCAGGCCCGCGTCTCCGACGGTCAGCTGCCCGTCGCCCTCGCGCACTCTGATCAGTGAGCTGTTGAACTGTTTCATCAGGCGGAAGCTTGTGTCTCCGGACACTTTCATATGCAGGTCTTCAGCCAGGGTCCCGATGACCGTTCCGGGGGCATCCTCCTCGAAGGTGCTGTAACGCACTGTCTTGCTCTGGGCCACGGAGAGCACCCAGCAAAGGCTGAACAGCTGCAAGGGGAAAAGGCAGGGGATGCCCCCGCGCCTCGCTGGACTCATGCCGCCAGCCCCAAGCGCTATTCCAAAAGGCTGAGGGAGAGATTCCTCTCTGGTTTGCAGGTCTGGGCGTGAGTCCCAGGGTCCCCAGAGCACGCTTTTTGCGAGGCGTGTGCGGGAGAAGTCTGCAGGCTGCAGCTTGGAGGTGCCGGCGGGCTCTGAGGACGTGCGGATGCCACCCACGGCCCACACCTCTCCCTCCCCTTTTCTCGCTGGAGCTGCGCCGCCGCGCGCCGCCTCCGCTCTTATAGCCGCCGATATGCAAATCACCCGAACCGGGCAGCCAATGGCGGCCTGGCCCTCGCGCAGCTCCTACGCCAGCCTCTGACAATCCCTTTAGTGTGGAAAGGCTTAGAGGGGAAAACACGAAATGAAAATTAGGGAATCTTTCCTTTGTTTCTTTAACTCCTTTTGCTTTTTTTCTTTCCTGTCAGCGCTCTGCCTGTAGAGGAGTTGGCACGGGTCTCCGGGCGTTAAAGGAGCGGACGGTTTTGTTAATTGTGCCCCTACTGTGCTGGCTGCTTGAACTGACAGCCATCATATGGGATTTCGCCCCAGTGGCTAGGGACCCCGCGCTCACTCTCTGCATTTTGCACTTCGGAGGCTTTGAAACCGCTCGCGGCCCCCTCTGCACAGACTTGCTCTGCCGGGTGAGGCTCAGTTCGCGTTCTTTCCCAGCTTCCCACGGCGCTCGGAAATAGCCTCTCGATTTAGGAGCCCGAAGGATAAGGGAAAATTGATTTTACTCAAATTTGTGTACGCAGTTGTGTTTTGCTTGTGTGAGCCCCGGTGATCAGAGCTGCCACTTCCCTTTCAGAAAAGAGCTCTGCGACGTGTTAGTATGCATGTCATTGTCCAAATGGCTTTCTTAAGCCCTGGGCGCTAGCAGACAAGGGGGAAAAAAGTTCCAAATAGGATTTAGCATAAGCTTGAGGAGATTTGGAAAGGTTTCAAAGATCAGAGTGTATCAAAGGCTTATGAAGCCCTCGTTAGTAGTGGAAATAGAATGGCGTGGCAGGCGATCCCATTGGAGGCCCCAATGTCTGTATTATTTAACTGTGACAAGCTAAGGGGAGAGAAAGTTGAACAGTTTCCACAGCGGAGTTGGGCTAACTTGAATATAATGAGCAAACGCCACATGTATCCATTATGTTCCTCTATTCATCCCCAATCACTACCATAGCTCTCCGGCTAAACGGTGATGGGCGCTGAATTCCACACAATACGCGGCTCGTATTAAAGTGCATTTAGAGAACTTTCCCTCCTGATGCCTTGTTCCGCCTATTTAGAGGATTTTCTTTCTGTTCTAATAGGGCCGCTCTGGGAAGCAATACTCATCCCGTTCCAGAAGAACAAAATCACAGCATGACGTTGAAACCTGGCACGAACCTGGGGGAACTTAACCATCTGCCTACTGAAGTGTGGAGCTTCGGCATTGCCAGCTCTGGGCTGGGCGGGTCTCCCGGCTGCTCAGGCGTTGCGCTGCCCGCACAGGTATTCCTCTCTCCCCCTAGCAACCCTGAAGACCAGGGAGATGGGGCTCCAAACCCGAGCAAGACAGATTCTTACTGATTCTTACTGAAGAGATTTATCGAGCAGGCTATGCAAATACACACGAAGGAGGAGGGGTAGAAAAAAGTCACCCACAGGGAGGATTTTTTTTATTTTTAAGGCGATGGATTTGATAAGCAGACTGCATTTAGCAAATGTTCTTCTGAATCCTGATTATGGTTCTGCTGTCAACACCCTATCTGTGTTTTCCTTTCCCTCAAACCCGAGGGGATCTGTCCGGGGTCTTTTCAGAAGAGTTACAGAAGTCCTCCCAGAGTAGGGAGACCAAGCAGGGAGCTGGGTGGGCAGTGAGGGTGGAGGAGGATGACGGAGGAGCTCTGGAGTTGACGGAGGAGCTCTGGAGTTGCCAGAGGGCAAAAAATGCAGCCCAAACATCATAAGAGCTCTTGTGAGACTGGGGAGGGGGGATGCGCTGGACTGTGGATAGCTGGGGGCTTCCTCAGAGCGATCTTGCCTCTCGGTTTCCTTCCCTGCCTCCTCCACCTTGTGGGCCTGGTAATGCTCAAAGTAAAGAGGCCAGGCACAGCGGACGCGCTGGAACGTGGAAAGGGCGACGCCCCCTACAGAAGCCCAATTCCCAGCTTTCTCTTCCACTTTTCCCCCCTCTCAACTGCCATTTAATAGCTTGCTCTCTCTCTCTGCTCCCGCCCAAGAGACATTTCTCGGAGGGTATAAGCAGCCAAAAGAACTTTCCGTCTTCCATCCGAGCCCATAATACTCCCACCCCGGCCTGGGGCCTGCTGGTGACCTTTGGCACTCCCAGGTTCCTGCATTCGCTCCTCAACCCCTTGCCGGGCCAGCCCGGACGCGAACAGATTCCAAGCTCGGCAGTCGGACAGCGGCCTCCCCACTGCCGCTAGTGTAACCGCGAGAGTTCAGGTCGGTGTGCTGGCGCTGCCGAGTCCAGAACAGGGCACGAGGAAGGATGGAGAGGGCGGTGAGGCCGGAGTCGCAGAGAAAGGATATCTTCAGCTGCCCCCGTGAGTAGACACTTGAGAAGAGCCCGCCCGCGAGTGGCTGGGAGACGCAAGTGCGCCCCCTGCGCCCCCGCGCCTCTTAGTTCTGGGCTGGACCGCTGGAGCCCAGCAGCGCGCTGTTTAAATTTGGGTTTTTAGCTTGGAGGGAGAATGGGAACTACCTAATATTTTTACTCAAAGCGCTTCCACATCACCATGCTCATTCTCAAGACTGAAATAAACAAAGGAGTGCAGGTGGTGCGGTGGGGGATGTGGGGGGGAGCAGGCAAAAGCCAAGAGGCGGGAGGAGGGATCTGGCGCGGCTAGTAGCCCAGAGCATCTTATCCGCTGCCAGCTCCTCGGCCGCTCCAAGTGGCCGCGACAGCGGCGGCGCCGGGGAGCGCGGAGCGCAGAGCCCCGAGCGGCGAGTCGGGGAGCAGGGCGGCGAGCAACGGCCGCGGCTGGCGCGCGGAGGCCTCTCCGAGCCGGCCGTAGGGGTGTGAAGGCACGCGAGCAGAAAGAGCTCCGGGCCTGCAGCCTCCAGATTATGGAAATACGATTTAAAATAGCGCACCAGCGCCTACAGCAACTCCCTCGGGAAGCAAATTGTCCGAGGAGGCGGGGCCGGAGGCGGAGGGGGAAGGGATCGCCGCTCGCCCTCCCCCGGCGCTGATCCGGGCGCCACAAAGCCGCTCAAATCAACTTGTTATCATACCAAAGGCCTGGGTTGGCTCAAAGGAGCCCCTTTCTTTGGGTTTTAGCAACTTCACCGGCAACTGTCTCGCAATCCTGAGAACAAACACGGCCCCACAATGGCCGGCGTTTCCTCGGCATGCAAATGTTGCGGGCTCCGCAAAGCTGGCTTATCTGTTACCGAGCCTAATGCCCTCATTGTGAAACTCGCGTGCAGACCCCGAGATTGACACGGGCGTCACGTGACGGATTAGGGCTTCAGGAAAGTTTTCGAAGCAGCGACAATGGGGGGGCTCAGCCTGATCCGATATCTCCCACAGTTTAGCGGGAAAGAAAATCAGGATATATTCTCATATGTAATAGGATTATCTTTTCCATTTCAAGTTCTATACAGCATGCAATTTATTTTTAATTAGGATTATATCTACCAGGAAAAGGACTTTGCTGGAAAGTGTAATTCTAAGGATGGATGGGGACAGGGGTTATTTGTTTCACCTTTTAACTTAAAAAAAAAAAAGCCAGGGCTCATCGTCTTTCCTCCAACAGGCTCACTCCATCGGATAAAACTTACAGGGAAGTTTGCAGCAAGTGCTCATCCAAGCAGAGAACAGAGGCAGCTCTACAGAGGAATCCAGTTCATTCTTGTAACCAAACCACACTTTGTAGATATCTCTTAGAGTTACTAAGTCGCTGGGTTTTCTGGGGTTTGCTCTCTAGAAATGCAACCAAGCTCTTTTCTACACTCCAACTGCTTACTTCATATTTTAGAGAAAGATGCCCCCCCCCCGCCATGTTGGTCTGTTAATACTGGCATAGTGACTTTTAAACGTTAATATCACACCGCAGAGCAACATCCTCTACAGCCCTGATTCAAACTCAGCAGTCAGACAATGAGACAGTTTGGGGGTGAAGGTAACTGTTGTTTCAACTTTGATTTTGGATTGATCCCAGTGCCTGATGCTCACAAACCCTGGACCATTTCCAGGTACCGGGCCACCCATCCTTTTGTTTGTTCTGTGTGTCAGGATGCTCTGGGAAATCCACGTAACCTGAAAAGAAACAAAACACGGCTGTTGACTGCAGTCTCTGGAATCATCCTGCTTAGGTTCAAATCTGAACATTACTATTGATTTGCTGGGCGACTGTGGGCAAGTTACTTGACCTCTCTGTATCTTAGCTGCTTTATCTGTAAAATGGGGATAATAATAGTACCTTGTAAGATTGTCCTGAGGACTATGTAAGATAATATAGTATCAGGTGCTTAGGAAGCCCTGATACCTGTTAGTTATCCTTTCCTTTTAAAGCACAGGGAAAAAAAAAAATCACAGGCCATATAATCTAAACGTCTTATTTTATAGGTGAGGGATTTGTTCAGACAAAAAGAAAAAAAAAACCCTCCCATTTCCTGTCTACATTGCTTTGGCTTCCTGCCCCCCACCCCTGCCCCCTTTCTGGAAATAATAATAGACATAGTGGTAGGTGTACAGATCCCAACAGAAGGAGAAAATGGTCATGAGAGTGTTCAAGTGACTTTAACGCCCTCATGTCATTTCAAAATCTTTTGGTCCCTTGCTGTCTTATTGAGATCAGATGATGGCAAAAAGGAATTTTCAGTAAACTTTTTCACCACTCATTTCCACAGAAGCCATGTATCATGATTGAAACCACTTACAGATACAAATATTTAGTGGACACTGACCCATAATTCTGGGGGAGCAGGAATATTCCAAAGGACTTTCCCTCATAGGATGCCCAGGAACATGAGGTAACCTCCTATGACTTACATGCAGCTGATGTGTAAAAAATGTTTGAGCCTGTGCTTCCCCTCTGTATTGGTCTCCTAGGGCTGCAATAACAAATATCATGGATTGCATGGTTTAAACAACAGAAATTTATTTTCTAACAGTTCTGGAGACTGGAAGTCCAACATCAAGGTGTGGGTGGGATTGATTTCTCCTGAGGCCTCTCTCCTTGGCTTGCAGATCCTCACATGGCCTTTCTTTGTGTGCATTTGGCCCTGGTATCTCTTCCTCTCCTTAAAGGGGACACCAGTCATATTGGATTAGGACCCCACCCTTATGACCTCATTTGACCTTAATCACCTCTCTAAAGGCCCAGTGTCCAAATACGATCACATCCTGTGGTACTAGGAGTTAGGGTTTCAACATATGAATTTTGAGGGGAAATAGGTCACTTCATACGCCCTCATTCTCTCAACAAACACTACTGAGAACTTACTAAGTGGCAGACTCTGTGGTATGTGCTGTAGGAACAGAGATTGAAAAACAAACAAATGATCCGTACTGACGTAAATAAATGGGAGAGAAGAGACAAATCTCTCATGCAGAATAATACCAAACAGTTTATGCAGATATTCTCCCTTCTAGGAGGGTGGGAAGCAGTCCCCATCCTTAGGGGTGAGCTGTGCATAGGGACTTCCTTCCTAAGAGGACAGCATGGAAAAGAGGGAGAAAGAGGGACTTTACATGGAGAAACCTGACAAACACTACCTCCACCACGTGATCAAGGTCAACATCAACAGCAATAGGTCATGTGCATAGTGTGTACTCTTGATAAGATGTGATGAAAATGGCACTTTACCTCCAGAACACAGAACCCCAGTCTAATTATAAGAAAAACACCAGACAAACACAAATTGAAGGATATTCTACACGATACCTGACCAGGACCCCTCAAAACTGCCAAGGTCATCAAAAACAAGGAAAGTCTGAGAGACTGTTCCACTTAAGAGAAACATGACAGGAGACATGACATCTAAATGCAGTGGAGTGTCCTGGAACAAAAAAAAAATGACATTAGGGAAAAACCAAGGAAATCTGAATAAAGGATGGACTTTAAGTAATAACAATGTATCAATATGGTTCATTAATTGTAACCACTGTGCCATACTAAGGTAAGATGTTAATAACAGGGGAAACTGGGGGTGGAGTTTAGGGGAACTCTTTGTACTATCATAGCCATTTTTCTGTAAATCTAAACTGTTCTAATATAAAGTTTATTTAAAAAAAGAAAACCAACCAAAGAAATGAGAGACATTGCCAGCCAGCCCAGAGACAGGGGAGAGAGAAGAGGGAGGAGACAGAATTGGGTGTGAGAAGTGCTACTGCTGATCACAGGTGCTGCCCACTGTCCTTGGAGGGCAGACTGTGGTCACATGCAGGTGTGCAGTCCCTGCCTGTCGAGCCCAGAGGAGGCAGGGGCTTGACTGTGCCGGGAACTGGAGGTGCTCAGAGAAAGCTTCCAGGAGGAGGTGACATTTGGGCTGAGTTTTGAAGAATGAGTAGAATTATTAGCTAAGGGGGAAGGGGAAGGGGAGGTGGAGGGGTGGAGGTGAATGGGACTTTTCTTGCTGAAGGAACAGCAAGCTCAGTGGCACGAAGGTCTGAGGGCTGGGGTGCAGGGGGCCATGAGGGGCTGGGGTAGCGGCAGAGGGGTGAAGAAAGCCAGGACGGGTGTGTAGGTGCTTCATACACCACGTTAAGGAATTTCACTTTTATTCTTAAGGCAATGGGGAGCTGTTGAAGGACGTCACCCCTGATATCAGGGGGCTCACTAGAGTAAAGGGATGGGGAAAGAGGAGCAGGGAAGGGAGTTGGAGCAAAAAGCCTAACCTGGTAGACTTTGATCTGGGAGGAAGGTGAAGGGCCACCCTCTCAGGTTGCCCTTGTGGGTTGGGGAGCAGTGACTAGCTGGTTAGTAGTCCGGTGGATTCCCGAGAGACTCAGCGCAGAGAGACACGGGTTGAGATGGCGCTTGCTGTCTGCGGGTTCAGCCAGAGGACTGTGTTTCCTGATGTGTCAGTCCTGCCTTCTCTTTTAGCCAGAGGTTGCCGAAGCCAGCAGTTGGGAGGAGCTGATTGGTGAAACTCCAGCCCTGACCAGTCCTCTGGAGATCACAGTTTCTCCTGGGAACCTCCTCTTGGATGTCTGGTTGCAAGGAGGATGCAGGTGGATGGCAGTGAGAGGGAGGGTTTTCTTTTTGTTCAGAAAACTGAGGTTTCTCTGGGTTCAGCCAGGAGCAAGTCCGCATACCTTCTGTTGCATGTCTGTCCAAGCCAAAAGGTAGTGGGAGGGGAGCGGGTTGTCCCACAGCTGGCCATGGCTTGGGTCAAGGACAGAGAGTCGGTCTCCCCTTATCACCCCAGGATTTCCTGTTGGGGGAGGCATTCAGAATTTCCCTGGAGCCCTTTGGTTGGAAAGCGTGGGATATGGGATACGGCCTGGGCTCCTGGGACCTTGTTTCTGGTTCGTGGGCACTTTGAGGCAGAATTAGAACCGATGACAGAGTTCATGGTGGAAAAGAAAGGTTGTTGAAAACCAAAGGAACCCTCTGTGAGAAGCAAAACGCCCATAAATCTCTGCTCAAACCATGCACAAGAATTCTAAAGTTAGATAAATGGGATGGACTAATTGATTTCAGAGCCTAAAACATGTTGCTGCAAATTTTGGGTTTTGGTATTAATAAATTCCACAGGATTCACAAGAAATTAAAGCAGGAAGCTAGAGCCTTTTAAGGCAGAGAGAATTTTAATCATTGATTAGTCTTTTTTTTTTTTTTCCCTCAAAGTCATTGTTCGGTGAGTGTAAGTGCACAAGACTTCTGATTCAAGCCTTCCTTTGCATCTGATGGCTTGAACTCTCCTGCTCCAAGTGGGTCACAATCCACTTTTGAAATGGAAATGAAGTCTGCACGGCAGTCTCAACCTCAGAGCCCTGGGACCCCGGCCCAGTCAGCGTATGGGCAGAGTCTGGCGTTATAAATTTCTCCCTAGATCTGAGAGCAGTTTTAGGCCATTGATCTCATGTCATCCAGAATCGAGATGGAGTGACAGCTGATAAACTGCATGGTGACAGGCTGAGGCCTTGGAAAAAAAAAAGTCTAGATGTGGGATAAAAAAAAAATAGGCTGATGGATTAGTTATTGGCGTCCCAGTCCCCCTCACCCTGGATTCTTTCTGAACACTACAGAAGCATTTATTTTCAGGTAATTTTACAGTTGTCTTTTTATCCTTCAGAGGTGCTTTGGTCTATGAAATCTCTCAGGGAGTTTAGATGAAATCATTCTTATATGTATTGCTTGATGGTCCCCATAGCTCTGCGCTTAGGTCTAAACCCTTTGGAGGCTTTTACCTGCAGGGAACTGGGATGCAAATAACCATCAGCATGAATGCTAATTTATGATTCTTTAGCAGCTAAAGAATCACTAAACACTACTTGGTTTAACAGGGACAGGTGGGGAAAGAGGAATGTCATCGGTGGGAGTGGGCATAGGAGATGGGATGCTCTGTGGCCAATATGTAAATGAGTGTTTCTTTTCCCCCAACCTTTTGGCATCCTCTCTTGATTCCAGCTCCTCTGTCCGAAGGGCAGTGTGACTCACACGTTAGTCCAAGAAGGCCTGGGGCGCTTCAGAGAGATCTTGAGCAGGGGACGTGAGAGGGCCAGGGTGATTAGGGGAGTGTGGCGGATCATTTGTGTTCCAGGATGAATAAAGCTTGAATTCTTGCTGCCCCAGCTCCGAGCTCCCGCTTTGGCGTCCAGTGTGGGAACCCGAGATGGGGAAGAATGGGCTGCTCCATGCATTGAACCCAGAGCCCTCCCGGGCACAGCCGGCTGTTTGTAGGGCATCAATCTTGCTCTGCTTGGCTTTGCTTTGCCTGGGGAGCCTTGTATAGAGAGGCCCATGGTCTCAGGGGACTGCGAAGAGGGTTGGATGGAGGGATCAGAGCCTCCACAGGGAAAAATAATGTGACAAGCTGTCAGAACATGGCGACTGGGTGACTCCTGTTCCCTCAGTGGCCAGGAGGCCCTGCCGGGCCCTGTATCCTTCAGGGCTGAGAGCAGGGAGGAGGGAACAATATAAGATGTGTGATGGATTACACACCTTTCCATCAAACCCTGGTGGAGGTTTTGCTGGACTTTTGGAAAAGGAGAAGTGGAGTGGCTTTTTCCAGGAGTGGACTGTTGTGAGTAGAATATTTTTGGAGGGGGATTCTAGTGCTAAGGAGGCCATGGAATCTATAGGGATCAGAAAGGCCGCTCACTGAAGTCAACTGAAGAGATAGGCTTCCAGGAGGAAATTCAGAGGCAACAGCAAAATATAATTTGTTGAAGTCTGGGGTAGGAGTTCCTTAATTTGGGATAATTGTATCAGAAGGATGGGCTAGGTTATGCTTCAGCAACAAACTACGCCCCCCCCGCCAAATCTTAGTGACTTAAAACAACAGGTATATTTCTTGCTTACTCTGTACATCCATCCCAGCTGGGCTGGGGGATGGTCTATATGTTGTCTTTCCTTGGGACCTAGACTGATGGAGGAGCCACCATCTGGAACTTGCTCCTTGATGTGACAGAAGGAAGAGGGAATGCATCAAATTGTGCACTGGCTCTTAAAATTTCCACACTTCACTTCTGCTTATATTTCTTCGTTCATTTCAAAGCCCTGTAATGTAGTACGAAGCTTGTTCTGCCTGGTTATTAGAAGGCAGGCTTGAGGGAACAGCAGGAGAGCTGGACAAAACCTTTAGACAGGCTGAGTGCCAGGGTACAATGCTCTGAGCTGGTCTCCCCTTCTCAGGTCTTGGACAAATCATTACTTTTTTTTTGGTTGCCGCAGGAAAATAGCAGCTGGGAGAAATGCCGGTCAAAGTCATATGTGCCTCTAAATTCAAGGAAGGTCAGAAATAAATTAGAAGTGTCCTTGTGTGACACATTCCATAAAGTATAGGCTAAATTACAGCTTCAGACTAATTAGTGAGGAAATCCCCCAAGAGTGAAAGATTGAGTATTGGTAATGAGATTACGTGTCCTTTTGCTGGTGCTTGGAGAAAACTTGCATAAAGTATCTTCACTAATCACACTCTTAATGGCTTTTACTTTTACCACCATCAACTGACTACCAGGATCAAAAACTTTTTACTAAGCAACTTTGAGAGTGTGGAACTATGCTCTGCTGAAGGCTCTACAGTTGGGTTAAACCATCTGCCTTTTAGGGGGTTTACAATCACGTGGACGGAAGTACCCAGGGCAGCCAAACAAATACAGAGAACAACATGAATATGGATGTTGACGCTCTGGGAAGCCTGCAGAATAAATGCTTTTTTTTTTTTTTTTTTTTTGCTGGGTAATCAGTAAAGAGGGGATCATGAAAAATTTTTAGGAAGAATTGAACCAGGAGAATTTAGTTCGTTGTTATGGTGCCATCCATAGTGGGAGGCACTGGGATGTAAGCTCTTGCCCTCTAAGACATTATGGTCAGTAGAGAGGGCAGCTGCACCATTGCACATCAGTGTGATGTGGTTAGTAATAAATAATGATACCTTTAGTGAGAAATTCCCAGGAGAGAAGATCAGGTTCCAGGAGCTCAGTTAAAAAGGGGAGGAGATGGCTCAGGGAGCTCTTTGTGAGAAAGAGGGGCTATTTTAGGCCAAGCTTTAGACTTGGGAGTCAGCCTAGGGCAGGGATAATTGCCACTGTGTACTTCCAAAAGTCCATTTATAACCACCAATATCCAAGAGACCCAGAGAATAAAACATCTCCTATTTTTAAAAATTTTTATTTATTTATTTATTTATTTATTTATTTATTTAATCTTTGGCTGTGTTGGGTCTTCGTTTCTGTGCGAGGGCTTTCTCTAGTTGCGGCAAGCGGGGGCCACTCTTCATCGCGGTGCGCGGGCCTCTCACTATCGCGGCCTCTCTTGTTGCGGAGCGCAGGCTCCAGACGCGCAGGCTCAGTATTTGTGGCTCACGGGCCCAGTTGCTCCGCGGCATGTGGGATCTTCCCAAACCAGGGCTCGAACCCGTGTCCCCTGCATTGGCAGACAGATTCTCAACCACTGCGCCACCAGGGAAGCCCCAAAACATCTCCTATTAAAGATAAATGTAATATAATATTCACATCTTTTTTTGGAAGTAGGTGAAGCATAAGTAATACACAAAATAATACATTATTTTAATATAGAATTTAGAGAATTCGAGGAGACACGATGCTGGTATCCTGGTCTAAACGTTCTGTTTCCGAATTTGTTAAATGAAATGGGTAATTCCCACCTATCTCAGAGTTGAGGTGAGGTTTCCATGATATAAGGAATAAAGAAACCCTTTAACAACAGTAAAGTATTATATACCTTAAGCCCTAGCGCTGATGAGGATGCTTAAACTAAAGGGACACCGGGCCAGTTTTACAGGCAAGTGTGGCAGGTAGGAAATGATGAGGGAAGGGAAGCAGTTTGGGCAACTGCTGAAAGGCAAGAAAGAGGTTAGATCTGAAGTCCATGGGAAAGTTTTCAGTGCCTTTGATCCAAGAGGTGGGGGGCAGGTAAGGGGAAGGCAGGTAAAGATCTGCTCAGCTGGGGATGGGAGGAGCTAGAGGCTGGACATGCATAGAGAAGAGGTTGTTCACCCCTTTATCCACAGTGTCTGGCATGAAGAAGTCACCAACAAATATGTGTTGGAATGAATGAATGAATGAATGAACGAAATAGATGCCTTTCAGTTGTATGAGGGACACAATATCGACTCCCTGCCACCACACATAAGCAGGAGACTCCTGGTTAATTTTAGTAAGTGTGAATTGGGAAAGGTGGTCAGGGCACATCCAGTGTCTGAGATTCAGCCCAAACATAATGTCTCAAGTCCCCTCAGGCTAAGACAGGAGGTGGCCAGACCTTGGACAGTGCTACCAGGAAGTTGAGATGCCTCGGATGCAATGTCTCAGTTCCAGACTGGAAGGACGTCCGGCCTATTCTGCCTGCTCTGGGTTCCATACCTGCAAGCGTTTGGCCCCTCTTCCCTGAGAGCCCCCAGACAGATTCCAACTCCTCAAGGCAGGGCTGGCTGCCTTCCATTCACCCCTTCTCAACTCCAGGCTGCTCAAGGCACCTCCAGGATCTGACCTTGGACATCAGCATCTTTCTTCTTCATCTGGGCCTTTCTGGCATCACCACTTCCCCGCCTCCAGCTCTCCTGATGCCAAACCCAGCTTAGAGGTGATTCTAGTGCATTCCTAGATAAGCTCATATTATTGGGTCGGCCAAAAAGTTCCTTCAAGTTTTTCCGCAGGATGTTACGGAAAAACCCGAATGAACTTTTTGGCCAACACAATACATGTCATTTATCAAAATCACATTCATATATTAAATCTTGTCTCTAGGGGAATGGGACACAGTCCTAGTATACATCTTGGAAAGTTAGTTACTTATTGTACATCTGTTTAATATGTTCTGGCTGGCTCTGTGTGTGTCCTGTCCTGCTCTGTAGGTATTCCCAAGGCTTAGAATGCAACCCTTGGCTGATAATAATAGCAGTCATATTTCTAATAATGGTTACAGTATTGAACACTTGGTTCTTGCCACATATTGTGCTAGGCAGTTCACATACTTAATTCAACTGCTCTGTAAAGTAGGTACTATTATGACAAATTTCAAAGAAACTGAGGCTCAGAGAAATTAAATAATGTCTGCAAGGGCTCCCAGCTGGTTCATGGCAAGGTAACATTTTAATTCAATTCCAAAGTTTCACTCCGTAGTTTATGGAACTATGCCCCAACTTTACCACCATCTTGCTCTCCAGAATTGTCTGCTCCTTTGGTCCCTCCGTACTCCCAGAGGTTCTTTAAGGTTTTCAAATGTTCAGGATATCAGCTTTTCCACTGCCAGCCCTGGCCCTTCTCTTGAGCTTTACTCTATGTCTTTTAGTTTGATGTCTTGTTTGGATACCCAGCTATAATTTCCCAGAGAGCAGGCAGGAAACAAACTCATCCCATCACTTCTCCAACTGGTTCTTTTTTCCCCATCATTCTCTCTGTTGGGAGCACATTGTCTTTCAGTCCCCCAGACAGGAATCAGGTTTATATGTTCACACTTCCTCATTCCCTCTAACCATCAGCTTTTTAAAGGGTTAGGTTCTGCTCCAAAATTCTCTTGCATCTCCGTCTGACTTCTCAGACTATGGCCCCCACCCTAGGTCAGGCCTCTTCCGCTCAGGCCTGGTTGATTGAAATAGCTCCTGAAGTGAGCCGGCTGCTAGAACACACAGTAGCTTTGTGTACATTAGAAAAAGACTCTCTTTTCCCTGGAGGGATGCAGTCCCAAGTCAGGGCACATGACTTGGCAAGCAGAGCACAGGCTGGAATTCAACTCCCAGTGGCTACTTCAGTCAGGAAAACTTGTGCAGTGAACAGTCTCTACAACTGTGCATGGTGACCCCAGAAGTGGTGCTTCTCCTTGCCTCATGTTTCTCCCTCTTCAAAACATTCTCATCTAGGGTTATTGGCATGGGCATTGACCAATCAGAATGGATACTGACCTTAGCCTGGGAGCAGGATCTACAGGCTTCCGCTGAGCAGGCAATGACCCTTTAATTGCTGGATTGTGGGAAGCTGAGGAGATCGCTGGGGAGGGGCTAGGGTGGCACTCGGGAGTTCACGGCAGTGGATTTTTACCAATCTGTGTCGCGGATTTTAGTACATATTTTAACAACTGGCACAGCATTTCCCTGGTGTGTATGGGCTGAATATGAACTCTGCTTATCCCACTCTGAGGAACTCTCCACAGGTTGAGATTCAACTCCATTCATCGATGGTGTCTGGATATTTACCACTTAGCAATCATCAGTTTCTCTTGACAACAAGGACCTTAACACAAATGATTGTTTTAGGATAGGCTTAAATTTAGGGGTGGTTTGCTATCAGAGCAAGTTCAGGCCATTTGCAGACATGCCTCCAGGGGGCGCTCAAGACGTCCTCCTCTCTCCTCAACCTGCCAATCGTTCCACCGCTCCTCCTCCCCCACTGGCCCCCAACAGGAGGACACCCAGCCTGAGGTTAAGACCTAAAGGGGGGACTTCCCTGACGGTCCAGTGGTTGGGGACTTCGCCTTCCAGTGCAGGGCGTTTGGGTTTGATCCCTGGTCGGGAGCTAGGATCCCACATGCCTGGGGGCCAAAAAACCAAAACGTTAAAAAAACAAAACAGGGGCTTCCCTGGTGGCGCAGTGGTTGAGAATCTGCCTGCCAATGCAGGGGACACGGGTTCGAGCCCTGGTCTGGGAAGATCCCACATGCCGCGGAGCAACTGGGCCCGTGAGCCACAATTACTGAGCCTGCGCGTCTGGAGCCTGTGCTCCGCAACAAGAGAGGCCGCGACAGTGAGAGGCCCGCGCACCGCGATGAAGAGTGGCCCCCGCTTGCCGCAACTAGAGAAAGCCCTTGCACAGAAACGAAGACCCAACACAGCCATAAATAAATAAATTAAACAAAACAAAACAAACCCATAAGCAATATTGTAACAAATTCAATAAAGACTTAAAAAAATTGGTCCACATCAAAAAAATCTTAAAAAAAAAAAAGACCTAAAGGGGTCCACAGAGACATGCAAATGGGCTATGGGATAGGGGAGAGACACAGATATTAAAGTTGGCAGTTATTAACACAGATGTTAAACCTGGCCGTCTCTATCTCTCTATATAAAGTACTAAGTTTTACTCTTTTTCTAACTACTTCCCATTCCAACAGGTGGTCAAGATCTTGGTATTTCCTTGACTATGCAGTAAAAAACTGGGCAGAAAATAGAAGCTGCTTGAAGAGGCCAGAGGGGAAGGAGAGAAAGGGGTAGGCTTCTGGGGGTGGGAATGGGGGGTGTGTTTGGAGTTGTCCCTCTGTTAGCAAAGAAACAGGTGACCAGGCCCTGGGGAGGGGCCACGCCTTGGAGGGACAGGGGAGTCTGGCTCTCTGGGTCTCCCAGCCTCACCGCAAGGAAGGGAGTATCTGATGTCCTAGTATAGCTGGTATGACTCACTGATGGGAGGGATCCCTGCATGCAGAAGCCAGCGGGAACTTTGGAACCTGGCAAGAGGAGGCCCAATACTGACTACAGGGACTTTCTGACCAGTTCAGCATGATGGTGTTTTAGAGCTGAATTTAATGAAGAAAACAGAATAGATCTTTTATGCCTGTACTTGTGAACAAAGTTTTATACTCACCTTAAAGCTTTCTCCAGGCCTCTCTCACGTGTATCTAACTCTCTACCTCTGCCTCTGCCTCTCAGCTCCTCTCCTTTTTTAAACTGTTGCTCCCATGTGGCTGATGTGAGAGTCTGGGTCTTGGTTGCCTGCTACAGAGGGGAGCCTCTCTGTAAAGCCCAGCAGAAACCAGCAGTGGCTCAGAAACGGGCCAGGCAGCTCTGCCAGGGCCTCGACTTCATGCATGTCTCTTTCCCCGCCTTCTCCCCTGTCTGAGAGCAAAACACCCAGGGGCCAGAATCAGTCTGTGGACCACGGGTAGAGGCCAAGAAGGCTGGTCAGCCTCTCTCTGTCCAGCTCCTGAGTCTGAGGCAAAAAATATCCCTGAATGGCGAGTCGAAGTCTCACATCCCTTTTCCTCTTCTGCCTTAATAATACAACCCTAAAGTCGTAGCTGGGCACACGGCCATCTAGAATCAAGACTACGTTTCTCAGCCGTCCCTGTAGCTAGATATGGCTATGAGACTAAGTTCTGGCATAGGCATATGAGCAGAAATGTCCTGTGTGATTTTGGGGAAATGACCTGGATGGCTGTGACCTTTTTTGTCTTTCTTTCTTTTTCTGTCTAGAATAAGAGTTAGCAAACTTCTTCTGTAAAGGACCAGATAGCATTTCTAGCTCTGTGGGCCTTATGATCTCTGTTGCAACTACACAATTCTGCTGTTGATCTTTGGAAGCAGCTACAGACTATACGTAAACAAATGGGTATGGCTGTGTTCCAGGAAGATCTTATTTATGAAAAAATGTTGGAGGTGTTCGATTTAACTTGTGGGTGGTAGTTTGCCCGTCCCTGGTGTAGGATGCATATGTGGTGGCTGGAGTAAGCACAGCCATGTTGAACCATGAAGCGAAAACCATGTACTGAGGATGGCAGAGAAATAAGCTCGAAGGAGCTTGAGTTCCCAGTTTTCACAGAGCCACCCTGTGAGCCTTCTGGATTTCATTTATGTGAGAGAAATAAAGTTCTATCTTGTTTATGCTACAATTAGTTGCAGATGAGTTTAATTCAGACTGATACACCATTCATGTGTGGTTAAGCCCAACTTACCAGAGTAGGAGACTATGCAAGAATATGAGACCAAAGATCTAACAAGGAATGAAGCATGCATTTTCCAAGAGTGTGTTCTGTACTCTGTATACCTCTGGAATTCCCCACCCATCTCGATGAACTGAGGCCACAAATAAAACTTTGGGTTGATCTTTGTGTGACCCACCAGGTGGTGAGGGGCTTTCAGAGAAAGTCAGCGTAACTGACTTGTGGTCCGTGTAACTGACAGCACTTGGGGGTGGCAGGATGCAGCAACCCACCTCGCTGCCAGCTCAGCACACAGGAGCCCAGCTCGGATAGATGCTAATGAGCTTTGCAAGGTGTAAATGCAAGTGCTCTGAGTTTTAGCACTTTTTTGGGGGGGAGGGGTTTGGCTCTCAGTTGGAAGTTGTCCCTGGAATCAGTAGTATTGGGTGAGCCTCTGGCGTCCTGTAGTAACTCTTCCCGTGACTTAATTTCTTGTGTCTGACGGACTGACTGCTGAAGTCCTTGGGGAAATGCCAAAGCCCAGCTTGTAGAATTTGGGAGTCTCATGCAAACTGAAAGAATCACAGGGTAATAGGAAATTAAAGAGCTATGGGAAAAACTCTGCAACTTGGCTCTGATTCCAAGAATGTTTCCTCCCTGACAGCTGCTGGAATGTTGCAGCTGACTCTTTGCTAGGAGTCTCACCCACTCTTCTGCTCCTCCAAGCAATGCTACAGTTGCTCCTTCGGGCAGACTGGGGTGCTTTATGGGAGACGTGGGGTTGTTATTCCCTGAGATGAGAAAGTGGAGTGGTGATGTGGCCACACTGTCTTCAAGCATTTAAGTGTGTGTGTGTGTGTGTGTTGTTTAATGAGGCAGTTGTGGGCAAACTGTTGCCTATATTTTATGAAAGAGGGAAGGAATGGGCTACTTTTGATAAGACCTGAAGAAGGAAATCTTAGCCTTCTTAGAGTGATGAGTTGCTGCGCTGGGAAGCTAAAGTTAGGGCACCGAATCCCTGATCTGAGATGGTGCAGGGTTGGGTGAGGAGCACAGATTTCAGAGTCCCACAGGCCTGGGTGCACACCCTGGCTCAGTCTCTCACTTGCTGGTGGCCTTGGGCATGTTGCTCAACCTCTCTGCCCCTTTGTTCCCTGGCTCACAGGGTAGCTCTCTGATAACCAGGGACTCAGGTTCCTTCTAGCTTGTTTCTCTGCCATCCTCAGTGGATACTTTCACCTCATGGTCCAAGATGGCTGCTCTCACTCCAGCCACCACACATGCATTCCAGACCAGAGATGGGCAAACCATGACCCACGAGTCAAATCCAATCCTTCATCTTGTTTTGGTTGGCAGATGTTAGTACTGCTGAGATGCCAGGGATGCTGTAAAGAATGGATGTAATAATGTTCATAAGGTGTTTTAACTCAGAGCAAATGCTCAGAAAATACAAAAAAAACAGCTGAGTATCCAAAGGCCCCATGCAGTTCAGACCTTCAGCCTCAGTGAGGCAGTTTAGGCAATGCCTGGCATCTGTGCAGGTTGAATCGCGCTGAGGACCATGACAGCTTCCATTGTGAAGGCCTTTCTGGTTTCCTTCTTTCATGTCTTCATCTTCTGGATCTCAGGTCAAAGCTTCTTCTGGAAGACTTCCCTGGCTTCCCTGGCTTGGTCAAAGCCCTCAGCACATACTCTCGGGCCCCTTGGACCCCGCTTTGTTGCACTAGCCTCAACAGCTGCTGTTCATGGTTTATGGGATCACTTGGTTAATGCCTCTCTCCCCCATCAGACTGGGAGTTTCTAGAGGGCAGGGGCCATGTCTGTTTTTCTCACCACCATCATATTCTCAGCAGCTCCTCAGTACCTGGTGAGTAGTAGATGCTCAAGAAATGTTTGTAGGATGAATGACTAAGTGAAGGTCCCTCTGGCTGTGTTTAAATCAGTGCTATCTGTTCTCTCAGATCTATCTGCATAACGAGCGGTTCTGCCCTTTGGCCCCAGTGTCATATGCCCATCAGGAGGGGGCTTGGACCTCACTGAGCTCCAAAACGTCTGGTTGAGGAGGCTTGAGGCTGACCAGAGGCTTCCAGAGAGTAAAGGGTCAAAAGGCTGGGGAGCTGTCAGATGGCAAAAGAATTTTGCTTTAGCTGGGCTGCTGCATAAGTATCTGCTTTCAAAGGCTTCCGGCTAATCAGAATTTCAAAGGATACTTTTAAATGTGATAGGATTCTACCTGAAAGAGCAAAACATGAGGCTTTGGAGCTGTTTATTCCTCTAGTTGCTATTCTAGGCTTGTATCAGAGCTAGCTGGGACCTCGCGATTTTATTTTCATTCCTGCACAAAATGGAAAAAATCTCATGTGCTGGCAGGATGGTGACGACGGCAAGACCGCAAAGAAATAATCCACCCAGCTCCCTGCCTCAGTTATTCTAAGGGGATAGTTATAGACAAGGACATTCTTAGCCTACTAGTCCTATGAAATAGGCATCAACTTGCCTCCTGCCTTCACCAATACAGCCTTGGCGAGTCTTCATGGGTTAGACAGATCCCCAAACACAGAACAGCAGTTCGTGTAGAAAGTGCTGAAAATCCACTTTGACGTTCAAATCACTAGGATTAACACTTTTTCCCGTTTTTATAACTGCTGCTTTCAACCACAGCAGTCTTGGGGAAAACGGTATAGAAGAAAATATAAAACAACCCAAACAACCCCTTCTCAAAATTGTGGCAGTGGAGGCGAGGAAGCTGGGCGAGTACATGAATACATATGGCATTTTAAAAACCTGCACCTGCTCTTCTCAGACCAGCTGGCAGGCTGCTCAGAAAAAAGTCCTGTTCTTTCTGGGAATACTCGGGACTGAAAGGAGTTGATAGGAGCTTTCTGGAATTGATTGCATGAAGACTGTGCCAACCATCATTTCAGACGTTTGAACAGAATTAGCACAGGTACTGTATTTTAAAGAGTGGCTTTGCAGTGTCGACACCCTGTAAGTTTCGCATATGCCTAAGAAATGGCAGAAGAACACATATCTGCTTTACACGAGAAATTGTCGTTTCCATACTAAGTTGCTTTATAACCAGGTTCCTGCTGCTACTTTGAAATGCAGAGGAACAAGAGTATTCATCACCCCAGCTGAACAGCAGAAACATCAGGCAACAGCTGGGAGGTGGCCTGTGCGGATTCCTAAGTGGGGCCCCATCCTCCTGGGCCTCTGGGCCCAGCATTTGGAGAATTAATTCATTGCACAAGGCCTCCCGGTGACCTGCCTCTCACCTCTTGGCCGTCCTGGAGCCTGCATCCTTGGTTCGGGTTCTTAGAATCTAACTTCGTGGAGACAGTTAGGGAAATTTAATGGAAAGCATGCCAAAAAAATGATGTATTTGGGCCAATTCGATAGCTATCCTAAAAAGCTGTGCCTGGGCATCCTTCCTGAGAAATTGCATTTAGTTTCTCACAGAGCACACAAGCCCAAAGGGTCCAAATAGCCAAACTCTGCTACTGAAAACCATCCAGGGTTCTTGCTGTGCCGTTTATTGAGTGCAATTGCATTATTTAATGAATAATCAATGTTCAGCTGACACCTGAGGGTCCAAACACTAATCCTGAACTAAATTTACTGATTTGTTCTCTGTTTCTAATCTTTACCACTGAGCTTATTCTCCTAACGCTGAACCCATCTTTGGCTCAGCCCTTCAGCTCACCAGTTTCAGTGGTCACATCCGGAACCGCAGATGTTAGAGTTTAGGAGGGGTGAACAATGGATTCACTTGAGACTTTAACCTGCCATTAGCTATTTTATTTTTTCTCATTCATTCGTTCATTCACTCACTCATTCATTCATTCACTTATTTGACAAATATTTCTTTGACAGCGACTCTGCCCGTTCTGGGCCCGAGGAATGATTTTTTTATTTGATTTAATTTGATTTATTTTTTTATATAGCAGGTTCTTATTAGTCATCCATTTTATACACATCAGTGTATACATGTCAATCCCAATCTCCCAATTCATCACACCACCCCCCCCACCCCCCTCACGGCTTTCCCCGCTTTGTGTCCATACGTTTGTTCTCTACATCTGTGTCTCTATTTCTGCCCTGCAAACCGGTTCATCTGTACCATTTTTCTAGGTTCCACATATATGCGTTAATATACGATATTTGTTTTTCTCTTTCTGACTTACTTCACTCTGTATGACAGTCTCTAGATTCATCCACGTCTCTACAAATACCCAATTTCATTCCTTTTTATGGCTGAGTAATATTCCATTGTATATATGTACCACATCTTCTTTATCCATTCGTCTGTCGATGGGCATTTAGGTTGCTTCTGTGACCTGGCTATTGTAAATAGTGCTGCAATGAACATTGGAGTGCATGTGTCTTTTTGAATTATGGTTTTCTCTGGGTATATGCCCAGTAGTGGGATTGCTGGGTCACATGGTAATTCTATTTTTAGTTTTTTAAAGAACCTCCATACTGTTCTCCATAGTGGCTGTATCAATTTACATTCCCACCAACAGTGCAGGAGGGTTCCCTTTTCTCCACACCCTCTCCAGCATTTGTTGTTTGTAGATTTTCTGATGATGCCCATTCTCACTGGTGTGAGGTGATACCTCATTGTAGTTTTGATTTGCATTTCTCTAATAATTAGCGATGTTGAGCAGCTTTTCATGTGCTTCTTGGCCATCTGTATGTCTTCTTTGGAGAAATGTCTATTTAGGTCTTCTGCCCATTTTTGGATTGGGTTGTTTGTTTTTTTAAAATTGAGCTGCATGAGCTGTTTATATATTTTGGAGATTAATCCTTTGTCTGTTGATTCATTTGCAAGTATTTTTTCCCATTCTGAGGGTTGCCTTTTCGTCTTGTTTGTAGTTTCCTTTGCTTTGCAAAAGCTTTTAAGTTACATTAGGTGCCATTTGTTTATTTTTGTTTTTATTTCCATTACTCTAGGAGGTGGATCAAAAAAGATCTTGCTGTGATTTATGTCAAAGGGTGTTCTTCCTATGTTTTCCGCTAAGAGTTTTATAGTGTCCGGTCTTACATTTAGGTCTTTAATCCATTTTGAGTTTATTTTTGTGTATGGTGTTAGGGAGTGTTCTAATTTCATTCTTTTACATGGAGCTGTCCAGTTTTCCCAGCACCACTTATTGAAGAGACTGTCTTTTCACCATTGTATATCCTTGCCTCCTTTGTCATAGATTAGTTGACCATAGGTGCGTGGGTTTATCTCTGGGCTTTCTATCCTCTTCCATTGGTCTATATTTCTGTTTTTGTGCCAGTACCATATTGTCTTGATGACTGTTCCTTTGTAGTATAGTCTGAAGTCAGAGAGTCTGATTCCTCCAGCTCTGTTTTTTCCCCTCAAGACTGCTTTGGCTATTCAGGGTCTTTTGTGTCTCCATACAAATTTTAAGATTTTTGTTCTAGTTCTGTAAAAAATGCCATTGGTAGTTTGATAGGGATTGCATTGAATCTGTAGATTGCTTTGGGTAGTATAGTCATTTTCACAATATTGATTCTTCCAATCCAAGAACATGGTATATCTCTCCATCTTTAATTTCTTTCATCAGCGTCTTATAGTTTTCTGCATACAGGTCTTTTGTCTCCCTAGGTAAGTTTATTCCTAAGAATTTTATTCTTTTTGTTGCAATAGTAAATGGGAGTGTTTCCTTAATTTCTTTTTCAGATTTTTCATCATCAGTGTATAGGAATGCAAGAGATTTCTGTGCATTAATTTTGTATCCTGCAACCTTACCAAATTCATTGATTAGCTCTAGTAGTTTTCTGGTGGCATCTTTAGGATTCTCTATGTATAGTATCATGTCATCTGCAAACAGGGACAGTTTTACTTCTTCTTTTCTAATTTGTATTCCTTTTATTTCTTTTTCTTCTCTGATTGCCATGGCTAGGACTTCCAAAACTCTGTTGAATAATAGTGGTGAGAGTGGACATCCTTGTCTTGTTCCTGATCTTAGAGGAAATGCTTTCAGTTTTTCACCATTGAGAATGATGTGTGCTGTGTGTTTGTCGTATATGGCCTTTATTATGTTGACGTAGGTTCCCTCTAGGCCCACCTTCTGGAGAGTTTTTATCATAAATCGGTGTCAAATTTTGTCAAAAGCTTTCTCTGCATCTATTGAGATGATCATATGGTTTTTCTCCTTCAGTTTGTTAATATGGTGTACCACATTGATTGATTTGCGTATGTTGAAGAATCCTTGCATCCCTGGGATAAATCCCACTTGATCATGGTGTATGATCCTTTTAATGTGTTGTTGGATTCTGTTTGCTAGTATTTTGTTGAGGATTTTTGCATCTATATTCATCAGTGATATTCGTCTGTAATTTTCTTTTTTGGTAGTATCTTTGTCTGGTTTTGGTATCAGGGTGATGGTGGCCTCATAGAATGAGTTTAGGAGTGGTCTTTCCTCTGCAATTTTTTGGAAGAGTTTGAGAAGGAGGGGTGTTAACTGTTCTCTAAATGTTTGATAGAATTCACCTGTGAAGCCATCTGGTGCTGGACTTTTGTTAGTTGGAAGATTTTTAATCACAGTTTCAATTTCATTACTTGTGATTGGTCTGTTCATATTTTCTATGTCTTCCTGGTTCAGTCTTGGAAGGTTATACCTTTCTAAGAATTTGTCCATTTCTTCCAGGTTGTCCACTTTATTGGCATAGAGTTGCTTTCAGTAGTCTCTTAGGATGCTTTGTATTTCTGCGGTGTCTGTTGTAAGGTCTCCTTTTTCAATTCTAATTTTATTGATTTGAGTCCTCTCCCTCTTTGTCTTGATGAGTCTGGCCAGTGGTTTATCAATTTTGTTTATCTTCTCAAAGAATCAGCTTTTAGTTTTATTGATCTTTGCTATTGTTTTTTTTGTTTCTATTCCATCTATTTCTGTTCTGATCTTTATGATTTCTTTCCTTCTGCTAACTTTGGGTTTTGTTTGTTCTTCTTTCTCTAGTTCCTTTAGGTGTAAGGTTAGATTGTTTGAGATTTTTCTGTTTCTTGAGGTAGGCTTGCATAGCTGTAAACTTCCCTCTTAGAACTGCTTTTGCTGCATCCCATAGGTTTTGCATCGTCGTGTTTTCATTGTCATTTGTCTCTAGGTATTTTTTGATTTCCTCTTTGATTTCTTCGGTGGTCTCTGGGTTATTTAGTAGCGTATTGTTTAGCCTCCATGTGTTTGTGTTTTTTCCTTTTTTTTCCCTGTAATTGATTTCTTTTTTTTTTTAACATCTTTATTGAAGTATAATTGCTTTACAATGGTGTGTTAGTTTCTGCTTTATAACAAAGTGAGTCAGCTATACATATACATATTTCCCCATAAGCCTTCCTTCTTGCATCTCCCTCCCTCCCACCCTCCGTATCCCACCCCTGTAGGTGGTCACAAAGCACCGAGCTGATCTCCCTGTGCTATGCATCTGCTTCCCACTGGTTATTGGTTTTACATTTGGTAGTGTATATATGTCCCTGTAATTGATTTCTAATCTCATAGCATTGTGGTCAGAAGAGATGCTTGATATGATTTCAATTTTCTTAAATTTCCTGAGGCTTGATTTGTGACCCAAGATGTAATCTATCCTGGAGAATGTTCCATGCGCACTCGAGAAGAAAGCGTAATCTGCTGTTTTTGGATGGAATGTCCTATAAATATCAATTAAATCTAACTGGTCTATTGTGTCATTTAAAGCTTGTGTTTCCTTATTGATTTTCTGTTTGGATGATCTGTCCATTAGTGTAAGTGAGGTGTTAAAGTGCCCCATTATTATTGTGCTACTGTCAATTTCCTCTTCTATAGCTGTTAGCAGTTGCCTTATGTATTGAGGTGATCCTATGTTGGGTGCATATATATTTATAATTGTCATATCTTCTTCTTGGATTGATCCCTTGATCATTATGTAGTGTCCTTCCTTGTCTCTTGTAACATTCTTTATTTTAAAGTCTACTTTATCTGATATGAGTATTGCTACTCCAGCTTTCTTTTGGTTTCCATTTGCATGGAATATCTTTTTCCATCCCCTCACTTTCAGTCTGTATGTGTCCCTAGGTCTGAAGTGGGTCTCTTGTAGGCAGCATATATATGGGTCTTGTTTTTGTATCCATTCAGAAAGCCTGTGTCTTTTGGTTGGAGCATTTAATCCATTCACGTTTAAGGTAATTATCGATGTGTATGTTCCTATTATCATTTTCATAATTGTTTTGGGTTTTTTTCGTAGGTCCTTTTCTTCTCTTGTGTTTCCCACTTAGAGAAGTTCCTTTAGGAACTACAACTTTGTTGTAGAGCTCGTTTGGTGGTGCTGAATTCTCTTAGCTTTTGCTTGTCTGTAAAGCTTTTGATTTCTCCGTGGAATCTGAATGAGATCCTTTCTGGGCAGAGTAATCTTGGTTGTAGGTTCTTCCCTTTCATCACTTTAAGTATATCATGCCACTCCCTTCTGGCTTGTAGAGTTTCTGCTGAGAAATCAGCTGTTAACCTTATGGGAGTTCCCTTGTATGTTATTTGTCATTTTTCCCTTGTTGCTTTCAATAATTTTTCTTTGTCTTTAATTTTTGTCATTTTGATTACTATGTGTCTCGGCATGTTTCTCCTTGGGTTTATCCTGTATGGGACTCTCTGCACTTCCTGGACTTGGGTGGCTATTTCCTTTCCCATGTTAGGGAAGTTTTTGACTCTAATCTCTTCAAATAATTTCTCGGGTCCTTTCTCTCTCTCTTCTCCTTCTGGGACCTTTATAATGCGAATGTTGTTGTGTTTAATGTTGTCCCAGAGGTCTCTTAGGCTGTCTTCACTTCTTTTCATTCTTTTTTCTTTATTCTGTTCCACAGCAGTGAATTCCACCATTCTGTCTTCCAGGTCACTTATCCATTCTTCTGCCTCAGTTATTTTGCTATTGATTCCTTCTAGTGTAGTTTTCATTTCAGTTATTGTATTGTTCATGTCGGTTTGTTTGTTCTTTAATTCTTCTAGATCTTTGTTGAACATTTCTTGCATCTTCTCGATCTTTGCCTCCATTCTTTTTCTGAGGTCCTGGATTATCTTCACTATCATTATTCTGAATTCTTTTTCTGGAATGTTGCCTATCTCCACTTCATTTAGTTGTTTTTCTGGGGTTTTATCTTGTTCCTTCATCTGGTACATAGCCCTCTGCCTTTTCATTTTGTCTATCTTTCTGTGAATGCGGTGTTTGTTCCACAGGCTGCAGGATTGTAGTTTTTCTTGTTTCTGCTCTCTGCCCTCTGATGGATGAGGCTGTCTAAGAGGCTTGTGCAAGTTTCCTGATGGGAGGCACTGGTGGGTGGGTAGAGCTGGCTTTTGCTCTGGTGGGCAGAGCTCAGTAAAACTTTAATCTTCTTGTCTCCTGTTGGGTGGGGCTGGGTTCCCTCCCTGTTGGTTGTTTGGCCTGAGGCGACCCAACACTGGAGCCTACCTGGGCTCTTTGGTGGGGCTAATGGCGAACTCTGGGAAGGCTTATGCCAAGGAGTACTTCCCAGAACTTCTGCTGCTAGTGTCCTTGTCCTCATGGTGAGAGACAGCCACCCCCCACCTCTGCAGGAGACCCTCCAACACTAGCAGGTAGGTCTGGTTCTGTCTCCTATGGGGTCACTGCTCCTTCCCCCTGGGTCCCAATGTGCGCACTGCTTTGTGTGTGCCCTCCAAGAGTGGAGTCTCTGTTCCCCACAGTCCTGTCGAAGTCCTGCAATCAAATCCCGCTAGCCTTCAAAGTCTGATTCTCTAGGAATTCCTCCTCCTGTTGCCGGATCCCCAGGTTGGGAAGCCTGACGTGGGGCTCAGAACCTTCACTCCAGTGGGTGGACTTCTGTGGTATAAGTGTTCTCCAGTTTGTGAGTCACCCAGCCAGCAGTTATGCGATTTGATTTTATTGTGATTGCGCCCCTCCTAGCATCTCATTTTGGCTTCTTCTTTGTCTTTGGATGTGGGGTCTCTTTTTTGGTGAGTTCCAATGTCTTCCTGTCCATTGTTGTTCAGCAGTTAGTTGTGATTCTGGTGTTCTCGCAAGAGGGAGTGAGAGCACGTTCTTCTACTTTGCCATCTTGAACCAATCCCGAGGAAAGATCTTGGTTCTGTTCCTGACTCCAGGAGTTTGTGGTTGCTGCAAATCCCAGGATGTGGCGGTAACTCCCCTCGACTTTATTTTTTTTTTTTTTATTTTTTATTTTTTTAAAGAATTTTTTTTTTAACGCATTGTTTACTTTGTTTATTTATTCATTTTTGGCTGTGTTGGGTCTTCGTTTCTGTGCGAGGGCTTTCTCTAGTTGCGGCAAGCGGGGGCCACTCTTCATCGCGGTGCGCGGGCCTCTCACTATCGCGGCCTCTCTTGTTGCGGAGCACAGGCTCCAGACGCGCAGGCTCAGTAATTGTGGCTCACGGGCCTAGTTGCTCCGTGGCATGTGGGATTTTCCCAGACCAGGGCTCGAACCCGTGTCCCCTGCATTGGCAGGCAGATTCTCAACCACTGCGCCACCAGGGAAGCCCTCCCCTCGACTTTAGACTTTCTCTCCCGGCATCTCAGTTGTTGGAATGGACCACGTCTCTGATTTCTCAGAGCCTGGGGATTCAGGTTTGTCAAGGCTTGGTTCTCCTGGGTATGGAAAGTTTCTCTGTGCATTTAGTGACGTTGCACTGACTGTAGGTGGCGAAATCAAGTGTGTGGATTCCGTATTAGAGAAGACAGTCTTTCATCTTTCACCTTGTAAAGGTCCAGCATGGTATGTCAGAGCCCCCAGAGGGTAATGATCATATTTGATTCACCTTTGCTTTCTCAGTTTCAGGTACAAAGCCGAGCATGTAGTAGGTGCTTTCAAAATGAACAGAGTGCGAATGGCTCTATCTGCTCAAAGCGTATATTTCATTCCAGGATCAATAGGGCCAGCGTCCCAGATGAAGAGACGCTTTAGTGTTCCAGCGCATTGTCGGCTTCTGAAATGGAGACAGGAAAGAGCGGGTCATCAGCTTCCCATGTATGTAGCCAGACTGGATGTGACCGGACGTGCCACACAGCACAGCTCATGTTCTCTGTTCTGTGGAAAGTCGTAGGTGAGGTGTGGACTCTTAACTGCAGATGGCAGTTGGCAAGAACTGGTTTCACGTGGAGACTGATCAGAAGTTTGGGGACAAAAATGGTCCCTGGTGTGGAATCCCTTCTACACATCTCCCTCTGGAACCAGGATTTTACTTGTTTGAAAAATAGCATATGAGATTCTGTTCTGGTTATTGGGGATATAATTGTGCAAAACACAAAAATCCATGCCTTCATGGAGCATTTCAGAGAGCGTTTGTGCGAGGGTGTATATGTATGATCAATAAAATAAGTGCTTATAGAGTACATTAGAAAGTGACAAATGCATAAAGCAGGGAAGGGGATGAGGATCCTGGGGGGGGGTTGCTATTTTCAATAGGGAAGGAAGTCTAATGGAAAAGGTCACATTTGAGGAAAAGATCTGAAGCTGGTGAGGGAACTAGCCATGTGGATTTCTGGGGGAAGAATATTCCAGACAGAGGGAACAGGAATGGTGAAGCCTGAAGTGGGTTGTGCCTGTTGTTCAGGGGTCATCAAGGGGACCAGTGTGGCCAGAGGGGAGGGAGGCAGACTAGGCAGGGCCTTTTAGGGAAGGAGAGGAGCAAAGCATCATCCATGCATCTCTCTGTACTCCGCACTTACCAAATCTCTTCAGCTCGTTTGAGGACCTACACAGGTCAGTCGTCAGGGAATCTGAATCAAAATCTGCCTCAAAATTAAAAAAGGCAGTCACTGGCCAAAGATGAGGATAGAACACTGAGATTTCTCTGCTCTGAGTCTGGTGCTGTATGGGTCAGGGGCTGAGAAGGAAGCATTGCACCTTAAATTAGGTGCCTTGGGAATTTAATAAAGGTACTATTTACAAAGAGGAGGGTAGAGTGTAGGGAGAGCAAGAAAGGACAGTGAAGTGTCCAAGGGGGCAACACCGGAGATATCACCACCCCCAGGCATGAAGGAGCATGGGAGGGAGCCGTTCCTGGCACCAGTGAGAACAGCTGTATGGAGAGTCCCCTTCGGTTGAGGGTAGAGTTAGTCTGCAGTGACCCACACAAGAGAGTGGAAGTAATACATGCCCACCCTCATTCTCTTCTTTCCTGCTAGTGCTTCCCAAGAGCTGACTTCAACTGGAAACCAGAGGGCAAGGGACCTCGTTGATGTAGTCTCCATGGGAAAGAACTGCTGTTCACAGAGATGGGTGGAGGAGGATGCAGAGTGGATCCGAAGGAGTGAATGGAAGACATCTGACACAGACACAGAGGGCTAGAGAGAGAAGGGGAGACACGGGGTGGTGTAGAAAGAGAGCCCGAGAAACCACAGCCTCTTTGCCGAAGCAAGGTGGCCTGTTCAGGGTGCTGCTCAGAAGCCAGGCTGCCTGAGGTAGTCCCACTACTGCCGCGGGAGGACCACCCACTGTCAGCTGTCAGCTCCCTTTGGAGTGATGCTCAGCTGTGGAACGTGACTGTCCAGTGCCCCCAGCTGCCCGTTATTTATAAACAACAACCAGGGCACTTGTTTGTGCCCACAATGGGAGGTGGAAGACTTACACCTCCTTTTAAAAGTTAACTTAATTTTTTTTTTTTTCAAATGAGAGGTGGCTTGCTCTACTGGATTTTAATTAATTAATTAATTAATGGCTGTGTTAGGTCTTCGTTTCTGTGCGAGGGCTTTCTCTAATTGTGGCAAGCGGGGGCCACTCTTCATCGCGGTGCGCGGGCCTCTCACTGTCGCGGCCTCTCTTGTTGCGGAGCACAGGCTCCAGACGCGCAGGCTCAGTAACTGCGGCTCACGGGCCTAGCTGCGCAGCATGTGGGATCTTCCCAGACCAGGGCTCGAACCCGTGTCCCCTGCAATGGCAGGCAGATTCTCAACCACTGTGCCACCAGGGAAGCCCTAACTTAATTTTTGATTTATTTATTTATTTATTTATTTATT
Organism: Eschrichtius robustus; assembly: GCF_028021215.1. Classification (NCBI taxonomy): domain Eukaryota; kingdom Metazoa; phylum Chordata; class Mammalia; order Artiodactyla; family Eschrichtiidae; genus Eschrichtius; species Eschrichtius robustus. The sequence goes on from NC_090841.1 coordinate 26,498,650, forward strand.
TATTTATTTATTTATTTATTTATTTATTTATTTATGGCTGTGTTGGGTCTTCGTTTCTGTGCGAGGGCTTTCTCTAGTTGTGGCAAGCGGGGACCACTCTTCATCGCGGTGCACGGGCCTCTCACTATCACGGCCTCTCCTTGTGGAGCACAGGCTCCAGACGCGCAGGCTCAGCAATTGTGGCTCATGGGCCCAGCTGCTCCGCAGCACGTGGGATCTTCCCAGACCAGGGCTAGAACCCGTGTCCCCTGCATTGGCAGGCAGACTCTCAACCACTGCGCCACCAGGGAAGCCCCCTAACTTAATTTTTAAAGATAAAAATTGTGTATATTAAAGGTGTACAACGTGATGATTTGATATGCATATACACAGTGAAATGATTACCGCAGTCAATCCAATTTACTTATCTCCTCACATAGTTATCTTTTTTGTTTTGTTTTGTTTGTGGTAAGAGCAACTGAAACTACTCTCTTAGCAAATTTCCAGTATTCAATACTGTGTTATTAACTATACTGGTTCTGCTGTGCACTAGATATCGAGGCTTATTGAGGGGTGTTGCTGGCATGAAGGCAGAGCCTTATTCCCAGTCATGGTGGGACCAGACCCAGCCCGTTCAGCAGGGCTGAAGTCGACTACGCTGTTTCAGTTAATGTGATACAACCTCGAACATTCTGGGCAGCACAGCAGAGCCTCAGAGTTGCAGGTGCTGGAGGATTTATTTATTTATTTATTTATTTATTTATTTATTAAAATAAATTTATTTATTTATTATTTTTGGCTGTGTTGGGTCTTTGTTGCTGCATGTGGGCTTTCTGTAGTTGCGGCGAGCGGGAGCTACTCTTCGTTGCCGTGTGCGGGCTTCTCATTGCGGTGGCCTCTCGTTGCGGAGCACGGGCTCTAGGCACTCAGGCTCAGGCTTCAGTAGTTGTGGCACGCGGGCTCAGTAGTTGCGGCATGCGGGCTCAGTAGTTGTGGCTCGTGGGCTCTAGAGTGCAGGAGCAGTAGTTGTGGTGCACGGGGATTAGTTGCTCCGCGGCATGTGGGATCTTCCTGGACCAGGGCTCGAACCCGTGTCCCCTGCGTGGGCAGGTGGATTCTTAACCACTGCGCCACCAGGGAAGTCCCTGGAGGATTTACAGTTTCCTACAAACTGTCAATGGCATTAGGTATTGGGCAACGTCTCAATAGCCGCGGATTTGTTTTCTTTGGTTACAGTGCTGACTTTGAAACTGACGATATGGATGACTAGGAATGCTTCAAATTGCATTACTCCAGATGGAGCCCCAAATCATTAGTATAGCCTGCTGGGCGGTGCGGAACCTGCCCCCTGCCTGCCTCACCCCATTCATCTTGTGGCTCCTCCCCTTGTTCCCTGCGCCCTTGCCACCCTGGATCCTTATTTCAGGGCCTCCAAGGGCCACATTCCTTTCCACCTCTTGCCCTGCCCCTCTGATTCCCTCTGTCTCCTGCAGCCACTTTGCTCCTTAATTTCTACTCAACTCAAAGGCTTCACGGAAGCCCTCCCTGACATTCCCGACCGGGCTACGTCATCACTTGCATGAGCTCGTAACATCTTTCCCATCTGATACTTCTCACAATTGTAATTACATTGTTAATTGAAGAACTCGTTGTTTAATGTCTTGCCCTTCCTCCCCACTAGACGCCAAGCTCTGATTTGCTGCTGCCCAATGTTTGTGCCTAGAAGATGCTCTGTAAATATTTCAGGGAATTATTGACCAAAAGCTAAAAATGAGTTAGGAGTGGGTGTACCCACACTGCACAGAAGAAAAATAAAAAGAGGCATAAATTAGAAAGGACATGCTTGCCCACCCTCTCCCCCATCCCACCCTTTTTTGGTCCTGGGAATGTGTTGCAGTCAGAGGCAGCAATAGAAAGCATGGAAACGGGGAACAGACACAGGCAGAGTTTACCAATCAACTCTCCAGACACCTGGGGATGATGAAGGAAAGCCATTGTGAGATGTCTCAACGCTGATCTCATGCTCTCCAGCAAAAGAAAATTCAGTCAGACAGTATCAGCCGAAGAAAGCTTAAACAATGAGAATAGTAAGCTGGCTGCTCTACTGACTGATTTGCAAAGGTCTGGGCTTGAGGCCTGAAATGATAACAGGTTCAGGCCATCAGAAATTACTTTAACCGGCATCCTGACATCTGGGGGATTCAAGAGCCAGCAAAACAAAAAGGGCTATTAGTGAAATGTTTGTAGCTTTCTCCTCCATCAAAACGACACACACATTAAGGCATGGACATACAGTTAGTAGAATTCACCAGCCCCAAATTACAAAGTAGTCAGGAACAGAGAATAAAAGGGCAGGATTAAAACCTAAATCTTTATTTCATGATGGCAGATTTATATTTGTGGGATGGGATGGTCTCTCTGGAAGGGGTCCCATTATAAACTTGTGCCTGACAGGCTCTAAGAAATAATGCCTGGCCCCGGAGAAGGACTTAAGGTTTACAGAGAGCTGAGAGCAATGATTTGGGGGAACCCACGGAAATGACAAGAAAGAGACTGGTGGAATAAATGAAGAACAGAGTGAGGAAGGGAGTAGGAAGAAGTGATGAGGTTGATGTGGGGAGGGAAGCAGGTAGACAAAGGAGACAAATTTGACTGATGGGCACATGGCCATTGCACACTCTTTTTCTTTTCTTTTTTTTTTTTGAAAATGGCGGAAGTTTTTGGTTTTTTTAAAAAAATTTTTTATTTATTATTATTTATTTTTGGCTGTGTTGGGTCTTCGTTTCTGTGCGAGGGCTTTCTCTAGTTGCGGTGAGCGGGGGCCACTCTTCATCACGGTGCCCGGGCCTCTCACTATCATGGCATCTCTTGTTGCAGAGCACAGGCTCCAGATGCACAGGCTCAGTAGTTGTGGCTCATGGGCCTAGTTGCTCCGCGGCATGTGGGATCTTCCCAGACCAGGGCTCGATCCCGTGTCCCCTGCATTGGCAGGCGGATTCTCAACCACTGCGCCACCAGGGAAGCCCTGCACACTCTTTTTCTTTCTCCCTTCCTTCCTTCCTTCCTTGCTTCCTTTCTTTCTTTCTTTCTTTTTCTTCCTTTCTTTCTTTCTTTCATCTTTCTTTCTTTCTCTCTTTCTTTCAATCCTCCTTGCCTACTATTCTTTTTCTTTTTTTTTTAAACCTCTTTTTGGGGGAATGATTGACATACAAAAGCTGCAGACATTTAATGTGTACAACTTGATGTATTTGCAGGGAAGTATACACCTGTGAAACCATCACCACAATCTATGCCATAAATATCTATCACCTCCAAAAGTTTCCTCTCATCTCTATTTGTTGTTGTCATTGTTGTATAGTTTTTGTTGTTTTCCTTTTGTCGTAAAAGCACTTAACATAAAGTTTATCCTCTTAGCAAAATTTTAAGCGTGCATTACAGTGTTGCTGGTCGCAGGCCTTGGGTTGTACAGCAGATTTCCAGAACTTCTTCATGTTGGATAACTGAAATTTGCACCCTTTGGTCAACGTCTCCTCATTGCCTCCTCCCCCCAGGCCCTGGAAACCACCATTCTCCTCTTTGCTTCTATGTGTTGGATGAACAAGTTCTTTTCTTTTATTTCTTTAAAAAAATATTTATTTATTTATTTGGCTGCATCAGGTCCTTGTTGCGGCATGTGGGATCTAGTTTCCTGACCAGGGGTGGAACCCAGGCCCCCTGCTTTGGGAGCGCAGAGTCTTAACCACTGGACCACTAACAAAGTCCCAAGTTCTTTTATTTTTGTTTCAAGGTTTGAGTTAATGTTTAGTCAACGTGATAACGTTATTCCTCCCAGGTTACATTGACCAGCTCCAGGGCTTAGCTTCTAAGAATTGATGAAGAACCTCTCTGTCCTTTCCTGTTGTGCTGACTCCTGGGAATGCTCCATGCTCTGCTCATGTCTGTTACAGGCCTGTTTTTCCCAAGCCTGAGGTAGAAAATGCTGTGATTTACAGTAGTTGATACAATAATATACAATAGATTAGAAGATAACATATCATACCATGTGCATAATTTTAATACATTGTAGTAAAACATAATAGGAGATATATTTTTATATATTATATATATTTATATGTAATAAACAATAAAATACATGACTATATACAGTAGAAGATAAAACACTAAGTTCTATTGTTATTTATCTCAGAGAGTATGTGAAAGGAGGTTCTGATAAATTGAAGATTGTGGTAAATTGAAAGCTGAAATCAGGTCTGGACACCTACCTCAGCTCAGCAAGCTGTGGTCTGTATGTGTGACTTAAGGAGGTGGTGGTAGAGATTTCTACTCCACAGTTCAAATTCCATAGCCTGTAATTTAATCATGAGCTAGGTTTTTCGTTTTTGTTTTTGTTTTTGATTTTTTTTGGTCTCAAGTCTTCTTAGGAACAATCAGCAAAATCCAAACATCCTGGACAGGAGTCAGACCTTTAGTTTGTATTAGGTGAGCCTGTAATTGTCAGGTGCTGGAGTCCCATGTCCCACTTCTCACTCCTACACACTTCCCCCTTCTTAGTCCTCATATACTACTTCAAACCTGATAATTCTTACTCCCTAATTCTCACATGACAAATTTAATAATCTTACAACAGTATAATCCCATTTACCTTTCTCCCAACCTTTGTTCTGTTTTGCCATCTCTTCTACTTCTACATAAATTGTAAATACCACCTCACAGTACAACTATGCTTGAAATAGTTTTCTTTCTTTCTTCCTTCCTCCCTCCCTCCCTCCCTCCCTTCCTTCCTTCTTCCTTCCTTCCTTTCTCAGGTCTTAGATGTGGCACGAAGTCTCCAGAGCACGTGGGCTCAGTAGTTGCAGCACTCGGGCTCAGTAGTTGTGGTGTGCAGGCTTAGCTGCCCTGTGGCATGTGGAATCTTAGTTCCCCGACCAGGGATCAGACTTGCGTCCCCTGCACTGGAAGGCGGATTCTCAACCACTGGACCACAAGGAAGTCCCGAAATAGTTTTCTATTAAGGAAATTATGAGAAGAAAATAAAGGAGTGTTTCATGTTTATCCACTTACCAATTCTAGTGTTCTTCATTCCTTCTAATAGATCCAAGTTTCCATCTGGTATCATTTCCCAAGACTACGGAACATCTTCTGGTGTTTCTTTTAGTGTAAGTGTGCTGGCTACAAATTCTCTCAGCTTTCTTTTATCTGAAAATGTCTTTCTTCACTCTGGAAGGATATTTTTGCCTGATACAAAATTTGGGGTTGATCATCTTTTCTTTTCAGTGTTTAAAGATGTGATTCCATTGTCTTCTGGCCTCCATTCTTCTTTTTCTTCCTTGCCTCCTCCTTTTTATCTGACGATAGCTCAGCCATCATTTGTATTATTGTTTCCCTGTTTGTCGGGTCTTTTATTCTCTGACCGTTCTCAAAGTTTTCTCTTTAACCTTGATTTTCAACAGTTTGACTATGAAATATAGGCAGACCTCGGATATACTCCAGGTTTGTTTCCAGACCACTGCAATAAAGTGAATAACACAGTAAAGAGAGTTACTTGAATTTTTTGGTTCCCTGGTGCATGTAAAAGTTATATTTACATTATATTTTAGTCTGTTAAGTGTGCAATAGCTTTATGCCTAAAACACAATGTACATACATTTTAATTAAAAAATGCTTTATTGCTAAAAATTGCTAACCATCATCTGAGCCTTTAGTGAGTCATAATCTTTTTGCTGGTGGAGGGTCTTGCTTCTGTGTTGGTGGCTGCTGACTGATCAGGATGGTGGTTACTGAAGGTTGGGGTGGCCGTGGTAATTTCTTAAAATAAGACCACAGTGAAGCTTGCTGCATCGATTGACTCTTCCTTTCATGAACGATTTCTCTATAGCATGCAGTGCTGTTTGATAGCATTTGACCCACAGTAGAACTTCTTTCAAAATTGGAGTCAAGCATCTCAGACCCTGCTGCTGCTTTATCAACTAAGCTTATGTAATAATTTAAACACTATGTTGTCATTTCAACCAACTTCACAGCGTCTTCACCAGGAGTAGCTTCCATTTTAAGAAACCACTTTCTTTGCTCGTCCATAGGAAGCAACATCCTCGTCCATTTAAGTTTTGTAATGAGATTGCAGCAACTCAGTCCCATCTTCAGGCTCCAGTTATAATTCTAGTTCTCTTGCTATTTTTACCACATCTGTAGTTGTTTCCTCCACTGAAGTATTGAACCCCTCAAAGTCATCCGTGAAGTTTGGAATCAACTTCTTCCAAACTCCTGTTAATGTTGGTATTTTGATCTCTTCCCATGAATCACAAAAGTTTTTAATGGCATTTAGAATGGCAAATCCGTTCCAGAAGGTTTTCAATTTACTTTGCCGAGATCCATCAGAGGAATCACTATCTCTGGCAGCTATAGCCATACAAAATATATTTCTTAAATAATAGTACTTGAAAGTCCAAATGACTCCTTGATCCATGGGCTGCAGAATGGATGTTGTCAGGCATGTAAACATTAATTTCATTGTACCTCTCTATCAAAGTTCTTGGGTGACCAGATGCATTGTCAATGAGCAGTAATATTTTCAAAGGAATCTTTTTTTCTGAGTGGTAAGTCTCAACGATGGACTTAAAATATCTATCATGTTGTCAATAGATGTGCTGTCATCCAGTCTTTGTCATTCAGTTTGTAGAGCACAGGCAGAGTAGATTTGGCATAATTCTTAAGGGCCCTAGGATTTTCAAAATGATAAATGAGCATTGATTTCAACTTAAACTCACCAGCTGCATTAGCTCCTAATGAGAGAGTTAGCCTGTAGTTTGAAGCTTTGAAGCCAGGCATTGACTTTTCCTCTCTAGCTATAGAAGTCCTAGATGGCATCTTCTTCCAATAGAAGGCTGTTTTGTCTACATAGAGACTCTGTTGTTTAGTATAGTCACCTTAATTATCTTAGCTAGATCTTCTGGATAACTTGCTACAGCTTCTACATCAGGACTTGATGCTTCACTTTGCACTTTTGTGTTATGGCGATAGCTTCTTTTCTTCAACCTCATGAACCAACCACTGCTAACTTCAAACTTTTCTTCTGTGGCTTCCTCACCTCCCTCAGCCTTCATAGAATTAAAGAGAGTTAGGGCGTTGCTCTGGATTAGGCTTTGTCTTAAGGAAATGTTGTAGCTGGTTTGATCTTCTATCCAGACCGCCAAAACTTTCTCCATATCAGGAATAAGGCTGTTTTGCTTTCTTATCATTTGTATGTTCACTGGGGTAGCACTTTTAATTTCCTTCAGAAACTTTTCCTTTGCATCCACAGCTTGTCTGTTTCACACAAGAGGCCTAGCTTTCAGTCTAACTTGGCTTTTGACATGCCTTCCTCACTAAGCTTAGTCATTTTGAGAGATGTGCAACTCTTCCTTTCACTTGAACGCTTAGAGGCTTAATTTCAATATTGCTGTGTCTCAGGCAATAGGGAGACCAAAGGAGAAGGAGACAGATGGGGGAAGAGCCTGTTGGTGGAGCAGTCAGAACACACATAGTTATCCATTAAACTTGCTATCCTGTATGGGTATTGTTCGTGGTGCCCTGAAACAATTACAGTAGTAACATCAAAGATCACTGATCACAGATCACCATAACAGAGATAATAATGAAAAAGTTTGAAATATTGTGAGAATTACTAAATTGTGACGCAGAGACACAAAGTGAGCATGCTGTTGGAAAAATGGTGCCAGTAGATGGGTTAGACCCAGGGCTGCCACAAACCTCCAATCTGTAAAAAAAACAACACAATATCTACAAAGTGCAATAAAGTGAATTGAAATAAGACGAGGCATGCCTGTATCTATCTGTGGTGTTCTTTGTCTTTATCTTGCTGTGGCTCACTGAGCTTCTTGGATCTTTAAGCTGAAATTTTTCATCAAGTATGGAAAATTTTCAGCTATTTATTTCTGAGGAGTCCAGTTTCTGGTTAAAAACACATGTGTGCTATTTTAGGCCTGACCATAGGCAATGACAAAGGCTTTTCTGAACAGGCTGCCCTCTTCACCCAGACATGGTGCAAGGCAATGCATTATGGGACCTAGAGGGAGTTGCAACCAAGGACGCTGGCCCCCGGCCATTCTCTTTGAATATTTGCATTTCTAGCCCGACACCTTCATTCTTAGATCTCTTTATTTTGGGCAGAGGCCTTCCTCAGGTGCCTCTGCTGAGGTCTCCTTATGAAGGGAAGAGGGAAAAACTTTAAAGACATCTTTCCCCATTCTGACCCAGTGCCCAGTATTTTTCCAGTCCTGGTTTTTCACTGTCTCCCTTCCCCTGACCTCACGGTCCATAAAATTGTTGAAGACTTGTGTTAGGGTCTTTCTCCACAGTGAGACAATCTCCATGTCTGCTCTGATCCACCTGACCCTCGATTGCTGTGCCATTTCATGTGGAAAAATAAAACAAAGCAGAGTTTTTCCTTTCTCCAGATTTAGCCTCCTGTGTATCCCATCACAGTAAGTGATTAAAGGCTTAACTCTTTCATTTTTGGGCTTATTGCTTTAATCTGCTACTTGAAAACCTGAGAGCTCAGCTCTCTCTCTCTCCCAGCTCAGCTGCGCTCTGACGTTTCCTCAAATAATCTTCCTGTCCGGAGCTTCCCTGGTGGCGAAGTGGTTAAGAATCCACCTGCCAATGCAGGGAACACGGGTTCAAGCCCTGGTCCGGGAAGATCCCACATGCCGCAGAGCAGCTAAGCCCGTGCGCCACAACTACTGAGCCTGCACTCTAGAGCCTGGGAGCCACAACTACTGAGCCCGCATGCCTAGAGCCCATGCTCTGCAACGAGAGAAGCCACTGCGGTGAGGAGCCCGTGCACCACGATGAAGAGCAGCCCCCACTCAACACAACTAGAGAAAGCCCACGTGCAGGAATGAAGACCCAACACAACGAAAAATAAATAAATGAATAAATTTATTAAAAAAAATAAATCTTCCTGACCCATTATCACCTTCTTCTCCTTATGGGACTCCAATTACACATATGTTAGACTGTTTAATATTGTCCTTGGATCTTTGAAGCTCTATTCATTTAAATTCAATCTCCTTTTTCTCTTTCTTCTTCAAATTGGATAATTTCTATTGATTTATCTTCAAGTTCACTGAATTTCTCTCCTGCCACTTTGAATTTGCTGAAGCCAGTGCAGTGAATTTTTCATTTCTGTTATTGTACTTTTCAGTTCTTGAGTTTCCATTTGTTAATGGTTTCCCTTTACTCTGTTGAGATTATATGTCTTTTCATTTATTAAAACCATGTTTTCCTTTATGATTTGGATGTATCTTCCTTTAATTCTTTAAATATATTTATAACAGTTTCTTTGTCTCATAAACTACTTATGTGGAATACTTCCAGTCAGGCTTCTACTACCTGCTTTTTTTCTTTACTATGTATTACATTTCAATTTGTATGTATGTGTGTGTGTATGTGTGCATGTGTAGTTATTTTTGATTGAATACTGGATGTTGTGGGTTAATCAGTGTTGAGACTGGGTATTGTGATATTCCTCTGTTGATTTTTGTTTTAGTAGGTAGCAGGATTACCAGCAGATCACCTTGAACTTGGGTGAGGCTTGGTTTTGAACTTGCCTAAGGCTTGGTTTTATGCTTTCTTGGGTGAAAATATATCTGTGAAAATCTCAGTGTGTTTTCAAAGCATAAAAACTGTAACTTGTTGGACTCAACAGCCAATCACTGTTTCTTCTGGTTTTAGACTTTGGTATGGCAGGTTTTTTGTAAGTCTTACTCTGGGACATGATTCTTATTCCTGAGGAGTAGTATTTCTGGTGTCTCAGCTGGGTGCCTGGGCTGTGAACAGGTATTGTTAAGGTCTCTCCACACTTGCTGACAATATCCCCCAACTCTGCTTACCCTCTGGTATTTCTATTCTGCTCATAACCCCAGAATAGCCGAATTCTGGTTCCCCTTATCTAAGCTCTCCCTGCCCGTGTGTAGTTCAGTCCCTGGCTAAGCACATGTAGAGATCCCCACATGGACTTCTGAGGACCCCTCTGCGTAGCTTCTTCAACAATGCCTCACCTCATAGAATCCATTCCAGTTGCCCCAAACTCTGACCTCTGCCTACTCAGCTAACTGGGACTTCTGTGCTCTGCTTGGTCTCCAGCTTACTGCCACCCAGTTAGGAAATTATTCCCTGGTGTAGAGCTGGGGGCTCAACTTGTGAATTTTCCTTCTCTTAAGAAATCAGTTTTGTGATTTTGTATGTGATTTGTGAAAACAGTTGCATCATATGTTTTGTCTGGTTTTAAGGTGTTTTGACAGAAGAACTAGTCTAGTACTAGTTACAGGAAACAGAAGTCTCCACCATGGATTCTTGAAAAAGGGATAACGAGATGGTGTGGATGGAAAATGAGAATGGCTGCCTAACACAAGGCAGCTTGTAGAGGGGAGAGATTGGAGTCAAGACACTGAGCAGGACAGGGAACTCTGCTCAATAATACGTAACAACCTAAATGACAAAAGAATCTGAAAAATAATAGATACATGTATATGTATAACTGAATCACTTTGCTGTACACCTGAAACTAATGCAACACTGTTAATCACCTATATTCCAGTGTAAAATAAAAGGTTAAAAAAAAAAAGAGTCAGCTCTACCCACCACCAGAGCCTCCCATCAAGCCTCTTAGATAGCCTCAACCACCAGAGGGCAGACAGCAGAAGCAAGAAAAACTACAATCCTGCAGCCTGTGGACCAAAAACCACAGTTACAGAAAGATAGAGAAGATGAAAAGGCAGAGGGCTATGTACCAGATGAAGGAACAAGAAAAAACCCCAGAAAAACAACTAAATGAAGTGGAGATAGGCAACCTTCCAGAAAAAGAATTCAGAATAATGATAGTGAAGATGATCCAGGACCTCAGAATAAGAATGGAGGCAAAGATTGAGAAGATGCAAGAAATGATTAACAAAGACCTAGAAGAATTAAAGAACAAACAAACAGAGATGACCAATAAATTAACTGAAATGAAAACTACGCTAGAAGGAATCAATAGCAGAATAACTGAGGCAGAAGAACGGATAAGTGACCTGGAAGACAGAATGGTGGAATTCACTGCTGCGGAACAGACTAAAGAAAAAAGAATGAAAAGAAATGAAGACAGCCTAAGAGACCTCTGGGACAACATTAAACGCAACAACATTCGCATTATAGGGGTCCCAGAAGGAGAAGAGAGAGAGAAAGGACCAGAGAAAATATTTGAAGAGATTATAGTCGAAAACTTCCCTAACATGGGAAAGGAAATAGCCACCCAAGTCCAGGAAGCGCAGAGAGTCCCATACAGAATAAACCCAAGGAGAAACACGCCGAGACACATAGTAATCAAAGTGGCAAAAATTAAAGACAAAGAAAAATTATTGAAAGCAGCAAGGGAAAAACGACAAATAACATACAAGGGAACTCCCATAAGGTTAACAGCTGATTTCTCAGCAGAAACTCTGCAAGCCAGAAGGGAGTGGCATGATATACTTAAAGTGATGAAAGGGAAGAACCTACAACCAAGATTACTCTACCCAGCAAGGATCTCATTTAGATTTGATGGAGAAATCAAAAGCCTTACAGACAAGCAAAAGCTAAGAGAATTCAGCACCACCAAACCAGCTCTACAACAAATGCTAAAGGAACTTCTTTAAGTGGGAAACACAAGAGAAGAAAAGGACCTACAAAAACAAACCCAAAACAATTAAGAAAATGGTCATAGGAACATACATATCGATAATTACCTTAAACGTGAATGGATTAAATGCCCCAACCAAAAGACATAGACTGGCTGAATGGATACAAAAACAAGACCCATATATATGCTGTCTACAAGAGACCCACTTTAGACCTAGGGACACATACAGACTGAAAGTGAGGGGATGGAAAAAGATATTCCATGCAAATGGAAATCAAAAGAAAGCTGGAGTAGCTATACTCATATCAGATAAAATAGACTTTAAAATAAAGAATGTTACAAGAGACAAGGAAGGACACTACATAATGATCCAGGGATCAATCCAAGAAGAAGATATAACAATTATAAATATATATGCACCCAACATAGGAGCACCTCAATACATAAGGCAACTGCTAACAGCTATAAAAGAGGAAATCGACAGTAACACAGTAATAGTGGGGGACTTTAACACCTCACTTACACCAATGGACAGATCATCCAAAATGAAAATAAATAAGGAAACAGAAGCTTTAAATGACACAATAGACCAGATAGATTTAATTGATATATATAGGACATTCCATCCAAAAACAGCAGATTACACGTTCTTCTCAAGTGCGCACGGAACACTCTCCAGGATAGATCACATCTTGGGTCACAAATCAAGCCTCAGTAAATTTAAGAAAATTGAAATCATATCAAGCATCTTTTCTGACCACAACGCTATGAGATTAGAAATGAATTACAGGGAAAAAAATGTAAAAAAGACAAACACATGGAGGCTAAACAATACGTTACTAAATAACCAAGAGATCACTGAAGAAATCAAAGAGGAAATAAAAAAATACCTAGAGACAAATGACAGTGAAAACACGACGACCCAAAACCTGTGGGATGCAGCAAAAGCAGTTCTAAGAGGGAAGTTTATAGCTATACAAGCCTACCTAAAGAAACAAGAAAAATCTCAAGTAAACAATCTAACCTTACAGCTGAAGAAACTAGAGAAAGAAGAACAAACAAAACCCAAAGTTAGCAGAAGGAAAGAAATCATAAAGATCAGAGCAGAAATAAATGAAATAGAAACAAAGAAAACAATAGCAAAGATCAATAAAACTAAAAGTTGGTTCTTTGAGAAGATAAACAAAATTGATAAGCCATTAGCCACACTCATCAAGAAAAAGAGGGAGAGGACTCAAATCAATAAAATCAGAAATGAAAAAGGAGAAGTTACAACAGACACCGCAGAAATACAAAGCATCCTAAGAGACTACTACAAGCAACTTTATGCCAATAAAATGGACAACCTGGAAGAAATGGACAAATTCTTAGAAAGGTATAACCTTCCAAGACTGAACCAGGAAGAAACAGAAAATATGAACAGACCAATCACAAGTAATGAAATTGAAACTGTGATTAAAAATCTTCCAACAAACAAAAGTCCAGGACCAGATGGCTTCACAGGGGAATTCTATCAAACATTTAGAGAAGAGCTAACACCCATCCTTCTCAAACTCTTCCAAAAAATTGCAGAGGAAGGAACACTCCTAAACTCATTCTATGAGGCCACGATCACCGTGATACCAAAACCAGACAAAGACACTACAAAAAAAAAAAATTACAGACCAATATCACTGATGAATAGAGATGCAAAAATCCTCAACAAAATACTAGCAAACAGAATGCAACAACACATTAAAAGGATCATACACCACGATCAAGTGGGATTTATCCCAGGGATGCAAGGATTCTTCAATATATGCAAATCAATCAATGTGATACACCATATTAACAAATTGAAGAATAAAAACCATATGATCATCTCAATAGACGCAGAAAAAGCTTTTGACAAAATTCAACACCCATTTCTGATAAAAACTCTCCAGAAAGTGGGCATAGAGGGAACCTACCTCAACATAATAAAGGCCATATATGACAAACCCACAGCAAACATCATTCTCAATGGTGAAAAACTGAAAGCATTTCCTCTAAGATCAGGAACGAGACAAGGATGTCCACTCTCACCACTATTATTCAACATAGTTCTGGAAGTCCTAGCCACGGCAATCAGAGAAGAAAAAGTAATAAAAGGAATACAAATTGGAAAAGAAGAAGTAAAACTGTCACTGTTTTTGGATGACATGATACTATACATAGAGAATCCTAAAACTGCCACCAGAAAACTGCTAGAGCTAATCAATGAATATGGTAAAGTTGCAGGATACAAAATTAATGCACAGAAATCTCTTGCATTCCTATACACTAATGATGAAAAATCTGAAAAAGAAATTAAGGAAACACTCCCATTTACCATTGCAACAAAAAGAATAAAATACCTAGGAATAAACCTACCTAGGGAGACAAAAGACCTGTATGCAGAAAACTATAAGACACTGATGAAAGAAATTAAAGATGATACCAACAGATGGAGAGTATACCATGTTCTTGGATTGGAAGAATCAACATTGTGAAAATGAGTATACTACCCAAAGCAATCTACAGATTCAATGCAATCCCTATCAAATTACCAATGGCATTTTTTACGGAGCTAGAACAAATCATCTTAAAATTTGTATGGAGACACAAAAGACCCCGAATAGCCAAAGCAGTCTTGAGGGAAAAAAATGGAGCTGGAGGAATCAGACTCCCTGACTTCAGACTATACTACAAAGCTACAGTAATCAAGACAATATGGTACTGGCACAAAAACAGAAACATAGATCAATGGAACAAGATAGAAAGCCCAGAGATTAACCCACGCACCTATGGTCAACTAATCTATGACAAAGGAGGCAAAGATATACAATGGAGAAAAGACAGTCTCTTCAATAAGTGGTGCTGGGAAAACTGGACAGCTACATGTAAAAGAATGAAATTAGAATACTCCCTAACACCATACACAAAAATAAACTCAAAATGGATTAGAGACCTAAATATAAGACTGGACACTATAAAACTCTTAGAGGAAAACATAGGAAGAACACTCTTTGACATAAATCACAGCAAGATCTTTTTTGATCCACCTCCTAGAGTAATGGAAATAAAAACAAAAATAAACAAGTGGGACCTAATGAAACTTCAAAGCTTTTGCACAGCAAAGGAAACCATAAACAAGACCAAAAGACAACCCTCAGAATGGGAGAAAATATTTGCAAATGAATCAACGGACAAAGGATTAATCTCCAAAATATATAAACAGCTCATTCAGCTCAATATTAAAGAAACAAACACCCCAATCCAAAAATGGGCAGAAGACCTAAATAGACATTTCTCCAAAGAAGACATCCAGACGGCCACGAAGCACATGAAAAGATGCTCAACATCACTAATTATTAGAGAAATGCAAATCAAAACTACAATGAGGTATCACCTCACCCCTGTTAGAATGGGCATCATCAGAAAATCTACAAACAACAAATGCTGGAGAGGGTGTGGAGAAAAGGGAACCCTCCTGCACTGTTGGTGGGAATGTAAATTGATACAGCCACTATGGAGAACAATATGGAGGTTCCTTAAAAAACTAAAAATAGAATTACCATATGACCCAGCAATCCCACTACTGGGCATATACCCAGAGAAAACCGTAATTCAAAAAGACACATGCACCCGAATGTTCATTGCAGCACTATTTACAATAGCCAGGTCATGGAAGCAACCTAAATGCCCATCAGCAGACGAATGGATAAAGAAGTTGTGGTACATATATACAATGGAATATTACTCAGCCATAAAAAGGAACGAAATTGAGTCATTTGTTGAGACGTGGATGTATCTAGAGACTGTCATACAGAGTGAAGTAAGTCAGAAAGAGAAAAACAAATATCGTATATTAATGCATGTATGTGGAACCTAGAAAAATGGTACAGATGAGCCAGTTTGCAGGGCAGAAGTTGAGACACAGATGTAGAGAATGGACATATGGACACCAAGGGGGGAAAACTGCGGTGGGGTGGGGATGGTGGTGTGCTGAATTGGGCGATTGGGATTGACATGTATACACTGATGTGTATAAAATGGATGCCTAATAAGAACCTGCAGTATAAAAAAACAAACAAAACAACTAATACTAAACTTTCATTGGGTTATTTGTATGGAAATATGTTAATATAAATGTTTCAGACATTACATGAAATTTCTAAAAATCTTATATTTGTATGTGTATGGAAATATGTATGGAAATATGTTAATATAAATGTTTCAGACATTACATGAAATTTCTAAAAATCTTATATGTTCTGGTATAATGTTATATGTAATAATCCTAGTTATTACTTTAAAATGTATATCTCAGAAATAACTAATTTTCTTGTCAACTGCATTATTATGAACTTTCATCAAATTTTTAACCGTGGTCATTTTTAAGTCTTTTGTCATTTACAGACAGTTCTGGGTGTACTCTGATGATTTTGCAAATATGTTCCTATAAAAGGGTTTCATCTTCAAGAAATTCATGGAAAAGACTCTGACAAGTACAGGTTTCTGGTAACTGACTGTACTGCTGAACTGAATGAATAAGCATTTTCAGAACTCTAATGAAAAACTGATGAACTCATAAAAGTGCTAACAAAAGATCAAGATGAAAAAAAAAATTAATTACATGGGACTGAGTGAACTGATGAGGATGAGTATAATTTTTGTGACTTTCTGTCTGAATTAAAAAAAAAAAAAATCCCACAAGGACTCAGAGGCAAAGAATATACAAATCAATTTTCACTGCAAAGTAAAAGAGCTGTTACAGTGGAGGATTACTGGACTGAATGTCAATATTATGACATAGTATGAGTGTGTTTCATGTTTGGTAATTGCAATCATTGTTGCTTTTGTTGTGGTCATCCATGTACAATGCTTGGTGTCAGTCTATTTATCTCTTGTAAAAATAAAATACAGTGTGTGTGTGTGTGTGTGTGTGTGTGTGAAAAAAAAAAAAAGACACTGAGCAGGAGGCATTTTCAGTCTTTTAAGCGGAGAACAAAGATCACCTTGAGATTTGCAGAAATACAAACAAACAAAAGGGAAATGCCATGATGGAAGAAGAACTATTGTGAGTTATTGATAATTTGGATGTGAAGAATGAAGAAAGTTAAACATTGTGCCAGAAATGCTTTAAAAAAGAACCCTTATCTCCGGAGACAAATACTGAAATATTTATGGATGAAATGATATAATGTCTGGGATTTGATTCAAAATAATCAAATGTAGGGATGAGGGTGGGAGAGGGTGGGCTATAGGTGAGACCAGACTGACCACGAGATGATAATTATTGAAACTAGGTTATGAGTACATGAGGGTGTATTCTATGAGCTTTTCTACTTTTGTATATATTTGACATCTTCAAATTAAAATTAAAATAAAACAAAACAAAATGATCAGAGTTATGAAGCTGGGAGGAGTATTGGTGAAGTTGGGAAAAGTGCCCAGTTTTGAGGTAGGGGAAAAAAGGGTAAGCTGGTGGCAGTTATTAATGTCTAAAACAGGCTTTTATGCAAAAATGTTTTTTAAAAGGGTTTGCTCAAGCTGGCTCATTCTGCTCCTTCAGAAGCGTCATCAAGTGCAGGATGTGTTTGATTATCTGCTTGAGGATGTGAGGCATATGGCCCACGCTGGACAGAGGCTGTGGCATCTACACAGCTCATGTATCCGCCTCCGGATCCAGTGCTGGCTGCTTATATTTGCTGATACAGCCCTGCGTGGTCAGAGCCCAGACTACAATAGACGGGTTTGGTAGGACTCTGGCACACATCTCCCTGAGTGGATCCTGGAATGATTTCCAGAGGCTTTTTACTCTACTCCCCTTTCCACACCGCCTCCCTGGCCAGCTTTACCTGCCTGGAGCCTCCCTGAATCTTGCTGGCACTCAGCTGCTTCCTTCCATCTAACTGTGGACTCCGTAATTAAGCCCAAGAGAGGAACATGTTCCCACGGCCTAAGGACTTGCAGGAGAAGTAGAGAGACTTTTCTACATGTTAGAAAAAGAAAAAAAAAAAAAAAAAAAAGAAAGAAGAAAAACACACTTTCCTATTTTCCGATTTCTTTTCTCATTTATTCAACACATCCTTTTAGGTGCCGGCTGTGTGCCAAGTTTTGTGTTAAGCGTTGACTGGGGGTTCAAAGGTGATGCTTCCTCAAGGATCTACAGCCTGGCAGGGGGAGAGAGACACATAGACAGAGTAATAAGGTCACAAAGGCCATGCTACATGTTTGTACTGGGACCAGGGGGCACACGGAAAAAGTGGACAACCATTACTATTTTCTCTCTCCTTGGGTTTGGGTTTTAATACTGTTCTTGCTATTATGCACAATCTAGTCTTTCTGAATCTCAATTTTCTCATTTTTGTATAAGGCTAAGTATATGTACTTGCAGTTTTTTCTTTAAAATTTATTTTTATTCATTTATTTTTGGCTGCGTTGGTGCGCACGGGTTTTCTCTAGTTGCGGCAAGCTAGGGCTGCTCTTTATTGCGGTGCACGGGCTTCTCATAGCAGGTGGCTTCTCTTGTTGCGGAGCACGGGCTCTAGGTGTGCAGACTTCAGTAGTTGTGGCATGTGGGCTCAGTAGTTGTGGCTCGCGGGCTCTAGAGCATAGGCTCAGTAGTTGTGGTGCACGGGCTTAGTTGCTCTGCCGCATGTGGGATCTTCCCGGACCAGGCCTCGAACCTGTGTCCCCTGCATTGGCAGGTGGATTCTTAACCACTGTGCCACCAGGGAAGCCCTGTACTTGCAGTTTTTAAGACGGTCACACTAAAAAAAAAAGTCTGAATGGACTTTGCAAACCATAGGGACTCATGACAATGATTATCATCTTTCCTTCTTCCCAGGCACACCAGCGATAACCATGGGCTGGCTTTTCCCAGGTGACAGTCAAGTGGTCATGGTCACCAGCACCCTCAGCCGCATTAAGGTAAGCTGGGGGCTGCAGCCATTTCCAGGGAAGATGCATAAGTAAGAGGAAACTTCTTTTTTCCATGTAGGTAATAAATCTTCTGTCTATTGACTTTTAAAAGTGTAGAACCAAATGTTCCTTTTGTCTGTTTAATGCAAACCACCACCTTAACATTTGTCTTGCTTTACAGTTTACAAAGTCTTTCTAAAGTCATAAATCACTGGTGTCTCATAATAGCTCTTTGACTTAGTAGAATAGATTTCACTTTGACCCTCATTTACAGGTGTGGAAAATGTGGCCCCGAGGAGAAGTTAAATATATTTGCCCAAGATTCATAGCTAGTAGTGGCAGAGCCCAGGACTGAATTCTGGTCTTCTCTTTCCTAATCTCTGAAATGAACGCCTCCTGCCTGTAATTATCTATAGCAGGCCAGGCTCCCCTGTGATATCTCTAAAAGAAAGTTTCACTGTCTGACTCACTTCACTCAGTATGACAATCTCTATGCCCACCCATGTTGCTGCAAGTGGAATTATTTTGTTCTTTTTTATGGCTGAGTAATAAAAGAAAAACAAATATCATGTGATACTGCCTATATGTGGAATCTAAAAAAAAATGGTACAAGTGAACTTATCTACAAAACAGAAATAGAGTCACAGATGTAGAAAACAAACTTAGGGTTACCAGGGGGAAAAAAGGGGGAGGGATCAATTGGGAGATTGGGATTGACATATACACACTACTATATATAAAATAGGTAACTAATAAGGACCTACTGTATAGCACAGGGAACTCTATTCAATGCTCTGTAATGACCTATATGGGAGAAGAATCTAAAAAAGAGTGTGTGTGTGTATATATATATATATATATATATATATATATATATATATATATATATATATATATACATACAACTGAATTACTTTGCTGTATACCTGAAACTAATACAACATTGTAAGTCAAGTATACTCCAAAAAAATTTTTTTTTAATATTTCAAAATATTTTTTTAAATGTTTAGGAAATTCCTTTTATTTGGACTTATCATGGCCATCCGAAATCCCCCAGCCCCTTGTGCGGTCACAATAAATCAAACAAATAAATGACCGTCTCCATTGTTTTGTGGATTATTTCCCCATGAGGCAGATGTTTACTTTTTCCAAATGAAAGCTCATTGTTGTCAGGAATATTTAAGAGGCTTAACCTGTCTCCTCTGGCATATGGCGCTGGCTTTTCATGATGAGGCTGGTTGTGTGCAACAGCAGACGAAATTGCAAGCCTCTCTCTGAAACTTCCATCAGTTAGAACTGCAGAACGTCACTGCTGCCCTAGGTGGGGGCTTGTCTGGGACTCTTCCATCGTGAAAGGGAAAAAAAAGAAAGGCTGTTTCCTTTGGTAGCAAATACTCATATTTTAATGGGTATGATGTCATGAATTATTAAACTACCTTAACTTTAAAGCCCTGCTGAAAGAACACAGAGTGAAGAATGACCTTGAGACTCTTGAAAAATGGGATTGTTGACTGTGCCTGCAGACTCAAAGATGGATTTCTCCTTTAGTTTATATTTATGTGAAACTTGGTCCCTTGTTCCCAGAGAAATCCTCTGTGCAGCCATGTGGAGAAAGTTATTACATTTTAGTGCAGAAGAGCTGTAAAGTTTCTTTCCTCGTGTCTCGTGAAAACTAGAGTGCCAGGCGATCCTTGTGCTGGGGGGGATGGCTCTGAGGAATGAGATGCTGAATCTTTCAGAAGACAAAAGGAAACAGACAGGCATTGTGCTTTAAAAAAAAGAGCCTAACATGAGGTTCTTATAAGGAATTTGTGCCTAACCCAGTCCCGTCACAATGCTCTCTTGTTTTGGCTATAAGGTGAATCAAAGGAAAATAGGGTCCAGAAGGACGAAGATGATCTGTCGGTCCCACTGTAGTCTGACCACGTGACGTGCCCGCCAGCAACTCCACGTAACTAGTGCTGCTGCCCATGGAGCTCATGATGTGATGCAGGATAGGGTCTTTCAAAGCTTTGGGTTTAGCCATTCCTAGCTCATTCTCTGGCCACAGGTTGCTGGGCAAAACCACCGATGCTAAGAGTGGGATGAAGCGTCCTTGAGTCTTCCAATGGGTGCTGTGAAGCTGTGTCTACACCCACAGAGACCGGTGACTCAAGTCTCCTTCTCTTTCTTCTTTGTAACAAGAGTTCAGTTAACAGTCTTTGTAGACAGGAAAGAAGTATTAGTGGGGAGGGCAGTGGAACCAGTATTTATTGAGAATCTATTAAATGTTTGGCTTTGCCTCATTATGACTCATCATGGAGCTGTGTGGTATTATCCCCATTTTACAGGGAAGAAACTGAGGCTCAACATGTAAGATTTTCAATACCATACAGTTTTTGACAGGGCTGGGCTTTACCTGAATCTAGATCTGCCGAACATCAGCAGTTTATGCAAATTCGCCAATCTTACTATGAGGTTTGGGTTTGATTGACTTTTCACTTTCTTCTTGTTTGTTTGTTTGAACTCTTTGGCCATTATATGCTGATGTCTTCTGTTTGTTCCTCCGGATCCCCTCTCCACCCTCCTCCACTCTGCTCTGTGACCTGGTAGACTGACCTGTCTTCACTGCTTCAACGTTTACCCTGTTCTTGGGCTTACAGTTGCGTTTGGCCAACGTGAAACACAAACAGGGCATGGGAGGGCAGATAGGTGAGAAATGAGATTGGGGTGTTGATTTCCCCAGTTTTCTCTCTGTTGGGCTCTCTACTGAAGGCCAGGTGGCCCTCTCCATGCAGTTACCCTTTCTGGGTTTTTTTTTTTTTTTTTAGTTGAAATATATTTGCTGTACAATATCATATAAGTTACAGGTGTACAATATAGTGATTCACAATTTTTAAAGGTTATACTCTATTTGTAGTTATTGTAAAACATTAGCTATATGTCCTGTGTTGTACAATATATTCTTGTAGCTTATTTTATACCTAATAATTTGTACCTCTTACATCCCTACCCCTATATTACCCCTCCCCTTTCCCTCTCCTTACTAGTAACCGTTAGTTTGTTCTCTGTATCTGTGAATCTGCTTCTTTTTTTGTTATATTCACTGGTTTGTTGTATGTTTTAGATTCCACATATACGTGATATTGTACAGTGTTTGTCTTTCTCTGTCTGACTTATTTCACTTAGCATTTCTGGATTTTGATACCTGCTCCTTCCCCTTGTCCCTTCCGGCTTAGGGGTAACATTAGGTCACTAGCCCCTGGGTACTGCACAGTCCCTTGTGTTTTCCTAGACACTGCCCACACTTGTGTAAATTAGCCCCTCTATTAAGACAGTTGGATTGCTCAACATGAGTGTGCCATTTGTTACCCTCCGGGACCTTGACCGATATAGGTACACATCCTTTTAGTGATATCATACTTAACGTTTTGCGGTTACACCCATTAATGGCTGTTTTTACCAGGAGGGAGATGATTTTTGTCTCCTCTTTTTTCCCTAAGGATTTCTTATTTATAACTTCCGGAAGGGCTATTTTATCATCTTTCATCTTCCTTTTGCCTTACTACTTGCTCTTTGAATTTCCCCTTTTCCCCTCAAATTGAGTCTGTAAGACCTGAAAAAGCCAATTTCCATTCTTATTTTCCAAGACTGAGTTTTTTTGGTCTTCAGAGTCTCAGCTCTATTCTTTTATTAACATTTCTTTGCGAAACCATCAGTTGGATTGTCTTGAGAAAACAATGCACATTTTCTAACCTTCTAGGGAAAATGATTATTGCTCCAAAAAGGAGTGGAAATAATGAAAGTATGTTCAGTAAGTAACAGTAAAGACAATAAAAGGGGGGAAAAAGGCAGGAGATTCAGAATCAAGGTCAGTTTCCTCCATTGTTGGATTGCAGCGAGTATTTAATGGTCATAAAATCTTTTTACTGTAAAATACATTTTATATTTAAACTGCAGCCATTTAAATGAGGGATTTTATGTCTGCACAGT
Source organism: Eschrichtius robustus (assembly GCF_028021215.1). Taxonomy (NCBI): domain Eukaryota; kingdom Metazoa; phylum Chordata; class Mammalia; order Artiodactyla; family Eschrichtiidae; genus Eschrichtius; species Eschrichtius robustus. The sequence goes on from NC_090841.1 coordinate 26,521,184, forward strand.
CTTTATTGAGTATGAAGGATTTTAAAAATGCTTTTGGTTTCATTACTTTTTTTTTCCTTAAAAATTTTTTGAGGTTTGGAAAGCCCATTCCATGCCTCCCGGGCTCACAGACGTGAAGATGCAGAGCTGGGGAATGTGGCTTTCACTGTTCCTTGCTTATGCTATTTAACCTCAGACCCCTGTTATTTGGGGCCTCTGTGTCTCCTGAATAAACAGTAAATCTTTCCTGATGGTGTGGCAGCTTTACTCTGTGGATTCAGGCCTATTTTCAGAGAAGCATGAGAGAGACTTTAATGCCTTTTCCCTCCTTTTACTGGTGATTTAGCCAGAGCCCGTGTCCATCATCAGGGTGCAGCTGGCGGTTCAGCCTGTGTCTGGTGGAGGGCAGGCCCGGTGCTGCAGTGGGCGGCACTCAGATGATCAGTGTTCTGGTTCCAGGACAAGGCAGAGTTGACTGTGGGGTTATTTCATAGCTTGGCTTGAAATGGATTCATTCCTCTGTTCAAGGTTTATTGACTCATGTTTTCCTGAGACCTTTGTCCTTGCATATTGAAAAATCTGTGATCTACTCCTGATCCTAAGATATTAAGATAAGATATCAAGACGTTGAGAGGTCCACCTTCTACCATAGGATCCTGCAAGGTGAAAGTTTGCTAGGTTGATTCTAAGGCTGTTCATGGTGGCGGTGGTCTCAAGGTTCAAGGGCATGTTGACATTAGACATACCAGGAGGAAAAACTCAACTACAGAGCAATTACCTTTTTTTCTTGGTCATTGCTGATATTCGTGGGTTGAGCTGTTGGATTTGGATTATTCTTGGTCACGAGGATGGTACAGCAGAAACAAAAACCCTAGGCTTATAGTTTAGAAGTATTTGAAATCTGCATTCATATAGGCAATTATCTGCCAAGGGAAGTAGACTATTGTTGGTGGGGATCTGACCTATAGCAGGAGATGCCTTATAATCTATAAATATCTGCTCTTTGAGCTAGAATGAATTACCTGAAGAAGGCAGCCTCCACGTTTTAATCTTAGATTGCCAGAGCTGCATTTCCCATTGGGTTGTTACCAGCACTTTTAAAAATCTCAATTTCCCCAGTGCATTGACCTGACCTGACTGTTCTTAGCCGCAACTTTAACTATGCTTTAAAAATAGCCTCGAAGCCAGAATAGCGGAGAAAGCATTTATTTAAACAACTATTTTTTCCCCCATAATGTCATGTAGATCTAAGTCTTTTCTGTATCTTTCCACTACAATGGCAGCATATGGTCTATTGTTACAATCAGATATTCTTTGGGAAGTAAGAAGCCCCTGGGTGAAAGGAGAGGATATTATTGTTGACTCTAAAGCTGTCGTTTTGAGCCCTGAACTAAAGTTTTGTGCGGTTTCATTTTGAACAAACTCAAACCTTTCAGGAAGCTTCAACCGATAGGCTCTGATTTTTATTTTTGATAGTGTTGACTAATGTTTACTCTGGGCTCCTGGAAATTGGCTAGGAGGACTTTCCGTGGAGGAGAAAATGTGGACAAATACGGTTAGTTTACTTAGTGCTAAAGGCATTGGCTGGTAAGGAAAGGTGATGACACAGTTCCTTAAGCCAAAAAGTCATGATCTTTTTCCTCTTGAAGTATATATATTTGAAACCTTAGGAGAGGTTTGTGAAAAAGAAGAAAGCAAAAAAAAAAAAAAAAAAAAAGAAAAAGAAAAAGAAAAAAATAAGAGCAGGAGAGCTGACGGTAACAGAAAACAACACTGCTAGGCCTAGGAGAAAATCACTTCGTTAGAAGAAAACATTTTATTAAAATAATGAATTTTTACTACATGGAATGGAATAAAGAATTTCAGCGAGTTAACACATAGCACACACATACTCGCTTGGACAAACACGCATACAAAGAAAAGAAGGAATGCGAAAGCAGAAGCATGTCGGTGTGCTTTATAAATGTGGATTTGTTTTTCGAGTTTTGAATTAATTAGATACCATGTTGAATTCCAAATGTGATAATTAGGCAAATTAATGCTGCAGTGTAGTTATTAATGAGGCAAAATATGCTAATATGCTTTTGATAAAGAGCTCTTCTTCTGTCTTACCAAGAAATTGGCAAACATCTTTTATTTGGGGCCAGACAGCTTATCTCAAGTGATTTACTAAAAAGGTTCTCGGCCGTATGCTGTGAACAAATGTTGTAAATAGGGGTTAATGTCTAAATTTTTGATATGTATAAGCCTCGATGCGACGCATCAAGTCCCGTGACGCCCTGAGCCTGGTTTCTTCCATGCCCTTCGATGCCAGTATGAATACGCCCACTGCTTGCCGGCGTCATTATTATTAAGTGACATTCAACGTGAGGCAAACGGTGGCTGCTAACCCGCCAAACTGCTGGGTTCTTTTCGGCAGACTTGGTGTCTCCTTTGGTTTTCAGATGTTCAAAACACCTAGGCCAGAATCATTAGGGAACCCACTTAGTGGTTTGAAAGTGACACAGCAGAATTTCTCTTTCCGACCTTAACCTTGCTATTCAGAGCTCACAGTGTATCAGGAGACCAGCGAGAGACACCATCTACCCAGGGGGAGCTGGCCATTAAAAACAAAATTTATGGAAATATGAAAAGAACTTTCCCCATGAGCATATGATTCTTTTAATCCTTTTAATCACATACTCCATGAAGGCGCAGCCTGTATAACTTTGATTCATTCCAGATATGATGTTTGCTAAATGAGTTTGGCTTTGCAGCCCCAGGCAGGACAGTTCTGATGGCTTTAAATCAGAGGAGGAAGCCCCCGAGGTGTGTTTGAGTGGGGCAGCCCAGTGGTCAGTCCTTGGCTAGTGTTGGCTAGTGTGCACTGTTGAGGCGCGTCCTATGGCAGGAAAGAGACTGCATATCAACTGTAAAGTGTCACAGAAAGTGACTGGATCAGTTAGGAATGCATTTGACTGCAAGTTACAGAATACCTTACTAACAGTGGCTTCAGCAAATAAGGAGTTCATTTTTCTCCCATAGAAAGCAGACCAGGGTAGGCGATCCACAGCCGAAACGTGTCTCAACCATTTTGTCGGGGTTCTTTGCATCTTTCCACTGCATCATCTTAGCGGGTGGCTTTTGTCTATGTGGGCACAAGATGGCTGCTGCACCTCCAGGCACGATGTCTAGGCTTCAGGCAGGAAGAAGAGGGAATGGTCAGCCAGTCTGTCCTTTTTGAAAAGTTTTCCCGGAAACCCCATCCAAAGGCCTCCATTTACATCTCATTGGTCAGAATTTTGTCACGTGGTCACTCTTAACCAGAAGGTCAGTAGGTGAGGTTGGATCAACTAGCCGGTTTTTTACCATTCTTTTCTTGGGCACCATGATCCTGGGGATGAAGCTGTACCCTGAGTTGACTGCCACTTCCAGGGTGCTCACATGAAAGTTTAGTTGCCTGGACAAATGTGATATGAAACGGCAGTGCAGGTGATAAAGCAATTTTACTCTCCTCAGGTTCCTTTGTGTGATCGAATCATAACATGAATGTGATTTGAGCATATTTGAAAATAAAACACTTATGTAAAAATTTTTTTGGTACAACATACTTCTAAACAAAAGCCAGTTACTGTATTTGGTGCTTGATTGGAAAATGCAAACCAGCAATCTGTTTCAAAGCCGAAGAAAAGCTGGCTGCTTTGAATGTACTGAATAATGGCACAGTACTGTATTGTTATGGGTAGATCAAGAGATTTTTCAAGGGTGCTTCTGAATATATTTGGTTTTCACCACACTGGCCAACTTTGGAACTTAACCCTTGAGTAAAATGTGATTCCACTGGATATTAATTAAAAGTAACAAACATACTAATATGTAACAGGTACAATCGTGGACTGCAAACTCACCTATTTAAGAAATCTGGCTTGCTTTGTTTCCTCTGTCAGGTTTGTATCGCTACTGCACCAAGAGGTAGAAACTTAACTGGATTCACTTCTGAGTCTCCCCTCCCTTTCCTGGAATAGGGACTTACTTTGGGCTGGCGGGAGGAGGGGCTTTGTGTCGGGTCTCAGGAGTGGGGGGGGGGCGGGGCGTGCATCTGGTTCTGGGATGTCATCTACTCATACACTTGCTAGGACATGGTCATTCTAACTTGGTAACTTGTCATTTGTTCAATTGGATCACTGCTGGGGATTTTGGCTCTACCATATCCTTTCTGAGTCTGACTGTTAGCTGCTTTCAGGTCCTCCCTGGCACGTGGGCATGATGTTTAGTCCCCAGTTATTCTGGGGCCACAGGAAACTCACAAATCTGAGCCAGACCTTCTACCTTCACACTCCACCCAGCATGTCTCCTCTACTCTTCCTGAGCGGCAGGATGTGGGGACTCAGTGGTCTTAATAGATTTTTTGGGTCTCCTAGCATGAGGCAGGGCCCTGGGGCTTTCTTGGGATGCCACGTGTGGGTTGATTTAAGCAGGGGTGAAGGACAGAGCCCTTGCAGAGGCTCAGAGATTTCTCAACCCTGACTCTTCTTTCCCTTACCCAGCTGGGGCAAACTTTATCCAGCTCTCTCTCCAGAAAAAACTGGTTCTGAGGGATCACATTTTATTCCAAATCTTTTGTTTATGCCCCAAGTCCTAGGCTTTTGAAACTCAAAACCCTTTTCTCTCAAACTATTGCTCTCATTTTCTTTTGTGTCAGGACTTCCCTGAGGAAACAAAAACAGAATTGCTGTCTGCCTGAGTGGCAGAAAGTATGGCCACTCTGTATTGGAAATACTGGCGAGCATCAGTTAATGTATGCCTGACTCATATTCACTATAAGGAACTGGAAGACCTGTGCCCAGGTCCCCAAGGGCATCTCTCTTTGCCTCCCTGCCTGCTCCTACCACCATCTTGGCTCCTGCTCCCATGAACCTCTCAGAGAGGACTGGGCAGACATGGCACTTCTTGAGGGCAAGAAGCAGACATTTCTTCCTCTCACAAATGCGTAGGAGGCTTCCCTCAAAAGATTCACAAGAGCACTCAGCCACACCTACAGGCAGGCAAACAACACTTCCTATTTATGGGTTGCTGATAAACAAGCACTAAAGACTTAGCATCTTAGGTGGATGCAATAATTTAGTTAAAAAACATTAGTGGGAACCTGGTCAACCTAACTGTGAGAGACGCCATGTTTCCCTCTCGGAGCCCGATGAACTCTGGGAAGGGCTTTCAGGGCTGGGAGAGCATTGAAATGTGTCATGGAAAAAGACACGTTCTTCAAGAGTTTGAAAGAGGTGAAGGGGTTTAGTGGACCAAAGGGAAGTATCCGAGATAGGATATACCAGTGCTGTAACTGGGAGAGAAATGAGGGGATTTGGCAGCCATGGGATGCTTCCCAGTCCCTCAAATTCACTTCGGCAAAGAAACCAAGGCCTTAGGAAATTTTTAATTTTAATTTTTTTTATTTGTGGTAAAATATACATAATTTAAAATTTATCATTTTAAGAACCTGAAAAGGAATATGCATATACATACATATATATGTTAACTGAATCAATTCGCTGTACACCTGAAACTAACACAACATTGTAAATCAACTATACTTTAATTAAAAAATGTATAAAATTTTTTTATCCTTTTAACCATTTTAAGTGCATGTCCTCAGTGGCATGAAGTATATTCACATTGTTGTGCAACCATCCCCATCATCTAGCTCCAGGACTTTCTCATCGTCTCATATTGAAACTCTGCACCCATTAAAAATAACTTTCCATTCCATCCTCCCCTGGCCCTAGTAGCTTCAATTCTAGATTCTGTCTCTATGAATCTGACCACTGTAGGGAACTCCAATAAATGACACCATATAATAATTGTCCTTTTCTGTCTGACTCATTTCACTTAATGTTTTCACGGTTCATCCATGTTGTAGAGTGTGTCAGAATGTCCTTCCATTTTTAGGGCTGGATAATTTTCCGCTGCATGTATATTCCACATTTTGTTTATCCGTTCATTTGTTGATAGACATCTGGGTTGTTTCCATCTTTTGACTACTGTGAAAAGTGCTGCTGAGAATATGGGCACACAAATATCTTTTCATATTTTCAGTTCTTTCGGGTATATACCCAGAAGTAGAATTGTTAGATCGTATCATGCTTAAATTTTCAAGGATCCACTCTACGGTTTTCCACAGCGGCTGCGCCATTTCACATTCCCACCAGCAGGTGCATACATGTTCCAGTTTCCCCACAACCTCACCAGCACTTGTTATTTTCTGTTTTCTTTCTTTTTTTCTTTTTTTTTTGTAAATCCTAGCCATCCTAATGGGTGTGAAGTGTCTGTCACCTTATTGCGGTTTTGATTTGCAATATCCTAATGATGAGTGATGCTAAGCATCCTTTCATCGTGTTTATTGGCCATTTGTATATCTTCTGTGCAGAAATGGCTATTCGAGTTCTTTGCTCATTTTTAAAATTGGGCTTTCTGGTTGATGTTGAGCGAGCCTTAGAAATTTTATTCCCATACCACTCTCTTCTCCTTAATGAAATGTGGCCATATGTTGATACGTTTGCCAGAAGGAGAGGGGTAACTCAAGAGGGCTGGGCGACTCCAGGAAGGGGGACCATCAAAGTGCTCATCACACATGATTACGTCCAACCTCCCATCATATGAAGCCTTTCCCACTGGGCCCCACCTGCCGGTCCAGTCTGATTTTCTGCCCCTGACAAACCCAGTGCTCCAGCACATTAATTTCCCTGCGGGTCCACAAATGCACAAAGAACTTTCACGCCTCTAACCTTTGCAGAGTCCTTACCTTTTCCATGAAGGCTCTCCTGATCCACCTCACTTGTTCTCATGGCACATCACTTGTCCATTCATTCATTCATTCATTCATTCTAGAAATATTCATTGAGCACATACTTGTTGCCAGGTACCAAGCACTGTGGCGGATACTTGGGATTCAACAGTGAATCAAGAAGTTGCTGCTTTTGAAGAACTCCTTGCCTAATGGGGGAAATGGGTAAGTTATCTGCCAATTATAATTCATTGTGCGTAAGTGCCAAGATGTAAGTAAAGAGGGTGAAGAAGATTATCTTCTTGAGCTGAGGGCTGAGTCAGTATTTATGTGTTATTGTGAATGTTCACATCTTCTGCACATCAGATTCGAGCTTGTAGTTTACTATTTTTTTAATCCCTTAACAGAACTGTTTGTAAACAGCCATTGGCTTCCAGAATGTACAGTTTCTTCTCACAACAAGAAGTATTCCAACTGGGAGATGGTTTCCCTTACACTGGGATATGTGAGGGCTGTCTGAAGACTGCAGTTCAGACTGCCTGTATTCAGGCGGGCATGTGGGTGCATCTGGGGACTTGTGGGCCTAGCCCTGCCCTGACTGGGCTTCCTGGGTGTGTGAGTGTTTGTGTGGGTATGGCCATGAAGAGTTATGGAACATCCACTGTTGATTCTGGCCTCGTGCACTGAATGTGGCACAAGGCAAGAGCTCAATAAATGTGTCTGGTTTTATTGGACTCTATGCATCATGGAGGGTAATTTATCTCCTTTACCAGGGTAGGCGGGAGTAGAGTCCTTCTAAAGGTGAATCAACATATTAAATTTGATTCAGAGGAAGCATATGGTGAAGGATTTGTCTTTTGTTCTTTTGAAAAACAGGTTGTTTATCTGGGTTTTTGGTAGTCCTAGAGGAAGGTAAAATGGGTCCTACTAAAAAAGTTAAAGGAAACTAATGCAGAAGCAGGAAACCTGAGGGAGAGGTGACTGAAGAGGTCAGATCGATTGTTACAGGGTGAGATTTACACTTGAATGCGGGGTTTAACTGGGGAGCAGGGAAGGGACCCTTCTGGGGATTACTGCGAAGGAAGAATCAACGTAATATGGATTTTGACGGGTAGGGAATGGAAAAAAAGAAAAAGGATTTGAGGTATTGGTTTTAGGATTTAGAAGGGAGGATTTAATTTGGAAGATCAGGGATTTACTGTTAGATATAGTGACAATTAAACGTTGAATACAGGCAGTCTGAATTGCAAGCTTCACATGCTCCACAAATATCCCAGTGTAAGGGAAACCACCTCCTAATTGGAATGCTCCTTTGGTGAGGAGAGGATGTGTATTACGGAAGTCGATGACTGTATATAAATGACTCTGTTTAGGACAAAATTCTCCTTTTAGCTCAAATCTGCTACTTAAAGGATTATTTATTCACAAGTTGGAAATAGCTCTGTCCCTCCCTCTGTCAGGACCCTGCTGCCTTGGTGTCATCAGTTCCACCAGGCGGGATGAGAAGCCATCAGCCTACTGAGCAAATGTTAAAGCATCCCTAAATGCATATTGAACAGGGATTTGTGCTATCTCTTCGAACATAAGCACAACTCTTGTTGGGTCTGGCCTTCCTGGAGCCCGAGTCGGGGCACTTGTCGGGGTCCTCAGGAGGCTTGTGGGGCTAACCCCTCCCAGACCGGGCTGAGCACGTGTGAGTGTCTATGTGCGGATGGGCGTGAGGAGGTATGGAACTCCCATCGCCCGCCTTGGAAGAGCGCGTGCATCGCGGATGCTGTGCCCGGTGCCGGTCCTCGGGGAAGTGAGCCCATTTATGTGAGTGAAGGGGGTCGGCACAGCCTGGCCAGTGTGCCTCCCTGAGTGATATCAGATTTGTACACCTCCATCTCTCACCCTTACTGCTTAGAGCTGTTCCAGGTCTGTTATTCGTGCAAAATCCTCTTGGCTGTGCCTGAGGGGAGAGAAAGACCTGGGTGAAATCCCGGGTCTGCCTTTCTAACAGCCATGAGGTTTTGGGCAAGGTACTCAGATCTCTGCTTTGGTTTTTTTATTTGTAGAAGTGAGAGAGTAATATGCCCCTTCAGAATGTTATCAGAGTCTGTCATACAGAGTGAAGTAAGCCAGAAAGAGAAAAACAAATACAGTATGCTAACACATATATATGGAATCTAAGGGAAAAAAAAAAAAAGGTCATGAAGAACCTAGTGGTAAGACAGGAATAAAGACACAGACCTACTAGAGAATGGACTTGAGGATATGGGGAGGGGGAAGGGTAAGATGTGACAGGGTGAGAGAGTAGCATTGACATACATACACTACCAAACGTAAAATAGATAGCTAGTGGGAAGCAGCCGCATAGCAGAGGGAGATCAGCTTGGTGCTTTGTGACCACCTGGAGGGGTGGGATAAGGAGGGTGGGAGGGAGGGACATGCAAGAGGGAAGAGATATGGGAACATATGTATATGTATAACTGATTCACTTTGTTATAAAGCAGAAGCTAACACACCATTGTAAAGCAATTATACTCCAATAAAGATGTTAAAAAAAAAAACCCAACCCCCCCCCCCAAAAAAAAACACCTCAGAATGTTATTGGGAGGAACACATAGGACAATTTTTATAAAGTGCCTGGTACAAGGTGACACCCTTAATGGCTGGCACATAGTAGGTGATTTACAAAGGGGGAGTTGCAGTGCTCACTAATAATGAGGGTGATGCCTCACAGGTGTGCAAAAATGTAAAATGATTCTTTTTTTAATACCTGAACTTAATTTCTTTTCTTTTTTCTTTTTTAGGCTCCATTCATCTTGTCAGGTAGTGGAAATTTCACCTCAGTCAATTCAGCGTCTTAGCCTACTGGCATCCTTGGAGAGGAGATCTGGTTACTGGCTGCTGTCATCTCTTGCCTTCTCCCTTCCCCCCCTTTCACAATCCACAGCCCTCTGAGCTTCTGCCAGCAAAGATGGAGGCTGTGATTTTCTCCTCCCACCAGCACGGCCTCTCCAGATCTGTCTTTTACTTGGTTACTTCTGTGCTCTTCTTAGACACATGGAAGATCTGGCTGTTCCCCGCATCACGCTGGAGTGAGGAAAGGCTTTCTCAGGTCTGGCTGCCTACAATCCCCACACCACCTTACCCTGTGTGTGCCCTTCATCAGAAAGGTCTTAAGGTAGAATCCCTGTGGGGGTCTTTATGGTAGCCTTTGCGCCAGCGCTTGCCTGGGGATGTGGTGGGGATACACTCCCATGTCTGCTGACCTTAGCTTCTCCTTCGTCTGCACACATTTTCTGTAGGAGTCCAGTGGGACAATAGCTTTCTCCTAAGCTTTAGGAATGCAGAAGTCTTTGCCTTAAACTCAGCGGTGAGTTTCATATTTGAAACTCCCAAATCAAGAATTGACTTTTTCTTTTTCTCAACATTTCTGCTGTGCCATCTCTTTCCTGAGGCACTAAGTGTTGGATGTTGAGTGTCTGCCTGGGGAGACAGACGTGGGTAGAGGGAACAAGGGTATTGCAGGGCATGAGAACCTTGGTTAAAATCTCAAGATATTTTTCTACTGCATAGCTGTTATTACATCCATCCTCCATACAGTTTCAGCCCCGTGGGGCTGAGTTGAAGATTGATTTGCTTCAATGTTGGAGCATTTGAGAATGATTCTCTTTTGACCTGTTGTTGGCAAAGTTAAAAAAAAAAAAAAAATTAAAGAAGCAGAGAGCGAAGCCAAGAAGAAAATCAGACACAACTTCTGGTCTATAAAGTGTTGGTTTAGTGTGGAGCTAAATGCAGCTCTGGCTGCATTCTGCTTTTCAGTCTCCCAAAGGTCATGCCACTTTTCTTGATCTATTTTTCTATTTCCTTGTTCACAGTACATCACTGGATGCTCTGCTGCCTAGGCAACAGCATTCGGGCCAGCTCTCAGCAACGTGGTACTAGAGAATGTTTCGAGTTCCATGCGTGGAGCGTTTTGTGCAATCTGCTATGTGTTCTTGGTCTTGTTGTCGGTGGATAGTCTTGTGCTGACTCAGCGAAGCCATCAGATGCACTTGTGTATCTTCTTGAGTATAGGATCTGAGAGGAAAGAGTTTCTATATTTCAACGATGTCATCATCAACATCATCATGTTCAGGTGACCATACTGATGCCGGTGGCATCTCCCTGCATCCCCTTGCTTGTAAGTGTCTGATCAATGTTCTTTTGAACTGTGCTACGTTGTCAGCTGGGCACTTGGGACCAAAAGCATCGACTTTCACCTGCAAGGCAACCACAGGAAAAATGCAGGAAACAACATTTGCACATCTGCACAGGATTCACCAGCTGTGCTAAAACAAGATAGGTAGAACTGAATTACGGAAGCAATGCAAAAAGTCCACCACCACGAGCCCCAGTTATAACAATAGCTGCCATTTATGGAACAGCTCTTTTGTGCCTGGTACCATGCTAGACTCTTTACATTACGTTCTCCCATTTAATTTTCCCAACAAACCTAGAAGGCAGGCACTTTATAAATAGAAGAATGAGTTTAGAGAGATTAAGTGACTTGTCCCTGGCCACATAGAGAGTTAAGAGGAGCCAGAATTTGAACCCAGATCACTCTGATCTTGGTGCCCTCACCCATAGGCTGGGATGATGCCAGGTGGGCAGGCTTGCTGGGCATCTTATTGTCATCACCGAATCCCTAGCATCGGTCCTCACCTAGCACAACAGTAGGTGCACAATCTCACTTAAAAGGAAATGATTGATTGCTCATATTAGAAATTAATGCTCTGTGTTTTGAAGCGTTTCCTTTCACCAGGGTTGTGGGCAAAGTTACCTAGTAGGCATAGGTCCTTCCCTTTCTGTGTTCCAAGAACCATTAATTCTCTCTCCAGCTCTCCAGTGAATCTCCATGCCACCCTCACTTTCTGATTTGGCTCACCCTCGTCTTACATCAGGATGCTGAGATGGTTTCCGAACTCGTCTTCCTGATGCTTTTCTTATTTTCCTCTAATCCAGGCTCTACACAGTAGCCAAGGTACTCTTTCTAATCTAGAAATCTGCTCACAACCCTGCAGAGATCTCCCACGTGCCTAGGACAACATTTGGCTCCTTCAGGTGGTCTTTGAGGCCCCTTATGAGCTGGTGCCTTCTGCTTTTAGGGCCTCATTTCTCACCGCCCCCCCCACCCCGGGTTCCGGACTCTGAAACTTGAGCAGCATCTTCTGCCCACATCCGCGCTTTTGCATGTGCTGGTCCCTCTCTTAGAACTCCACTCTCCTCTGCCGTTTGCCTGGCCAGCTCCTGTTCCTCCTCCAAAACTTGGCTCGTGCGTCATTCCTTCTGGGCAGCCTTCCCTGACCCCCTGAGCCTGGTGGAAGCCCCTTCTGTGCTCCCACAGTGCACTGCACGTCCTGCATCAGAGTGATAACCATCCCAACTCATACGCGCTTGTGTCCCCCTCCTTCCCCACCACACGGGAAGCTCTACCACTAGCCGCAGTGTCCCGCTGCAAGCCTGGCATCTTATCAACACTTAATGAATATTTGGCGAAAAAACGGAGAGTTGTTTTTAACCCATTTCTTATAGCCATTTTTGAATGGGAAGAGCTTCCTGAAACCTTGGGCTTGGGATGTCATTATTCTTGGGGGCAACACTGCCAAGGCAACGAATTAGAAATGGCTTCAGAAGTCCTTGGTAACGATCCTTTAGGAACTGTGGGAAGGCCTTTGTTCGATGATGGAAATCTAAACATCTTCAAATTTGAAAAAGCTAAGAGAGGCAAAATGTCACTTAAAAAGCACAGACCCAAGGACTCTTTCAAGTTTCTCTTTTTATTCAGTCGGGTTGTCATTAACATTAGACACAGGAGAACCACACTTTAACCTGATTAATGAATAGTCCCATTTAGGCCACTTTGCAAAATACTAAAGAATAGAACTACACCTCACTGTTGCTTTCTTACTTCCAGCCCGTCCCACGCAGGACTTAACCCCCTGAAAAAGTCTGCTCTGGCTTTTCCTTTGCAGAGGAATTGTCAGGCCGCGACTCTCTCTCCTGCGGCGGGAGGACCAGATGGGACTCTTGACTACATCGGAGAGCTGAGAGTTCTAGCTTCTTGGCTCTTGTCCTTACTCTCATGTAATTCCTTGCTGGATGCTCATACAAATTCATGCGGTCCCTGCTTTTTTCTCCCGCACAATCCTGGCTCTTGCCCCAGTGATTACATTTAGCGGCTCAGATTTTCCAGGCTTTGATATCTGTGTGCATCCGCGGGCTCTCAGAGCAAAGGGAGCGGCTGGGTTCTGGGGCCGCTGTTTGCTGTATAGGCTCCGGATGTACCCATCCCCACGCACCCCGCCTGCGGCTGTTATAGTCCTCCCCTCCCTCTCTGGCCCTCTGAGCCCTGGGAACCCGGGCAGAATAAGCAGAGGGTGAGCAAACACACAGGGCTGCATTTAGGAGGGTTTCTTTACCGCCATCTGCCACCTCCACAGAGGTCACTGGAATAAACTGATTTGCAAACAAAATGGTTAACTCATAGTAAGAACTTTAAAAAAATTCCGAAAGGGATGTGGGTACAACTTTTCTGACGCTACGGGTTCTTGTGTCCCTTTCACTTCTCTGCCCTCCTCCCACGCAACGAATACGCCCCATGGGAACCTGCACTTCCCATGGATTCCAGTAGGGGGCAGCGGTCATCAGGCCTGGGAGAGACTTTCTTTTTTCTTGTAGCATTTTCTTTTGTGTACGTGTATGAAGTATAACCTATCCACAGGAAAATGCACAAAGCGTACATACACAGAAGCAAGCAAGCACCTGTGTGGCCATCTCCCTCATGTGAGGAAATAGAATATTGCCTGCACCTCATATATAACCCCCTCCAATCCCCACCCCCTCACAATTCCTTCCTTCCCTTAGAATTATCCACACTATACTGACTTTTGCTCATAACTTCCTTGCTTTACATTAATGTTTACTACATCCAAATGCATCTCTAAACAATACGGTATAGTGTTGGATGTTTTTGATATTTTGATGATTTTGAACATTATGTGAATAGAATCATACATTGTGTATTCTTTTGTCTTTCATATTTTTTGCTCAAGATTATGTTTGTTTATTTTCGTTGCGGTATAATAACGATGGTAATGGTATTGATTGCCGTCACCACAACTCATTTATCCATTGTACTGCTGATGGACATTTGGGTTGTTTTGAGTTTGTGGTAATTATGAACAATATTACTATGAATATTCTAGTCTGTGTATCCTGGCACATAGGGACATGCATTTCTATAGGGCACATACCTCAAGGTGGAATTGCAAAGTCCCAGGAGATGGGTATCTCCGACTTTGTTAGATAATGCTGTACAGGTTTCCAAAGCGGTTGTCCCAGTTTAGAGGCTCCTCGGCAGAATCTGAGATCCTAATGCACCATATATTTGCCAATGCTTGGTCTTGTCAGATTTTTTAGTTTTTGCAGCTAGTGTCTTTTCATCAGGGTTGGGTCAAAAAGTGGCAAGGGCACCCTTCCTGATGGTTTCCGTATGGTTCCTGAAGCCAGAAGTGGCTGCTGGTCCTTCCCCTCGGACACAGGTGGCAGAAGTGACATCGGGGGATGCTCACCTGTATTAAACACAGGCAGTAGGTGGCCCCTCAGAGAGAAGAGATCGTTTCTCTCCTGGCTGATTTTCTCTCCTCTTTTGGAATGCACCATCAGTGCTCACAATGGCAATTAGACGCTCCGTGCCATCTGGAGGGCTGAGGCTACTGTGGGAGGGACACCTGCTGGCAGCTGCAAAAGGAAGAAAGATGAGCCGGGACTAGGCACGACCCAGGGGCTGCTTCCTCGTGTGGACCTGCCGCCTCAAGCCGGCTCCATACATAACAAAAGTGTTTCCTCACTCATTTTATTTACTCAAGAGGGACCACCCAATGGTCACCATGGGAGTTCCTAAAGGAATGAGACGGTAATAATTCCCAGTTAGCGGACCCAGCCCAATCAGTTCTGCTTTTCATCAGGTTTGATTACCTCCATTTCAGAATTGGTTGCTTTCACTGCTCTTGTCTGAGCCTCGTGTATAAGACAGGGATAATGTAACCTGTCTCTCATATTGTTGGGAGGGCAAAAATTAGATAGGGATGAGAGAGTGCTTTGAAAATGATCAATGAATGCATTTATTTGCTTGCAGTATAGAGTTATAGATTCCTGGATGGGGGCCTTGCTATAGAGACTTTAAGGGGAAATATTGATTTTAGGCAAAGTGTCCCTTTGTAAGATGTGACCCTCCAAGGGTGATAACAGTGAGAGGGATCTCCGTGTGGGGAGAAAGGGAAGGTTGGACCTTGCTTCATACTCTGTCCTCCCTCTTGGCTGGTTCTATCTAACTATTGTCCGGGGTAGGGGGGGTCGTGATAAGGAGGGGGAGGGTTACATTTAACAAGTCTTTACTGGAGTTTGTGGATAATGAAAGACAAACAGGCAGAAATGGAGGAAAATCCCGTGCCCTCACTACCAACTAGATGATTAGGTTCTGAGTTTTGGTTTACTCATACGCCCTTTCACCTCCTGTTTTCTCCCTGTTTAGCTTCTATCTGTCCTCAGACTGGCACAGACCATCCTTAACCCTTAGTCCTACCAGAGAACCCTATGATGAGCCTCTAAAACACCTGGTTTGCTGGGGACCGTGCTGACTCAAAGCCGTCCCAGCATTGTTATTACTAGTGCCACTTTCTATTCTCAGCAGCATCTCATTTTGGATGATGAATTATACGTTTGTCCTAAGACCACCTGACAAGGTCTGGTTTCTTCTAGGAGAGTCTGCTTCTGCCTGTCTCCAGGAGAGATGCCATTTTGTATCCACAGGGGTGGCTGTCACTTATAGGAGGCTCTGTGGCTCTACTGCCTGCTTCCAGATCTCCGCTCTGGCCTTTATTAGCTGCCTGATTGCAGGGCAAGTGACTTGGTTGGCCTTGGCCTCAGTCTTCTCAAGTGTAACATGGAATAATGACAACAGTGCCTGGCGTGTTGTACGTGGTCAAAACATTTTAGCCAATATGGTTATAACTTTAGGGCAGGGAGCAAAACCTGGCAGCCCTGCAGACAGACCGCAGCCTGCTAACACTTCTGTTTGGTTAGCACAGTGTTCTGAAAGTTTGGAAGCTGAAAGGCTTTAGGAAGGATGCCCTCCGGTAGGTCAGAGGTGATATCACCCCCTAGGGACTTACTGATACCAGCCCGATTCGCGCATCGATCGCGTGCTTCATTCTGGCACTTGAGTGTGCGACCCCTCTTCAGACCTGGACACGATTGGGCTGCCGTTGCTCTGGACTAGGGGATGCGCCCCGGTGTTGCTGTATGTGTCCCCTCCCTCCCACCTCCCTCTTTCCAAGTTAGACTCCAGCCCAGGCTCAAGTCCTCACGAGAGGGAGATGCACCCTCGAAAAACCCTTCTTGGTGCTGGAGCTGTTTCTCCCCATCCCCATGTCCCTTAGGGAAGTGCCTCCATGCGCCTACAAATTGCTGGGGATCTTGTTAAAAATGCAGATTCTGGTTCAGGTGATCTGGGGTGGGGCCTGAGATTCTGCATTTCTAATGAGCTCCCAGGTGATCCTGATGCTGTTAGCTCAAGGATTTGGGGAAAAGTGGAACTTCGGGGACAAGTGTTTCTACTTGAGGCTGAGAGTAAGGCCCCTTCCCAGAGCACACCGAAGACTTTCCCTGAGCAGCGAGTCATCGGTTCTCTCCTCCTGGTCCCCTCCCCCTGCTCTCCACCCCCCCCACCCCCCCGTATCCAGAAAGGCCACCAGGAAAACACCCATTTCTGTATGCAGAGGTGGAAGTCTAGTTGGGAGATACTGATTCCTTCTTAAGGGGAGGCCCAGTCTCAGAGAATTCTGACTGCCTTGCCCTTCATTCATTATGCAGAGGTGAGCTTCTCCTGATCATGTTTTAGAACCACCCTCACCACCCCACCCCCACCTTCATCTTATGAGTCAGCTAGGAACTTGCTACTATACACTCTCAAATAGAGTGGTTCTCAGCGTGTGGTTCTGGGACCAGCATCAGCATCGCTGCGAATTTGTTTGAGTTGCAATTGCTCAGGCCCCACCCAGACCCACTAAATCAGAAACTCTGAGAGATGTGTCCAGCAACGGTGCTTAACAAGCCCTCCCGGTAACTGCCATGATGTTCTAAGATGCCACATTCCTTCCATGAGTTTCCGACAGCCTGTGGGGTCTGCCCAAGTTCCTGGGGCTTGTTGCTGAGTGGATGGTCTCAGCTGTGAGTCGGGGAGTTGCTTCCAAGAAGGGGGTTTGAAGGATGGCAACTTCAGGTAAGGAAAAGCGGGAGCAAATGATCCACCCCCTGGCGATAACTGTTTGACTTTGCGCAAATGTTCTAAGCAATAAAACCAGCCAGTGATTTACAGGAAATGTATGCTCCCCATGCCCAGTGGTCTAAATAGAGCCTTATCAGTGATTGGTCTGTTACACAAAGCCTTAACGGCGTGAAATATACCACACCTGTGAAATGAAATGCACATGGGGAGGTTATGGGAGTTTTCAAGAGCATTTTATTTTGCATAATACAGTTTTTTTTTTTTTTTCCAGGCCAGAAATGGTATATTAAAATGTCAGCAGGTATATAGCTTGTTTTAAAATTGTTGTTACTTTACTCTGGCTCTGCAGAGTTTTATTTTCTTCCTCCCGCTGCTATTGCACAAACATATAGAATATTCTATCCAGAAGGGACCATAGAGACCAGCGAGTTGGCTCCCTGCAGTTCACAGGTGAGGAACTGGTGTCCAGAGATGTGAGGCGACTTGCCCTGAGCGAGCACCTGGGGCAGGTACCCAGTACTCCTGAACCTTAGATCCCGGGATTCCCACGGATTTCTTTTAGGAGCTCTAGGCCAGGTAAGGGACCTGGGAAAGTGGCCTCGTGCATTCTCTTGCTTGTGGACAAGCATCGGAGGAGTCGGGGTGGGGGGTGGGGGGGTGCATTGACATCATTTACATGTGTGCACATAACCTGAGTATCTAGCTACTGGCAAGGTCATTTCTGAGGCTTTAGATCAGTCAGAAGCATCTTCTATTCTTACTGAGGCTTAGAACCCAATCTCCTGGAAGCGAAAACCATCACTACTGCAGGCCAAGTCTCAGTCACGTGTTTGGGGTTGTGGAGAACATCCCAGGGCTTTTCCCAGGGCTGGCTTCGTGGGATTACGACCTGTGCCATAGCACCACACTCTCTGCTTACAAGGACTCAGCACTTGCTTTAAATGCTCTGTAGTCACGGTCTTGAAAATCTTAATACTTCTTAAAAAGGGGGACCTGCATCTATTAAGAGGGTGTTATTGTCACCATACAGTGATGAGGAGACAAAGGCTTAGAGAGCGTGAACTGGGTCAAGGTTACAGAGCTAGGAACTGGGGTTAGAACCCAGGTCTGCTTGACTCCTGAGCACAGAGCCTTCGCTACGATGTAGCACGATGTTGTCTGTTTGGTGTTCAACACTCTTTGATGTTTCCCTGTTTCTCTTAATCGACTGAAGGGAAGAGACTGTGTCCTTTATTGCAATGACCACGTCCTTTGTCCAGTTTCACCCAGCACCATGCCCAGCACAGACAGGGTGCCCAATAACTATTTATGTAATAAAGTATCAGAACTTCCTGTAAACCAAGGAGGCTTCCAGGTTTGTGTGTAAATTTCTCCCGTGAGTGAAGCAGCTCAGCATGGCTGGCAGGGGCTTAGAGA
Source organism: Eschrichtius robustus (assembly GCF_028021215.1). NCBI lineage: Eukaryota > Metazoa > Chordata > Mammalia > Artiodactyla > Eschrichtiidae > Eschrichtius > Eschrichtius robustus. The sequence goes on from NC_090841.1 coordinate 26,539,654, forward strand.
TGTCTTATATTTGACTTCATGAATTATTTATGGAATTAACGCTGAAATCATCATTAATTTGTGGAAGGAGAGAAGTTGCTATGTGGCTGGGTGCCCATGTTTTTCTGGCAGGGATAAATTACCTTCACGATGACTGCTGGATGAAGACCCGGGTTGCTGGTTTCCAGGGGAGACAAAGCACTTCAGTCCCCTCCTCCTTTCTCTTTCCCCCAACTGAAAAATTCAGGAAGCGCCGGGTAGCCGCAGACTCCTGGCAGTAAGCCAACTCAGCTTCCCTCAACATTTAGTTTACATACATTTATTAAGCACCTACTGTGTGTGCAAGGCATAGGCTAAGGATGGGGATGCAAACCAAGAAGGCATGTAAGCAGACAATTACGTTATCAGGTGATCAGTGGCAAGAAACACATGTCCTCTGTGTCATGGGTGGGGCAGGGGCATGGGGGAAATTCCTGGCAGGGGTGTGGCTCACCCCTAAACCAAGTCTTACAGGGCAAAAAGAAATCAGTGGAGCTAGAGACAGGGGTAGGAAAAGTGCAGGGGCCAGGCTTTCCAATTGGGAGTAACCCCGTCAGAGAAAGACCTGTAAATAGTAGGGATGGCTGGTGCAGCAAAAGGGATCTTGAGCTGTGACCTGTGGAGGTTGGCAAATGGATGCTGGTCCTGCCAGTGGGCCTGGGTTTTGTCCGGAGGCTGAGGGTGTTGGTGGGGGATGGCGCCAGCTGTGGTTCCTGTGCCATCATTCCACAGGAACCGCTCTCTGCGGGGAGTCGGGTCTTTCCCACTCCAGGTGCTCAGTGGCTTTTTTGGACTTCCAGGTCCCCGAGGGAGAGGCATGCTTGCCCACGGAGGGAGAGTGGAGGAACTGTAGTTGAATGGAGCCACAATCCTACCCCGTCCGTCAGCAAGTTTGCTTTCTGAGACCTACTGCATAATAGCAATCTCTTCCCCATTTTCTTCAAAGCATCACGAGGAAATATAACTGCAGCTGGGTTCAGTAGCCCTTGCTTCTGAGCAATAAACTACAAATAATCACAGTTTACTTTGATGCCCTCAGAATTCCCCTACTAGTCGCCGTGGTTTCTTGCCATTTACTAGGAGGGACATCGCCTGTGCACCTACGCACTGTCTTTGGAATGAGCCCTTGCCTCTCCGAGCTTGTCTTATCCTGTTATTTATTCTGCAGTTCTTCTTTGGGATGGAGCAGTGCTCTGGGCTCTGGGGCTGCTGCCACCACTCTTAGGGGTCCAACCTTGCTGCCCCAGCCTTTATGGGGAGAAAAGATTGTTCCCGACTCCATTTATTTCAGGTAGAAAAGAATCAGAGAGCCCTGCAGGGTGAAGGCGAAGTCGAGGCACTCCAGATAAGTGTTTTTTTTTTTCCCCCTCTGTATTACTTATTTATTAAAGCCAGTGAGGCATAACTAAGAGAAGGGAAGGGAACCAAGGAAATAGAGAATACAATGGCCCCTCAGATTTTAATGGGAGAGATGGCTGGAAGTGATTCCTAAATTATTAAATAAATCGATTTGATTCTTGCAGCCAGCCTCTGAGGTGTATTTGTCAGTTTCGTTATCACTGTCTTCAAGGGTAGGAAGAGTTGCTCATGGAGAAAAGTTTTATTTTCTTTCCCCTCTATTTTATTTTGAAGGCTGCAATTCATGGCCCCTGTCTAATTCAACACCAATTTCTTTATGTAACAGGAGCAGCACTTTTTCTATTTTTATTTTGGCTTCCATTCTGATCCCATTTGTCTTACATGTCGACTTGGAACAAGACCGGGTCAGCTGTAGGGCGCACACACTTTGGAGAGCCTTGATCCCATTTCAATTATAGGACTGTTTGGTCACAGATGAGTTCTATGGTAATTTGTCCACACACAAGAGTCCCGTCATTTAGCTGTTTGCCTAACAGAATTCACTGAGTGTTAGAATAATAGGTTGCGCCATCCCCAATGCCAAGAATAACACCTTAATGCACTTTAGGGAAATAATAGATTTCATTCTGGGGTTTTGGTGGTGACTGAAGTACTGTTTGCTCCTTTCTCTCATATTTTTCTCTCTCCCCCCTAAACACTTCGATTGCCTCCAGCCCAATGGTAAAAAGTGCTTGAACATCTAAATTCTTTTTCTTAATTATCCTCCCAAGGAAAGCAGGCCAAGCACCAGGGTGCAAAAAATTTAAATCATAAATAACCAGCCGAGGGGAAATAAAAGAAATGACACCAGAATAAGCTAAGCTATTAACGGAAAGCTTTACATCTCTGTCCTCGTCCTCCTCAGGTCTGAAAAATCTAAGGTAGGATGGTTAAGTATTTATTTTCCAAAGAATGTCATTATGAGCTGCAGGAATTAAAAATGGATGAAGGAGGGGCTTCCTTGGTGGCGCAGTGGTTGAGAATCTGCCTGCCAATGCAGGAGACTACGGGTTCGAGCCCTGGTCTGGGAAGATCCCACATGCCGCGGAGCAACTAGGCCCGTGAGCCACAACTGCTGAGCCTGCGCGTCTGGAGCCTGTGCTCCGCAACAGGAGAGGCCGCGACAGTGAGAGGCCCGCGCACCGCGATGAGGAGTGGCCCCCGCTTGCCACAACTGGAGAAAGCCCTCGCGCAGAAACGAAGACCCAACACAGCCATAAATAAATAAATTAAAAAAAAAAAAGACTTTCTCTCTATTAAAAAAAAAAAAAAAAAATGGATGAAGGAAACATTTCCTCCCCCATGATTTCCGGTGGTACTTCAGGCACTGACGCCTGAAACGTTTTGGGGAGCATAGTTCCCACTCCCTCCCTGAGGACAAGTGGTGTTAAAGGACATCTGGGCCTTTGGGGGCATCACTGCTGCCTGGGTCTGGGGAGGACGGCAGGGATGGGAGAGAGGAAGTGAGCAAAGTAATGGGTGGCGATGGAATGCTTCCCAAGGTAAACGAGTACGCCTCCCTGGATCCGCTGCATAATTGTGTCTTTCAAATTGAAAGAAAGGTACACCTGGTGTAAAGAACGCCATTCACACCTGCAGACCTGTCAGGTTTCCCGTTATTGGCTTGCGTTCCAATTTCCTGGGTACAACCCCGACCCCTAGGGAGTGGGGAGAAGAGAGGCGTGTGTGCTGGCAACACGGAGCACGGAGCATGGAGCTCGGAGCTCGGAAGGTGAAGGCACCGGAGGTGAAGGTGAAGGGAGCAGGACAGGAGACTCTCCTTCTCCCCCCCCTCCCCCCACCCCGAGCTCACCCAGGCAGCCAGGCTGATGGTTGCAGAATCCCTTCCAGCTGCCTTGAGGCCTGCGGAGTCTTTGTAGCTTCAACTCTGCTTTGCCAGGCGAGCAAAGGACTTCGGCAGCGAGGCGGAGCAGAGCCCAGAGCCTGCACCGTGCATGTGTGTGGCTGCCAGCAACCTTGCCCTTTGTCTCCCACCAGCCCATGGATCTGGGGACCAGTACTCGGCTCCCGTGTGAGACACAGAAGGCTTGGCTTTTCCATACGGCTGAGAGTTACGTGAGAAAACCAGGTGCAGGAAAGCGTATGTAAGATCTCAGTTTTATAAAACAAACCACGACAAGCCGCCCAAATTCTGTGTGTATGTATATAAAGGGCTGTACCAGATTATATAAATTCAGAGGAAAATCTAAGGCACATGCTGAGTTCTTAAAACGATTTACAGAGGTGGGAGTGTGTGAGAATGCGCTGAGAATGCCGATATGAGGTGGGATAAGGTGTCTGTGATAACAGCATTTATCAGATGACCTCATTTATGCAAAACTATTATCTATATATGTATTGAAGTTTAACTGTTTCACCCTACTTTGCTCATCTTTTCTTCAGAATTGCTTCCTCTGAAAAATCTCCCAGTACCAGGTACTAAGTATGTTCAGTTTTATGTGAGATCTTTTTCTGCAACATTTAAGGTCACTGCTCTGCAGCTGCCTTTTGTATGGCGCGAGCCAAGAAAAAGCAGAGTTGCTTTGCCCCAGGGAAAAACTGTTATTAACTATTCTTCTTCTCTGCCCTCCCCTGTCCTGATCAAGGGGACAGGGCTGGGAAAGAGGGCTTTCTCAGAAAGCCTGACTCCTTTTAAATAGACATGGTGCCCTTGGGGCAAGCAGATGTGAGCTGTAGGGAGGGGACCTCAGGAGACCCGACCTGGGCTTGTCTGGCCTCTGGAGCCTGTGTGGGCTCCTCCCATCACCCCCCCCCCCCAGGGCCCCCTCACCACTCAGGGAGGGGAGAGACTTTGTGGAAAACAGAGCTGGGATCTGAAGATGCAAATGAGAGGGCAGCAGTTTTCAGCTCCACATGAGGAAGAACTTTCTGCCCACCTGAGCTGACAACGGGCTGGGCCACTTTGCGGGAAGAGTGGGAGCCTCATTACTGGCAGGGTCAGGTCCTGACAAAACCTTGGTTAAGATTCCTGCACCAAGTGGCCCTGGATTATGAGACCTCCAGAGGTGCACTCTAGTACGGTAGCCTAGCCACATGTGGCCTCTGAGCACTAGAAAGGCATCTGGTGCAACTGAAGAATTGAATTTTAAATTTTAATTAAGGGTATATATCTGAAGGAAACAAAACAAGTATCTTAAAGAGATATCTGCACTCCCATGTTCATTGCAGCATTATTCACCATAGCCAAAATATGGAAGCAACCTAAGTGCCCACCAATAGATGAATGGATAAAGAAGAAGTGGTATATATATCCACACAATAGAATATTATTCAGCCATAAATAAGGAAATGTTGCCGTTTGCGACAACATGGATAAACCTGGAGGACCTTATGCTTAGTGAAATAAGCCAGACAGAGAAAGACGAATACTGTATGGTATCACTTATATGTGGAATCTTTAAGAAAGTTAAATTTATAGAAACAGAGTAGAATAGTGGTTGCCAGGGGTTGGGGGGTGGGGGAAATGGGAGATGTTGGTCAAAGGGTACAAACTTTCAATTATAAGTTGACTAAGTTCCAAAAATCTAATGTACATCATGGCGACATTGTTAATAATATTGTATCATATACTTGAAATTGACTGAGAGTACATCTTAAGCATTCTCACCAACAAAAGGGTAAATACGTGAGGTAATGGGTGCTAATTAGCTTGATTGTGGTAACCATTTCACAATGAGTATGTATATCAGGTCATCAATTTGTACAATTTAAATATACACAATTTTATTTACCAATTATACCTCAATAAAGCCGCAGGAAAACAATTAAATTAAAAACTTCATTGTTTTAGTTCATACAACTCAATAACAAAAAAACCCAAAGAACCCAATCAAAAAATGAGCAGAAGACCTAAACAGACATTTCTCCAAAGAAGACATACAGACGGCCAATAGGCACATGAAATGATGCTCAACATTGCTAATTATCAAAGAAATGCAAATGAAAACTACAATTGGTTATCACGTCACACTGGGCAGACTGGCCATCATTAAAAATTCCACAAACAATAAATGCTGGAGAGGGTGTGGAGAAAAAGGAACCCTCCTACACTGTCGATGGGAGTGTAAATTGGTGCAGCCACTATGGAGAACAGTATGGAGTTTCCTTAAAAAACTAAAAATAGAGTTGCCATATGATCCAGAAATCCCACTCCTGGGCGTATATCTGGAGAAAACTGTAACTTGAAAATATACATACACCCCTATGTTCATAGCAGCACTATTAAGAATAGCCAAGACATGGAAGCAACTTAAATGTCCATAGACAGATGAATGGATAAAGAAGATGTGGCACATATATACAATGGAATACTACTCAGCCATAAAAAAGAATGAAATAATGCCATTTGCAGCAACATGGATGGACCTAGAGATTATCATACTAAGTAAGTCAGACAGAGAAGGACAAATATCATGTGATATCACTTATATGTGGAATCTAAAATATGATACAAATGGACTTATTTACAAAACAGAAACAGACTCATAGACATGGAAATTAAACTTATGGCTACCAAAGGGGAAAGGGGGAGGGATAAATTAGGAGTTTGAGATTAGGAGATACAAACTACTATTGATATATATAAAATAGATAAACAACAAGGTCCTGCTGTATAGCACAGGGAATTATATTCAATACCTTGTAATAACCTCTAATGAAAAAGAATCTGAAAAATATACACATATAACTGAATCACTTTGCTGTAACCAGAATCTAACACAACATTGTAAATCAACTATACTTCAATAAAAAAAAAAAACCCAAAAACTAAAAATCAAAAATTACTTCATTGTTTTCATAAGACTACATTTAACTTTAACCACTGAAAATTTAGAAGCCAAACTGAGATGTCTGCAAGAGTGAAATACTCATCAGTTTGAAAACTTAATATAAAAAAGAGTGTAAAATACTTCATTAATAATTTTATATTAATTAAACATTAAATAACATTTTGCAAATGTTAGGTTAAATTGTTAAAATTAATTTCATGTTTAAAAAAATGGGGCTACTAGAAAATGTGAGATGACACGTGGGCTTGAATGGTATTTGTGTTGCGTAGTTCCGCTCTAAGTCTCTGCCAACACTGGGAGCTTGTGATTCTATACAATTGTTCTTGTTTCTGATGTGGATTCTTACATCTCTTTAGATAGAAAGACGCTCCAGAAACACTTGTGGCTTCCACGATGGCCACTCAAGACAGTTTTTATTGGTGACGCTGGTGGGAATCATGGGACAAGTGTACGGACTTCAGAGAAATGACTGGAACAATGATGTCAGGAGCTCCGAGAACTTCTGGTGCAATTTATTACCCAGGAGCTGAGCTTGGAGTGTAAAAGCTAGTGTTTAAAATAATAAGATAAGGTTTCTTTTAAAAATCAGAATACGTAACCTGATTTTTGTTCACTGCCTTTCTCATGCAGTTAAAGTTGAATAAGACCCTTTCATTGTTCTGTATCATTAAAACACATCCCAAGAAAGGCCTAGAAACAAAGTGGTAGACTCTAAATTAAGCAATAAGATATGCACTTTTAGTTTCCCTAATTACCTACCATTGAAAGTAGGTTGGAACTAACATAAACATACTGCCTTGAAATGAGAATTAATATGTGCTAGAGCTTTGGGGAAAGCCCTATTAAACAGTTGAATCTTGGAATATTTTGCTTTGTCAAAAAACCCAAAGGCATTCTTCCCTTTGAACTGAATCTTCGTTTAGAGCTGTTTTTGTTCTGTTTTTTTTAAATTACTTGTTCCATGTGTTTTACAAAGTGCCTTTATCAAGCTATTATGACATTTTTTCCATTATGTATTGGATCCTGTCATAGCCCACGAAGGCAATAACCGCCTTCTCTGTCGCTCGTTGAGAAGCCAAATGTAAATGGTGCCATGATTCCATGGGGGAAAGGCTGTATTGATTACAGAACATAATGCTGGGAGTTCTGGGGAAGACACTGCTCTGTCATTCTACTAGGGGCAGGTGAGGGGAGATGGAAGATGGCAAAGTGCAGAGTAGAGGGTGGGAGGGAGTTGTGGTGGGGTGGGTGGCACCCCAGACTTTCAGACTAGCTCTGCTGGACCTATTGATTGCGGGTCATGTATTTTTCAAATCAGGGGTGAATTCTAATCTTGTTGTCCAAGAAATACATTCTCCATCTAGAGTAGGCTATAGTAAAGACTGGTCTCATTATCAACAGAGGCTGCTAGAATCAGATCAGGTCTCTTCTAGAGGCTGAGCATGAACGGATTGGAACAGAAAAGAATCTCGAAGAGTCTTGAGCAAATCCTCATTTCTGTCTCCAACTGGGAGAAGAGGAGAAGGAGAAATGCAGTCTGAGCACAATCCCAGAGCCTATTATCAGGGCAAGAGCGCAGGGAAGGTGTTGATGTTAGGGCTGAAGGGAGAAAGTTTAACTCTTACCTTTTACAGTGAAGGTTGAAAAAGACAATTTAAGTATCTCCCTTTAAAATGAAGATGCTAAATTGTTTAGCCTAGGCTGTTAACAGAACTACAAATGACATCTCTTTTTAAAGAGAGAAAAGAAAAACACCATTGCAGAATACCTGGCCACAAAAATAACAGGTAGCTCAAATAGTGACCTCATAGTTCTGTGGCTTAACTCCCAAAGGAGAGCTTAAGACCCTTTTCCCTGAGTAGCCCTGGGGGCTCTATGACACAATATTTATTTATTTTTCTTTATTTTTTTGTCTGCATCGGGTCTTAGTTGTGGCATGTGGGATCTTCATTGAGGCATGCGGGATCTTTCGTTGAGGCACATGGGCTCTTCGTTGTGGCGCACGGGCTTCTCTCTAGTTGTGGCGTGCAGGTTTTTCTTTCTCTAGTTGTGGTGCACGGGCTCCAGGGTGCGTGGGCACAGTAGTTTGCAGCAGGTGGGCTCTCTCGTTGAGGCATGTGAGCTCAGTAGCCGTGGCACGCGGGCTTAGTTGCCCTGCAGCATGTGGGATCTTAGTTTCCCCGACCAGGGATCGAACCCACATCCCGTGCATTGGAAGGTGGGTTCTTTACCACCGGACCACCAGGGAAGTTCCTCTATGACACAATAGACCCGAAGGATCCAAGGTCCCTGTGGAGTTCCTGGAAGCCATCCTCCTGCTTTGAGCTATGATTACTACTAACCAACTGTTACGCCATCTAACCTCAAAAATTGCAAGAGAGAGATTTCCTATTTTAGGTCTATGATGATTTAAGGGAAGTAACCACTGTGTGCCAAGGGCTTTACATGTTCTGCCTTTGATGCTTACAGTAACATGTAAGGTAGGTATTATTATGTCCATTCTGGAAATGAAGACACTGGGGCTTGGAGAGGTGAAATAACATGTCCAGAGTTAACCAGCCATTGAGGAAAAGAGTTGGGATTTATTGCCGGGTCTGTCTGCCTCCAAAACCACGTGTTTTCCCTCTACTTTATGTTGCTCTTATTCAGTTCTTTTCAATATCTAATCGGTATCTTTCCGGCTGTAATTTAAACTCATCATCTCAGTGCTTGGTGGACATGGAGCAGTTATTCTCAAAGTTCCATTCAAAGCCTTTCATATATTTGAAGATGGCTACCTCCGCCTTCTCTTGCCTTTTTCTTATCTGTTGCACAAATCGTTAAGGATAAATGGGGTTCGTGTCCTTGAAATAGCTTCGTTTCTTTTGAGTGGCATTTAATGTGTATCAGTGCAGATGAGTCTTGCTTATAGGAACTAGATGAATCTTCCATTTCATCCCTTCATTCATCCAAAGGGTTTAACAGGGTACAGACTGTATGCCATGCACTGGGCTGGTTGTTGAACATTCAAAGAATAAGATCTACGCCAGAGGATCAAAGGGAGCGCCCGCTTCTGTCTGAGCAGGATGGAGAGCTCTTCACAGGGCTGGTGGCAGTAAAACTGGGCATTGAGGGATGAAGAAGAACATCGCTAGCAGATGGGGGGCTCTTGGGAGGCAGGACAGGCAAAGGAAATCTTATGGGCAGAGTCCTGGGAGCTGGTCACACCACAGTGTGGGGGAAGAGGAAGTATTTTGGTACAACTGGAGAATGTAGAGTGTGCACAGGAAAAGGGCAGGAAATGATTCAGGGCAGGAGTTAGATCACAGAGAGCTTCTGTATCATGTTAAAGAGATCATACTTTGTTTTTAATTTTGAGAATGAAAAAAAAGTATAAAGACACCCATATTTGTATTCCTACCATCCAGAATTAAAAACTATTAGCATTTCACCATATTGTTTCTAGCCTTTTAAAAAAGAAATCAAACACTACAGATACATGGAAAGCCCCCTTACCCAACACCACTAATTCCTGTCTCTTCACCATTCCCCAAAGCAATGATCATCCATTTGATATTTATCCTTTAGGATCATTTAAAGCACACATTTTACACACAGAAGTATTATATTACACTATAACACATCATTCTGTATCTTGCTTGTTCCTCCCCTCAACTTGGTTCTCTCCATGTTGATAGATCAAGTTTATACATTTTAACTTGCACAGAATTCCATTTTATGAATACTACATTTTATTAATCTGTTTCTCTATTGATGGGGGTATGAATTGTTTCCAGTTTTATACTATCAAAAATGATGTTGCAATCAGCGTCGTTACCCTTATTTCTCTAGGGAAGCTGTGTCCAGTTTTTCATGATGAGAAAACCGGATGATGAAAGCCATGTTGGAGAGTGGGGATTTATAAAGAAAACAAATAAAACACTAAGCAAAAACAGAGCTCCAGGTCTTTTCTCTGGAGATTCTCACGCAGAGGGCCTGGCAATTTGGTGGGGGGGGGGGGGGGAGGATTTTTTTTTTTGTAACCATTTCCCCCAAGTGATTCTTTTCATTAAGGAAGTTGTAAAATGGACAGAGAGTACACGGGTACTGATTTTATGTCAAGAAGTTCCACAATGAGATTTGTGTTCAGAAATATTACTTTGATAAACTGAGCCCCGGTTTCATTTGTAAGGCAATCGCCTTTCAAGGATGCAAAGCAGAGTAAGACATGGTTCTTTTTTTTTTTTTTTTAAATAAGTAAAAAGAGTTTTATTATTTTAGTTCTTACGTTTATGTCTTGGGTCCATTTTGAATTAATTTTTGTATATGGTGTGAGGTAGAGGTCCAACTTCATTCTTTTGCATGTGGATATCAAGTTGTCTCAGCACTATTTATTGAAAAAAACTATCTTTTCCTTATTGAGTTGTCTTGGCACCCTTGTTGAAAAGTAATTGACCATAGATATTTGAGTTTGTTTATGGACTCTTGATTCTATTCCATTGGCTTATATCCATTCTTATGCTAGTGCCACACTTGATTACTGTAGCTATGTAGTAAATTTTGAGGTTGGGAGGTGTCAGTTTAGTAGCTTTGTCCTTTTTCAATATTGTTTTGGCTATTTGGGGTCCCTTGAGTTTGAATATGAATTTTAGGAACAGCTTATCCATTTCTGCAAAAAGGCTGTTGGAATTTTGATAGGAATTACATTGAATATGTAGCTATATTTGGGGAGTATTGCCATCTTAACAATATTAAGTTTTCCAGTCCATAAACATGGGCTGTCTTTTGCTTATTTATATCTTTAATTTCTTTTAACCATCTTTTGTAGTTTTCAGTGTACAAGTCTTATGCTTCTTTGGCTAAATTTATTCATTTATTTATTTATTTATTTATTATTCCAACTTTCTATCTTAATTTTCAAACATACAGAAAAGTTGAAAGCACTGTGTATGAAATGCCAGTATACTCATCATACTGTTTTTTAAAATTAATTAATTTTTTATACAGCAGGTTCTTATTAGTTATCCATTTTATAGCTATTAGAGGGTGGTGGTGTGATGAATTGGGAGATTGGGATTGACATAAAGACATGGTTCTTAAAGTTATGTAGCTTGCAATCCACCAGAGCATTTTACAGAAATGTGGGCAAATGGAATACAAAGTCTGGAGGCTTACTATCCACAGGCAAATTGTTTCCTGGCCCAGGGTTCCTGGAAGGGCTCACCTCTGCCAGGACTTGGCTGGCCAGTGTCATCATCTGTGTTCCCGATGTTGTCTGCCCACCTGGAAGGTGATTCTTCATGTTTTACATATCTTTGTTCTCCTAAGTACTTTTTCTGGGTAGGAAGTTGGAAGAAATGTCTAAATGAGGATGTATATATTTCATATTTCCCTAGTTTCCCATGGATGTAAAAGCTCAAGATCTGTGATAGTTTTAGAAAGTTTCCAGCTCACCCAGAAGCAATAGAAATAATTCAATTCTTAATAATTCAACAATTCATTTTGATACCAACACTCTTTTCTGAAGCTTAATGAAGTGATATTTCTACCCCCCTGCATGAGGGCAGATATTAGGTATTATAATAATGGAAGAGGAGTCTTAAAGGCCATCCTATCCCAACTCCCTCATTTTACCAAAGAGAAAACCAGCATAATAAGAGCAGAACAGATTTGTCCAAGGCCGCTCAGAAGGTTCGTGGTAGAGCCAGGACTGGAATGAGGGTCTCCTGATTGCCTTGTCATTGTTCTTTCTACATGCTTGTAACTATCTAGATGTTTCTACAAATAAGTCCCACCCCTTCCCACATCTAGGAGATAGTAGCTGGGAAATCACCCCACTGCTTTCTGGATGGTAGTTACTCTGATGTCATTGTCTACTCAGGAGAGGTCCAGGCAGTGCCCAAGTCACCTCAATGTCTGTTCTGCCTACACAGCTCTCCCGGTAGCCTGTGCTCCTTGTGGGACCCATTTCTCATCGTGTACCTGCCTCCTGTGGCTAATGGATGCTCAAAGTTCTTTTTGAAGTCGATGCAGGAGCTGGGCTCTCAGCTAAGCTTTGAGGCAAATGAAGCAAGGCACTACAGAGAAACGGACCCCCGACCTGCCAAGGAGAGGGGCTATTAAGTCAGAAAAGGAGACATGACGGTTGAGTGAAAGAATCCTTTTGAGCCTTTATTACAGCCTCTTAGAAGGAAATTCTTTTATGTTGAGTGTATTGATACAAATTCAGTGCCGGAGTCTGGAACTTCTATTTTTAGAGAGAAAGAGCTTTCAGTGTTTCTATTTCTTCACACTTAGTCATATACCACCAGCCTCTCAGAAAAAGTGATACTCTGTGTAGTGACAGAGATATTTTATTTGATTTGGCATCAGAAGAACAGAGTTCAGGTCTCGGCTTTGCTACTTACTAGCTGTGTAATCATTGGCAAGTCACTTTTCTTCCTCACATCCAGCTCAGTGTCCCTGTCTAAAGTGACAGTGGTGGGACTTCCCTGGTGGCACAGTGGTTAAGATTTCATGCTCCCAATGCAAGGGGCCTGGGTTCGATCCCTGGTCAGGGAACTAGATCCCACATGCATACTGCAACTAAGGAGCCCAGCTGCCACAACTAAGACCTGGTGCAACCAAATAAATAAATAAATAAGTAAATACATAAAATTTAAAAAAAATAAAAATAAAGTGGCAGTGGTTGGGACCTGCCTCCCAGAGTTGTTCATTCATTCAGTCATTTTTATTCATTCATTTATTTACCTGCTATGTGGTGGTCACTGTGCTAAGTGCTGGGAATGCAAAGTGAAGCATGGTCCCTGCTTTCATGGAGCTGACAGTCCAGTGAGGGTGATACTCCCTGGGGAAAGCCGAGGCAGATTCTTCCATCCTTCATTCTCAGTGGAGGGCAGCATGCTGCTGGGGTGTAGCCCCTCCCTCTGCATCCCAAAGGCGTCACATGACCTGACTGTCACTCCAAGGGTCATGTGACATGATACAGGGAGGACTTAGCTCATCCGGAGCAGTAAAGGGGACTGAGAATCAGAGAGCAGAAGTGGCACAACTTAGATTTTGTGTGCATCCAGGGGTAAGCTTAGATTAAAACCACACCACATTTGTTTACAAGGCCAAGCTGTGCAGGGACCTGAGGCAGAAATGCTGCGCACTCACCCACAGCTGGAGTAACTCCATTGTGATTTCTATCTTTACACCTGTGTGGATTTGGTGCCTGCCCCCAAACGTGTCCCTCTCTGAAAGAAGGGTGGTCTGTAGGCCCAAAGGTGATAGACACTATGTGAAGTTACAGGGACACTAGGGGCAGGCGGGGACATGGTAAATGGTCAACCGTGGCAGTGAAACCCACTGAGCCTCTCTTGAGTAAGGCGATTGTTCTGACTCTGTGGTATCAGAAGGCTCCTTACATGTGGAAGACAGAGCAATATATTGTTTGTGCTCCTTTCCGCATTTCTTCTCTGGCTTAGCTTTGACAGCTTTTATTATGAACTTTCTGTGTATAAGCAGAGTTCTGGCACTGACCCTGACCGCTGGCCTTCCTCAGGGCTCCTCAGAGTGACAATGAGGTGGTGTGCTCTATGAGCTCATTGTAGGGAGTCTAAACACAATTGTAATAAAGTTTTCTTCATGGCAACTCAAAGCAATAAGGATTGTAACTTCTCAGCTGGGGAACTAGTTACAGAGAAGGCTGGTGACTAAACTGAGATCACAGAGCAGCTCAGTGGCAGGGACTGGCTCTGAAGTTGCATTGGTCTAATGATGACAGCATTCGAGTGCTTATTAGAAGCTATGGGCTTTGCCTGGTTTATTTTAACTATTCCTCTCAACTATCCCATCATCATCATTACCATCACTATCATCACCACCACCATCACCGCCATCTCCGTCATCACCATTCCAATCTGAAAATTATAGGTCAAGAAACTGATGTGCCAAAAAAGTTAAATCCTTTGTTCAGAGTTAGATAACTAACAAATGGTCGGAACCATCAGGCTCCTGTCTTTCACTGGCCTGCTTTGTCCTGCCTCCTTGTCTTAATTCACTGCCAATACATAGGATGTTACCTCTGCCAGATGCTGTGTCGGATGAGAGTTAAGAGCATATGTAAGGTACCAGAGAAAGTGATCGGACTTGATGGGCCATGCACATAGGAAGAATGTGCGATTGCTTTGCAGGTTGCCGGATGTATCTCTTAAGCGAGTGCAGGGATTGTGTTATGGGGTATTCAGACAGGACGCATGGAGTTTGGGTGGCTTCCTCTGGGTAGGCGTGGTCTTATCTGTTTCTCTGATGTCTCGTAACTTGGAAAGAGATAGATTTTTAGTCAGGAACCCAGCTATGAGGAAGGAGAGAACGTAACCCTCTCTTTTTGTCAAGACTGAAGCATGACGATCTAGAATTATGCCTGCTTGGTGGATGTTGAGGATGGTGGCTGTCATGCTCAGATGAGTGAGAGACAGGAAGGAGGTGGGTATTTAGGTGCCCTGCTAACTGAAAAGGAGTGGGCAGTATTTTACAAGAGAGGTGACCTAGATTTTCGGTTATGCTTTGTGCTTTTCCATTTTTTTACCCCTAGTCATCAGCAAAGACTTGATTGTTCCAGCCAACTACAGCCAACTGTGCTGACATGTAAGACGTAACTTGAAATTTAGCTAGAAAGTTCGGGGGCAGAGTTACAATTTTTTAAAAAGGGTCCCAATGTCCCAGTGAGGTCTCTTTTCAGAAGAGTCACCTGTAGAGTCATACCTAGAGGTTTGGAGCTTTGTCTTTCAGATGGTGGTGTCATTTCCTTCATTCTCTAGGCTAAATCCTGCCCCTCCTGCTGTCTGGCAAGTTATTCTTTTGGAGGACTGAGCTGCCCTAGAGCTTCGAGGGCAGACTTTTCTGCTCTGAATTCTACCATCATTAACAAAATCCCACAGATGCGCTTCAGACCCACAGCTCTCCATCACTGCTGCCATCTGAGAGACTTACTGCAGAGAGAGATTTCAAAAATGTAATTACTTCACTATGTAATTTCATAATAACACTAAAACACTGAAGTAGAAAAATATTACCCACAATCCTGTTACCCCAGCAAATCAAACTATTTTCATTTTTTTATGTCACAATAATTATAGGGAAGGTACAGTTTAGAGGTGTATGTGCATGATGTTTTTCATTTGTTTGTTTTTCCTCTACTATGGGGGCAATATGCTCCAGATTTTCTGCTTTCATTTATTCTTATTATAATAAGAATAATATTCTTATTATTGTTTTAAAAAGGCAAATCATTAAGTGCATAAGAAGATATGATTTAGTTGTATTCCTTTGTAAGATGGTAGGAATAAACTCATGCATCAGGAAGAAGTTCTTTGTCACGCTGTTCTAATTTTTTATTTGCTTTTCTATATTTTGACATAGCCTTCATATTTCTAATGCAGCCCATAATGAGTCCCAGGGAGCAGCCCCGAGGCCATCACCGAGGCCTTTCTAATTCTCAACTGGGGGTGCTTTTGCCTGGCAGGCGATATTTGGCCATATCGGGAGACGTTTTTGGTTGTCAAAACTAGGGGATGGTGCTACTGGCATCTAGTGGATAGAGGTCAGGGATGCTGCCAAACATCGTACAGTGCACCCCAAAGAGTCATCTGGCCCCCAAAGTCAATAGTGCTGAGGTTGAGAAATCCCATTACTGTATAAAACGGTGATTTCATAGTTTATTGAGCAGATGCCTAGTTTACTCAAGCATCTTGGGCTCCTGTTTCTGGACATTAGTGTGCCAATTTTTCAGTGCTGTGGTGAGCATCTTCATGCATCCAGCCTTGCCTCGCTTTGGGTTCATAGTAGGTTATTTGAAGCGGGGGGGGGGGGTTCCATCTGCCACCTGGCTTCTCTGGGTTTGGGAATCATCCTCGGACCAGGTGGGAGGGCTTTTCTACAAATAGTGCAGAGTGTTTGTAGTTTCAGTTACTAAAATCTAGATATGCGAGCTCCCAGGCAGCAGGAATAAGTGGAGTGGGCATGAAACTGGGCAGAAAGGTGAAAGAGGAAAGGCAAAGTCTTAGGACCAGTGAGACTCAGGGATTTGGAAAGTGAAATGGCTTCACATGGACTCTAAAAACATTCTTTTAGGGCAGCCAGTGGGAACTCACCTGTTCCTGGCCACACCCACTAAAATCATAGCTCCCTCTGCACTTCCTACCCACCTTCTCTGCTTCATATTTTTCTTTAGCATTCATTGCTGTCTTTTTAAATTAATTAATTAATTAATTATTTTTGGCTGTGTTGGGTCTTCGTTGCTGCGCATGGGCTTTCTCTAGTTGTGGTGAGCGGGTGCTACTCTTCATTGCGGTGCGCAGGCTTCTCATTGCAGTGGCTTCTCTTGTTGCGGAGCACGGGCTCTAGGCACACGGGCTTCAGTAGTTGTGGCTCGCAGGCTCTAGAGCGCAGGCTTAGTAGTTGTGGCGCATGGGCTTAGCTGACCCACCGCATGTGGGATCTTCCCAGACCAGGGCTCGAACCTGTGTCCCCTGCATTGGCAGGTGGATTCTTAACCACTGCGCCACCAGGGAAGCCCTCATTGCTGTCTTGAATGTTGTCTATTTTACTTATTTATCTTGTTTATTTCTGTCTCCCTTCCCCAGGGGCAGGGGAAGGGGCAGCGGCAGGGGCAGTGTCTGTTTCATATACCACTGTTTCCCAGCCCCAGAGCAGCGCTGGGCACGTGGCAGGCACTCAGTGCCTATTTGCTGAATGAATGAGTGGTGATTCACAAACACACGAGGGTATGTTGCTTTTAGACCTTCACCACACTCATTGCTCCCAGATCAGGTTTCTCTTCATTGTCTCCTCATTTCACTTTGGGTGTCTCACCGGTGTCTGGAGGATGTGTTGTTGGAGGGGGGAGAACGACTGAAAGAGAGAGAGAGAGGGTGAAGCAGGGAGCCCCAGGCGACAGGACCCCACCATCCATGGGGGACAAGGAGGGAGGCTGCCAGAGGGAAGCGCAGGCAAGAACCACACATTCGCAGCCAGGCATCCTCGTTCCTGGGCTGTGACTGCTCTGGGGGGCCGTGCCCTGTGTCACAGGGGCTGCACTGGGCCTCCTTGTCGGGTCGTCCTGGACGCCGTGGGGCTTTCCTGATGGTCCCATCTAAAGATGGAAGCCCCCTTGGCCAGCTGTCTCGGTGATGGCCTCGGGGCTGCTCCCTGGGACTCACTATGGGCTGTATTCCAGGCTGCCTCCAACCAGACATCTGTGGCCTCAGTATTGGTGAGACTCCTTGTGTGAAGGTTCACAGTCACATTGGATCTAATGTTTCTGATATTCTGTATATTCTTGACTCCTTAAACAAACAAACAAACAAGACTGTGGACACCCTCTGAGCACCCATAGCCAATACCTTTCTTTTTCAGTTCTTAAAAATTTAAAAATTTTTATTGTAGTTGGTTTACAATGTTGGGTTATTTTCAGGTGTACATCAAAGTAATTCAGTTATATATATATATATATTCTTTTTCAGATTCTTTTCCATTTTAGATATTCAGTATAGTTCCATGTGCTATACAGTAGGCCCTTGTTGGTTATCTATTTTATACACAGTAGTGTGCATATGTTAATCTCAAACTCCTAATTTATCCCTCCCTCCCCTCTCCCCTTTGGTAACCATAAGTTTGTTTTCCATGGCCAACATCTTTATTAAAACATCACCAGCACCAGCTAAACTGGGGGGCTCGGGGTGGAGGTGGGGAGTGGCCATCTGGAACCATCCAGGTAGACGGTGACAGCTCTGCCCGGGGCTTCCGCAGCCTTGCCGTTGGCAGCTTCGGAGGCCAGCATTATGTTTCCCGTCACTCAAAGGCAGGTGAGCCGGAGCCACGCCGTGCTGGCTGCCTCTGCGATTCCAAACTCCAGTCAGGTGGTCCTGCCCGCCTGTGCTGGCAGCTCAGGTTCTTGAAAAGTGAGTGACAGAGGCAATCAACTGCCCTTGGCAAAGCAAACCCAAACACACTCTGAAAGGCACAGCTGGGCCGGGCTCAGCAACTTTATTCATTAGGCAGTTTATCTTGAGGCTGTCAGCCTAGGTCGTGAGAGCAGGTCCAGGCAGGGAAGACGTGCTTTCCACAGTTCAATCCAGTGCCAGAAATACTGTTGTGCCTGCGCCTTGCACGAGGCACTGTGCGTGGCTGCAGAGGAATTCAGGAGGAGAAAGGGATGGTTCCTGCCTCAAGGAGCTTACATGCTACCTTCTCTCAGAGCCACAAGGGAGCTGAAGCAAAGGACAGCTGGGGCCCCAGGTTGGGAGAGAAAGTATCCAGTTGAAAAATCAAAAATCAGGACAAATGCCATGGAAGAGGAGTCCTAAAGTTTGGACAGAACTTATTCTTTCTTCCCTTCCCCCTCCCTTCTTTCCTTCCTTCCCTGTAGACAGAATAATATGCCCCCACTGCCTGAAATGTCCATGTGTTAATCCCCGGGACATGTGAATACCTTATGTGGCAAAAGAAACTTTGCAGATGCGCTTAAGTTAAGGATCTTGACGTGAGGAGGTCATCCTGGATTATCCAGGTGAGCCTGAAATGTTATCATGAAGGTCCCTGTAAGAGGGAGGCTGGAGGGTCAGAGTTAGAGAGAGATTTGAAGATACAGTGTTGCTGGCTTTGAAGACGGAGGAGGAGGAGGCCATAAGCCAAGAACTATAGGCAGCCTCTAGAAGCTGGAAAAGCAAATGGATTCTTCCCCTTAGAGCCTCCAGAAGGAACACAGTCCTGCTGACTCATTTTGGACCTCTGAGCTCCAGAACTGTAAGGTAATAAATCTCTATGTTTAAGCCACTAAGTATGTGGTGATTTGCTGCAGCAGCAATGGGAGACAAAAATAGCCCCTCTCTCCTCCCTCTCCTTGCTCCCTGGCTTCCTCCATCTGCATCTGCATCTCCATCCCGTTCTCCTTCTCTTCCTCCTTCCCTCTCTCCCATATTCTCTCTTCTTATTTCCCCTCCCTTCCTCTCCTCTCCTCTCCTCTCCTTTTTCTTCCCTTCATCCCTCCCCCCAGTTACAAAAACAGCACATACCCTTTTTGAATTTCAAACAATACCAAAGTGCATAAAGTGAAAAATGAAAGCTCTTTCCTACGATCTGCCCCCCATCCCTGCCGCCACCCCATCTTCTTGGCAAGAGGCACAGTGGTTCAGAATTAACTGCCTGAGTCCACATGCTGACTCTGTCACTTACTCCCTGCCTGGCATAAGGCAAGTTATTGACCTTTCTTTGCCTTGGTTTGCTCATCTTTAAAATGGGGAAAAGTTTACTCACCTCAAAGGATTGTCAATTCATTAGGGCTTAGAAGGGTAAGCACTCATTTCTTGCCAGCTCTTACTATGTTTTTACGTCTTGTCTATTCTGTACAAACACATGTGAATCTATTTATACAAACAATATAGAGGGTCTTGATTTCACTAAGATGGTATGATATTATTCTGCAATGCGAACAAGATTATTTTAGGCAGGGTTAGGGGTGGAAGAGAGAGGATTCCAGTGTACAAGCAGACACACACTGATGGGAGAGTGTGGAGAGCGATCAGGAGAGAGTAAATAGAGCAAACAGATAACAGATTGATGAGAGAGGGAGAGAGAGAGAAAGAAAGATGGAGAAACTGGAATGATTGGTTAGGGTCAGATTGTAGAGGGCTTTGACTGACAAGGAGTGGAAGGGATGCACTGAAGATTTCTGACCAAAAAGTAGGAAGGTATGCATGTTGCTCCCCAGGGAAGCGACTGAGGCAACAGGGTTAAGGTGATGGGGAGTGAAAAGTAGGCGAGAACACAATGGCAGCTTGAGCTACAAGGATGGCAGTGGGAAAGCAAAGTAAGGATGGCTTTAGAGACAATGTGAATATAATTTCTTGAACTAGACTATGGGTTGGAAGGGGTGAAGGAAGAAGAAGTCAACATGGCTTTGAGATTCTGAGCACTGGGTACCAGGGAGAATGGTGTTAGAATCTCAGGTGTCGTGCTTGACTTCTTTGCATCTCTGCCAAGCACAAATCAATCAATACCACATGATCAGTAAGTTCTGCTAACTTAAGTTCTCAGAATTTTTCATAGTTATCTTCGGGACTCAATTTAGGCATCCTGCCTTTCAAAAAGTCTTCCAGACTCCCTCCTAAGTGCTTCTCTTCGATGCGTAATCTTTTGTGTCTCTCTCTCTCTGCATTTCCATATTGTTTTACAATCACCTGATTATATGCCTATCTCTTTCACTAGATTATGAAGGCCTTGAGGGAAAGGACTGGATCTTACTAGTCCTTGTATGTTCAGTGCTAGCGCATTGCCTGGCATCTGGTCCACACAAATTTGTGTTGAAGGAAAGCATCGGTGCCATTTTGAATACGCTTGGCTAGAAGGTCTAAGATCCACAGGCAGCTTGTGGAGCTGGGGGTCAGGTCTGGGGGCAGGGGTGCAGGGACAGATTGTGGGTCTTCTGCAAAAAGGTGAAGCAATGAGCCTGGCTTGAGAAGAAGACTGACTTGGGACCTTGGGGAGCTCTCAGATGTAGGGAGTGAGGGAGAAAGAGTGAAGAATGACCAAACAGGAGTGATCAGAGAGCAGGTGGGACACTCAGGAAGGTGGAGTAGCAGGAAAAACGAGAGCGTTTGGAGAAGGGGTTGGTGGACAAAAGGGTCATATGCTGCGTGGCAGTCATGGGGCTGAGGAGTGAGGAAAGGTCTCCCCTACGGGCCTGGGACCATCATTCCTGAGCCCTGTGAGATGAGGAAGGTGCTACGGGGTGAAAAGGGACTGAGTGATGAAGCAGAGGAAATGCCAGTGCCTATTTCAATGCACTTGGAAGGGAAGGAGAAGGAGGAAGATAAGAATAGGACCCAAGAGGGAAGCATGGTGACGTAGCCTGATTGTAGGCTGAGTGGGAGGAGCCGATAGAGACTGGGAAATTGAAAATGTAAGCAAGGGAAGGGGTGGTGGAGCAAGAGGAGGAGGGGGAAGGGATAGCCTTTGCAAGAAAGGGCACTTCCTCGCTGGGAGAGGCACAGCGAAAGAGAAGGAAGGGAAAGAGAGATTTCCCTGCAGAAAGGAATCAGACGGTCTCCTGGTGAAGTAGGAAGAAAGGCCGTGTTCAGGGAGAAAGGGTGCTGGGAGTGGGCTTGGCGGCAGGAGAGAGGGAAGGCATTTGGATCAGCTGCTTTAGGGAGTTTAAGAAGGAATAACAAATGCAGCACCCTTCACCCCGTCCTCCTCCCCGCTTGAATTGTGTTGGGCTCTAGTTAGAACGTGCTTTCCAGTGATGTTCTGCAGCACTGGAGCAGGAGCCAGGAAAGGACGCAGTGCTGGGACGGGGCAGGAACACTGCAGAAGGACAAGACTCGGGGAGGCGTGGGGCCGGGGAGCCAGCACTTTGTAAAAATGGGGGAGTGTGGATTCAGGGCTGGGCTGAGGTTGGTAGGAAGATGATAGAAAAACCGGAATGGGTTGATGCCTGGAGGTCGTGGAAATCACAGAGTAGATGGCTGTGACCTTGGGCAAATCTCCCTTCCTGCACACCCACCCGAGTTTGACGGGGCAGCGTCCAGCTCTACCAATGCCATCTCATTCCTCCCGATTGGCTTGGAAGGAAAACCATGCTTGACAGACATGCTTGACAGGTCCGTGGGCTGCCGTTTTCCAAAAGAACCTTACAACCCCTGCTTCTTGATAGCACGTGAGGTCTCCAAGGGCTGATTCCAGCTCATCTTGATCTTCGTGTCCTCAGCCATGTTTGAGTCTGGGGAGATTCTGGGTAGGTGCGTTTCTCTCTGTGGCTTAGCTTTCAGTGTCTGTGGTTCCTCCTTCCTTCTTTTCTCTCCTCCACCATCTGCCAACTCAAAGTGTGGTACTGGGGAACTGGGGAAGGCACTCCATATGCATGGGGTCGCCTGCCTGTCTGAAGAGAGATGGCTTTTGTCCATTGTTAACAGCCATTCGGGGAAGCAGTTTCCTCTTTGGGGATCTCATAGTGGGGCATTTGGGGGGGTCTTTGAGCCATCTACCAGTGTCTACCCCCACCAGGATGCATATCTGGTTGGCCGATTGACCAGTATGGGTCAACAAAACATAAATTTGCATTTCCCCCATGGAGGAAGCTGGGTCACTGACTTCAGGTCGTGACTGCTGTTCACGGTTTTATCATCTGGAATTACAAATGCTCCCGTGTGCCAGGAGGCGGTCGGGCAGAAGCTCCTTGGCATCTCGCCACCCCATGGCTCTTGGATCCTCTAGTTCTTTTCCACTCAGATTTGTATTTTTATATAGTTCTCCTCTCATGCTTTTTAATTCCTTCTGGGCAGGGCTTATGCCGTAAGCACCAAAGCCAGGGTCCTATCTGTGGCAGCCTTGCTTTAGCAGTTCTCTCCTGGGAGGAAGTAGGAGGAGAAGGGTCTGCCCGACAGTCTTTGTTCCCAGGACTCAGGGCCCTAAGGTCCATATGGGGCCCTCTTTTCTTCTCTTGCACAGGCTGACGCAGCCCTAATCCTGCTGTCTGCTTGACTGATTCCTCACTGGAAGTGCAGACAGACACTTGAGGGATTGGAAACATGGCTTCCTGGAAAAATGTGCTTCCTTCCCAGACAACAGATGATTCAGATAAAGCCTTTGTCTTTAATTTTGCCTATTCTCGCCTTGCCTGTTGATTCCTTGCATTTCACTGAGGGGTTTATCTGATTTGAAGGGGGATTATGCAATTACCTTACATTTCATTGGAGCAACACAATACAGGCAAAAGAGGGTTTTATTTATCCAGTCTGAATTATCCAGTTGATCCCATCCATGCAGACCTAACGTTGGAGAAGACAAGGCTCAGGGAGGTGGGCAAGGAGACACCTTCATCCTAGACACTGTGCACAGACGACCCTGCCCTGGCAGAGGCTTGGAGGATGGAGCCTGTACTGCTGAGCAAGAGCTTGTCTCTCCTCCAGCCCCAGCCTGATCCATTTGTCACTCTGGATTACTTCCCTTATACTTGCATGGGCAGGCAGCATCGTCAATTGCAAGGATTCCCAGCGTGCTCTGTCGTGGCATGAAACACAAATACCATTTCCTTCCAGCTCCGGCTTTCACAGGGCCTGCCTGAATCCATTTGCGTTGTCTCCAAACCTAGCACTTTAAAACAAATGGCAAGGCCCCTGAATGACAAACGCAGCGAACATAGTGGGAAGGCCATTTGCTGGGGAAATGGTTGCAAGGAGAGTCAGTACTTTATGAATAGTCACTGAAGTGTAAACTTGCACGTTGCTTATCTGCTTTTCTGCATTCTAATTTGCCCATGAATGCAAATGAGTCTTGTTTAAAATAGAGAAGGGGAGAGCGGGCTCCTTGAAGAACACCTAATTGAAAGATGTTTGTACATCGTGTCTGATATTTAGTAAACAGAGAGACAAATCCAATCGTTTTCCAAATGAGACCTCAGAAACAATAAAAAAATAATGATCTCAAAACCTCAAAAGTAGGAATGTGCAGAACGAACTGCTTTCCTAAAAAGGGGGACATAATTACTCTGTCTCAGGGTGCAATTAGTGTCCTAATTATACGAAGGTGTGTTTTGCTTATCTCTTCGGCAAACCCTCTGTCAAGGTTTAGCTGCCTTGAGAAGCTGTACCACAGAGGGGCTGGGTCCTGCACTCGGGGTGGGCCGTGGAGGGTCCTGGGGGAGAGGGGCCCAGAGAGATGGTACTTTGGGAAGTACCTTCATCTTTCTTTTAGACTGACAGATGGTTTCAGTCTGGGTTGCACTGCCTGCTGCTGCTTTCAATGCAAGAGTGTTACCTTTTTGGATTCATGAAAGCCACTCAATCAAAGATAAAAAGGCAGGCCAGTGTGGGGAATCAATAAAATCTCTACTTTCAGCTGGAGTGTCTAATAATAATTCTTCTCGTGTCACTGCCTGGTTAAACAGTCATACTCCTGCTAACAGCCCTATAAGCATAATAGATTCATGGGGTTTGGCTCTATTGTGCTGCTGTTGGCCTGAAAAAGGGGGAAGGGGCTCCTGTTTTTCTAAAACAAACCAGACACTGAAGCATTGTGTATCAAAATGTATTCACCCACTGCGGACCGTCTCATTAGAGCAGAGGGGCTTTCTCTGCACACCTCTTGTGGCGCTCTTTCCAGACTTCTGATGTATTCATTGAAAACCCTCCTTCGGAGACGTTTTAGTACCAATTCTGAGTCACCGCGCTTAACATTTAAATGTGTTTTTTGGTAGTGGTTGTTCTGGGAAAAATCATAAAAACAGGTGCTTTTTTATTTCAAACTGAGCCAGTTGTACACATTGAGATCTGCTCCTGAGATGTTGATGACAAATGTCACACGTCTCAGCGCTGAGCGAAGAGATACCAAATGGCTCAGTCATAACGGAGGGTCCGGGCAGGGCCTTTGGCAATGGATCTCAAGGAGTGAGTTCCTGTTGGGCTCGGGAGCAGGGTTTTCTTTAAATTCCTTGCGTGGCAGAGCGGCTAAGGTTTTGCATGCAGTGCTATCAGTCTCCCCGGACACATGCACGACCCTCGGATGGTCCCAAACCTGCAGCCTACATGGTGGTGAATCATAGCGGTGTCAGAGCCTCTTTTCTACAATCTCTCCTCCTCCAGTCTTACAGAGAAAAAAATAAAGTCTTTGTGCCTGAGTTGAGCAGCATTAAATGGACTCAGCTGGGTCACCACCCACATATTGATGTCCAGGGATTTTGAGTGAATGAGGATCACAGAGCACGTTATCTCGCCATCTGGGGTGGGGAAGAAGTGATGGGACAAGCGGCACTTTGTTGCCTGTTCCAAGCAGGCCCTTTGATCAGGAGTGGCCTTTGTGAAGGCTTCTGCTGACCCCTCCTCTCCCACGTCCCTCCGAACCCAGGCCCCTTCCCACCCTGTGCTTCCCTTGGAAGGTTTGTCTGCTGCCTGAGCCTTTTCTGGCATATCCAGACTGCAGAAGAGAGAAAAATATTCTTCCTCCTCGTTGCCCCCTCACACCCCTCCCCAGGAAACCTTCAGCAGATGTAGACAAGACTTTAATAGCCACATAAAGAGGAATGCATGCCAATCTCATTAGGGGAGCCATAATGGCCTGTCGGAGAGGACAATATATCAGCCATCTAGTTTGTGACGGCATCCCTAACGGTGGCAGTTTGCCCCTACCCATAATGGTCCATTCTTCGTCCATTTGACCCGGTTCCTGATCATACTAGGCCCTCCCTCGCATGGCTCTCCCTTTGAAGCCCTCTGCAATTGCCCGCATGACTCTTTAAGTGTGGGTAAATCAGAGCCGCTAAGTGACACTCATAAGAAAGCAGTTAGTGGACCACCCCGCGGCGCACCCTGATATGGCGCATTCATGCTCTTTCTTTTCTTCTCCCAGCCGCCCTCGGTCACACTTCATCCCGAGCCCAGCATCTGCAGGAGGTCAAGACACTGGGAGTCCTGAGGTTTCCAACCATCTGCCAGGGAAAAAGGAAGTCAGTACCGGAGGAGGGAGGGGGAAGAACCTAAATGATATTCTGAAGACTTTCTTAAAGTTATTTATCGAGATGAGAGCAGGAGAGCCGTTATGAATGGTCCCAGCCCATTGTCTTCTTTATGTGCCTCGGGAGGGCGGCGGACATAATTAAAGTCGAAGCCAAGTTCATTTTTCTCCTTGGAGGCTTAAATAGCCTGGAGTCATTTCCCATCCCTCCCTTCCCACGAGTGCCAGTCCTCACTATCTGCTGAAAAATTCAACATTCCTATAAACTACAGTACTTTGTAAAGGTCACGCGCTAGTTAATCTGAACCCGGGGTCTGGAGCAGTGCTCGCTGTCACAGCATTGGTGGCTGTCCAGCCCGGTGACGTGAGGCCTGCCTGCCGAGAAATGGAGGGGCAGGAGGCAGGCAGGCAGAGCTCTTTAAATATTGCTGAGCATTTCCTGGATCAGCATGATATTTAAAGATTTTTGTTCCACCTGCCTGAGAAATATAGAGTCCAGCCGAGAGGCAAGAAAATGAATATGGATTTCTTGCCCTTTCAGTGTATTCACTCCAAAAAATAGCCATTTCTTTTATTTTTTCCTTTCCCTTTTTTTTTTTTTTTTTTTTTTTTTTTTGTGCCAAGCCGGGGACTGCAGGCTTCAGGCAGGCACGATTACAATCATGCATCATGAATGAAATGTGCCATTTGGAGAAAATCAGCCACTCGTTCCAGCTCCCCCCTGACCCCGCAACAAATCAATAGAGCTCTCGGAGTTCTGGGGCTGAAATGGATGTTGTGCTTGAATGAAAGTACTTTCTCTACATACTTCTGACACTCAGAGCAGTTGCCAGGGGCAGACTTTGTGCCTGGGGCTCCAGAAAGAGGATTATCAACCTCCGAAAGTGGGGTCTGGTTCAGCACGTGTCAGGGAAGCGACTTAGTGCTGATGGGTGGAACTCTGCGTAGGGTCAGAAGACGTGCTTCCTAGGTTGAGTTTCAGCTGAACTAGCTTTTTATTAATCCCTTCATTCAAAAAACATGTCTGGAGTCCTTACTGTGTGCCAGGCACTGTGCTAAACTTGGGACTATAAAAGCAAACAAGGTGGACACAGGACCTGCCTTCATGGGGATTCTAGAGTTTAATATGGGAGACAGAACTATTACTGGCAATTGCAGTACAGTGTGATAAACCTTGGGACATGGGGAAAATTTTTCGTCTCTCTGGTTTCTCGTTTTCCTATAGGCAGAATGAGAGGATGTTGACAAAGATAAATCCTCAAGACATTCTCCCTTTCCAGGATCCTGATCAATCAGTAGGGCAGGGACTTCCCTCGTGGTCCAGTGGCTAAGACTCCGTGCTCCCAGTGCAGGGGGCCCGGGTTTGATCCCTGGTCGGGGAACTAGATCCCACATGCTGCAACTAAGAGTTCGCCTGCTGCAACTAAAGATCCTGCATGCCGCAAGGAAGATCCCACACGTGGCAACAAGGATCCTGCGTGCCGCAACTAAAACCCGGCGCAGCCACATAAATAGATAAATATATTAAAAAAAAAATTAGTAGGGCAATCGAACATTCTCCCTTATCTTGCTTCCAGGGCTAGACAAGGCTCTTGTTCCCCTTGTTCACAAGGTCACCACAACTTAGTTGTGGACACAAGACTCATACAGATGAGATGTTAACTCACAGTTGAGGTAGCAGATAAATGTTATGAACTTTGATAAGTTTTTGGCTGTTCAGAGAGTTCCTTGGGAGCTCAGAGGAGGGAGAGACGGCTAAGAGCCTGATCCATGCCAGATACACTTTTCTCTGCACCTTCTCAACCACTCCCCTGGCTCCCATCACTGTGCTTATATATGGAGAAGACTCTTAAATCCATGTCTGCAGTCCAGATATCTCCCATGAGCTTTTCCTTCTTCTCAGCCCCTCCCTTGGCTAACTCTTACTCATTTTCCATCTCCCACACAAGCGCCTTTTGCTCCAAAAGGGTTTTTCATCCCTTGGAGCCAAGTTAGGTCTCCTACCACAAACTCCTGCGGCACCTGATTTTTATCCTAGCACTTACCACAAGTTCTTTGTCATTGTTTAGTCAACTCTGTCTTCCACAAGTCTGAAAGATCCTCTAAGGCAAGGACCACGTCTATTCAACTCACTGTTGTTTCCCCAGGGTCATTACAGTACTTGGTATTTTATCAGTGTTTGATAAGTCATTTGTTATATAAATGATGACTATCTAACTCTTCTAGAGAATAAGCTTACCTTCCTTTTGCTGTAACAAATCATAGCCATGAATACACATATATGCTGGAGCCGGGTGAGTCCTCTTGGTGAATTACTGAACCGGGGGGTGGCCTTGGAGACCCTAACACAGCCTATGTGGCTTGTTGGCCTCAGGTAGAAGAACTGAGCAGGATTTGGGGAATTGGTTGGCCAAAGTAGTGGCTGAAGTGAAGCAAGAGGGTAAAGGTCTGGGAGACAGAGGAGGCTGAGGAGGTACCAAGACGTGTCTGATACATGTAGCAAAAGAGCCAGGATGGAACTTGGTGGCTACCAGCTGTGCAAACTACTCAGTGAGTTAATATCTCTTTGCCTCAGTTTCATCATGGATAAAATGGTGACAATTATGTCTCTCTTGCAGGATTTTAAAGATTGGTGTAATATGTAATATGACTCTCTTCAATACCGCTGGCTTTCAGGAAAAGGCCCCTTGACCCCTTATCTTTAGGCTACAGTATTTGGATGGGCTGCAAGGAGTGTGCGGGGAGAGGGATGGAGGGAGTGGAGACTGCCACTGTGTGTGGGGAGGATGCCACTCTTTCCACTTCACCAGTGTTGGAGTGGAATATTCTGGGCAAGTTGGTATCTGGTTCTAGTTGTGGTGGTGTTAGGTTTTGCTGGATATAGGAATATTTCCAAGAGAGTTCTCTTGGAGTCCAGCAGATTATGAGACTGCCCAGATACCCCTTCCCAGATAATGGCATCTTGGGCTTGACCTGGGATCAGCCTAAGACCACACAAAACATTCTTAGGCTCACATTTCCTGTTAGTGAATATTAGAGTTATTTGGCTGCAAGCAACCGATTTTCAACTAACTAAGGCAAAAATGCATTATGGGAAGGCTTCAGAGTGGCTTGCAAAGAGTAGTAGCTGAACAAGTAGGCCTCAGGTAGGACAGACACCAGGGCAGTTCTGGGTACCTCGCCAGTTGGACCAATACTCTCAAGTGTGATCATTCGATGGTATAGCTCTTACCTCTTGACTCCCCTGTTTGTTCAAAGCTTCAGATTCCCTGCAGAAGGCCTGTAATTTGTCTCTTTGGAATGCTTGGCCACCCTGGTAGTCAGGGGGAGGATTTCTGTGACTGGCAGCTCAATAAAATGAGCTGGGAGAGAGAATTCCTCACAGTAAAGAGGATGGTAAGACATTGATATAGACTTGCTACCCTATGGAACTCAAGTGGCCTCTGACTTGAGTTGCCTCTGCTCTATGGCACTCAGGTCACCAGGTCACAATTCTGTTTCTGCAACATCTGAAGCCTAGTGCTATTGAGCTACCCTGAATCTTTGCCAGATTTAGTCACGCTTGAGGTTACTTCATGTCTTCCAAAAGTATCCAAAAACATTTTGAGAAAGCCCCTATGGATGTTGCTGATTTCTTGTTGCTATGTAAAGGTACACCTTGTAGAGTCTTGATGACTGTCAACCTGAGTGCTTTCAGCTTTCATGCCTCTCCAAGCCTTTGAAGATGCTCTGCTTGAATTGTATTTTCCTCTGCTACAAATGCCTACTTACCTTCAAGCTCCAATAACATCACTTCTGGGAATTCCTCCCTCCCTTGTCACGTGGTTGGTGACAGAGGGTCATGTAGAACACAGGTCCCCTGGTGTCCGGTTAGACTCCTTACAAAAAGTGACTACTAATTAAGACTTTGGAGTCAAACAGCCCTGGGGTAGAGTCCCAGATCTGCATCCAGCATTAGATAACCTTGGGAATTTGCTTACCATCTTGGACACTTGGCCTTCTCTTCTTTAAAGAGGATATTAACAGTACTCTCCTCCTAGACTCTCATGAAAATTAAAGAAGATCACTCATGTAAAGTGGTTTGCACAATGCCTGGCACACAGTAAGTGCTCAATAAATGTTAGCTATGATTGTGTTGTGTTCCTGTTCCTGGAAGATTATGTAAATGAGTGAAAGTGTAGAGAGCTTTAAAATCCTCAGGGGCAACTAGAGTAACCATAACCTGCAAAGACTTGGAAAGCCCCAGGGAAGAGTCAGTATTGAAAAGTCTGCTTCTGTAAAAGTTGTAAACAAATCTTTTTTTTTTTTTTAATTAATTTATTTATTTTTGGCTGTGTTGGGTCTTCGTTTCTGTGGGAGGGCTTTCTCTAGTTGCGGCAAGTGGGGGCCACTCTTCATCGCGGTGCGCGGGCCTCTCACTATCGCGGCCTCTCTTGTTGCGGAGCACAGACGCGCAGGCTCAGTAGTTGTGGCTCACGGGCCCAGTTGCTCCGCGGCATGTGGGATCTTCCCAGACCAGGGCTCGAACCCGTGTCCCCTGCCTTGGCAGGCAGATTCTCAACCACTGTGCCACCAGGGAAGCCCCGTAAACAAATCTTAAAATACTAATTGGGCAAGAGCATAATTCACTCTCCTAAATAATGAAATATATTCAGTTGTTATTCATGGTTCAAAATAATAAATTCTAAATTACTCAGAGCATTATTAATAATGAAGCACAGTCTTTAAGAAGCTAAAATTGTATTTTTGACCCTCGTGAATTTAGTAATAAGAGAAAATACCAAAATCAAACTCTTTCGAGATTAACATGGATCACTAAGATGATTTGTTTTTGTGGGAAGATGATTGGATTTGGAATTGGAACATCTGAACTTGAGTCCATAGCTGGTAGCTATGTGATCCTGGGGAACACACAGCCTTTCTGGGTATTTCCTCACCCATAAAGTGAGAAAACACTCACTCACGGGGCTGTGACTTTAGGTGATAGATAGTCCATGTGAAAGGACCTTAACTATTACAAAATGCTTTCTAGATGATAAAGTGCAGTTCTATTCAGGTGTATACTTATAAAAACAAAACATTTATTCATTCATTCCTTTGTTCTTTCTTTTCATTGATCAGCACCTATGGTAAGCTAAGCATGGTACTAGTTTCAACTGGGGATAAAAAGGCAGCAGAAAATGTGATGCCCACTCTCAAGAAACCAGTAGGCTAGTTGAAAAAGACTATATACACAGCACAAAAACAAATATATCCTTCTAAACTATTCCTGCATTTAAATCTGGGGAAATGCAAAGTAAGAGAAAAATCAGGATTTACTCAAGAAAAGCCATCTTGAGAGAGGTCTTGGATTGTGTCCTGTAGCATAAGTCAGGGGTGGTGAGGACAACTTACATGACTGGAATAGAATGAGTAAGACTGGTGAGGAAACAATAAAGGCATGGTAATGGTCAGTCAATAATCAATTAGTGGACGCCTTTGTATTAGGTATGGGATGAGTCCAGCACTGTCCTAGGTGCTGTGGGCGAATCAGAAGAAGGAATATGCTTGGCTTCCATCCCCTAGGAGTTTGTAGTCTACAAAGCACTAGGGGATTTGAGAAAAAACACTGGTAAAACACCTGCAGAAGACAGGGCGTGAGTAAGTGCTACATATTGTTGAATTGACCCATACGGTTTTGCCATCTCAAAAGTCTGGCTGATATTTTTCTAAAGAGGAAGACTATACCTTTAAATCCACAGCTCAGAAAAACATTTCAGTTTGCCAAGTTTCTGCTAAGCCATCCTGAAAAAAATATTCAACAGCTTTCACCAGCCAGAGGCCCCAATATCTAATCTCTGTCTCAAATGATAAATGACATTTGTCAGTTGACAAAGCAAATGGCCTCAACCATTTGAGGACACGGTCCTGCCGTGCATAGCACTCCTGTCGAACCAGCCAAGAGCACCTTGAGGTGAGGAAAAGCATCTCTGTGCACGAACCCTCCAGAGAGAGAGCCAGGAAACAAGCAGCCTTTGTGTCGCTCTGAGGGCAGTTCCTCATTAGGAGCTGAAACCCTGGTAGAAAATAGCTGTCTGGGCAGGAGGGGATTTCTCAGGTCAGGGGAGGGGGCCTGGATTAGCTGAGGATGGCCTGGAACCTTGCTGATGGCCATGTACTTTGCCTATGTTTCTGCCAGAGGTCTTTGCTCTTTTGTCTAATATCTCCTGGATCCTATTTTCTTAAAACAGACATCAGTTGTGATGAGCAGGAGACAAAATCAAGGGGTCCAGCTCATACTGACATCAGGAGCACAGTTGATAAGTGATCTGGGCACTTTGGGAGGGGGGCGGGGACCACGTTTTCTTCATGTGGTTCTCTCTCTTGAGCTGCAGGGTGTTTAACCCCACTCACTGAATGACGGTATTGCCCCCAGTCATCGCGACTGTGAAAACTCGCCACGCATTTCCAGCCTCCACTTCCGGGGTTTGCGGGGAACCGCAAAGCGCATATGGAATGATGGATGCCTGCAGGGTCCTTGTTCACCAGGTGCCAGCTTGCTCTGCCATTCTCAAGGAGTCTGGGGCAAGGCAGGGTCTCCGCCTTTCTTAAAACTGGCCCCTGGGGATGGGGGTGGAGGTGGTCGTCTACAGATCAGATGTGGTGTGCTCCTCGCCCTGCCTTCTGAGCTAGGGGTTTGCTCCTACTGCTGAGCCCTTTGGAAGAATCCATCAGTTTTCCAGATTGAGGCCAGGGCTATAGCTGGGCTCAGGGGAGCTGGGAAAGGCAGACAGAGGAACTCAGCCAGTTAGATATACAGATATCACGGCAGTCTCCTCATTGCTAACAGTTCCTCAGGAGAAGGGCTTTCCAATGAGCCAGTCCAAGTTAAGGGCCCTGAGGTCAAGTGGGCTAACCATCCATTCTAGTGTTTTCTAACGTGTGAATCATTGACCATTTCCATTAGCGTGCCCTGGGGTGCTTGTGGAAAATGCCGATTTGTGGCCCCCAAGACATCTTACGTCAGGTCCTGTGGATATGGGATTGGGAATCTGAACTTTCAAAAAACACCCTCTGTGATTCTTCTTCAAGCTAAAGTTGAGAGAACTAAGGATCTAGCCAATGCTTGAGTTCCCTCTATAAGAACCCTGATTAATAAATGCCCAGTCTCTGAACATCTCTGGTGGAAGGGGGCAGGGTCTCACTCCCTCTGGAGGCAGCCATCAACCCCCTGGATAATTCCAATGCCCGGAAAGTGTTCCCCAGTGGGTAAAGTATGGTCTCATTGATGAGCCATTGAGAACCCAAAAATCAAATTGGGGTGTGTGTGTGTGTGTGTGTGTGTGTGTGTGTATAAATGCATTTCAAAAGGTCATGAAAGGACACACACTAAACTTAAATGTGGTTCCTTATGGGAGGGAGAGTAAAATATGGGTATGTGGTGAAGTTAAATGGGAAACTTTACATTCTCTGTATATCTGTATTGGTTGAATTTTTCTTTGACAATGTACATGTATTAGTTGTGTAATTAAAAAAAGTAAAAGACAGAACAACACCAACACCGATGTTCTTTAAACTGAGCCAAATCTGCTTCCCTCTATGTTTTCTCCTTTAGTTCTAGGGGAATCACATGGAGTCTCGCAGAATGTCTAGTTTCTTTCCTACCTGTCCAAAGGTTTTGAGTGCTGTTAGCTTGTTCTTTCTATAACAAATGGCCAAATGGTCCTGGTTCCTTGACCCTCGCGCTGTGATCTGGTGCTGTATCTTCCTGTAAACTGCCCCTCCTTACCCGCCTGGCGATGCTGTTCAGCTTGACCGTATTTGGTGAAAATTCTGTTCCGTGCTCTGTACTGAGAGCAATATTCCAGGTGTGCTATGACCAGAACAGAAGGGGTAGGACGGTCATCTCCATCTTACTAGGTTCTGTCTTTCCATTAATGCTGCTTAAGCCTTTTTGGCAGCCATGTCGCACTGATGACTCCTATTGAGCGGAGAGTCGACTGAATCTTTGTCACCCTGCCTGCTGCCAAGGCTTGTCCCCACCACCCTGTACTTCTCTCAGCTGGCTTTTTGGACCCAAGTGGAGAACCTTAAACTAATTCCAATTAAACTCCATTTTGATAGATTTGGCTCATTGATCCAGGAGACTGAAGCCTCTTTTCTTTTTGGATCTTGATTTTGTCCTCAGCAGAAACCTCTTTCTGCAAAGTTTGATTTTATTAGAAACTACAGAGGGGAAAAAATCCCCACAAAACCCTCTTTGTTTGAACAGGAGACTCTCCTCAAAAATCAACCCAAGCTTGGCATTTTCTAACACCCTGAACAAATGTAGAACCTGTTGTCAGCTTGATTGGACAAGGCTCCACTTGAGGGTCCGCTACCTGCAGCCTCTGAAGACTGGTCTCACGACATATGCCACCGGGCTGGAAGGGAGTTCTGCAGACAGCAGGCTCCTTCCCAGACAGATGGGTGTCCCGTCTCTTCTGAAAGATCCCCTGGGAAGGCTCGACTGGGAGCATCTTCCCGAAATGGGATGACTGTGTATTGTGAATGGCTTTATTGCTCAGAGCATCTGGATATGTTGTGATAAACAGCGTGATAGATGGTTTCAATGCCTCTAGAATGGGTTGCCCAGACAGAAGGAATGGAACAGGGAACATTTACTTCCCTATTTCTTGGAACAGAGCAGGGTTGCTCACAAAGACTCCACATGGTGGTCCTTCCTGCTCATCCTTGTGGCAATTTCTGCACCATGGGCCTGACAGGGACTTAGAGCAGGGAGGTTGGCTTGAGGTAGTGAGCTGGATGGACAGAGTGTTCATTTATATGTGCAGCAGGTATTTGAGGATTGATGAGGATCCTTGTGCTGGGTCTTGGAGATAAATGGCAAGAAAACCAGGCATGAGCCCTGCACTCACAAAGCTTTCAGTTTACTCAAAGAGGCATATATTAATAAAGTGATCACTCAAATACAAGTACAATCACAAGAGTGGTAAATGCAACAGAGAGAACTTGCTGTTACGATGGGGGTGTGTGTGTCTAACTCTAGTCTGGAAGGTCAGACTAGAAGTGTCACCTCTGAAGAGGTGACACTTCTGCTGAAATCTGCAAGTTGAGTGGGAGGTAACTTGGCAATGAGGTGGAAGATGTGACAGGCATATGTTAAGTTATGTACTAAGGTCCTGTGGCAGGTGGAGGTATAGCACGGTCAGGATAGGAAAGAAGGCCAGAGTGTCCGAGTTAGAAGAGCAAGGACAGAATATATTGCAGTGGAGGGCTAGATATATTGATAAGGATTGTGTAATAATATTGATGATAATATTAACTGATGTTTTAACTTAAGGTTTACTACATATTCCAGGCATCATATAAGTACCACATATATTAAATCATTTACTGATAAACTTAAAAGCTATGGGCTCTCCTTACTCCATTTTACAGAAGAGAAAACTGAGACATGGAGCAGTTAGGTAACTTCTCCAAATTGATAAGGGGCAGTGCTGTTTACGGTCCTAGGTTTCCTTTTAAGGATTTTGTTTGTTGTCTTAAGAACTAGGGGATAATATTGAAGATTTTAAGCAGGGCAGAGATTTGATGAGATTTGTGTTTTGAGATTGCTCTGGCTGCTGGATGGAGAATGGCTGGAGTAGAGCAAAAGGGACAGAAGAGAGCAAAGGACACAGCTGCATCGGTGGTCCAGGTGAGAGATGCCAAGAGCTCAGACTAGCATGTGGCTGTGGTGATGGAAGAAATGCATCAATGGCAAAGATAAAATGTTTTTAAAGTAAATCCAGACCTGGTAAGAGATCAGACAGAGGGTGAGAGAGAAGAAGATGCCAAGGATGACAGCTAGGTTTCTGTCAAACCCAACTGGGTGGATGAGGAAGATTATTTCACTTTTGGCACACCGAGTTTGACGAGCTTTTGAGAGAATCAAATAGACAATTGGACATGAACTCACTATGCTCGAGGAGAGGGCTGACTCTGATTCTCAGACTTATTGGAGAATAGGTGGTGAATGAAGTGGTTGCCCTGACGAGAGTAGGGTAAGAAAGCAAGAGGACCTGGGACCAGGCCAGCCTTCATGAACTCCCACTCCAGATGGAGGAAGGAAGCCTACAAAGGCGACTGAGAAGGAAGTGGCCAGAGGATGGGAACCAGGACAGTGTGAGGGCACAGTGTCCGGGAGAGAAACCATCTGTGGGAGGGGCAGGGTTACTAGTGCTGTGTGCTGCTGAGATGTCAAACAATACGAAGAATGGAAACTGCCCGTGGGATTCAGCAACACGGAGATTGTATTCACTTCCTAGGGCTGCCATAACAGATGACCACAAACTGGATGGCTTAAAACAACAGAAATTTACTGCTTCACAGTTCTGGAGGCCAGAAGTCTGAAATCAAGGTGTCAGCCAGGCCATGCTCTCTCTGAAGACTGAAGGGGAGGCTCCTTCCCGTCTCTTCCTGGTTTCTGTTTGTGGTCGGCAATCCTTGGTGGTCCTTGGCTTGTAGATGTATTGCTCCAATCTCTGCCTCCACCTTCACATGGGGTCTTCTCTCCGGTGGGCCTGTATGTCTGTGTTCAAATTTCCTCCTTCTTGTAAGGACACTAGTCATATTAGATAGGGCCCACCCTAATCCAGTATGGCCTCATCTTAACTTGACGACATCTACCCTGAACCTATTTCCAAATAACGTCACATTCTCAGGGACTGGGGGTTAGGACTTGAACACATCTTTTGGGGAGACAAAATTCAACCCACAAGAGAGGTCATGGGTAACCTTGAGAACTGTTTTGGGGGCAAGAGAAAGGAAGATGAGTGGAGTGTGCTGAGTGCTGAGAAGAATTGAGAGGCGGGCAATGAGAACAAGCACGAGAAAAGACAACTCTCAAGAGACGTGGCTGACTGGGGCACTCGAATACTCGACCAGGGTCAGAAACCTTTCATCTGAGCCCAGCTCCACTGAGGCTGGTGTGACCTTGGGTAAACCACTTACCTCTCTGAGCCCTGGTTTCTCATTCAGGGAATGATCGTTCCCACATATCCCACCTCTAGAGCGCCTTGGAGCTCTTGTGAGGCTTCAAGGAGATAAGGCACAGGAAGCAATGAGATGTAGCCACTCTGATCACGTGGTTTTAGGGAAGACTCCTCCCCATGTTTGGATATATGTGTCTACCAGCCAGTTTGAGGCAGGGGCCCCAGCGGAACATCAGGACTTTGGAGCTTCCTTCCCAAGCCTGCGGACCCACCTAGACAGCGTGAAGACCCAGCTGCCGAGCAGGCTGGCCTTCCTTGGGGCACTCAGAGCCCTTTGCCTGGAGGAGCTGCATGGCATGGCTTGGTGGCATGGTGTGCCTCTGTCCTTGCCCAGAGGAGGGTCCATGTCAGTCCAGGGCCTTAACAGCTCAATCTGGGAACTGATGCTGGCCGAGAGGTTGGAGCCTAGAATTCTTGGCTCTTGGGTACCAGTCAGGGTTCGGAGGACTGTCCGTGCGGAGGTCTCTGGTTCTGCGTCTGTCACTGGGGCAAGCCTCCGGCAGCCGAGCCCCAAGACCTCCTGTGGGTTGACAAGGAGGGGTTCCCTTTGCCACCGGGGTTGGGGAAACTGCTCAGAGGACAAAAGCAGGTTGTAGAGGTGGCAGCCGAGCAAGCCAAGGGCAGGCGGATCCACTGCCCGTGTTGTAAGTGGAGACTCCCCTGGAGCATGGGGCTTGGTGATGGGGCCATAGGCCCCAGGCAGCGGCAGGCAGACAGGTAAGCAGGCAGCTGGGCAGGCTCCAGAAGGAAGGGCACACTGTCCTCCCAAGGGGAAGAGCTGGTTGGCTGCAGGGGCTCAGTCGCTGGCAATGATTAATTTACTCCTTGCTGGATTTGTCAGGTGTCAGGGCCCAGGCGCGGGGCTGGGTGGCTGGGGAGGTGCCAGGGGTGAGAGGCTGCAGTGGGGAGGCTGGGTGGTGGGAACTCAGGGTGGAGACCCTGGCCTGGTTGGGATGGGGCGGGGGGTATCAAGCAGGGTGTCTTAACAGGAAGAAAACCTCCCGTGACAGCAGCCCTTAAGAGCACGTGAATCACCAGAAATCTCTTTAAAATGCAGATTCAGATACAGTAGATCTGAGGGAGGGCAAGCGAGTCTGCATTTCTAAAAAGTTCCCAGGTGACCCCGATGCTGCTCTTCCCTAGGCCACACTTTGGGAAGCAAGATGAGGGAGCGGGGGAGTCGCTGTCAGCATTCAGGGGAGTCTCATGGCATTCAACGGCAGGAGCTGCAGGCGCGGGTCCGGAGCTGGGGGCCTGCACGCAGGCAGTGGTGACAGCTTCTCCCTCTGGAGCCACAGCACCTCTGGTCGCCACGTCTGCTCTCTTCCCCTCTCTAGCCCGGCTTCCTCTGCAAGGCTTTGTTACTTGGCTTGCCCTTGGCTGTCATTACTGGCCGCAAGGACTCTGACCCCAACCGTATGGCTTCCGCTTCTCACAGTCAGTGTCAGCCTATAGGCTTTCGGTCTCTTACGGCAGATCTTTCCTCTCGCAGGGTTCTGATTGGCTGGGCTGGTCAGGTGTCCACACTTGGTCCAAGCAGCTGTGCCGAGGGGCCAAGGAGCCGGGCTGATCACGTTCGCTTTCAGAGGAGGTTATGGGACACCCCCTGAAGGGCAGCCTTGGTGAGATGATCTCGAGAAATGCAGCCCCGATGAACTGTTTTAAACACGTGTGATCAGAAACGCCTGGGAACAAAAAAAACAATGAGAATTTCAGCATGTATTTCGGCTACTTTCCATAATGCAAATTTATTTGGAATTATTTCTAGAACCAGAGGGGTGGACACCCAAATCTTAAAACTCTGCAGAGAAGAAGGGCTTGGCATGAGCCCCAAACATGCTTCAAAGAGAAGTGAGCCAGTGGAGTGTCCAGGAGAAGGCACTGTGGCTTGAGACAAATTAGGGGGAGAGGGAGGAGAGAGCGGAGATGGGGCTGCTTGTTCTCTGGCTGTCGGTCCCTAGGTCAGCTTGACCGTGGAGGAGCTTCTGTAGCCCTCTGGGAGCCCAGGAACAGTGACCGGCCGCCGGATCAAGTGCAGGAGGAGGGCAGACATTTCAGTGACAGGAGTCGGGTCTGGACAGGCGGAAGGGTCACGGCTCATAACAGCTTGGACCGTTGGACCTAAAAACTTGCAGGTGAGGAAACAAGACGCAGAGAGACTCTGACCCACTCAAGGTTAAACTCCCAGTTGGTGGCTGAGCCAGCCAAGGATGTCCTTGTCCTGACCCCCAGCCCTGAGTTTTTCTGAAAATGAGAAGACTCTTAAGGATACCCAAGACTTCCAAGCTTTTTGTTCCTGCAGAAGCAAGTTTTCAGAGCAGTTGTGGAGGACTCTCTGAAGAAGAGCCAATGGGCCCCGAGGGGACGGAGCCCGGTGCTGCAGGAGCTGGGTTGCCAGCAATTATTAATTCATTCCTGCTGGCGCTGTCTTGGGGGCCCCCTGTGCACAATAACATCGGGAGTGTTGGCAGCTGCAGAGGGAGAAGCCCTGCTCCTTCGCAGAGGGAGAAAGGTGTGACTCCTCCTTGCAAGATTGCAGTCCTCCTGGCTCCCACCCTCGGAGGACATGCTCAGTGTTTATGGGCCTGGGCGCAGGCTGCTGAGGACTCTGTGTCCCCGGGGACGGTGGCAGATCTTGGAGAAGGAACAGAAGCTGGGCCAAGAGTCTGGAACTTAATGCAAATCAGGGCTGAGGAGGGTTCAAGGAGGGGCAGTATCCCCGGGGGCCAGATACCTCAGGACAAGGGAAAGAGAAATCCTTGGGAGGAACATGGTAATCTTTTATCCTCAATGCTAAGCTTGTTCCGGAGGGTGTGTGTGTGTGTGCAGTGAGCCCTCCTTTTCTCTTGAACCTCTTCTTGCTAAAATAGCCCACATGTCAAAATGTCTGTGGGGCAGAGAGATTTAACAGAAAGAAAACTTGGTGGTTCAGGAAGCAGGAAAACTGAGTTAATCATTGCCTTAGGCCTGCGAGCAGCTGAGCATTTCTTCTGGGGTCTGGACGTCTCCAGAACTTTTTTTTTTTTTTAATAAATTTATTTATTTATTATTTATTTATTTTTGGCTGTGTTGGGTCTTCGTTTCTGTGCGAGGGCTTTCTCTAGTTGTGGCGAGCGGGGGCCACTCTTCATCGCGGTGCGTGGGCCTCTCACTGTCGCGGCCTCTCTTGTTGCGGAGCACAGGCTCCAGACGCGCAGGCTCAGCAGTTGTGGCTCACGGGCCCAGTTGCCCCGTGGCATGTGGGATCTTCCCAGACCAGGGCTCGAACCCGTGTCCCCTGCACTGGCAGGCAGACTCCCAACCACTGCGCCACCAGGGAAGCCCCAGAACTTTTTTTTTAAAGGCCGGGACACTTGGGGCTGCTGTGTACTGTTGGGCAGGCTGTGCACTGCACAGTTCCAGGGTCTGCCCTTCTCATTGTGAATGTGAAGTTCCCTGTGGTGGACTTATTTTGTACAGGTTATTCCATTAGAGATGACCTAGGGCAAAACTGTGAAATTTAGAGAGTACCCCCTGTCTCTTGTTTGGCAACTCATGTTCCTGGAGCTGCCCAGTCAAGATGGTATCCTCCAATTTAAAACTTTCCCTGTTTCTCCCCTGGCAAATCACCCCACTCCCTTGGTTCCCTGAGCATAACTGACTCTCCCGGAGGAAATCAATCTAATAAACAATATGCTGAGGAAAACAGAACAATAGAATCAGATTCTTCCAGGTCTGGGAGGGGTCACCTAGGTCAGAGATTACAAACCCTGTGCCAAAGGATTTTGGTTTGTATCTTAAATTCAAATGTGAAGGCCTTTAATTTTCCATTTCTCCCCAGTCCCACCACTCTCTATTATTTGACAGCTGCCTGCTTGAATTAGTTATGTTACCTGTCTGCCTTGAGCAGGTGCATCTGGGTTTAGGAGCCCCCTGTCAGTCCGCTCACTTGAGAGATTAGGAAACAGACACTCAAAGAAATGACCTGTTGTGCTGTACCTCGTTACTGTGATCACTCTCTGAGGAATATTGACTTTTTCAAAGATGGTTGCTAGAGAGGAAACTCCCAGGAACAAATCTCACATGGAGAGTAATGGCCCAGTGTCACAGCATTTTTTTGCTGGCTGGGTTCCCTAAGCCATTTATCCTCATCTTTCCCAACTGTAGAATGATGGTGTTGGACCTCACATATTCCTTCCAGCTCTTTTGTCCTCCGATTTCCTCCCCAGAGAAGTTGGGAAGATTCCACTGGCAAAGATGAATGGTTAGAATCTCCCAGGGTCTCTCAGGGCTTCACAGCCCAGCAAAGTATATCTGCCGTAAAAAAAAAAAAAAAAACTTGATCAAAGCTCATTAGAATCAGTTGTCTGATAGTTAATATCTGAGAAACCAATTGGAGTGCTGTATGATCCCTCTCATTTAGTTAAGATGGCCTGAAAATTTGCATTGACCCTTCAGTAGTCCTTAAATCGAATCAATGCTGGTTTCTCATTTTGGCGCTGTTACCCGCATGTGAGCACATGATTTGTAGAGAGGAGACTCTTGCCCTAAAGTCTGCCTTATAGGTGTGTAATGAAGAGTTCGGCTGGCCTCTATCCCTGATTCCTGGATGTCATCTCTAAATTGTTGGAATTTCCCAAGTGGTAGGATGGTCTTTGCTCCTCATGGTGGGCCCCTTGGACCACAACTGATAGATTTTG
Source organism: Eschrichtius robustus (assembly GCF_028021215.1). Classification (NCBI taxonomy): domain Eukaryota; kingdom Metazoa; phylum Chordata; class Mammalia; order Artiodactyla; family Eschrichtiidae; genus Eschrichtius; species Eschrichtius robustus. Next base: position 26,581,045 of record NC_090841.1, read on the forward strand.
GTAATGAGGTCACTCAGGATGTGGGCTGACCATGGCAGGAAGACCCAACCACTTGATTAGAAGGTTGGGGCTTAGAGCCAGGGATACCGGCCCAACCTCTGGGAAGAGGAGGGGCTGGAGATGGAGTTCAGTTACATGGGCAGTGATTCAGTTAGTCAGTGTCTACAGAACAAAACCCCATTGAAAACTCCAGATACCAAAGCTTGGGCCAGCTGTTCTGGTTGGTGATACTCCTGCATATTACCACACATCGATGGGATGGGAGGGTGATGATCTCTGAGGATGATGGAAGTTCCATGTTTGGGATTCTCCCAGACCTCACACTATGGGTCTCTCCCTTTGACTGATTCTGATTTGTATCTTTTTGCTATAATAAAACTGTCATCATAAGTGTGGCACTTTCCTGAGTTCTGTGAGTCATTCTAACAAATTATCAAACCTGAGAGATTAATGGGAATTCCAGAATTTGTAGCCAGCTGGTCAGAAGTGAGGGCAGGCTGGGGACTCCTGAGCTTGTGGCTGGTGTGTAATGTAGCGGCAGAGGACTGTGGCTTTACCTTGTGAAGTTTGGCCCAACTCTGGGTAGTAGGAAAAAGAAAAAATAAGAAGGAAGAGATTATGTGGAGAAGGGCTGGTAGATGGAGAGAAGAAATTCCAAGAAGGTTCCAAGACTATTCCTTTTACATACCCAGGATATGCTTCCCCAGAAATCTGTGGGAACCTCTTTCTGCTTTCTCTAGCCCCCTCCTGGGTTCCAATTCTCAATTCTAGAAGAAGCCCCTGGGTTCTTCAGGGAAGCCCACTCATGGTCTACTTAGTAGCCTTCGGGGTGAGCAAAATATTGATCCAGATTGTGGGCTTTGGAGCAGACTGTATGGGTTCAAATCCTGGCATTACCATTAACCAGCTGTGTCACTCTGGGCCGGGAAAATTACATAAACTCTGTGCCTTTTTTCTCATCTGTAGCATGGGGATAACAACAGCCTTATCTCATTAATGAGATGAGTAATTACATAAAACACATAAAAGTTGCACAGAACATGGGAAGGCCTCCATTAATTATTATTATGATTCTCCATTGAGCTCTACTGATAGGGAGAGCATTTTGTCCTGTCAAGTGCATGGGCTTTGGGGATAGATAGACCTGGTTTCCAAGTCCTGCCTCTGCCACCACCCTGTTGCACGACTTTAGACGAGAGGCTTAGCTTCTCAATGTTCAATTTTCTCATCAATAAAATGGAGACACTGATATTTATAGCATTATCCCAAGGCATAGAAATGATGTATCCTAAGTCCTTGACCCATGCTGAGTGCTCAGTGAATGATAGCTGTGATCACTAGCTCTGCTGGTAGGTGTTTGTAATTGATAAGCTGCCTGCCAATGGTGCGTGGAGTCAGAGAATGAGAAAGTCTTGCAAGGGGGGTGACGTAAGTTCAGTAGTGCTGTTGGTGAGTTTGTTCTTGGGGCCCCTGGACCTGAAATAAGTCAGGCTCTAGGGATGCACAAAGTCAGGTAAAAGTGAAGACTGTGGCCTAAAGTTTAGGTTAGGCTGCTAAGTGATTGGAGGAGGGAAGGGAGAAGCTTGGTGTCTGTCTAGGAGATGCTCCTACAAAGAGCTTTGGGAGCAAGCACCGGCAGCTCAGAGTTTGTCATGAGGATGGTGAAATCCATTGCTATTCTCCACAATGGGTTTTCTTATTTATATGTCATGTTGTTTGTTTATCGAGTAGGTATTTGACAGACGTACGCTTAGCAGAGCACCTCAGCGGGGATGGTGTTTTACCAGCAAATAAATTAGAATCATAGAGTTAGCTAAGGCGTAACTAAGTACACGGCATAAATATGTCCTTTGGCCATGATGAATTCATTCATGTGTAGGGATCCTTAAAAAGCATCTCTATCAAACCTTTAAATGAAAAGTTCTTTTTATATCAGGCCTGTATTTTAATTACGGCAGCAATAGTATTGGTGCCTCCTCCAGGAGCGGTGGTGGTCCAGCCCCGTGGACTGTTCTTGGCTCTCTGTGGAAGCCCTGAGGGACCCTAGAGCACGCCCAGCCCTGCCTGGCCCAAGGTGCCATGTCTGACCTCTCCTGTTCCCTTCCTCCCTAAGCCTGCTTCTCTCTTCTCCTGCTGAGGGGAGGTTTGAAAGGGATCAGGCAGGCGAGCGAGGCAGCGGAGAGCCCGATAAGGCCTTGAAGCTCTGCCAAGGCACGCGAGGGGAATGAGGTGCTGGAACTCTCCCTTCACTCCGCAGAGGCCAAGGCTAAGTCTTCTAAGTGCTCCTGACTGACACTTCAATCCCCCACTCCCTGCTGAGAAAGCTTTCTTTCTGAGGCTTGTGGTTGAAAGGACGGTCGCCCCCTCCCACTGCCCTTTGCGTATTTTTTCCCCCTTGTGGGGAAGAAAGGAGGAAAAAAGGCCTCAGAAAGCAAAGAAAAAGAGACTGTCACAGCGCCCATTGCTCAGCTGTCAATCATTTGTGAGGGGTGAGAGGAGAGAGGGAGGAGGGGACCAGGAGGAGTGGAGGGAGGTCCCAAGCTGCTTGCTGAAGAGCTGAAAAGTTTCCACTTCAATTCAAATATTATTAATGCGATGGAAGAGAGCCATCTCACAAGCTTTCTTATAAATAATTTGCACCCTGAATGTGGCTTTGTGTGCTGTGCTCCTCTTCCCTTTCTCTCTAACTCCACTTGTACCACATACATCTCTAATTGTGCATTTTGTCACTGGCAACCACAGGAGCCTAGGATTACTATTTTTTTCTTGACCAATTTGAAATGATTGTGTGGGAGGTTCACAAGATAGGCCGGGAACTTCAGAAATCCCTACCGTCAATGCTGATCTCTGATGTAGGTCTTCAAAGAACTCGTTTTAAATGTTCCAGGGTAGATGATTCAACTTTGCTATTTTGATTGGATGTTCATAGGATTCATCCCTTCTCCCTTTTTTTTTTTCACTTCCAGATAATACAAGAGAATTTGAAGGCTCCCAGGAAAAGAAACCAACTACAATCAATTTCTATTACCTGACTCCTTTCTTTCGCATGTAAGAAACAGAAAAAAAGCAAAATGTCTTTCGGTAACTACCAGCGTTTGCCTGGAAACCAGGGATTGCTGAGTGAAGGAGGGGCAGAGGACTGGGACAAAGGAAACTTGATCTTGAAGTCATCAAACCTATTTATTAGCACACTATTCCCCAACAGAGTGTGAGTTCTTTTCTCAGTGGGATGATTGTACCCATTTTACTTTTGACACTGGGTGTGTCCAATATATTCTTTTTCATCTCTTGTATTTACAGGAACATGTGCTATTTACATGATCTCTAAGAAACCTTTTGGATCATTGAGTGGGGGAAATTTTAGAAGGAAATTTCACCTTAGAAACCATCTTCTTCAATTTTTGGAAGAGGAAACTGAATCTGGAGAGAAATGTCTTACCTAAGAACAAACACTGAATTAGTTGCAGAAAGGGATTAAGCTCAACAAAGAACAGAAAAATGCCCAGTAGACCACTGTAAACACTGGGCAAGTGGAAAATACCAATGATCTCCCCATTCTCCATTATTTTAATTCATCAGTAAATGCACTGTTAGGTAGCAGCCCTGGGGATATAAAGAATTGTCACCGGTGGGTGTCAGGATGTATGTGCTCAGAGGAAAAAAAGACAGATGTAGACGTGTCATTTCCAGAAGAGAAAAAGAAAAATGAAGAAGATGGTGATTTTTATCGTTCTTATTTTTGGATGGAAAAACCAAGGGTTGAATTCCTTTTTTCAGACATTTTATAGAATGCGATACAGATCAATTGTGGGCTTCCTATCAGGACTCAGTGACTCCAGGTTAGTGTGATGGGCCAATGAAGAGAAAAGTATGGAGTGCACACCAATGTACTGTGGTCTCCATTTAAGCCTCATAAAACCAAGAGCAGGTAGAATCCAGGGCTCCTCTGGGTGGCACAGTCGGATGGGGGTGGGAAACAGGCAATCAGGCATGAGGCAGAAGGTCTAATTGAAAAGAGAAGAAAGTGTCTCAAGTGCTCATGGAACATTCTCCAGGATAGATCATATCTTGGGTCACAAATCAAGCCTTGGTAAATTTAAGAAAATTGAAATCATATCAAGTATCTTTTCTGACCACAATGCTATGAGACTAGATATCAATTACAGGAAAAAATCTGTGAAAAATACAAACACATGGAGGCTAATCAATACACTACTAAATAACCAAGAGATCACTGAAAAAATCAAAGAGAAAATCAAAAAATACCTAGAAACAAATGACAATGAAAACACGATGACCCAAAACCTATGGGATGCAGCAAAAGCAGTTCTAAGAGGGAAGTTTATAGCAATACAATCCTACCTCAAGAAACAAGAAACATCTCTAATAAACAACCTAACCTTACACCTAAAGCAATTAGAGAAAGAAGAACAAAAAACCCCAAAAGTTAGCAGAGGAAAGAAATCATAAAGATCAGATCAGAAAAAAATGAAAAAGAAATTAAGGAAATGATAGCAAAGATCAATAAAACTAAAAGCTGGTTCTTTGAGAAGATAAACAAAATTGATAAACCATTAGCCAGAGTCATCAAGGAAAAAAAGGAGAAGACTCCAATCAACAGAATTAGAAATGAAAAAGGAGAAGTAACAACTGACACTGCAGAAGTACAAAGGATCATGAGAGATTACTACAAGCAACTATATGCCAATAAAATGGACAACCTGGAAGAAATGGACAAATTCTTAGAAACGCACAACCTTCCGAGACTGAACCAAGAAGAAATAAAAATTATGAACAGACCAATCACAAGCACTGAAATTGAAACTGTGATTAAAAATCTTCCAACAAACAAAAGCCCAGGACCAGATGGCTTCACAGGCGAATTTTATCAAACATTTAGAAGAGAGATAACACCTATCCTTCTCAAAATCTTCCAAAATATAGCAGAGGGAGGAACACTCCCAAACTCATTCTATGAGGCCACCATCACCCTGATACCAAAACAAGACAAAGAAAGAAATTACAGGCCAATATCACTGATGAACATAGATGCAAAAATCCTCAACAAAATACTAGCAAACAGACTTCAACAGCACATTAAAAGGATCATACACCATGATCAAGTGGGATTTATCCCAGGAATGCAAGGACTCTTCAATATACGCAAATCAATCAATGTGATACACCATATTAACAAATTGAAGAAGAAAAACCATATGGTAATCTCAATAGATGCAGAGAAAGCTTTTGACAAAATCCATCACCCATTTATGATAAAAACCCTCCAGAAAGTAGGCATAGAGGGACTATCCTCAACATAATAAAGGCCATATATGACAAACCCACAGCCAACATCATCCTCAATGGTGAAAAACTGAAACCATTTCCACTAAGATCAGGAACAAGACAAGGTTGCCCACTCTCACCACTATTATTCAACATAGTTTTGGAAGTTTTAGCCACAGCAATCAGAGAAGAAAAAGAAATAAAAGGAATCCAAATCAGAAAATAAGTAAAGCTGTCACTGTTTGCAGATGACATGATACTATACATAGAGAATCCTAAAGATGTTATCAGAAAACTACTAGAGCTAATCAATGAATTTGGTAAAGTAGCAGGATATAAAATTAATGCACAGAAATCTCTTGCATTCCTATACACTAATGATGAAAAATCTGAAAGTGAAATTAAGAAAACACTCCATTTACCATTGCAACAAAAAGAATAAAACATCTAGGAATAAACCTACCTAAGGAGACAAAAGACCTGTATGCAGAAAATTATAAGACACTGATAAAAGAAATTAAAGATGATACAAATAAATGGAGAGATATACCATGTTCTTGGATTGGAAGAATCAACATTGTGAAAATGACTCTACTACCCAAAGCAATCTACAGATTCATTGCAATCCCTATCAAAATACCACTGGCATTTTTCACAGGACTAGAACAAAAAAATTCACAATTTGTATGGAAACACAAAAGACCCCGAAGAGCCAAAGCAATCTTGAGAAAGAAAAACGGAGCTGGAGCAATCAGGCTCCCTGACTTCAGATTATACTACAAAGCTACAGTAATCAAGACAGTATGACACTGGCAGAAAAACAGAAATATACATCAATGGAACAGGATAGAAGCCCAGAGATAAACCTACGCACATATGGTCACCTTATCTTTGATAAAGGAGGCAAGAATATACAGTGGAGAAAAGACAGCCTCTTAAATAATTGGTGCTGGGAAAACTGGACAGCTACATGTAAAAGAATGAAATTAGAACACTCCCTGACACCATACACAAAAATAAACTCAAAATGGATTAAAGACCTAAATGTAAGGCCAGGTACTATCAAACTCTTAGAGGAAAACATAGGCGGAACACTCCATGACATAAATCACAGCAAGATCCTTTTTGACCCATCTCCTAGAGAAATGAAAATAAAAACAAAAACAAATGGGACCTAATGAAACTTAAAAGCTTTTGCACAGCAAAGGAAACCATAAACAAGATGAAAAGACAACCCTCAGAATGGGAGAAAATATTTGCAAATGAAGCAACTGACAAAGGATTAATCTCCAAAATTTACAAGCAGTGCAGGCAGCTCAATATCAAAAAAACAAAAAACCCAATCCAAAAATGGACAGAAGAACTAAATAGACAGTTCTCCAAAGAAGATATACAGATTGCCAACAAACACATGAAAGAATGTTCAACATCATTAATCATTAGAGAAATGCAAATCAAAACTACAACGAGATATCATCTCACACCAGTTAGAATGGCCATCATCAAAAAATCTACAAACAATAAATGCTGGAGAGGGTGTGGAGAAAAGGGGACCCTCTTGCACTGTTGGTGGGAATGTAAATTGATACAGCCAGTATGGAGAACAGTATGGAAGTTCCTTAAAAAACTAAACATAGAACTACCATATGACCCAGCAATCTCACTACTGGGCATATGCCCTGAGAAAACCATAATTCAAAAAGAGTCATGTACCAAAATGTTCATTGCAGCTCTATTTACAATAACCAGGACATGGAAGCAACCTAAGTGTCCATCGACAGATGAATGGATAAAGAAGGTGTTGCACATGTATACAATGGAATATTATTCAGCCATAAAAAGAAATGAGATTGAGTTATTTGTAGTGAGGTGGATGGACCTAGAGTCTGTCATACAGAGTGAAGTAAGTCAGAAAGAGAAAAACAAATACCGTATGCTAACACATATATATGGAATCTAAAAAAAAAAAAAAAAAGGTTCTGATGAACCTGGGGGCAGGACAGGAATAAAGACACAGACATAGAGAATGGACTTGAGGACACAGGGAGGGGGAAGGGTAAGCTGGGATGAAGTGAGAGAGTGGCATGGACATATATACACTACCAAATGTAAAATCCATAGCTAGTCGGAAGCAGCTGCATAGCACAGGGAGATCAGCTCGGTGCTTTGTGACCACCTAGAGGGGTGGGATAGGGAGGGTGGGAGGGAGACACAAGAGGGAGGAATATGGGGATATATATTTATGTATAGCTGACTCCCTTTGTTATACAGCAGAAACAAACAAACCATTTTATAGCAATTATACTCCAATAAAGATGTTAAAAAAAAAATAAGAAAGTGTCCGAGAAGGGAGGAGTGTCTGTGCAGTCACGGAGTCCTGTGGTGGGTGCAGGCTTGGGGAGCGCATGGGGATGGAGTCTAATTTGTGCTGTTTGCCAAGCCGTGCACCGCAGTGTGGCGTGAAATTGCCCAGGCGGGGCTTGGGCAGTTGTGCGCTCTCTAATTTCTGGGAGTCTCTTATACGCTAGAGCTGACCCTGCTGCTGCACCATCCTTGCCCAGTGGTGACGGACAGGGGATCGAGGGAGGGTGGTGGTGGTGTCTGCTCCCAGAAGACATTGATCTTGAAGTCATCAAACCTATTTATTAACACACTCTTCCCCATCAAAGTGTGAGTTCTTTTCTCAGTGGAATGATTGTACGCATGTGCTCCCAGCACATCAGCCTTCGGCTTGGCTGCCCAAGCCCGCATCTCCCCTAGGACCCTCTCAGGCTTCTAAGGTTTCCCACTCTGGGCCTCAAAAGAGAGGGCTGAGACCTTCAGGACAATTCATCAGGGTCAACTGCATTGTGTGTGTGTGTGTGTGTGGCTGTGTTTTGAGTGACAGCTGCTGGCTTGAGAGAGAAAGTTGGTTTTCAATTCAAATCCTTGCCTGGGGTTACGGGCAGTTTCATTTTTAGTGGTGGGGTTGGCCGCACCCAACGATGTTTACAAATTGCCACGGATCCAATCCTAGCGTAAAGCATTGCACCCTGGAGGGGTTTCTCTTGCTGCTAGATGGATCCAGTGACCTCAGAGAGCACTGTGACGTGGAGAGTGAGCCACGAAGCGAGACTCAGACAACAGTTGCTGATGCTGGTCCTGTCGACGGGGGCTTGCATGTGTGCATAGCTCGGTGGAGGGATGCGAAGAGAGAAAAAGAGCGGAGCTGAGCTGCACTCCGACTTGCAGGCTGGACCCTCTTAAATCATCATTGAAAAGTCATTAGAAATCTGGCAGAAGAGCAGGGTGCAGATTGCCAGGAGAGGACACAAAACCCCATTTTCTCCCCACAATAGCTGTAATGAAGTGGAAGGGCTGGGGTGGAGCCGCGAAACAGATTTCCTGCCATAACTAAAGTCTCTTTTCAGCCTGGTTTGCCACAGTTTTACAATGTGTTAGAATTTACATTCACGTGTTTGTTAACCATTCTTCAGCATAATGAAACGTTTTTATCCATCTGACCTCAACCTTTGCCATATGGTACTGCTAGCTGTTGAGCCCAAGTCAGCCAGTGGGAGGGGGGGCAGGGGGTGGGAGAGGGTGGGCGGCACATTCAGATCCATCCCTCCGTGGGACACAGTGAAGGTAGTCTTGTCCTGACTCTAGGGAGGCTGTTCCCACAAAAGCATTTCAAAGGGAAAAATGCCCTTGTGTGAACCTGCGTCCTTTGCAATTGCTAAGTCCTGCCTCACGATTGGTGCTAATTTTCAAATTTTCATTGGAAAAGTTAAAGGAATCTATGGGTCCCTGGCAGCAGATGGTAGGCCTGTAACTTGACCGTTTTACAGACCAGAGGTCTTGGTGTGTGAGTTCCCTGAGGATGGGGACCACTGCTAATTCCGGTTCAGGACAGTGCCTTCCACTCTCTGGGGCTTAGTACATATTAACTTTCCAGGACAAAAAGAACAAGCATTCCAAGGCAGGAGCCAGCTCTGCCCGTTGTGAGGAGAGGGGAGAGGACACAGGGGGTGAGGATCTCAAAAGTTAACCCAGGCTTATCATCCTGATACAGGACAAATTCAGATATGGAAAGTCGATGTTTCTCTGAGTGTGAACCACCAACGAAGAAAGAGAGATAATAATTAACTGACAATTTGAGGCCAGGGATGGAGTGGTTTTAGATGATCTCTTAATCTTATTGATTTATTATTACAAGGCTACTGAGAGAACTGGGAGAGAAACTTAGACTAATGCCAGCTTGTGATGTCCTGTGAAAGGCACACCCAGCAGAGTCTTAAAGTCACAGGTCATTATATGCTTTGCTCCCCTCTCTTCCCTACCTAGGCAGGAGTGCACTCAAACTGACACAGGCAGATTTTATCTTATTCCCAGTGATTTCCCATGAGAGACAGACCTATAGATCCCTCACCAATCTATGCATCTCAATCATCTTTCTCTCCTGGGATTTATTACCCTGACTGCTTATCTGCAGGTCAATGCCATTACCTAGTTTATTTGTGGATGAGCGTTTAGAGTAACTGACCTTCAGACATAGCTCCCAGTCTTATGATTGTAGGTCTCTGTGGCCATTCATTCATGAAAAAGTTCAGATTGGGTGCTAACTATGCAATAGGTGCTGATGAACAGCAATGATGAAAATAAAGAAGCCTTGAAGCATTCAGGTGATACACCCTGGCTGTCTATAGTCTGATCAAAGAAACACCCTTTTTTCTATAGCACAGAATGTCTTGTGGTCCACTGTGACCACATGTGCATCTTCCCCTACGTGCCCAAGGAAGTGTTCATTAGTTGTCCAACCAGCACGTGTATACTGAATACCTACTGGGTCCTAGTGATTTCTGAACCATCTAGCTCTGTGTTGTACAATGCTATGCCCATAACGGTCGGATAAAACACCTATTATCTCTTGCCCTCTGAGGACTGATAGTTTTGGGAAGAAACTCCCTATATGGACAGCAGAGCTCAGCTTCTGCCCCCCCAGCCCCATCCCGGGACCTCATTCATCAGTTCCATAAACTCCTGAAAAATTGTTCTTGTTCCTTCTTTCCCCAGTGTGTTCCCTCGCTCTGGCTAGACTGAAGTGAACACAGCCTTCATGGCTTCCAGTTTGGAATCTAACTTCTTCTGTGGAACTTTCATTAGCTCCCAGCACGAGCATTGCCTGCAGATTTTTTGGTTTTTGTTTTTTTCCTCAGTGCTTGCTCTGAAAACCTCCTTTCCCCATAACTGATCAATTTTCCTGTTCAGAAATGGACATAATCCGATCTATTGCTCCGTAGCCTCTCCGAGAAAGCATTTGCTCCGTCTGCGTAGACATGCATTCGGTTCCACAGCCCCCCAGGGTTGCTTTCCTTTTTCGAGAAAAATTAAATGACTAAGTAAGAGGGTGTTAAAACAAAGTTGTATTACTGCTTGGTATTTAATTGAGAAACTTGCTAGTGTGTCCTTTGAACTCTTTGTTTCCCCTTTCCCTGAGGAGTTGCTGATACTTTGCTTTAATGGCAGCATAAAAATCTCAGTTTGACTCCGTGTGGCATTATTTGGGCTTTAAGAATGCAAATTGATGTTTTACTGCATTCATTGGTCTAGTGATTCTGACAGCCACCACATCCAAGTAACTAACTGACTGTTCAGAGAAAGTTTCTAATTTGGGAGGTTTCTTAGCTCTTGGGATCTGGTTGGCATTGACAACTCCCATCATTTCATGAGGCTGATCTGGAGTCAGTACAGACGGTCCCCAAACTGACGATGGTGCGACTTAGGATTTTTCAACTTTTCGATGGTGCGAAAAGTGACCCGCATATAGTAGAAACCATGCTTCGAATTTTGAATCTTGATCTTTTCCTGGGCTAGTGGTGTGTGTACATACTCTCTCCTGATGCTGGGCAGTGGCAGCAGGTCCCAGTCAGCCCCGCGATCGAGAGGGTAAACAACTGATACAACCATCTGGACCCACACAACCATTCTGTTTTTCACTTTCAGTACAGGATTCAATAAGCTACATGAGATAGTCAACACTTTATTATAAAAGGCTTTCTGTTAGATGATATTGCCCAACTGTAGGCTGACATAAGTGTTCTGAAGCATGTTTAAGGTGGGCTGGGCTAAGCTATGATGTTCATTAGGTTTCCTGTACTAAATGTACTTCGACTTCGTATATTTTGGGTTTGTCAGGACGTAACACCATTGTAAGTTGAGGAAGACCTATACTTCAAAAAAAAGGTGACGGAGGGTGAAAACTGCTCTCCCAGGATGACAAATCACAGTGGCGGGGAGCAGGTAGGCTTTGGAGCCAGATAGACCTGGGTATGGCTCTGCTCCTCTCCTTACTCAGCTTTGAGGAGAGACTCAGCAACTCCCCAGCCTGAGTTTTTGCATTTACAAAATCTAAGCAGTAGATATAAACCTCTGTTCATAACTTGGTTGTACAAAGAAGATAACTTTCAAATTTTTCCAATGACAACTTTCTATTCCAACTATTATAAGACTATATCCTATTATACAGTCCTTGTAACTATACAACTTTTACATAAAATGGGGTCAACTATTATAAGACCCCATTCTGTTGAGAGGACAGTAACTTAATCACAGCCAAATTAGGGATCTTCTTCACTTTTCCTTTTTTCTTGTAGGATCAGAGCTTTGGGGAGAGCCCCTCTTGCCCTGGCTATCACCTGTCCACAAAAATCTAACATAGTGTTCTTTGCCCCACCTAGATCTTGATCATTCATCAACCACAGACTGCCCTGAGTGACCCTTGCTCCTCTCCATGTAGACCTATGAAGCCCTCTGTTTCTCTCTCACTTTCGTGTTATGCATGAGACTCTTGCAATGATTTTGCTGCTCCCAGGCAACACTAGGGCATAAAAATCTCTGTCGTGCTGCTAAGGTACTTTTGTCTTGACTCATACATTTCTCTCTTGGGGCTTTACCATCTTCCGGGTGGTCCTGCTGGTCAGTAGGTGCAGGACGCCCTCTCTGGGGCCCAGCAAAATCCACTGTCAGCCCTCTCCCCAGCCAGAAAGAAGCTTTTCTAGTATCCAGGGAAAGCTCTGCTCTTAAACTGCACTCCACTCAAACATTTAACCTATGCCCAAGGTCCTTTTGAGTCTTATAAGAACACGGAATTTTTAGAATGGAATGCCAGAATAGTCTTTCTTTTCTTTTCTTCTGCCTCTTACCTTGTATTATCTGCCCCCTAATGCGATGGCTATTGACTGGTCTAGCTGCTTGATTTGGGAGCAGGAAAGAGGTGAAAAAAGTGAACTACCAGGGGAAAAACAGAAAATCAATGAATAATTCGAAATAATTCCAAATATTCTCCTGACACACAGGGATAATAAAATCCTATAGAATTGTTAGAGAGTTCAGACGTGAAAGCGAAATGCTCAGGATTGAGAGTCTCGGAGAATAGACAGACAGCACAGTCAATGCCATCTCTACCTCCCCTCATAGTCTAGGGATGTGAGGGAGGAAGACTGGGTGTGGTGCATTTTTTTTGCTAATGAAGCCTGTTTCTCCGTTTGAATTCCTTATCTCAGTGTTCTTTCTCTACTCATTTGTTCATGTCAGCAGTTAGGGAATTTTCTTGAATACCTCTCTTTTACCTCTCTTTTCCTAATCAATTCCCCAAATCCATTCAATTGTCAAGTCTTTATTCTTCTTTTTTTAAAAAAAATTTTTGGCTGCATTGGGTCTTCGTTGCTGCGTGCGGGCTTTCTCTAGTTGTGTTGAGCGGGGGCTACTCTTCGTTCTGGTGCGCAGGCTTCTCATTGCAGTGGCTTCTCTTGTTGCGGAGCCAGGCTCTAGGCGTGCAGGCTTCAGTAGTTGTAGTATGCGGGTTCAGCAGTTGTGGCTCACGTGCTCTAGAGCACAGGCTCGGTAGTTGTGGCACACGGGCTTAGTTGCTCCGTGGCATGTGGGATCTTCCCAGACCAGGGCTCAAACCCGTGTCCCCTGCATCGGCAGGTGGATTCTTAACCACTGCGCCACCAGGGAAGCCCACCAAGTCTTGATTATTCTGTCTTCAGGTCTCTCTGTCCCTCTCTCTCCCTCTGTCTCTCTCCCTCTGTCTCTCTAGGCTTCTTCCCCCATCTCTTTCCTGATGCATTACCATAGTCTCAGCACTAATATCCTTAGCATCCGCTCTTGCTCACCTTTAATTCTTTCCCCCCAGGTAGCCAGAAAGTGCTTAAAAACCCACAAAACCTCTCACTGACTTGGCTTCCCATGACCTGATGAAAATGATATGTAAACTTGGCGAAGTGACCTTTGAGGTCCTGCATGATCCGGCCCTGGCTCCTCCTTGAGCATCGTTTTATTCCACTCTGTGCAGCACGACGGACCATCTCCAGAGCCAGTGTGCCCTCAGCACTTCTTGGTGGTCCTCTCCCTTCTAGGCTCCACAGCTGATGATCCTGACTTTTACATCAGGTTCCTGTCCTGTCCTCTGACTTGCTCTCTTTCCGCCCTGACTCCCATCTTTGAGAAAACAGAGGGCGTGTCTTCTGAGCTCCCTAAGGTTGCTTCATGTTCTCCTCTGAAATACCTTTCTCTTCACTGGTCCCTCTCTCCTCTCCCATGTCAAGCAGACATGTCCCACATCACTTCCCAGCTTGCCCTTCTTCCTAGGCTCCTGGTCCTCCTTCTAACCTAGAGTGCCTGATAAAATACGGGACACCCAGTTAGATTGCAATTTCAGATAAATAGCAAACACATTTTTTTTAGTACAAGTATGTCCCAAATATTGCATGAGGGATACTTAAAGCTAAAAAATGATCCACTGTTTATCTGGAATTCAAGTTTAATTGAGTATCCTGTAGTTTTATTTGCTAAATCTGGCAACCGCTTTAAAACGGTTTCCCCTCTCTTTCGCTCCTTCCACTGAGTGCTCTCACTCAGCTTTAAAATCTTCTCAAGCTACTTCCACTGAAAAACTCCTGGACTCGAGCAAATGATTCCCATGATTCTATTCTTCTTTAAGCTAGTCCCTCAACTCTATGATCTACACTCTGTTTCAGCTTCCTTACTTGCCACTCATTCTTTAGTCCTTTGCAGTATGATTTCCATTTTCACCACTCAACAGTTTTCTTAAATATCACAAACACTTTCTAAACTCTCTCCCGCAGTCTTCAGATCCAATGAGGCTTTTCATCTGGGTGTCCCGTAGATATTTCCCCTTATACACTCTGTGCTCCCAGATGTTCAACAGTTAACTTTAAGGTGCCCTCTTGTAATTTATCCAGGAAGACTATTCTAATTGTTGTAATTTAAAAATTTCTACACAGATCTAGTTGCCCAGGTTGGATCCCATGGAATCACATTCCTACTTATTTATAATTCCCAATACAATTGGTTACTCGGTTTTATGTCTTTTCTCTCTGGAATAAACCTTCCTTGGTTTTCTCTTCTTTACCACCTCCCCGTCCCTACTTTAGATTAGGCTTCTATCATTTCTCACTTGAATTAGTAGCATTTTCAGGTCAAAGGGGATACAACATTTTGTGTGTCATATATATATATGTATCATACGTATATATATGTATATATATGTGTGTAATATATATATATATATACACACACACACACCCACACCAAATTAGCCTCAAGGATTGTGCCAAGTTTAGGGACTTCCCTGGCGGTCCAGTGGTTGAGACTCCGTGCTCCCAATGCAGGGGGCACGAGTTCCATCCCTGGTCAGGGAACTAAGATCCTGCATGCCATGTGGTGCAGCCAAAAAAAAAAAAAAAAAAAAGGAAAAAATGGATTGTGCCAATTTTAACTCCTGTCAGTAAGGCATACTATTGTTAATTTTCAGGAATCCTTGGCCAAACTGATTGTTGTTTTGTTTCAATAGGTTAAAATGCCATTCAGTGTTTTAATTGCCTTACTAAGTTGACCATTTTTTTAATCCCCCAGAGTTTTGAAAACTCAAAACTGGATCTAAATCACCTGCTTAAACTTCTTCATTGCTTCCCATTGCCAAAGGGATGAAATCTAAAATCCTTGGTATAATATTTAATGCTTTTCACTATCTGGCCCCCAAATATTTCCCCAAATTTTATTTCCCGTTATCTTCTCCCCACATACTGAGTGAAAGGGAATATAGAAAGAAGGTTGGGATGGTAATTTCCTTGAGCTCAGGAAATCCTAGTAAATCCACTGTAATCCAGCTCTAGCACATAGTAGGTGCTTCATGGGTGGCAGGGTGATGGCTGAGCATGAAATGAATGAGAGAGAACGGTTTAGTGGGGAGAAGGGCAAGGATGCATTAAGGCCAAGAAATAGCAGTTGTTTGGTAGATAGCATGTTGGAGATATTCTACGGTGTATGACCTCCAAACGCCTGTTCTCCATAAAGCTGCCCATCTATGGAGGCTGCGATATAACACTAGATAATCTAAGACAGTTCAAAAAAATGCACACATAGTTGTATATGTTGATGAAATCTTCATCAGTATACCAGGAAAAGTGAGGAAATCATTTTCTGGAGGCCATAATAGCAATCCTGTCACCACAATCTTAGGACAGGCTTTTTAGCTGGCTAGAACCAATAGGCGTAATAGTTCACTGGTAGGGGTTTGCTGACTTTTCTCCACCTTCACCCAGGATGACAGTACCAGGCACCACAGCTCTGCACAGCCCTAGTTGCCCTGCCTCTCCTTGAGCCCATCCTCTTCCTGCTGCTCCCTGGACAGCTCCCTTCCTGTCTCAGCACCACCGATAGAGGGCAGCTCCCAGACCGTCCCTGTTGCGTCCTCTAGTGGCCATTAGGATGTTGTACAACTGTCAAGGAACAGCTTTCCAGAGTTGAAACAGGCCAACAACATATGCAGTCCTACAGGATCATGAAGCAGCAACTCTGTGCCATCTACTCTCCCCTGGTTCAAGGCTCTTGTTCTCTGTATGGCTCAGGCAGGGTCTGAATCCACTGTGGAGGGGACTTGGCAATAACCCCAAATCTCTCCCTTCTTTTCTTAGGCCACAGAGTCCCTCACATATCTCATAGTTCTATAAAGAAGTGTGAATTCTAGTAAAATGACCCTGAGTGCTATGGGTGACTTATAATCTATGTGACAAGACCACCAATTTGGATTAATAGGCTTCATATTTGCATTAATTGTAATATAAGGGAACACATAGTAGTTCAGTGTGGTGGGACAGCAGCTGACAGACCTGATTTATGAAAATAAAGAGCAGTGGGGTGATGTCATCTAGCCAGTAACCTTTGTCTTCTGAGGCTGCTCCCATTTTTAGGCTGACTGACTATTATGGTTCATGCTCATTTTACTTAGGGGGAAAGAAAAGCCACCCCGAGATGCCAAGAGAATCTTTCCCTGAAGTCCCAGCCTCACTGCAATACAGCCCGTGCTCAACTGTCAGTCTGATGCCCAAGTTGTCATTTTCCTCCTGCTGCCTCCCTCCGCAGCGTCCGATGGGGTCTCCTTGAGGCAGCCGAAGGAGTGACAGATAGACATGCTGTGTAGTGGGGCCATCTGAGGCAGCCACGTGAGGTGTGGAAAATGTGATTTATAGGTACTTTTTTCCCCCAGGGGAAAACGGATTTTATAATTTTCCACCTCAGGTAAGGGGTAAACCTCTGGGCTTGACCTTGGAAGGTTGTTGGCTATAATAGTGCTGGCTGAAATGCTGATATAGAGTAAAACCTCATTAAATCAATATTGGTTATTCTAAATCATGCTTGATTGGAAGCAACTGCTTTCCCTCCACTGCCTGATGCCCCACTGTTCCTTGAACAAAGATATTAACTACTTTAAAGTGGGTAAGCTGGTGAAGTTTTCCTAGTCCTTGGAGTTTCAAATTAATAAGGTTTTTATTATTTTTCAAATAACAGACAGTTCTGAAACACCATGTCCAATACTGATTATGATCTACTACTGTCACATGTGAGTTTATTAGAAAAAAAATCTTGTCTGTTTCAGTAAAAATGTCATGCATTTTCTCTTCTTATTTACACAGGTGTACAGTGTCTGCTTATTGGAATAAATAAGCTTATGAGTCTCTAGGCAAATAGAAGTTATGTAAATAAACAGCCATGGCTAATTATCCATGGCAATGGGCAACTGGAACACAGATGGATGAACCCCATCATTAGTCTAAAGGCTTCTTTTAGCCAGAGTGAGTCTAGACTGAAGGAAGCGGCGGGGGTGGTGTGGAGATGTGAGATCACAGGTGACCTGATCACAGGCAATTTCACTTTCCATCTGCTCCCACCCAAACCAAACCAATGGTAGCCGACATTATCACTGGTGATTTGGGTTTTCAAAAAAGGATACTGAAGTGTCTCAGAAGAGTGTAGGCAGGTAGTTTGGTTAATCCACAAATTAATAAGTAACAGTTGTATATCAATCTTCACAATCTACCCAGCAAGTTCCAGATTTATAATGCAGTGTACAGATTGCCAGAATGCTGGGCCCTCCTCGGCCTCCAGAGGCAGTACTGTCTATCCGTGCTTTAGCCATCCATTGACTAGCGAGTGTTTAGGGTTTAAATGGGGCAGGCTGTTGAACTGAGTGTCTGCTTCCTATCATCCTTTCCTTCTTTCCTTAGATCCTTCCTCTGGTTGAAGCCAGAATAGTGCCCTTTGTTTACGTCTGTATCTTTCTTCTCACAAATCCCTCCTAATTCCCAGCTCTCCACTGGGGGGAATGGGAATGGATCCAGGTGGTGTTAGGATGGGGCTTCAGAGAGGCTAGAAAGTAGATCTGGAGTTACAGAAGGCTGGGCCATGGGCTTCTGGCTCTTCTGGGGTCCCCATGGGGTCCTTTACTATCAGCCGCATGTGGGATGGGGAGGAGGGGCTGTCTGTGGTTGGGTACCACCTCCTCAGTTGTTCCTTTTACCTCAAGGACAGTTCCGGTAGCATGAAAACCAGGATATAGGGACAAAACCAGGCATTTCTTCCCTGAAAAGCAAAAGCTTGGTGATCTTCTATGGCCATCAGCCGCGGTAAGATGTCTGGCTTGCACCTCCCCACTCCCCACCCCACAGGCTATGGTTCCTGTTCCTTCATCCTGCCTAAAATCCTGAACAGCAAGCCTCCTTTTGTCTACTTTGGGAGGCTGCTGACTAGCCCAGGTTGACGTGGCTTTAGAGGCAACCCATATAAGCCTATTTTGAGAAAACCTGACACATGGAAAGTGAAATTTACAAAACCAAGAAATGAAGGTATGGCCACTCTTGACAAAGAGATTCCCTCCAGATTCCTATAAACCATGAACTTTTCCTGAGAGTATTTTCAGTGTTCCTCAGTTTGCTCAGAACATTTCTTAGGTGCCTCTCTACAGAGTGAGTAGGGAAGCCCTCATGGTAGGACAAGGGGACACATGGACAGGGAGAATTTGGGGACATTAACATGGCCAGGAAGTCTGTAATCCAGGGAGAGGACACTGAGCAAATTAAAGGCATTTCTCTTTTACCCATCTCTCATCCTCATTAATTTCCCCCAATGCATTGTTTTCCCAGGACTGCAATGAAATGAGCCTTGCTTGTGATTTGTCTACTCATAATTAGAGTCTCCCTTTCTCTTGTGAGACAGTAATGCCAATAATGATTGCAAACATTTTGTCTCCTTTTAGAAAAGCAAAGAGACAAAATCATCATATCTGTGAGTTGATGTCAGATTTACAATGCAGAGATGCAAGCTTCATATGCTGTATATGTGCCAAATTTTCATTAAGCCTTTGGAAGGTTTAACCCATGCATTAAGAAGAGATCCTGTTTTTTTTTTTCCCTGATGAATTTTTCTTCCTATTTATTTGCATGGAAAGCCAGAGCTTTCTGTTTACCATGACTCATTTTCAGGGGAGGGGAGTGGGAGGAAAGAGAGCTTGAGGGGGGAGGAGTGATCACAGGAGGAGTGAAGAGGAAAGGGGAGGTTAGGGATGAGTCTTAGGGGGATTGTAAGAGGAGGGGAGGGAGAGATTGAGGAAGAAAGGGGTAGAGACTGGGGAGCAAGCGCAAAAGGTGAGTGCGTGTGTGTGTGTGTGTGTGTGTGTGTGTGTGTGTGTTGGGGAAATAGATTGCTTAGAAAGAAGACAACAACACAGAGGGAAAAGTTAACTTGATTGACTTGCTTTGGCTAGTTCTCTTCACCTGGGCTCACACCCAGACACGCCAGAGAGGATGGTTTAAAAATAGATGGAATTTATCACATGTGGTTGAGCAGATTGCTCCGGAGGGGGTGTTTTCCAGGGCCCAAATGGTAGGATCCCAAGCATTTTGCAATGCAGAAGAGGTAATTTACTTCACACCAGTGAGCACTTGTCTCCTGGGGAGAGTATTTCTTCTTTTCTGCTCACAGCAGAATAGGGTCCAATATTCCCAGCCTTGTTGGTGGAAATTACATACCCATAAACCAAGGAAATGAGATAATTAATGGATTTTGATATTATTTGGATGAGAGAGAAGCAAGGGATCTTTCCAGGACTCCAGACTTGGGTAGGATCCCACCCTGTGTGGCAACTTGAGAATGTTTTAGGAAATTGTGCTTTAAAGCTAGAGACAGGATGCACGTTTCTTTCTTTTTTGTGTGTGTGTTAGTGATGATGATATTTAAGTGTTTAATCTTCCCATTTGCACCCAAAAGTGAAAATTCTCATTTCACTCCCCAGGCGCTGGGAAAATGGATTTGGAGGTTGATGAGCTTCCTGCTGCTGGCTCCTCTGTTTTCTGGCATCAAGGTTTCTCAATAGTGGACTCAACAGTTGCATTTTTCATCCACAAAAGAATTGCTATCAGAAAACCAGACACAGGATAATTGTATTTTGTGAATTGACAGCGAAGCTACTCGGTTTCAGCCAAGGTCCAAAGGCTGATAATGTTCAACCAGGAGAAATGGTTTGTGTGAGAGAATTCATTTTGGGGTGCTCATTTTTACTGGAGGGAAGAGTCTTGCTTGCATTTAAAAAAAAATCCTTGTCTAATGTGCCGCCAGAAGGTTCAGAATCCTTTACAGCTCTGGAGACCCCTGCTGTATTCGTGTGATTGCAAGTACCCCAGTAAGACTGAGGCACTTGCTTCAACTAAAGCCTTCATCCATCTCCTCAAACCAACCAGAAAAGAAAATAAAAATATGTGCCTATCAGTATCCTCCTTGATGGGCAGCAAATGTGTTGGTATCTTGCCAACTGGCTGAATTGGACAAGAAAACATGAAGCTGCGGAGTGTCTCCCTCCAAGCACACCTGGGTCTGCTCCCACCTGTTTGGAGCAGAACCAAGATGCTTCCCCACAAACGCATCAGCTCCCCGGTGGGTCAGGCTTATCCAGCCAAAGCTGCTTGGCTTCCTTCTGCTTCTCCACTCGGTCCCCCAGGATGACTCTGCTGTTTTCTGGGACCTCTGTTTTGACCATTTTCCAGTGGAACTTGGACAAGATAGAAGAGACCTTAACTTCCCTCCTTGCCTAGGAAAAATGCATCAAGGGAGAGTGAGAATGAAGACAAAGCCTATGAATCTGTTCTTTACCCACATTGGACTCACCCACCTCTGTTCATGGGGGTTCAACCCACTCAGAACACCCCTCTCCTATCAGCACCTACATTTTATTCATTCTTCAAGAAGACTTAAATCCTATCTGCTTCATGAAGATTTTTCTGTCTATGAGTTTATTCCCTCCCCTGGTCTCCCACTGTACCTACGATCTATCTCAGAATTTAATGTGAATATAGACCATGCCTTGTGTTTCTTCTCTCCACCTTGCTTCTCTCCTGTGCCCCACACAATGCTGGTCCAAAATAAACTTCAAGAAATGTTTGTTGATTGGCACATTGAGGAGATGAGCTGAACTTCATTCTCCTTTCTGCAGGAGGGAACAGGGGCTAAAAAAGTCACAGTGTGTGGTCTCACATATAAGACTATCCCAATGGATTTCTGGGTCTGGATCCTCCCTGTAGGGTTATTTTAAGGACAAGAGACTCATCCCCTGGCCCACACCTCCTTTATTCTCTCCACTATTATTTTTATATAGATCAGGTAGAGATAAAAAGACTACGACATGGGAAAGGCAGACCCCCAGGCAGGCGGAAAGTCACAAATGTGAAGCTTTACACAAGCATGTAGGGTTCACTTGTTGTGCTTCCTGATGGTGGAGACTGTTGAGTGTTTCTCAGGATCAGACTTTTCAGAGGTCCATCTTCTCCTCCCTCAGAGGCCCCTGGACAAATATTGTGACTACAATGAGAAGCCGAATTGAATACCAGGCAGCCACGGAACAAGGAGTAACCAACTCTGCTGTTAAGGTTGGTGACGGTGAGCTGGCCATGGAAGGTTTCACAGGGCAGGAGACCTTTGAATTGGATTGAGTCTCTGGTCAGTGTCATGGTCTTTTAAGGAAGTCCCATGAGGGATGCCCTTATTCTAGTGTCCTAGGTAGTGACACATATGGATGCCCTCATTGTTACTCGTGGGCACTGGTGGTACAAGTGCTCTGTCCTGGGCTGTCACAGACCCAGAACCTCAGGACAAGGCAGTGGAGTGTTCTGGTCATTCTGCCATCCCGTATCCCAGACACACAAGCTGCCTCGAGATGAGTCTTCCAGATGCTGTGCAGCTGGGATCCCAGAGGCAAGCTTGGCCAAGCAACTTGCCAAGGCTGGCTGGCGGTGACACAGGAAGCCCCACAGCATTGTCTGATGGAAGGGAAAAGGAAATCTGCTCTTAAGATTGAATCCAAATTGCAAATGGTGGGAACAGAAGGCTCAATCCCAGAGTGTCCTGTTGTCAGGAATGTGTCAGAGTGAAGATCCGAGGGGGCCACACCTCTCTGAGTCATCAACTCACAGAACAGCAAGGGGACAACCTGGTGGCCAGCAGCAGTGGCAGCTTGATAAGCCCTGTGCGCATCACCAGTAATTAAACAAAACAAAACAAAACAAAACAAAACAAAACAAAACAAAACAAAACAAGACACTAGAACGTGGTTCTCCCTTCAGATGCTTGCCAGTCCTGGTGATTTTTAATGCCACTTTTATGATTTGCTGAGAACCTGCTGAGTTTTGTACCACTGGGTAGCAGTTTGGCCCCAGAAAACTTTGTTTAAAATGAAATGATCTGAAGTGAAACCAAAGGAGAGGTGATTCTCCACGGGGTGGTCACAGGATGTCTTCAGTCTTGGGACACTGTTCAGTGTAAGGCATGAGAAGAAGAAGGTCCCCAGGCCTAAGCTCTGGAGTGACAAAGTGCGATCCACCGATGGAGACCCCAATGGGTGATGGGCCCAAGGAGAATCATTGCAGGGCTTTTCTCAGTGGTATGTTTTTCTGACCAGTTTGGAGGCTGATTCTTACTTATCTATCCATCCATCCATGTGAAAATATTCATTGAACATTTCTGATGTTCAAGGCATGGGCCACATGAGGCCACTGCGGTGTGTGCTTCTGGGGCTCCCAGTCTAGTCGTAACAACTGATCACTGAGCGATGGATTGCAGGACTAGAGTGGATCTCATTTGGTCCAAGAGAATGACTAAAATAATTAATCTAACAATCTGGTCTTTCAATCATTCTTTCATTTGTTCAATTTAACTTACATTCATAAATTTCTGGATGTCAGGAACTGTGCTTTTGCCTAAGGAGCTCAGCACCCTGTGGAGGTGACGATGATACTGAATAGGCACACTGAATGGGGGAGGGCGCAGAGCAATCAACTGGGCTGTTAGGGTTGGTGGTGGGGGGCTGGGTGGTGGAGGTTCCACAAGGGCAGGAGACATTTGAATTGGGTCTTGAGAGAGGAGAATTGTGGGGAAAAGAAGAGGAAGAGGGATGACAGCTGGAGGGAAGGCAATCTCGCCAGTGGCACCTGTATGGACAAAGGTACAGAGATGTGGGAAAGTGGAGCTCATTGCATGGCCAGAGTAGATGTGAGCAGGTGGAGGGGGAGGGACTGGCCTTTTTTTTGGCTTGGGGCTCTGTAAATGCTCAGTTAAATTTGTGTGTTGTTGAGATGAAATCTTAGAACATTCAAAAGTCTACTATCTGACTTCGAACAGTAGCAGTAAAAATGTGGGCATGACACACCTAAACATTCAGAATGCAAATTCTCCTTTGTACTTCGAATTAATGTGGTTTGTTTTCCTAAATCCCCTACCTGTTATTGAGAAAAGTCTCCTGGAGAGGTGACCGTAGTAAGAATGCCACAGCTATACTTTTAACACATCAGCTTCTCTGTTCAGTTAGTTCTGATGATGAAAGCAGTTTGTCTATAGGCCGGGATTCAGGGACAAAGGCAGTGTTTGTATTATCTGGGTCACTTGTGCTGCTAATTTCCACCTTGGGGAGAGGAGTTTTCCTGAACGTTATTGCTACTCTGGATTTCTACAAAGTAACGTTTAGGGAACAATCTGTATATTTTAACAAATTATGGGATTATGGACAAAACTGGAATTACTTCTCATCATTTCACAAGGGACGTTTTAAAAGTTGCTGACAATTTTGTTATTTTGTCAGTGTGGGAAGGACCCATTTAAACTTTCCAGCTATATTAATTTTTAATTTAAATTTAATGAAATTAATTCAAATTAAGAAGGTGACCATTATCAATTTCCTTTCCTATTAGTTCCTTAATGGTTTGGCAAATTGCATTCTAAACCTCTCAACGAGCTGGATACATATTCATGGGTTTCCCAAGAAAAGATGGATTTGATCTTGATATGCTAATCCGTAGCCGTGGCAGCAATCAAGGAGCAGCTAGGGAGAGAAGTACATTCTGGTATTAATTATGAATCAGGCATTAAGGACTGGTAAATAATTAAAGCTTCATGTGTCACAACACAAGTTAAGGATCAGTCTGTTCTTCCATTACCAAATGCATTTTGGGGGCTATTTCTAGTCCTGTTTTGATACTGCCTGAACATACACTGGGATGCAGATAGGTAACTCTCCTTCACAGTAAGCTCATAGTACAGAATTTTGAATTTATTGAACTGCTGAGGTAGGAATACATTCAATTTTAGAAGCTGAGGCCCTGTGTTTCCAAGAACTTCTGGGTCATCAGCCTCTTTCCCCCAAAGTTTCTTCACTCTTTGGGGGTCTGTGCAGAGGAGTCATGTACTCACTGGGCAGGAGGTTTTTTTACTCAAAGTGTGGTCCACAGATCAGCAGCTGATTCAAAGCCTGCATCACCCAGGTGCTGGATAAGACGCAGAATCTCAGGTCCACCCTGGACCTCTTGAATCAGATCTGCATTTTAACAGGGTCCTCAGATGACTCATTTGTACAATGGACTGTTGCTAAGGCACTTTTGAGTTTGAAGTATTTGTGATTCTCTAATTTCCTTGGCTTCCTCTTCCACCATGGAAAGGAGACCAGGTTCCACTTTGGCCTGACCAGTGTTCTAAATTGCCAACCTTTCCCTCTACCCCATCATACTCTGAGGAGTTGTGTACCGCTGAGGTTCATCTGAATGCCTTTAGGATGCCAGAAGCCGTGGTCTTGGGTTTGAATCCTGACTCTGCTCCTTGTTAGCTGTGTGATCTCAAGCAAGTCCCTAACTTGTCTGAGGCTCAGCTCCAATGGGGATAGAATTACCTGCCTCACAGGACTGAAGTGAGAAATGAACGAAGCAATGTCTATAGGGAAAGATGGCTGCCAGCACGCCACTCGGAAGATGGTAGTCATGATGATGATGGTGATGATGATGGCATTGAGAGAAACGTAACTTTTAGAGGCATGAATTGATGGCCAGGAAGCGGGTAATCAACTCAGTGGATAATGGAAGGATGCTTAACAGATTCTTTAAAAAGAATCATGCATTATGATGGTCTCTCCCCGACGGCCTACAATGGAAGTTTAAAGGAGAGGTTTTCTTGGCATAGGTTTGGGGAAAAGAGGAGTATTCACAGAGGGTGAAACTGGCTCTGAAAAGACAGGGAAGGAGAACGTTTAAAGTGAAATCCCAGTGCCATCTGTTTGGACCTCTTCATATCTTGACTTTCTTTGTATCAAAACGTTGTCATAATTCTACCAAGTAAGTGTTTTTGGCTTTATGAGAGTATCACCTTTTTCTCTGGAGGTGAAAATAAGTACTACCCTTCTTGTTTTTTCTGAAGTTTAAACTAGTGAGGAAGGAAAAGCAAATGTTTGAAGTCTAAAAACCTCAATTAAAAATTTTCTCCTTTATAAAAGTAACTTAAGTGATTGTTTTCAGAGACTCTGAACACAGTGACTGCCCATAATGGAATTCACCTCTCTCTTATTTCCCACCCCATAGAATCCCCTTTCCTCAATTTCCCTTAGTCACTTCTGCTCCCAAGAAATATGAAGATGATATTTATTACAATAATAAATCTGGGCCTCTTCAAAACTAGAAAGAGTTGTTAGTAGGATGGGGTTAGGAAAGCAGATGCCCAGGAATGTTTTCATTGTCCTTTCAAAATGCTGGGTGAGAAGGGCTTGGTGTTTCCCATTAGCAGCTGCAGGTCACAAGGTCACAGGCTCTGGCCCTGCAGGAACATATGAACACTGAATACGAGGGGCTCTTTCTTCCTTATTCTCTGAAAGGCGTAGTGTGGAATTACCCATTATGGCCATGAATTACCACTTTATTTTCAAAGCCAGGAAAGTCAAAAAAAGCCAAACATTAAAAAATCCCTCATCTTAAACCTTTTCAAGTTTTAAGCCCATAAGTATAGGGGTCAGGACAAGAGGCCTTTCTTTTAAAACATATTTTATGTCAGACTGTGCCATATTTAACAAGCTTATTTTCTCTCATCTGGGAGGTAAAGGATTTTTACAAGCTCCACTCACAAAGCAATTTATAGCCAAACACTGAAATATATATTAGAAATAGAACCTCAAGTTCCCATATAAATTTTGGGCACTGAGGTTGATCAGGTGTCAATTGGTTCTGAAACTTTGAACTTGGTTCCAAACTTGGTCGTTTGCAGAATCTAAAGGAGTTGGTGGGGGGAGGGGACTGGGGGGAGGGGACTGGGAAGAGGGGCTGCTAAGTTCTGACATCAGAACTTTCCTCAGCTGGCTTGACTTTCTCCCTCCCATCTCCCCGAGCACCATGTACCTTACTTTAGGCCCATGGCGAGTGTGACTCATACTCTGTATTGTCCTCATTTGGGGACCTGAGAGACAGCACAGCACAGTGGTTAAGAACTTGGACCCAGGAGTCAACTGCCTGGGCTTTTATCCTGTGTCTGCCACCTACTAGCTGTGGGAGCTTAAGCAAGATACTCTGGCCCTCAGTTCCCTTATCTGCAAAATGCAGGTAATAGTAGTGTATACCTCGTAGGGTCATAGTGAGAATTAAATGAGTTAGTCCACATGATGCACCTAAAACAGTGCTTGGCATAGAGTAATTGGTATGTATTTGCTTGCTATTTCTCATCCCAGCTGCCTGACCCTGAGCTAGAGCAAGAAACCATCTCTATATTTTCATGGTGCCACATCTAGTACCATTCTCTTTGCACTCATTCATGCCACCAATATTTATCATGTACCTATAATGGGCCAGGCCCTGACTGTCAGGCACGATCCCTGCCCTTCTGGTATGTATGCTCTTGCTGGTGAGATTACCAAGTATTGCAATACTCCTTGCTGGGGAAGTCTGGGATGCTACAAAGCATGTCTCAGAGGCTCTGGTCCCTAACCTGTGGGGAGTAGGCCAGGTGCTCTGGAGGGAAGTGAGGGCTTGACAGAGTCTTCAGGACAAGCAGGTGAAGAGCAGAGCGTGTTCTGGGTGTAAGGCAGCACCAGTGAGAAGGCACCCATGAATCACTGTGGAATGAAAGGAAAAGTTGGTCAGCTTTTGAGAAGGGAGGGGACCTCAACGTCTTCTTAAATTGTTCTGTTTGAAACAGGGATGCCCGGGCACTCCTGATGGTCATGGTTTCATTCCCTGAAGAAGGATGGACAATGGAAGAGGGCGTCTTGAAAAGAGTTCCCATCTGCCCAGAAGGGCTCCCAGAACTAAGGGCTCTGTGCTGAAACCATAACTTGGGCACATCCATGTACTTTATGAAGCATTTTGCTCCTTTCTTTTCCTTTCCTTTCCTTTCCTTTCCTTTCCTTTCCTTTCCTTTCCTTTCCTTTCCTTTCCTTTCCTTTCCTTTCCTTTCCTTTCCTTTCCTTTCCTTTCCTTTCCTTTCCTTGGTTGTGAAATAGTCATGTAGCGATTGTAGTGAAAATTCAAGATACAAATTAGCATATCAGCCATTCTGGATGCAAGGGTCACCTCTGGAAATCAAGTTTCTTACAGACATATCTCAATACACTAGTATAAGTCAAGTGGGATCTTCCCCAAGAGCCAACGTTGGAGATTTGGCCTGACAGCTCTTCACAACAGCCAAGAACCCAAAGAGTAAACCAAAACACCCGTGTTATTCTATTCTCATAGCATCACTGCTTGTCCAGGGAAAGCCAAGTGATGAAGAGCAAAACCTGTGGCCAGAAGAATACAACAGTTTACTCAGTGGATTTCCTACTGTTTGGGTGAGTATTCATCCTTTCCTACTCATTTTAACAAGCAATTTTTTCTCCTACAAAACCCAGGTATAAGACTGACTTTTAAGGATATTGCTATGACCAAACATCACCAAAGCAGCTAAAACTTGACTTTGGCTTTCCTGGAGAAACTGCTTTACTTAACTAATGTTTGCCCTTCCTGTAAGTCACGTTTGGCAGCCATCTGTATGAAATAATGGCAAAAAATGCTTCCCTTTGCTTTAGGCTGCCATTGTGCCTAAAATTCTAACCATTAGCTTCATTCAAAAATTTCAATTAAACCACCACTGAACACTCATTATGTGAGGGAAATGCACTGATCGTGAGGAAGTGAAAAAAATAGACATGATCTCTATTTTATAGAGTATATAACCCATTGAGGGAAAGGGTGAATATGCAAATAACTAACTATACCATAATTCATTACATGACCAAAGAAGAAAGTAAACGATACACTACGGAGGATGAAAGTTAGAAGAGATGTAATCTTAACTGCTTTCTTATACATATCTTAAAAGACATTAAAATGCTCCATCCCTCTAAATCTTGTGATGTCTCTAGCAGTTTATCTGGATGATAGTGGAAGACATTTTGGCTGCGGATGAACAAATAATTCATTACAAAGAAAATATAGCTTGAAGATGGCGGAGTAGAAGGACGTGCTCTCACTCCCTCTTGCGAAAACACCAGAATCACAACTAACTGCTGAACAATCATCGACAGGAAGACACTGGAAGTCACTAAAAAAGATACCCCACAACCAAGACAAAGGAGAAGCCACAATGAGACAGTAAGAGGGGCACAATCATAATAAAATCAAATCCCATAACTGCTGGGTGGGTGACTCACAAACTGGAGAACACTTATACCATAGAAGTCCACCCACTGGAGTGAAGGTTGTGAGCCCCACGTCAGGCTTCTGAACATGGGGGTCTGGAAACGGGAGGAGGAATTCCTAGAGAATCAGACTTTGAAGCTTAGTGGGATTTGATTGCAGGACTTTGACAGAACTGGGGGAAACAGAGACTCCACTCTTGGAGGGCACACACAAAGTAGTGTGCGCATCGGAACCCAGGGTAAGGAGCAGTGACCCCGCAGAGACTGAACTAGACCTACCTGCTAGTGTTGGAGGGCTTCCTGCAGAGGCAGGGGGTGTCTGTGGCTCACCGTGGGGACAAGGACACTGACATCAGAAGTTCTGGGAAGTACTCCTTGGCGTGAGCCTTCCCAGAGTCCACCATTAGCCTCACCAAAGAGCCTGGGTAGGGTCCAGGGTTGGGTTGCCTCAGGCCAAACAACCAACTGGGAGGTGACCTCACCCCACCCATCATCAGACAAGCAGGTTAAAGTTTTACTGAGCTCTGCCCACCAGAGAAACAGCCAGCTCTACCCACCACCAGTCCCTCCCATCAGGAAACTTGCACAAGCCTCTTAGATAGCCTCATCCACGAGAGGGAAGACAGAAGAAAAGAGAAGAACTAAAATCCTGCAGCCTGTGGAACAAAAACCACATTCACAGAAAGATAAACAAGATGAAAAGGCAGAGGGCTATGTACCAGATGAAGGAACAAGATAAAACCCCAGCAAAACAACTAAATGAAGTGGAGATAGGCAACATTCCAGAGAAAGAATTCAGAATAATGATAATGAAGATAATCCAGGACCTCAGAAAAAGAATGGAAGCAAAGATCGAGAAGATGCAAGAAATGTTCAACAAAGATCTAGAAGAATTAAAGAACAAACAAACAGAGATGAACGATACAATAACTGAAATGAAAAATACACTAGAAGGAATCAATAGCAGAATAACTGAGGCAGAAGAACGGATAAGTGACCTGGAAGACAGAATGGTGGAATTCACTGCTGCGGAACAGACTAAAGAAAAAAGAATGAAAAGAAATGAAGACAGCCTAAGAGACCTCTGGGACGACATTAAATGCAACAACATTTGCATTATAGGGGTCCCAGAAGGAGAAGAGAGAGAGAAAGGACCAGAGAAAATATTTGAAGAGATTATAGTAAAAAACTTCCCTAACATGGGAAAGGAAATAGCCACCCAAGTCCAGGAAGTGCAGAGAGTCCCATACAGGATAAACCCAAGGAGAAACATGCCGAGACACATAGTAATCAAACTGGCATAAATTAAAGACAAAGAAAAATTATTGAAAGCAGCAAGGGAAAAACGACAAATAACATACAAGGGAACTCCCATAAGGTTAACAGCTGATTTCTCAGCAGAAACTCTACAAGCCAGAAGGGAGTGGCATGATATACTTAAAGTGATGAAAGGGAAGAACCTACAACCAAGATTACTCTACCCAGAAAGGATCTCATTCAGATTCGATGGAGAAATCATAAGCTTTACAGACAAGCAAAAGCTAAAAGAATTCAGCATCACCAAACCAGCTCTACAACAAATGCTAAAGGAACTTCTCTAAGTGGGAAACACAAGAGAAGAAAAGGACCTACAAAAACAAACCCAAAACAATCATGAAAATGATAATAGGAACATACACATCGATAATTACCTTAAACGTGAATGGATTAAATGCTCCAACCAAAAGGCACAGGCTTGCTGAATGGATACAAAAACAAGACCCATATATATGCTGCCTACAAGAGACCCACTTCAGACCTAGGGACACATACAGACTGAAAGTGAGGGGATGAAAATGATATTCCATGCAAATGAAAATCAAAAGAAAGCTGGAGTAGCAATACTCATATCAGATAAAATACACTTTAAAATAAAGAATGTTACAAGAGACAAGGAAGGACACTACATAATGATCAAGGGATCAATCCAAGAAGAAGATATAACAATTATAAATATATATGCTCCCAACATAGGAGCACCTCAATACATAAGGCAACTGCTAAGAGCTATAAAAGAGGAAATTGACAGTAACACAGTAATAGTGGGGGACTTTAACACCTCACTTACACCAATGGGCAGATCATCCAAACAGAAAATTAATAAGGAAACACAAGCTTTAAATGACACAAGAGACCAGATAAATTGATATTTATAGGACATTCCATCCAAAAACAGCAGATTACACTTTCTTCTCAAGTGCACACGGAACATTCTCCAGGATAGATCACATCTTGGGTCACAAATCAAGCCTCAGTAAATTTAAGAAAATTGAAATCATATCAAGCACCTTTTCTGACCACAATGCTATGAGATTAGAAATCAATTACAGGGAAAAAACCGTAAAAAACACAAACACATGGAGGCTAAACAATACGCTACTAAACAACCAAGAGATCACTGAGGAAATCAAGGAGGAAATCACAAAATAACTAGAGACAATTGAGAATGAAAACACGACAATCCAAAACCTATGGATGCAGCAACATTATTTCTAAGAGGGAAGTTTATAGCAATACAATCCTACCTCAAGAAACAAGAAACATCTCAAATAAACAATCTAACCTTATACGTAAAGGGACTAGAGAAAGAAGAACAAACAAAACCCAAAGCTAGTAGAAGGAAGGAAGTCATAAAGATCAGAGGGGAAATAAATGAAATAGAAACAAAGAAAACAATAGCTAAGATCAATAAAACTAAAAGCTGGTTCTTTGAGAAGATAAACAAAATTGATAAACATTTAGCCAGACTCATCAAGAAAGAGAGGAAGAGGACCCAAATCAATAATATTAGAAAT
Organism: Eschrichtius robustus; assembly: GCF_028021215.1. Taxonomy (NCBI): domain Eukaryota; kingdom Metazoa; phylum Chordata; class Mammalia; order Artiodactyla; family Eschrichtiidae; genus Eschrichtius; species Eschrichtius robustus. Next base: position 26,612,473 of record NC_090841.1, read on the forward strand.
GAAAAAGGAGAAGTTACAACGGACACTGCAGAAATACAAAGCATCATAAGAGACTACTACAAGCAACTCTATGCCAATAAAATGGACAACCTGGAAGAAATGGACAAATTCTTAGAAAGGTATAACCTTCCAAGACTGAACCAGGAAGAAACAGAAAATATCAACAGACCAATCACAAGTAATGAAATTGAAACTGTGATTAAAAATCTTCCAACAAACAAAAGTCCAGGACCAGATGGCTTCACAGGTGAATTCTATCAAACATTTAGAAAGAGCTAGCACCCATCCTTCTCAAACTCTTCCAAAAAATTGCAGAGGAAAGAACACCCCCAAACTCATTCTACAAGGCCACCATCACCCTGATACCAAAGCCAGACAAAGATGCTACAAAAAAAGAAAACTACAGACCAATATCATGATGAATATACATGCAAAAATCCTCAACAAAATACTAGTGAACAGAATCCAACAACACATTAAAAGGGTTATACCCCATGATCAAGTGGGATTTATCCCAGTGATGCAAGGATTCTTCAATATATGCAAATCAAGCAATGTGATACACCAAATCAACAAATTGACATATAAAAACCATATGATCATTTCAATAGATGCAGAGAAAACTTTTGACAAAATTCAACACCCATTTATGATAAAAACTCTCCAGAAAGTGGGCATAGAGGGAACCTACCTCAACATAATACAGGCCATATATGACAAACCCACAGCAAACATCATTCTCAAAGGTGAAAAACGGAAAACATTTCCGTTAACATCAGGAAAAAGACAAGGATGTCAACTCACCACTATTATTCAACATAGTTTTGGAAGTCCTAGCCATGGCAGAGAAGAAAGAAGAATACAAACTGGAAAAGAAGAAGTAAAATTGTCTCAGTTTGCACATGACATGATACTATACCTAGATAATCCTAATGTGCCACCTGAAAACTACTAGAACTAATCAATGAATTTGCTAAAGTTTCAGGATACAAAATTAATGCACAGAAATCTCTTGTTACAACAAAAGATCAGAAATGGAAGTTGAGGAAACAATCCCATTCACCACTGTAACAAAAAGAATAAAATAACTAGGAATAAACCTACCTAAGGAGGTAAAAGACCTGTACTCAGAAAACTAGAAGACACTGATGAAAGAAATCAAAGATGATAAAAACAGATGGAGAGATATACCATGTTCTTGGATTGGAAGAATCAATATTGTGAAAATGACTATACTACCCAAAGCAATCTACAGATTCAATGCAATCTCTATCAAATTACCAATGGCATTTTTTACAGAACTAGAACAAAATATCCTACCATTTGTATGGAGACATAAAGGGCCCCAAATAGCCAAAGCAATCTTTAGGGAAAAAAATGGAGATGGAGGAATCAGACTCCCTGGCTTCAAACTATACTACAAAGCTACAGTCATCAAGACAATATGGTACTGGCACAAAAACAGAAATATAGATCAGTGGAACAGTGTAGAAAGCCCAGACATAAACCCATGCACCTATGGTCAACTAATCTATGAAAAAGGAGGCAAGAATATACAATGGAGAAAAGACAGTCTCTTCAATAAGTGGTGCTGGGAAAACTGGACAGCTCCATGTAAAAGAATGAAATTAGAACACTCCTTAACACCATACACAAAAATAAACTCAAAATGGATTAAAGACCTAAATGTAAGACCAGACACGATAAAACTCTTAGCAGAAAACATAGGAAGAACACTCTTTGACATAAATCACAGCAAGATCTTTTTTGACTTACCTCCTAGAGAAATGGAAATAAAAACAAAAATAAACAAATGGGACCTAATGAAACTTAAAAGCTTTTGCACAGCAAGGGAAACTATAAACAAGATGTAAAGACAGCCCTTAGAATGGGAGAAGATATTTGCAAATGAAGCAACAGAGAAAGGAGTAATCCCCAAAATATATAAACAGCTCATGCAACTCAATATTAAAAAAAAAACTACCCAATCAAAAAGTAGGCAGAAGACCTAAATAGACATACAGATGGCCAAGAGGCATATGAAAAGCTGCTCAACATCACAAAATATTAGAGAAATGCAAGTCAAAACTACCATGAGGTATCCCCTCACACTGGTGAGAATAAGGTATCACCTCACCCCTGTTAGAATGGGCATCATCAGAAGATCTACAAACAATAAATGCTGGAAGGGGTGTGGAGAAAATGGAACCCTCTTACAATGTTGGTGGGAATGTAAATTGATACAGCCACTATGGAGAACAGTATGGAGGTTCTTTAAAAAACTAAAAATAGAATTACCATATGACTCAGCAATGCCACTACTGGGCATATACCCAGGGAAAACTATAATTCAAAAAAACACATGCACCCCAATGCTTATTGCAGCACTATTTACAATAGCCAGGTCATGGAAGCAACCTAAATGCCCATTGACAGATGAATAGATAAAGAAGATGTGGTACATATATACAATGGAATATTACTCAGCCATAATAAGGAGTGAAATTGGGTCATTTGTAGAGACATGGATGGACCTAGACACTGTCATACAGAGTGAAGTAAGTCAGAAAGAGAAAAGCAAATATCGCATATTAACGCATATATGTGGAATCTAGAAAAATGGTACAGATGAACTGGTTTGCAAGGCAGAAATAGAGACACAGATGTAGAGAACAAATGTATGGACACCAAGGGGGGAAAGTGGCGGGGGTGGGGTGGGGTGGTGGTGGTGGGATGAATTGGGAGACTGGGATTGACATATATACACTAATATGTATAAAATAGATAAGTAATAAGAACCTGTTGTATAAAAATAAATAAATAAAATAAAATTAAGAAAAAATGGATTCTTATTCTTGTTTCATGCAGCCAGTATCCCCCTTTATCTCCTTACTATATTCACTGAACTTCTTTCAAATTAGATCTAATAATTCTGCTCCAGTTAATAAATATAGTCTAGTTTGTTGAATTTCTTTTGAGGTAGTTGTACTCCTTGAGGGTCCAGGTGTATATGTTAGAAAGTGGCTGAAGGTCAGGCTCCAATCTGGCAGTTCTGTTGAATTTAGAAACAGGGAGAAGGTGGCAGCCTGTGAAGAGAGTCCAAGTTCTTGCAAGCCACTAATGATCCCTCTGGTTTGCTGTCATGGCACCAGGCGACAACTCTGGTCGCTGTTTCACTTTAAACCTGTAGGGAAAAGGAGCACCGGGAAGAGGCAGCCATCACAGGTTTTTGTCCCCTAGCTCTAGGGCTTTGGAAGGTGAGCTGTGGAGGAATTAAGGTTGGAGGGTGGATGGTCATTGGCCCCTGTTTTTCCTCAACTACACACCCTAGCAGAGTGTATACGATTCCCTAATTTTACCTCTTGGACAACTGACCTTGCAGTGTGGGTTGTTTCCATTGATTTCTGCAGTGAAGAGGCAAGCAAAGAGTATCTCTAGGAGGTTGTGGGGAGGAGGCAAGAGCAGAACTTGAAAAACTTCACCCCAGTCAGTGCTTTACTTCTATGTCTGGCAGCTCCCAGCCACAGGCTACCATCACTTACCTTCCCACTGACCCTCGGACACCAACTCAAGTCATGCTTTCATCTTCCCAGAGTTTTCTCTTGCTTTTTGGTTAGTTTCTGAACTCCACTTTCCTCTCTTGCTTCTGTAGTTTCTTTGTGATTGCTTTGGGTGGAGGGAACCAGCAGTACATTCTAGTTTGCCAAACTGGCTTCCCATTCATATTTACTATAATGACTCTTACTTGGATTTATTTCCACTATCTTCTTTTATGCTTTCAGTGATGATTATTTTTCTCTATACTCTTCCTCCCTCCCTCCCTCCCTTCCTTTCTTCCTTCCTTTCCTCATTCCTCCCTCCTTCCCTTCCTGCCTCCCTCTCTCCCTCCTTTCTCTCTTTCTAGATTGAGTAATTAAAATTTTTTTCATCCCCCCCCTTTATGATCTAGAAATTAGACACTTACCTATATTCCTCTATTGATGTAGTAAATTTAGCTTTGGCTGAAAGACAAACAGTTTAATGAATAGAAATAGCTTAAGCAAAGTCCAGGTAGAATGTTAATGCACCAGATGACTAAATAGTGTTAAGGTATCCATTCTCCCCAGCTTGACCTATTGATTAAAGAAATCTCAATCCAAATCCCAGCAGACTTTTTTGAAGAAATTGCCAAGATGGATCAATAATTATTATGGAAATGCAAAGTATCTACAAGTGCCCAACCAATCTTGAAAAAGAAAAAAACAAAGTTGAAGGATTTACATACACAGTTTCAAGGCTTATTATAAAACTATAATAATCAAGACAGTGTAATATTAATGTAAGGATAATATTATATTGGGGTAAGTATAGACAAATAGATCAATGAAATAGAATAAAGTCTAGAAATAGACCCACATATATATGGTCAACTGATTTTTAATAAAGGCATTGATGTAATTCAGTGGGGGAAAGAAAGTATTTTCAACAAGTGTTATTCAATGATTGGATAATTTGTATGGAAAAAAAAGTGAGCCATACCTCTTTCTCACATCCTCCACAAAAATTAATTCAAGGTGGATCATATTCTTAAAACATAAAAGAGCCATAAAGCCTCTAGAAGAAAACAGGAAAATATATTTGTGACCTTGGAGCAGGCAAAGATTTCTTGACAGAACACAAAAATACACTGATTTTGACTTCATCAAAATAAAAATTTCTATTCATCAGACTGCCTATATCTGACTAAATACTTATATTTAGAACATACAAAGAACACTATCAGTCAAGAATAAAAAGGGAAACAGCCCAACGAAAGGAAACAAAATACCTGAACAGATATTTCATGAGAGAAGATACATAAATAACTAATAAGCCCATAAAAATGTTCTCCACTTCATTAATCATCAGGGAAATGAAAATTAAAACCACCCACTAGTATGGAGAGAATCTTTGGTTTGTTTTTACTAGGCCCCTGCGATACTACGTACCTAGGACCACTTAACTAAAGTCTTGGCTTAAGGTACAGTGAACTTGGACTGAAAAGCTGTATGAGGGTCAATTGCTGGTTACAAACTCTCAAGGGACTTTTCTTCTCTACCTGTGTCAAGGCTTAAAACAGGGAAATTACTTTGCTGTCTCCTAAGGTGAGGAGTGTATTTACTTCTAGTTTATCGCTACATGGAGAGTGTAGCCCTCTGGGATCTCAGCTTTATAAGTGGGGTCTCCTATCAGACTCTCCACATTTGGAGACGCTTTACCCCTTGTGCTCTGTGCCCTTCACTTCCCAAGGCCCTGAAATCTGATGCTTAAATTCACTGGCTTCAGCAAGTACCCTCATATGGAAGCTGCCTCCATCCTCTATATACTCTCCTGGGTTTCATTTTTTAGTTAGTTTTTGGTCTCTGAAAATTCATTACTTATTAATTCATTATTATTAATTCATTGTTGCCAGTTCATTCTCATATTTACATAGATTTGAGAAAATGTATATCTATCATCTTTAGTTATTTTCACCAGGGTGATTGATTGAGGTAGCTTGTCTGTCTGTCATCAGAAACAGGAGTCCTGTATTTCTGTTTTATCTTATACTTATAAAATGTCTATTTTATGTGCAAGTTTTAAAATGCACATGATCTATCAACATAGTTGTATTCAATATATGCATTTAATAATAAATAAATAAATAAATAAATGTAAGCTGAGCAGAAGTGCATGCTCAGAAATGTTTATGGCTGGGGTGTGCAATAAAAAGAGTTTGCAGAACCCATCTGAGACTCACAACATGGACCATTCCCTTCCTATCAAGACCTGGGGAGGTGACCATAGCAGAAGGGTGGCTTGCAAGGCCTCCAAGGTCTTGGGGACATCCAGGTTTCTCTCCTGCTTTCCTATTATGGGACAGTCTAGGAAAGTTTTGCAAATGTCATTGGTTATTTTTAATTTCCTGTAAGAGGAAAACTTACAGGGTAGATAAGTTTACCTCTTTTTTTTTTTTTTTTTTTCCATGCCGCGTGGCATGTGGCATCTTAGTTCCCCGACCAGGGATCGAACCCATGCCCCCTGCAGTGGAAGCGTGGAGTCTTAACCACTGGGCCATCAGGGAAGTCCCTGTTTACCTCTTACTGAGATGATGGCTGGTTGGTATACACCACCCTGTGTATCCACTAGCACACGGGGCCTGCAATACTGACTACGTATGACCTGCTGCACAATACTGCTGCTCCCTAGACAAAGCCGGAAGCTAGCCAGCTGTGACCCTGCACTTCCTCCATTGCGCTGTCCTGGCTGGTTTTGTCTGAGACAAACCTCTTTCGTTCTAAAGGAGGTTTTTACATTGGAGATGAGACTTTTGACAGAGGGGATACTTGCTTTCATTTGACTGATAGGACCTTGGCAAAGAAAGTTCATTTTACCAGTTGTTGGCTTATGTCCTGGCTGGGAAGAGCAATAACCTCACTAATGAATTATCTCCTACTTACAAGACGAACTTGACTCATTTGTTTCCTTAAAAAGACAGTGTCATTGATTAAAGATAGCCATTAGTCACCACTAATAAATGTATCTGTTCACCTTTCCAAGGTGTTTGACATTTGCATTTTGTGCTAGGAAGCAAAACAGATAGTTCTTAGCATAACTCATATGTCTCTAAGTTACCTGAAAGGTGGTCTCAGTGTTCTAGATAATAATAATCAAAAAATTATTTACATATGCTAAAGTTTAACAAATAGATCTAGAGATAACCATTTCTAATCTTTAAATGGGGGAGCAATGCTTACTTCTGGCTAAATCACATGCAGAATCTATTGGCAGTGACGTTTTTGAAGACGCAATTTGCAAGCATGGTGATATCGCAGATAATCAGTCTGTCTAGAACAAAGCACTTAGCAAAAACTTCAAAGCTCAAGTAAAATATATCACACCAATTTTGGAACCTAAAACCAAAATCAAATGCTAATTTTTACAAAAAGTCATCAAAGTTTCATTTTTTAAAAGTTGACTGAACTAGGTTGGATTGAAACCCAAGCCTATGTATTATTAAAATAAATGAATTGGGATATCAAAATATCAGACTGAACTCCAATCAGAACTCTATACAGTCTTGATTGTAGATAGCAGATTCCTCCCTTATAAGCTAACTTGGACTTTGTGAGAAGGAATGGCAGTTACATTATCAAACAACGAAATGATGGGACTCACAGGATTAGCCTTCAGAGGGAAGGTGCAGATGTGTCGGACATGACAAGGTGCTATCTGCCCCCTGAGGTGAGCATGAGCTGTCAGTCCTCCTTCAGTACCACATTTATGTGTCCATTGGATCTTTCTACAAGGTGTCTTTGGCTGAACCGAGTGGTGGTCATTGCAGACTGGTTGGGACTGACCATATGGGGGACCAAATTCCCTGGACCGACCGACTGTATCACAGGTCACTTATTTGGGGGACACAGAGCCACATCCTGCTAGTTGTGTTTTTCATGAATGGATGAGGAAACATTTGCAAACGACATGGCTCCAGTACCCCCACCAGCTGTGCTGACTGTTCTGGGTGAGCCTGATTGCTTTTGGCTCTACCTGGTGCAGTGTTTTCCATCAAATCAGTCCTTCCTCCATGGGGGTATTTATTATGTGCCATTTTGAAAATAGAATGGACATGGAGCAATCATCCAGCAAAACCATTAAACACTTTATTATCCGGGATGGTGAGGGGACAGGTTTGACATACAACACTGGGAGCAATGATGGCCGAAAAATGTGGTACTAAAGCATGATTTAATGAGGCTCGGAGGATTTAGTTCATTCAGGAAAGTTCCACTGTGACTTGGGCGCAGGAGAAGTGAGCTGGCGTGGGCACCTGACTGAGCAGCATCTCACCAGATAGGCTTTAGCCGGCACCCCGCCCCCCATTTGTCCTGCTGTCCCAGAAAACCATTGTCAAGAAGACTTTAGCGCAGGAAACTTCTGACTGATTTAGTGGACCCCAAACTTGGCACGGCTTCTCAGTGGCCTCCGTTTTACAAGGCAGCAGTTAATCCAACAAAAGCCTGAATTCATTTCCCTGTATATCCATTGATTGCCAGCTGAAAGCTGGATGCTGTCAACTTGCTTAAAAAAAATTCCATTTCACTGGAATTGAGGTCCTTTGCCCTCTGATAAATGGTGGTGTGCCATCTTAGGCAACATTTTTATTTTCCACTTTTCCGGAGGAAAAACTCATTAGCAGATGGTGGCTGGTCATCAAGTCAATCATTGTCTTTGGATTTAATCATACGCATCTTTCTGATCCAGCTGAACGAAAACTACCTGTTATACTTTGTTATTGTGTTGGCACAAACTCAGTCCTTGAGTTATGAACATAAGACATTCACAGACAAGGTTAAGCATAATTTTGTCATCTTTTTCATTGAAGTGGATGTGTTTGTTAAATATTTATCAAGTAACTATGGTAGGCTTGGTCCCATAGGGATTTCTTGGGGGAGTAGAAGAGTTAAAAACCCTGGATCCCATCCCAAAGGGGCCAATGATCTGGAAGGTGACAGGGCACACACTTAAGGAGGTAAACAATGTTGCATTATGACATAAGCTCAGGGCTTCTGTGGAGATGGCCTTGGCTAGTCTAATATGGCAGTTCTCAAATGGTACTGCACCACAGCGTTACTTGAGAAGCTTTCAAAAAGGTGAAAGTTCAGGTCCTTCAGGCTCCTATGACAAGAATATTGTGGGCTCGGTGGCTTAAACAACAATCTTTTATGCCTCAGAGTTCTGGAGGCTGGGAAGTCCACAACCAAGGTGCTGGCAGATTCAGTGTCTGGTGAGAGCCCATGTCCTTGTTTGTAGATGGCTGTCTTCTCATTATATCCTCATGTGGCAGAAGGCAGTGAGAGATGAGAGAGAGAGAGAGAGAGAGAGGGAGGGACAGAATGAATGAGAAATAAAGCACTCCTGTCTCTTATAAGGGTAATAACCCCATTCATGAGGACTTCACCCTCATGACTAATTACCTCCCAAAGGTAATGCCATCATGTTGGGAGTTGGGATTTTAACGTATGAATTTTAGGGGGACATAAACATTCAGTCCATAACAGGTCCCCATACCAGAGACCCTGATTTGATGAAAATGAATCTGTGGAAGGGCCCGGGCACTGGTACTTGGAAAAGTTCCCCAAGTGATTCTAATGTGCTGCTAGGACTGAGAACTGCTGGGCTAGGAGACAGATGAGTAGGATTTTCTGTTTGTTATTTTTTACATTTAGTTTCTATTCTGGATTTCATCCCTCTCCAGTTAAATAGGAGCTTTCTCTTCCCTATTCCAATAGTTCCTTGTACACATCTCAATGATAGCCTAACCACCTCCTGAAACCGAGTCTCCCTAACCAAGTTATCCTGCCAAGTTTATGATTAACTTCTCTATCCAAAATTTTTTCCCTCTTTTGTCCCTTCTGACCTCAATCCTGTGCTAACTGAACACTTATCAACAAGAGTCAGATGACTAAAATTGCTGTTGTTGATATCATCGTTAATGTACAAACTCAGGCTGTTTCTCCAGGGCAAGATGAGCTAACGGACTCCTGAGCCCTGGGCTACCTGGCCAGAGAATTGTAAACCAGAGACATCTTGATTCCTGAAACTACAATTAAGTAATGTCACAGGAATGTCACAAGATGATGATTCATCCCAGCTTCTTTGTTGTTCCTCTTGAAGAAACCCCTAACTCAGAGACAAGCTAGAGTTTGAGCTGAGGCTTTCTCCCACTCCCTTGCTTGTCGCCCTGCAATAAAACCTTAGTTTGTTGCAAACACCTACTGTCAGAGTTTGGCTTTCTGCAAGGTGGGCACACGAATCCTTTTGCTTGGTTACACTTCCTGTGATAATCTCTCTACAGATCTGTTCATCCCACTAGCTTCGTTGCCCCTCTGGGGGCAGGGTCAGGGTTCTAGTCAGTCTTTTATTCCCAGAGCTTGACACAGAGAAGATGTTTCACAAATGTTTGTTGAACGAAGGAATGAAGGAATGAGCTAGTTGACCTTGAGTAAGATACATAAACTCTCTGCTTAGGAGACTTTGTCTCCAGGTTCATAAAGATCAGGGAAAGGAGCAATTGTGCTCTCTCTTACCTTATAAGCATGCTGTGGGGCTATAGTCAATGTGGATGCCTTCCTCTGATGACTTTGAAGCCCTTTTAGGATAAAATTGCAATGCAAATTCTAATCACTCTCATGGACAATTGACCCTGGAGTAATACCTTTGTTCCCCCATTTTGTATTGAGACATGGGCGAATTTTGATGAGATTAGAGAAGAACTGATGCTGGTACAATGAGTCTATTAATGTCATCTACATGAGATGGCTGACTTTTAAAATAGTTTGGAACACAGGTAGTAGTCTTGAAACCTAGCAGGACCCTCCGGGGCCCTCCCGGGTACAAATCCTTTCCGAGTCCCTCATTTCTTGTTTGTAGGAAAGATACTTTATTCAATCTCCTTGACCTTCCCTGAGTGCCAAAGGGCAAATTCAAACACTTGCTAATCAGGGAAGGGAGGGAATGCAGAAACAAAGAAGGAACAGTCAAGAAACTATAATGCAGTGATGGGGCAGTGTTGTGGTTCTTCCTCAAGGAATATACATAACAATATCTTTGAGTTCTTCTGCAGGAACTAAGACCCCCCCACCCAGGTGGAGGATGGTAACTTCAGGCTGAGCACAAGAGTCCTGTTACCTCACCACCAACCAATCAGAAGAAAGTCTGTACAGAGTGGAAGATAACGAAGAAGAATCTGACCCCCTTCCCAAATGATTAACTGGGATTAATTTCCCGTTTCTCCCTTTAAAAACTTTCATGTTCAAGCAGAATCTTCAGAGTTGGTTCTTGGACATGAGTCCGCCTTCTCCCCAAGTTGCCAGCCTCCTGAATAAAGCAAACTTTCCTTTCCAACCAACACTTGTCTCTCGAGTATTGGCTTTCGAGTAGCAAGCAGCTGAACCTGAGTTCGGTAACAGTCTAAGAAGGAAATAGGCATCCAAGAGGGTAGCCACAAGACCTCTGTAATGACCCAGGGTGGAGGCTGGGAGTCAGGGGTCTCCCCACTGCCCTTCCACCCCACTGCCATTGTTGACATGTAAGTCACATTTCTTTCTTTAAAATTCTTTTTTCAAGCCCTGTTTGCAAATGCATTTATCTATTTGGAAAGGGGGTTCAGGTGTGAGGAGGCTAGTGGTATTTCTAAGAGAATGTTTTGAACACTAGTATTTCAGAGAGACTGGTGGTTAGAACATTTTTACAGTGACAAATTAGCTATTGATGTATTGATGTCTTTTCTTTCCTATGAAAATTAGTTTAACTGCGTTTACGAGTACCTCTCTCATATTTTTTCTTCCCGCAACCTTCAGTGTGATAAAAATCAGCACTCAAAGCTCTAAACCATGTATCTAGATTACAGGAAGGCTTCTGCTTCTCAGAAAACATTTGGGCCATTTAGGTGCCGTAAATTTTGTGCTATGCATTTCTGAAATCAGGTTCATTTGTTTATGTGGGGTTTAGAGCCAAGAGAGACCAGCCTCGTGTAATGTCTTCATTCGATTTCTGCTCCCTGAGTCTGAGGCTGAGGCTGAGTTCTGACCTCCCTTGACTATTGTTGAGAAGACTATTGCTTTCTGCCTTATATTTCATTAGCAGGTTTTCTCTTTTGAGATCAAAATGCCTTTTACAAATTTTTTCAAGTGGGAAAACTAAGGCTCAAGGACATCAAAGGTCACCCTTCAGGTTGTTTTGTCTCTCTGGAGTGGGTCTTTCCTCAGGATGCCTCTCTGTCTATTTATTTTGGGGAAAAAACATGAGTTCAGACAGTTGTTAAGGAAATTGGTATCATTTAAAGGTGAATTAAATATTCGCCTCTTCTAAACTGCTCTGGGGAAAGAACAAAGGAAGCATCACATGATGGTGGTTAACACAAAGGCATATTTTTTTTTCTGGTGTAAATGGTAACTGGGTAATAAGCAAGGCAGTTTTGTCAAGACTGCAGGGCATAACAACTGACACTGATTTCAGGGACCTTGAGAGAGCTGTGTGGTTAGAGGTGAGGCGGTCCCCAAAGCATCAGGCTAACATCACTGCGCATCAACTCTTACCTTTAGAGCAGGGTGACTCTGCACATCAAATCCTGAATTTAAATGAACGTGAAGCTCTGTTGGAGAAAGCTCACTCCTCTTTGCAGCCACAGCTGGGTGGCCACCAGAGAGTTTCCAGGCTAGACATGTTTTTCCCCAACATCTGTCAGCTTCACTAAACCAGAGCTCCAAATGAACAGTGTAATACCCAAGATCATTATCTGGATTTGTGACACTCCCTCCCACTTCTCCCTGGAGGACTGAGGATTCAAAATGAAAAACAACATTTGTAAGGGATCAGGAGAGGGAGGCTTTTCATATTTATTATTATTACTACTACTAATACATTTTCATTAACAAGGGTTTAATAGTATAAAACAAGAGGAATGAAACATGCTCCCCTCCCCCAATTAACATGCTCCCCAGTGCCTTTTGCACAAGGTACTGTATCTTCAACTCATTTAGTCCAAGATAAGCCTATTAATTAAGCTTTAGTCTACAGGTGCAGTCTACACAGATGTAAGCTTCCGCTCGGAGCTAACTGAAAACTTGCAGATGGTCCCTGGGTTTAGCACTTTTTTCACAACATGGCAAAGATGTGGTCTGTGCTCCAGGTAGAAGGAGAGAGTTAATTCACTAATCAAGTCAACAAATATTTATTGAGTGCCTTCTTGATGCTCAGCGAGGTGCTGGTGTTGTAGGGGATGCCTGATGAGGAGAGAGCTTACATCTTTAATGAGGAAACATGACGCATATCACAAGCCGCGTGGTCCGTGGACAGAGAACAGCATCTGAAATCTGGCAGACCTGCTTTAAAAATCCAGTTCCACAGCTTGAAATGACATGACCTTGAAATTTTTATTTCACCTTGTAGACACCTAGTTTCTCTATATTAAAACAGGGTGTTAATACCTTTAAGACTGTTGCATTAACAATAACATTTGTAGAGCACCTGACCCATCAGAGACACTCCAGAAATATTGTTATAAGATGGAATATTATATATATTATAATTTAGCCCTTAATAAAAGTTATACAAATGCTCAGAGACTGGAGGGAACAATGCTGGCTAGAAGCATGGGGAAATGTTGAGCATAACTAACGTAGAACTTTGAAATGACAGAATCAAATTGTTAGAAGGGGACTTAAGATGTGAACAGGTCCAACTGACTCAGTCTACCAAGGCAGAAACAGAGGCTCAGACACTGACTTGCTCAAGCTAGTCAATAAATCAGGATCAGGGGCCAGATTGACTATACACGGAGCTCTGTTTTGGGAGCTAGTGTTATGTGATGTGGTGGTTCCCCAATCCGGTAGGATACCGTGTGAGGTTTTAATAAAATAGGCTTTTCAGATGCAAACTATTATATATAGGATGGATACACAACAAGGTCTTACTGTATAGCACAGGGAACTATATTCAATATTCTATGATAAACCATAATGGAAAAGAATATTTAAAAAAGAATGTATATATATGTACAACTGAATCACTTTGTTGTGCAGCAGAAATTAACACAACATTGTAAATCGACTATATTTCAATTAAAAAATTTAAAAATAATAAGAAAATAAAATAGGCTTTCAAGGGGGTCTGATTCAGGAGGGTTGGAGTGAGGCCCAGGAATATATTTTCTCAGTGTGTTCCCGGCTTGCAGATCAGCCCATTGGTGCAGCATAAGGAACACTCAGCTAACTGAAAACTTCAGTCCTAGTCTCAGTGTCCTGCTGTGTGACACAGGCAAGCTAACCTCTTGGCTCTTAGCTGTTTCATTTATCTCTTGAAGGGGCGGCCTTGGTTGAGGTTACCTTCGTGTGAATGAAAAATACTGCCTTGCCATAAACCAAGGATGTTGCAGCCATCAGCCACTACGACAGTGAGCCTGAGGGAGCTCGCGATGGAAACAAAGAGCGTGTCTGCCATCAAACCCTCAACCACTGCAGCTACCCCCATTGGTGCACCCTGAGGGGACTCAGGATGGGAAAGAACAGGATACTGGCCCTAGATAGCTGAGGTGCATATCAAATGAATGATTTTAATGAGCCCAGACTCTTGCATCTTCCCATTCATAGAAAAGTGCTAACTCCATTAATTTGAGATAGCTGGTTTTCTTTCATTAACAGTAATCTTTTGATGTTTCGACTAGCTGGCCTTTGTTGCAAAACTCCTATATATCCTGGCTCCTCCCTGACCTCTTGAGAGCAATCTCTCAGAGCTATCTGAAAGGCTGCCTCCCGGGCTTGAGTCCTCAGAAAGCCTGTCAAATAAAACATAATTCTCAACTTTTAGGTTGTGCATTTTTTTCAGTCAACACTGGTCACCTTAACATTGGTCATCTCTTATAATCATTCCATTCCATGACACCACTTCAGTTCAAGCTAAGACAGAAGTATGGTTAAGATCTGGCTTGGAGGGGAGAGGAGGACTAACAGGAGTGTAGAGGGAAGGTGGGGTCATGAGATGAGCCTGGCTGGGGTGGAGGTTTCCTGTGGGGCAGGAGAGGGAGGCTTGGTCACGTGGCTCGAAGAGGGCCTCAGTATGGAGAGCTCTGTGGGGTGGGTACGTTGCAGAAAGGGGGACTCCTTCCAGGGCCTGAGAGTGGGCTCTTGTCAAACACTTGGAGATGAATTGTCCGAGGAGACACACGTACTGATAAAGCAAAAGACTTTATTGGGAAGGAGCACCCAGGTGGAGAGCAGCAGGGTAAGGCAGCCCAGGAGAACTGCTCTCCACGAGGCTTGCAGCCTCAGGTTTCATGGTAATGGGGTTAGTTTCCGGGTTGTCTCTGGCCAATCATCCTGCTTGGAGTGTAGCTGGTCTGACTCAGGGTCCTTCCCGGTGGTGCGTGCATCTCTCAGCCAAGATGGATCGAGCGTGAGGGTTTCTGGGAGGTTGGCTGGGCATGTTGTCTCCTCCCTCCTCCTTTCGGCCCCTCCCAAATTCTCCCTGTTAGTTTTCCTCGGCAGCACAGCATTCTTCATCGCGACCTCCTGATGAGGTCCTTCAAGCGGTTATCATTATGCCTGGTCAAGGCGGGCGGTTTCAGTCAACAGTTCCCAAACAGGTATGACCTTTAGACCTCATTTTACAGAGGAGCACTTCCCAAACTGTGTTCTGTGGAACAAGAGGCCTTTGAGATGCTCTGAAAGAGACCTCTGTGTTGATAAGTTCGGGAGAGGCTACACTCTATATCCTGGTCTAGGAGATTCAAGATGCATATTGAGAGCTCTGAGGAGTCTGATTCACTTTACCTAGTCTGGCATGTTTCAAATTCATTTCATAATAGGGCCCTTCAAAAACAACCTATTAACTAAGGTTCCATAGAACACAATTGGGAGAGACACTGTTCTAGAAAACAGGGAGTCATTATAAATTTTGTACTCAGTTTTAGAGAACTTTTAGAGGAATTTGGGGAAGTGATCGTTAGGAAGAACACTTCAGAAGAGCAGGAAATGCACTGGAATTTCTCAGCTTAGAGGAGAGAAGCCTTATGCAACACATTTTTAGTTACATGAATTGGTATAATGAGGGACATGATTGTTCTTCGTATTTGCTGAGAATCAAGTCAGGAGGAATGGGCTTAAGAGTTAGGCCTAGAGATTCAGGAGGAAGAAAAGGGAAATCTTTCTGATAAGGGATATAAACTAGAATAGTTTATCTTGGGAAATCATGTAATTTCCAGCATCTCATCCATTTCATGCAATAAAATCAGAGGACAGCATAAATAACAATGCAAGTCCCCAGTATTTTCTTCTCTGTCCTTTGATATTCAGGGATCCCTGCACTTCCATGGGAACCACAGAGCACCCTAGCCATCGAAGCAAATATCCAGCAGCTTACAGAACCGTATATTTGAGCAGAATCCAACATCTGGTCCAACTTCCCGCCAAAGCAAGAATATTTTCTGCAACACTCCTGTCCCGTGGCCTTCAGGAATATGTTGGGAACAACTCCAGTGCCTGTGAAATCATTACTTTTCTAGGCAGCTCATTTCATTTATGGATGGCTTAAATTGTGAGCTAGCTTAATTTCAGAGCTAGTTATTGGTGTTGGAGCTCCACAGATATGCTTGTTATTTTTTCCTATGTGAAGACCATTCAGATGTTCAAAGACAAGTATCATATCTATACTAATCCTTCTTTAAGACAAATAGTCCAAGTCCTTCAGCCATTTCTCTTAACAGTCTCTAGAATATTCACCATTTTTCCAGAGAATATGGGTTGATCATCACAAACTACAACTGGGTTATGACCTCTTTGTATCTGGGCAGAGTCTTCCTGCAGAGAGACCATGTGTGCAGGGCAAGTCCCAGGGCAAGATGGAGCATTCAGACCAGTCCAGCACATCTGGAGCTCTGGGCTGGCAGATACATGGGATCAAGAGGCCATACAAAGAGACCCACACCAATGGAAAAAAGTGTTGATGAGTTTGGTAGGATAATGGACTCTTAGGAAAAGGCATCATGGGAGAGCGTTAGGAGCTAGGAGGAGTTAGATCTATAGTTTTTCTAAGTCACTGAGTGCAATAGCCAATACTGCTTTGTCAACCATATTAAAATGTGAAGATGCAGGAGATGTCACAGCAGCCTCCTGTATCATGTCTTCCCAGCAGTTATACCATTGTTATTGGGAACAGGGGAGGAGGTTTCCAGGGGTACCGTATTCGGGAGTGTATATGAGGCATCCCTGTGGTGGTGGGCAGGGATGACTCAGTGACTCAAAGAAATACTGTTCATGACTCTTACAGGGACCATTTCCAACCCGCAGACCTCACCAGCCTGGAAGTACAAGCCAGACTTTATTTATTTGTTCAGTTCTTTCCTCCTTCCAATAAAGAATTGTGTCAGTCAGTTTTTCTAGTTCAGCAATCATGTCATGCAGTTAACAAAAATACTTTTTTCACACAAACCACTAACAAGTTCTTCCTCATATTGCAGTAAATTCTTTGAGTCTAAATGTAGGATTTTACATTTGTCTCAGCTACATTTAATTTTATTTATATGACCTTATTGATATTTTTAAGATAGTTTTTTTTCTCAAGTGCTAAGTTTTCCTCTTTTCTTGGAGTCATCTTCACTTTTGATAAACAAGCTTTCTATTTCTTCCTCAAAGCCTTGGAACATGCCCATCAGACAGGAATCAGAGAGTTTTGTGGCATGCTACTAGAGACTTCTCTTGAGTGAGCCCCCAGCCCTTTAATCAACTCTTTGAATTAAAATGTCCAGCCAGCTATTCATTCACAGAGTAGGACTATTTTCTAGTGTGTATTTCTCCATCTTGTTCACAGGGAAATCAAGAAAGACTATTGAAATGTTTCACTTAATTCAAGATACATTATGCTATAGTTTAATTTTTTCATCCTCTTTGATATGCATGGGAACTTGGTGTTGATGGAAAACCGAAAGTATATTCTACCAGACAAAGACCTTGCTGCCTCTGGGTGATGTAGGTCTTTCCCTCTCAGTCGCAGGTATGCCCGACAATTCACTGGGTAACAAGCAACGACCGCCTTTTACCGCATCGAGTTCAAACTCTTTAAGCCGTTTACAAGACCTTAACTAGCTGGCTTAGCTTTCAAGCCTTGTCTTTCTGTGTTTTCCCCCCATGCTCCAGTTATCTTAATAGGTCACCCTTTCTAAACTTCTGGCAATTGACACCTTGCCTCCACTTCCTGGACACTCTTCCCCCTTCATTTTGTTTGTCCCCTACTCATCCTTTGGCTTAGATCTAACTTCTTGAGGAAGCCAGTCTCGATCCCCCAAGGTTGGAATAGCTGTCTTTCCCACGTTCTCCTTCCCATCCTAGGCTTCCCCATTTGGTAGCACTTGCCACTCTGGTGACCTTGCCTGTGGACTTCTCCCACGTGGACTTAACTCCTTGAGAGCAGGGACTGTGTCTGGTGCATAGCAGGCTCTCAGGGAATCAATTAAAACTCCAGCCTGTGAACTCCTAGGGCACCAAGGCACAGAGTATTCTGAAAGATCTCAAGGTCTTTTGCCAGTATTTGGAGGTTGGCCTTGAGCATGTCATTGTCTTTCCTGCGCTTTGGGTTCTTTGTCTGTGAAATGAAGGTGATGTCTAAGGCTCTAAGCTGACATAAAGAACGTTTGACTGCAAACAAGGAGCTCTGACCTGGATCTGCCGAGAGACTTGGAAAGGCATTTAACCCATTCTTTCTCTGAATCTCAGTTTTTTTTGTTAGATAAAGAGGCTGAACTCTACTCAGTGGAAAAGCATGGAGTCGGAGACAGACAGGTGCTGTCGAGGAAGTCACTTCATGCCCCAGTTTCCTTATTTACAAATTCCTCCTTACATGGCAGCATCCTGGTGAGGACTAAGTGAGTTAACCTTAGTAACGAGGGGAGAGAGTAAAAATACACCGAAAACCAACTTTGTGTTAAGTGCATTCATAACGTCATAGCATTTTATCCTCGCAACAACCTACACGGTAGGTTTGATAAATCTCCATTTCATAGAAGGAAGAAGTAGTTCAAGGTCATGCTGTTTGTAAATGGCAGGGCCGGCTTCCCAATGTGACTGCAAAGCCCATGCCTGTCCCATTTCACTCTGCAGCTCCTCCTTTGTTCAGAGCTCAGCACGGGGCCTGGCACGAAGTCTCTCTCCACCTTTCCAGGTCTAAGTATGGTTGGAGGACCTGCTCCAGACCCAGGAAGGAGCTGGAGCTAACAGGAGGCTCTCTGGCCTGCAGATGGAGCAAGGTATGGCCGGAGCTGGCTGGCGCTGTTGGCCTGGCTGGCTTGGAGCCCTGCTCACGAACTGTCTCCAGAGTGGGGGGAGCGGGCACAGAGGCGTCCAGGCTGTGTTCATGGTTTATAAAAAGCCATCAGGAGCACCGTCCTGGGACTGCAGCCATTTATCTGCACTTTTTCCTTGTAAAATGTTACTGACTGTTTTACACCAAGGGCAGTTTATCCTGAATGGGATGTGCAGGCATTCAATCCACCTCTACTTTTTGCCAGCTCTGCTCCTTTCCCCGCCCCTTGCTTCTGAAGTTATATATGGTTCAGAGAGAGGAAACCATTTTCTATCTGAGGGGGGAAAAAAAGAGCTGACAGCTTTAAAGAGAAACCTTCCATCATAGGAAAGAACATTTGGTTGGAGAGATAATGTCTTTGTTTTTCAAAATGGAATCCTGCTTCAAGGGAGATTCCATTCTTCCCAAATTGATCGCATTTCTGGTCAGATGCTGAGAACCTTACAGAGATCATCCGTATCAGTGTACCTGGGGAGGGGGAAAAGGAGGAGAGATGTGATCAGGTCCGTTTTTCAAATGGGAAAATGGAAGTTCAAAAAGAGGTGAAATCACTTAAGACCACAAGGGAAGTCTGCTGGGGCAAATGGGGGTTCATCACAGAGAAAGAGAGAGGGAGCACATCTGAAGCAGATGTTTCCCCTCTTGCACCCCCAATCCCTCACTCATCTCAGGAACTTCTCCCCCAGTTCATGAGACTTAATACTGTGCTCGGCCTGCAGATGAGGAGACTGAGCTTCCGTGACATTAACGATTGGCTGAAAGTCGCACACTTCATTATTGCAAAGCGAGTCTCAAGCCTAAACCTTCCACCCTCCAGCTGCTTTCATCAGTAGCCACCACTCGCCTGCCCTGGCTTTCGCAGAGGATCTAAATCAAATGGATTGCTGCTGCAGAATGCCAGGCTATTTGATTTCACAGAAAAGAATAATGGGGTTCAGGTGAACGAACGCCCTCTTCTGTAGATTCTCTTTGGAACAAGGCTTCACTTTATTGTCCTTTCACTTCCCGTTAGTTCTAGCTAAAGTGACCCCATAATGACATATAAACCCAAACATGAGTAATTGATGGCAGCCTCAGGAGCTTGAGCAGGATAAACCCAGACCGACTGGAATCTCCAGGGTGAAGAATTAACATTTATTGGTTTAGTGAAATGAATTTATGCCCCAATAAAGCCAGTTATGGACTAGACAGTGATTTAATGAGGTGCCTTCTATAAAAAGAGCAAATATGAACTTCTGGGCCTGGGTTAGATTGTAACTGATATGCCACCTACGAAACCAGTTTTTCAGAAATCTTCAGAAAATGTATTTGGCTTCCTTAATCCATGAAATTTGTGTTTAACCCATTCTGTCCATAGAGTTGAAAGTTGGAGGGAAAATGAATCAGCCTCTCTAAAATCATGAATGGTACATTTGTTCATGATCAGGACAGTGAGTGCTTTTGGAAGCTTGAAGAATGAAGATGAGGACAAATGCCACCATAAAAGAAAAGAAATACTGAATCTAGAGATGCATGACACCCTTTGAGTCTAGGGGGTTCTTGCTCTGGGTCTGCTGGGTGGAGGGGAGGAGGAAGGGCAGAGGGAATGAAGATCCACTGTGCCTTCTCTGGGGGTGGAGCGGTAAGCAGAGAAGGACATCCTTGGCTACTGTGCCTGGGCCATTGGACAGAGCATATGTGCAAGTTGATCCCTGCATCCACTGACCTCTTTGCTTCTTTGTCAACAGAACTGAGGACTTGGGTTTTTTTTAATGATAAAATTCTCAGGGCAGAAACCTCAGAGTCATCTTGACTCTTTCTTTTGTATCGCATATTGAATCCATAAGGAAATCCCATAGGCGCTCCTTCCAAAATTGTATCTAGGCACTTCTTACCATCTCCACTGCTACCTTGCTCTTCCGGCCGTTACCCTCTCTTTGCCGGGGTCGCTTTAACAGCTTCCTAGTTGGTCTTCCTGCTCCTATTCCCGATTCTCCCTCCCAACACCCACACATACATTTACAATCTGGTCTTAACACAGCAGCTGGAGGGGGATGCTTTCAGAATTAAAGTCGGATCCTGCCTCCTCTCTGTTCCAATCTGCCGGTGACTTTCCATAGCACCCAGAGTAAAGCAAAAGCCATTATAATGACCTACAAAGTCCTACACAACCAGGTCTTCTCCCACCCACCCACATCCTCTGACCTCATCCCCATCCACCACGTCCCTGGCTCTTTCTGCTGCAGTCTCACCAGCCTCCTTGCTGTTTCTTGAAGGCAGCAGGTGTTCTCCTGCCTTAGCACTTCTGCTTGAATCATGCTTCTCCCAAATATCCGCGTGGCTCGTTCCCTTATTAACTTCACGTTTTTGCTCACTCTCACCTTCTCAACTGACACCCACTGTGACTACCTTTTTCACACTGTAACCCCTCCAAGCCCCTCAAGTACTCCCGATCCTCCAGAACCAACTCTGTTTTTTTTCTAGAACACATTACTTTTTGATATGCTATCCAATTCTCTTATTTATTATATTTTTGCTTATTTTCTGACTCCCCATTTGAATGTAAGCTCTACAAGGGCTGGAATCTGTCTGTTTTGTTTAGGACAGTGCCTGGTACAGTAAATGTTTGTTGAGTGAATGAATGAATGAATGAATGAGAAATCTGCTGAAAGGCATCCTAAAATAGATCGAATACTGATGTGAGAAGCAGGACTAATTCAATTTGTTCTCACAGTCTGACATTTTTGCAGCTTGATTTTTGTTATATGTTTTGCTTTTCACTCTGAAAAATAAGGTATATTGAATTGGATGGAAGCTGTATTTTCTATGAAGTTTTGAGATCATGTGCAAAAGAATTAAAATTAGATGAAGAAGATTTTTAATTGAGTAATTGATGTTAAATCCTATCTTAGTGGGTCATATGAGAAATTTTGAAATCTGAAACTAAGTGGAATAGCATTAGGAAAAATGCACCCTCTTATAATGTCACCATTGACACTGACAAAATATTTGAGCACCCACTGGGTGTAGAGCACTGTGGGAAAAAAAAAACCCACACATTAAATGTGTGGCACACACATCTGGGCTGCTGTGAGGCCAGATGTTCTAGTTGTGGGAGTTTCATGTTTCCGGTCCTTCTAAACAGGGATGTGAGATTTTGTGCACTTAAATTAACTTTGAGGAGTAGTGCAGAAAGTAGTCAAGAGCAAAGAAAGCAGAGAGCAGATTGGTTGAAGCAGAAATATCCTGCAGCACTCGGCATGATTATTTTTTTTATTATACTTTATCTGACAAAACGTAGATCATAGTTGTCATCTTAATTCACATTTGTATAGCACTGTGCAGCTTACAAAGCACTTGCTTAAACTGGATCATCTCAAGTATTTAGTCTCTGGGGAAAGGTTTGCCAAAACCATTGTCTCTCTCAGTGCAGTCAGCATGTAGAGTTCAGTCTTGCAGTCCCAGAGGTGAATGGTTCAATGTTGAGATGGTGACAAGCAGCCCCCAGGGGGAGCCCACAACTGTGCGGCCAGAAGCCAGGCAGCCAGATGCATGGTGTTGTACTGAGAGCACAGACTCCATTGCCACGCTGCCTGGTTTCAAATCTGGGCTTGCCTCATTCTTGCTGTGATTCTTGGTGCCTCAGTTTCACCACCTGTAAAATGGGGTTAGTAAAAGTAGCACCTTACAGGGCTCCTATAAGAATTAAATGAGTTTATAAATGCAGAGTGCTAAGAGCAATTCCTGGCACCTCTGGGATGCTTCCCATGCATGTCAGCTGTTAGTATCATGGTAAAAGTATAGTAGAGTATCATATAGTATAGTATCATAGTGAAAGCACTTGCCTGTTCCTCATCTCTTCCTCAATTTTTCAGTTAGAGTGTTGGAAAATTTCTCCTTGGAGTCCTTTCTTTGGATATATAATTTTAA
Organism: Eschrichtius robustus; assembly: GCF_028021215.1. NCBI lineage: Eukaryota > Metazoa > Chordata > Mammalia > Artiodactyla > Eschrichtiidae > Eschrichtius > Eschrichtius robustus. The sequence goes on from NC_090841.1 coordinate 26,635,234, forward strand.
CACTGTTGAGGAATAGAACCTATGAGAATCAGATGAAAAGTGGGGACCCATTCTCCAGAACAACAGGTATATTCACAAGTATATATAATTTTGCCTATAATTTTAGGGGGTTTATAAATTCCTGACGTCCAGGTCAAGAATCTCCAGGTTAGAGTATTCTGTTTCTAGATTAAGTTGTCCCTGGTTGAACCATCCCATTAAGCCACTGATGCCTGGGCCCACGCTGGTATGAGTTATTTGACCTGTCATATCTATAAGGGCTTCTGGTGTATCCCCCCAGGCTTAGGCAGGAGCAGCTTGGAGAAGATAGAGGAGACAGAGACAATGGAACAGGTGTCTCCAAAGACCAGCTTTCCCAGCGTAATCACTCTCCTGGGACACTCTCCTCACAACCTTCCAGCTGCCTTGCTCTCCTCGGAAGCCAGGGAAAGCCTGACACTCCATCCCCTTTGCCTCCTCCCACGCAGTCATTTCTCTCTGGGGGCAGCCAGCTGTTGAGAAGCTCTGAGAGGGAGAGGGACATCACAGTGAAAATGAAGAAGGTCTGAGCAGATCATAACATAGGCTGGAGAGTGATCTGACGGAGTTATACCACAGAAGCAGAGCTGTGTCATTGGATGTCAATACATGTATTTCAAAACACAGTCTCCAGCTATCCCAACTTCCCAGAGACATGAAAGAGAATCATTCAGTATGAAAGCTTGTTAGATCTCAAAGAAAGCATGCTGGTGCCTCCCAAGGGCAGAGCAGGAATGTGGAGTCATAGAGCTGCACGATATGGGATGTCTTGTTTTTTTTTTAATTTTTATATTATATTGGAGTATAGTTGATTAACAATGATGTGTTCATTTCAGGTGCACAGCAAAGTGATTCAGTTATACATATACATGTATCTATTCTTTTTCAAATTCTTTTCCCATTTAGGTTATTACAGGATATTGAGCAGAGTTCCCTGTGCTACACAGTAGATCCTTGTTGGTTATCTATTTTAAATATAGCACTGTGTACATGTCAATCCCAAACTCAATATGGGATGTCTTTGACGCCTTTTCCCATCACAGCTGGAGGGGTCTTGAGACTCCTGCTTTGTGGCCCTTCCTCTTCTGCAGCTTCTGAGGGTGGGGAAGGGTGGTGTGATGGGCAGCGTTCGGCTTGTGGAGGTAGCGGCCCATAGTTTGGGCCCAGATCCTCTCTGTGGAGGAAAATGCTGATTCTCCATATTTTCTTGGCTGCTAAAAGAGGATAATAAAAGCTTCCCCCGCCCCCCCACTTCTTGGGGACTTGGTGAAGATTAATTAGATGTTGCCTAGGAAGTGTTTTAAGCTCTGGCAGAAGAAGGTGCTAAGCATTATTTCTAAAGTTAACTTCTTTAACCCATTCCATGAAATAGGGATCTCCACTCCTGAATTGGAGTCTGTGTAGATACCATCCATTCTCCAAAGTAAAAGGGCAGCTGAGTGCTGGTGGTGGTCATGGGGCTTTGATGATAGTGATCAATTTAATCCATTCGCTTCAAATGGGAAACCTTTTTATGAACTGTGGGTGCTGGTGGAACATACCTGCGGGAGAGAAACAGATTTGGCCTTGGGCCAGAGTAGGCAGGGCCCTGGCTGAGACGTCTTGTCTTAGGGGTTGGTGAGGAAGGGAAGGGGCATGATGACTGAGACCGGGGCTGCCAGATACCCCAAGATGGGAGTTTCTGCCTGGAGCCTGCAAGGCAGAGGGACAGACAGAAACACCTTGGCTCAGAAAAGTCAACTCTCTTTCTTGGCCAGGCCAATTGTCTAAGTTCAGAAGGAAGCCTGTGGGTGGAGCAATTGCACCTCAAGTTATCCCAGGGTGCGGTGAGGCCCTGTGTGAGAAGGGTCGTCTCATGAATGCCTTCTTGGATGGTCTTCTACACTTCCAGAGTGAAGCATAATCAGGTATCTGTTCTAAACAGAGGACAAGGTCTTCAGTCAAGAAAATTTTCATGTATTCATTTAATAAATATTTATTGGGCATCTACAATTAGTCATAGTTTTAAGTACTGGGGATACAGCTGTGATCAAGATAATCAAGGTCCCTGTTTCCAAGGAACTTACATTCTGGCAGGAGAGATAGTCCATACACAAGTTAAACAAATTCCCCTATTTGTCTACACCAGAATGTAAGCTCTACAAGGACAGGGTTTTCAAATTTTTAAAAAATCTGTTTTGTTCATTGCTGTATTCTCAGCACCTAGAATAGGACCTGATAGCTAGATTTTAGATGCTCGAGTATTTGCTAAATAAAGGAATGAAAAAGATAATTTCAGATACTGGTAAGTACAATGAAGGAAATGTATTGTCAAAGTGTAGGTGGGGGATGAAGTTGGGGTAAGCAAGAGGTGGAAGATGTAAGGTCTTGCAGGCTTTGGTAAGAGTTTGGGTAAGAGCAGTGGGTTTTAAGCACAGGAAATATGCAAGTTAGTTTACATTTTAAAAAGACCTTCTGAGTGCTGGTGGAGAATGGACAGGAAGTGGAGAGAGTAGAGCAGGGAAACCAGTTAGAAAGTTGTTTTGGTGGTATAGACCAGAGGTGGTGATGGCTTGCCCTAGGCAGATAGCTGGGGATGTGGTGAGAAGCGGTCAGGGACCAGATGTGTCTTGGAGGTGGAACCAGTGGGATTTGTTGATGGAATGAGTGTGGGGACTTGGCAAAGAGAAGAGTCAAAGATGACTCTGGGCGGTTTACCTCTGTGCATAAATAGATGATGGTGCCATTAACTAAGGGGTGAATATTGAGGCTTCTGGAATGCTGGCCCCAGAGGTGGATGAGATCGGGCAGGGTGGGGGTGAGAAACCCCTAAAGTTAGTTCTTCTGGGATGTGTATTGAGCACCTGAGGAATTTTGGCCAGACTTGCAGAGGAGCAGCAGGAGAAGGGTTGGGTGTGCACTTCATAGGGCTGAGGAGGATCTAAACTTTGGAATCATATAATTTTTTTCAGCTTTATTGAGGTATAATTGACAAAATTGCAAGATATATGAAGTGTACACTTTGATGATTTAATATCTGTATACATTGTGAAGGGATTCCTCTCATGTATTACTTGACACATTTGTCAGCTTATTTATCTGTTCACTTTTTTATTTTTGTGAGAACAGTTAAGTTCTACTCTGTTGGCAGATTTCAATTATACAATACAGTGTTACCTATCATGGTCACCATGTTTTACATTAGATCCTCAGACTTTATTCATCTTACAGCTGAAAATTTGTACCCTTTTACTGACTTGTCCCTATTTTCCCCACCCCCTGAACCCTGGTGACTACCTTGCTATTCTCTGTTTCTATAGTTTGACTTTTTAATTTAAATTCCACATGTATGTGCTACCGTGCAGTATTTGTCTTTGGCTTATTTCACTTAGCATAATGTCCTCAAGTTCATTTCATGTTGTTACAAATAGCAGAATTCCCTTCTTTCTCATGGCTGAATTATATTCCATTATATACAAATGTATACACACACACACACACACACACACACACACACACACACACACCAAATCTCAGGTTATTTCCGTATCTTGGCTGTATCGAATAATGCTGCAATGAACATGGGAGTGCAGATATCTCTTTGAGATTCTGTTTTCATTTCCTTTGGATGTATGTCCACAAGTGGGATTTCTGGATAATATGTCATTCAATTTTTATTTTTTGAGGAACCTTCATACTGTTTTGCATAGTGGCTGCACCAATTTACATCCCCATCAGCAATGCACAAGGGTTCCCTTTCTTCATATTCTTGCCAGCATTTGTTATTTCTTGTCTTTTTACTGACAGTCATTCTAACAGGTGTGAGGTGATATCTCGCTGTGGTTTTGATTTGCATTTCCCTGATGGTTAGCGATATTGAGCAACTTTTCATTACCTATCGGCCATTTGAATATCTTCTTGGGAAAAAACGTCTATTCAGTTCTGCTCAGTTTTTAATTGGATTGCTTGGGGTTTTTTTGCTATTGAGTTGTATGAGTTCTTTATATATTTTGGATATTAACTCCTTACCAGATATATGATTTGCAAATATTTTTTGCATTCTATACGCTGCCTTTTCATTTGTTGATGGTTTCCTTTGCTGTCCAGAAACTTTTTAGTTTGATATAGTCCTACACTTGCTGATTTTTGCTTAAGTTGCCTTTGCTTTTGATGTCAAATCCAAAAAAGAAAAAAAAATCACTGCCAAGATCAGTGTCAAGGAACTTACTCCCCATGTTTTCATCTAGGAGTTTTCTGGTTTCAGGTCTTACATTCAAGTCTTTAATCCATTTTGAGTTGATTTTTGTGTATGGTAGGGGTCCAGTTTATTTCTTTTGCATATGGCCATCTAATTTCCCCAAAATCATTTATTGAAGAGACTTTCCTTCCCCCATTGTATATCCTTGGCTCCTTTGTCATAAATTAATTCACTATAAATGTATGAGTTTATTTCTGGGCTCTCTATCAGTTCCATTGGTATATATGTCTGTTTTTATGCCAATATCACACTTTTTTTACTATAACTTTGTAACATAGTTTGAAATTAGAAAGTGAGATGCTTCCAGCTTTGTTCTTCCTTCTCAAAATTGCTTTAGCTATTAGGGTTTTTCGTGGTTCCATACACATTTTAAGATTGTTTTTTCTATTTAGGTGAAAAATGCCATTAGAATTTTGATAGCAATTGCCTTGAATTTGTAGATTTCTTTGGGTATTATGGATATTTTAACAATCCATGAGCAATCCATGATATATGATTCCATATGATATATGACTCCAATTCATGAGCATAAAATATTTTTCCATTTATTTGTGTCTTCAATTTCTTTCATCAATGTCTTATAGTTTACATTATTCAGATCTTTCACTTCCTTGGTTTAAGTTTTTGCTAAGTATTTTATTCTTTTTGATGCAACTGTAAGTGGGATTGTTTCCTAAATTTCTCTTTCTGATAGTTCATTATTACCATATAGAAATGTAACTGATTTTTGAATATTAATTTTGTATCATGCAACTTCACTGAATTCATTTACTAGTTCTAACTGGTTTTTTTGGTGGCATCTTTATATGTATAATACCAGGCCATCAGCAAATAGAGATAATTTTACTTCTTCCTTTCCAATTTGGAGAATTTTTATTTGTTCTTCTTACTTAATTGCTCTGGCTAGATCTTCCATTACTATGTTGAACAAAAGTTGTGAGAGTGGGCGTCCTCATCTTGTTCCTGATCTTAGAAGAAAAGTTTTCATCTTTTTACCATTGAGTGTGATGTTAGCTGTGGGTTTATGTATATACTTTATATAAAGATCATATATGGCCTTTATCATGCTGAGGTACATTCCCTCTATACCCACTTTATTTAGAGCTTTTATTATTGAATTTTGAATTTTGTTAGATGCTCTTTCTACATCTGTAGAGATGCTCACATAATTTTTATCCTTTATTTTTTTAATGTGGTTTATCACATTATTGATTTGCAGACGTTGAACCATTCTTGCATCCCTAGAATAAATCCCACTTGGTCATTGTATATGATTATTTTAATGTACTGTTGAATTCATCTTGCTAATATTTTTTTGAGAATTTTTGGCATCTATATTCATCAAGGATATTGGTCTGTCACTTTCTTTTCTTATAGAGTCCTTGTCTGGTTTTGTCATTAGGGTAATGCTGGTCTCATAAAATGAGTTTGGAAATATTCCCTCCTCTTCTATTTTTGAAGGAGTTTGAGAAATATTGGTATTAATTCTTCTTTAAATATTTGGTAGTCCATCTGGTCCTGGACTTTTCTTTGTTGGGAGGTTTTTGGTTAATGATTCATCTCCTTATGAGTAATAGATCTGTATAGTTTTCTATTTCTTCATGATCTTGTTTCTTCTCGGTCTTGTTAGGTTGTACGTCTCTAGGGGTTTATCCATTTCTTCTAGGTTGTCAAATTTGGGGAGTATACTTGTTCATAGTAGTCTCTTACGATCCTTTGTTTCTGTGTAGTATCAGTTGTGATGTCTCCTCTTTCAATTATAATTTTATTCATTGAATCCTTTCTCTTTTATTCTTGGCAGGGTTAGCTAAATGTTTCTGTGTTCTTTGTATTTCTTTTAAAGCTTTTAGTTTCATTGATCTTTTCTTAGAATTTTTTTATATTTAGACCCTAAAGGATCTTAGATATCCTTTAGGGATTTTTAAACCAAAGGGCTTAACTTCCTCTATTTTTATTTTATTTTTAATTTTAATATCTCTATTGGAGTATAATTGCTTTACAATGTTGTGTTACTTTCTGCTGTACAACAAAGTGAATCAGCTATATGTATACATATATCCCCATATCCCCTCCCTCTTGAGCCTCCCTCCCACCCCTCTAGGTCATCACAAAGCATTGAGCTGATCTCCCTGTGCTATGCAGCAGCTTTCCACTAGCCATCCATTTTACATTTGGTAGTGTATAGACGTCAGTGCTACTCTCTCACTTTGTCCCAGCTTACCCTTCCCCCCTTGCATCCTCAAGTCCATTCTCTATGTCTGTTCTTTATTCCTGCCCTACCATTAGGTTCATCAGTACCGTTTTTTTTTTTAAGATTCCATATATGTTCATTAGCATGCAGTATTTATTTTTCCTCTTTCTGACTTACTTCACTCTGTATGACAGGCTCTAGGTCCATCCACCTCACTACAAATAACTGTTTCGTTCCTTTCTATGGCTGAGTAATATTCCATTGTATATATGTGCCACATATTCTTTATCCATTCATCTGTTGATGGACATTTAGGTTGCTTCCAGGTCCTGGCTTTTGTAAACAGTGCAGCAATAAATATTGTGGTACATGTATCTTTTTGAATAATGTTTTTTTCAGGGTATATGCCCAGTAGTGGGATTGCTGTGTCATATGGTAGTTCTATTTTTAGTTTTTTAAGGAACCTCCATAATGTTCTCCATAGTGGCTGTATCAATTTACATTCCCACCAACAGTGCAAGAGGGTTCCCTTTTCTCCACACCCTCTCCAGCACTTATTGTTTGTAGATTATTTGATGATGGCCATTCTGACTGGTGTGAGGTGATACCTCACTGTGGTTTTGATTTGCATTTCTCTAATGATTAGTGATGTTGAGCATCCTTTCATGTGTTTGTTGGCAATCTGTACGTCCACTTTGGGGAAATGTCTATTTAGGCCCATTTTTGGATTGGGCTGTTTGTTTTTTTGATATTGAGCTGCATGAGCTGCTTGTATATTTTGGAGATTAATCCTTTGTCATTTGCTTCGTTTGCAAATATTTTCTCCCATTCGGAGGGTTCTCTTTTCATCTTGTTTATGGTTTCCTTTGCTGTGCAAAAGCTTTTAAGTTTCATTAGGTCTCATTTGTTTATTTTTTATTTTATTTCCATTACCCTAGGAGGTGTGTCAAAAAAGAACTTGCTGTGATTTATGTCATAGAGTGTTCGGCCTATATTTTCCTCTAAGAGTTTTATAGTGTCTGGCCTTACATTTAGGTCTTTAATCCATTTTGAGCTTATTTTTGTGTATGGTATTAGGAAGTATTCTAATTTCATTCTTTTACATGTAGCTGTCCAGTTTTCCTAGCACGACTTATTGAAAAGGCTGTCTTTTCTGCATTTTATATCCTTGCCTCTTTTATCAAAGATAAGGTGACTATATGTGTGTGGGTTTATCTTTGGGCTTTCTATCCTGTTCCATTGATCTATATTTCTGTTTTTGTGCTAGTACCCTACTGTCTTGATTACTGTAGCTTTGTAGTATAATCTGAAGTCAGGGAGTCTGATTCCTCCAGCTCTGTTTTTCTTTCTCAGGATTGCATTGGCTCTTCGGGGTCTTTTGTGTTTCCATACAAATTGTAAAATTTTTTGTTCTAGTTCTGTGAAAAATGGTAATTTTATCAAATTGGTAATTTGATAGAGATTGCATTGAATCTGTAGATTGCTTCGGATAGTATAGTCATTTTCACAACGTTGGTTCTTCCAATCCAAGAACATGGTATATATTTCCATCTGTTTGTATCATCTTTGATTTCTTTCATCATTGTCTTAGAGTTTTCTGCTTACAGGTCTTTTGCCTCCTTAGGTAGGTTTATTCCTAGGTATTTTATTCTTTTTGTTGTAGTGGTAAATGGGAGTGTTTCCTTAATTTCTCTTTCTGATTTTTCATTGTTAGTGTCTAGGAATGCAAGAGATTTCTGTGCATTAATTTTGTATCCTGCTACTTTACCAAATTCATTGATTAGCTCTAGTAGTTTTCTGGTGGCATTTTTAGGATTTTCTATGTATAGTATTATGTCATCTGCAAACAGTAACAGTTTTAATTCTTCTTTTCCTGTTTGGATTCCTTTAATTTCTTTTTCTTCTCTGATTGCTGTGGCTAACACTTCCATAACTATGTTGAATAATAGTGGTGAGAGTGGATACCCTTGTCTTGTTCCTAATCTTAGAGGAAATGCTTTCAGTTTTTCACCATTGAGAATGATGTTGGCTGTGGGTTTGTCATATATGTCCTTTATTATGTTGAGGTATGTTCCCTCTATGCCCACTTTCTGGAGAGTTTTTATCATAAATGTGTGTTGAATTTTGTCAAAAGCTTTTTCTGCATCTACTGGATTATCATATGATTTTTAATCCAACAATTTGTTAATATGGTGTATCACAGTGATTGATTTGCGTATATTGAAGAATCCTTGCATTCCTGGGATAAACCCCACTTGATCATGGTGTATGATCCTTTTAATGTGTTGTTGGATTCTGTTTGCTAGTATTTTGTTGAGGATTTTTGCATCTATGTTCATCAGTGATAGTGGCCTGTAATTTTCTTTCTTGTAATCAGGGTGATGGTGGCCTCATAGAATGAGTATGGGGGTATTCCTTCCTCTGCAATATTTTGGAAGAGTTTGAGAAGAATAGCTGTTAGCTCTTCTCTAAATGTTTGATAGAATTCGCCTGTGAAGCCATCTGGCCCTGGGCTTTTGTTTGTTGGAAGATTTTTAATCACAGTTTCAATTTCAGTGCTTGTGATTGGTCTGTTCCTGTTTTCTATTTCTTCCTGGTTCAGTCTTGGAAGGTTGTACTTTTCCAAGAATTTGTCCATTTCTTCCAGGTTGTCCATTTTATTGGTATAGAGCTGCTTGTAGTAGTCTTTCATGATCTTTTGTATTTCTGTGGTGTCAGTTGTTACTTCTCCTTTCTCATTTCTAATTCTGTTGATTTGAGTCTTCTCCCTTTTTTCTGCTGACGGTTTATCAATTTTGTTTATCTTCTCAAAGAACCAGCTTTTTAGTTTTATTGACCTTTGCTATTGTTTCATTCATTTCTTTTTCATTTATTTCTGATCTGATCTTTATGATTTCTCTCCTTCTGCTAACTTTGGGTATTTTGTTTTTCTTCTTTTCCTAATTGCTTTAGGTGTAAGTTTAAGTTGTTTATTTGAGATTTTTCTTGTTTCTTGAGGTAGGATTGTATTGCTATAAACTTCCCTCTTAGAAGTGCTTTTGCTGCATCCATAGATTTTGGGTCATCGTGTTTTCATTGTCATTTGTTTCTAGGTATTTTTTTACTTCCTCCTTGATTTCTCCAGTGATCTCTTGGTTGTTTAGTAGCGTATTATTTAGCTTCATGTGTTTGTATTTTTTACTGATTTTTTTTTCTGTAATTGATATCTAGTCTCACAGCATTGTGGTCGGAAAAGATACTTAACCTGAATTCAGTTTTCTTAAATGTACCGAGGCTTGATTTGTGACCTAAGTTGTGATCTATCCTGGAGAATGTTCCGTGTGCACTTGAGAAGTAAGTGTATTCTGTTGTTTTTGGATGGAGTGTCCTGTAAATATCAATTAAGTCCATCTGGTCTAATGTGTCATTTAAAGTTTGTGTTTCATTATTTAATTTCTGTTTGGATGATCTGTTCATTGGTGTAAGCTGGGTGTTAAAGTCCCCTGCTATGACTGGGTTACTGTCGATTTCCCCTTTTATGGCTGTTAGCATTTGCCTTATGTATTGAAGTGCTCCTATGTTGGGTGCATAGATTCTTACAATTGTTATATATTCTTGGATTGATCCCTTGGTCATTATATAGTGTCCTTCCTTTTCTCTTTTAATAGTCTTTATTTTAAGGTCTATTTTGTCTGATATGAGTATCGCTACTCCAGCTTTCTTGTGATTTCCATTTGCATGGAGTATCTTCTTCTATCCCCTCCCTTTCAGTCTGTATGTGTCCCTGGGTCTGAAGTGGGTCTCTTTTTGACAGCATATATACGGGTCTTGTTTTTTTTTATCCATCCAGCCAGTCTGTGTCTTTTGGTTGGGGCATTTAATCCATTTACATTTAAGGTAATTATTGATATGTATGTTCCTATTACAATTTTCTTAATTGTTTTAGGGGTTTTTTTGTGGGTCTTTTTCTTCTCTTGTGTTTCCTGCCTAGAGAAGTTCCTTTAGTGTTTGTTGTAAAGCTGGTTTGGTGGTGCTGAATTCTCTTAACTTTTGCTTGTCTATAAAGCTTTTGATTTCTCTGTCAAATCTGAATGAGATCCTTGCTGGGTAGAGTAATCTTGGTTGCAGGTTATTCCCTTTCATCACTTTAAATATATCTTGCCACTCCCTTCTGGCCTGTAGAGTTTCTGCTGAAAGATCAGCTGTTAACCTTAAGGGGATTCCCTTGTGTTTTATTTGTTGCTTTTCCCTTGCTGCTTTTAATATTTTTTCTTTGTGTTTAATTTTTGTTGGTTTGATTAATATGTGTCTCAGCATGTTTCTCCTTGGGTTTATCCTGTATGGGACTCTCCGCACTTCCTGGACATGATTGACTCTTTCCTTTCCCATGTTGGGGAAGTTTTCAACTATAATCTCTTCAAATATTTTCTCAGACCCTTTCTTTTTTTCTTCTTCTTCTGGGATGCCTATAATTCGAATGTTGGTGCACTTAATGCTGTCCCAGAGGTCTCTGAGACTGTCCTCCATTCTTTTCATTCTTTTTTTTTTAAAATTCTGCTCTGTGGCAGTTATTTCCATCATTCTGCCTTCCAGCTCACTTATCCGTTCTTCTGCCTCAGTTATTCTACTATTGATTCCTTCTAGAGTATTTTTAATTTCAATTATTGTGTTGTTCACTACTGTTGGTTTGCTCTTTAGTTCTTCTAGGTCTTTGTTAAATGTTTCTTGTGTTTTCTCTATTCTGTTTCCAAGATTTTGGATCATCTTTACTATCATTACTCTGAATTCTTTTTCAGGTAGTTTGCTTATTTCCTCTTCACTTATTTGGTCTTGTGGGTTTTTTATCTTGCTCCTTTGCTCGTAAGATATTTCTCTGTCTTCTCATTTTGTCTAATTTACAGTATTTGAGATCACTTTTTTCCAGGCTGCAGGGTCATAGTTCCTCTTGCTTCTGTTCTCTGCCCCCAGTGGTGAGGTTGGTCCAGTGGCTTGTGTAGGCTTCCTGATGGGAGGGACTGGTGCCTGCATTCTGGTGGTGGAGCTGTCTTTTCCCTCTGATGAGCATGGCCATGTCAGGTGGTTTGTTTTGGTGTGTCTGTGAGCTTAGTATGACTTTAGGTAGTCTGTGCGCTGATGGGTGGGTTTGTGTTCCTGTCTTGTTTTTTGTTTGGTCTGAGGCATCTAGCACTGGGAGCTGCTGGTAGTTGGGTGGAGCTCGGTCTTGGATTCAGATAGTGGCTTCCGTGAGAGCTCATAGCAATTAATATTACCTGGGGTTGGGAATTCTCTAGTGGTACAGCATCCTGGACTCGGTGCTCCCACCCCAGAGCCTCAGGTCAGACTTCTGGTTGAGGGACCAAGACCCCACAAGTTGCTTGTCCCAGCAATAAAGGGGATTTAAAAAAAAAGACTAACAAAACCCCAGACAAATGGTAAAAAGTAAAATCAAACAAACAGAAACGGAAACAAGGAAAGACACACAGACACAAAAGAAACAAAAACAGACACAAATAAATCAGAAAGCAAGAGAACAGCCAGACGAACAGAAGAACCCAAGAACAAAATCAAACAATTAAAAAGAAAGCTGACAAAAACACAAAACCAAAAAACAAAACCAAAGCAGAGTGCCAACTAAAGAATGAATCAAAGAAACAAAACATACTGACAAAAATGATAATAAAAAGAAAAGAAAAAGAGAAAGGGGAAAGAAAATAGAATAACAGAAAAGCAATGTAGAAATAGGAATATAAAAAAAAAGAAATATATTAAGAAAAAAAAAAGACAAACAAAACTCCAGAGAAATGGTAAAAACAAAATCAAACAAACAAAAACAGAAACGAGGAAACACACACATGTAAAAGAAACAAAAACAGAGCCAAATAAAACAAAAAGCAAGAGAACAACCCAACAAATAGAAGAACTCAAAAACAAAATCAAACAATTAGGATTAAAACTAACAAAAACACATAACCTAAAAACAAAACCGAAGCAGTGTGCCAACTGAAGAATAAAGCAAGGAAACAGAATAGATAAAAATGATTAAAAAATAATAAAGTAAAATAAAATAAAATAGTATAAAATAAAACAAAATAAAAAGTGAAAAAACACAGGACAACAGAAAAGCAAAGTGGAAATGAAAATATACATGAAAAAGGAAAATATATTAAAGAAAAAGAAAAATAAAGGAAACGAACACAGAACAACAGAAAAGCAAAGTAAAAATAGAAATATATTAAAAAATAAAAATAAAAAATAAAATATATGTTATAAAACATAGAGACCCCAAAGACTAAATTAAAAAAACTAAAACAGCAACAAACAAAAAATAAAGAAAAAGAAATCAAAAAAGAAAGAAAGAAAGAAAAAAAGCCAGAACCAACAACAGAATGAATCAAAACATAATAAAATTAGTAGTAATAATTTTATTTCCCTGGGGTCTCTACTGTAAGTGTCCTTGCACATGCCCTGAGCCACAGCCCACCTCTGCCTCCCCAAGAGGCTCTCCTTTGTCTCTGAGCTGGTCTCTGGACCTGCTGTGGTCCCTGTGGGGACCCCTCAGACTCTGATCTGGCCCAGTTCCTGTGTGTGCTGCCCCCAAAGTCCACAGCTGCCAGAGCTAGACCGTTTTCAGTTGTGGGAACACTTGTTGTCTACTCAGATGTTCCATAGACGGCACTTATCTGCAGCTTGTACAGCTGATGGAAAGATTTTCGATCTTCTTCCTTAGTCACCCCATCCCTGGGGTTCAGCTTTGGTTTTATCCCCACGTCTGCGTGTGGTCCACTCACAGGAGTCTGGTCCTGAGGCTGCCTCAGAGCTCTTGGGTCTGCCCCTGTGAAGACCAGGTGCAGAGGTGGTATGACTGACTGGATCGCAGCAGCCCTGGCAGCACCAAATGCATAGGGAAGCTGGTGGCCAAGGGCACAGGAGATATGGCCCTTGTGAGGGCCTTTTCTGGCGCCTGGTGTAAGGCACGTGACGGCCAGCTCTGAGGGTTTTTTTTTAATTGTTCAGCAGCCAGCACGCAAGAGCCAGCCTTAAGTAGGCTTCTTTTATTGTCATTGGCAGGCACCGGTGTGTGGGGAGAGAGAGGCTACAATAGTGGCTCTTCCTGCTGCGTGTGACTCAGCAGTAGTGCCTGCTTCCATGGAAGTACAGTCTTCCTCTGTAGGCATTCCCTGCTGCAGATTTCCTCCCTCCCATCCCCAGTCCGTCTCCCCACAGCCAACTGCAGTTCTCGTTCTGGGCCTGTTCTCCAATCTCCACGCACCAGCTCCCAGCCCCCTTGCACACCTGTGAACACATGTCCCAGTCTGAGCCATGTAGGGCCGTGGTACGGACCATCTGTGTATCTCTCTCTTTGTCCCGTCTGCCACAGATTGGCCACTTCACCCTCTTCCCACAGCCTCAAATGCTTCTGTTCTGTCCCCATCAATTTCCCCAATGGAGATGGGGTTTCCCCGTTGGAGAGGGGATTTCCCTGAATTCGGGAATCCCTCCTCTGCTTCAACTCCCCCACCCTAGGGTGAGGTCCCATCCCACCTCCTCTCCTCCTCCTTCTCCCTTCTTTTTTCTGTCCTACCCAGTTATGCAGGGATATTTATAGTCCTTTCCGGTGTCCAAGGTCTTCTGCTAGTTTTCAGCTGGTGTTCTGTGAAAATTGTTGCATCTATAGATGTATTCCTGATGCATCTGTGGAGAGAGATGAACTCCATGTCCACCTACTCCTCCACCATCTTGAACCTCTCCCTCTCTCTGCTTTTAAAAGACAAGGCAACGGGCTTCCTTGGTGGCGCAGTGGTTGAGAGTCTGCCTGCCGATGCAGGGGACACAGGTTCATGCCCTGGTCTGGGAGGATCCCACATGCCGCGGAGCAACTGGGCCCGTGGGCCACAACTACTGAGCCTGCGCGTCTGGAGCCTGTGCTCCGCAGCAAGAGAGGCCGCGACAGTGAGAGGCCCGCGCACCGCGATGAAGAGTGGCCCCCGCTTGCCGCAACTAGAGAAAGCCCTCGCACAGAAACGAAGACCCAACACAGCCAGAAATAAATAAATAAATAAATAAATAAATAAATAAATAAAATTTAAAAAGACAAGGCATCTTTTCTTTAAGTGGAAACTTATTAAAACCTGACATATAAGATAATTGTTCTCCTCACTCCAAGCCCAGATCTTCTATGTTTGGTTGCACTTTTTCATGTCTGTCCAGATATGTTTACAAAGGCAACAAATATGTCTCACTGGTGGATTGATATCAGAAATTGCTCAGGTAGAGGTTTATTCCTTTGACTTAATATTTCATTACCCATAAAAAACAAAGCCTGTGGGGGGAAAAGCACAGTAAGACATTATTAAGCCCCACTAGTTCTTAAGACTTTAATGGAGCCAAGTTTACATTCTTTCTTTGGAGTCAGTTTTGATAGGTAGAGGAGAGGGAGCTGGATCATGAAGATTACATGCATGAGAAATGGGGCAATGTCTAGGGAGACGCTCCAGCAAGAGGAGAGGGCCTTGTATGGTAGTTTCAGTGAGGCTTATCGAATTTGTGTTGTGCAGTCATTTTTGCCTTCTAGATTTGTCCCCCTCACACCATCTTTAGGAAATTTTCAGTGCCTTAACTTCCTGTTGGTTTTGATCAATTTTGCTAAGACACTATATCCACCTACCTGGGGAATATTTCATGTTTATGTTAGTGGCAGATCATTCAGAAAGGCCTGAGTCTCCTTCCAGGTGAGACATTCATAAAGGCCGGCTAGATCCTTCCACCCTGCTACCCTCTTACTCCAGTTCAGAGATAATCCAAGGGACTACTGTCAAGAGCAGATTGTGGTCCTTTTACTTGGTTAACTATAAACCACCAGTGACCCCCTTAGCCCTGCCAAGTAGCTTTGCACATTGTGGGTTGGAGAGAAATCTTCTCCAGGAAAAGACTGCCAATCAGGTGGTCACCTCACCCTGCTGTTAACATATTTCATGAGAGTTGATGAAAGCTATAGGCACTTTCCCCAGTGTATGTATGCCCAGAAAAATTGTGTGCTGTTTTAAGAGACCAATGGAACCCTTGAAATCCCATCTCTAGAAGGTCTAGGGGTACATGGAGGCCAGGTTAAGAACCCCTGGAGGACCCTGGACCCTATAGGCCATCACGGCCTTGGAGGCAGTCACTGGTGATTGCTACTGACCTATCAAAACCCCAGAAACCAGACTGACATAGACCACAGAAAACAGTGATTGAAAATAGGAAAGTCTATCACTTCTTCCCTGACCTTCAGGTTCCTCAACCACAAAATGGGGAAAATAATAATACCCCCTACTTAGCTCAAGGGGTTATTGTGGTCATCAAATTATTTTTAAACAGTTACATATTAATCAAGAATGAAAAATCCAAATGCCTCTGGGGTGGGGGTGAGGGCCAGGCAAGTAAAGTAAATCTGTTGATTAGGGCCAGATGTAAATAAAAGAGAATGGTGAAGTCTGTGGCACACTGAGACGGGCATCGTGTGAAATTCAAATTTTATGAAATAATGTGGAGCCTCATAAAAAATCTGTGGGCTGCATTTGGCTTTGGGCTAAACGTTTCAGATTTCCAAAAAACGTAAAGTAGGGTACTCTGTTAACTGATGTGTGTGTGTGGGGAGTGGCGGGCCCAGATGGGACAACCAAGGCCTATTTTTTATGTTTTTATGTGCCTAGCGTAGAAGACTGATAATTAGTGTGGTTTGGAGGGGCTTCTCCTTCAAATATCTCCCTCTTCCAGGAATTGAAATCCTAACCATTAGGGTGTGGGGACTTGGAGGGAGGGAGAATAGTGATGATTAAGGGATTAATGGTTCTCATTAACATGTAAATATGTTATCTATAATGGAAAACCTATGACAGTAATCAAAAACCTCTGTAAACTGTAATTATACCCTTTCGCTTTAATATCAATGTTTGATTACCTATTGTGTATGAGGTACCCTACTAGGGGCTGGGATTACGTACATGAATACAGCTTGGCCCTGCCTTCAAAGGCTTTTGAATACAAGGGCCAAGGTGGTGCTTTTTTGTTCATTACTGGATACTTGGCACCCCACAATGCCTGGAACATAGCAGGAACTTGAGAAATGGGTGGGAGCTAGGCACCGCCCCAGCCTTGCAACGTGCATGACAAATGCCAGTCGTGACGTGTAGTGGGCACTGTGAGTGAGTTTTTCAGAAAAGCTTTAGGAGGGAGAGGAGACTGAGGAGATGCATACAGGTGGGGGGAGAGCGAGGGGTCAGGGATTGTTGAAGAAAGAGGTGATCCTGCTGGGAACTCCTTTTCCCCAGCAGGTCTGGGATGCTTGGGCGGTGGAGACCCCAGAAGAGGAGGATGTCAGTGAGCAGGGAGAGCTGGGGAAGAGCTGGAATTGGGGGGCCAGCTGGGGCAGAGCTGGTGGTAGGACGGCTCTAGGGACCAGGTGGGGCTGGTGGTGGCCAGCTGAGAAGGCTCTGCTAGGTGGGCATTCAGGCCAGGCTGCTAGCAGGCTCCTAGCCTGTGAGGGCTTCCCATGAGGTCCTACTAGGCGAGTGGAGAGCCACAGAGTCCCAGGGTCCCCGGTGGCCCTGGCCTCTGTGATGTCTGCCATTGGTCTCATGAGAACGCTCCTTGGGTAGGAGTTAGAGACCTTTCCCAAGCCCAGTGTTTTCATGCTTCCTGGCACCTGGAGAAAAGGGTTATCTCCGAGTCCTCTTCCAGATTTAAGTGATAATTTTAATAACTGCAGGGTTTTATGTTGGTTATTCTCCACTGATAACAGAGCTGTTAATTGCAGCTCTTATCAACGGCCGTTAGAGCAGAATTGTGTGAAGTGAAAACGATGTTTTCAGGTGTGACTTGCACTCTCTCCCAGGTTTGGCACCTTGACTTAGTTTAAGGTCAGGACATCCTGTTAGATACTGGAAGTGAGGATCTGAGCTTGACTCATATCTGTGGGCAGCACTGGCAGTTTTCCCTGGTTCCTGCAATCTCACCGACAACATTTCAGCCTCCTCTCCTGCCATTCCAACCCTCAGGACGAGGAGCCAAAGTATTTGCAGTTACTGCACAAGCCGATGTTTTCATACCTGGAGACACTGGATGATTCTGTCTCTTTAGTCTCTAAAAGCCTTGATTTGCGCATTTCAAAAATGGGAATAATCACATCTAACTGTTAAGTTGCTGTGAGGAAGTGTGGTGTGGTTGAAAGAGCATAGATTTTGGAGTCGGATGGAAAAAGGCTGTCATTTCTTCTCTCCCATTTACCACATTACCGTGTGATCTTGTGTTATTAACAAGAGTCTCAGTTTCCTCAACTGGTAAAATGCATATAATCATGATGACCTTCACTTGGCACAGAGAAGGCAAGCTTGGGTGATCGCACCCTCCCTTTCTTCCTCATGCACATGGCTCATCCAAGGCTTAACTCCTTGTGGGCACGTAATGGAGGCTCAGCATGGCGTCTTATCTCTCACCTTCCCTGAGCTCCCAGAACACTCCTGAGCTGGGTGGTTCTCCCTTTCTCAACCTACTATTTCCATTTCTTGCGAAATGACCCCTCCTTTCTCCCTCATCCCACTCTTCAAAGAAGTTGGCCTCCATTAGGTGTTGGGAGGAAAGCAGTCTGATTAAATTGATTCGTATCAATGTGCTAAGGAATGATCCACCTCTCAGCTTTATAGGAGTATTTGCATTTTCTAATGGAATTCATAATCAATGGTAGAATCATCCTGGTAGAATTTCTGGGTGGAGGACAAAGGAAAGTGTAGAATTTCAGGCATTATGGAGGAGGCAATGGTGTTAAGATTGGGAAGGTGTTGAGGTTGGTCAATTATGCAGCCCAGTCGCCTGCAGTGTCTGCACCTAAATCTGTCCCTGGGCAGTGTGTGAACAAAGAACACAGCTCTTTGAGAGCTAAATCTAGAGGGAGATGCTATCTATCTGCATCCAAGTGCAATTCCTTCAAGACCTGAAGGATTAAGATCTGGCCTCTTAAAATTATTTTTTAGAACTTGCATGGCCCATTTTATTTTCAGAGTTCTTTTATTCATTAATTAGTTATTCATTTTTGGTTTTTTAAAATTTATTTATTTATTTTTGGCTGCATTGGGTCTTCGTTGCTATGCGCGGGCTTTCTCTAGTTGTGGCGAGCGGGGGCTACTCTTGGTTGTGGTGCGCAGGCTTCTCATTGTGGTGGCTTCTCTTGTTGTGGAGCACCGGCTCTAGGCACGCAGGCTTCAGTAGTTGTAGCACGCGGGCTCAGTAGTTGTGATTCACGGGCTCTAGAGTGCAGGCTCAGTAGTGTGGAGCACAGGCTTAGTTGCTTTGCGGCATGTGGGATCTTCCCGGACCAGGGCTTGAACCCGTGTCCCCTGCATTGGCAGGTGGATTCTTAAACACTGCACCACCAGGGAAGCCCAGTTATTGATTTATTTAATACAGTTTTTTAATTGTGTGCTTATTCCATCTCGCAAAGGTGGAATTATTCAGAGGAACATTTAAAAGAAATTAACAGTATGACAGGGCTTATAATTGTGCTTTTATCTTAAATTAATATCCCTCCTGTTTTCACGTTACCACGACGATTATCCTGAACGGTACCAGAAGCAGGAAATTATGTATTGCCCTATATATGGCATTCCCTCCTGGAGAGCACACCATTTATCATGGCTTTTTAATCTTCTCCATGTGCAATGGAAGATAAAACATCTCAACAATATTTCAGGGTTTGGAGAAGATTAAAGCCCTGCAAACATTGTGTTTGTTTCACCCAGTTCCTCTGCTGTATCTAACTGGGTCAGAGTTTACGTGGGTTTGGATATACCTGCAGGAATGTGGTTGTTTATTTGGGGTTTCTGGGGACCCTCTGAAAAAGTCACATAAGTAACCCCAGCAGGAAAAACTGGAAACATGTAGGTTTCTCTCAGTATTTTCTTCTCCCAGAACTTCCTTTTTTCAGTGCTAACAGAGCGTGCCTGTGACATTTGCTGAATTAAGAGTAAAGAGGGCAAAGCCGGCATTTAGATCCTTGGACTGGCTGTGGATTTCTTTTTCCTTAGAAAAAGGACCCTCACGGTAGGCTGCAGCCCCCCAAATGGAAGTGCTGTTGCCACCTTTTCTGCCCTCAGAGGAGGCCTGAGAAAGATGCTTTGAGACCCCCGAGAACAGCCTATTGGAAATTGTCTTAGTCAGGGACCTCCAGAGAAACAGAACCAATAGGGTCAACCAATATAAATAGGAACTATATAAACCAGTATTTATATAAATTGGCTCACAGCCCTGTGGGAGCTGTCAAGTCCAAAATCTGTAGGGCAGTCTGGACATTCAAGTAAGAATTGATGTTGCAGTCTTGAGTCTGAAGTTTGTCAACCCAAGGCAGAATTTCTATGTTTCAGTCTAGAGGCAGAATTTCTTCTTCTGAGGGAAACCTCAAGTCTTTGCTCTTAAGCCCTTCAACTGATTGAATGTGGCCCACCCACATTATGGAGGATAATCTGCTTTACCTAATGTCAACTAATTGCTGCAAATGATCTTGGCCAAAAGGCTGAGAAGTGATAAAAGTCAACTGATTGTAAATGTTAATCACATCTAAAAAAATATCTTTCCAGTAACACCTAGATGAGCGTTTGACCAAAAAACTAAGCATCATAACATAGCCAGGTTGGCACATAAAATTGACCAGCACTGAGACCAAGCATCTTGCTGACTGTGGAGTCTGTAGTGTCTTCTTCACATGACAAGCAGGGAATTCCAAAGCTGCCTGTTCCCCTGACCATGACTGGTGAGCCTGCCCAGTTGGCAGTTTCCTCCATCAACCAGATTCCTTTCTTTGGAGAAAAGCTCACTGTGGCCCTTGTAGGATGGCCAAGGTTTCTTTCTGGGCATCTCTTCCTTTCTTTGGCATCACTCCCCCTCTTCCTAGTACAGCATTCCTGACCTCCCACTCAGGGGCACAGGGCATTTCCACAATAGCATTTTTGAAAAGCAAACTCTTTCATCTATGTGTAATATACATCCAGAAAAACACACAAACCATAAGAGCACAGTTAGATGAATTTTCACCAAGAGAGCCTCCTCATGTAACCAGCCCCAGACCAAGAAACAGAGCATTCCCACTCCTCAGAAGCCCCCCTTGTGTGCCACCCCAGTCACTACTCCTGACCCTTAAGAGTGACCTCTATGTTGACCTGTAACAAAACACATTAATTTTACCTTTATTTTGAGTTCCATATAAGGGGACAACATGGTAAGTCTGCTTGCACCATAGCCTGGTTTTGTGTGGAGAAATACCATGATGGGAAATCCTCTGAGTGCCCCTGTCCTGGTCTTTCATCTCTGCTTGCAAACAACAAACACGGCAGGTCTGTTACACATGGGACATTGTGCCAGAGACTGTGGAAACACACAGTTGCCTAAAGGATGTTACAAACAGCACCTGGTGGGGACATCGGAAAGGGGCCCTGCCTCTGCACTCTCAGAACTGGCTTCAGCCCCTAGTGTGTCCTCTCAGAAACCCCCTCCAAGTGAGGGCAGCACTCCCGATTTGCCCGGTGGAGAAAGGGAGCTGGAAGTGCTCCCTCGAACTTTCTTTTCCGGGCAGAGCCCCAGGCTGGGAGCTTCTGTCAGTGACCCACCGTTCTCACCTCTCAGGGCCCTCTTAGCTGTCTATTTCTTGATAGGCTGCTTGCTGATAAGCACTGTGGTTGGCAGCGATTTACTGCACCACCCTTCTGATAAGGTGCTTGTATCTTAATAACATTGTAAGCCACAGGGCAGCCTTGCTCCCGGGGTGTGTGTGTGTGTGTGTGTGTGTGTGTGTGTGTGTGTGTGTGTGTGTGTGAGACCCGTGGGGGCTGTTTGCTTCCATCTCCTTCAGTGGCTTCTTTCCTCCTCCAGACCCCTAAATAGGATATTACCCAGGGTTGAATCCTCCTGCCCCTCTCTTTATTACATTGCTCTTGATCATAGATATTAATTCCTTCCATACCTCCAAGTACTCCTGAATCCTGCTTTTCCACGGCCAGAGGACGATTTCCTCCTGGGATCTTGCCCACGCCTTAGACTCCTGCTCCTGAAATGTCCTCCCCCATCACCACCGTGCTGCTCTCCTTGCCCACCTCTCCACAACCCACCCATCTCTTCATTCTGCCTGCGAGATGCCCATGTGTTTGTGCCTTTTTTCCAGCCCCCCCTGCCATCATCCTCATCCTCTCCCTTTTTACCTCTGTCTGGATTGTTGAAAATGCTGCCCTTCTTGCCTCATCACTCTGTATCCCCATATTCCTTACATCATCACTGGATGCATCATTTAGTCAGCCTTAAATTGCTGCCCAGAGCCTATGGGATAAAGCTTCACTCATTGGCCGGGCATCCAAGCCCTCCATGACCTGTCCCTGAAAACTCATCTCAGTGGAGATCCTGTGATTTCCCCAGATGCCGGCAGCCACAGCTCGGCATTTCTCTCTCCTGCTGCTTTTGCTGCTGTTGCTTCTGTGGGACAAAATACTTTAGCACTGGACAGATGAGTGGGATCACAGAGATCAAGCCCTTCATCTCATGGAGTATCCTGCATATCACACAGCCGCTTGGCTTGGGAAGCCTTTCCTGATGATCCCAGCAGGAAGTGATCTTTCCCTTCTTGAACTCTGTGGCATCTATGATCTGCGTGGTTCTTACCTTATTTAGAATTAATTTTATATCTGAGTGTTTAACCTCCTTGTGGTTGACAGAGTAATGCTCCTCACCCACCAAAAATGTCCATGTCCTAATCCCTGGACACTGTTAGGTTACAAGGCAAAGGGGAATTAGGGTTGAGGATGGAATTAAGGCTCCTAATCAGCTGACCTTGAGATGAGGAGGTGATCTTGGATTATCCATGTGAGCCCAATGTAATCGCAACTGTCCTTAAAAGTAGAGGAGGGAGGCAAAGAAAAGAGTCAGTGTCAGAGTGATGTGAAGTGGGCAAGACACTCCTGGCCAAAGACAGAGGAGGTGGCCATGAGCCAGGGAATGTAGGCAGCCTCTAGAAGCTGGAAAAGGTAAGGACACGGATACTACAGAAGGGAACTCAGCCCTGATAACACCTTGGATTTTAGCACAGTGAGATCTGACCTAGAATTATAAGACAATAAATCTGTGTTGTTTTAAACCAATTTTGTGCTAATTTTTAATAGCAGCAGTAGAGAATTAATACACTAAATTTTGAGGACGGGGTGAGCAGAAGACATTCCTTATACTTCTTTGTGTTTCTCACAGAGTGTAGCATAGTGCCTTGTATATATTAGGTGCTCAGTAAATGTTTGCTCTATGGATGCAGACTGGTTCCAGGAAACTGAAGAGGGCAAAGCCAGCCTTTGTGCCTTCCCATCACCCCCTCAGAATCTGTTATGCCCTCCTGGGCTCTCATCCTGGCCCCTCATCATCAACCTTTTCTGTGTCCCATTCCTGATCTTATGTAATTTCTGCTAATGGATAATATTTTAAGATTAGACCCTTCCTGGGAATATTTGCACTGAAAAAGGTAGCCCTAGAGCTATAAACATACCCACACCCAAAGGCATTAAGCCATAATGGTGGAACAAGTAGGCCAGGAGGTGATGTTCGTGACCTTGAATCAGCTTCCCATGGGGTTGTTAGTTCTCCTTGTCCATTTCTACTCCGATGGACAAGGACCCAGAAGACATGGGTCCTAAACTTGGCTTCTTCACCAACTTCCTGGGTGTCTTTAGAGGAATCACTTAACCTTTCTGACCCTGAGAACAGGTTTATAAGCTTTCCCCACCTCACAGGCTGTAACTCCAGGCCACCTCCAGAAATGGGGTGAGGGCTGACCCTGCCCAGAAATTCAGCAAGTGAGATAGTGAGTCGAGAATGTACCCTTGTTTGTTTTAATATAAAAATAAAATTTAAAATGGACACAACTGGAAGATGCACATTTATCCTGAGGCTTTCTACACTCCTGGCACATTAAGGGTAGAATACCGCAGTCTAGGTGCTTAGTTTGGCTACCTTGTGTCCATTTTAAATGCTGTTTTTATATTAAAACAAACATGGGCACATTCCAGACCCACTGTCTCACCTGCTGAATTTCTGGGCAGGGCCAGCCCTCACTCACGCCATTTCCCAAGGTGGCCTGGAGGTACAGCCAGCAGAGGCCCCGGCTACTGGCCCTGATCTCATTTACACTTTCCTTTTACCCCAAGCCTGGGCTCAGCTAGGTGAACAGGACCCAGAGATGGCCACCCAGAAATTTAGCAGGTGAGATAGTGCCCCTCCTAGGCAATCACATTTTCCCCTCTTCTTCCCCCTGGGGTTAGTTCCTGACCCTCTTGCCTCACTGCCTGGTGCGATGGGCTCTGTCACCTTATCTGCTGTGTGGAGCAATGGCACTTCCATTTCTGCTCAGACACACCTGTGTCCTGCAGGTGGGGCAGTGGAAGGACCTTGTGGGATTGAGGTCACAATCAGGGTTCTGGTCTCAGTTCTGCCATCAGTCAGCTGGGAACCCTAAGCAGCTCACCTCACCTCTATGGGCTAACCATTCCTCAATGAAAAAGATGGGCTTGGAGTAGATGGACTTGGAAAATGGGGCAACCAAGAACCCCTACTCAGAATTCTTTAAGGACAACCATCCCCATCAGGAGGAAGCCCAACCTTCTCACTATGGCTCACAAAGCCTTTTGTGGTCTGGTCCCTCCTTACCTGGAGGGCTTTTTCTTGTTCTCCTTCTCAGATTCCAACTCCTGGCAATAACGAATGCCTTCCAGTTTCCAGAATATGCCATGTTCTCTCTTATTCCCAGAACTTTGCAAATGATGCTCCTCTGTCTTCAGTGTATTTCCTGTGCCCTTTCCTGCCTCTCTCTCTCTTCGATTCTTACATACTTTGGGGGGCTCAGCTAAGACTTCACTTCCTGGGGTAGTCTTTCTGACCCCGCCACTCAGATCCTATTAGGAGCTATTTTCCTGCAGCCCACGAACTTGCGGCCTTTATTTTGGCACAATTCTAATAGCCTGCTTACTTGTCTGAGTCTACCCCTACTAGTCTGCAGGCTTCTCCAAGGCAAGGTCTGTGATTTTTTCCCTGTGGAATCCCCTGTGACTAGATCTGTATTGGCCAATATGGTAACCACTGGCCACTTGTGGCTACTGAGTGCTTGAAATGTGGCTACTCTGAGTTGAGATGTGCTGGAACTATAAGATAGACGCTGGATTTCAAAAATTTAGTACAAAAAAATACAAAATAATTTTACACTCTTGTTCATAATTTTTTTAAATGTTAGAATGATAAGACCTAGGATATACTGTGTTAAATAAAATATATTACTAATATTAATTTCACTTATATTTTTTTACTCCTGCGGCTACTAGAAAATTTAAAACCACATATGAGGCTTTGCATTTGTGGCTCGAACCGTATCTCTATTGAATTCTACTGGCCTAGAGTGTATAGCCTGGCACATCTGTTGAGTGAATGAGTTGGTGGATGGATGCATAGGAAAGGGAAAGGGTAGGTGACTGTCTTTTCGCCTCAGCCTCAGCTCATGTTGCTTTAAGATCTGACTGCTTCAGGTGTGACCCCATGGTCCTATCCTGCTGAATGCTCTGAGCTGGGCAGTCTTGCAGCTGGCCTGGGTTCCCAAGGGATGGAGAAAATTGAGGTGAAACATGCTGCCTGAAGTCTATGGGTCCAGTCCTGCAGGCATATGGTGCACCTTGCCCATATCCTCAGGAATAAAGTATTAACTTGACATCCTGAATTGGGAACGGGGTAGATGCTCATTTTGAACAATCGCCAACGCCCTTCAATAACCATCTGGGCCGTGTCTCTCATTAGCAGTGGGTGAGGACACTTCTCTTACTGGAAACTTCTCATTTTATAATATCTTGATGCCATAATCAAGAGGAGTTGATTGATTTGGGAATTTTCCAAGGCTCTGTACCCCTGAAGAACAAAGACCTCTTTTCTTAAAGACTATCTGTAGCTTTCTTTTGCGTATAGAACTTTGACTTTTTCCTCATCCTGTACTTTGTGGGCTGATTGTAAAACCAGATTGCGAAGGGGAGTTGAGTAGACCATGCTTATCACTGTCTTTGAACTTTGATTTTTTTTGAGGATTTAGTGATTGCTTGGAACAGCCATGGGTGTAGTGAGAACACAATCTTCTGAGGTGCTAAAGCTCTAACTGGGCACAGAAATGCTTCAGTCTGGCTGACATTTTGAAAGCCATATTCTTAGAACACAGAAGGTTCAGGTTCTTACAATCATAGCCAGCATTTACATAGCGCATTTATAATTCCAAAGCACTTTCACGCATGGTATCTCACTTGGTCCTTATATTTTATTGGTGCCCTTTTAAACAAATCTCTTTGATTGAATTGTCTGTACTTTGTGGCTTCAGTTTCTTTCTTCTCTGTCGGTTAAATGTCCTCAATCATGCTTTCAAGGCCCACTACTCTGTTAAAACTGCTCTGTCAAGGGTCACCCTGACCCACACATTGCTAGGTCCAATCATCAATTCTCAGTCTTCTCATTTTGCTTGACCCATTTGAGTCATTTGACACAGTTGGTTGCTCTTTCCCTCTTGAAATTCTTTCTTCATTTGGCTTCAACAATGTCACACTTGCCCGGCTTTCTTCTGACCTCACAGGCAGCTTCTTCTCCATCTCTTTGGCTGTTACCTCCACAACTCCCTGACTTTTAACCTTGGAGCCTTCTAGATCTTAGATCTCAGACATTAAAAAAAAAAAGAAATCTATAAACACTTCATTGGTGATTTCACCAAGTCCTATGGTTTTAAATGTTATCGATATGCCAACAATTCTATAAGCCTGGACCTCTGCTCTTAATTTCAGACTTCTATATCTAACTGCCTACACAACATTGCAACTCGCACGTCTAAAAAACACCTCCAACTTTACATTCTCAAAAAGTGAGTCTCTGAACTTCCCCTCTAGACATGCTCCTTCTGTGGTCTTCTCCATTCCAGATAATGCCAACGTCATTCTTCCGTTTGCTAAGACCAGAGACTGCAGGGTCAGTCTCCTCTCTTTCTTTTACAGCCCACAGCAGATATTTTCATCTCTAACATCAAGTTTCATCCAGAACATGACCACGGCTCACCATCTCCACTGCTGTCAATCTGGTCTGTACACCATCATCTCCTGCCTGGATTATCTCAGAAGTCTCACAATCGGCTCAGGACAGTCTGATGTCAACCAAGTAGTCAGAGTGATTCTGCTAAAAGAGAAATCAGATCATGTCATTCCTCTCCTCAAATGGCTGCCACTTACCCAGAGACCAAGCCAATATCTTTGTAATGGTCTTAAAAGCCCAGCACAACATGGCACTCCCTCTGACACCACTGACAGGTCCCTTCCACCTCATCCCTTGCCAGTCAACCTGGCCTTCAGGCTGCGTCATTCAATTCCAGGTGACATGCCTGCCCTGTGGTTTTGCATTTACTTTTCCCTGGAATGCTCTCCCCATGCCTGCCCTGTGGTTTTGCATTTGTTTTTCCCTGGAATGCTCTCCCCTCAGACAGCCTTGTGTCTTCCTCTTCTACCTCATTTGCACTTTTACTCAAATATCTCCTTCCTACACGCAACCCCTGATCTCCCTATTTCCTTTTCCTTCTGTATTTTTTCTCCATGGCACTTAACACCATCTAACACACTACATATTTTACTTATTTATATTTTTTTATTGCCTGTCTTGTATTAAACTGTTAGATCCATGAGGGTAGGCATTTTAATTTTAATTACTATATCACCTGGCATCTAGAGCAGTGCTTGACACATAGGACACACTCATTAAAGATTGGTAAATAAATGAATGAATAGTTTTATTAACTAAGAAGAATTATTATTCTTCTCTCCCTTCTGTGAATGAAAGAATTGGGAACTCAGTAAGGACCCAAAGTGACACCAAACATACATGCACACCTATAGATACCTATACACACAAAACAAAACTTAACTAAACACAGGTATGACATAACCAATGTGTTTGACCCAAAGAAGTGGGTGAGGTGGGGTGCAGGGTCAAGATTATGTAGAGACTACTTATATTTGGTAAAGGTCGGTCTGGTCACTGGAGGGTTGTAACTAAGCAATAAACTGAAAAAGAATTCAGCTTAATGTTTTATACATGTTACTTATTTTTCAAATAATCTTGGAAGCTTTTCATTAAATATTAATTTTCATGAAGACATCAAAGTCACCATCATTCTAACTCTAAGCTTTACATCCTATAAGAAAAGTTGAAACTGTAAAGAGTGGGAAATTCTTAAAAGCGAGATTAAATTAGAGAAGGCTCAGTTCCTCTCATCACAGTATTGCTGGCGCCTTCAAGTTCTAGTTGCTGGTTGCCAAAGGTCGCTTGATAGGAACGGGGGGAGTTCAAAGAGTACCTCTTCCATCCTGATGCTGCAAAGTCCATTTTTAGGTGGTACAGATTAGAAAATAAGGTTTCAAGTATCATTTTGGGATTTTACCTCCCGTAGGAAGACTTTCTTAACCCTCCAGAATTGACTAGATGTCCCTTGCTGTAGTCAGGGCTGGCTTCATGGGCATGCCATTTGTGCGGTCCCACAAGGCCCCCTACTTAGAAAGGTTTTGCACTTGGTTTTATGCTTTACTATCACTGCCTTAAAATTCTTAATCATTTTTGAACAAGGGGCCCACTTTTTCATTTTGTACTGGGCCGTACATGGGCCAAGCCTCGTGGCTTAGTCATAGCTGAGCTAGGTAGGGAGTGTTAAGTGAGGCTCAGGATGGACAAGGCAAGAGCCAACTTCAATTATGTTTAAATGATCACACATGAGGTTGGGATATTTGGTAGTTTTGTGATCATATTTGCATGAATTTCCTGCACATGTTTGGCTATGGCTTCATTTTATGATTCATTAAATTTAGTTCTATTTAAATTGCAGTTTCAAAATTTGTTTCACTGT
This sequence comes from Eschrichtius robustus, assembly GCF_028021215.1. Lineage (NCBI taxonomy): Eukaryota > Metazoa > Chordata > Mammalia > Artiodactyla > Eschrichtiidae > Eschrichtius > Eschrichtius robustus. Next base: position 26,663,611 of record NC_090841.1, read on the forward strand.
GTTCTGATAGTTTTCCAAAACTCATAAATCTAAGTTTAGTGATATGGCATGTAATCCTTGGTAATACATTCTAACATGATGCTGTTCTTCTGATGAAATAGGGGAAATGCAATATCTAAATTGCCACATTCTTTTTCTTTTTTTTTTTTTTGAGGAAATGTTCTTTGCCTCTGAAAAGCTGGTTTTTCAAATCTGAAATCATTAGAACAATAATTGCATATCCAAAAGTCCTATAAAGGCTAGATAGGTCATGCACATAAAGGAAATAGACCGGGTGTGAATGATAGGAACGTGGCCAAATGGGGAATAGGCGTGTGGTTTAAAGGGGCAGCTGCTTCCCAGCTCCAGCTCACTGATACGGGGAGTGCAAGTCTGCTGTCACCAGAACTTTCTTTTGCCCCTGAAGGAACTCCAAACATAGAAATTTATGTGAAATTTCTTGGTTTTTAAAAATGTGGGCTCAAATAAAATACCTTGTGACCATTCTTAATTAATTAATTAATTAGTTTTTGGCTGCGTTGGGTCTTCGTTGCTGTGCGCAGGCTTTCTCTAGTAGCGGCGAGCGGGCGCTACTCTTCGTTGCGGTGCGCGGGCTTCTCATTGCAGTGGTTTCTCTTGTTGTGGAGCACAGGCTCTAGGCACGTGGGCTTCAGTAGTTGTGGCACGTGGGCTCAGTAGTTGTGGCTCATGGGCTCTAGAGCGCAGGCTCAGTAGTTGTGGCACACGGGCTTAGTTGCTCTGTGGCATGTGGGATCTTCCCGGACCAGGGCTCGAACCCATGTCCCCTGCATTGGCAGGCGGATTCTTAACCACTGCACCACCAGGGAAGCCTCCATGTGACCATTCTTGTAGAGCTAATTCTTAACATGATTCCCTCACTTTGCCCCAAATAGCTCTCCAATATTTTTCCTTTCTCTTACATGATAAGCATTTTAAGGTAAAATCTATAATTTCATTTTGAGGCTCTTTAGGGAGAATGTCTGTAACATTTAACACTTATGAAGAAATGTTAAATTTGAAATCTAATGACAGCAACCCACCTGCTTAGCTAATCTCCTATCAGTGGGAAGGGCCAAATGGAACAACTTCCAACATTTCTGTAACCTTTAGAAGCTTCTCCATCATAGCAATAGAAATTTAATGTAAGCCCCACAAGTCATCAAATTTTTTTCTAGTAGCTACATTAAAAAAATAAAAAAGAGACAGGTAAAATTAATTATAACAGAATATTTTATTAAATTCAATAAATCTAAAATATTACCATTACAACAGGTGATCAATATAAAAATTACTAATGAGGTATTTTACATTCTTTTCTTTTATACAAAGTCTTTGAAATCCAGTATGCATTTTATAGTTATAACACACTTACGTCTGGCTACTTTATTGGAAAGCTCAGGTTTGACATGTCCTGCTGTGCTTACATGTCCAAAGTCACTCAGCTAGGAAGTTGGTAGATCCAATAGTTTTGCTCAGTATTTTAGACTCTTTGCCTTTTTCACTACATGGACCTGTCTCTAAGTGCAGAATTCTGACACCTAGCTTGGGCTTGGCATTTGTAGGGTTTGAGAAGATTCAGGCAGGGAAGTAATGGAAACAGAAAAATAAAAGATGAGACTAAATCTGAAAATGCTGCAGGAGTAGCAGGGGTCACACTTAGAATTTCAAGGTGACAACTCCTCTTAGGTGCAGAAAGTGTGCTTCTTTCTCACCATGAGAGGTGCATGAGGCTGAACATGTACAAGTAACGCTGGGGAAAACGGGCCTTGCTGAGACAGCTGGTATCGTTAACTCAGGTGGTTTGGATGTGAGGCAAGCAGAGCTTCTGCAATGGGGCAGGTAAGCAAGAGGAGGATGCACATTCACCTCTGGTCAGGGAAACCAACTCATCTGGCCATTTGAGGTTGACTGGGTGATTTACAATATCCAACTGGTGTGGGAAACTCAGGTGCTGCTGTTGGGACGAAGTGAAGGCAGCGGTCAGGAAACAGCAAGAGGAATTTATGTGGCAATCGTTGGTCCCAAGTCTCTGGGCAGAGTCTCTCTGGAGGGGTCCAGAGATAAGCCTGGGGTCTGGTGCTTCCTGAGTCCATTGGCCCCTTATGGTGGCAGGTGTTTCCTGACTGTACACCGACAATCCTAAGGGAAATAGTTTTAAGCACACTTGTGTCTCATTAGTCCACGCTTTGTCTTAGAGGATGTAGAGTTTCTCTTTTTCCTAAAATATTAGCATATGTTGACTTTCAAGACATTTTTTTGGTTGTTGTTTTTGCTTTTCAGCATTTGCACAGAACTTTGCACCGGTTTCCATCAGTTGCGCTTTTGACTAGCTTGGTTCTGCATTCAGTCAACGTTGATGATTTTTCTGCAGATTAAAAACGTAAGTATTTGGTTGAAAATTCTGTATTTTGGAGTTGGAATTCTCTGAACCATGATTGGATGGCTAAATCTGTGTAGTTCCTGTTACAGGATATACTTAGGGAATTAGAGTGTTTGGGGGTTTGGGTCAGGCCGAGGAACAACCTTAGGAATTCTGATCTGCGGATGAGTTGCTAGGGTGGCCACGTGAAATTACAGGGGCATGGCCAGCATCATGACCTTGGAGAGAATTCAGGTTCCCTGAGTTCTTGTACTCATGTAATTTCTCTTGCTGGGAACTCACTCCCTTTTCTCCAATAATTTTAAAAATTCACAATTTTTCACAATTCTTCTTGAATCAACTCATTCATTCATTCACTCATATATTTATTAAATATGTCCCTTCAGTGTACAAATGTCTATTGGGCACCAAGTACCAAGCACTGGGCCAGGTGCTGCGATTCAAAACTAACAAGGCCTTCGTCTCCATCCTTAAGAAGCTCAACACCTGGTGAATTCTTCCCACATCAGCTCACTCAGACTAGGTCCCCATCATCCAACTGGTCATTCCTCAGTATTCATGTCATTGGCTTTGAGTCCAATTTGTTGTTTTCATTCCTAGGATATTCTCTGAAGTGGCCTGCCTCCCCGGAGCGACCAGACATTTTTATTAGCAATAATTATGCTTTCTTCCTTCTTTTTAAGTCTTCATAGGGCCTGATACTTTGTACAGAGTGGGGCCTGATACACATTGTTAATGAAAGCCTCATACACATCATTAACCTTCTTTCCAGGGTACATGAATGATGTCAGTTTATTATTATTTTTACACATCATTTCTAGTATTGCTAATAGCGATTCTAGGGTTGTTGGAGGTGGGGAACACCTCCACCACCAACCTCCAGACCTCCTTGCCTGGAGGTCAACAGATGTGGAAAGGGTCACCCCAGCACAACCTCTGTAGTCAGTCTGTTGACTGAACTGGCCTCTATTGTCTTTTTATAGACCAGCTACCCTAAAGACACTGTCTTCTGAAAGTACCATGGTATGTTTGGCATTGCTTTTTAATGACAGGGGGATTAAATTAAGGCTTTATCTATATGATTATTTTTTCCTGTGTGTTGCAACTGGTCAAAAAGTACAGCTTTAAGGAATTCCCCTAATGAAATGCACACACAGTAACTTTCCTTCAAGCTGTCAGTGAAGAACGCAGTGTTACTCAAGTGAATTTCAGTGACCTCTTCCTCTAGAAGGAGCCCATTGTCGGAACACATTTTTATAAATAACACACTGTTTGCTTTGCAGGGCTGATAATTTCTTCCTGTCTTTCAGGCTGTCAAATAACCAGGAGGCTTGTTGTTTCTTTGGACAAAAGTATTTGCAGAGGAGCTGATCAAACTCTTATTGTTAATAATCTCATTACTGAGTCATCACCAATGCTTTTGTGCATTGGTGCATTTTTTGTGCATTTGGTAGCATTTGATGCTACCAAATAGTACAGAATCTGAAATCTATGGAGGCACACAGGAACAAAGCAGCTTGTGAGCACAGTGGCAGGTAGGCGGGTGGGGAGGGGGGAGGCGGGTGGGGAGGGGGGAGGGGGGAAGGGGAGGGGGAGGGGGAGTATCTTCCTGCCTAGGGCACATTTGTGTTTGAGAGAATTGCTACCTCATTCCTGCAGGACTGCAGCCCCTCTGGAAAGGGGTCTCCTAAAGGATTGGTCATAGAGGGCTCTAAAGGTAGTCATGACTACGGGCTGCCATTGTTAATGAGATTTTTTATTTTTTTGACAAGGGCACTGACATGTTCCTTGAAAAAAGGAGCAAGGAAAGCTCATTATACCCACAGACAGAGGCTACAAGCAAATGAGAAGAGATTTTGCCCTTTGCTTTGGTGGGAAGCAGGAGGAAGTGGGAAACCACGATGGGAAGTAGAGGAAGCTTTCCTCCCTCTATTTGTAGTCATAGTGTTCAATCTCAGGATAGTGGGTTCAGTTCACCAATTTCCACTCTCACACATGCCCTCCGCTTTTCCTGTCTTGGGCCAGACGTCTCAGTGGCTAGACCATTCTGCCAAAGAGGCCGAAGCTGAATTGCTTCGGTAGAGAACAGTGAGCTCCACAGCTCACATCCTTTCCCAGGAGGCCCTGCCCAGGTGGAGCAAGCAGCCTTCAGCGGTCAGGTTCCCAAACAAAGCACAAGATATCCGGTTCAACTCAACTGTTAAATAAACAGCCTATAATTATTTTAGCATAGGTATGTCCCAAATATATTGTATGGGACATACCTATACCAAAAAATGTTTCGATACTTTTTAGAAATTCAGTTGGACTGGATGTCCTGTATTTTTTTTTTTTTTTTGTCCTGTATTTTTGTTTGCTAAATCTGACAACCCACTATAGCGCAGAATATGAGAGGTAGGGGCTTCGAAATACTGCTCCTAATTTTATAAACTAGGAATTTTGGGCTAACATATATATACTACTATATATAAAACAGATAAAGAACAAGGACATACTGTGTAGCAGTAGGAGGCTATGTTCAATATCTTGTAATAATCTATAATGGAAAAGAATCTGAAAAAGAATATACATATATACACACACATATATATGTATACACATATATAAAAATTTGAACCACTCTGCTGTACAGCTGAAACTAACACGGCATTGTATCAACTATACTTCAATAAAAAAAGAAAAACGAAAAAAAAAAAAATACTCTTCCTATCCCCTAACAGATGGCCATGAATCCCCTGTCCCTGACCTCAGTCTTCATTGCACATTGCCTTAGAGCAGATAAGGTAAGCAGACCCTGTTGCTTCCAGAAAGCTTCCGGGAAAATGCTCCTGACCTTCCTGGGTCTGCTCTAACTGCCTATCACCACGTCCACGTGAATGTGGGTATAAAGTTGGCCTGAGAAGGCACCCTGTGTGGCTGGTCAGGTGTGTTTCAATGGGGAGGCAACAATGACAGACTGGATGGCGGGGGTGATGTGGACCCTAAAGTTGGGGGACTGGTGTAGGTGAGGTGTCCAACTCAGCGCTTGGGGTCTGGGGGCTACGTGGGGCGCTGGACCAGGGTGTACCCCAGGGCACCTTGGGTACATCAGACAAAGAGAGACTTGTCCTTTCCCCCTTTCCCTCTCTGTCTCTTTTCCTTCCCTCACTCTCTATTCATTCATTCGTATTTTTCCTGCCCATCCCCTCCCCTGTATCTGAATAATGTACTAAGGGTTTAAGACCCTGCTTCTCACATGAGTACAGTGTTGATTCTGAGAGTTTGTGCAGCCCGTGAGGTGCAAGGACCCTTCAGACCAGGTCTTCCGAACTGCTCCTGGCCTGGGGGTGGGGACAGTGAGGGGCAGGGACCATCTTTCCCTGTTTCGAACCCAAACACCTACCATATTGAGCCGGGCTTTAGGAAATTAAAAATAAAACCAAAAAAGCACACACAAAAAAATCTGACATTTGTATAGCACTTCAGAGCTTATAAGCAACTTCTTATACAATAATTCATTTAATTCTAATGATTTAGGAATTGTTATAACACTAGGGGGCTCAGTGATTTGCCTAAGGCCACTGACTAAATGAGAGAGCTGGTTTTGAATATTCAGGCCAACACCCTTTTTCCCCTGCAGGGAGGAAGGCAGAGGTCACAGAGGTGTGTGAAACGGTGGAGGGGTGTAAATGGGCCTGAAGACCACCCCTATTTCTCAGTTTCAGGAATACACCTTGAGCTCTTGAATGCCTAACCAGCTCACAACAGGGTCTGGGATAAGGAGGTCAAGAGAGAACCTTCTGGAGAAAGAAACTGTTCAACCATGGGCCTCCCGAACTGGGTCTGGGGCAGCCTCCTGCTTGGGTTCTTTCTCCTCTGTCAAGCTCACGGGGCCGAGTGATTGATAGCGCAGAGCCCTGACTGAAGTCCCAGGGCAGACACGTGGCTGGTGTCTCCTTCTGAGTGGGGCTGTTGAGAGAACTCTGTCTGGAAGCAGACACTGCAAGGGAGCGGTCAGAGACAGCCTGGGCAGTAGCCAGTGAAGAGGGAATCCCCTGGGGAGAGTCACAGTCTCCAGATGGAGTTCCCTAGCTTTCCCTGGAAAGCAGCATGCAGGACAATGGGGGGCAGGGGACAAATAGAGATGGCTTCTGGGCAAAAGATTGAGGCTTACTTTTCCTTCCTGGGGTCCCCAAGCTCTTTTCATCCACAAAGACTACTTTCATCCCATCTGTTTCAAGGAAGCGTCAAGTCGGAAACCAGACATTGGGCTTGAAAAAGTGCATTTGAGCTAAGATTTGGTAAGAGATACCCAGATTTAAGGGCAGCTGGCAGAGTGGGGCCCAGGACCGGATGTGCAGGTGACTCAGGTTCCCGGCTGTCCTCACCTTCCTGGGTGCTCAGGTGCTCTCTGGCAGCTTCCTCTTTCCCTGCAAACTGGCCCGGGGGGAAATCCCCACTGGGCACTATAAGAGGCCCTGGAGTTCCTGCAGCAGCCAGTGGCTCCAGCCCAGAGCACAAGATGAAGCCGGGCCTCCCCTGCCTGCTGGCCCTTCTGTGCCTCCTCCACTTAGATGCTGAGAATGTTTCGGGGACCACCGCCCCCTCTGCCCACTTTCCCACCACCGCCTCCACCTCCTTCCTCACCTCTGACTTCAGCACCAGCTCCACCTCCACCTCTGGCTCTGGCTGGTCCAGCTCCAGCTCCCAGTCCCAGGTGAGGATGCCCCAGAGTCTAATAGCCGCGTTCCTTCCCTTCCTCTGGCTCTTTGGGGAACTGAATATAATTTCACGGATGGCTAGGCCTGAACACTTGAGAAGATTTACGACTCCCTTTGTTAATTGTAGGTGCCCTGAAAATGAATTAAAACCTGGGTAAAATAATTGAATTGTTAGCGGGAGAGACAGCCTTTCGGTTCTCTGGCTGGGGGCTTTAGGGAAAGAATCTAAGCTTTCAAGAGGTTCTCAAACCTGGCTGCACTTTAGAATCGGGGCAGGGTGGAGGGGACTAAAAAAAAATGAAGATGCCGGGGTTCTCTCCCAGATACCAGCTGTTAGGGGATGAGCCCTGCCAGTAGAAGCTCCAGAAGTTTGTCTCATTGATTTGCGGCTATCAGGGACCCACAGTGCTTTGGTTGGAGACCTGACAGTTTCTCTGAGCCTGTTTGTAAGGGAGATGGGTGACAGAAGGTGGAGGAGGGGTCCCTGGTCTTTGGGAAAGTGCTGTTACACATGCACAGTTCCCTGGAGGAGTGTTAACTCTTTTCAGTCTTTCTTATAAGGCATCTTAAGAGCCATTTCCAGCTCAGAATGACAATAGCAGTAGCAACAAACAAGACAAACAAACAAACGAATGAAAAACAAAGCATGCACTAGAAAGGGACTGGTCCAGCTAGCCCACATCTCTAGAACGTGCAGTGAGCCTCGTTCTTTAGGGGATGAGCCCTCTTTGGATCTCCTTTGAAGAAAGGGAAAGAGGCACAGAGGGGTGAGAAGTTAAGGTGCAGGAAGCAGTTCCTCCCTCCATCACCTCTGGGCTTCTCTGTAGGAGTCCTGCTCTGCAAAACCTAGGCTTTCCTTGCTAAGCTGTGATTTGGAGTGGGGGAGTCTCAACTCCCCCCGAGGCTGTCCTCTGCACTTCTATGATCTTTACTTACAGGTCAGGTCGCTGTTTATAGGATCATCTGAATGGAAGGGCCAACGGGAAAAGAGGAGGAAAAGACTTTTGTTTTCCTTTCACCATCAGAACCTCAAAGGCAATGAAAATTTGTCAATTATGAAATGAAATGGTTTGGACAGGGCTCAGAAATGGCAGTAACAATGTTTACTGAGTGCCTTATAAATGTCAGGACTACGTTAAGTGCATAATATATATTATCTTATTTAACCTCAGAGGTAAGTACAATTAATTGTCCCATTTTAGAGATGTGAAAACTGAGGCTTAGTGAGATGAAGGCATTGGCCTAAAGTCAATAAACTAGCCAGTGATACAGCTCAAACTTAGTTGTTCATGCTCTTCACCATCTCTCTCCATGCAGCTTTCTATATTTTCAGAGAGTATAGATTTAAAGTGCTTATTTTGAAGAAGAGAATGGCTCGGGAATCATGAATATGCACCAAGATTCTTTGTAGCCAGAAATCAGACATATCATTTTATTCCATGATACTAAATGACTTCTGGGGACAATGAGAACTGGTTAGCATTTTTTTAAAAAGATTAAAATGAAAATTAATAGTATATTTTGAGATTTTATCACCAATCAGAAACCAGTTTTTAGGTAAGGTGATCAGCTAAAATAATAGAAAAGAAAATATAGGTCAAGAAACAGAGAAACCCAAAGTGTCTGTTGTTTGGTAAGAAGATAAATATTTAAAAGTAGATAAGGAATCGTAGTTAAATTATACTTAGAGTTTTTAATTTCCTTCCTGGTTTACTTATCTCCCTCTGGTGAGTTAGTATCACATCTCCAACTTCTTTTTTACATCAGGCTAGGTGTCACTTCTGCTATAAACCCAGTTTTCTAGGGCTGCTTGATGAGCTCTTTGCAAAGTGGAAAGGAAAACCCCTTTATAACTGTCATTGAGCAAGTTCCAAACATATCATTTTCTGTACTTTGAAAACGTTGAGTACCATTATTTTATGCCTTGAATCTTTACAGGCACTTAGACTTGGCTGCTAATTAGAACCAATTGCAACCTGAGATCACAAATGTGAGTCGCACCTTCGCTGGAGTGCTCAGAGCACTCCGCCAGCCTCAGGTGTCGCCCTCCAAAGAGGGGCGCTGCTATAACAGTCCTCAACTCACAGACAAGAAAAGGCTCGGTGCTTCGCCTCACACAGCAACTGGCAGAGTCAGAACCTTGAGTCACATGCTTTTGCATCAGGCTAAAGGGCTTGTTGAGGAAAAAGACACTAAGGCTTTCATAATGACAAGGGGCCTGACTCACTGGGCCAGAAGTGGGTCTTATTTGTCTCCTTATTTGTCTCTTATTTGTCCGGCTCCAGACCAGAGCCTGGCAAGTTGTAGACACCAGTAAATGTGAAATGAACACAAGCCGAGTGAGAACTGATCAGTGTAAGGTGTCTGTGGGGTCTACAGGGGGATCACATACCCTTCCAAAGGCCAAGGGGACAAGTGCTTCTTTCTGTCTCCCATCCCCCATATTACACTCACATAGAGATTAAGCATTTGCCACAGAAAGAGACCCATCACCATTAGTTTCATGGTCTTTGAATGCGGGGAGCAGAAATATCTCTAATGGGAAACACTGATCAAACTTATGGACCATTTTGATGTCAGCTGAGCACGCTGGGCTGATGATAAGCAGGATGGAAGGTGGGAAGTCCACTGTGCTAGGACAGAGATGTTCAATACAAGACAGTGGAATGGCTATCAGCAGGTCTCATAATTATTTGCCTGCCTTTCAGGTGAACTTCAGGATAAAAAAGTTGTGAGCTAGTAGTTTCTAGTTGATTGTCTAGAGACTGCTTGATGATCTCTACTGTTTATGGAGTTGACAGAGCTTTTTCAAGAACTCTCAGAATGGTCCAACCCTGTCTTGTACAGCTAATTGACCTCCCCTTGTCAAAATGCGATGCAAGACCGTTGTTTTTTTGGTAGACAGTTATTATAATAAGCTATTTCTTCAAAAGTCCATGATGACATGGGCAGGTCCTCCTGCAAAAGCCTTGGCACGCTTGAGCTAGAGTCTTTCTACCTTCCGTGGGAGTGATAAAGCTGGTTCCCAGGGAAGCTGCTCTCTGACAGGCTCCTGGTGTGGCTTGTCTAGTCTTTATTTGTCCCTGGCAAAGGCCCTTCCCTTACTCTCCTCCCAACCCCAGTGTTCAGCATAAACCTGCTCATCCCTCCTCCTTACTCCCCAGTTTTTGCAGGTGTGGGGTGTGATTGGCAAAGAAAGTTGAGGCCAATGTCAAGAATTAACGTGGCACAGAGAGTTTTGCGTACAAATATATATATATATATATATATATGTATGTATTTGTTCATCTTATAGAAGATTAGGTTAAAATAACAAGCAATTTGGCTGCAAAAGCCTGAATTAATTGGTTCAGAGGTCACTGATGGACTAGATCTTGATTATAGAAGCATCCACGTCCAGCTTGTTCAGGAATCAGGGAAGGTGGTAGACATTAAATCACTGAAATATTGAGAAGTGTAGCCTGCATTTCTTCAGACTCTGAAAACCATCGCTCTCCCCTTGGTAGTTTCAGAAAGAGACCCTTCGGGCTGATGTTCCACAGGTGAGTTTTGGGCTGGCCGCAGCTTGTTCAGGAATCAGGGAAGGTGGTAGACATTAAATCACTGAAATATTGAGAAGTGTAGCCTGCATTTCTTCAGACTCTGAAAACCATCGCTCTCCCCTTGGTAGTTTCAGAAAGAGACCCTTCGGGCTGATGTTCCACAGGTGAGTTTTGGGCTGGCCGTCAGAGAAGATCATTGAAAGGCACAGTCAGTCGGCTGCCAAGAGTTACTCTGTAAGGCAATTGTAGTAATAAAAAAAGTTAATTGTGCCGGGATCCCCTTGGGGAAGTTCAAAGGGGACAAAAGAAAAACAGGATCTTTCAAACCTGTCATTTTAAAATATGCAGTGGCACCAAAGTGTGAGCCTGAATATATTAAAGAAACATCAAATATTTTAAAATGACTTTTCTGCAAGTGATAAGCTGGAAAACTTAAAAAGAATTTGCACAAAATCTTCAAACTCATACATTGCTCAGTTTTTAACAAATGGCTGGTTTGTTGCCATTTTGAAGGATGTTAATTACACACTTTCCCAGGTGAAGAGAGGATGTGAATTTGCATTGCATAGCTTCACTGTAACCCACATCCTTGATGTTTTCCTCACTTTCCTGAAAGGCATTGGGTTGGGGCTGGGGTAGAAGTGTGGAAAAGAAAATGAGGGCGTAGAAGGAAAAGGAGAGTGACATTTACTGATCACTTGCCATGTCCCAGGGACTTGGTTTACATTACTTGGTTCCTCTTGGGAACAACCCTGTGAAGCAGGTTATCTCTATTTGACAGATGAGGAAACAGAGACTTAAAGAGAATTCAGGTCCAGTAAGTGATAGAATTGCCAACTTAGGACTCTCATCGCGTCTTCTTTTTCTTTTTTTTTTAATAAATTTATTTATTTATTTATTTATATTTTTTGGCTGCGTTGGGTCTTTGTTGCTGAGTGCGGGCTTTCTCTAGTTGTGGCGAGCGGGGGCTACTCTTCGTGGTGGTGCGTGGGCTTCTCACTGCGGTGGCTTCTCTTGTTGCGGAGCACGGGCTCTAGGCACGTGGGCTTCAGTAGTTGCGGCGTGTGGGCTTCAGTAGTTGTGGCTCGCGGGCTCCAGAGCACAGGCTTAGTAGTTGTGGCTCACGGGCTTAGTTGCTCCGCGGCATGTGGGATCTTCCTGGACCAGGGCTCGAACCCGTGTCCCCTTCATTGGCAGGCGGATTCTTAACCACTGCGCCACCAGGGAAGTCCTCTCATCACTTCTTTATTTCTTTTTCCTTACATGGGGACAGTAGTAGTTTCCTTAAAGACTCTTCCAGAAAGGAGAATGATATGGTTTGCTTAACAGGTGGAGAGGTGGCTGAACACTGAGCTACACTTGGGAGACATGGCAGCAGCTTTGGGGTGTTTCTATGATTCCATTCATTTATGTATTGAACTCCACTCGCTTGCCTCTGAGCACTCTTTTGACAAGCCAGTTTCTGTCACTCCCCTTGCCAAAGGCTCATTTCCCGGCTTATTACTGATGTTGAACTTATTTTTATTTACAGTCGTTGTCCAATTTCACTGGCTCCAAGGATGACCATGGGACCTGTCAGTGCTCCGTTATCCTGCCAGACACCACCTTTCCTGTGGAGAGAGTGGAACGCTTGGAAATCATAGCTCAAACTGTCACCAAGAAGTTCGAGAAAGAGCTTTCTATAGTAAGTATTTTATTCTTTTTTCCTCTTCCAACAATATCTTAAGAACAAACAAAATACTTTTTATTCAGGACTTTATAAGCAGCCTTTCTTCACTGTATCAAAGAGCACATTTGCATCTAATGGAAGCTTTAGCATTTATTTCACAGTAACCTATGGAGTTCTTTATAGCAGGAAGAGTGAGAGCACAGGAAGAAGATGGGATGGAGGTGAGTCACGCCACAGGATAAATTCTCTTCAGTATCATGGTGTGCGTGCAGCTGGAAAGAAGCCTGAGCTCTCCCTGTAAATTTCAACTCTGAAATCTGTATTTGGTTTTGTGGCTTCTTCCTTTTGGTCTTCTTCTTGGTCATTCCTCCAGCTTTGCCTTCTTTTCTTTCCTCTCCTCTGTCCTTTTTATGTTCTATCTTCCTGCCCTTGCATTTTTTCCAGCCTATTCTATTCCATTCCTCCTTTCCTTCATTTCTATTTCTCCTCTTGCCTCAGTCCTTTCTTTCCCTTTTCCTTCTTATTTTGTTTTTGTTTTTTACTTTTTTTGGTCTTCTCTTGCTTTTGGTCTTTCCCCTTCCTTCTCCTCCTCCCCTCCCACAAATCTCCCTCTCATCTTCCTTCCTTCCTCCCTCTTTTCCTCTCTCTTCCTCCTATTTTCTCTTCTCAATTCACTCTCTTTCTTCTCTCCCTCTCTCTCTTTCTTGGGGTTAGCCTCTATTGTCTCAGCAGGGACATTACATCAGATGCATCCAGCATTAGCCCCAAACCGAAGGCTTCCCTGGGAATTTGAAATGAGACTAGTAGGTGGCTCAGCCTTGATAAAAACCTCCACTTGACCCCCTGATTACTGCTTTCTCCAGCCAGAGGAAGTCATCTCACGGGGTTAGCCCTTCTCTGAGCTGGCTGGAGGAATGAACTTGGCATTCCAGTTTTGATCCCTTTAACCTTTTTAGCCAAGTTAAAAATCAACCAAAAGCGCTTCCATCTTCTGTACAGGTGAAGTCCAAGCTAGGCTATCATCACGTTATGCATTATTTAATACCATTCCATTAATTTACAAGGAGCTCTGGCTTCCCTGCAAGATTCAAAATAAGTTTTCCCAAGAAATTTCAGCTCAGCTACCTCAACATCGAGCCTAGCTCTCTTTTAAGACAAAAGTTCTGATGAGGCTGAGCCCCTGCTTTCAACCTGAATTGGTAGATAAATATTCTAAGTTTAAATGAGTGTCCAGGAAAATGTGTTTGACGACTCCAGGAACCTAGCTTCTCAAGAAATAAAATGTCCTTGAATTAATCAGCAGAAAAGGCACAGAACTAAATTATAAATTCCACTCATTAATATTCATAGTCTTATTCCAGCATAATCAAGTACAGATAAGAAGTTCTGCATAAAAACATAACAAGTGGAGGAAAATCCTAGGTAAAGATCTTTTCAGTTAGAGTCATTTGCTTTGAAATAGTGGAAGCTACTGATATGCATGTCTTCTTGGCTGGCAGGGATATGAAGGGCAGTTTGAAACCCCAGGCTGCTCCAGGGAGAGGTTTGTGAGTCTGGGACATTTAATTCCAATCCTGTAAGGGGGGCAGGTGGTATCCGCCTCACTAATAATTGGCAGGGAAGAAGTGTGGACTAGGTGGAAAAACTTCCAGTTCTGAAAGTGTCAGTAGCTGGTTCTAAAAAAAAATCATGATTGAGGCCTAAGAAAGGAATTGACCTGCCCACTGAGATTTGCATAATGGATTCGGGGTGTGACAGGTGAGGATATCAACAATAACAGTAAAAGCTTCCCTTTGTGCTTTTCTAAATGCTTCCGGTTCTACTCTCAAGCAACCCTTTAAGGCACATAAACCAGTGTTCTTTACCCCATTGTAGGGATGGAAAAACTGAGGTTTATAAGGGTAAAGAGACATAAATGTAAAGGTCTTTTGGCTGGTTAAGCCAGGTCAGGAATCTGGGTCTTTGGAATCATTCTCTTCCAGTCATTATCTTTCCTCTCTGCCATGCGGTTATCATTCTCTAAGAAGAGATGCACCAGGTCAGTAATGCCTTCCATCCAAAAGTATCTCTTCAGCTGAGGGCTTTTGAGTTTCCAGGTGAATTATTATAGCTGTCCCTAGGTTGCCTTGGAAATCACCGTTTATCTAGAGGCCTGGGGGAACGCCCATTTGGGCAGGCCAGTAGAAAAGGATTTGGACTGTCTTACTTTGATTCATTATCTGTCAGGACACGGAGAAGACAGGGACGGCCTCTGCATAAGATGCTGAAAGCATTTTATACTTTTCTGTTATTAGGAGATGTCCCTGTGTGACTGTACTTAGAAAGGAGACAACACAGAGGGCGGCTCAGAATTTTTTTTTCTCTAGAGGGTTATGGTCTTTGGGGCAAGTTATTTAAATATGACACTTTTGCTAATAGTTCCTCATGCATGAGAGGGTTGAGGCAGCCTGGGAGACATTTAGGCAACCCATAAACAAACAACACCTATTGAGCGACGTTTTGTGCAGTGAAATATAATAAATTAAAAGGTCAGATTGAAAAAAACCTGAAATCACTGTCTAATAATTGCTGTAATTTATAGGGCATCCATTACACCAGGCACTTAATATACATTATCTCTAGAGTTTACAATCATCTTGTGAGCTTGATACCGTTACCCCCAGTTTATAGGAGGAAATGAAGGCTTAGAGAAATTAAGTGATTTGTCCACGAAGTACTGAAGCCAGATTTGAGCTTAGGTGGATCTAGCTGCAAAGTGCTTCATATGTCTTGACGGCCAATTCAAGCTCAATTAATCTTGCTGTTAAAAAATATATTAAAATGACAGTATGTGGTAAAGTACATTTATTTATTTCAATTAATCTAGCTATGGTGATGATCACAGGTTTTGAGGAACTGGCAGAAACACAAGCCAACTAATTCTTTAGCTTAATAGCCAGCTGGGGCTGCATCCCTATCTATTACAAGACCACATTGACTGTATAGAGCAACAACCCCCCAAAGAGATTTTGATGCTTAGAACCCATCAATGACATGATACGTGCATAACAAACAGAAGAATGGGAGCTCTGAATGAAGGGCTGAGGGTTTGAGGGCAAGTGTAGATGAGTCGTCTAAAGTTCAAACTTGTAGTGACGGGGAGCTTTACATTAAAAATGTTGACCCAGGGAAGTGTCCCTGTAGGGCTGGACACATATTCTTGCTACACATCCCCAGGTAAACCGGGCACCTCTGCTGAGGCTGCACCTCCCAGGGAGAGTTGGGATGTTTCCAGAATTGTCCATTCCATCTCAACACTAGAGATCCGTACACGTGAAAAGTTTAGACTCACAATCTATTTAAATTAGTAACATTCACACCACGACGTCTTTCTGGCCCATTCTCAAATTCTCTCCTGCCTTCTGTAACTCCATGGACGATTCCAATTTTCCTGAACATCCCGGAGCTATTCTTGACATTCCAGTCAAGTCCAGTTCTTGAAGGAACCTCAAGATTTTCCCCAAACAGATCTGTAGAGACCCTTTACTTTGGGGCAGAACAAGGGCAGGCCCACCACCATACGTTCTCTGAGGTTTGCAGTGAGAATCCGGGAGAGCCACATTTTATTTAGCAGAAATGACAGTTGAACTACTCATTTTTTATAGAACAACAGCTGTGATATGCCACCAAAATGTTCCAGGAAAGCTGAGGGTGTTTCATTTGTTCCAAGAGCTGGCAAGGCCAAATGCCAACAAGAATATTCATTTCACAAACTTCCATTTCTGCCATGGGTTGGCACTTCATTATTATTATTATTTTTCTCACAGCCAAGGTTTTATGCCTGATTTTTGGAGAAGTTGAAACCTGGCTACCTTATATATGTGTTTGTACTTTTGAGTGGGACTTGCTAGGTATATATATATATATATATATATATATATATATATATATATATTTAACCTCCTTATCCACCAAAATGTCACCAGCCTTATCAGCATCCTCTAATGGCAATGAGCATCAGTTGATGAAGGAGATACACTAGCAGTGCCAAAGGCTGCGCTTTCAACTTTCATTAAAATCCTCTTTGCCTGAAGCCCTAGCCCTTTATGTTCATGGCCTATGTGTCTAATTTGTACAGTGGGGTTAAGTGGAAGGGCTAAAATGACAGAAGTTAGGGCTGCTTTTGGTATTAGGAAGATTAGAGGCTGACATCTGGCTCTGAATTCATCCAGGCCCTGTGGATTAGCTTCTTGACATTAGTGAAGTTTGGGGGAAGTGTATTACTTCTCTTCAAATTTTTAAAAAGAATATAAAACCGGCAACTTTTAATGAGCAGGTCCTTAAAAAAAGCCATGACATTTCTCCCAGAGATCAGATACGGAAAGAGCCACCAACTGTGTTTATTGAAATATCCATTTGGAGATTCCAATTATACACTAAACCACCATGGGAATTTTTGCAAGTATTTTAACTTAATGATCAGACATTCAAAAATATGCAACAAATGTGTAATTTAAAGGTCTGATTGCAATAATCAGTTCTTGGAATAAACTTGGAATAAATATGTGGGTACACTTAATGAAATGTGTACTTTACAGTTGCACATACCCTCACATATTGTGGAGAAAGTTGGATCTTTTTTTTAAATTGAAGTATAGTTGATTTACAATGTTGTGTTAGTTTCAGGTGTACAGCAAAGTGATTCAGTTATACACATATATATATATGTATTTTTTTAAGATTCTTTTCCCTTATAGGTTATTTCAAAATATTGAGTATAGTTCCCTGTGCTATACAGTAGGTTCTTGTTAGTTACTAAATAGACATTTCACCAGAGAAGACGTCAGATGGCCAAAAGGCACATGAAAAGATGCTCAACATTGTTAATTATTAGTGAAATGCAAATCAAAACTACAATACCTCACACCGGTCAGAATGACCATCATCAAAAAGTCTACAAATACTAAATGCTGGAGAGGGTGTGGAGAAAAGGGAACCCTCTTGCACTGTTGGTGGGAATGTAAATTGGTACAGACACTATGGAGAACAGTATGGAGGTTTCTTTAAAAACTAAAAATAGAGCTACCATATGATCCAGCAATCCCATTCCTGGGCATATATCTGGAGAAAACCATAATTTGTAAGTTGAGTCTTTATGCCACTCTGTAGAAGGCAGAGGGGCTCAAAACTCATTGCATTTGGTGATCAGAGAAGAAATTCTTCTCAGAGCATTTCTCCCTCTCCTAGAAAATACTTAGATTTAGAGCGGTGTTTCTAAATGGAGGGAAGGGGGTGGTGGTGGTGATTTTGCCCCTGGGGGATATTTAGCAATGTCTGGGACATTTTTGGTTGTCACAGCTGGGGGGTGGGTAGGTGCTATTGGCATCTAGAGGCCAGGGATGCTGCTAAACATCCTATAATACACAAAAAAGCCCCCCACAAGAAAGAACAACCTATTCCCAAATGTTAATAGTGCTGAGGTTGGGAAACCCTGATTTAGAGCATGTGTACTAAGCAGAGGAGGGCGGGCAAAAGACTGATTCAAAAGAGTTTAGTTTGATGAGCTAATATCTTCAAACATTAAAAGGGAGATTAAAATATACTTGCGAATGATGATCCTGAAGCACAATTATTTTTAGTCTAGGCAAGTGCAAAATCCACCCTCTCCCCCACTGTAATAATAAATTCTTTGTATTTGGATAGATTTAAAAAAATATTTAGGTAAATATATTTTTGATCCATTTCTTTACTTAAAAAAGATTGAAGGCAATCAAATAGTCCCCGAGGACTTGGTTAGTGGAGGAACGCTGTATGACATCACTCTGAAAACTGACTTGAGCTGTTTGATTCCCCTCCAGGTGAAGGAGTATGTGCAGTTAATCAGCGTGTATGAAAAGAAGCTCTCAAACCTAACCGTCCGAATAGAGATCATGGAAAAAGATACCATTTCTTACACTGAACTGGACTTTGAGCTGATCAAGATAGAAGTGAAGGAGATGGAGAAACTGATCAAACAGCTGAAGGTCGGTTTTGTTGGAAGCTCAGTGATCGTTGACCAGCTGGAAGTGGAGGTAAGGAATGAAATCACTTCTTGCGCATTAATAATAAAGTCTCTTCAGTGAGCAAGTGCTAGGACCAGGATCGGAGTCCCTCTTCCGACGTCTAATTCTGTACTCTCTCATGACCGCCTGGCAAGGCCCGTGTTCTGTTTTAGATGGACGCCTGGCTTTGAACAGTAAATTACACACATTGGGAACATGCTGATTGAGGAGTAGGTGTTGTCTAACGGTCAGAGTCCTGCCCCAGAACCAAATGGCCTTTCAGTGTCTCTAGAAAAGAGATGACATAAGTGTGAACAACTCCATGGCCAAGCTAGATCAAGGGGTCTTCTCTGTTCTGGATTTCTCCTCACGGGACTAGAAGACCACAATTTTGGATTTGCTAGGTCTGTTTCTCCTTTTGAATGATCACATAGTCCGGATCCCTCTTGGAATGCTTCTCCACATACTCCACAAGCCTCTTTAAAGGAGTTTCTTGTGAGGATGTTTTCGTGAAGCCTTTTAAGCTCTGTGGGTAAAGACTATCCCATTAATGTTATGCTTGGGTAATTTATTTTTTATTTTTTTTAACATCTTTATTGGAGTGTAATTGCTTTACAATGGTGTGTTACTTTCTGCCTTATAACAAAGTGAATCAGCTATACATATACATATAGCCCCATATCTCTTCCCTCTTGTGTCTCCCTCCCATCCTCCCTATCCCACCCCTCTAGGTGGTCACAAAGCACCGAGCTGATCTCCCTGTGCTATGCAGCTGCTTCCCACTAACTATCTAAATTACATTTGGTAGTGTATATATGTCCATGCCACTCTCTCACTTCGTCCCAGCTTACCCTTCCCCCTCCCCTTGTCCTCAAGTCCATTCTCTACAGCTGTGTCTTTATTCCTGTCCTGCCCCTAGGTTCTTCAGAACCTTTTTTTTTTTTTTTTTTTTAAGATTCCATATATATGTATTAGCATACGGTATTTGTTGTTCTCTTTCTGACTTACTTCACTCTGTATGACAGACTCTAGGTCCATCCACCTCACTACAAATAACTCAGTTTCATTTCTTTTTATGGCTGAGTAATATTCCATTGTATATATGTGCCACATCTTCTTTATCCATTCATCTGTCGATGGACACTAGGTTGCTTCCATGACCTGGCTATTGTAAATAGAGCTGCAATGAACATTGTGGTACATGACTCTTTTTTGAATTATGGTTTTCTCAGGGTATATCCCCAGTAGTTGGATTGCTGGGTCGTAGTGGGTAGTTCTATTTTTAGTTTTTAAGGAACCTCCATACTGTTCTCCATAGTGGCTGTATCAATTTACATTCCCACCAACAGTGCAAGAGGGTTCCCTTTTCTCCACACCCTCACCAGCATTTATTGTTTGTAGATTTTTTGCTTGAGTAATTTATATCAACAAGAATTTACTAGCACAGTCATGACATGGGCTATCATTGAGAATTCCAGTTCTGTATTTTAGAATTTAGGTTTTCTCTGGCCCTCACCATTCATTAGAAACTTAATTATAGTACGACATGAGTAAACACGAGTTTATAGGGGAAGGTTATTAGAGATGAACTTTAATGGACACTTGTGGATACTTAGACAGAGCCTGTTCTCTGTTATTAAAGCTGTTAAAATCTTTGCCATTTTCTTCTTGTCACACACATCGGCCTGCAATCTGACAGGCATTCACGCTAAACCATGAAATGTATTCTTCCAAATGAAACCAGTCAGAAGAATCTCAGGTGTATTCTCTGGCAATGTTTCCCTAAGTGACATATTCAGCCCTGGAACGTTTATGAAGGAAATTGCACAATAATATAAAGTCACTCTGAATTTTGATTTCCTTAGATAAGGAATATGACTGTCCTGGTGGAGAAGCTTGAGACGCTAGACAAAAACAATGTCCTTGCCATTCGCCGACAAATCCTGGCTCTGAAGGAGAAACTCAAGGAATGTGAGGACTCTAAAGTCGAAAACCTTCCTGCCGTACCCCCTCCCCCTGCACCAGGTAAGGGGGTCCCATTTTTACCAGGCCCCATTAGGAGCTAAGGGTTGGGTGGGGAAGGGCTCTGGGATTGTGGAGGTGAAGGAAGGATGGGATTTTTGTAGCTCTGAGTTTACTCTTCCCTGCTTTTTAATCTCACCTACCAGAGCTCTACATACTGTTGTGTCCTGGGGCTCACAGAGGAAAAGCACAGACGATGAGTTGATTTAAGACAAAATTAAATAAGTTACGCATAACCTCTTTGCATTTACTAACAGAAGAAATGTCTCTACGGTGATTGTCTGGTTATCAAGGGCCGGGTGAAAGCCCCTGCAATCTGCGTGGCATCCCCCCCCGGGCTGTCCTGGGGATTGTAAGGGCTGATTGGCTCATTTATGTGATGAGCTGGGTTACGCCTTGAATCCTCCATCCCTCCTTCCTTCCTTCCACCTCTTTATTTCTCCTTCCTGCTTTCCTTAAATGCACGTGCTGTGGAGTGCATCCCAGGATCCACTGAGGATTTAACGGATGGCTCCACGTGTCCAGTACGTGAAGGTGTGTCCTGCCGTCCCTCCTGGACTGTGAATTCTTGGAGGGCAAAGATGGCATGGCCCTCTCTAAGGAACCATCCTTGGAGGGGGTTAAGTGTAGCATAGAGGTGGGTGCCCATAAGTACCTCCTTGAATGGGCCGGTGGAGTGTAGGGGTCAGGGGCATGGCATTGTGACCCCAAAGGCCTGAACTTTCCAGCTCTGTAGCCACAGTAGAAAGATTCTTAATCTCCTCCTTGGTAAAATGGGAGAACAGTAATACCTACCTTGCAGCGTCACTGTGAGGATTCACAAAACAAGTCTTGGGAAACTCAGAGCTCTGTGATTGGCATTTATACACTGGTGATTGTTATTGTTGTTAACGAGGATAATTGAAGTGAACACCTTGCTGCAAACAAAAGCAGTGCTAGATCCGTGTGCATTCCGGCACATCCCTCCAGGAGAACTAAAGCCGCAGGGTCCAGCCCTGGAGCCAGGGTCATAGGGAAGCTCTCTTTGCACATCCTGAGCATCTCAGCCTGAACGGGGACAGTATCTGTTCATCAAATCATACAGCTCTTGTTATTTTCATTCATTCCTATTGTCACAACCTGCTTCCTTTTGGGCCATGCGTTTCTGGATCCTTGTCAGTGTCGCTGGTTTCTTTAAGGCTTTAATTAAGTACTGCCACAGTTATAAGCCTCTTGGTGTTGTTCAGAGCCCTACCTTCCCTCCCTCTGCAGTTGGGAATCTGTCACAGTATGACATGCAGAGGTTTGGGACAAAGGCCATGCTCTGTCCTCTGTAACAAACCTGGCTAAATGTGGTCTGGGATCAATGGTGTCAACGTCGTCATTGGAAATGAGAGCTCATTCTGCGGGGCCATGGAGGGCTCCCTGAGGGCAGGAATCAAGCAGCGACCACTCCTGATACTACCTGAGCAAGTCTTTCTTTCCTTCCTCCATCCCTCCCATCCTTTTTTCTTTCTCTCTCTTTTTTAAACCTCAGCAAATTGTCCTCATGAAATAGCTTTTTTCTGCCACAGTTTTCTATGCATCCCTTGGAATGAGGACATTTTAGAGCAGGAAAGAACATTCAGGGCTGTCATGTCTCAGAGGAGGGGACTTAGTGGTGAGGATACTGCTTTTCCTGAGGCCACACAGGCAGCCGGTGACAGAGCTGAGGCCGAAGTGCAAGGCCCCTTGCTCGCTGTCATCTCAGGACCTCGAGGGTTAGACTTCAGTAACTCAGGGCCGGTGGTGGGGGAGAAAGTACATGGCTTAGTATCTAAGGAAGAAAACAGTGAGTCTGTTTTCTTATTTTTGTTAGCTTTTTTTTTTTCTAGAACTTTCCCCCAGGTCCTCACACTTAGACTTTTGTGAGCCAGCCCAGCCCAGCTGTGTTGTTTAAACAAATTGGACGCAGATTTCCTCTCACTTTCCCACAACCTTGGCTGTAGCTGGATCCCTGCCAAGCCACTTGGCCCTCCTCCAGCTCTGTTCATATTATATTTATGGTGTTTATATTAAACTGACTTTTTGTCATGTTTTGAAATCAATTTCTTTCACTTGCTCTCTTTCTGTTTGGATTGGTTGATAATGCAGAATCGGAAAATCCCCAGGCACCACAAAGTTGTGAGCCTGTGGAGACTTTAATTAAAGTTTCGCACTATTATGGGACTTTAAAATCTGGCCTGTCTGCTTTTTTTCACTGCAGAGTTGCGCGGAACAAAAAACACTCTATGCAAGTTTCAGCTATAAAGTAATTCTGTGCTCTCTTGGGCCCTCTGGGCAGCTGCAGTTCGCTACCCCAGCGGTCAGCTTGATCTGAGAGCCAGTACATGGCA
Source organism: Eschrichtius robustus (assembly GCF_028021215.1). NCBI lineage: Eukaryota > Metazoa > Chordata > Mammalia > Artiodactyla > Eschrichtiidae > Eschrichtius > Eschrichtius robustus. Next base: position 26,686,298 of record NC_090841.1, read on the forward strand.
TTAGGGTTCGATAAAACCTGCTTTATAGATGGCTTATGCTGCAAATGGCATCCTTTTCTGCTTCATTTCATAGAACTTTCTAATCTAAAATAATTGGCCTTGTGTGCTCATTAACTGTTTTTCCTGAAAACAACTGACTTCAGTTTCTCTCTGTTCTCCCCCTGAACCTAAAGGACTGCAGATAGGAAAATGGGATGTGAATGCCCAGGGGTCATCACTGTTGTGCTCAAAGATGCAAGGATCTGTGTTGGCACATAGTAGGTGCACAGTAAATGGTCCACGAAAGATGTAGGGTGACCAGCCAAAATTCCAAGCCTAGGGAGGAACAGGGTGTTAGGTAACATATATCCATTTTGTCAATTTCATCTTAATCATTTTATGATTATAACCATTTTAATTGTATTATTGTCTTTGCTCAGACAAAGTTCACTTGCCCAGGTGAGAGAGGGCATTGATGGATCCAAGATTAAATTTCCTCTGCTGGTATATAATCTTTAGCTTTAAAAAAAAAAGTGCTACTAGCCATGAGACTTTAAAAAAGCCAAGTTAGAGTATTTTAAAGTCTCACCATGTGGCCTCCCAGGATATTTTCAGAATACCATGGCCATATCTAATAAATTGCATGACAAAGAAGAGATTGCCAACCAAGGCTATCGGGTGTAGAGGGTTCCTTGCATTATGTTCAGTGGAGTGAATACCAGGCTCTTGGAAACTTTCAGTTATGTACCAGGGTAAAGAGCTAGAGTTTTATAAATAAGGGTAAGGTGAGTTTGGGGGATTTAATCAGTTTTTATTTCCACAAACATAATTTGGTGCCACTGGGTGGCTGGTCCTGTTCTGGGCACTCGGATTATCAGGGTAGGTACAGAAACCTGCAGAAACCACTATCTTGGAGGGGAAACAGTCGTGTAAACCTTCATTTGTAACATGGATGTGATTATAATGCTGATCGTTATCATTTATTGAGTCTAATGTATATGTCTTCTGTCTACTCTTCCTCACAATTCTGCAGAGTAGGTATCATTATTTTTCCTTTAACGTAAGGACACTGAGGCTCAGAAAGTTAGGTAACTTGCTCAAGGATACGCAGCTCCTAAGTGCTGGAGTCAGGATTTGAATTGGAATCTGGCAATGTTTTCACTGTACCAGGCTGCCCTCCACAGATGCTCTAATGGAGAGAGAGGTGCACCTGTGATTCCTAGAGTGACAAGGAAGTTGCAATAACTCACCAACCTGATTAACACCAAATTAGCTTGGCTTTTTTGCTTGCGGAGTAGCTGAAAGGGTACCTTCGCTCTCAGTTCTATGGTGTGTTCTCTTCCATCAGGAAATGCAAAAGGATTCGTTGGTTTTTCATAATTCTCGGGTCAGGGTTGGACAGTGGGTTGTTGTTCCAGTGGTAGGATAAAGTTGGCATAAAGAAAGAAAGGAATGGAGTATCTCTAAGACCTTGAAATGCAGGCTGGGAAGGGGTACAAGATTAGAAAGGGCGGGGAGAAGCTTGGTTTAGAAGGGGTGGGCGGATGGGGTCTCTGCTTGGGCTGGATGAGCAGTGGGCACTGGGTCGGCTGTCAGTTTCACTCCTATTTCTAAGACGGTTTGTCGCCAGGAGTCGAGGAAACCCGCCATAGCCTTGTCAGCCGTTTGTCACTGCTGTAGCCACATCTGTAGCATGGACAAGAATACTTAGTTTTCTTCTTATTTCCACTTCCTTTGATGACAGCCAGGGCTCTAAAAATGGTCTAAAGGAGATAGAGGATAAAGAGAGGATGACAAAAAGGACAGGAGATGTTTAGAATTGTCGTGGGGTGAGGAAAAGAGATTTAAATGACATGCAGTTTTAATATTTATACCAGCTACAATTTTAATCACCTGGTCAACTTGTGAAATGATGAGACAGTAGTAGTAGTAGTAGTGATTTTTAAGAGAAGTTTATTTTGGTTCCTTCATGTCTGAGGATTTCCACATCTAGGACAGAATAGTTTATTTTCTTTAATCTCATGATAAAATGCTTGAATGTGTTATATGCATCGTAAGTTTTCCTTAAATAATTTGTTGCTGTTGGTTTGGAATCTTTCCTTTCAAGGAGGGCAAGATTCAATTAAGCAAATAATGCCTAAGTCTTCTAAGCTGCAAGGAAAAAGTGACTTTTTCTTTCATTTCCTCAGAGTGAAATGTAGTTGAATAAATAAGTTCTCGGGAAGGTATTTTAACTAGAAAATCCAGTTTGTAACATATGGAAACTCAAACAGTTTTTGTTATCATTAAACTGAACACACCGCTAACTTTATTTTAATAATTCATGCATTGTTTCGTAAACAAAAGCAAACAAGCATTCATCTGAGAGATCACTTTTAGAAGAGGAAATAATAATTTATAATTTTATTTATTATTTCTTTAGTGGAGAGCAGTCTCTTGGCTGAACACACGTTGCTTTTTTATTTATGAAATGGTGCATGCATTATTAAAATAAACCCGCGACTGTGTTCTGCTTAATGATATGCAAAATTATTTGAGGTTGGGTACAGAGTGGTTTCATTTCTCTACCTGTTGTATGGCTGTCTGGCTTTCCCACCAACTGCGGATTTATGAGAGCATTTAAGGAGCACGTATTTAATTCCAGGACCAAAAAGCCCCAACAGATTGGAAAAATAAAAGCAGGATTTCTAGTAATGGTTTCATCTCTGAACAGTCCTTGAATGAGGAGGGGAGAAAGAGGAGGCATTTAGCAAGGAAAGGAATGGGTCTTTCCGTATGTGTCAGAGGCAGGGACTCAGAGTCAAACGCTTTGCACCCCCTTGCTCCCCACAATGTTAATCTCGGGCAATTCTTTGGAGCTCTGCTTCTGGCCCAAGCCCACCTCACACACTCTCCATGGCTCCCTGATTCCCTCCAAGCATTTAAAGGATGAGGGAAAATGATCTCAAATGTATCTGAAGTTGACTTTTCTCTGTAATTCCAATAAAATTTATGACCAGTTTTTTAAGGGTATTTGTTAAGATTCCAGAAAATGTGTGTTCAAATCTTTAGATAGCTATTGTAAAAATACTGGAGGAATTTTATTTTATTTTTTATAACTCATAAACGGTCTGGGTTGGCAGGCATTTCAGAGGGAGGGCTCTGCAAAGGGCCAAATCGCCCAGACTGAGTCATGCGCCCAAGTGTTACAGGGAATGTAGATTCAAGGACCGGTGAGTCTGGTCCCACTTGATTGTACACATTGTGACAATGACAGCAACAGATTGGGAACGATGAAGTGCTTGCCTGTCATTCTGTGGCACAGTAGACTATGGCTTATGAACAGCAAGGCCCACCTTGTAACTGTGCAGTGAGATGGGTCACCAAGTGATCTATGTGATCGGCTATGCTTTGGGCACAGAGCAGGCAATGTTGCCCTGTAATAACTTCCATGGCTTCTCAAGGCTGAAATCCCACCATTAGAGGACCTCTTAGAGGTCCATTAGGGGACCATCTTTCTGTATCTTTTAAAATGCCATAGTAAAAACTTCCTCTTTTGAGAGTAGCTTGGGGCATCATTGGTACCTGGTGTGGATATGCCCTTGGGGTCCCAGGGAAGAGCAGAGGGTGAAGGGAAGAAAGACTTGGCTAGGACAGACTTCTCCTTCATCCCAGTTCTCCCTGACCCTGGTGAATAGCAACTTCTGGCTTTACGAAAATAGGGTAGCATTCTCATGTGATCTTACTTTCTTGATCTCTCTATAAGAAAAAGGAAATAAAATAATATTGACAAAACGCTTTCTCATAGAAGAAAATATATTAAATTCACCAAGTCCTCCTTTCCTCTTTCTGGGCCCTCAATGCTTTTTAATATGGCTCTTGGGAGTTTCATTATCCCCATTTTCCAGATTGAAAGCTCATCCATGTGAATAGAAGGTAGTGCTCTCTAGAACTGACAGCAGGTTTGCACTGAGACTGAAACCAAGAGTAGGTTTTGCCTCTTCTCCATCAGGACCACGGTTGTCATTGAACGTTGACAAGAAAAAATGTTTATGGATTCCTTTGGTTCTTAGGATATTAAACTGTTTGTATCTTGTCATTCATTTTCGCTAAGAACGCCCTTTTATTTGCTTGTTCCTCTAGGGAGCTGTGCTCACGGCGGTGTGGTGAACATCAGCAGACCGGTTATGATTCAGCTCAACTGGAGAGGGTTTTCCTATAAGTCTGGCGCCTGGGGTCGGGATTACTCTCCTCAGCATCCAGGCAAAGGGCTGTACTGGGTGGCACCTTTGAATACTGATGGGAGATATTTGGAATATTACAGACTCTACAATACACTGGATGATTTGCTGTTGTACACACATGCCCGAGAGAACTGGATTGCCTATGGCCAAGGTGGTGGTACAGTAGTTTATAAGAATAACATGTATGTCAACTGGTACAGCTCCCGGAACATTGCCAAAATTAACCTGACCACCAACAGAGTTACTTTGACTCAAACTCTCCCTGATGCTGCCTATGATAACCGTTTTTCTTATGCTAATGTTGGTTGGCAAGATATCGACTTGGCTGTGGATGAGAATGGATTGTGGGTGACTTATGCAACTGAAGCCAGCACTGGTAACATGGTGATTAGCAAACTCAACGACACCACACTTGAGGTGCTAAACACTTGGCATACCAAGCAGTATAAACCATCTGTTACTAACACATTCATGGTGTGTGGGGTTCTGTATGCCACCCGTACTCTGAACACCAGAACAGAAGAGATTTTCTACTACTATGACACAAACACAGGGAAAGAGGGTAAACTTAACATTGTAATGCAGAAGATGCAGGAAAACCTACAGAGTATTAACTATCATCCTTTCGAGCAGAAACTTTTTGTCTATAATGATGGTTACCTTCTGAATTATGATCTTGTCTTCCAACAGATACCCCAGTAAACTTTTATGTATTAGGGTAGAGAGAAATAAAATTTTTGTTGACAAAAATGGTCTTCTCCACTTATTTAGGTATCCGTGGGGGAGTGAGGGATGGGAAGGGGGGGCGGGGCTCAGGATTCAAAAGTGTATCTGCTTAGTTGTAATGTTTGGGAGCAGAGTTCTACCACACTAGAGACTTAGGACATTGCCCTGATTGGATGAGTTCACTTGGAAACCACCTGCTTCCTGGGATGCATTTCTCAACTGAAATAAGGTCATTTCAGGGTGGGTGGGTTGTCAGAGGTCTCGGGGCATCATGGTTCTAAGGAAGCCTTCGGTGAGGTGACATCTGGAAATTAAGGAACTTAAAGAGAACTCTGTATGGCTTTGGGGATTCTTTGTACAAAAGAGAGGGCTCAAGGACCAGTTCCCCTCCATGTAGCTTGGTTAATTCTTCCACATCTGAAAGAAATCTGGGGCTTAATTAGGCAGATTAATATCTGAAGCTCCTTGAGGGTCCAAATCTCCAACTTTGTTTTTCTTACTAGCACGTGGAACGATGTTTTGTATGTATCAGATAAGTAAATTCAGTGTGCTTGTATTCTATCTGTGAAATGCTCTGAGTTTTCTGGAGAAAAGTCCTTTTAGGCATTAAATTATCTAATCAGTCCCAGATGGATCTGCAGAGGAGGCACTTGGGTTTTTCTTTTCTCTTTTGACCTTCATAAGCGTCAGTAGAAGACTCCTACCTCATAACTTCATTCCAAAGGCAGCTCAGAAGATTAGAACCAGACTTACCAATCAATTCCTCTCACACCTCCCCCAAACTCCTACTTAAAAAAAAAAAAAAAAAAATTAACCAGTTTTTAATGGAACAGATATAAAACAAACAAAACTAATTTTCTTTTGTTTCATCATGAACTTTTACTTTCACGACTCTAAGACCATAAGAAAAGCAAACGGCCGTGATAAAATGGTAGCCTATCTGGTTCTATAATAAAGCCCTTAGAGCATACGTTAGACTTGTATTAAGTCATATCAATGGCTTCATGCAATTTTTGTCTTTAAGCCTGAAACTTGTAAGAAAATAAAATTTTAATTTTTTTTGAGGAAGAAACGTGGAAAACAAATGGCTTTATCATCCCGTCTTGGTCTATTTTCATTTGATGTTCAGAAGTCTTCGTTGATAGGACTGGCTCCTTAAATGCTGTATTCTTCCCCTTTTAATAAATGATTAAAATGTGGTTTGAAAAAGTATTGTCTCTTGTGTTTTTTCACTCTTTTATTTTACTGTTAAAAAACCCTCTTACCAGTCCACACTTTGCTGTGAGGTTCAGAGAATGGCTACCTCCCAAACGCCAGGACACCTAAGAGCAGAGAAGAACATCAATGCCTTTTAAGACTCCAAAGTCAGGGCTGGCTCTTTAGTTCTCATTTCCCTTTAAAATCCATTCTCTCTGGCAGCTTTTGTTGTATGAGCCTGCACTCTTTTCTTTTGGGATGTGATCTTATGTACTTATTAATTTGCATGACTGATCTGATTATTTCCAATGTTAGACTATATTTGTGTGGCTTATGTTCCTTTTCCAACTGAGCTATCAACATGGGTCTGAAGCTTCCAGATCTTCCCCAAACAGGAGGTCTTGGATAGAAAGCAAAGAGACTAACTGGCCACACTGGGGCAAGAATACCTTTCCCCAAAAAGAATGTGTCGGGGCACAAGTGACCTAGAGCTGAAAGGAGAGATAAGATAGCGGAGTGAGTTTTACTGAAAGGCTTATTTTTAATCCATGGCAAGCTTTTTGAGTATTTTTAGCAAGATTTTTTCTCTATCTTTCAGGGCTGAGCATAGAGACAGGTATGGCCTTCAAAATGCAGCAAGATATGAAGATAAAGACAGGTATGCCATGTGAGATAGAAGTTAAAAACAGTGATGTTATATTTAATCTGGCTCTAGGCAATATTCCAGATGAATGTTTCTACCAAGTACACAGTATGACCTCTGAAGATTCAGGAAAGGAGACAGGAAGCCAAGATAACTCTAGCAATCAGCTCCTTATTTAAACTTCTACAGAAGCGTTTGCATGAAAATTCCCCTCAAAACCTTGCCACTGGACCTGGTGTATCAGCCTGCAGTGGTTGCCTGTAGGAAATCTCCCCGCTGGGAAGGTTGAACAACCGAGGGATTCTGGTCCGAGGGTTTACTGCAATGTAGCTACACAATGGAAATTTTAGCTCAAGGTTCATCAGCTAGCACCCTTTTGGGAAAAAAATGTGTATATATATTTAAATCAGCTTTATTGAGATGTAATTTACATGCAGTAAAATCTACCAATGTTAAGTGTATGATTAAATGAATTTTGACAAATGTATACAGTTGTGTAACAGCTAGGATAATTACCATATAAAACGTTTCCATCATCCCCCCAGATTTCTCTTGTGCCTTTTGTAGCCCACTCCTCCCCTCAGCTCCTAGCCCTTGGCAACCACTGATCTGTTTTCTGTCTCTGTGGAATCACACCACAGGAAGATTTTTGAGTTTGGTTTCTTCCGGTTTCCTCTTGAAAAAGAGAACTAGTGGGTTCAAATTACCGCAGAGGGTAACTGGACGTTATCAGTGGCTCTCAGGGTTCCCTACATTTTATTATTTGGGGGGAGGTTAGATAAGGGATTGTGGAGAGCTATGGTGAGCTCCTGCTTTTATAAGTGTTCCCTAGTGAGCTGAAATTGCCATGGGGAGTGGTCAGTCAAGCCCATCTGGCATCACTCCCCAAACTGGGAAGTTCCCTTGCTACCAGCTTTATTCAATGTGTGTTCTCTAATCTCGACCCCTGTGCCATAAGCATCTCGACCCAGGTGGGTCCTGAAACAGAAGAACGATGCATAGTGGGTAAGAGGACAGGATATGGAGTCAAGTAAAACTGGATTTGACTCTTGGTTCTGCTGCTTACTACTGGTATGGCTTTGGGCAAGTTCCTTAATTTTTCTGACGCTCAATGTCTTTTCTGTGTAATGGGATAAAACCACCTACCTCAGAGCCCACTTGGATGAATTAAATGATACCAAGTATATGAAGTATGCAGTTCAGTGTTTGGCACATGCTCTGCCCTCAAAAAAGAGTTATTATCCCTGTTTCTCATATTGAATTCTAGGTTCAAAGTGGTCAATGAGTTGACAAGATATAAAGCTTATTGGGATCAGAGTTTATATCCTCTCCCCTGTCAGACTTGTGGCAAGTAGTAACTCTTTAAGCAGGTGCCATTTTGGCTTGGAAGAGTTCCACCCATTGGGACATCCTCTCTTTGTCCTCAGCTCCAAGATTGATCCTCAGAGTTGAAGTTTTCTATCTTTTGACTCCAAGAGACACACTGACATGAGCAACAGAAACTGAGGCTGCTTCCCTTTGCTTCTGAGCCACTGAAAACCTAAATGAAGGCTGGCTTTCATCAAGCCCTGGATGGGACCAAAATAGATGTACATGTTCTCCTACTGGCTTTGCTGGAGTCAACAAGTACATCCGTCCTCTCAGAACATGCATGGGTATTTATTTTGTGCTTCACTCTTAATAAAATACATTTATCTTTTGGGGATTTGTTGTCATTGCCAGCCTTAAGAGTGTGTTTTCCTCTCTTCTTGATTCGTGAACCAGTGAAAGGGCAATGGCAATGAACGGACTGTGGGTGACTGCGTGGCCACCTTCGGGATGATGTTTGGGAGGTACTGGGCTTAAGCTGTCAGCCACCTCCAGCAGATGTCTCACCATGAAGGATGATTAGCCTCCTGTGCTCCAGAATGTTCCGGAACAACAAAAGGGTAAATTGTGACACATCAGAAAATGAAAGGCAGGCACGCTTCTGAGGCATGCTCCCAGCCAGGGGAACAGACCAGCTGGCTTGGCTCCTTCATGAGAGATGCTATTAGAGTTGTCAGTTCAGCTGCCAGGCCTCACATCTGTAGCTTGGGATGTGCCCACTTTTCTCTGAGATCTGCATCCGCTCCTGGAATGCATTCAAAGGGAACAGCCCTTGGAATCAAGGTCCATTGTGGAGAAAGATGGCCTTCACTCTGTCCAGAGAGGAGGCTTCTTTTTGGGCCCCCTCCCTGGACACCTTGGAACAAGGAGTTCCCCTGTGAGGATGGCTCCCCAGACCTCAGCCCCTCAGGAATATTAAAGAAAGACCTATGGTTTATTTGGGGGCTTCTATGTATTTTTTCTGGAGCTCAGTGTATGTGGTGGGTGGTTGAGGATGAGGATGGAGTGATGGGGTTTATATGATCGAAGGAACTTCCTTCCTGATCTTCCACCCAGGAAATTTATACTGACCTCCAACTCTCTCTTTTTTTAGTTGGATTCTGCCAGCTTACATATTGTTGTTTGTTTGTTTTTGTTTTCTTTTCTTTTCTTTTTGGTTGTGGCCTATAATGTTTTCATGTCAGTATTACCAGTGACTTAATCTGACTTTCACCCTGGTGGCTGGTACCAGTCAGAGTTTAGTGCAGAAACAGAAATAGCCTCTTCTACCTGGGGTGCTGCTAATGCCATATTAGATAAATCTCACAATCCCAGGGACTTAGCACAAGAGCAGGTTTTTCCTCCCTCACTTTGGTGACCACTGCTTTCACCATTTCATCCTTGGTGATTGTGTCCATAACATCTTCCTCATCTACCATACCACGTTCCCCCCTAACATACCAGTTGTATACCAGTTGCCACTATGATGGGATAGAGCTTCTCTTCCAAGATGACTCTCTTCCAAACAGTGATTCAGGGACCCAGACTCATTTCCTTCCCTCCTGTGTCTCCAGCATCTTCACACATAGCTTCCAAGGTCACTGTGCTTGTCTGCATCAGACAAGCAGAAGGGAGAAGAGTATGGAAGATCTTAAGTGGAGGTTGTTTGGCTCAGGTCTGAAAGTGGTATCCAGTTGTGATGGATCATGATAGTTCACCATCCATTGACATAGGGCCACACCCAACTTCAAGGGAGGCTGGGAAATATAGAGTCCAGCTGGGTACACAGGAGAAAAGGAAATGGGGGGCCAGGTTGCCTCACCACTCTAGGTATTGCAAGGAGAAAAGGATTTAGGTGCTTTACAAAATCACTGGAAAGGCTGGAGGCATGACAACCAGAAGCTGCCATTTTAGCATTTAGCTTTGAGGTCACACCCCTACCAACCACACAGAAATCAAGAAACCACATGTACTACCACATCAGCCACAGAAACCACTGGTGTCCTCTCCACCCCCTTCAAACTGGTACCAGACATTACAACATGGAGTCCATTTGCTGCCAACTCTCACCTCTGCTGGGGCCCACTTAACTCCTTGTACTCCTGGAAAGCTTCCACCTTCCAAAGTGGATCTTGTTCACTGACCCTAAAAGAATCCAGAACCGTATCTACACAGGAGGCTGGGAAATGTAGTTTATTCTTCCTTCCCCTCTGACACAGGGAAGATGATAGGAAAGTTTGGAAATTGATGCCAGTGCCAATAGACAGTGTCTGCACAGCAACATCATTCGGTGACCACTGCTTACACCATTTCTGCTGCTCCCATTTTGTCTCTGCTGACTATTTCTTTCAGCACATCTTTCGTCCCCTGGTCATTCATCATCGTTTAAATTTTTTTTTTATGCTCACACCTAGTGACAGCTTTGCCTGATGCCACCATAATGGGAGAGTTCCCCCTCTAGCAGCTCACTCTGAATGAGCTTAAGAAGGGGACCTGACTTTGACAACTTTATAGCTCCTCTGCCAGACTCTATCAGAGACGTTGGAATGGTAACCCATGGTGAATCCATCTTGTGGGCCCACCAGTGTCCTAAAAAAAGGCTGAGGCTCTTCAGTTCCTTTTTGAGGATAAGAATAAGAATCTCTTCTATTTGTGGTACCGTCCAGAAACTTCCAGAATTTGGGGTAAGACAGGTCCCTCATTTTCCCCCGTTCATCATCCCTGAAGTATTGGCTGATAGGTACCCCCAGCAGACCTAGGGGGTCCTTGGGCTGATGGGCTGCTTTTGGGAGGTGATGCTTTATCCAGAACTTCGGAGGTGACAGTGCAAATAGGGACACCCCAGGGCCTTCCGTAGGCTCTGATCTGCTCCTGAAGAGAATCCCGGTAAGTATGAGTATGTGGTTTTCCTTCTAAGGATACCACACCGTTTGTGGATTTTCTCAGAACCATTCTGGGAGGGCCTGTGATCCACAGCCCCCCTGAGACCATCTGCTGCCTGCTGGAGCCAGGGTGGCAGATTTTCTAGCAGGATCTCAGGAGTCAATGAGTGAAGGCAGAACTGCCCTGGAGAGGGCGGGGGGGGGGGTGGGATTCTGGCAACACAAGCTCAGGGAATTTGTTTGGGAAAGAAAGTTTATAATAACAGTGTCCCAGCTTCTGCTGAATAAAACATTTGGAGAGCTTTTCTTCTCCCAGCAGAAAAATAAAATACTCTGGTGGCAATAGAATGGTTGTTCTTTTTAAATGTTGTTTTTAATAAAAAATCAGATGGTTGCAGTCATTTGATGGCTACACTGTCCTCCCTTCTGACCCTGTCCTGGGCATCGTGTGGGAGCACATGGGACCCCATGGCTCGGGGCTAGAACGTGCTCTCTCATCTAAGCAGATGGGGAGACAGCTCTTTGAGCGAATGGGGCATGATCTCAGAGAAGGTACAACCAGCTGCAAACAGACCAGTAAATAAGGTTGTTACTCATCTGGTGGGTAGTTCTATAGCGATGCAACTTAATGGTGTTGGTAATGTAAACGGCTATTAGTAGACTCTGGATTCCGTGCACCCAATTAAGAAGTAGCCTGGAAGCTCTCTCTTGGTGCTGTTCCGCTGTCGTTTGGCCACAGATCCGGCCAGCAGCAGAGCTCCGGTTTGCCTAGCTGTCATCTCTGCCTGCAGGGAGAGAAACTTCATTTCTGTCAATAGGAGACAGGAGATTCCGGAGTGGGCCTCACACCGATGGGGCATCTCAGAGGTGATACTTCCCTTGGCCCTCTCCTGCATGCGGGAGGATGCCAGCCCAGCACATCATGTGTTCCCAGTGTCTGCCTCCCATTAATCCTGAATCGACAAACCTCAGAGCCACTTAGTTCTAGGGATTCAATACTCGTGAGTGCCAAGTTATTCCCCTTAAGCCCTCTGGCAAAGAGAAGAAGAGGAGGTGCTCTTTCATTCTGAATCAACCTCACCTGATCAGTGACCTGGGTAGGCATCTGCCTGCCTCTTATAGGATTCCAAGGACCCGGGCTGCTGAAGGTCTCTCCGTGCCTTAGGGATTTGTTCTCAGTTAAAATGCAAATGCTTTGGCCAAGAGAATATATTCAGAATGGCTTGGGTTTTTACACCTTGCCTGAAAAGTTTGAATAACGGAGAGCTTGAAGACTTTGAAGGTGGGGCTACGTGTAGATGGGGGAATCTCTGACAGTTTACAGGATGGGAGAAGGAGAGAGAGTGGCAGGAAACACACATTTTACCTACACTTGCTAACACCGCCCCTTGGGAAAACACCTGCTTTTTTTCTTCTTGTTTTTACAGATAGTATTAAAAACAACCACCACCACTATGACCACCTTCCAAAATGCTCCAAGCTGCACGGAAAAGAGCAGAGATATGGACCCTGCTCGCTGAGACTTACTTTCTGCTTGCACATCTTGTTTTGCTGGGGCTGGTTGGTTTACACTTGTTGCCCTGCTGTAATTGTGACTAGTGGGCCCCCTTTCACTCTTAGAAGGTTCTAGTGTGAGCAATCATTTGGTCACCCTATCTGTAGGTATCTCATAGGAAAATATCATTTGTTTTGTCTCTTTTGTTTAATTTCTTCATTTAAATTTTTTTTTACTTTTTTGGAGGAAGCCGCAAAGAGACACATGCTTCTACTTTCATACAGCAATTAAGTGACAAGCAAAAATGTGAGTCGACTGGAAAAAAAACATGGCCAGCCTAAAAGAAATCAGGCGTTACAGCGATGCAGAATGAGGTGGAACTTGGGGTTCCTGGTTCCTCTTTAGGCCCCTGGGGCTCACTCAGCACCAATGCTCATCTTGGTGGCCACAGGGAGGGACATCAGGGAAACGGCCCTGGTGGGCTGGTCTGCTGATGGCCTGGTGGCCTGAATGGCACTTTTTTGGGTAGATTATGCTGGAGATGTGGCTATGTGGTAGGGCTATCCTGTGACAGAGGTACTCAAAGTGGAGGTAAGTCACCATCACATCGGCTTCTAGCTCCAGTGGTGAAGTGAAGGCTGGTAATGTGACTTGACTGCCTCCACTGGGGAGAAGGGTTCTTAAAATGAGGAAAAAATGGGCAGAGCTGGGCTTATAGGCAGTTTGCTCTGCTAGACTGACCTGTGTTCAATTCCCAGGGTGTTTAGAGATCTGTATACATACATGGGCGCGCACACACACACACACACACACACACACACACACACTTCCATGCATAATATCTACTATATGGCAGGCACTTAACATATGGAAGGGAGGTGATAGTGTATGTGATCTATTAAAGGAAACAGATCTGGTTTGGGGGGCAATCAAAGTTGGGCTCAAATCTTCCCAGCTCCATGATTTACTAGCTGTGTTACCTTGGTCAGGTTTCTTAACTTTTGGCATCTCAGTTTTCTTTTTGAGGATGAACTGATAAAATATTTTCCAGCCCTTAGCTCCAGGTCTGACCCATAGGGTCAGAAAATAAATGGTGTCACCAGCTACTTCTCCTCCGTAACCCAGCTCTAGTGTTTAAGAACCTTTAGGTTGAATAAACAACAAGGACCTACTGTGTAGCACAGGGAACTATATTCAAGATCTTGTGAATAAGAATATTCACAATGGAAAAGAATCTGAAAAAGAATACATATATATGTATATATATACGTGCCTATATATTTCTGAATCACTTTGCTGAAACTAACACAACATTGGAAATCAACTATCTTTCAATTTTTAAAAAAAGAACCTTTAATTTGAGAAGGAGAGGCTTGCAGAAGAGGAAAATGTGCTCTCCTGGTTAAGGAAGTCTGCCCACAGTCAATCCTTTATTTAGTTCCAAATCACCCAACTTCGTATACTGCATAGGGCTCGTGTGCGCCCACCCCTGGCTGGCTCAATGTGTAATAATTGCTGCTGAATGAGGGAATGACGTCGGGTAGGGAGCAGGGAGAGTGTTTGGTGTAGCAGAGGCCTGCAGCTCAGAGTTCCGTCTTGGTGCTTTGAGGTTCCTGCAGGTGGCTCCTGTAGAGATTTAACAAGGGTGTTTGTGTCTTAAAGACACTGCCTGCTGTTCTTTCTGTGTTCTCCTGTCCCCAAACATTAAAGATAACAGGATCTGTCCCCCAGAAAATGGCCTGCGCTTGGCCTGTTGCTATTGTGCATCATCTGGGTTTGGCCTTGACTCTTCTGTGTTCCGTGCTGTGAGCAGAATATCAATTAGTGTGGAGGAGATGCAAGCCAGGCACTGCCGCTCATTGTGTACAGCGTCAGGGGGAAAATCACGCTACATGCACAGAAAACAACTTCTTTTCTCATTTTATAAATTAGCTCAGTGGTCCTTGGGATTATGAACCCTCATTCCCCCATAGATGGTGTTAGGAAAAAAAAGAAAAAAAAGAAACCGAAAACAAAGAAATCAGAACGCAGCGCTCTTGGCAGTTCCAAAAAGGAAGCACAGGGTAGGAATGTGATCTATCTTTAGAGCACCCAAGAGTTCTCCACCTGCCCTGATCTCGCTTTTTCTCCTTAGCATCACCCCGCTTTGGCTGCATAAGCACATCAAGCTTTGGTTAAGGCTTGTAATCTCAGCTGGGGCTGCTAGGCTGGGGAGAAGGGAAAGGGGTCCTGCTTTCTAGAGCAGGAAGGTCATGGGAAGGGGTGGATTCCTGTGCCTGGTAGTCTCCCTGGCTTTTCAGATATAGGTTTATCCTCTATCCTGATTTTGTCATAGAAATATTGACAATCAGAGCAAGAAATGAATCAAAACATCATCTAGACCAGGCGTCCACAACTCCCCCGCCGCGGACCAATACCGGTCTGCCGCCCGTTAGGAACCTGGCTGCACAGCAGGAGGTGAGCAGCGGGTGAGCAAGTGAAGCCTCGTCTGCCCTCCCCATCGCTCCCCATCACTCGCATTACCTCCTGAACCACCTCCCCGGGACGAAACTTGTCCCTGGTGCCAAAAAGGTTGGGGACCACTGATGTAGACCAACTCCTTTGTTCCATAGATAAAGAAATTGAGACCCAGAGAAGGTGAATGACACACCCAAGCCCTCACACAGCTGGTCAGTGTCTGGGCTGGACCCTGGGTCCAGGTGAGCATCCTAGGGCATTGCTTTGACTCTGAAATAGACAGACTTTTAGGTGTCCCAGGGGAAAAATGGGCAGCTCTTTCCCATTTCGTTTTATTCCAAAGTAAAAACCACATTCCTATGTGTTCTTAGTCTACTTATAAATGCTAATGAATAGTCCTAGTGTTAAATACTGAACATAATTTACTGAATTAGCTAATTGTTAACAATGGAAAGTAGTTTTCTTTGACCTTTTATAATCCACGTTCCTCCCACAGAAAAGAAGTTCCAATCATCAGTGTTTTGGTGACACTGGCATAAAAGGTGAATTACTTGGCAGGAAAACAGAGTCCAGTTCCTGAGGGCCATGATTTCCTCTACTCAACACCCTACACTATCTTATTCAGTAAAATGCAGTGGAAAAAGAAGGACATTTTAAATTAGAAGCATTACACACACCTATATATTTGCTGAGCGTGGAGGAGAGGTAAGTGGTAAATCCGTGTAGGGAGACGGGGGCCAGGGGTCTGACTTTAAGCCTTGCCTCCACCCTTTCTTGGCCGGATAACTTTGAGCAGAGTCTCTAAGCCTCTGTTTCCTCAGCTGTAATATGGGTTTGATAACTGTGCCTGTTTTATAGAGTTATGAAGATTAAGTGGGTTGGTATATACATAAAGTCCTGGCACATAGTAAGATTTCAGTAAATGTTGTTATTATTGCTGTTGTTAATACATATTTGTAGAAAAATGTGCAAGTTCCTAAAAGTACAAAGAAGGAAGCTGCCTCAGTTTGATCCCTGAGAGTTTGCTTCTCAACGCCCTGCGGAGCATTGTAATATATGTATAATTTAGTAGGCTGTTTCTTTCATTTAGCATTCTTTTATAAACATCTTCCCTTATTCTTCAAACACATGGTTTTTAATGTCTACACAACATTTTATAAATAGACCATAATTTAACTATTTCCCTATTGTTGCAATTTAGTTTGTTTTCCCTATTTTTTTTTTTTTTTTCCTTTATAAACATCCTGGCTTGTGAATCTTTGTCTGCACTTTTGATCATTTTCTTAGGATAGATTCTGAGAAGTAAAATTATTGGGTCAAAACATAAACATATGTCAGAATCTTGATCCAAACTCCCAAGTTGCTCTGGAAAAAAGAAGCCGTGCTTTACTTCGTAAAACTCATTCTCCAAAGCTGCACATGTTGACATTTCCCACTGGGCTGATTCTGTGAGAGGGGCAATCAAATACTTAACTAACGTCCTTGGTTAATCAAGAGTCAGTTTCCTTCTCCTTCTCCTCCTGGACTGCATATGGGACTGTTGGAAATGTCCCCAGCTCGAGGGTCCTTTGGAATCGCCTCTTAGGGAAGCCGTGTGTCCCGGTTTGGAGAGTTACCCAAACCCGAGCTGACCTTGAGACCTCAGCCGATCTAATCCAGTCTTCTGACCAGTGGAATGAATGGCATCCTCCATCATGCCCACCTTTAGAAGCTTTCAGAACAGTCGAGTCCATGGGTCCTTTGCTTAGTCTATTGCTCTTTGGATAATGCCCCTCATTTGCTAGAAAGTCACTGCTTAAGTATACCCCCCAAATCCTTGACCGGTTTGTTCCCTGTTAAGCAGAGCTCTGCAGGTGCACATCTTCTCTCCACAGTGTGGGTGGTGACCGTGTCACAGGTGTGCTTTGCTGCTACATCTCTGGGTCCAGCACAGGGACTGCTTGCCACATGGCTTAGGCATTGCTCAGTTTCTCTTCCTCGGATCCAGAATCATTACCTTTTCTGGGATCAACCTTTCTGTTCTCACTGGCCTTCACCACTCCCCACCCCCATCCAGGGTGCCCATTCTTTGTGCCTCAGGTGCTGCATCCTTACCTAATCAGTCTCTCTGCTGCCAACCTCTTCCTCCTCCAATGCGTCCTACCCCCAGTTGCCAGATTAATCTCCCTTAAACATAGTTCCGAGGCTGCCACTCTTCATTGAGGACCAGATTAAGCACACTCTCAAGGCCATCCATTGTGTAGCCTCTATTTCCTGGTTACCCCATAACACTTTCCAGCCAAAACGCACGGCTCTCCGTTCCTGAATTGACACCATCCTGGTCCGATTCATTATTTCCTCTTGGCTTTTACTGCCCTCCCTTTTCCCATGTCTCTCTCAAAATTTCATCTATTAGTGCCCATCCCAAATACCTGTATCTGATGCCTGTCTTAATGTCCTTTCACCAGCATGAAAGCTCACCCACCATGAACACCTGTGCACATTACTTCCCTTTTCTCAGTTTCTCTCATAATACAATGATTTCTAATCCTCCCTTTGTCCCAATCTTGGTAGATAATAGAGATTACCAACCTTTATTATCTACTTCTTATTATCTCATCCTCCCTTTGTCCCAATCTCTGTAGATAATAAACTCCTGGAAGGCAGGACAGCGCCTGCCCCCTCTGCCCCTTACAAAACCCCACAGAGTGCTTTGTACATGGTGGACGCTTGTTCTGAGACAGACGTTCTCTGACACAGCCCCCCTCTCATGCTGCCACAGAGTGGGAGTTGCACAGCTGCTTGGATTTATTGCTTTTCCCTGGAGAGGCAATTATAACGCTTTATCTTCCCTCTTTGGCTTTAAGCCAGTGGCTCTGCACCTAGTCTCTAATTTTCTTTTTGTTTAAAAGGATATTCTGTCTACTCAGTTAAATGATGATGGTAATGAAAGTTGCTACTATGTGCTAGACACTCTCCTTTACATATAAGATCTTACTTACAAATCTTCATAAAAATCTTATACATTAGCTATCATTATTCTACTCTATGGATGAGAAAATGGAAGCTCAGAGAGGTTAAAAAACCTGCACTATAAACCCTAAAGATATAGATCAGAGTTGGAGTCAAAAGTTGAAGCCAGATCTATTGGCCTAAGTCCTTTCTAGTAAGTCCCACCAGAAAAGGATGACTTAAAGGTAGGGAGTGGATGTGAGGCTCTGGCTCAATGTTCCTGAGATCTAATACCCTGAGGCTTTTCAGTGGGGAAGTGCTTACTTCTACTGTGGCTTAGTTATGCTAAGCCCCAGTTTCTCTTGATCTAGTTGCAGGGCTAGGAGAGGACAGGGAAGTGGAGCGGAGCCCCTCCTTGGATCTGAGTGCCTTTGGTGAGCAGCACGTAATTTATAAGGATCCAAAGATCTTTGACTCTACACATACTCTATGCTTCCTCCAGAAATCTCCAGAGCTTCCAGACCTATCACTGCAACAGTGAGCAAAATGTACTCTTGACACTAAACTATGGGAAACCTGACCCTTGCTACACTCTCCAGGTCATCTGCTTGCTGGGGGGAAGACAGCTGAATGGGTACAGTATATACCAAGATTAAGACAATATCAAACTTCTTACTTTAGGCATGAAAACTGCGTATGTTGGGATTATTCAATGCTAATTTTTAAAGAACTCTAGAAAACAGCATCCTAGCATAGTGCTTGAAATAAAGTAGTTTTTAAAGAAACATTAATTGGATGTGAGTGAATGAATTCAGGAATATACTGTATAGGAATGAATGAATGATACTTAAAATCTTGTTTTTTCATGGCAAGCAATGGGGAATAACGGAGAAAATGGTATCTTGCAGTTATTAGTAGTATGACTTTGGGTAACTTTCTCTCTGAGGCTCAGTCTAGTCGTGTGTAAAATGGTGATGCTAATACTGGCTGTCAAGAACTGTGAAAAGTCTAAAATTTTACCCTACTTTCAGCTAACATGTGAGTCTGCCACAGTTTCAAAGATGCTGGCAGAAGACATGGACTTCTGGGTCAGATACACTGACGTTATTACTCATGGCACAGCAAAACATGAACATCACCATATTTGTAAAAGTCTCTCTTGCAAATGACTCAGATGGATGCCTGCACACACAGAGAGCTGTGTTATAAGAAAGAAACCCCAGGCTTAGGGATCCTAAATCTATAATGGGCAGGAAGCATGCCTGCCCTTTCCTCTGGAGCTGCTTGCTATACAAATATCCTTGAGAAGATATTCTGGAACAAAGGGATCTATTGCTTTGCTTGTAAGACATGCAGAAATGCATGAAACTCAAGAAGAATCATCTCCTAACACAACTTCTGAGATTTTTTTTTAAATGAGGATCAAATGAACTATCATATTGCATCAGTCAGGATAGTCCAGGTTATGCTGATGTAACAAATGACTTCCCAAGTTTCAGTGCCTTAAGCCTCCAAAGATGTATTTCTTTTCTCTTTTTAATTGAAGTATAGTTGATTTACAATGTTGTGATAGTTTCTGGTGTACAGCAAAGTGATTCGGTTATATATATATATATTCCTTTTCACATTCTTTTCCATTACGGCTTATTAAAGGACACTGAATATGTTGGTCATTTGATATATATTAGTTTGTATCTATTAATCCCAAACTCCTGTTTTATCCCTCCCCCACTCTCTTTCCCCTTTGGTAATCAAAAGTTTGTTTTCTAAGTCTGTGAGTCTGTTTCTGTTTCATAAATAAGTTCATTTTTGTCATATTTTAGATTCTGCATATAAGTGATATTTGGTATTTGCCTTTCTCTTTCTGACTCACTTCAGTTAGTATGATAATCTCTAGGTCCATCCATGTTGCTGCAATTGGCATTATTTCATTCAAGGAGGTATTTCTTGCTACTGTCACCCACTCAGGGAGAATCAGCTGGGAACTCTGTTCCAGGTCATCTTCACTCTGGGTCCCAGGCTGAAGGAGGCTCCATGAAGGAGGCACACTGCCCTGGCAACGGGAAAGTGAGTGTGCAAAATAACAGGCTGGCTCTTAATACTGCATCGAAAGTGACGTGCATTGCCTCTGCTCAAACGTCATTCATTGTCCAAAGAAAGTCATGTGGCTAAACCCAACCTTGAGGGGGAAGGGAAGTGTGCTCAGAAGAAGAGCACAAAATACTTATTTGGTGGGCCACAAGAAATACTGTGACACAAATGCTAAGTCCTTGCACAAGGCCTGGAACATTAAAAATTGTAGCGTCCATCTTTTTTTCTACTCTTGGAGCCATGAGATTGGGCAGGGTCAGAAATGTGGGTCTTTGGTTCAGGGGAAACACATAGTGGTCAGGCATTCACATTGTTCTCTGGCTATCTGTGGCCGTGGTCAAGAAAATTTGCAGAATTCCCAGCATAAAGTTATCTGCACAGCCTTGTAAATCAAGTTAATCAGTACTGATCATTAACATGCATTCAAGTCCACAAATTTGTTGGTCAACATTAAAAAAGAAGGAACATAGGATTTCTCCCAATCCCCAATTATTTCACAGAGATAATAACTAGATTGAGAAAGAGAAGGAAAATGTTGATTTTTTATTCATGATACAATGCAATCACAGATTCAACAGCTGAAATACTTCTGACTTGAATTGGTGCCCCCCCCGCCATCTGACTAGAAATCATGAAATGTCATAGAATGAAATAAACATTATAGATCATCATGGCCTCCATGCTTTAGAGTTAAAATACGCCAGACAGGTCTTAATTCATTTCTTCAGTAAATAGTCATTGAGACCCTCCTATCTGTTAGGTTCTGTGTTAAGGATCTGAGTACAGAGTGAGGAACAAAACAGACACAGTTCCTGACTTCATGGAGCTTAGAGTCTAGAGGGAAAAAAATCATAGTAAAAGCTAACCCTTATTCATGGTTTGCTTACTAGGGGCTGGGCACAGGGCTGTGCAATATGTTAGCATTTCATAAAAGACTCAATAGCTTTGTGGTGGTTTATTACTTTTGATAACTCTTTGTGGGAACCACAGCTTTGACCTGGTGTAGTCAAGGCTCAGAAAAGTAATTCTGGGGGCACCAGGGTTACCGGGACAGAATTCAGGTCTTAGGAGCCCAGATAATAGATGCATCAACACCTAGACATTTTCACTAACCTGTATCACAAGAACCAGCCTTGTCCACGGGCTGTAGATCCCCCATCTTCAGGCTGTGCCTTCTCTTAGTTACTATTCTCCATCAATGACGAATGAATCATTCAGAGAACTTATTGCATACCTATTAGGTGCCAGACACTGTGCACCTACAATTATCTGCAAGGTAAGGAATGACTATCATCACTTTATAGATGAAGAAATTGAGGATGAGAAGGGAAGACTTGTCTTTTATTCCAGGGCTTCAAGTTGGTAGAGGGAGCCCGGATTCAACCCATCGTGCCTGAGCCTGAACTCCTCCCAGGGGCACAAAGCTGCCCCTTCTAACCACCAGCGGGCCTGGTCAGTGGACGTGCCCGGACCTATAACCATGGCTCCTGCCAGACATCCCTAAGTCCCCCTGCAATAATGCCGGGTTATGAAATCCAGGCAGCTCTAGCAGAAACAGACTCATTTGGAGAAAACTGTCCTCTCCTCATGGCAGCAGTACAACATGCAGCTTCTACTCACCTGTTCAAATGGATACAACAAACATTGACTGAACATCTTCAAAGTGGCAGGACTCAGAGGTGAACCCTCTGAGCAGGGTGTAGCCCTGCTCTCCAAGGGCTCGGGATCAAGATTGCGAGAGAACCTTCGAACCACAGCAACTATAATGCAAGTAGATTTATCTCAGGGTTATTTCAAATAAAGCCCAACAGGGGGACAAGGAGAGAGACACACACACAGTCCTACTGGGGAATCTAGGAAGGCTTTGGGGGGAACTGTGATTTGTCAGGGTCTTGAAGGATGTGTAAGATTCAAGTGCTAGCGACGGGGCAGGGAAGGGCGAGGAGGGAGAGAGTGAGTTTGAAGAAGCCAGGTCAGGCAGGCAGAAGAGGGTGCCATTGCTTCTAGAGACGGGTAACCTGCAGAAGTTGTTTTTCCAGAACTCGCAAGGTCTGACCCATTTTCCCAGAGCCCCTGGGGAGGAGCAGCTTGTAGGAGGCAGGTGTAGTCGGAAGGGGCTGCCTCAGGGGTGAGCGGAGAAAAAGGATGCTGTGGACACTTGGAAAGTCTTATCTGAAGGGGAGCCATCTGGTGCTTAGTACCAAGCAAACTTCTTTTTGTTTTCCCCCCCCCGGCATCTGGAGTGTGGTGCCTGGTGAGCCGTCCCCTGGGGCTCTGTAAGGGTGGAAGGACCCGCGATGGACCCCTCCCCCCCGGGCTGGTGAAGGGCTGCATCTCCTGTCTGAAGCCTGACTGGTCCCAGGCCCCCGTACCTCTACGGACAGCACCGCCCAGGGTGGGCAGACGAGCTGACAGCTGTCTGTTTAGGAGCCCCCTGGGTCTCCACCGCCTCCATGTGCCTGTCCCCTTGCGGGAGAAGCATGGTAGGTTTTTAATCCTGACCAGTTACACCTGGGAAAAACAATGCAAATGTTAATCCATCTGGAGAGAGAACGAATCCATATCTTCTGCTACCTGTACCTTTTGTTTTTCATCTCTGGATCTTTAAATATCATTATAAAGCCCGAAGGAACCTCCTGCAAGCCTGTCTCTTACCCTTCAGGCAGCTTTTTAAGCATTTCTTTGTCCTCCCTCTCCTCTGCTCCTCACTAACAGACCTCCTTTCATCTGGATGTGGCACTGCTCTCGAAATAGCTAAACAAAGCCTCACTGCACCCCCATGAGGAAAGAGGCGATCGTAACTCGCTTTCCTCCTGCCTGAGAGGAGACAAGGCATGGAAACTACAGAGACTTGGTTAAGGTGCTCCCGCAGCCACCCTAAAACAGCAAGAGCGCGGCCACAATGTCTGCCCAAGTGTGTTTTGGCAGGAGTGGACCCACAGGTTCAGAAAGAAATTTGGTATATTTCTTCCAAAACAGGTTCCTCCCCCTCTGTGCCCTGTTTGGGAAAATGGCATCAACCAATCCCCCAAGCCTGGAAACTTCAACTGTCCTAGGCTTTAGGGACTCAGCAGATCTCCAGTGCTCATGCGTGTTCTACCTCTTCCCTCGCTCTCTCCAAGATGCTAGGGCACCCTGCTTGCCTGGATTACAGCTTGATCTCCACAGTCCCTGCTCCTACTGTGTTTTCCTCCTAATCCACCCTCCAGGCCGCTCTCGGAGTAATCTTTCTAAAATACACGCTTCGTTATGTCATGCCTCTGCTTAAAACCCCTCTCCAACAGGGTAAGATTTAAACTCCTTAATCTGGCATAGAAGCTCCATGCTCGAGTTTACCAGTCCAACCTCATCTTGCACCTGTGCCACTCCAAAAGCTCCCTAACCGGCCATTTAGAACCGCTTTAGAACCGCTTCCTGTTCCTTGGGCATGCGCATCAAGCATTTGTGCATACTCAGTGCATAACTCTGACCTTCTTATGGGGGAATTCTACACCATCAAAGCCCGGTTCAAGAGTGGTCTTCGCTCTGAGCACCAAATGGAACCGACCACTTGCTCCTTTGTGTCACGTTATAGCTCCACTGGTTTTCTGTTAGAGCACATAGTAAGATATCATGCTTATTATTGACGTACTTCCACCTCTGCCCCCAAATGGTCTGTGCATTCCTTCTCGGCTAGTGCTGTGTCTTGCTCATCTTGGCCTTGCCAGTAACTGGTACCGGGCCTTGCAAATAGTCATTCAATAAAGTTTGCTGAATGAATAGGCTCATAACATCAGTTCATGGGAAAGGGCAAGACTAACAGACGGGGAACCTGAGGCCAAGGACAGTTAAGAAGTTTCCTTAGACTCATGTTGTTAATTTAAGGAGCAGTGCAATGACTAACACACAAGTCTTCTGGTTTCTAGGTCATGAGAGCTTTCCAGCCCTTAAAACCAACAAATACAGTGAGCTGTTTCAGGGGAGATTTTGTATTCCTCTGCATGTTACAGATAACATTCATTCAGATATTCAACCAGTATTTTTGAGTGTTTAGCATAAGGCAGGCACTGTGCTAGATATTGAGATTACAGAAGAGCACAAGACAGAAAGATATCCTTTTCCACCAGAAACTTTCTACTGGAAACAGATACAAAAATGGTTAAATAAGTAAATAAATAAGATATAAGGTGAGCAGGCAGGGACCAGAGCAGGTAGAGGCTTGGAGGCCATCACAGGGAGCCTAGATTTTATTTTAAGAGCAGCCATTGGCTTCTTCAAGCAGGGAGTTTGATGACTGCGGGGACAAGGGTGTGGAATAGAGTGGATGCAAGGAGGTGAGTTGAGTTATTGCACTGCTCCTGAAGAGATAGGATAGGGCTTGGATCAGGGTGGTGGGAGTGAAGGCAGGTTGTGGTTAGAATCTTTGGTCTGAAAGAATGGTCATAAGCCATTATTCTCATGTGCCAGCATCAAGTTGATGACTACAGAGGCAGTAAGTTAGGATCCTTGAGTCATCGAAAGATTTCAGCATTTGGTCATTGCCAGCTGTTTCTGTGAACTACCCCAGTATACTTTATTAGGTGAACAATATTATCAAAGTCCTCTTTCAGGGGTCAGACTTTTTCTTGTACCTCTTAAGGCCAAGAATGATGGCAATAGGACCGGTCTGGCTTTGCGTGTGGCGTCTGACCATACATTTTGGGGTTTGACATGACGGCCAGCGTGGTGTAGGAAGAGCATGGGTTTCAAAGACGTACTGTGCCTGTTTCAAACTGTGTAACCTTGGGAAAGATTTATAACCTAAGTCTCAACTGTCTGATCTGTCAAATGAGCATTAAGAATACATATCTCAGAGAGTCAGTGTGAAAATTTAATGACATAAGTAAAATGCTTAGTTGGCCCTCAGTGACTTTTGGTTCTTCTCCACAAAACCAGTATGTGGGTAAAGTTGAGGTAAAGGAAGGAAGAGTTTTCACATTCTCTGGCACCAGCTGGGGCCCTCGTGGAACTGCACCCCCAGAATAAGCATCTCCATATCCCTAAATAGGTGCTCACCTAGTTTTAGGGAAGAAAATTTTTCCTCCTGTTGGAAATTTGAGGAGATATACTATGGGACACAAAGTAATTCTTTTCACCAGCTAGTGGCTTGCAGTTTCCTCTGTTCCCAGTGAGGATAACCATAGAGGAATAATGACAGCATGATAAAGATGTCCATCTTGAGCCAGTACTGTGGCATCTGGTGTTTTTGATTCTGGACCTGGGAATTAGGTGGAAAGTACAAGAGGAGACTCCCGTGAAGAGCCTTATCTTACTGACTTTCAGATGAACGTGTGTTTTGAGTTGGTGAGTTTAGAAGGGCATCTCTGTGGCTGGTGTGAGCATCTCTGGCAGAAGTTCTTCCTGCAGATCATTCACTTGGACACAAGGTGGTCCTCAGAGGAAACCAGAACTTGGAAGGTGGGCTTTAGGCAGGCAGGAAAAGGAATGTTCTAGCTTTCTCCCAGCTCTGGCCTTTTAGATAAGGACTTTGAGGAGTGTAAAGCAGGGATGAGTAAAGCAAGCTGGTTTAACTTTGACGGATTGGTAGTTGATACCTAGAATACTGAGTCTACTCTGCTCTCAGTGAGGAAGAGTGCTGTGGTTGATTGGTGATGTCTGCCATGAGCAGTATAGGGAGAACATGACACACGTGGGCTACAAATCAACCATCTCTGGTGTAGAAATTCATGAGATCCCTATAGGATGGCAGGGGCTAAATGTGGCCTCCACAGCATGGAGGCAGCAGGACTGCTGGGAAGGGAGGCGTCCCCGTAGGGGCCACTTACTAAAGATGGACAAACTACATGGTGTAAATCAGATGATCTGGCTGCTTGTTACTTTTTGTTGATTTATCTCTTTTGATCCCTAAGCCATTAGTGTAATCTCCTAAAAATGTTGTGGCCAGGTCTCTGCTTTATCTCAAGGGGCTGGGGGAGGGTCCATGTTTGGGCTGGAGTACAAAGGGGAAATACCGGCCCCTGAGAACAGTGGAGCAGGCAGTGGACAGAGCCCTCAAATCCCAAGGAGAAGGCCAACCTCAGGGCCCAGCCCTCCCTCCTCCTGTGTGGATTTTTCCTCCTTTGGAAGCTATAGGCGAGATGAATTCTTAATTCTCTGCAGCTAGCACACCATTCTTCTTTTAGCTTCACCTTTTTCAGAATTTTGCTGAAGACTATTGCCAAGCTAGTTAATTAACCATTTCAATTCTTAATTCCATTAGGAAAAGAAGGGAAAATTACATAGATGGGGAAGGCAACCAAGACGACTTAAATTGAGTGAACATTTACCAAGTATTTTTATGTATTTTATTTATTTTTCTTTCCTTTAAAAAAACCCCACTTTACTGAGGTATGACTGACGTATAAGAGCTGGATATATTGAATGTATACAGACCCGATGAATTTAGGGATAAATATACGTCTGTGAAACCATCCCAACCATCGAGGCCATAAACATATCCGTCGCCTCCCAAAGTTTCCTTTCACTTCTGTTTTCATCATCATTATCATCATCATCATCATCATCATCATCATCATTTGTCATAAGAACATTCTTATCCCACAATTACCCTATGAGGTAAATACTATTGTCACCATCTAAACCATGATGAAACTGAGGTTCAGGGAGGTCCAGGAACAGGCCCCAAGTCTCAAGTCCAGCCAAAGGCAAAGCCATGCCTCCAGTACCAGGAGTGCCAGTGCCCAGGGTGCATGCTCCTTGGGCCCACCGCGTGGCCCCCACAGAAGTTTGTGGGGTTTGTGGTCCTAATGGAGCCTCCTGAGAAGGGTGGGTCCCGCGAGGGCAGAATCCGGGCAGCCCGGCATCTGGGCCAACAGGAGAGGGCTGGGATGCCCGACGCTCTATGAGCGGCCTTACTTGCCGAGAGGGGGTGCTGTGGACTAAGTGTCCATAAGGAAGAGTCCGAACAGCACTGTGTTGCAGGGACCCCTCGGGGCTCCTCCTGTCCCGGCTTCTGTACTAAAAATGCTTTTAACCACAAGATTGGCTCTATGGATTTTTATTAATAAAAATTTCAAAGCATTGCATGGAGTGTTAGCTATATAACTTTCACTGAGTTTGAATGGAAATTGTGTAGCTAACTCCCCAAGCCAGGCGTCCTTGTGAATGTGTTGGGGAGATGGGGGTAGGACAGCATGATTTGACTTGATGTCACTATGAATATTTTTAGAGACCTTTTGAATCCTCTGTAATTACACTATCTGTGTTTTGGGCCTAGTGTTATTGTTCAGTTTACAAAATACTCCTTGCTAATTACAATAAACAAAGGATTTCATTTCTCTAAAAAAAGGATTCTGAAGCTTCTCTTTGCTTGAGCAGCCCAAAATACCTACCCAGATTTTTAAAAAATAAATGGCTAAGACAGGCACACCCAAGACAATTTTTATCACAATTACATCTGTATTGCTTGCAAATAAGGAAGGCTTTCTTCACATGTTTTGTCTGAATGTGGTGACAGAGATGGGGGGGGCTTTCTTCACATGTTTTTTCTGAATGTGGCGACAGAGATGGGGGGCGGGTGGTTTGTGTGCAAAGTTTAAACTGAAGCCTGGATTTTGTGTAGCTGAAGAGTGATGCGTACTCCAATATCGTTCGTTCCCTTCTGGTTTCAGTGTGCTGTGTAGATGGAATCCCGGGGATTCTTCTATGAGCTACTGGAAAAGGAATTGAAGTTTGTAGCCTCCCATTTCACAGATGAGAGGGGCAGAGGAGAGAGAAAGCACAAGCTGCTGGAATTTTAGCTCTGCCATGTGCTGTGTGACCTGTGGCAAGTTACCTTACCTCTCTGAGCCTCATACGCAAAATGGACAGACTATCAGTATCTTCCTTACAGTGTTGTTGGAAATGGATGGAAAGCACTTAGTACAGCATGCATACAGGGTATGTTGATATGGAGTTGGCTATTATTTTTAAGATGTGCTCAATAAATATGTGGTGAATGAATGAAGAATATTTGTTCTGATCACAAGATGCTTCAGGCAGCGTTTTCAATTTTAAGTTATGTTAGGAAGAAAGCCTAATGAAGTGCCAGCCTCCTCTAGGAACCTTGTAACTTCTGATTGACTCCAGCGAGGCTGGCTGCTGTGCTTCCTGTGTAACTGTGGCTGTCTGTACTTTGCAGCAACAGTAGCCGGGAAATCTGACTTGAGCAGGGGTGGAATTAGGACTGGGCTGACAGAGTAGGGCCCCAGGGGGCTGGTGAGAGATTCTATAGCTATAGATAGTTAATGCTGACTGAACTCTTGCCACCAGGCCCTGTACTAAGTGCTTTATGCTTAGAACAACAATCCTACCAACAGGCACTATTATTATTCCCATTTTACAGATGGGAAAACCTGGGACAGGCAGATTCATTTAGGAAGTCTCTTGAATTCCCGGGTTATACGGGATAGAACTGGGATCTGAGCCCAGCTTTAGCCCTGACCACTGTGCTCTGTGGCCTCTCTGAACCCTGCAAATCTGAGGGTGCCTTGAATATGACATATGTGGTGAATTGGGATGCAAATTGGGAAGAGGATATTGGTTCTCTGATCCACAGAAGCCCTGCTAAGAAATGGACCCAGAGTAGGAACTCCAACTGGGTGTCTGGAGCTGGCCTCGTTTAAATCTTCTATGTGCATGGCGGCGCATGTACACACACACACACACACACACACACACACACACACCTGTTTGTGGATCTTAAGCATTTCATGGGGCTTAGATAGGCAAGTGAGAAATAGTGTGAGGACAGAAGGACACAGCAGCGTCCCTGAATTAAGGAATTTGGAAGACAAGGGAAGAGATGGACGTCCAAATACGTTGTGTTTGCTGGGAGGCTCTCACAGATTCATCTGATTTCCATTTACTCTTAAACATTTTTTCAGGTTTGCCTATCTGGGCGGAAGATAAAGTCGCAGTCCTTCCTAATGTGTCCACCTCCCCTAGGGACTCTCTCCCCACTTTAGGCGAGGACAGCCTTCAGTCACAGAGACGGTGCTGGCAGACAGACTCCAGCTTGTGCCCTGGTCTACACCCTCCTGCCTTTCCTCCTGGGAGTACAGGGCTGTGTGAATCAGCTGTGAGGAAAGTTTAGCAATTAAGGAACCTGACACCTACGTGATCGCTCCATCCCCAGGGATTTCCAAACCTTTTTGAGCCATGAATTTCTGTGTTCAAACAAAATCCTACCCAGACACCCAGCGTGTGAGGCAGCCAGAAGCAGAGCTGCTCTGGTGGAAGCTGGGATCCTGGAGCCCTGCCCCTTCTCCCCTGATGAAACCCTGGGGTAGAGAAAAGCGATTTGAAAGCCCCAGTGTGCAGCTCTCAGCTTCCCTTTATAATCTGAAGACCAGCTTGTCCCTCTGCAGTCCTCCATCCTTCTCATCCTCTGGGTGCCTGTGATCCATTGGTTACAAACAGGCACAGCTAGAACGCAGGGATCAAAAGGCAGTTTTAAAGGGCCAGACAACACTCATTCTGCTCCAATCTTCCTTAAAAAATGAGAGAGGTGATGGTAAAAAGTTATCAAAAGGTTGAATAGTTTAGAGGTTGGGAACCCGGATTGTGGAGTCAGTTGCCTGGGTTCAAAGCCCTGCTTTTCTACTTACTAGCTGTGTGACCCTGGGCAAGTTTCTTAACCTCTCTGTGCCTTAATTTTCTCATTTGTAAAATGAGGATTAAATAATAGCAAACTACCTCCTTGGGTGGTTGTGAGACTTACCTGAATTGATAGAGATGATGCATCTATTAACAGTTCCTGGCACGTGGGAAGTGCTCAATAAGTCTTAGCCATTTTTATTTCAATAATCTTTTCTCTCTTCCCACGAGTGAATTACAGTGTATCCTGAGGTGTAAATGACAGACCTTGTAACAAGTAAGCTTTTTTTTTGAGGGGAGGAAGAGCAGAACGGTAAAGGAAGGAAGAGAAAGGGTGTCACGGAGGGCAGAGAAACCACAGAAATGGAATCCCAGACTGTGAAAGACATGACCCCCTCCCAGCATCCCATACCACATGGTCTCGAGCAACTGAAGAAATGGGGCTGTACCTTATACATACCGAAGGGAACAAAAAGACTCATGGGAATTTTATATAACAGTTTCGTTTTATGAACCAGCACTATTTCACCCAACCATTTTATAGTAAGTCGTTTTCTTTCTCTTGCTTCTGCAGTTGGACTCCCCTTTATTATGGGAGATGCTGAAATATTTCAAGATATTTCAAGCCCTGTAGCCCTGCTCCAAGTGCTGGGCCAGAAGAGCATCACTTATTCTGGCCAGAAGACTTCCTGGGGGGTTGAAGGAGGCTTCAGGGCAGGAATGCCAGGTTACTCTGGAAATCACTAGCCTGCTAAATATAGTGGGTGATTATACCGTTATTCTGTTGATTTTTTTCTAATCACAGTTTACTGGAGGCCTTAACCTTTAGAATTCTTAACAGCAGGAGGGCTGGAAAAACTGTTCTTCTTACAGAAGAACAGAAAAACTGTTCTTCTGTTCTGTATCTTCTTACAATGAACATCTCTGAAGAATAATTAAGGCATGGTACTGTTACCTCTATTTCACAGAACCAAGTCTAGAGTGTAACTGCTTGGTGTCCAAAGCCAGGGGGTCAGGAAATAAAAAGACTTCAGCTGAGCTGAAGCAAGGACACAGGTACCCCGGGAATGTGGAATCCAAGCCGGGCAGCACCACAGATACAAGGGAGCTGAGTTAGAGGATGCCACTCATTAATTCTCCAATTTTTTAAAAGCTGAAAGCAGTAAGAGTTAAGTCCAACATAAATGTAACAGGATGTGATGTTAGAATCTAAAGAAACATTAGACATATATAATCATAGGACATATATAATAATACATTGGGCAATTACAGGACATAAATAAAGGTCATGATAGGAATAATTACGCTTGAGGGAGTGATAAATAATCTGCAAGGAAAGTATGATGGTCTAAAGACATATTTCCTCTCTTGTTCCTCACAATTTTGACTTTGACAGGACTTTGATTCCAGAGTCTGGTGGTCAAATATTTTAGTTTGGTGAGACCATGGGGGAGTGAGAAGGGGCAGCGGTAACTAGACATGGCTTTATTGCCAACGACTCTGGTGGTTATCTTGGCCCTGGGTTTGCAGGAGAGGCCTAGAGTAAAGTTCATCCAGAGTCAGTGATGAACCTGGAGACGAACAAAAGAATAGGACAGATGCTGAATCTCTAGAGAAAGCAGAAAGGATATAAGAAGAGAATACCCCTCCACCCCAAAATTCTGGGGTCACTGGGGAAGAGCAGGATAATTTGGAAGGAACTCACAGCTGCTCTGAGGCCCCCACTGAAAACTCCTAGTTTGTAATTTTTATTTATTTAATTTATTTTTTTAACACTGGAAGCTATTTACTGTAATCTTTAGGTATATATACATCTTTTTTTCTGGTTAGACAAGTAATTCATATTAAAGAAAATTTGGAAAATCAAGAAGGTTCATTTAAAATTCATATAAAATACTACTTCCCAAGAATAATGTCTTTTTTTATTATATGTTTCAGGTGTACAACATTATAATTAGACATCTGTGTACACTGCAAAGTGGTCACCACTACAAGTCTAGTTACCATCCACTGCTGTACAGTTGACCCCTGTCATCCATTTTTGCCATCCCCCAACGCCTTCCCCTCTGGTAACCACTCACCTGATCTCTGTATCTATGAGCTTGTTTCTGTTTTATTTTGTTTGTTTTGTTTATTTAGATTCCACATATAAATGAAATCACAGTATTTATCTTTCTCTGTCTGCCTTATTTCAGTTAGCCTGATACCTTCAGGTTCCATCCCTGTTGTCACAAATGACAGGGTTTCATTCTTTTTTATGGCTAAGTAGTATTCCTTTGTGTATATATACCACATATATTTATCCATTCATTCATCAGTGATGCTTAGATTGTTTCCATAAGTTGACTATTTATTGTAAATAATGCTGCAATGAATATAGGGGTGCATATATCTTTTTGAATTAGTGTTTTCTTGTTCTTCCAGAGTGGAATACCTGGGTCATATGGTAGATCTATTTTTAATATTTTGAGGAATCTCCATTCTGTTTGCCATAGTGGCTGCACCAATTTATAGTCCCACCAATAGTGTACTAGGGTTCCCTTTTCTCCAAATCTTCTCCAACAATTGTTTTTTCTTGTCTTTTCCATAATAGCTATTCTAGTAGGTATGAGGTGATATCTCACTGTGGTTTTGATTTGCATTTCCCTAATAATTAGTGATGTTGAAGCTTTTTTCATGTGCCTGTTGACCACATGTGTGTCTTCTTTGGAAAAACGTATGTTCAGACCCTCTGCCCATTTTTAAATTGGGTAGTTTTTTGTTGTTGTTGTTGTTGAACTATATGAGTTCTTATATATATTTTGGATCTTAACCTCTTATCGGATATATGATTTGCAAGTATCTTCTTTCATTGAGTAGGTGGCCTTTTCGTTGTGATGATGGTTTCCTTCACTGTGCAGAAGCTTTTTGGGATGCAGTTCCCTTTGTTTACTTCTGCTCTTGTTTCCCTTGCTTTTGGAGTCAGATCCACAAAAACATCACTAAGACCATTGCCAGTGAGGTTACTGCTTATGTTTTCTCCTAGAAATTGTATGGCTTTAGGTCTTATGTTCAAGTCTTTAATCCATTTTGAGTTGCTTTTTGTGTATGGTGTAAAATAGTGATAATTTTTATTTTTTAATTTACCAAATATTTGTTGAGATTCTGGGCTCTATTTTGCATATTGAAGGCTGCAGAGTGGGGAAACAAAAATAAATAGACATATTCCCTGATCTCAGTTTAAATGTAATGAGCAATTTAGAGATGTGTACACAAATAACATAAAGCAGCAATGGGGGAACAGGGCTTATTCTAAAATTCCTCAGTCTTATGTTTCCAGATTGGAGCACTGGGCTGGGTCCCCTGTCTAAATCCCACTGTGGCTACATGGTGCATGTTGGCATGTTTGCCCAGGTCTCAGAGCAGAGAACAGGTTGAAAGAGGGGGTCCTGTTAAAGCCTCATCTCTTTTTGTCCATGTGGGAAATCCCACCTGGCTCTGGGGCACTTTAATCTTTATCAAAATTTGCTGTGTTTTTGGCCATTGTGCCTGAAAAACTGAACTTGTCAGCATCTTTCTTCTGATCCCTCTGGGGCAGAGGTCCCCAACCCCCAGGCCACGGACCGGTACCGGTCCGT
Source organism: Eschrichtius robustus (assembly GCF_028021215.1). Taxonomy (NCBI): domain Eukaryota; kingdom Metazoa; phylum Chordata; class Mammalia; order Artiodactyla; family Eschrichtiidae; genus Eschrichtius; species Eschrichtius robustus. Next base: position 26,719,501 of record NC_090841.1, read on the forward strand.
GGCCTGTTAGGAACTGGGCCACACAGCAGGAGGTGAGTGGCGGGCGAGCAAGCGAAACTTCATCTATATTTACAGCTGCTCCCCATCACTCACATTACCACCTGAGCTCTGCCTCCTGTCGGCATTATGGTGAGTTGTATAATTATTTTATTATATATAACAATGTAATAATAATAGAAATAAAGTGCACAGTAAATGTAATGTGCTTGAATCATCCTGAAGCCATCGCCCCCCGCCCCCATCTGTGGAACAATTGTCTTCCACGAGACCAGTCCCTGGTGCCAGAAAGGTTGGGGATTGTTGCTCTGGGGGAAGAAAAGTGCAGAAGGGCAGTGAGCAGCCTGGCTACCCATTTAGTCCCTCTCAGCATTTGGTCTTGAGCAAGGCAGCCGGCTTCGGTAATTAGACTCAGAATCCTGATGGAGGTACTTTGTTCAAAGTTCAGTCACCGTCTGAGACGGCGAACTCTGCATGCCCACTTCCCTTGTTAATAGCTTTGCTGACCTTCTCCAAAGAAAAAGTCATTAGAATGTTGAGTTATGATCTGTTTCTTGCAAAATCGCACCAGTCCCCCATTTATAGCCCTGTATTTCAACCAATTCTAATTACCTCTTAGAATATACTTCTCCCAGCCCTTGGAGAATATTTCAAATCCTGATCCAAGCAATCAAGCATACTTCTTGGTTAGCAAGCTGATTGTGTCCCGATGCACACAAGTCTCAGTGAGAACCCCCCTCCCCTTTCCCAACAGCCACATAAGCCTTATCTCAAGGGCTCCAAAGAACTGGTCTTTTGGTTTCTTAACCTTGGAAGATGACCTTTCATGGAGGAGGCTGGGTGTCAGGAAGTTAATGAGGACGAGCAAAAGAATTCTTGTCTTTTCCAATCATTTATTGCGTCTCCCCAGGGAGGTTCTTTCCTTCCCTCTCATTACTGACATCATTTGAAGTCACTGGCCATCTTCTTCTTCGACCTATGGAGAGTATGCTGGTTCAGTTCAGAGTCCATTGGGGCTTCCCGGGTAGTGGAGTTCTTGCCTCACTTTTGCTTTATTCCTGCAAAAAGCCCACAAGGTGTAAAAAAAAAAAAAAAAAAAAAAAGTCTTTGTTGGCTTATGAAGTCAAGAGCTCCTTGGTACATCTTGAACTTGGCTGTGTCCAGTGAACATTTTCCCCTCTTCTACCTCGTGTTATATATTAGCCTCTATCATTTCAGGCAGTTCAAGCGACTCAAAGATTTTTGGAGGACTCTGTTCCTTTTACACTTTGAATGGGACTAAACTCACCAGCATTGCTGAGAGGAAATGTTTTTATAGACTTTCTAAATCTCTCCACTGCCGAGAAGAATTAAAAAAAAAAAAAGTAGAAACATTTCTCTCATCTCTTTATCTCTAATCACTTTTTCCTTCTAACGGGACTGAAGCACCATGAGAGATGGCGCTCTTTTACGGCAAGGACTCATTTGCCCATAACGAACACTGAGTACAAAAGCAAATTTAAAAAACCCAACCCTATGCTTAGAGAGACCATTAGGAACGATTTGACATTTATTGAACAACAGATGGCGATTAAAAGCATAAAAGCTAGATTGCCTTGCTGGAAACAAAGGGTAGTTCTACTGAGGAAGTCTAACATTTCAATTAAAATACCTCGCAATGCCAATTAAATCATATGAAGATAAGACTGAAAATGGTTTCTATCTGCACTATAATCAATAGTGCAGTTAAAATCCTCATCAAGAAGCACCCAAGTTTTTAGTTTGACAGTTTGCTAAAAGATTAGCCAAAGCTTCAGGAAACCATTTCCTTCAGTGTAGGGTTCAAAAGATAAACATTTAACCAGGAGTGTTTCATACGTATTAAACCGATTTATTCCAGTGATGAGAAGGCAGCCTCACTGCCTTTGCTTTGTTTCAAATCTCACCCACCTTTCAGTGGATGAAGCATTAGTGAGGGGTGGAAAAATAATCCCATTATTTCCATAGCAAGAATGTTGCTTTAATGATGTTCGTATTCTTTTGGGAAATAGCGAGTTGGAGTAGAGAGGGAAGTGGTTTAGTGGTGAGACAGACCTGTGTTTGAATCACAGCTCAGTCACTTTGGGCAAGTGTCTTAAATGTTGACAATTTGTTTTCTCATTTGTAAAATTGTCATCACAGTATCACCTTTCCTGGAGTGCCTGGTGCATTCTTGGGTCTCGGTGAATGAGGGCCCCTATCTTTATTCCTCTTTTGGAAGAACCTCAGGATATAGAATCTATTCTAGCAGATCTTACCAAAACTCAATTCAGTGGGATACTTGCTCTGCTATGTATCCCGTGCCAAGAGGTTACTCTGTATTATGGGTTGAATTGTGTCCCCCTAAAATTCATATGTTGGAGTCCTAACCCCTAGTACCTCAGAATGTGAGTTTATTTGGAAACAGGACTGTTGCAGATGTAATTAGTCAAGTTAAGATGAGGTCATACTGTAGTAGGGGAAGCCCTAATCTAATATGACTATTTCCCCTTTTTATAAGTGTTCTTATAAAAAGGGGAAATGTAGAGACAGACATCCACACTGAGGGAAAGACCATGTGAACATGAAGGCAGAGATAGGGGTGATTCTACAAGCCAAGGAATGTCAGAGATAGTCAGCAACGTACCAGAAACAAGGGGAAAGGCGTGGAAGAGATCCTCCTTCACAGATGTCAGAAGGAACCAACTCTGCTGACAGGCTTGATCTTGGAATTCTAGCTTCCCAAACTTCAAGGCAATAAATTTCTGTTGTTTAAGCCACCCCGTTTGTGATACTTTGCTACAGCAGCTCTAGAAAACTAACACACTATGTCAAATACAATTGGTAAACATTGGTACAGCATCCTGCTTTTGAAGGTTCATAAAACGGTTTACCAAAGTCAAGTCTGAGAAATCCTGCCCTAAGAATTATCTCTACCTTTATTTAATCCAGTGTTTCCCAAACATCTGGCCATGGAAGACTTTCTTGCCTGCATAAATACCTATTTATATACTTTGGAACTCTGTTGGGAAACAATGCTCTGGAATGCTTGCCTTTAACCTCAACTCCTAGCTTACCTCATTCCCATGTCTTCACCTCAGCCCCAGGGCTTTCACTCCATGTCTTGCTTCTCACCAGCCACAACCAGTCACCTAGCCGTGTGCTCAGCACCGCCCAGAATGACGTCAGCCCCTTAGTCATCACTGCATCCCTAGGCAACCTTCGCTGTTGCTCCCACCCTCTTTTCTCCACTTCTGCTCTGCAGGTGTGAGGTGTTGCTTGAGAATGTAATGAAACTGAGTTAAATGATGAATTTGGATTTGGGGCAGTGAAATGTAGAATGTCTCAAGCTGAGTCTCCATCTCTGCTCAGTCATCCTTATTTTCTTGTCTTGCTTCTCCATTGCTTGCATGCCTTCCTTCATGCCTGCACTCATTTACCTTCTAGTGTATGGCCCACTGTAAGCCAAGTCCTCTACTAGTCACAGGGTAGGTAGGGGAGCAAGGGCAGGCCCCGATGAACCCCTTCCCTCAACTTCAGTTGGTCTAGCAGAAGAGATAAGCTAATACTTATAGAGAGTATTTCTCTCATAGAGAAAAAACATTCACAGAAATAGTTTCATGTTGAACAGAAAATGGAATAGAGTGAACAAGAGTTTGCCAGCCAAATGTGGTAGAGTATATTTCAGGCAGAAGGAATAGCAGATGTATTCAGGAAATTTCAAGTTCTGGTCAGGTGTTAGGTTACTAGATGGGGGAAAATAGAATGTAAAGTTAGGAAGGAGACAGGGATAAAAATATTACATGCTAAGGCATTTGCCATTTATCTCATGGGGAAGGGGGCGCCATTGATGACTGTAAATAGATCAGATTTTCATTAAGAAAGGTCACTGTGAAATTATAAGTGACTTTAATTTTCTTCTTTGTCTTTTTTTTGGTATTTTCAAAATTCTCTGCCTGTTTTGGTTATTGGAAATATTATATGTATTGCATGAATATATTTTTACTAAAAGTATTAAAAAATTCAGACATATATGGAGAACATCCTGGGTTTTCTTACCACTCTCCAAATCAACTTATATTCCCTCCCAATAAGTTTGGTTTATTTTTTCGGTCCCTCATTTATCTTTCTATGAAGTTGTGTGTATGTATATGTGCACACACATATACATATGTACATCCATATATGTATACACACACATGCACACACATTCATATATATGCATGACTCAAATTTGTTAGTTAAAAAACATGAATACAATCATGCTTTGCCTCTGTTGGTGACATATTTTTTCACATTTGCCATGTCCTGGAACTCTTTCCACACACAGGTTTATCTCATTCTTTTTAATGGTTTCATAGTATTCCATACAATAGACGTTATTTATTTTAACCTCTCCCTTATTGTAAGAAATTGTTATTATTAGCAGTACTTCAAGGGTATTTTGTACATAAATTTTAGTGCACATGTGCAAGTATTTCTTTAAGACTCCTAGAAGTAGAATTGTTGGATCAAAAGTATAGCATTTAAAATTTTGAAAAATATTGTCAAAAATGACTTCAGAATGGCCTCAGTGATTCACTCTTCTACTATGTCTTTTAGTGACTGAAATTATCAATATTTTAAATTTCTTCCAACTGTGGGGGTCAAAAATTTTATTAAAAAATAGTCATCTTCCTTACTACTAATGAGGCTGAGGATCTTTTCACACATATATTGCCCATTTTTATTCATTATAAATTGCTAATTTTTATCTTTTGCCCATTTTAAATATTGAAACTCTTTATCTTATTAATTTGTGGAAGCTTTTTATATAATTTGGATATTAATCTTCTGTCATTTTAATATGTAACAGTTAAAACTTCTCCAATCTGGCACTGAAAAGGTAAATTTTGCTTATTTTGACTTTTATTTTAAGGAAATTTTAAATTTCTATAAAATGAGATCTGATAATTATTTTTCTATGACTTCTAGGTATTGTATCTTGCTTAGGAATTTTTTTTTATTTTTTCAAAATTTTTATTGGAGTATAGTTGATTTACAATGTTGTGTTAGTTTCTGCTGTACAGCAAAGTGAATCAGTTATACACATGTATATATGCACCTTTTTTAAGATTCCTTTCCCATATAGGTCATTACAGAGTGCTGAGTAGAGTTCCCTGTGCTATACAGCAGGTCCTTATTTGTTATCTACTTTATATATAGTAATGTGTATATGTCAATCCCAATCTCTTAATTTATCCCTTCCCCCCTTGCCCCCCTGGTAACCATAAGTTTGTTTTTTACATCTGTGACTCTATTTCTGTTTTATAAATAAGTTCATTTGTACCACTTTTTTTAGATTCCACATGTAAGTGATATCATATGATATTCATCTTTCCCTGTCTGACTTACTTCACTCAGTATGACAGTCTCTAGGTCCAACCATGTTGCTGTAAATGGCATTATTTCATTCTTTTTTTATGGCTGAGTAATATTTCATTGTATATATGTACCACATCTTCTTTACACATTCCTCTGTTGATGGACATTTAAATTGTGTTTTTCTTTTGATGCTTCTATAGTTTTAGGCTATAATAGAGTTTATTTTTGCACACCATGTGATATTGGGATCTAAACTATTCATTTTATTCAAAAATGGTAATGTCCCAATATTGTTTATTGAATAATAATTACTATTATCATCAGAAATAAAGTATTTTAAGTATTAATTTGGTGCCATTGAACAAGAAGGATTGGAAAGGATGGAGAAGAACAATTAGGAGTTGAAAAAAAATACAACCTTAGTAGTTAAAATATAACTCAGAGCCCCTAAGGTTTGTTACTACAAAGAAAATTTTTAGATAAGGAAGTCTGGTAGCTTAAACTAAGGAATTGTCTTAGTCACCATAATAGGGTGACTGAGAAAAGAGGGCGTGAAATTGAGAGATCTTTAAGAATAGAACAGACAGGGATTTGTAACTGACTGACTGAGGAAGAGGGAGGGATCCCGTGTGGTTCCCAGGTTTCCAACCCTGGTGACATTAAGTACCAAGGTATTTCCTCCCGGACATGAGAATAGGTTGAACACAGTAAAATATGCTTCCCAATCTAAATTAATAAAAATGCTGGGTAAAACATTAGAAAACAAAAATTAATAGAGGCACACCTAAAAGCAAAAAGGAGGTTCTCTAATGTTTAAAGAAAAAGGGAACCCAAAGTGATGAGTAGGAAGCAAAGCCACCTTGCTCAGGGAGGCCTGGAACCAACAGAGACTTTAGTGGCTGTGTTTTGAACACCATCTTGGGGATGGAGTAAAGTCCACAGGCTCTGGGTTGGGGTGAGGGTCCCAGAAATTGAATGCCCCATATGAGGCTTTGGGCTAGAAATGTGCTTCCCATCCTTGTATAGTGGAAAAAAAAAATCCCAAAAAACAAAAAACGCTGCTCACTACACAGGGGCTGCAGCCAGAAACAAGCTTGCTGCCTCAGGCTAGGAGTGGAAACCATTGTACCAGGTCACAACTCCAGGACAGCATCAAGTGCAGATAAATAGGGTCCAAGTTTATAGGACCTATGTGGAACAAGAACGCTGAGACCATAAACTAACTTAAAAAGTGGTTTAGGGCTGGTCAATCCCATGGGGCCTGAGCAGAGAAACTGTAAAATACAACAGCTGGGTGGCTAAGATGTAGAAAAAAATAGAGATAGATAGATAGATAAAGAGATAGATAAATTCCACACCCAGACTTTTCATAGTGCAAGTGCAGAATATCAAGTATAATGAGAAATCGTGAGAGCCAATGGAGGAGGAAAATGACAAGGTTAACTATAATTGCACAGTAATAAGATTGGCAGCATACTTCTCTTCAGCAGCAATAGTTGTCATAAGGTAGTGGAATATACTTCCAAAGTCCTAAGGGCAAATAATTGGGAATTTAGAAATCTATAAGGAGCCAATCTATTATTTAAGACTGAGGATTTTTTGTACTTCTTGAATTTGTATCAGGTGCTTGTTTAACCTGTTCAAAAAATTAAATAGAAGAGTGAAAGTAAGATAAAGACATTTTAGGCTGACTAGGAGTTAGAAGGTTTACCGTTCACAGTAACCCAAATAGATTACAATCACTAGAAATATTACTAAATGATATACTTTAGTTTGAAGAAAAATGTATTCAGGGGAAGAAGTGGGATGCTAGTAGCAAAGGGAACAAACAAATTATGGTGATAAATCTAAATGAGAGTTGAGAATAATAATAATAATAATCAATGAGAATAATAATATTGTTCATAATATGTGCTTAAAACAAAATGAACCAAAACATCAAATGAACAAACAAAACTAATAGCACAATAGCAGGGGAGTTGGGTGGGGGAATTCTGAAGGGAGTTAAAGTATGCAAAAGTCCTAGTTCAATTAGGAAGGAAGGCAGATGTGTGTATTAACTTTAGCCTTTGATAGAAAAAATTAAACTATATATCTATATCTATTTATGAAAAATTTAGGTATAATAACTAAAGGAACAAACATAGACTTTAACACTAAATGGGCAAAGGAAAATAAAGGAAATGAAGAAAATGTGATTAATGGACAGAAACAAAGACAGGAAAGTAAACAAAGTAGAGTGAAAGCCCAGCAAACACCAGAGGAATTTATCAATAGATCATTGGAATAGCATAGAGACTGGAGAAAATAACTTAGCATGGAACTTGGCTTGTTACTGAACTTGGCTTTGTTCCCCCATCAAAATCAATGGGGGAAAAGATATCCTGTAAAATACATAGTGTTGAGACTACTGAATTTCTGCAAGGAAAGCAATAATTAGATGACTACTTTACATCACATACAAATGAATTACAGACAAAAATGTGAAAAATAAAATTCTAAAACTACCAGGAAAAGCATGTTGAATGAAATGTAGAAAATATGGAAAGAATATGAACTTGGAATAAGAAAGTAATTCTTAAAAAAGATCAAATAGCACAATCTATTAAGGAAAAATAGATAAATTTGACTCCATAAGGCAAAATACCCTATAAACAAAGTTTAAAAACAACCTAGGGACTAGGAGAAGTATTTTCTGTGTACATGATAGATTAGTATCCAGAATAGATAAAAAATCCTTACAAATGAATAAGAAAAAGACAAATAGAAAATAGAAAAATATCCACCCAGAGAAACCAGATATCATCTCTCCCTCTGTTTATGGACTGAATGTTTTTGTCCCTCTCCAAATTCTGATGTTGAAACTCTACCACTCATTGTGATGGTACTAAGAGGTGGGGACTTTGGGAGGTAATTAGTATTGGATAAGGTCATGAGGGTGGAGGTCTCATGAATGGGATTAGTGTCCTTATAAGAGGAGACACTGGAGAGCTTGCTTCTCCTCTCTTGTCTTCACCATGTGAAGATACAAAAAGAAGTTGGCGGGCTACAATATGGAAGAAGGCTCTCACCAGAACCCGACCATGATCTCAGACATCCTCCCTCCAGAACTGTGAGAAAATAAATGTCTGTTGTTTATAAGCCATCCAGTCTATGGTACTTTGTTTTAGCTGTCTGAACAGACACCCTCCTTGACACTTTATCTCATTTTGTTTGTATCTTTTTGTATCTGTTTGTATCTTTTTATGGATCTTAAATTATTTTGTCTTTGTTAGACTTACTTGTTAATATATCTACTTGTCTTTATTCTCCATTCTCATCCTTCCAAATGGTAAAATTTTTGAAGGCTGGCACTATTTATATCTGACTGCCCTATAACTCATAGCATACTCTCTTGGATATAATGGGTACTCAATAAATAATTTGTTAAATTCAATTCAATAAACGTAAAAATCATGTAGTCTTCACAAGAAAGATGTGCTGGCCATGAGAATTCACTGGGAGTGAATCTCCTGGAAGTTTCATGTATCAATTTAAGGGGCTTTGTAACCTACAAATAAAAAGGATATTTTTTACCCCACCTCATTTTTAAGCTTTTCCTTTGAACCAGGGGAAAAAACTCATCAACTTTATTTATTTATTTTAGGAAAATTGTGCTTAAAGGAGGAAATGAGAATTATGATAACAAACATCCTGAAAATGCATTTGAATTTCCTCAGTATTGGATTTGCTTTTATTCAGACCAATAATGCTCTCTTGGCATTTTGATTACTAAAGGCATCAGGTCTCTAAGTTTCCTGGAAAGGGAGTTTTTGTTTAATTAGGTCTCACTGTATGAACTACAATTTGATTTACACTGGTGGCAGAAAGGGCCAGGAAGAGTAATTCTGCTGCAGTCTTCCTGCCTGTTTCTTCCTCACATCTCTTCCTTCTTCTTTTTCTAAACCACCTCTCTTTTCTGCCTGCATCCTTCCTTCTTAGTGCTTTTCACCCTTCTCCTGCTGTTCAATTATACCTTAGTTCCATTTGTTAAAAATCTCTCTCTTAAGCCTGTACCTGTTTCAGCTTTTCCTTATCTGCACACAATTTATCTTTCTCAAGGATGAGGAAGGAGAACATTTAGTATTGTACAGACACATATTCTCCAAACCACCCTAGAAAGAACTACCACCATTATATGAGTGTACCCTGGTGGTTAAAGACAAGGGGAAAATTTAGCAACCCAGGATGCCTGGGCATCACTGGGCAGAAATAATTGCTAATTAGTATCCTACTAGCTTGGGAGCATTAACTGGCTTTGGGGACCTGCTTTCTAGACCCTAAATGTATTTTGTTTATTTTAGCTTGCTTTATAAGATGAGAGAAGAATGACAATTATAAAAGTAGTTTCATTTCAGTAATTCAACCTAATGAAGACTTGTCATTTGAATGATTATTCAGTAGTTGGTACTTGTTTTTCTGCCAAGTTTTCAGAAAAACAAACTCAGATATTCTTCAAGCCTGAGAAAACACATCCTTTCCTTTAAAATAATTTAGAGAATTTTATTTTATTCATGGATACGGGAATGTTCCCCAAAGAACTGTCATCTTATATGACTTTATAAGTAGAGAGAAAAAGAAAGAGGGTATCTTTTGAAACATATAATTTTCATTTCAGAACACATCAAGCAATCATACAAAATAAAGTGCTTCAAATTGATATCTTAAATTTTCTCCTAGAAAAATTTGTCAGCTATTTTATGATTTATGGAGACTAAAGGCATATGTGAGAACAAGTTTTGTGATTAATTAAATGAAATTACTTGAGCATAATACTCATAATGATATTATCTTTGAATTAAAATACACTTGAATAAGATTGATGACATTTTCAATCAGTAGATTAATTAAACTTTTGTTAATTACACATAAGTCAATATGTTTGGATTACATATCAATCAATATACTGAAAGCAACGTCCACTTTCTTTGCTCTGGAAAACTGCTTTGCTGATATTTTTCTAGCGGCTTTATTTTAAAAGTTAGAATTCTTTCATTTTCTTTATATCAGAGGTCTCAATATTTAGCAGATTGAGATGTGAAAGTAATTATTGCAACAATTTTTTTTGCTCATTTTTTTTTATCATTGTGAAAGTCTTTTTTTGGGTTCTGATGATTGCTTTAATGATTATTCTTGTAACTGAATTTCGACTCTGCCCTGCTCAGATGTTTCTGTCAGAACAATGCCATGATGGAACTGGAGATGGGGAAGTCTGCAGCTGTCGGCTCTGCCCGACGCCTGTCTGATTTGAACTCTTGTCTGCTGTTCTGCTTCCCACTTGCAAGTAGGGTGCTGACTACAGTGAAATTTTCTATTGTGTTTAACATCCTGAAGGACTGTTAGCTATTTAGGTACCTTACTCTTCCTTTGCCAATTTACTTCACTCCTCCTCTCCTCCCAAGTCTCATTTCTAGAGGTTTAATTCCTGATGAATTAATATCTGTCTTTGTAGGCAGAGGCTGGGGAGAAAAATGACTAGTTTTTTTGGCACAAAGCCATAGAAAGGTGAATTTTCTTACAGTCTCGGGTGCACTTGTGGGCCAGTGATAAGCCCACATAGTGGTAACTTTTTTTTCAGTGCCTCTATGCATTGCAATAAAAACAAATGGTGTGACTACTATATATAAAATAGATAGCCAACAATCCTACTGTATAGCACAGGGAACTATAGTCAGTATTTTGTAAAAACCTTTAAGTGAAAAGAATCTGAAAAAGAATATATATACGTGTATAACTGGATCACTGTGCTGTACACCTGAAACTAACAGGACATTGTAAATCAACTATACTTCAATAAAAAAAAAAAAAAAGGAAAAACCAAACGGTGTGGTTGAACAATCATCTCAGAACCTCTCCTATCCTCCTCCTCCAGTTTCTGAACACTGACTTTCTCTATTTTTATTCACTAGGCCAAATTCTTTTCTCAATCTGGCAGGAGTTTACATGCTACAAATAGCTACCCTTGAATGAGTGGGAGTTTTCTAGGCTCTCAGTGAATCCAGTTTGGGGTTGTCATTTAGCTCCTGTCAAAGCCTGGCTAAGACAATTGATATTTGAGAAATAGAGTTTATAGATGTGCAGTCTCTTCCGTGTGCTAAGCTATATGTATCCTTGATCACCAGAAAGCTCTAAATGTGGTCTCGTTAGCTTAGCCTTTCCCAGTGGAAACTTTCATGAATCATGTTTTGGTGCCAGGTCTTTATATATATATATTTAAAGCATTAATATTGGAAACCCTGAAGTGAAGAATATTTCTGTAGCTTCTGCAAAAACTGCTTAAAGATACTGCCTATTATGTTATTCAATGTTCCTTGACAAGAACTCATGCGATGGATTCCTTTTAAAATTTATTATCAGAAAAAAGTTTGCCTCTGTTGAAGAAGTGTTTTGTTATTTTCAGACAACAAACACCATATCCTTTATTGTTTCTCTTTATGCATTGGCTGTCAGGAGGCTCAGAATGAAAGTACATGCTGTATTAGAAGAAGAGAGAGTAAGAAATCACAGGCAGGTTCCAGGAGGAGCATAGGAGTGAATCTGTCTTTGTCTTTCCTGTGTCTGTTCATTTACTGATGCAATGGACATTTATGAAAGGACCATTGTGTTCTAGGCACCATGTCAAGTGTTGGGGAGAAGAACACGGTCCCTACCCTGGAAGGGATTAGGGTCTAGGAGGGGGACAAGATAAGTGAGTAGACAAATGAAAGGAGTGCTAGAATAGAGGGATGCATGAGGTGCTGCAGAAGGGAAAATAAGGAAGCACTCGGTTCCGCCTGGAGACAGGAAGTTCTCTTCAGTAAATTATGAAGAATAAGTCCCCGGGGTAGATAGGGTCAAGGTGGAGGGCAGAGCACAAAGGCAGAGAGGGAGAAGTAGCCAAGCAGCCACAGTAGTGTGTGAAGGGAGGGTTATGAAATGAAGCTGGAGAGATGGGCAAAACCTGAACAGAAATGACTTCAGTACCTTGCCTAGAAGTTTCTGGTTTATCCTCCAGGGCATAGAGATTCATATTTTAAGCAACACGATCAGGTCTGAATTTTAGAAAACCTTCTGGAAACCTAGATAATTTGGGAAGGGGGTCAAGTGAGAAGCAGAGGGTCCAGGCGGGAGGTTGTTGGTAAAGTACAGGATATACAGGAAGGACCGCACTGAGGCTGGGGCCAGGGGGCAGAAGAGAGATGAAGTAGACAGGGAAGAGGGATTAGAATCAACCGGACTTGGTGTCCACAAGGAAAGGAAGCAGCAAGGATTGCAACCCAGGTTTCTGGCTTAGGAGACTGTGGATCATTATAAGAGGAGAGAGTATGGAATGAGGAGCAGGTGCACCCGTGTGGGTTGGGAGATGATGTTTGAGATTTTGGTGATGTGGGGCTGAGGTGCCTGAGAGATGAATGATGGAAGATGCTTTGTAAGCAGCTAGATTTAAGGGTCTGGGTCTGAGGAGAGAAGTCTGAACTGAAGATGTAGCTCTGGGAGTTGTTTCTACATTGGAGAGAGGTTGAAGTCCTCAGTTCCATAAGATCCTTTGAGAAGAGTGGGACGTGAGTGTATGGGGAAGGGCAGACATACAGGTGTCATGAAGCGAGCCTCGAGAGGCGTGGGCAGACAGGAAGAGAGGGACCTCAGAAACAGCAGTGTTGGCCTATACTTCCCCTGCCTTTGTGGTCAGTCTTTGAGGTTAACCCATGGGCATCTCGAGTTCAGTAAGTCAGAAGCTGAGCTCATCCTTCTCCTCCCGACACTACCTCTTTCGTTATTCTCCCTTTGAAGCAGAAATCTACCCATTTCCCAAGCCAGATTTGTGGAGTCAACCTTGAGTCCTAAAGTCTCCAAGCCTTAGAACATTCAGTTTCTTATTAAGCCCTTCCCATGTCTCCATCCCCCAGTCACTGCCTTAGTTCAAGCCTCTGTCACTTCTGGCATGGGTTATGGGAGCAGTCCCTAGTGGACCCTTGTCTCCAGTCTTGATCTCAAATTCAATTTTCTCACAACACTTCCATGGTGAAGATCATACAATGGATTCCTCTTTCCTGCCTGACAAAGTCCAAAGCCTTAGCTTGGGATTCAAGATCTATTTAAACAGTGTGATGTGAGACAACTGTTTTGATGTCATTTTTTTTTTTTTTTTTACATATGCAAAGTGCAAGGTACAAAGAAAGATGGCTCCATTGTCCAGCCTTGCTCCATTCCTCCTGATTAACATTTTCTTAGTCTAAGGATGGCAGTTGGAGGCTCCACCAATCCAAGGTCAGGAGCAGAAATGGTACCGTGTTTTGTGGAATTGTGAAATCTACCCCTACCCTTCCATCTTTGGGTCATTTCCTGATCCTGAACTGCAGTATTTTTTTCTCTTATCACCACACTTTTGTACATGTTATTTCTTTTGCCTGGAATGACTTCCCCTTCTTCATTTTGATAGGTTTATACTAGAAATAACAGAGATGTAGTGAGTTCTGTACAATAAGGGATGTTTTGTTCAGATTATAGTTAACCCACATGTTGTTTTCTTTCTCTACCCCCTCCCATCTGAGCCAGAATTTATAAAATCTTTCCCATAGCTACAATGGAGTTCAAAGAGACAGAAGCAGAGATCAGAACAAAGAAAAGTCACCTCTGGGTGACTCTTAGAGGCAGCTGCTATTTGTAGAAAGTGCACTTTGGAGGAAACCAAATCTCCTCAGAAATAAGCTTGATGACTTAAAGATAAATTTTGAACAATTGTTGACTGAGAAACTGAAAATTCTCTGTCATTTGAAGGAAAGCCCTGAAATACAGAAGCATCCTTTTCAGAGCACAGAGGTTTCAGATGTAGACTTTTGTAAAGCAAAGAAGAGGATCAGCAAATAACGTAGCTCCAGGGCAAAGAAAAAAGAGAATTTGCACAGTATCTGTGGAGAGACGTTTCTCTTAGCAATATTTGGCTGAAAGTTTCACTGGTTCTGAGGTGAAGAGGAATGGGTAGTTTACTGTGTGTTTTCATGCCTAAGTTAACCATTTAATAATCCATATACAATCAGTTCCAAAGTAAGTGTTGATTTAGTCCTTCTCAGTTGAGGAGAAAAAATTATAAGCCTAAAATCCTTGGTTAAAATTAAAAGCAACTCTAAGTCATAATGCTATTCGATAAGCTCAGGAAGAAAAGAATCCTATAGGTCAAGTGCTTTGAATTTTGAAAGTGCTTCACTGATCAGATAAAGATATTTACATTCTGTGGCCACAGTGACAGAGCCAGCAAAGAACACAGGAGGGGAAAGAACAGACAGGAGGGGAAGGGCTGTATTTAAATTTAAATTTACACAAGGTTTGTCTGTTATCAAGTTTATTGGAAAGGAGCTAGAGGCTTCTGGACCAATTCAGTAACTATAAATTTCTCCCTGAGATAGTCATTTAATGTTAACTACAAAATTGCTGCTTAATATTCATAGAATGGAATTTTCCACTGCTGCACATGCAAAATATTCTCTTATTTACTTAATCCATATTGTTTTGTAGGAAATGGAGTTTTTAAACTTCATTTGCAAAGGAAAGCAAGAGCCTTGTGTTAATCTATGTCAAAATTGTTCTTGCATTAGTTGGAAAACCCTTCTATCTCTGGGCCTATTTTTTTTCTTTGCAGGTTGCAAGTAAATACATGCCTTTAGCAGATTCAGATCCAAACACAACATGAGGATTGGTGCCTGTGACACACTCACTTTAATTTATTGAGCATTTCCTGTGTATCGGGCACCATACTGAGTACGGTACTCATCGTCCTCTAATCTTCCTGTACAAATCAACTTCAGCCAGGGAAGCAGAGCCACTGGGAGTGGCATGAGAAGAGGGGCTTCTTCAGGACTGCACTGAGGCTGGCTTGCACCAGCTCCAGGGAGCACTGTGACCTTTCTTCCCAATTCCATGTCCAGTGACTTAATGTTGGTAGCCTGAAGAGTGGGAGTATTTACCCCACAGAAATTAACAAAAGCTACAAATTGGGCTCTAGCAGGTATACTACATAACTGTGGAAGGAGCTGGGGAAATGAAGGTCTGGAAGAAGGAGCTGGAGGATGAGAGGTGTCACTTACCAGAAGCACTCAGATATTGTAGAGGAATCTGGAAGCCAAGCACGTTCATATGTGGAAGGTGGATTGTGAAGGCGGAACTCTTGGTGGGGATCGTGGAAGCTGTTGCCTCTGTGTAGCTGCCTTTTTGAGTTTGCAGCCAAGGTGTAGGGGTGCCTGCTGTTGATGAGGACAGCCAGCATTTGGGGAGGAGGAGACAAACTAGACATGGAGCAGAGGGACGTGAGGTACCAGCTGGGACCCACCAGGCACTGCTGGATCCCCATCGCCGTATCAGACTGCAAAGGAGGCCTTCTGCCCTTCCCCTCCTCTCTGCTTCACATCGCCTCCCAAATTTTTGGTGAGTTCCTTTTTTGGCCAGTCCTACCCTGGAATCATACAGGAAACAGGTGTCTGGGAAACACAGTTCCCAGCTTAACCAAGGTGACACGGCACAACTCAACAACTTCCCAACAGTGCAATGACACAGATATTATTATCCCCAGTTTTCAGAAAAGCAAACCAAGATCTAATGAGGCAATTTGCTTGAGGTTGCACAAATCTATCACTAGGTCTGTTACGTTCCAAAGCCTGTAGTCTCAACTACTCTAGTGTACTGGGAGTGTTTTTGTTTTGCCTTTTTTTTTGCTGTTTTAAAAAGAATGACCCCAAATGAAAGAATCACATTCCAAAAGCACTATAGGTAAGTATTTGAGATGGATGAACCCATTTGACAATGACAGTTAACATTCTAGTGCACAGAATGGCCAGACGAGGTGAGCATTTGAAGAAGAGATATGGGGACATATGTATATGTATAGCTGATTCACTTTGTTATAAAGAGGAAACTAACACACCATTGTAAAGCAATTATACTCCAATAAAGATGTTAAAAAAAAAAATAAATAAATATCTTAAAAAAAAAAAAAGGAAAACCTATTGTAACCAGGCTTAGTTCAGTCTGGTAGGCTCACCTTGCCCTTAGCCTCTGGGGGTACAAAGATGAATGATAAGAGAGGATTCCTGCCATTAAGGAGCACATGGTCTACTTCACAAAAATAGGCATAGCCATAAATTTAGTACCTGACCATTTTATGTCCTCTTCCAGATTTCCTCAGCCCCACCTGCCCTCCAGCCTTTCATGGCTGCTCAGTGGACAGCCTGCCCAACACTGCCATAGTCTGAATGCTACCACCGCCAACTGGGCTCCAGCATGGGCTCCATTTTGTCCACCGAAGCAGGGGCCTTGGGGCTTCTAGGCTCAGATCTGACTTGACCAAACATATAGAGGTGCTGATTTTTCCAGCACTTCAGGGCTCAGAGAAAGTATTGCATCATTGGCTGTGGAGTGGCTTCTCCAGCAGCTTCCCAAGGGACAGGATATCATAACTCAGAAGTAAATGGGGGAGTTGACACTGGTAGGGCCAAAGGTAAATGATAATGACCAATGATAAGCAGGAGCTAGAGGACCCTGGCAGGTACATCCTCTCTCAGGTGCAGTGGTTCCACATAGCTGACCAGAAGTGAGGGTCCTGTGATTGAACAACGGACTGTGTTTTCTAGGAAGATGCAGGCAGGTCAGCAGTATATCACTATGTTTATGCCTGCCATCTTCCTTTACTCATTCTCCTTACCCCTCACTGTTGCTTCCCTGGGATTGCACCTCTTATAAAGACTTGGCCTCTAATCTTTGCCTCAGACTCCGATCTCTAGGGAACCCAGGCAAAGATGATTACCTAAAAGTAAACACACGCTGAATAAATTACAATAGTGGCCTGTTTAAAGTACTGTTGGGGAGGATTGCTAAAAATATATATAATTCTTTACTTCCATTTTGATGCTTGTCTTATGTTTCACTATTCAAAGCACAAGTCTTTGATACTCGACTCATTAACTGATTTCTTAAACTAATTCCTACGTGAGCACATGCCATGATGTAACAATATATCATGATCCACAGGAAATATGCTTGTATTTTATATGGTATCTTATTAAGTCAAAAGGATGAGTAGAATGGGGATTCCATATTGCAAGGTGGGGAAGACGTGATGGAGGAGGGAGGCTCTCGAATCACATCCCGTCAGTGGTGATCTACTCCATCCCAACATGATAATCATATGAGTAAGACTTGCCACAGCTGAGACATGACTTTATTATAACATCTGTTACAATTACTTGAATTACCACTATTGGGAAGTAAACAACTACACATTTTCTTCAGTAGAGCTAGTGGGTGCTTTCTTTAGAAAAGCTATACAATTTTTATTATATATGGCTATGGGGAAAAAAAAACCACTTCATCTAGAAGATCTGTAGTCAAATTGTACTAATCTCACTATAAAGGCATAGTGAGATTCTATTAAAATTAATAGAATATGGCAAAACTAACAGATACCTTGCGTTAATGATTAAAATATTAGGAAAGCTTAAAAGCATATTTCTAAACTCAGGGCTCACATGCATGTGTTCATATTTTTAAATGAGATTGTTTAGAAACTGCAGAATGGGTTAATTAGCTTCCTTTATTAAAAGAGAAGAATTCTCCCAAATTGACTTAGGGGAGCAAATCCCAAACTGCAAATAATTGAAGATAAAATTTAAAAATGAATAGGGCGATACAGCAGTTTCCTAGAACAGAATGCACCATCACTATCCAATTATAACTGGGTATACCAAGGGGAAGATTAAAGCAGAAACTGTCAGTTATGACATTCTAGCCATAAGGATTTTTAGCAGAACCTTGTTGTAAAAATTAGGACAAAGGTAAAAGGGTATATTTACCCTAAAGCGTCTGAGAGTCTTCACAATAATTAGAAAAAGGAATTTTTTTTTAAAGATTTTACTTTTTCTTTTCTTGGTTAGAGACAGAATCATCTTGATGGAAAATTAGCAGTCACAGAGCAACATTCAGTTTCACTAAATTATGGCACAATTCAGGTGCTGTATGTTATGAGGAGGCTTTAATGCCATTGCTGCAGGACAACCAGAGATTTTTCCAGTTCTTGGTACTTGAATTGCAAAGGAGAATATTAATAAGATAAAATCCTAGGATGGAAAATCTTTCAACTCTGAAATTCTATGCCTGGAAGAATCATAAGATAGCATTTTCTCATAAAGTCCCTTTGCTTTAGAAGATCCACAATCCTGATTATTATTCAAACCTAATTTCACCTCAGAAAACTTAAGTAGAAGACAATCTTCAAGTTCTGAGGATTATAAAAGATGACAGGACGTATGTACTGTTGATCAAAAATGCACCAGGGGCAGCAGCTACCCACAAAAAGACAGCTCAGAGAAGCTGTCAGTCAGACTAACAGGGAGGCAAGTCAGAGCAAATCACTGTGTCAGACTCCCGGGCAATAAAGCCATTACTCCTTAAATGCTGGGCAGTTAGGAAATGTTGCTCTACCGTGAAAATGACATTATGACATTCTCGGTTTGTTATTTCCCTTTAGTTTTCATTTAACATTTCTATACTTGAAAAGGCAACCAAATTACACATTGTCCTTGTTAGGTTTTGAAACATAGCATAAGATTCATCTCATTCTTCAACAAATATTTATTGAGTGCCTGTTATTTACCAGGCACTATGCTAGGTCCTGGGGCTATAAAAATGATAGGATTTTGATCTTTGTTCTGTAGGAGCTTACAGTCCAGTGGGACATTAGAGTTGGAGGTACAATTAGAGATCATCTAATTTTGTAGATGAGGACGCTTGGGCTCTGAGAGGATTAGGGATCTATTAAGGATGAACAGAACCGGATTCATGGAGACAGAGGCGAGGTGATCTGTGTCCTCTGATTTCCACAACAGAGCTGTTTAGAATTCTTTATTCATTCATTTATTTGGTCATGAACACATATTCGAGAGCCCACTCTGGGCCGTTCGTGTCCTTCCTGACCTGGAGGTAACAACTTCAGCAGAGAAGGCAAATATCAAAATGGTAAAGATGCTACAAATTCCTTAAGCTATATCTTGGATCTATAAATAACATCACTTAATTTTTAATAAGTAAATTTACACAGTATTTTGAGCTCTCCCCCTGCCAATGGTGGCACAATATTTAGCTTGATCAATTCCAGGTGAATCCTGTTAATACTGGTTGTTTTTTCACTCTTTCCTTCTCCAAGTTGCTATAAAGTTTCCCCTGGAATTTATGGATTGTTTTTTTTTTTGAAAATAGGTTTATCCAGGAGATAGAGCAGCATAGTAGAATGAGCATGGAGTGGAGAGGGATTTGGAGTCTGAAGCCTTGGCTTTTTTTTTTTTTTTTAAAGGCCTTACTTTTATTTATTTATTTATTTATGGCTGTGTTGGGTCTTCGTTTCCAGTTGCGGCAAGCGGGGGCCACTCTTCATCGCGGTGTGCGGGCCTCTCACTATCGCGGCCTCTCTTGTTGCGGAGCACAGGCTCCAGACGTGCAGGCTCAGTAATTGTGGCTCACCGGCCCAGTTGCTCCGCGGCATGTGGGATCTTCCCAGACCAGGGCTCGAACCCGTGTCCCCTGCATTGGCAGGCAGATTCTCAACCACTGCGCCACCAGGGAAGCCCTATGGATTGCTGAGGACACTCATCTGGTCTTAAGTCATCACCTGCCAGTGATGGCAAGAGATGTCTGATTTTCCCCATTCTTGAGTCCTCAACCCTCTTCATCGATCCCATTTGCAACCACTGAGATATCCATTAACCCCTCTGGTCTACACTGCCTGGGTTCATGCAGTGAAGTCTCTTGTCTGCCGTTCCAGCCTCCTCCAGATGTTTTCTTTCCTTTTCTTTTTTTAAAAAAATCTCTTCTTAGATTGGAAAACTCACTCTGACATCTTGCTTTCTTCTAAATTTGTTGCTTAACTCATGAATAGTATGCCTCTTAGTTCTTTAGGGCTTTGTCTCTTGACTGAGTACTAGTCAAGTGCTAAGATTTTTAGATTCCAAATTTAATCCCTTTAAGCCATTGTCATAGAGATGATTCTTGAAAAACCACGTTGAAACTTAAAAAAAAAAATAGACACCTTTTCTTTTAATAACCTAACCTGAGAGTAGTGGTAAGAGAAGGGTCCCAGTGTGGGTTAGTTATGGCTCAAAACGATAATACTCATTTATTATGTTTCTGGGGGTCAGGCATTCAGACAGGGCACAATGAAGACAAGTTAACTTTGTTCCACTGTGTCAGGAGCCTCAGCTGGGAGTCATCAACACTGGGGTCTCGAATCATCGTAAAGCTCATCCATGCAGTACCTGGGAGGTTTCTGTTGGTTGGGGGCCTAGCTGGGGCAGTCATCTGGAAGATCCTCACATGGCCAGGCCATGGGCTGTGGGCTTTGTCACATGGTGGCTAGGTTCCAAGGGCAAGAGGAGAGAGAGAGAGAATCAGGCAGAGGCCATATTGCCCTTTATAATAAACCTTATGAGTCACAAAGCGTCCTCTCAGCTGTCTCCTTGGTTGGGGCAGCTACAGGTCCAGCTGTCTTCAAGGGGAAGGAACTGTGCGACCCCGCCTCTGGATGGGGAGGCTTGTTCACGCCACCTTATGAACATGTGGAGTGGGACATATATTGGGGGGGCCATATCTAGGGAAAATATAATCTGCCACCGGGGGTTAGCAGGAAATACGGGGAATGACAAACACTGGGTAATACTCTACAATATTATTTTGTCACATGTGGTCTGCAACGGATGACCATCATCCATGTGAGCAGGTGTGGCCCCAAAGAAGTAAAGCATGCCCTGACAGAGAGTCAACCTGTGTGTGGCTGGTTTTTTAAAAAAAAAACAAACAAAAAAACCCTCTCATTTTAGGATGAGAGACCTTTCCAGCTATTTGTGTCCCACTAGGGAGATGGTTTTGCCCTGGAATGTTTACAAAATAGGCGCAGTTACCTCTCCAGCCATTCATTTTGTTTGTTGCTCTTTCTCTACTTTCTCCAGGGATTGAGTTTGTTTATGCTGGATTTCCCCCACACCTATCACCAATTCCAGCCTGTTTCCCCTTCTTTCCCATATCATAATTTAATGGTCTAGCCTTGTGCTGGGGAATTAATTGGGTTATCATGTCCTTAACTAATAACAGTTATTTTTCTTTTTTTTTTTGCCCATGAATTTTAACAGCTGCCTGATTGAAGTATCCAAATGGAATAACTAATAATGAGAAACTTAGGCTTTGAAAGCCTGACTGCAGGACTCATTTCTGGATGAGACCAAGGCAGTGTGGGCAGAAGCAGTTCAATAGCTCATAATCATGCCATGCAGGTGCCCAGGGCGGACCTGCTTTCAGGAAGCTTAATTAGCAGGGTGACAAGAATTGCCTCCTTTCCATGCTCCAGTGAAGGGATTGATCTAGAAGAACAGTGGAGCCTTGATGCTCTCCTTTTTATTATTATATATTTTTAAATAAAATATTTTAAATTATTTTATTCTGGTTATAAAATGAATGCATGCCCACTTTAAAAAATTTAAACATTTCCAGAATGTATAGAGAAAAAAAAAAATCACCTGAGATCTTACCACTCAGATTTAACTCTTGTATCATTTTGGTAAACTTCCATGTGTTTACGTATCCACTGGTAACTTACAGCTATACCCGTACATAACTTTGTATACATATTATATGATACACACATTTCTGTACCCTGTTTTTTTTCATTCAGTAATGGGTGGTGGCTATTATTTTTCATGTCAATAAATATAGACTCACATCATCATTTTTATTAACTGCAGAATATTACTCTGTGAGATATACCGTAATTTATTTAACTAATTCTATTGAACAACAATTATGCCTATTGCAATTTTTTTGTGTTATAATCAATGCTCTGAAGAACTTTCTTGTATACCCATTTTTAAGTACTTGTCCAAAGATTTCATTGGTATATATCCCCATAAGGAGAAATTGATGGGATTCTTTCTTTTAAAAAGGACAATAGGGGGACTTCCCTGGTGGCACAGTGGTTAAGAATCCACCTGCCTATGCAGGGGACACGGGTTCGAGCTCTGGTCCGGAAAGATCCCACATGCCACAGAGCAACTAAGCCCGTGTGCCACAACTACTGAGCCTGCGCTCTAGAGCCCACAAGCCACAACTACTGAGCCTGCGCACCTAGAGCCCTTGCTCCGCAACAAAGAGTAGCCCCCGCTTGCCACAACTTGAGAGAGTCTGCACGTAGCAATGAAGACCCAACATAGCCATAAATAAATAAATAAATAAATAAATAAATAAATAAATAAATAGGACAATAAGAAGCCGTGGGGGAAAGAAATCCGGGTGAGCAGCCTAGTTTCAGAGAATTCATGTAACACATATGCATAGAAGTCTACACTCTGTCAGGAGACTGAGCTAGACTGCTTGGGATACAAAGATTAAAAAAATCTTTAAAAAATTTTTCTAGCCTAGTGGGGAAGATAGACCCATATACGAATAATTACTACAGTAAGTTCAAATTCCCAGTAGAAGTATGAACAAAGTACCACAGGAAGGGTTTTAAAAAAGGAGCTATTAAATCTCGGCAAGAGTGATGGGGGAAGAATTAACAGAGAAAGCAACAAGTGAGCTGATCATGTGGTTGAGAAGGAGTTAAAAAGGTGAGAGTATTAGTTTGCTAAGGCTGCCCTAACAAAATACCACAGACCAGGTGCCTTAAACAGCAGAAATTTGTCATCTCAGAGTGTGGAGGCTAGAAGTCCAAGATCAATGTGTTGGCAGGGCTGGTTCCTTCTGAGGGTCATGAGGGTAGGATCTGTTCCAGGCGTGTCTCCTTGGCTTATTGATAGCCATCTTCTCCCTATGTCTTCACACCATCTTCCCTCTGTAAGTGTCTGTGTCCAAATTTCCTCTTCTTATTAGGACACAAGCCACATTAGATTAGTGGCCACCTTAAAGACCCCACCTCCAAATACAGTCACATTCTAAGGTATTAGGGGTTAAGAGTTGAACATATGAATTTGGGGAGTACATGATTTGGCCCTTAATATTGAGAGAATGGAGAAATGCTTGCATAAAGTCCCAGAGTCAAGCAAGTATGCAGTGATGGAGGAAGACAAAGGAAGTTCCATAAGCTAGGTGGAGAAGGTCTGGGGGCTGGAATGAGGAAAGGGGATCGTGGTGGAAGATGTGTCCATGCTGGGAGGAAGGGCTTATAAACAGCCCTGAGAAAGGCGGGTTTTATTCTGCAGGGGGCAGAGAACCATGGGTAATTTTAAGCAGAGATGTGGCATAATCAGTTTTGTCCTTTATTTAGATGTTGCTGTCAGAATATCAAGTGTCAGCAAGGATGTGGAACACCTGGAAGTCTCACACACAGCTGGTGGGAAAATAAAATGGAATAACTATTTTGGAAGGCAATTTGCTAGTTCCTTTAAAAGTTACCCACACATCTACCATATGACCCAGCATTCTCTCCTAGGTTTTAATGCAAGAGAAATGAAAGCATGTCTAGACAGTAATTTATCCATAGATGTTAATAACAGCTTTATTCATAATTGCCCAAAACTCGAAACAGTCCAAATGTCTATCAGCAGGTGAATGACTAAACAAAATGTGGTATAGCCATTCAATATAATACTACCTAGTAATGATAAGGAAAAGAACTATTGATACCCACAACAAATATGGATAAACCTCATAAATAATTATACTGAGTGAAAGAATCCAGGCTAAAAAAAGAGTACATACTGTGTGACTCTGCTTATATAAAATTCTACAGAAAATAGAAGCTAATCTGGGGGTGATGGTTTGCGGCAGATGGGGTAGGGCTGGGAGGGAGAGATTGCAAAGGGGCATGAAGAAACTTTTGGAGGTGATGTAATTGTTCATTATCTTGATCGTGGTGATGGTTTCATGGGTGTATATAGATGTCAAACCCCATCAAATTGTGGACTTTAAGTGCAGGCATTTTATTGGATGTTGCTTATACCTCAATAAAAAGCCAAGCAATTGTACCTCAGTTAAAAAAGGAAAATCAAAATAAAACAGAAAAGAAATATATGGAGTGGATAAAAAAAAAAATTGGAACATAAACTCCGGGAAAGGAGACCAGTTAGGAGGTTACCTGCAAGAGATTGTGAGAGTCTGAATGAAGATGGGTAGGTGGTGCCCACTTGTCTTTGCTCTACCTCTGTTCTGAGACATGAACTTTTAGGAACTGAACTCCTGTGGGCAGCAGAAAGGCACTTTGTCCCAATGTGATGATGGAGGACACTAACCTTTCTCCCTTTTCCTCTCTACTATATGCTAGGTATAATTTTAGACATTTGTAGTAATGGTGAATAAGATGGACAAATATCTTTTGTGCTTAGGAAGTTACTGTGCAAGTGGGAGACAAAAAATAATATGTCACAGAGAGTTAACGTCTACAAAGAAAAAGCAGGGTAATGGACCAAGTAATGGATGGGCATTGAGTGTGGGAACTATTTTAGTGAGATGTTTAGAAAAGGTCCCTTTAGAGCAATGACATTTGAGCTCAGACCTGCATGGAGGGAGGTTAGTTGAGATCAGGGACAGGTATTCTAGGTGGAGAGACTGGTAAGTACAAAGGTCTTGAGTCAGCAATGGAAGTGGCTTGTCAAGGAGAAGGCTGGAAAGAGTAGAAAGAGTGATAGCAGAAACTTAAGTAAGCTCCTGATTTGCCACCAACTTGTGCCTGAACCAGCTCCCTGGTAATTTACACTGGACATTTCTTCTTATAATTACGTTCATGCTAGAATGTTGAAAGAGTTAAATGCTGTCTGAAATATTGTTTAGTTGGCTGTAACTTAGATTCTCTTTCTCAACCGTCTCGCCTCTCTTTCTTTTTTTGTCAGGTTGGAGTTGGTCATGGCATTTGTTGTAATGGAATTTAATCTATATCTCATTATGTTCTAAGGTGTGAAAAATGCCTTCCAAAGGTGTCTTTATTTACCATCTATCTTAATGTCCAGTGCTAGGTGGAATCCCATATTAAAACAAATCTGAGTATAACTGAGAAATGGGTAATCTCTAGTGTTTGAAAAGTTAGGATCATCGATACATCCTTATAAATTCTGTCTTTAAAAATACAGTCTTAAGAGGAAGCAACAAACATTCTTGACCACCTATTATGAGGTGAGCATTTCCACCTGTCTTAATTAATTCTTTCAACAACTCTTTTTTTTTTTTTTTTTTTTAATAAGTCTGAGGTGGAGTCAGACGTACTGCAGTTCTTTTTTTTTTTTTTTTAAAGATTTTAATTAATTAATTAATTTTTATTTTTGGCTGTGTTGGGTCTTCGTTTCTGTGGGAGGGCTTTCTCTAGTTGCGGCGAGCGGGGGCCACTCTTTATCACGGTGCGCTGGCCTCTCTGTCGTGGCCTCTCTTTTTGCGGAGCACAGGCTCCAGATGTGCAGGCTCAATAGTTGTGGCTCACGGGCCTAGTTGCTTATGTGGGATCTTCCCAGACCAGGGCTCAAACCCGTGTTCCCTGTATTGGCAGGCAGACTCTCAACCACTGCGCCACCAGGGAAGCCCCCAACAACTCTATTTTTAACACCATTTTGCAGCTATAGAAACCAAGGCTCAGAAGCACTAAATAACATGTCCAAGGTCACAGGGCTAGTAAATGGCAGCGTCAGGATTTCAAGTCACAACCACTGCCTCCTGTTTGGAACCCCTGTCTCTGCGCCATGTCAGTCTTTAGTGCTACGCCTCCACATGCATAATGCCATGCTGTCACGGATTGAATCAAGAGACAGTCCTTCTAAGAAAGTAAACAACTTCCTTGAGAAAGAAGCCCCAAAGCTTTATCTCTTGACTGTCAGACCTACCTATCTGTCTGAATGTTTCAGAGGAGTCTGTGCCTGGCTCAGCCACTCTTCCCTTCCAACAAGAATTCTCCAAAGGGACTCGTGGCAGAAAGAGGCTGGAGGAAGTGGCTGGGTCAGCCGGGTATGACTGAACACTGTTCCTCTATCAAAGGCCTGATAAAAATCTGGGGTCTCTGGGCACTCGATTTTTAAAGTAATACTGTCAGTTCCCTAATAATAGTAATAAATTAACTAAACAGCCGATTCAGTGGTATTTTATGTCCTGGGGGTATTGCTTTCACACTTCAACTCGATAGCGTGATTTATCAAGAGATAAATTACAGCTGGGAACGAATGGATTTACTGATGTCAGGGAGATGACAAGTATATTCTGAAGATGTTACCAGTGATGGGTATGTACCTGACAGGCATACTTGAAAAGCCCCAAACAAAAAGCTTCTCTTCAAAGGCTGAATAACTTTAATCTCCACTTTAGATGTAGGTCGTTGCAAGGACAGGAGGAATTTGATGGTCTAATTATCCCGTCCTCAAATCATTATGACCTGAACGTATTAATTACTTTGCTCTTTGGAAATGGGGTTATGCAGCCACCTCAAACCTTTTCTGAAAGCCATCTGGAGGATAAGTAAATACATTAGTGTGGGCTTATCCTACTGTAAATGAATGTGTAACTGCCAGCTCTCCCCATCTTCCTCTCCTAATCGGCCATTGCTTCGTGTCTATCATGCTCTTATGGGTGCTCATGACTAAGAATGGATGGACTTGCTCACGGAGCAAGGCTCGGTGATATAAGGGAAGGTGGGATTACTTCCTGGAGGTTGCTCAGAAGAGTAACCAGAAAGTAGAATTGAGAGAGAGCCCAGGTAGAGGGCAGAGAAAGCTTGGGCTCTCAGGTTTAGATGAAAGCTCTCTGGAGATGTGTGAAGATGTCCCCTCCATAGGGACGCAGACCCGGGACTCTGAGCTGAGAATGGGTTCTGCCCTGCAAACTCACAGATGCTTGTGGGGCTGTCGACTATGTACTTTCAAGAAAAGATGTATTAGGAGAATTCTTGGTGAGGAATGGTCTAATGAAAGTACTCAAAGTAGGGTTTGAGTCTTTTATGAGAATATTAAGAATGGGCTAATTTTTGTGGGCAAGAGTGGTAAGGAGATGTGGAGGTAGGGTAGAATGTGTGCTGTTAGCTCTTAACAGTGTCTTGCAGGAAAAATAACTCTAAGCTTGGGGCATCTACTTTACAAAAGAGGCAAGTTAAGGGTGTCTTGAGCCTTGAACATTCAAAACATATTTTTACAACAAACTCCAAAGTCCGGCAGTGTACAATGAAAACACAGACGCATAATATTTTGCCCAACAAATCAAAGCCAAGATATAAATCAATAGAAAAAGTAGATGTAGAAATAAGTTTTAACTTCAGAACCAAGCAAGCAGATAAGCTCATTAATGAACAGTCCACTCAAGGAACAAATAGGATTTAAAATGCTCCCAGCTTTTGGATGGTTTAAAGCTGGCCATAACTAGACAACTATGTACACAGATTAAAAGAAAATGGTGCAATGCAGTTTCCTATTAAATCACTTTAAAGTTTTCCAGTAACCTGAAGCATCTGTCAAAATCCCAGGGAGGTGCTACAAAGAATTATTTTAAACCTCCAAATTCAGGACACCTGAAGAAATAAAGGTCCAGGTCATTTTCCCTCTTGGGGATAAACAGCTTTGCCATATATAAATTGTGAAAGCTGTTAGAAACATATAACACTTTTACATCACATAGTCTATGTGGAGCTCTCTAGGCTTGGATAATTTTTTTTAATTCTAAAAATAGTTAAGTTGCTTCATGAATCTTTTTTTTTTTTTCTGACCAAATCCTGAATATGTTTTTAGAGGAAAAAAAGATCAAGTGTGAGATAGAATTCCTGGACTCTGGGGAGACGTCTCGTTTTTAAGATAAATCCCTAAGACAAAACCCCACCATCCTGGACATCTGAATTCCAGATAAATTCTTCAAAAACGCCCTAAGAGCTAGAGAAGCCATCTTTAACACGCATTCTTCATACTGACTTAAGACAGAAGATGCCCACAGGCTAACGCGAGAGGCAGAGCAGAACTGGACAGAGACTCTTTCTCCCTGAGAGTCAGAGTCTTGGGTGTGAGGGTGAATTTTGATAGGTATCCAAAGCAAGTGTTGGTCTCGATGCTCTTACAGTCACCCACATGTCTAATGAGCAACCCAAACCAAGCGTATTCAAATTAAGGTAGACAGAAAACCCAAATTTGGCTAACTGCTAGCCTGCTATGCTATCCCTTTCTCAACTCCACGTTGTATCAGAAGTAGGAAGGTGGGGCAAAGGGATGACCTCTTCCATCTCTTCTGTTATCACCCTTCCTTTGAGGCTCAATTTAGTTCATGGTGGGTAAGAAAAGGGAGACTGCTGATAATATTTATTTTGTCCTACCCAGAAACATACTGTCCCAGCTTTTCATCTTTTTTGGACAATAGACCCAACTATTTTTGTTTTGTTTTAGAACAGTGGTATCGATTTTTTTCTGCTTTTGGTTTGTTGAAGAAAAAGGTGCTATGAGTCTCAAACTTGACCTGCTTTATAGTAACACTTAAATATATTACACTTCAAAAAAATTAAATGGAAAGAAATGGCACCATTTTAAGTGAAGTATAACATATCAATTATAGAAAAACATGGATCTTGATGAATTTTTACAAACTACAAACTGAACATTCCCATGAAACTTCCACCCAGGTGAAGAAGTAGAAAATTACCAGAATGCCAGAAGCCCCCTGTGCTGCCTTCCAATTCCTATCCTGACAAGGCTGACCACTATTTTGACTTCTATTATCACTATTTTGATTGATCAATATTTTTAAAACAATTTTTTTTTTACTTTAAATAAATGGAATCAAACAGTATGTATTTTTCTCCATCTCGCTTCATTCATTCAACATGGTGGTTTGAGAGTCAGTTGTTGGTGTAACAATTGTTCATTCATTTTCATTGCTCTCAAATTTCACTGGGCAAACATGCCACAGTTCATTTACCCTTTCTACTTTGGATGAACATTTGGGTTGTTTACAGTATTCGCCTATTATGAATAATGTTGTTATGTGTATTCTTGTACATATCTTTCATGGAACATATGTGCCACCTCTCTTGGTTATATACTTAGAAGTGGAATTGTTGGGCCAAAGAGTGTGCATATGTTCAGTATTAGTAAATCCTAACGGTTTTCCAATGTGGTAATGGCACTTAACACTCTGGTTTGAGAGTTTGGGTTGTTCTACATTATCTGATATTATGTCTTTTACATTTTAGCCCTTCTGGTAGCTGGGTGAATGGCCCCATTTCTGAGAATATACATTGTAAAACAAAATATTCAATAGTTAGGTTAAAAATAAAGTAAAGTACATTTTCATGTTTTGAAGACTAAATAATGTCCTGAGAGAGCCAAATATGTGGATGATCTCACTGGGGAATACTGTTGAAAGATCATTTATATATGAACAAAGTAAAGTAGCTGGTCTTAATTATTCCATAAAAGATGAGCAGTGTTGCTTTAAAATGTAGGAGCTTAGAATTTAAATAAAAATAAAACATTTTTCATTCTATTTTGTGTTTCACAGGCATTTTGAAGAATTGTGATCAATACCTGATTGCAGGCAATTTGACCACTGGTTAATCTACATCAGCACAAAAAAAGTGCTGCAGAAGGGAATCTGTTCATATGCTAAATACTCGGAAGCATTTTTACCTGAGGTGATCTAGATTTGCTGTCCCTTGTTAATTCACTTTCCATTATTTCTACAAACTCAAAGTTCTGGAATGACGTCTACATGTGTTTCTTGTTGCATTAGAGCTGTTAAAATTCATTATTCACTACTCTAAAGTCACATTGAGCATAGTTACAAAATGCCTAGTTCTGTGCTGACCACACAGCAACGTCTCGTCATAACTGTTAGGAATGCATTTGGTGGCAATAACAAATGATTATTTTTTTATTGGAGTATAATTGCTTTACAATGTTGTGTTAATTTCTGCCATACAATGAAGTGAATCAGCTATATGTATACCTATATCCCCTCCCTCTTGGACCTCCCTCCCACCCTCCCCCCCATCCCACCCAGCTAGGTCGTTACAGAGCACCGAGCTGAGCTCCTTGTGCTTTATAGTATGTTCTCACTAGCTATCTATTTTACGCATGGTAGTGTATATATGTCAATCCTAATCTCCCAATTTGTCCCACCCTCCCCTTCCCCCACTGTGTCCACATGT
This sequence comes from Eschrichtius robustus, assembly GCF_028021215.1. Classification (NCBI taxonomy): domain Eukaryota; kingdom Metazoa; phylum Chordata; class Mammalia; order Artiodactyla; family Eschrichtiidae; genus Eschrichtius; species Eschrichtius robustus. Next base: position 26,749,991 of record NC_090841.1, read on the forward strand.
CCGTTCTCTATGTCTACACCTCTATTCCTGCCCTGCAAATAGGTCCACCTGTACCATTTTTCTAGATTCCACATATGTGTGTTAATATACAATATTTGTTTGTCTCTTTCTGGCTTCCTTCACTCTGTATGACAGACTCTAGGTCCATCCATATCTCTACAGATGACCCAATTTCATTCCTTTTGATGGCTGAGTAATATTCCATTTTATATATGTACCACATCTTCTTTATCCATTCATCTGTCGTTGGACATTTAGGTTGTTTCCATGTCTTGGCCAATGTAAACAGTGCTGCAATGAACATTGGGGTGCATGTGACTTTTTGAATTATGATTTTCTCAGGGTATATGCCCAGTAGTGGGATTGCTGGGTCATATGGTAATTCTATTTTTAGTCACATTGAACATAGTCACAAAATGCCTAGTTCTGTGCTGACCACACAGCAACATCGGATCCTAACTGTTAGGAATGTATTTGGTGGCAGTAACAAATTAACCAGCCAAGAGTAGCTCAAACAAAGTGTTTATTTTCCTCACATAAAGAGAGTGAAATATTTGGTGGTTTTAAGACTTATTTACCAGCTAGTTGTTGTTACTGTTCCAGCTGCTCAGCAACATCTTTCAGTGTCCAGCTTTCAATCATTCTGTTCCATCATCCTAATGCACCAACATTCACACTCATGCTTGTTGCCTCATGGTGGCAAGATGGCTGCTACACTTCAGGTATCACATGTACATATAAGGAGTAAAAGAGGAAAAGAGAGAAATGAATCACCAGCCATACCTTTCCCATTTATCTGGAAAAGTAAACAGCCTCCAGAAGGCCTCTGCTTATACCTCTGTATTAGTTACCTATAGCTGTGGGACAAATAACCCCCTAATCAGGCATAAAACAACAATAACAACAATAACAACAACACCACAGGAAATAAATCAGATGAAAACAAAAATTAAATAATTATTATTTTACAGTTTGTATGGATCAGGAATGCCATAGAGGCTCAGCTAGGAGGGTCTGGCTCAGTATCTTTCATGAAGTTCCAGTTAGGATGTTGGTAGGGGCTGCAATTATATGAAGGCCTGAGCAGGGCTGGAGGATCCACTTCTGAGATGGCTCACTGTCAAGAGGGCAGTTGGCAGGAAACCTCAGTTACCCACCATGTGGGCATCTTCATAGTCTCCGTGTTAGATCCTCACACCATGGATGTTTCCCCTGGAACAAGTGATACAAAAGAGAGCAAGGCAGAAATCACATTATTTTATGAACCAGTCTTGCAAGACTAACACCGTCACTTCTGTCTTTTGAGAAGAAGAGTACTAAAGAACTTGGTGGACATATTTTTAAACCACTACTGCTTCATTGGCCAAAACGGATTCACTTGTTGAGTCTAATTACAGTGGAATCTGGGAAATAAATTTATTATCAGAAGCGATGCCCATTTTTCCCTTGAACAAAACAGGGGCTCTACTATCCGCAACAAAGTGGAAAGGAATATTGGGAAGGCAACTAGCTCATGAATTTGTACATAATGGAGTTTTGGAGATCTTGACCAAATAATTCTAGAGCTTAACTGAAGAAATGAATAGTTTAGAGTAGATATAAAAATTTTGAAAAATAAAGCTTTTTAAGGGTGAGTAGACACCTATTAGACTTAATACAAGATGAAAATTCATATAGGCAAATAAATAGAAAACAAAGCATAGTACGTAAATAGATGCTAATGTATAAGAAATTAATATTGAAAAGGATGAATTATTTCATAAATGGCATTGGAAAATATGTGTTTGAGAAAGATTCATTTACATTCAACAACGTAAGTTCTAGATGAATTAGAAGAAACATGAAAAACGAAACCACTTTAAGAAGCTAGAAGAAACTTTGGGGAATATTTACCTTATCTCAGATGGGAAAGGACTATCTAAATACATAAGCAAGAGACTAAATAGCAAAGGAAAAGACTTATTTTAATATTTAAAATTACAAGTTCTGTGTCAAAAACATCATAAAAAATTAAACACAAGCAAGGAAATTATACTTTATAGATATTTTGACAGGATATATTTATTAATAAGAAAAATACCTTAGCTTTGCTTGAGGTCTATGGCCCTTTTCTATGGAGCAGATATTTCAGATTAAAAATAAAACAGTGGGAAAAATATTAATATATAATGAGTTAATATAAATGGTAATAAAACCTCTATATTTTCAATGAAATGGACAAAAACATAAACCTACAGTCCACGGAATAGATAAGGCAAATGGCTAGTAAACAGGAATAAATGGTCAACCTCATTAGTAATCATAATGATGCAAATTAAAACAAAATAAAATTTAATGTTTACCTATCAGGTCAACACAGATTGTTTAGTGTAAATACTCAGGGCTGTCCAGAATGTGGTGAAAAGGGATGGTTTAATACTGCTGGTCTATGCAAAGCAATTTGACAATCTTCATCAAGCCTTTCAACATGTTTATACTTTTTTATCTGATAATTTTACTTATAACTATCTAGTCTAAGGAAATAAATGAATTTAAAAGCATATGTATGAAGTTGTATGTCTCAATATCATTTATAATGGAAACAAAAAGGAAATTACTTAAATGTCCCACAATAGACTCATAGCTAAACAAATCATGGAAGGTCCATATAATGGACTATTTGGTTGTTGTGAAAATATTTTAATGAATTTCAATGACTTAGAAAAACGTTTATGATACGATTTTAATTATGAAACCAACACATAGTACATAAAGTCTATATGATAGTATATGAATTATGGAATATGTATTATATAAGAATAAAAGGTTTGGGAGAAAAATAGAAAAAAAATATTTGCAGTGTTTCCTGAGAACTATTTTGGGGGGTTTTGTAAGATTATGAAAAATTTGTGTCTTATTTAGATTTGTGATCTTCTCAAGTTTTCTAAAGTATGTTGCTTTTGTGATCAGAAAAAAGTCCTCAGTAAACTCTAAATGGATTATTTTAATCTTATCATCAAACCTGTCTTACTGCTCTTGAGAGTTGTACTGTGTGTATGTGTGTGTGTGTGTGTGTGTGTGTGTGTGTATGTGTGAGAGATAAAGACAGAGAGAAAGAAAGAGAGAGGAGGAGGGAAAAAGGGAAGGAGAGAGAGAGAGAGAGAGAGGGAGTTTGTGCACTGTAATTTTAGGAAACATGTATAAAAAAATACTAAAGCTCATTTTGTCAGGAAGTGGTAGATTAAACCCTACAATAGTGCATTAACTCTTTCAGGTCACTAAGGGACCAATTAGTACATTATGCTAAGGGGTACTAAATTGTATCCTACTTGCCTGGAGGAGACAACGCACGTCCTGAAGCTCTAACTCATGTCACCACCGGGAAGTGATTCAAATCTGGGAAGAAGCTGGTTCATTGAATATTAATTGAATGGGTGAATAAATGAAGAAAAGGCAAAGAAGAGAGCTAACAAGCTAACATTGACTGATTATTTTCTGTGTGCCAAGGGCTTCCCTTTCATTATTTCATTTAATTCTCATGGCAACCATATGAGGCTGATATTATTATTATTACCATTTTGCAGAAGAGGAAACTGAATTTATACCATGGACACATGAACACATTACTGCCTTTCGTATAGGAAGATGCCGGCACTGACCTGAAATCGTCACTCATTTGCTCATGTGCTCTTGGCTCTCCACAGTCTTCTTTTAGGCTGATTCATGAAATCCCACAATCAAGGTATTACTTTTTAGACTGTGGTTTTTCTGAGTACAGTAGTCCCCCTTTATCCACACTTTGACTTTCTGTGGTTTCAGTGGCCTTCAGTCAACCACAGTCCAAAAATATTAAATGGAAAATTCCAGAAAGAAATAATTCATGTTTGAAATTGTGTGCCTTTCTGAGAAGTGTGGTAAAACCTAGCGACATCCTGCTGCATCCCACCCTGGATGTGAATCGGCCCTTTGTCCAATGTTTCCATGCTGTGCACGCTACCTGCCTATTAGTATAGGAAAAAAACATAGTATATGTTTTTGGTAGCATATGGAGTTTTGGGCATCCACTGGGGGTACGTAGCCCCCAAGGATAAGGGGGCACTACTACATTTCATAGTACATAGTATCCTGGGGACAAGTGGGTAGGAGAGAGTTCTGGAGAAGGGAAACTCTTTGGGATAGCAATCATCACACTGAAAAGAAGACATTTCAAATTACTTTCTGATAACTATTTGTAATTTTTAAAAAAATTAAAATGAAGCAGAGGAGAGCAAAGATTACTGGGTGCCAAAGAAGGACAAAAAGGAATGCCCCAAGACACAGAAGATGGGGGCTGGGGTGACTCCCTGCTAACTGTTGGTGTCACAAGTGTGCTTAGAAGCCATTCTCCATGCATCTCTGAAAAGCAAAAGGCAGGCATTTGCAAAATAGTTTTCTGGGCTGCCCGGTGCAGGCACAGGCTGTTTTTGTGCCTTGGAGCAAAGGAAATTGGTTCATAAAGAGAATATATTCCTGACTCATTTCATTAACACGAAGCAGTAGCCCAGTAAGGTGGCTAGTACAGATTTATAAATGGTACCTGAAACTGACATAAGAAAACACAATACTGGAGATGAATCCATTTCTCATAGGGATCCCGGGCGAGGGGAAGAGTTGCTTGCTCTGAATATTTCATATTTCTATTTAGAAGACTTTTCCATCTGAGAGGAAGCACTTTCCTGCACAGGTAGTGAGACGCCGTTTCACATTGTAGACCATTTAAAGTTTTGAGTACAAAGTTCCACATCCCCATAGTTTTATTTATTATTATTATCTTTTAAAGAAACAGGCATCTCTTTATTTATTTTTTTACTTTAATTTATTTAATTTATTTATTTTTGGCTGCGTTCGGTCTTCGTTGCTGCGTGCGGGCTTTCTCTAGTTGCGGCGAGTGGGGGCTATTCTTTGCCTTGCGCAGGCTTCTCATTGCGGTGGCTTCTCTTGTTGCGGAGCACAGGTTCTAAGGAGCGTGGGCTTCAGTAGTTGTGGTACACGAGCTCTAGAGCACAGGCTCAGTAGTTGTGGCGCACGGGCTTAGTTGCTCCGTGGCATGTAGGATCTTCCCGGACCAAGGGTTGAACCCGTGTCCCCTGCATTGGCAGGCGGATTCTTAACCACTGCACCACCAGGGAACCCCCGTAGTTTTATTTTTAAGAGATTTCAAGAAATAAATTGAAAATTCTAAAAGAAGCCTTTTTATTCTTTTCTGATTCTTAGTTTGGGCACATTTATATTTAGGCTCTCAAAGAATGAAGGGGCCAAAGTGTTTCTTTCTAGAAAGAAAATCCGAACTAGTGACATCTTTAAATAGATTTACACCCAAATTATACACTGTAAATCTACAAGCAATATTATATAAAATCACCCACGTGGCCTTTTGTATTGTGATCCTTTGTATGATACTGAAACTCCTGTAGGAGGGAGAAAATAATGATTAGGCTTAAGCAAAGTGAAAAGATATTTTCTCAGCTGGAAGCTGTTAATACTTCAGCTGATAGAGACTTGGAGAATAACTCTGCTGTTGTGTGTTTAAAAAATAAATATACAAGCACTGGAATAATTCACAGGATGAGAAATCACAGGAGGGAGATAACAGCCGAGCAGATCTGAGACTGATCGTTTTTTCTGCTTATGGGGATGTTGCTCTTTTGCCCTAAGTCTTGGACTGACAGCTCTTCTGGATGTTGTTTCCAGTCCTCTGGGTCTTGCTGTCTTTGAGTAAATACAGTATTTCCAAGTCAGCCAAGGGCTTTACCTTTTCACAGCATTTTTGTAGGAGACATAATTATTGGAAGCACAGGCTCCCAGAGAGTTTAGGATTCTAAACATCTCCCACACTTGAAAAAATTAAATATAACTTCTTCTTTTCTTATTGTAAAAGCAATATATGCTTATGAGAGAAAATGTAAGAAATAGCAGAGAAGCAAAAAAGAAGAGTCTATATACTAATTCTACTAATGAGAGTGAATCACCAGTTAGTAGTGGAGTAGATCTATTCTTCTACCTCTTTTTCAATCCAATAGAAGTATATTTTACAAAAAATTTTCCTCATCTGGTACATACAGTTTTTTTAATCTTCTTGGACCTGCTCCCCTATCCATTCTTATGAGTAATAGCTAAGAGTTTACACTTTGCAATCAGAAATTACAACGGATAGAATTCTGAGTCGGCTACTTACCATCTGGGTGACGCAAATCTCAACTTCCTCTTCTGCAAAATGAAGATAATGGTATCCAATTTGCAAGGTGATAGGAGGATAGAGATAATGTGTATAAAGGGCTTGGTACATAGTAAATGTTTAATAGATATCAGCTCTTACAAGTTTTCTTTTCTTTTTCCTTTTGCACCTTTGTCATATTAGTGCCCTGCTCTGTCTTTTGCTGGGTTCAGCTTCCCCCAGTCTCCCTTCCATACTAGGTCTATTTATGACCATTCCAAAAGCTTTCTTTAGTCTTTGGTGTCCTGTTCCCCAAGCCACAGCCCTCTTCAGGCTGGAAGGCAGTGCTCCTAGCCCAGAGTTGCCTGTGTCACAAGTGTTATCCATTCAACCTTGAGACAGGACATTGGCTTCACAACCATCCAAGAAAAAACTCACTCCTTCGCATATCCCATGTTGCAAAGTAAGTGTGATGGGCTTTTCCTGATGATTCTACCTGCCAGAAGTGGATGGACACATATAACCTTTGGATATCCTCTGAGTAACCTTGGCCATACATTGTTAATCCTAATTTTTTGCTTCCTTTGCCTACTGATAAATGCCTTTACTGTTTGACTGGAAATAATGGATGTAACCACATGCAACCAGATCCATTCCTCTACTTCTTCCCATTCCTCTGGCCATTCCCAAATGTCCTTGGTATATTACTACCTTCTGCCAGCCATACTGAGTGTTAATGTCACATAGTCTTCTGACCTCTGTCCATAAACTTCAATCTGTTCTGCTACCTTGATCCATTATTAGTATATATTATTAAAATTATTTATGAATCTGCTAGAAGCTAAATTGTACAGATCTTTGAGTTGCTCCCCATATATTACTAAAATTGTATATGCCATTCAAACCTATATATATATATATATCTTAAAATTTTTCCTTGACAGATGAAGCAAGGAGTGAGGTTTTCCATCAGGGTATGATCACCTGCATTAAAGCAAAGCAGTACTGAATATGTTTAGGTTAGAGTGCTGATTGTACTTTATTTTAGAATATATGAAGATTAGAAATGTTCTGAACAGGTCAGAACAACTTGGAGTAGAATGTTTTGATTCCCAAAATGTTTGGGGAATGTTTTGATTTCACTATATCCTACTGTCTCTTTAGGTAATACGAAGAGTTACGCCAATACCAATGAAGGTCTCCCTTGTCTGAAGGAGAGATCAAAGGACTAAGAGAAGGAGGTCCCTAACTTTGTTGGAACAACCTTGGGGGAGAGGGAGTGTGGGGATGAGGTTCTATTTTGATGGGCAGGAGCAGGGAAGCAGCATAAGAAGGTTGAGCCCCTGCAGGACCAGGGCTGCATTGGGACACACATCCCTTGTTTCAGAGTGGACTGTTACAACTTTCCTTGGGACAAGCAAGATGGAGGTGCCTGCCTAGAAACTGTTAAGTCATGGATTAAGAGCTATCATATACAGTAGCAAATCTGAAAATATTCACATTGAGGGAGTGCTGAGTCTTGGGTTCAGCAGTGGGGCAATAGGTGAGGAAGGGGCAGTCAGTTGCACTGCCTTCTTTTCTTTCTTTGCTTGCTGTACCCAGTAAGTAGAGTTATTTCCTTGCCTAAGAACCTGGTGTAATGGAATGCTCCAGGTACTTGGCCAGTGTGAGTGGGCCTGGGAAGATTAAAAAAAATTTTTTTTATAACGGAAATTTTCAAACATATGCAAGATTAGAGAGAATAGTGTAATGAACCCATGAACCACCACACAATTTCAGCGGTTTTCAACATTTAGTCAATTTTGTTTCATCTTTTAACTTATCACTTACCTTCCATGCCTCCCCTGTAACTACACTATTCTAAAGCAAATCTCAGAGAAGAAATTTTCTAAATGCTTCAGTAGCTGTCTCTAAAAGATAAGGACATAAAAAATAACATAACCATAGTACCATTCATACCCCTCAAAATTAGTAGTAATTCTTTAATACCATCTAATATCTATTCCATGTTTAAATTTTCTTGATTGTCTAAAAAATCTATTGGTTTGTTCAAATCAGAATCTAATCAAGCTCTACACATTGCATTTGATTGTTAGTTTTCATAAAACTCTTTAATTATAACAGTTCTTCCTTCCTTGTAAACTATTTTCATGCCATTTAGTTTTTGAAGAAACTGGATCATTTTTCCTTTGGAATCAAGGCAGAATTTAGATGAGCTCTTTCTTCAGGTCTTAAGATTTTCTGGGTAACTGAGAGGTCATGTGGAACAGTATAACCGTATATCCGCGAACATGTTAATGTCATCCATCGTGGTGGGACCCAGATGACTGAGTGATTGATGGGACAAGAGAGAACAGCTTCAGCCACAAGATGTGGAAGGGTGAGAACTACTGCTCAAAAGAAATTTCTTATGCAGAGAAACTTAAATAACAGTCACGCAGAATGACTGCCTTGCCAATGACCTCATTAATCCTATTTCTGTTCTTTTAAGAACCTCACCTTGACTCAGGGGCCATAGAGTGAGCTTGGACCTCACAACTCTTCCTCTGTACAGACCACTCTTCCTCAGCCACTGTGGCTTGCTGGTTTTTGCTAGAAATACACCGCCTTTTCCATGTGTAGAGTCTCTTAGTGATTCCAGTCAGCACACTAGGAGTAGTTATCGGTGTACCTTCTATCTGCTCTGGGGCAGAACAGAGGTGGAGTATGCCATTTGCAAGGTCTCACCTTTTAATCTCAAATTCAAAAAGACTAATTCTCTTTGGTTTTTAAAAGCTACTTAGTTGATTCTTTGGGTTTTGAAGCCACATGATACTGCTAGGAACTGGAAAAGGAAAACAAATTCTGTCTTGACATGAACTCTGGGTTAATCTCAGCCATTCTGCCATCTTTGGGGCTGTAAATAGGTGGTGACAGAATAGCAGAGCTCTGAATTCCTCCATGGCCCATGCCCATACAGACTAATCAGTATTTCTTGAACACACTTTATGTTTTTCCAGAATCACATACTGCTCTTTTCTGCCTCCACTGAAACCTCTTTAAGGTTCAGTTCAGATGACAACTCCTGATAAACAACTGTGTAGCCAACTGTGTAGCACAGGGAACTATATTCAGTATCCTATGATAACCTGTAATGGAAAAGAATCTGAAAAAGAATATATATATCTATATATATATCTGTATCTATACAACTGAATCAATTTGCTGTACACCCAAAGCTAATATAACATTGTAAATCAATTATACTTCAATTAAAAAAAATGACAACTCCTTCATGAAGCCTTTCCTGAGCTCTCCAACCAGGTGTGTTCTTCCCTGAATTTTCAAGGTGCTAATGTTCAGTGGAACCACTGGCACCAGAACTTGTGCAGAGACCAGAGCTCTCATTTGTCCTCTTTCCTCTAATCCCTTCTAAAGATTGTGGCCAGTATCTGCTCAAGGAAAAGAGGACACATCTGGACACATCTCCAGTTGGCCAACAAAGAAGCAAAAACCAAACAAAAATGGCAGTATGTAATGATAAGCACTTGGTGAGTTATCCTTACCTGTGCCTTGTTATTGAGTAGAAACTTCAGTTCAGTTCAGGAATTTAAAAAAAAATTTATTTCCACGTTTGCCATGTGCCAAGGAGCATGCTAGATATGGAGGGCACAAAGAATAATAATAGCTAACATTTATATAATGCTTATAATGATGATAAGACCCTGTCCTAAGCACTTGGCAGTTGTTATTCACTTAATCTTCAGAACAATGCTTTCAGGTTGGTACTATTACTGTCTCCATTTTATTTTCAGAGAAACAGGCATCGTGAGTTTAAGCAACTTGTGAGCTTAAGCAACACATGAGGTTATACAAGCTTCATAAGTGACAGTGCAGGGATATGAACCAAAGCAGTGTGGCTCAAAGGAAAATAAGATATATCTCTTTAGCCTTCAGATGTTTACAGTGTGAGGGTCCTAACAAAAGGGGGAATGTGATTCTCTTCCAGTGTTAGAAACCCAGATGCATTCCACAGAACTGGAGGCAACCAGCAATGTGTGCAGAATACATTCTGGGCTGGGACGCTGCCGGACAAGGTCACAGCTGAGGCCAGTGTTGAGAGTGGCTGTCCCAGCATGAGCCAGGGCGATGGCAAACGAGGGCTGAGCTGTGCTCCCCATTGAACCGTGAAGCCTCCTGAAGAGGGTGCTATTGGGCATTGCCCTTCAGAAGTGACTGGGAGGATCCTGTCTATGGAGGCTGGTCTTTCCTTCAGGGGTTTGCCCTTTGTTCTTGTTCATTACCATTAGTGAATCTAATGGCACAATGCCATTTTGTGGTGCAGACTTACTGCCTATTAAGAAGTGTTCTGAGGAGAGCTCAGCATATAAATAACCCTTTGGATATTTCCTTCCAAAGCAACAGATCCTATGGCAGCAAAGAAACTGCTGAACTGAAGCCACGTGGCATCATAGCCAAATGTTAGGATGGCATAGCAATCTCCACAAGCACTTCTCTGGAGGTTTGGGATGTTCAGAGTAAGCCTCCATCTTAAACATTGTGTTTTTAAGCCAAATGGGTTTTCTGAGAAAGAAGAGGCTTTAAGGGCTTCTCTGGAGATAAATGAGCATATAATCATCTGCTCTAGGGGGAAATGGTTCCAAATCTCTGACATAAATCTGGGAAGTGGTTGCCTTAGAAACAACTAATGTTGTGTAATTCTCTTCCCTGGACAACCATTTAGGGTGTCTATAATTTGCTAACTTCTTCTACCCATGGTTTTTAAACCTTTAACCCTAGGTGAGAAATCTTAATCCTTCTCTCCAATGAGAATGATAACAAATAACCTTTCTCATTTCTTCAAACATTAAACACTTGGTAGGGACCTATCCTCTTCTTCTTGAGTGGGATTCTGTTAATATAGTGGAGAGGAGATCCTCCATGGCAGGACCATTGGGGGTTTGATGACATCTGTCCTGGTTTGCTCAGGACTGGGAAGTTTCCTGGGATGCAGGAGTTTCAGTGCTAAAGCTGGAATGGCCGTTCACCATAGTAGGGGCATAGAGAGCTCTCCAAGTGAGGATACCCAGCTCCATGGCCTCTGGGCTCTGAATAGCTCTGAATTCCTCCCCCAGCATCTTCAGTGGAGGACAGCTGAGGGCGTGGTCCCTACTGAACTGTCCAGTGATTGCTCTTTCAAAGGTCCTCCCACAGCAGAGTTGCATTAGAGAAACTGCTAGAAATATTACACACAGCCAGATTCAGTTCAGCTCATTCAATTTTACTCAATTTATCAAGGCTACATGGAGTTTCTATAAATCCGTGACACTGCACTAGAGGAGGGGGGATACATAGATATATAAGACACAGTCTTGCTTCCTAGGGGCTCTTAGGCTAATAGAGATGTAAACAAAGAAGCACCTTTCAGTGTGATGGATGCTGTAATAGAAGTGGCAGACAAGGTATAGGGGAGGGACATTACTAAAGTAGCCAACTGCTTAAGGTCAAGAAAGGCTTCACAGAGGAGGTGACACTTCATTGGAGAGCTGGAGGGTAAATAGGCATTTGACAGCTAGACAAGAAAGAAGAACACTTCAGGCAGAGGCAACAACATAGAGCAAAAGCACAGAAACAAGAAATGATCTGCCGAGTAGGAACTTCATGGTATATTTAGGGAATAGCAGGTATGGTTGGAACACAGGATTTGAGATAGAAGGAATGGTAAGAGAGAAAGCTGGAGGCCAGGAGCAAGAGACAGACCATGAATGGCATATATGCAATTACAGTTATCACTGCTGGGTACCTAACACAATCATAGTGATCTAATTTCTCTTGTCCGTGATTTAAGATTTGAACTGAGACAAATGTCTGGCCATAGATATGAGGAGCTGTGCATCTGTTGAGATCTAGATAGAAAGAAAAGCTCTCTGCTCCTGGCATGTCTACATGTGTGGCAGCCATATTGTGACTATGAGGATAGCTGGCTTGAAGAAGCTGACTTGCTGAGGATGTTAGATCAGAAACATGGGAAGTTCCTGGGGCCTTGGAGTCACTTTGTCTTAGAACATTTTGTTATATGAGGTAAGAATTTTTCCTCGTTGTTCTAGATATTTTGAATTGAGATTTCTGTTACTGGTGGCTAAAAGCACTTATTGATATGGTATAACATGTTAAAAAGTTGAAGCTTTTGGTGACAGGAGAAATGGATTATGTTGTCATGGTTTCATTTTAGGACATTGACTCTTATTTGTTGGTAGTCATATTTCCTGCATTTAAATCCCAGATGCAGAAATTCATTTATTTATTCATTCATTCAACTACTTTTTTTTTTTTAACTTTATGCCAAGTACCATTCTAGACCCTGTAGATGCAAGGTCAAATAAGTTATGCTCTGTACTCTTAGAGGATTTGCAATCTCTTGGTGGAGATGGGCAAGTAAATCAGCTTCACAGTATACTGTATCAAGTGCTTTGGTAAAGTTACACCCAGGGTACTGTAGTAGTACAATAGGGCTCCCAAATCAGTCTGATAAAGTGTAGAGTGCTTATCAAGGGGGTGATACTTGGACTAAACCAACTGAAGACCACAGAAGCAGTAACTAGTCATCCAGAGAACTCCCACACCTGGGAGTATCTGGGCCCAGGTACACCCACATCTTTGTCCATCTTTTTTCTTCTGCGGTCCTTTTGACTTCAACCCATTTCTGGATGCCAGGGACCTGTTCTTATGTTTGACCTGCCTCAGCTCTGCTGGATATAGTTTCTTGCTCTCATCTCTTGAATTGGACAGATCATCTATTCCAACTTCCCTTTTTGTTGGTTCCATGGTTCCATCCTCCAGAGTCTTTTTCCTGAGTATGTGCTCATATTGTCTTGACTTTACAGATTCTGGGTTTTGCCTGCTGCTCCTGGACATATTCGTGCTCAAGATGTTCCTGGCTCATTTCCAGCCTGTCTGACTTCTCTCTACCCTTGTCCCTCAAGCCATATGTGGACCATGGCATTTGGTGCCAGAGCACATGGGCTCAGTGTACTAACAGTGACTGTGGGCCTCAACATGTAATTTTTTTGAGACTTATGTAAAAGTTCAGATTGGTTTAGAAAACTTTGGAGTAGGTAAAAATTAGGTAGGAAAGAATTTCCATTTTCCTTCTTGGCATAATTTTTTTGGGGGGGTGGGGGTGGGTCTTAAGACTTTTCAAACATATGGAAAAGCCATATATGCACAGCAGTATAACTTCCCATTTACCACATTATTTGCATTATGAATGATGCTGCTTAGTGTGGGAAGAATATTAACAACCCATTTAACATTATGTAAAAGGCCTTTCTCTAGAGGGTGAAAGGGAAAAAAGGTTCTCCGGCTCATGCAATTTTCCTGAGAATTGATTAAGTGCATCAGCCCCAGAGAGGTAAGGAATTTGGAAAGGTAGAATGGTTTTTCTAATGGTTCCCTGTAGGTTTAAACAGCTTCATATTTACCCTCTAAGGTCACTGAGCTTGAAATTGAGTAGGTAGAAGGGCTTTAAGTAAACAGCAGAGATAAGAAGTGGCACATATTTTATTACATTTTAAAAATGAGAGATGGCACATATTAAGCGTCTCTCAAATATTATATATATGTTCAAAAAGAATAATAACTCTATTGAACTTATAAAAACAATGGAGCTCGTTATGAGGAAATCAAGCAACAGAAAAAGGTACAAAGAAGAGAGAAAAAAACGTCAATCCAAATCCACAGAAATAACCATCCTTAACAATTGTAAACATCATCCCAGGCCTCTCCTTGGGATAATATTTCACGTATTCAGAATGCATGGTTTAAGACCTCTACTATTCCCATTTCCTGGTTTCATTAAAGACAGTAAAGGTTATTTTCACCAACATTTTAATTATTAATTTTGGTTGTCTATGGGTTTTGCATATACATTGCTGCAAAATGACCTTTATTGTGCCATCTTTGACCAGAGTATACATTTCTTCTTCTTTTTTTGTTGAAGTATAGTTGATTTACAATATTGTGTTCATTTCAGCTGTACAGCAAAGTGTTTCAGTTGTATATATATACAAATATACATATATATATTCTTTTTTCAGATTCTTCTCCATTATAGGTTATTACAAGATATTGAATATAGTTCCCTGGCTATACAGTAGGTCCTTGTTGTTTATCTATTTTATATTTAGTAGTGTGTATCTGTTAATCCCAAACTCCTAATTTATCCCTCCCGCCCTCTATACATTCTTTTGACTAGAAAAATTTCAAATATCTCTAAAATATTTTAAGTGTAAGATGAAAATATGTGGGTTCAGAGCTGCTCTGAGGTACTGAGCTTCATGGTTTACACTAATTGGTTCATCCTCAGGACTCCCATTTTGAGGAACCATCCATTCGTCATCAAATATTATTGAGTATTTCATAATTGCAAGTATCTGTGCAAATCCTAGTAAAAGACATAAAAATGTGACACATTTTCTTACTTTCTAAGATTTATGATTTAGTGGTAAAGAGAAGTCATTCATTCATTCATTCATTTTACTAGTCATTTGTGGAGTGCCTGGCATCTGGCACCGTGTCAGATGCTAGAGATAGAAAGAAAATAGATAAAGATGTAGTCTCTGCCCCTAAGGAGTTCACAGTCCAGTGGGGAAGATAAACACATGGACAAATAGTATTTGCATCATATGCCATGTGCCTCTGATATGTATGTAAATAACAGCGACAACAAGAAATAGTATCTGTCAAGTAATTTATGAGAAATACAATTAGTCCACGAACAGGACTTTTAGGAAGGAAAGAGTGATCCCATCTTGAGGTCTTCATAGAGGAGAAATACTTGAGTTGGTTCCTAATGGAATTGCAGCCTTTTTTTTTTGGGCTGTGTTGGGTCTTAGTTGCTGCACGCAGGCTTCCTCTAGTTGTGGCGAGTGGGGGCTACTCTTCGTTGCGGTGCACAGGCTTCTCATCGCGGTGGCTTCTCTTGTTGTGGAGTACGGGCTGTAGGTGAGCGGGCTTCAGTAGTTGTGGCTCACAGCTTCAGTAGTTGTGGCACGTGGGCTCTAGAGCACAGGCTCAGTAGTTGTGGCACACGGGCTTAGTTGCTCCGTGGCATGTGGGATCTTCCTGGACCAGGGATCGAACCCGTGTCCCCTGCATTGGCAAGCGGATTCTTAACCACTGTGCCAGCAGGGAAGTCCCAATTGCAGCCTTTTAATTGGCAAAGATGAATGGAGACAGTATTCTTAGAGAAGTCAAGGGCACTATAAACCAGAGCACAGAGATGAGCAAGAAAGGAGAGAAACTGGGCAGGGCAAGTCATGCAGATAGTGGGAGCTGAGGGTTCATTTTTTGGTAGTTCGGAAAGATATGGTAGTTGAAAGGTAAGTTAGGGTGAGACCGAATGCAAAGATTTGTGTTTTATCCTTATTCAGTGGGAAGTGACTGCAGGTTGCAATGAGGGCAGTGACATGATTGAAGCAAGGCTTTTGGTGGATTGCGTGCTATCCCCAAGCAGGGTGGATTGAAAGAAGAGAAATGCAAAGGAACTAAATGTATGCGACACCTGGTATATACCAAGCTCTGTGAAGTTATTGCACTTCAATCCTCAGGAATATACCCATAAGGAGGCACTTTTATTTCCATTTTAAGGCTAAAGAAACTGAAGCTTGGCAGCATCTAGCATTGCTATGAAAGAACAACCTGTTGAGATTATTGCATCAAACGTTGTTGAACATTTATAAATCTTGATGGTGATTAAGACTCAAAATGGATGGCGGCTGGTGGCTCTTGGTTTCTATAGTATGAGATAGCAGTGTGACAAAAACCTAAAACAGCGGTAAGGGTGATGGTTGGCCCAGAGCTTGGAATCTTCAGACGATACCCGGGATGTTCAGTTTGGTTTTGAATGCTGCATGGCGGAAGTGACAGGAACAAACTTGAGCACATTCAGAAGAGAGCAATGAAGACAAAAAAGTACCTAGAAATCTTGAGGCACTGAGCATGCTTCATTCATTTGGAGAAAAGAGCCTGACGTGGCACATGAATCCTGGAGTTAGACTGGTCGTATGCTGTTCTAGGCAGATAAAAACAAATGGGTACCAGAAGTGAGCTCTGTGGAAGGGATAACTTTTCTAACGATGATGAAATGGGCTGCTGTGAGAGGTAATGAGCTCCGTAAGATCAGAGATGTTCAAGTACACGCCATTGATAACCTTCTAAACAAAGATTCTGTGGTATTATGATTTCCTAGTGTCTTGAAGGTGACCTGTTTATACAAGTACATGCACAGCTGTCAGGTTATGATTGATGCCTCTTTCCTTTCCTCAGAGTCTCTTTTCAACCCAGTCTAAGCTGGCTTGTGTCCCAACCACTCCGTGGAGATGGCCTCTGTCAAGTCATCAGTACCTCTCAGTCATCAGATTGAATCTTCTCTGCCCCTAAAATTGGTAGGAGCATTTAGCACACACAGTGGTAACTCCTACTTTCTGGGAGCAGCTCTTTCTCTCAGCTTCCAGGACCTCATACTGGCCCAGTGGTTTTCTTCCTACTGCACTGACCTTCATCTCAGTCTCTTTTGCTAGTTCTTCCTCCTCCGCTCAGCTTCTAAATGTTGGAGTGCCCCAGGGCTCTCCTTAGTATTCCCTTCTCTTCTCTAACTATGTTAACTCTTCGTGGTGGTTTTGAAACATGTCTGCAGTTTCCTTGACTCTCCTCCCTTCCAGAGATGGGGGTCTATGTCTCCTTCCCTTGAAGTTGGGTTGAACTAGTGACTCATCTTTAATGCAGCAGGAGAGATGATTTCTAAGACCAGAGGCTAGGTCAGAAAAGGTGTGAAGCTTCCACTTGGTTCTCCTGGGACATTGGTTTTTGGAATCCTGAACTTTCAGAACTAAGGAGGTCACACTGGGAGAAAGCACAGGTCTCTAGAGAGGTGATGTGTGGTACTCTAGCCAACAGCCCAGCTGAGGATGCAGGCATTCTGGAGTAGTATTTAGCTGTATTAAATTTTGTGGGATTCACTTTTGAATAATTTCCATGTCTCAAGTCCAGACACAACATGGAACTTGATTTAGCAGTTCAACAAATTAATAGATTGGAATTAATATATTGACCTTTTCCAGCCTTACCTCATTCATGCTACAGCTTCAGCAATCTCGTCTCTGTTAATAGAATTACCAGAGATTTTCTAATACACAATTTCCATGATTAAGTTTATGACAATAACTAACAGTTATATGATACTTATAAGGTGGCAGAGACTGTTTTAAACACTTTACATGTTTAAACTCATTTAATCACCATGGCACTCCCATTCTACAGATGATCAAAGTGAGGCACAGAGAGGCTAAATCACCCAAGGTCACACAGGTAGTAAGTGGCAAAGCTGGAGTTTGACCTCATAGTCTAACTTTAAAGTCCTTGGTCTTAACTAGTACATACACCTCCACTCATAGCGTATAAATTTTTGCAAAAGCCCTCCATCACTACTCAACACAGGAATAGTCTGCTTACTAGGTTCATGCAAACTTCAGAGGTATATTTTCAAAGGTATGCAGAACTTGCAGTCTCTTGATTTGCTTATTGCCTTCATTAACTGTATGTCTACCATTTTAGTGGGTATCTTGCACAGAGAGAAGAGAAATGTTGAAATATAAGGAGAGACATTCTCCGAAGTGCTCTTTGAAGCCATTGTTTTACCCAAGGAACAGATTATGTCTCTAAATATCTCTCAGATCTGCCCTGGCTTATAGTCATGGGAGGGCTTTCAGAAGTTCTTCTGGCTTTTTGGCAGGAAGAGAACAACTGTTAGCTTGGTTATGACCTAAATAAATACTCCCTTGCTCCAAAGATGTTATTGACTCAGTGGTACTTCCCATGTTTCACCATCGAGCACTCTCACTGGCCGTCACAGTGCAGGCTTTTACTGTCTAACTGCTTCATTCTCTGTCCGTGAGGAGCTATACCTACCCTTTTGGTTCCACTACCCCATCTCGCCCCCACTGCAAACGTCTCTCCACACACATTTTGAGATTTAGCCTGTAATTTTCCAGCAAAGAAATTCCTCCTGCACCGAGGATGATGATCAAAGGCAGACAACAGAGACAGCACCTGTAGCCACGTCCTGAGATGAAATAAACATCACCCAGCTTCCTATTCCTTCCTTTCTGAGAAGGAATAGCCAGGTCTGGAAAGCCAGGAAGAAAAAACTGGCCAAATAAAAATGAGCTATTGAAAAATATCCAGGGTCCCTTTGGGAGGTCTGTCACTGATGCTGTCTCTGCACGGAGCCAGCCTCTCCTGCTGGCTGCACACAGAGGACCTGAGCCCCGGCCACCATTGTCTTTGGCACATGCTGTCTCTGGGTAGGAAGGATGCTATTTTTGTTGTTGTTGTTGAAGCTGAACATTCACCTGAACAAATAGCAGATGTTGATGAATATTAATTTGTGCTTAGATTAATGCTTCAAAGTGTCAATTTAATTTCTGTTTTACTATTCTGCCCCTGATTGTAATGAGCTACTTCAGGATGTGGGAGCACACACCTGGCTCAGGGGAGGGGCTGGAGGGCTCCAGGGAGCTGAGCTGGGTCCTCGGGCTTTTATCTCTCTGCTAGGGGACAACTCCAGTGGAGCCCAGCTGGCCCCTGAAAGTCATGCAGCTGTGCGCTGGCCCATTGGAGACCGGGCACCTCCTCAAGGCGAGGAAGGCACACACACATCAAACAAATACGAATGGCACCCTATTCCATCTTTGTCTTGTTCCTCATGGACCAGTGCTGCTGTTTCTCTGTGAGCTGGACAAATAGAATGGATTTTTCCCTCATAGAAAATCACCTCTGCCTGCTTGGGACTTGCTTTACCGTTTCCCCTTCTTGCTCCTCCCACCTTGCCCGCCATCAGCCCACAGACACTCAGGTTGTTGGCACTTTACTGAGTGCAGTCAGGAGACCCCTGAGCAGAGTCAGCATGCAGGATTACGAAGTCTGGTTGTTCTGTCACTGAAACTCACGACGACAGGTTTCCACACACTCTGTGGGTCTCCACCTCCCTCCTGATCGCTTTCTGAACTTAGATATTATATGTTGCCTAGGTCTGCTTAACAGAGTACCCGAAACTGGGTGGCTTATGATATCAGAAATCTATTGTTTCACATTTCTGGAAGCTAGACATCCAAAATCAAGGTGTTGGCAGGGCTCTGCTCCCACTCAAGTCTGTAGAAGAGAATGCACCCCTAGCTTGTGGTGGTGGCCGTCCATTCTTGGGGTTCTCTGGCTTCTGACAGTGGAATTCCAATCTCTACTTCTGTCTTCACATGACATTCTCCTTTTGTCTTTACATCGTCTTCTTTCTGAGCATGTATGTGTCCTAATTTCCCCTCTTTATAAGGATATCAGTCATATTGGATTAGGACCCACCCTAATGACCTCATCTTATATTGGTTAAATCTATAAAGACCGCATTTCCAAATAAGGTCACATTCTGAGGTACTGGGGTTAGGACTTTGACATATCTTTGTTTTGCAGGGAATACATAACTCAATCCATGACATATGTGAATTACCTCTCACTTTTTCCTTCTTGGGGCTCTAGTCAGCCCTTTGGGATTTTACCTCTGTTTCAACCAAAACAACAAAGCCCTTCATAATCTGGCCTTTATTCATTTGTTCATTCATAAAAATATTTATTCAACACTTACCATATGCCTGGACTGGAACTTTTTTTTAAATCGAAGTACAGTTGATTTACAATGTTGTGTTAGTTTCAGGTGTACAGTAAAGTGATTCAGTTATATAGATATATATATATACACACACGTATATACATATATACACACACATATACATATATATATACACATATATGTATATGTATATATTCTTTTTCAGAATTTTTTCCATTATAGAATATTACAAGATATTGAATATAGTTTCCTGTGCTATACAGTAGGTCCTTGTTGTTTATCTATTATATATATAGGAGTGTGTATCTGTTAATCCCAAAGTCCTAGTTTGTCCCTCTCTTGGAACTTTTATTTCTACCATCTTGTTGAGTTTTCAAACGTTCTAGAAAGGTCGGTATCTTTATTTTTGTTTTACAAAAAAGAAAATGAAACCCCAGATGAATTAAGACGCTTGCCTATCTTCTCACAGTAAGTGTCAGAGCTCAGTGTTTGAGCTGAGGGCTTCTGACTTCGAGTTTATTGCATCAAGGCAAAACTGTAGTGACTCAGGGACAGCTTTTATTTCCTATTCAACTGCTTATCTCTACCATTGAGTCTAAGAAATCCTGCTGCCCTTGATCTCTTCTCTTCCTCAACATTCTTTGGTCATTCTGTCTTTGTCTGGCTATTTCAGTGACTTTGGCCTCTGCCCTCACATTCAGACTGGCAATATTTGCTCCTTCTGGCTACTTTCTCCCTTGTCCTGTTCTATTTCCTTTCAAGGATTTTTCTCTTCCCTGTCCTTCTTCTTTCTGTCTTACTCTCTTTGTTCTCTTAATTCTTTAAGCCCTGCAGCATCCTGACACCTGGTGTCATGCATCCACACCTAAATTTAGCTGGCAGTCTCTATCCTTTATGTTTATACATTTTGGACATCAACACAGTTCCTTACCACTTCTTCTTGACATTTCTCTGTTTCTTTCAAAGCAACACTCATAGCTTCTGATGTATTTTAAACGGACTTAGACATCACTTCATACTGGAACACAACCCAGTTCCTTACCTCTGCTGCTTCTTCCAAACATGACATTGGTCCCCTGAGGGACATTGTGTGTTCTTTCCCCAGCACGGAGAGGTTGCCTCCTTCTAAGGTTATTGTATGGTGCTTTTTCAACAAAACTTAAGGAGTGTAGATGTTTTCCTGCTCTTCTAATGAGTTTAGTGCCCTCCCCTGGAGAGCTACTTGAACTCATATGAAAGAGTACTGGGCTGATATGTCTGCCTATTAGGACGGCTACTCAAACTACACAAAGAAGATATTATCTAACCTTTTAAAAAAACCTCCAGAAGAAGAGACAGAGTTACTCTCTTGATAAAATTAAAAATTATCCCCAGTTTCAGAGCTCATTCTCTTCTGTCTGTATTATACATCCTGAGTGATCTAATTTTATTTATAACTTTTTAGGTACTATTTCTATGCTGGAAAATGTCAAATCGAATTAATCTTGGTGCCTCCCCCAAGCTCCAGATCCCTATTTTTAACTATCTCTTATCTGCCTGGATGTCCTTGCTGGCACCTCACCCTGAAGTGTCCCCCATCCTGGCTAAGTGTCCCCTTCCTATTGTGGTCTGTATTTTGACATCAACTGGTGTTACGGACCCTCCAACTCCCAAGCTATGCATTTGCATCCTGGTTCTGTACCAGTCAGTATATCTGTCTTCTGTGGATCCTTGTCCTCAACATTTTTCACTGAACTGGAGCCCCTTAGCCAGTGTCTCTTCAGTTTCTCTTCATTCCAATCCAAATAGACTCCTTTCAAAAAAGTAAAGTTGACTACGGGGCTGTCTTGCTTCGAAATTACTGCTGGCTTCTCATTGCCTAGGATAAATATCTAAATTCTATATGTTAATACTCCAGGCCTTCACAAATCTGACTATGACCTACTTTTCATCCCTCAAGCTCTGTCTCTCAACTGTCTGCTCACCCCAAGCACACCAAACTTCTGCATAATGGGGTTTCTCATTATGTCTTGGAGAAAACATAGCCTTTCATGCCTTGGTACTTCCGCATGTGCTGGTTTCCCCCTGTTTGGAATACCTTTTCTTCCCTTCTTTACCTGACAAATTCTTTCTCACCTTAGTGAAGCCGATAGTAATTCCCTGGGTAGAGTTAGTGGTACTCTCCTCCGTGGTACCTTGTTCATGGCTGTATAGCACCACTCTAAGCTTTATAATAATCTGTGCGTTTTCATTTGTCTTCTCCATCAGACTGTGAACTCTCCAGCAGTTAGGACACTGTTTGGCATTCTATGGGAAAGCCACAAGTGTTTTTGGATGATGGAAAGCTTCATGACATCTGACTCAGCTCTATGTCTTTTGATCTCTTTCCATTCTTTTTTCTTTTCCCTTTCTCCATAGAGAAAGATCTGATGGATTATCAAAGTCTACATTGTAGAAGCTTTAATAAATAAATAAATATATATATAAAGAAACAAATAAGCTGCAGTTAAAAAAAAAAAAAAAGGTTGCCTGGGGATAAAGTCAAAGATGGGTTAGTACATCATCCATCTGCCTGGGGCAGTACAAGTACTAGAGGATGGCTCTAGGACTTGTTCTGAGCTTAGCAGCAGCTCAGACAAAGACTACCTGATCAGTTTATACAATTATTAGTATCCATATCATAAAATCTTGCTCTGTGGAAGAACAATAACTCTAAGTCTTGAGACCCAAGATAAATTTCTCACGAGGGCACTATGTAACTAGAGAACACTACTATCCTCTCTCCTCTGATAAATTGCCAGCATGTGACAGGATCATTCTTGGCTGAACTGTGTGAGAGGAATGCAATATTTGCCCAGGGTCTACATTAGTGAGTTTTCATTAGGAAAATGTGAGTCTATTTCCTCTTGGTCTGTGTCTGATGAACAGGGACAAGAAAAAGAGTGGAGAGGGCAATGTCCCCATCCTGTGACTAAGAGCCCTGACAGTTTCACTCACTCATTCATTCATCAGGCAATAATTCTTAATTGAATGTCTATTTTATATAAGGCCTTATGGGAGATTTCCTCTCCACCTCCTACTGTGCAGTCTCTCCCATCCTAAGTCTGGCTGGATGGTATATTATTGTATACCAGCTTTTTCAATCAGAGGCCGGAGGCTACGTCTGCCTAAATTGCTTTATACAGGATTCGGTGCTTGAGCTGGAGATTTCTCTGTGACAGCCAATGGGTGTCACAGGGAGGAACAAAAAGGGCTCTTGGACATGCTTCTTTTTAAGTGTCCGGGGAACATTTTCTGGCTCTGGAAAGATGGCTTTCACAGAGCAATTTTAGCCATTATCAACTGAGGTAGGTTTTTTCCTAAAGTATAAAACCTACTTTAGGAAATTAAATTAGCCAGTCTTCCCTCCCAGATTCATTTTTCCTCCTTTCGCATGGTGGAACCCACCTCTATTTAGCAGACCATGTAACCTCTCCTACCTTGTCATTCAAATCATTTAGCAAAATAAAAAGGCTTAAAGTAGGATGCAAATATAAACATGAGTGCAATTAAGATCTCAACTCCATTACATTAATATAACTACTTTGCGTGAAGTTCATTACGATGCGCATCAGGGTTTTAATGTTTTCTCCTTTTTAGTGCCATCCTTGTTAGAAGGAAACATCATGCTATAGGAAACAATTGCCTCTTGGGTTGGAAAATAGTTTGAATAGGATTCCATTGTGATTAATTAAACTCACACATGATAAGCAGAAAGAATCAAACAGTTGTTCTTCAAGTTGACAGCATAGTTGGTGAACAAAAAAGATTTATAACACCAAATTTAAATTTTCCTGATGTAATAATATATTATGGAAATTACTCCTTTTTTTTTTTTTTTCTTTTTGCTGGATACATGGTGAGCCTTTATTTATTTATTTTTTCCCATGCAAAGAACAGAAGCACAAACAAGAATGAAGGAAATAGGAGAAAAGAAGACTTAATGAGCAAGACAAGCCTTTATTTTCTCTCCATTAACTTCCAATTATTTCCCACAAACATTTTATCTGACAATTCTTCTTTGGAGTCAGCTCTAAATGTGGGCTGCCTTCACGAGGAAGGGCTTTATGTCTTTCTCCCTGGATAACCGCCTTCCTTCCTGGAAATCATTCTCCAAACTGAAAAGCATCTTCCCTCTCCTTTCAGTACATCTGCTGACCTAACCCAGGCTCTCCTCCACTCAGCGGGTCCTTCAGGAAATAGCCATTGTCAGCCCTTGGAATATGAGGCAAGCCACATCAGTGACATTAGAAACCTGTAACTAACACATCTGCAAAGAGAATAGTAAGCAGCTCGGCTTTGAAAAATATTGTTGCCACCAGACAACATCTATATTTTGTCTTTGCCTTGTCCTTCCGTCTCGTCATCTCTTTCTTTGCATCTGCATCTCTCCGTGTGTCTTCTGCCGGCTCTCTCTCCTCTCCACCCTTTCCTCCTCTAAAATTCTGAGTCTCTGGGTTGCAATTAAGATCCTTGAAACCAAATAAGGAGTGATGGCGCATGTCTTTGGAAAGTGTCTTCTATTAACTGGCAAGACTCAGGAACTGTGAGGAAAGAGTAACAGCAGCTCCCCAGGGTCAGCCTGGGCTGCTTGAGCAGCACATTCAAAGACTTTTCATTATTGAGAAATGCACTGATTTCTTATCTGCTGGAAAGGTGTTTCCCAGGCTACAGCAGGATCCGTGTGACGCTCACAGAGTCACCTGTGGGCACCTTCTTTTGTCCACGTTGTCCCGGTGGAGCCTGACGTGACCCCCACCAGTTGACCTGGCTGAAGAAGAGGAGGAGTCTAAGGTGGATGAGGACACAACTTGAACTTTCCCTTGTCTTCAGGAGGCACCGAAGGAATGTTTGCCCTTTCACCCCTCTTACATTTGGGAAGAAAGCTGACTTCTCACAGGAGACCAGCAGCTTTTATAAAGAGCTTAATGGGCTAAGACACCAGTCATCATCCTCATTTGCTCAAGATGTGTCGGCTTGAGAAGGAGAATTACTAAATCATTCTGTAAATCCAAAGAGATGAAACTTGATGGAAACCTTATTGATTTGGAGACCTTGACGTTCCCTTTCTGCATTCGTGATAACGTTCAGAACAAACGTATAACAAACACCCATGGA
The DNA here is from genome assembly GCF_028021215.1 of Eschrichtius robustus. NCBI lineage: Eukaryota > Metazoa > Chordata > Mammalia > Artiodactyla > Eschrichtiidae > Eschrichtius > Eschrichtius robustus. The sequence goes on from NC_090841.1 coordinate 26,774,956, forward strand.
CCAACTACTGCCTCCGGATTTCTGATTCTTCTCTGGGTTTCTGATTCTTTCTCCCTCTGCAACCTCACAGACCTTGTTTTCAAGACAGTTAAAATAACTTACTTTTAAAAAAAATAAAAATGAAACCTAAACCCATGTTTCAGCCTTCTCCCTCTATGAAGACTAGAGAAAAGGAGTTAAGAATACTTTTAAAGTCAAGCTATTAGTAGATTTACTAGTTCCTAAGAATTTACGCATTTACTTTTTATTGTTTTTCAGCCTGTAGTGCCACATGTAAAATTAGAAAAAACCCAAGAATTGGAATATCTCAGGTTAGTTCAGTTAAAAATATATTAATTGGAGGAGTCAAGATGGCGGTGTGGGAAGACGCAGAGTTAGTGTCTCCCCACAACTAGGGAGCCTGCCAGCTGCTGGTGGGGGACTCTGATGCCCAAGGAGGCGGGAGTAACCCTAGAGTGAATTAGTAGGACATAAGGGGACTAAGGGGGGAGGAGGAGTGGAGGCCAGACAAGATCGGCGCCCCTGAGGCTGGGGAGATCAGGAGAGGCAGGCGGGAGGGACTCTCCTGGAAGAGTGGGAGAGGAGTGGAGGGCGATCGCCTGGTCCACTGGGGCCAGGGAGCCTGCTGAGCTCCCAGACCGATCCCCTGTGCTCCAAAGACCCCTCCAGGCTGCGGGGGTCCTTGGGAGCATAGGAGGGAGGCTGGAGAGGTCAGAAGAGGCAGTCGGGAGGGGCCCTCTGGGAGGAATGGGGGAGGAGTGGAGGGCGATTGCCCCACCCACTCAGCACGGGGAGCCTGCTGAGGTCCCAGGCCGGTCCCCTGCCCTCTGAGACCAGGGGTGGGGGCACGCCTGGGCCCCTTCTTTTCCTTGAGCCTAAGCCCCACTCCCCACAGACCCAAGGGCCTTTTCCAGCCCTGTGGGTCCTGAGCATTGGCCCCGCCCACCACCCAAAGCTCACCCTTGCTTAGGCTCTGCTTTCCACAGCCAAGGCCTCCCCTCCTCCCTTTTTTTTCTTTTTCCTCCTCCTCTTTTTTAGTATTGTGGTACTGATGTACCTTCTGGTTGTTGATTCACTTATATTTTTATTTTTACATTCTTTCTAACATATCTGTTAGTTTCCTAGTCTAATTTTAGTTTTTACTTTGTTATTGCTTTCTTTTTTTTTTTTTCTTTTTGCCACCCCATGCAGCTTGCAGAATCCTGGTTCATGAGCCCGGGGTCGAGCAGAAGCTCCTGTGGTGGGAGCTTCAAGTCTGAACCACTGGACTAACAGAGGACCTCAGACTCCAGGGAATATTCATCAGAGTGAGGTCTCACAGAGGTCCTCATCTCAGCACCAAGACCCAGTTCTATGCAATAGCCTACAAACTCCAGTGTTGGAAGCCTCAGGCCAAACAACCAGTAAAACAGGAACACAATCCCACTCATTTAAAAATAAAAAAGTGAGACGGCAAAAAAATATGTCACAGATGAAGGAGCAATGTAAAAACGTACAAGGCCAAATAAATGAAGAGGAAATAGGCAATCTACCTGAAAAATAATTCAGAGTAGTGATAGTAAAGATGATCCAGAATCTCGGAAATAGAATGGAAGCACAGATTGAGAAAATACAAGAAATGTTTAACAAAGATCTAGAAGAACTAAAAAACCAACAAGCAAAGATGAACAACACAATAACTGAAATGAAAAATACACTAGAAGGAATCAATAACAGAATAACTGAGGCAGAAGAACGAATAAGTGAGCTGGAAGACAAAATGGTGGAAATAACTGCCAAGGAGCAGAATAAAGAAAAAAGAATGAAAAGAATTGAAGACAATCTCAGAGACCACTGGGACAACACTAAACTCACCAACATTCAAATTATAGGGGTCCCAGAAGAAGAAGAGAAAAAGAAAGGGTCTGAGAAAACATTTGAAGAGATTATAGTGGAAAACTTCCTTAACATGGGAAAGGAAATAGTGACCCAAGTCCAGGAAGCAAAGAGAGTCTCATACAGGATACACCCTAGGAAAAAAACACCAAGACACATATTAATCAAACTAACAAAAATTGAATTCAAAGAAAAAATATTAAAAGAAGCAAGGGAAAAACAAAAAATAACATACAAAGGAATCCCCATATGGTTATCAGCTGATTTTTCAGTGTAAACTCTGCAGGCCAGAAGGGAGTGGCAGGATATACTTTAAGTGATGAAAAAGAAAAACCTACAATGAAGATTACTCTACCCAGCAAGGATCTCATTCAGATTCAAAGGAGAAGTCAAAAGCTTTTCAGACAAGCAAAAGCTAAGAGAATCCAGCACCATAAAACCAGCTTTACAACAAATGACAAAGAAATTTCTCTAAGCGGGAAACACAAGAGAAGAAAAAGACCCGCAAAAACAAATCCAAAACAATTAAGAAAATGGTAATAGGAACATACATATCGATAATAACCTTGAATGCAAATGGAGTAAATGTCCCAACCAAAAGACATAGACTGGCTGAATGGATACAAAACAAGACCCAAATATATGCTGTCTACAAGAGACTGACTTCAGACCTAGGGACACATACAGACTGAAAGTGAAGGGATGGAAAAAGATATTCCATGCAAATGGAAATCAAAAGTAAGCTGGAGTAGCAATTCTCATATCCAACAAAATAGACTTTAAAATAAAGACTGTTAAAAGAGAAAAGGAGGGACACTACGTAATGATCAAAGGATCAATCCAAGAAGAAGATATAACAATTATAAATGTTTACGCACCCAACATAGGAGCACCTCAATACATAAGGCAAATGCAAACAACCATGAAAGGAGAAATTGACAGTAACACAATAATAGTAGGGGACTTTAACACCGCACTTATACCAATGGACAGATGATCCAAACAGAAAATAAATAAGGAAACACAAGCTTTAAATAACACAATAGACCAGATAGACCTAATTGATATTTATAAAGCATTCCTCCCCAAAGTGGAAGAATACACTTTCTTCTCAAGTGCACATGGAACCTTCTCCAGGATAGGTCATATCTTGGGTCACAAATGAAGCCTCGGAAAATTTAAGAAAATTGAAATTGTATCAAGCGTCTTTTCTGACCACAATGCTATGAGACTGGAAATCAATTACAGGAAGAAAACGTATAAAACACAAATATATGAAGGCTAAACAGTGCACTACTAAATAGCCAAGAGATCACTGAAGAAATCAAAGAAGAAACAAAAATATACATAGAAACAAATGACAAGGAAAACACGATGACCCAAAACCTATGGGATGCAGCAAAAGCAGTTCTAAGAGGGAAGTTTATAGTAATTCAATCTCACCTCAAGAAACAAGAAAAATCTCAAATAAACAATCTAACACTACACTTAAAACACCTAGAGAAAGAAGAACAAAGAAAACCCGAAGTCAGTAGAAGGAAAGAAATCATAAAGAGCAGAGCAGAAATAATTGAAATAGAAACAAAGAGAACAATAGCAAAGATCAATAAAACTAAAAGCTGGTTCTTTGAGAAGATAAACAAAATTGATAAATCCTTAGCCAGACTCATCAAGAAAAAAAGGGAGAGGACGCAAACCAGTAAAATTAGAAATGAAAAAGGAGAAATCACAACTGACACTGCAGAAATACAAAGGATTATAAGAGACTACTACAAACAACTATATGTCAATAAAATGGACAACCATGAAGAAATGGACAAATTCTTGGAAAGGTACAATTTTCCAAGACTGAACCAGGAAGAAATAGAGAATATAAACAGACCTATCACAAGTAATGAAATTGTTCACAGGTGATCCTTCACTGATCCTTCTCAAAGTCTTCCAAAAAATTGCAGGGGGAGAAACACTCCCAAATTCATTCTACGAAGCCACCATCACCCTGATACCAAAACCAGAAATGGATATCACAAGAAAAGAAAATTATAGACCAATAACACTGATGAACATAGATGCAAAAATCCTGAACAAAATACTAGCAAACAGAATTCAACAGCAGATTAAAAGGATCATACACCATGATCAAGGGGAATTTATCCCAGGGATGCAAGGATTCTTCAATATATGCAAATCAATCAATGTGATACACCACATTAACAAATTAAGGAATAAAAACGAGATGATCATCTCAATAGATGCAGAAAAAGCTTTTGACAAAATTCAATACCCATTTATGATAAAAAAACTATCCAGAAAATGGGCATAGAGGGAACATACCTCAACATAATAAAGACCATATATGACAAACCCACAGCAAGCATCAAACTCAATGGTGAAAACCTGAAAGTATTTCCACTAAGATCAGGAACAAGACAAGGATATCCACTCTCACCACTCTTATTCAACATCATTTTGGAAGTCCTAGCCACAACACAGAAGAAAAAGAAATAAAAGGAATACAAATTGGAAAAGGAGAAGTCAAACTGTCACTGCTTGCCACTGACATGACACTATACATAGAAAATCCTAAAGATGCCACCAGAAACCTACTAGAGCTAATCAATGAATTTGGTAAAGTTGCAGGATACAACATTAATGCACAGAAATCTCTTGCTTTGCTATACACTAACAATGAAAGATCAGAAAGAGAAATTAAGGAAACAACCCCATTCTTTTTGTTGCAACCATTGCAACAAAAAGAACAAAATACCTAGGAATAAACCTACCTAAGGAGGTAAAAGAACTGTACTCAGAAAACTATAAGACACTGATGAAAGAAATCAAAGATGACACAAACAGATGGAGAGATATACCATGTTCTTGGATTGGAAGAATCAATATTGTGAAAATGACTATACTACCCAAAGCAATATACAGATTCAATGCAATCCCTATCAAATTACCAGTGGCATTTTTTAAAGAACTAGAACAAAAAAATCTTAAAATTTGGATGGAGACACAAAAGACCCCAAACAGCCAAAACAGTCTTGAGGGAAAAAAACGGAGCTGCAGGAATCAGACTCCCTGACTTCAGACTACACTACAAAGCTATAGTAATCAAGACAATATGGTACTGGCACAAAAACAGAAATATAGGTCAATGGAACAGGATAGAAAGCCCAGAGATAAACCCACACACCTATGGTCAACTACTCTATGACAAAGGAGGCAAGGATATGCAATGGAGAAAAGACAGTCTCTTCAATATGTGGTGCTGGGAAAACTGGACAGCTACATGTAAAAGAATGGAATTAGAACACTCCTTAACACCATACACAAAAATAAACTCAAAATGGATTAAAGACCTAAATGGAAAACCAGACACTATAAAACTCTTAGAGGAAAACATAGGAAGAACACTCTTTGACATAAATCAAGCAAGATCTTTTTTGATCCACCTCCTAGAGTAATGGAAATAAAAACAAAAATATGGGACCAAATGAAACTTAAAAGCTTTTGCAAAGCAAAGGAAGCTACAAACAAGACGAAAAGACAACCCTCAGAATGGGAGAAAATATTTGCAAATGAATCAACGGACAAAGGATTAATCTCCAAAATATATAAACAGCTCATGCACCTCAATATTAAAAAAGCAAACAACCCAACCAAAAAATGGGTCGAAGACCTAAATAGACATTTCTCCAAAGAAGACATACAGATGGCCAAGAAAAGCTGCTGAAACATCACTAATTATTAGAGAAATGCAAATCAAAACTACAGTGAGGTATCACCTCACACCAGTTAGCAAGGGCATCATCAGAAATCTACAAACAACAAATGCTGGAGAGGGTGTGGAGAAAAGGGAACCCTCTTCCACTGTTGGTGGGAATGTAAATTGACACAGCCACTATGGAGAACAGTATGGAAGTTCCTTAGAAAACCAAAAATAGAACTACCATACGACCCAGCAATCCCACTACTGGGCATATACCCAGAGAAAACTATAATTCAAAAAGACACATGCACCCCAATGTTCATTGCAGCACTATTTACAATAGTCAGGTGATTGAAGCAACCTAAATGCCCATTGACTGACCAATAGATAAAGAAGATGTGGTACATATATACAATGGAATATTACTCAGCCATTAAAAAGGAACAAAATTGGGTCATTTGTAGAGACATGGATGGACCTAGAGGCTGTCATACAGAGTGAAGTAAGTCAGAAAGAGAAAAACAAATATAGTGTATTTATTAACGCATATATGTGGAACCTAGAAAAATGGTACCGATGAACCGGTTTGTAGGGCAGAAATAGAGACACAGATATAGAGAACAAACGTATGGACACCAAGGGGGAAAGTGGCGGGGGGTGGGTGGGTGGTGGTGGGATGAATTGGGAGATTGGGATTGACATGTATACACTGATATGTATAAAATAGATAACTAGTAAGAACCTGCTGTATAAAAAATATATAAAATTAAATTTAAAAAAAAGATATGGAAGCAAGATCTAGTTGCCATTAGCATCCTACCTAAATTGAAACATCTACTGAGACATTGACTCTTGGGCTTCTCTAATGGGCAGCCTCATCTTGCTGAGTCTTTAGTCTACCTGTAAATGAATATAATATATCTTACTTTGTAATAATGAGGAATACAAATTCTATTTTTAAAAGATCAGACACATAAGAAACACTTAAATGGTATCAATAATTATGTTATCATATGTTTGTACCTCAATATGAATAAATGTCTCTAATTTGTGATAATAGAATGACTACTGTTTTTCTCTTTGTCACAGCTTTTAAATGTGCTTATGTGCACTACTACTTCTAAACGGAAAGTAAGAAATTCCCATCTTAAAATTCCCTTGGGATATAGTCCCAATTGATGTTACTAACTTTGTGTTTAAGTGAAAAATTGAGCACTGAAATATTTTTGCAGCATCAATATCAGTGTTGAGTTGTCTTCCTATATGTGCCAAAAACCAGAGTTTTGTCTGTATGGGAAAGACCCACATTACTGTAAAGTCAATGAGTTGTTGTTGTTTTATGAATCTCCCACTTGGCTCAGGCTGTGAACAGTAATATTATAATTCATAAATACCTGTGCACAGAAGAGTATTCCTCAAGAATAAAGAGGCTCTGCCTCAAAATGCACCAAAAATCTGGTAGAGATAAAAGCAAAATGATTATGTTACTATTTATAAGTTACCTGCATTATTTATTTACTCTTCAGCAACAATCCTGTGATATAGGTTTTATTGTTTTTATTTCTTTTAATGAGGAAACTGGGGCTCTGAAGGTTAACATATCTTGATTTTAGTTAAACAGCTGAGATGTGGCTAAGTCAAAGTTCCATCAAGGTCTATCATTCTATCCACAAAGCCTCTGATCCACCACGTGACACTGTGATGGAGAAAAAAAGGAAAGAGATAAAAGAGAATCACAGACTGAGAAAAACTACAGAGTGAAGACAACACTGGAGGTCTACAAAAAGCTGACTGAAGGACATAAATTGCTTAACCTTGCTTTGAGAATATGTTCCTTTATTTGTGTGACTCAAGACTAAAAGGAGCTTACCTGTTTTATTCACAGCCATCTCCAACATCTAAAACGGTGTCTGGAGCACAGTGGATGAATAAATAAATAGTTGTTATTAAAGGATTACATTCTCTGGCTTGAAAAAAAAAAAAAAAGAAAATCCTAAAGATGCCACCAGAAAACTACTAGAACTAATCAATGAATTTGGTAAGGTTGCAGGATACAGAATGAATACACAGAAATCTCAGGCATTCCTATACACCAACAATGAAAAATCAGAAAGAGAAATTAAGGAAACACTCCGATTTACCCTTGAAACAAAAAGAATAAAATACCTAGGAATAAACCTGCCTAAGGAGGCGAAAGACTCGTACTCAGAAAACTATAAAACACTGATGAAAGAAATCAAAGATGATATAAACAGATTGAGAAATATACCATGTTCTTGGCTTGGAAGGATCAATATTATGAAAATGACTATACTACCCAAAGCAATCTACAGATTCAATGCAATCCCTATCAAACTACCAATGGCATTCTTCACAGAATTAGAACAAAAAATCTTACAATTCGTATGGAAACACAAAAGACTCCGAATAGCCAAAGCAATCTTGAGAAAGAGAAACGGAGTTGGAGAAATCAGGCTCCCTGACTTCAAACTATACCACAAACCTACAGTAATCAAGACAGTATGGTACTGGCACAAAAACAGAAATATAGATCCATGGTACAGGATAAATACCCAGCGATAAACCCATGCTCATATGGGCACCTAATTTATGACAAAGGAGGCAAGAACATACATTGGAGAAAAGACAGCCTCTTCAATAAGTGGTGCTCGGAAAACTGGACAGCTACATGTAAAAGAATGAAATTAGAACACTACCTAACACCATACACAAAAATAAACTCCAAATGGATTAAAGACTTAAATGTAAGACCAGACACTATAAAACTTTTAGAGGAAAACATAGGAAAAACACTGTTTGACATAAACCACAGCAAGATCTTTTTTGACCCATTTCCTAGAGTAAAAGAAATAAAAACAAAAATAAACAAATGGGACTTAATTAAACTTAAAAGCTTTTGCACAGCAAAGGAAACCATAAACAAGACAAAAAGACAACCCTCAGAATGGGAGAAAATATTTACAAATGAAACAACAGACAAAGGATTAATCTCCAAAATATACAAACAGCTCATGGAGTTCAATATCAAAAAACCAAACAATCCAGTTAAAAAATGGGTGGAAGACCTAAATAGGCATTTCACCAAGGAAGACACACCGATGGCTAAGAAGCACATGAAAAGATGCTCAACATCACTAATTATTACAGAAATGCAAATCAAAACTACAATGAGGTATCACCTCATGCCGGTCAGAATGGCCATTATCACAAGAGCTAGAAACAATAAATGCTGGAAAGGGTGTGGTGCAAAGGGAACCCTCTTACACTGTTGTTGGGAGTGTAAATTGATACAACCACTATGGAAAACAGTATGGAGGTTCCTTAAAAAACTAAAAATAGAACTACCATATGACCCAGCAATCCTACTACTGGGCATATACACTGAGAAAACCATAATTCAAAAAGACACAGGCACCCCAATATTCATTGCAGCACTGTTTACAATAGCCAGGTCATGGAAGCAACCTAAGTGCCCATCGACAGATGAATGGATAAAGAAGATATGGCACATATATACAATGGAATATTACTCAGCCATAAAAAGAAATGAAATTGAGTTATTTGTAGTGAGGTGGATGGACCTAGAGTCTGTCATACAGAGTGAAGTAAGTCAGAAGGAGAGAAACAAATACCGTATGCTAATGCATATTTATGGAATCTAAAAAAAAACAACAACAAATGGTACTGATGAACCTAGTTGCATGGCAGGAATAAAGAGGTAGACATAGAGAATGGACTTGATGACATGGGGGTCGGGCGAAGCTGGGGCGAAGTAAGAGTAGCATCGACATATATACACTACCGAATGTAAAATAGTTGGCTGGTGGGAAGCAGCAGCATAGCACAGGGAGATCGGCTCGGTGCTTTGCCATGACCTAGAGGGGTGGGATAGGGAGGATGGGAGGGAGGCTCAAGAGGGAGGGGATATGGGGACACGTGTATGCATATGGCTGATTCACTTTGTTGTGCAACAGAAACTAACACAGTATTGTGAAGCAATTATACTTCAATAAAGATCTATTTTTAAAAACCCAATCATACTGGCAAAGACTTAAAAAAATATATACATATTAATTAACTATTCTATATCAAGTACTGGAATCCTGGGTTGAGTAGGACATGATTCTTGCTCTCAAAAAGCTTACAGTCTTGGGCTTCCCTGGTGGCGCAGTGGTTGAGAATCTGCCTGCCAATGCAGGGGACACGGGTTTGAGCCCTGGTCTGGGAAGATCCCACATGCCGCGGAGCAACTAGGCCCGTGAGCCACAACTACTGAGCCTGTGCGTCTGGAGCCTGTGCCCCGCAACAAGAGAGGCCGCGATAGTGAAAGGCCCGCGCACTGCCATGAAGAGTGGCCCCCGCTTGCCGCAACTAGAGAAAGCCCTCATATGAAACGAAGACCCAACACAGCCAAAAATAAAAATAAATAAAAAATCCTTCCCTAAAAAAAAAAAAAAGCTTACAGTCTTCATGGACCTCTCAGGGATTTATAAGGAAAGTGCTGAATAAATACCACTTCTCTTCCCTGCTAACTACAAACATCCCAACTCTCACCTTCCCCTTGATATAAGGACTTTCTAAGCAGGGTGGGCAAGCACACATTAGAATCCTTCCTTAGCTTAGATTGTTCAGTTTTTTCCTACTTCTTTTTGGATATCCTTGGTACAGCATGGCATCTCTGTACTCATGTATGACTTTGCATATGCTTTTACCTCCAAACTGAGCAAGGGATGTTTGTTGAATGAATGAATGAGGGCCTGGATTGTTTATCAATTATTGTTATCAATCTGTCTTTTACTTTGGGCTCTAGGAGCTCTTCCAGGGAGGAAAGGCCACGTCTCTCTTATCTTTGTGTTCCCAAATAATATGTGCTCTCAAAAACTCTTTGATTTACATTCAATTTCATGCTGTTTTTTTTTTTTTTTTGGTAGGAAGGGAAGTTTTTTCTCTTTGCCTTCATTCCAGACACACAGGGTGTAGGGTTGTTGTGAGGCCTTATAAAGTGTGGATCCCAGTGGATCCGAGTAGCTTAGAAAGGAAGTGGTTTAGAGGATGGTGGCAGCTGTTAACACATCCATGAACAAATGCGGCAGCGTGTTTCTGCTCTGAAGCATCTGTAAGAGGGTTAGATATTCTTAGATTTCAGAATATCTGCTTTTAGACTGACTTAAAAATTCTTAGGATACTATGTCTTTGAACAACCCCTGTATTTTGTTCCTTGACAGTGACCTAGAGGCATGTTACCCTACTCTCAACTTTGGTCCATGGGATGCCCTAGCCTAGACCCTTTGACCTTGTGCTGTATCAATAGAGAAAGATGCTATTTCCCTAGGACAGTTTGTTGTTCAGACAGGTTCCAACTCTATGAGTGAATCTAAGATAAGCATCTCTCTTTCTCACCCAGAGGGCACTCAGCTGACCCTAACTTCATCCATTTGCACAGGGGTAAGAGATTTGTGGGTTCTATTTGCATCTCTCTGCTAAGGACAGTCAGAAAGTTCATGCTGACTCCTAAAAGGAGCAGGGGGATGCCATAAAGAACCTTCTTGGGATAAGAAACTAGTGAGATTGCTAGCCTCATTAAAGAAAATTCAGAACAGGACAAATCTAAAGAGATGCATCTGACACTGGACTTTTAAAGTTATCCCTCCAGCCCCAGACCTTCAACTCAAGAGAAATGGCAAGTATAGGGAAAATGAAGGATCTCTGGGCCTGGCTATGCAATGCCTTTTCATTTGTTCAGGTCATGCCTTGGACTTTGGGAAGCCATCCTTGATATCTGAAGGCTGGGTTATGTGCCCCCGCTAAGTGCCCCCTTAGCACAGTGTGCCATCCCACGGCAAGGCCCGCGTCTGTGAGATGTAGGGGTACTGAGTGCAGGGCTCAGAGAGACATTCCAGGAACTTGGAAAGGACTTGCAGGGTGAGTAGAGCAGGCAGTCCTTTTCTAGCATGTGTAGTCCACTCTGTAAAATAAACCCCATCACCTTCAATGGCTCCTATGTAACTCCCACCCAGGATGTGACGGTGAGTGTGGACTTTAGGATTTAATTTCCTTCTCCCAAAGTCTTAGGCAAACTCTGTGAATGAGCACAGTACCTTCTCCTTCTGGATTTATGAGGACTGCCTATCTCAGCCCCTGGCATAGTCTTCAACGAGGGTCAGTTTCCTTCTTATTACTTGCAAACAACCCTGGAAGAAGTGGCATTTTACCCTGTCCAAAATTAGATAACAATCTGGAGAAATTTGTGGTGAAGGTGGTTGACTCAGGCGAGAACCCAGGGGGAATTAACTGAATTAATATTTGAAAAGCACACAGCACTATTTAAGTGTTTGTTAAAATATTACTGCTGCTCTTATTATTATCAGACACTAAGGCATCATGCAGACCAGAACATTATTTCCTAAACCACTGAATTTCTGATATTGTAAAGAAAAAAAGTACACTTTAGATTTTGGAAGCCCCCAAAATAAAACATGGAAGTGCTCTTGGCTTGAGGCTTATTCTATTTAACACCTTTCAATAGGGCAACATCTGGATGTTATCATGGCTTGGCAAGATGAGATGTCGAAATTACAAATTCTGGAAATGCTGTGCATTAGGCACTCTTGTCTTTGCCTGTAATTGCCTTAAAGATATGAAAGAGCCTGATTGTAATAACTCCCCTAGTGTAACTACTCTTCATTTCTATTCTGCAAGAGAAGATAGCAGGAAGTGGTATCATTCTAAGGATATGAGTAAGGAGAGAGGGGAGCTAATCCTTCAATATGTGTGCCCCGCATCTCAAATAAGTACCAAACAACAGTGTGAAAGGATTACCAGTAATCTTATACATATATATATATATATATATATATATATATACATATATATATATATATACATATATATATATATATATACATATATATATATATATCCCTTAGCCTATTAACTGGAATAATTGTTGCACTAAGATAAGGAGTCCCTAAGTCTTCCAAGCTAGGTGGTCCTAGGTCAGAAAGCATTTATTATTTATTTCCTAAAGTCCTGTTCCCCAATGGTAGGGATGGAAATCTGGCAGAGTCGGTCTGCCCTTGTCAAGCAAGAGAAATGGTTGTTTCACTTTTAATCTGGATCTTTTGCCCTGACAGATAAACCTGAAGAGTGCTGTTAAGGATGGGATGAATTGGGCTCCTGGTGATGGCTGTGGGAAGGGTGAAAGATACGGCAGCCTAGGACTCCAGTCATTGTCATGTGACTGCAGGCCTTTTAGAGGGAAACAGGTAGAACCAGCCATTTCTGTGACTTCAGCAAGGAGAAAGTTTGTCTCAAACATGTTTTGAATTCTTTCAGTGGACTTTCTCCCTTCAGGGAATGTATTGAAGGCCTTTGGGCTGAGCTGGGATGATGGGAAAAACTGAGTACTATTCTATCTAGCTGGGTTTGTTTTGCCCCTGGGTACCATGAAGCTTTGTGGGCAGTGAGTGCTGTGGTCCAACAGCTCTAGCTGGAGGTGGGCTGCAGTGAACAAGGGCAAGTAGGGTATGTCTGAGTAACCTGTGGTATCTGTGGTCAAATGCCATGTCCACCAACAACCAAGGCAAGTAGCAGTTTAATCCTCGTGGGTCATCCATCTGATCTGTGGAGACTGCCACACTGTATGATTATAGTTCCCAAGTAGGCTTTTGTTTTGGACCCCAAAATAATTTAGATTTCATGTTATATAAGGTGGGAAGTTGCTGCAGGGTTTTAGCAGGTTTTGATGTATATTTAGAACAAAAGTGGTGAACCAGTCAGGAGAATGAACACACAATAGTAATTTAAACAGGGAAAACTAAATACTGCATACAAATTTTTAACTAGTTAAAGGTTATTACCACTAAGAACTCTAAAGGGAACCCTCAAGAACACAGGCATAAGATGTAGAAAGCAGTCATTACTTACGGGACCGAGAGAGAGCACGCAAGGAAAGGACAAAACTGGAAGAGGTTCCCCTCCCTGCCGCCAAGGGTATGACTCATTAGTGTGGTCCAGTAGAGGGCAGAGGAGTTCGCTGAGGCGCTGCAGGCTGGGCTGGTGAGCAGGAAGCCACCTGGTGGAGTGTGGAAGGAACTCGTGGGAGGGTTTGCGTCGCTGGGTCTCCTGGACACCACCGGCAAGGGAACTGTGGAATGGCGAGAAATTACGCTCAAGACTCAGTAGGAACAAAAGCGCTGGAACCAAGAAGAGAAGCCCCTTCCTCTTGCAGTCTCCCTCCAGCGCCCTCTACTGACAAGACCTGACACTGTGCCCCCTCGCAAAAGAAATGTTTATTAGGTTCAACTCCAGTATCTCCAAGTAAGGCAGAGAAGGGTATATTTGGTGCTCAGAGACAATAAAGTAACTGGTACAGGTGGTGAAGAAAAGGTTGGCTTGAAGAAGGGAGAGTCTGGGGGCTGGAGTGGATGGGGTGGCGGGTAAGGTATGATGAGTTTGCTTAGAAGGATGCACTGACCTTGGTCCTGAAACGCGGCTGAGAGAGCCGGGATACAGGGAGGGAGGGATTAGAGTGGTATTGATGAGGTAGAATAGATAGGACTTCATTGCGGATAAGATGGAGACGCTGGAGAGGGAAGCATGAAGGATGGCCCCAGGTTTAGGGGACTTCCTAGCTGGGAGAAAGAATAAATTTGGGTTTGATGGGAAGATAATGAATTCTGTTTGGACATGTCAATTTATGGTACCTGTAGAATATCCTGACAAGATTCAGAATTTCCTGGAAAAAACACTATGGATTCACATGTGTAGTGGGGCTATGGATTTCCACAATTGCAACAAAATTCCCATGTGGAAAAAAAAAAAAAAGGAATGAAAAATAAAGTTCCACCTTAAGAAGAATTTAAGTAAATTCTTTTTTACGAAAAAAAAAACTTTCTTCAAATTCATAAAAGTCATACAAATTTCAATTAAAGCCTGGAGCTATGTTACTTTTTCTTCAAAACGCCCTAAGGCTTTAATTTAGACTGTGGGTCATCATCAGAGCCCAGTGTGTGTGTGAGTGTGTGTGTGTGTGTTTATTTCTGTATGTTTTTGTTTTTTTGTACAGGAAGAAACTTTTTTAATATGTATATAATTCCCAAATGAGTGAAGTTTCTGTATTAAGCATCCTAAGAAATGTAATATTTTACTATGGTAATGATTTATTGCAGGTCAAAAGTTGGTTAGACAAACATGTATAAACTCAAAGGAAGGACGTGGGGTTAATGGGCTGAAAAGCCAAAAAAAAATATAATTCTCCCCTAGCATTCATTTCTTGTGCCAAACATCACGGCACTTAGTTGTATTCTGTATTTTGTGTCTAATTATTTTCTGTACATAACTCTTGCTTCCTCTTCTGTGCTAAATTCCAAGAGAGCAGGAAAGATTCCACATGTTATTTATTCTTCCCAGTTTAATAATAGGTTCTCAAGAAAGACTTCATTTGTATTGCTCAACTAATGTTTATTAGGCATCACTCTGACCCTACACAGGTAAAATGATCCTTGGAAATGATATGAAAAACACACAGTTTTTTTCCTTAAAGAGTTCATAATTTAAAGAGAGAAAAACACAGAAAAAGCCCATTTTCATAAAATATGGTTAGGTGCTTAAAGTGATCATCCTTTTTCTAGGCAGACCCTTCAATTTTTTTTTATTTGATTTTTATTTTACATTGGGATATAGTTGATTTACAATGTTGTGTTAATTTCAGGTGTACGGCAAAGTGGTTCAGTTATACATATATCCATTCTTTTTTAGATTCTTTTCCCATATAGGTTATTACAGAGTACTGAGTAGAGTTCCCTTTGCTATATAGTAGGTCCTTGTTGATTATCTATTTTATATATAGTACATAGTGTGTATATGTTAATCCCAACCTCCTAATTTATCCTCCCTTCCCTCACCTTTCCCCTTTGGTAACCCTAAGTTTGTTTTCGAAGCCTGAGTCTGTTTCTGTTTTGTAAATAAGTTCAGAACTTTCAATTTTCAGTGAGTCTTTGGACTAATGAGGCAGGAAGTACCATCTTTTCTTCACACTAAAATTTGTGAGCTGACTGGGTTTATCAGACACTGTGTGGGCTGATCAGATCTCCAGTAGTGTTTGTTTGCTAAAATCAAATGAATGTTCACATATTATACAGAATTATACTGGAGGGAACATCAGAACAGGCTAAAGCTTTATAAACTTGACAAGAACGTTGGGAAGATTAGCAAGTTAATATTTCACAAAGTGCTTTGAAGATAGAAAGTGCCAACATAACTGCTAATTATTATTATTAGCCCCACAACCTTTTTCTTTTTCCCTTTAATGTTAGATCTATCATAAAACTTCTTAACTTCAAGGGAAATTATTTTTTTAGATGAGTATTTTTTTAATGAAGTCAAATGTTAATATATGCATTTATGGAAATACCGTTTCTTCCATTATTATTTTTTATCCTCCCTAGAAGGCAGAGATTGTGTCATTTATCTATTTTGTAAGGGGTCTAGCAAGGCAATACTCATTTTGTCACTTTAGAAGTGTGTTGGCAATGGCTGGCTTACCTTTAAGAGAAGCAAAATGCGTGTTTAGAATCCTAGCTGTGACTGCAAACTACCAAGATTAAAAAAAAGAATCAGAACTTAAGTAACTAAAGAGATTTGCATTTTAAAGTGGTCACCAGGGGAGATTGTAGGGTCTATTCTACCAGAGATGCTGACATTACTCCAAATATTTTGGTTCTCCTTATTTGAAATTGCTTTCAGAAGCACTTTTACAAACCATATTAAGAGCTAGTGTCATTACTTCATGTCACATCTTATGTATGAAAAGAGCATGAGAGATCAAAAGCGGGAAATGTACCCAAAGGGACCTCTCTGTATTGGTGTGTGTAAGGCTCGGAGAGTTAATGAGTTAGAAATCCATTGTAATAATATGAAGCAAACCATCCTAATGCTTTACCCACTGTATAAGCTTGAGAAAATTTCAAACACAAACATTGAAAGGCTTTAGAGCATTTTAAAATTTAGATGTTCTGTTAAACTTGGTTGCTTGGGATAAAAATCAAAACTGTGCTTAAAAGACATTCACTAAAGAAGAAAAAAAAGCAAACATAATAACACCACACACACACACACACATGCACACACACACACACCCCTCTACCCACTCTTTTTCCAGTAGCTTGATTAGATATTCTGAAAAACCAGCTCAGTTCCCACCAGGTTTCTTCCTTTTTTCCATCACAGGCAATGATAGCCAGAAATTTTTGGTTACTTTCCTCCTTTTTCTCATCAACCTGATTTGTTGCCAGGAAAGAAGAGGAAAGAGAAATAGATAATGCGCAGCTGGAACACGGAGTTGGCTGAATCGTTGCAGGCTTTTATTCCTTTCCCTATCTGCCGCCTCTGTTTAAGCCTGCATTGGTTTGCTAAGGCTTCTGTAATAAAGTACCTCCAACTGGGTGGCTTAAACAACAGAAATTTATTGTCTTATGGTTCTGGAGGTTAGAAGTCCAGATCAAAGTGTCAAGAGGGCTGATTCGTGGTAAGGGCTGTGTAGAAGGATATGTTCCATGCTTTTCTCCTAGCTTCTGTGGGTTTGCTGACAATTTTTGGTGTTCCTTGTCTTGTCGACACATTACCCCGACCTCTACCATGATGTTCACCAGGCATTCTTCTTGTGTGCATGCCTGTCCTCACATTTCCCCTTTTATAAGTACACCAGTCAAGTCAGATTGGGGTACACTCTAATGACCTCATTTTAACTTAATTACCTCCGTAAAGAACCTATCCTTAAATAAGATCACATTCCGAGGTACCAGAGGGTTAGGACTTCAACATATAAATTTGAGGGGGGACATAATTCAACCTCTAACAAGCCTAGAATGGGAGTGTACAGAGAAATGAGAATGTGGGGAAACAGCAGGCATCACAGCTTGATCTTTTGTACTATGGCACGTATGAACAGGAAGTCATTCCTCTCACTTTCATAAACTGCCATGCTTATAAGGATCTAGGCTAAGAAATCTTTATCATGTCCATCTCAGGTAGATTTCCATAACACTTTACCTGTACCTAACTTATGACCCTCACAATTTTCTACCTTGTATTACAGTTCCTTACGTACCCAAGTTACCTCTCCTATAAAACTATAAACTCCTTGAAAGTAGTATCTAATTCATATTTATTTTTATTCCTTGACCTAGCAGAGTGCCTTGTACATAATAGATACTCAGTAAATTGTCATTGAATCTATAAATCCATGCAAGCTTTATAGTTACAGAGTTCCAAGAGTATACAAACTCATTGCCAAGCACTGTATCAGTCAGGATAGGTTAGGTTGTGCTGCAGGATCAACCAACTCCTAACTCTCAGTGACTCAATACAACAAAGTTTATTTCTTGCTCAGGCAAAATCTTCTGCAGGTCCAGAGAATTCTCCAAGGTGGTCATGTTCAATTGTGGGAGCAAGGCACCCCAGGAAACTCAGCATGAAACTTCAGTGTTTCCTGTGGCAGGAGAAAAGATCATGGAGAAACCAGCACTGGATCTTAAATGTTTCAGCTGAAAAGTGACACATGTCACCCTGCTCCCAGTCTGTTGGCCAGAAGTAGTGTCATGACCATAATGACCCAAATGCAAGGGGGCTAAGAAATGTTATCTTCCACATGTCAAGAAGGGGAGGAGGACTAGAAATGCTGCTGAACACTAGTAATTTCTACCTTAGGCACTTTTTCCCCTAAAAGGTATATTTTATATTAGCACTGTGTTTCATAGGGCATTTATTGAGCCCTTACTATGTGCCAGGCAATGTTCTAAATGCTGGTGGTCCAACATACAAAAGACAGACTAGAGGCTACATTCCAGTGTGGCACAAGGATGACAAAGGGGTGACCAAATAAATAAGTGAGATATCTGCATACTGTAATAAATGCTATAAAGAAAATAGAACAGGATAATATGGTGGAGAATAACTTCCCTGTGATCCCAGCACCAGTGTGTCCTAAGGCTCTTCATCTTCTATTGAAAAGTTAGTGCTTATTTTTGCTTTCTCATATAATTCAAAATGTAATATAATCATTCTTATACTGTATTATACTAACTGAAACCCAATTGAAGAGAACCTTTAAATTTCTGGAATTTGAAACCCTCCAACACATTTTTAGGTATTAAAGTCAAGTAATGAGAAAATTAAGTCACACAGAATATTTATAAAAAGAAAAAATAATTTTAAAAAAGAAACACACACAAGCTGTTTTAGTTATCTATTGCTATATAATAAACCGCCTCAAAACTTAGTGGTTTAAAACAGCAGCAATCATGTACTCACTCATGTTTCTGCAATTTGGCCCAGACTTGGTGGGGAAAGCCCATCTGTGCTCCATGTCTGCTGGGCTGGAATGTCCAAGATGTTTTCATTCTTCATTAATGACTTAGGTGGATGACTGTAATTGCAGAGGCTATCTAGGTATCTCTGTATCTCTCTGTGGCCTTTCCTCTCTCTCTTTCTAGCTTGGGCTTCCTCACAGTATGGCAGTTGGGTTTCAAGATGGAGCATTCCAAAAGGATAAGCCCAATACATAGTTGCTTATTAAGCCTTTTCTGGCATTGCAATTGCTAATGTTCAAGTAAAACCAAAGCTTGTTCCATGGTCAAGTGCAGAGTCAGTCAAGGAGGCAACTTTACGTTCTACCCTTTCTGAGTCTCCCATAGTCTCATTCCATTAGAGCATCAGACTCAGGCTTGAAGTCTAGAATCTCATTGTCTAAATCAGGTCCAGGGAGGATAAGGCTTCTTAGGTGTGGTGGTTTTCAGGCTGAATACCTCTAAGGTAAATAGATAAGTTATCTTTACCCTTTCTGCCTACCACCCACAATCTATAATCGTGGAGCAAGGACAGAAAACAAAAGCACCTATTCAGAGAGGGGAAATGGGAGAAACATGAGTCACTAGTCCTTAGCAAGTCTGAAATCTAGTTGGGTACATAATGCCAGTTTCATGGTTAGGGCCTAGTTCTGCTATCTGGTGGTGGTTCTCCATGGCTGCAACTGAGTCACTTTTTCAGTTTTCTTTCTGCACAAAGAAGGTTGAGGGGATAAGGTTTTCTTTTAATTTTGAAATTCAAGTTTCATTTTGAAATACTTCTGTCTCTTTTAGCCCAATCTGGCAATGTTGATATTGTATAATTCTCTTAAAAACTTTGTGGATTTCTTATAAATCTTATTATGGGTTCATTTCATTAGGCAGTAGTTTTGTCATATCCATAAAGATTGACCCCTTTCTAATTTTGCCTGCAAGTCAGGGTGCTGTAGGACTGTGCCCTTAATATACTTAGAAGACCTTTTTTTTTTTTTTTCCTCCTAGATGAGAGATTCTATGAGTCCTGAGGATTATTAGAAGCCCATTTGTCTAGCCAGGAGTATATGAGGCAGTGCCCTAAATCTTTCTGAGTTCTCATAAGCAACATCTTTGATTCAGTCTTTACTTTGAGGTCTCATTTTACTGGTAGTGCCCTGGATTTGATATTTTTTTGAGGCAATTTCTTACTTTGAAAATATTTCACCAACTTACACTGGGGGTAAGAATTTGTTTTATATTTAAACCCCCAATTCGTTTACATTTGCTTTAAATTCTGCTTGAAAACGAAGTTACTATTTTAGCTCATCTTACTCCTTCCATAAATTATCTTAAGCAACTAAAAGACGTCAAGTGCTACTTTCAGCGTTCTGTATCATCCTTAGCTGGATCTACAAATTAGGTATCCTTTCTGTTTTCCATGTTACTGTAGATGACAGTTTTGCTAATTAATCTGCACATACATAACTTCGGTTTTCTTTTCTCCAGCTTCAAAAAGCAATTCCTACTGCTTTTCTAATGATTACTAAGAGTCTTCTTGAGGTTTGTCAGGTCTCTGCTCACTTCACTAGTTTAGGTTTTTGTTGTAGCATTACTTCAACTCTGGGTACCAATTTCAAATTTTCAAGTTATCTTAAGGGGCTGTTTTACTAATTGTTCTGCCAGTACATACCTCAGGACCTTTTTTCTCCAGCTTCCAATAGCTATTGCTTTACTGCCTTTCCATTCTCTACTAACACAGAAGTACAAACAAAAATCTCTTCCAAGTTATTTCCTTAGGACAGTAAGTACACATTTAATTTGATCTCCTATATTTTCTGAATCAAAAGTTATAGCATGAATAGCCATAATTGCCATTATTAAAATTTCTCACTGCCAAAGATTCAGTTTTCTTAGACTTGGAAAAAATTGCATTCAATAGTTCTCTTTTCTTTCCTACTTTTTCTCTTTCTTCTTTCTCTCTTTCTCTCTCTCTTTTCCCTCCCTCCTTCTTTCCTTCCTTCTTTCCTCACTCATGCATTAATTCATAAAATATTTACTGAGTACTTCTTATGAGCCAGGCACATAGTATTTGTCATTAAGGTACAGAAATAAATAAAACAATTTGTTTGCTTGCCTGAAGCTTATATTCTAGGGAGGAACTAATTCTTAGTCACCCTAAAAATCATGTGAACCAGAGAACCTATTTTGGTTATTTGATAACCCAAGTGAAAATTCTAAAGTGAGAAAAGTTCATCTTTGATTCACTTCTTTTCACCTGTTGGTGAACTCTTTCCCTCCTTTGGAATTCCTCTCCCTGGAGCCCACCATTCTTACATTTTTCCTAGGAAGACTTTGTTGTCTGCTAGGTTTCCCCCAGAAAAGGCTTCAGGATCTACCCATATTTTTCCTGTCTTTCTTTACATGAATACATTTATCTCTACCTTCTTTGATTCCGCCAAGGCCTTGCTTTTGACTCAGGTTCCCCAAACTCATTTTCAGTAATATGATATTGAGTAATCATTGCTTTCTTGGATAAAATAATAACAGAAAAGAGTATCCTAAAAATGTAATGCCTCAACCTAAAGAGTATCTAAAATTATGCCTGGGCCTGTGATGGAGATATGTAGGGGTAAGTTGGCCTTTCAGGCTTCCTTAGATTGCTATGGCAATTCCACATGGCTTCTGTACCTCCTAAGATTCTCCATGTGAACCAGGCCACGTGCTGGAGAAGGCATGCTTTCAACTGTGGGTAAAACCAATGGCTGTGCAATTAAATTTATCCATTGTTTTTTTTTCAAACTAGAGAGGTTTGCAATGTAGGTCTTGCTTCTGCCTTGGAAAACACCTTATGGCCCCTCAAGTTGCTGATGGGACCTGACCAGCCCAGGGGTAAAATTTCTGCCTCATGGCCACCAGAACTCTGATTACAAGTGCAAGTAACTTTGTGACCAGCATTTGCTCTTCATATTTACTTGAAACAAATCTATGTTAATTTATCTCTTTTGAATATTTAACACCTGAGAAAGAAGATTTCCAACCCCACCCTCTTTTTTTCCTCATGCAATTTTCTTTTATGATTGTTTATGCCATCGTCTGCATCAGCTGGCCTGGATATCCAAGGGGAAGGTAAGACAGTGAACGTGACCCACTCATAGTGTTTGTAGCTCCCCACCACATTGGGGTTTTACTTGTGGGGATTAAATAGAGGTATCTGAACCCCAAAGAGGCAGTTCAGCCCAGGGAGATAGTCCAGCGCCTGGCTCCCAGTGAACAGATGGAGGATAGAAGCTGTGGAGTCCTGCTCTGCCCCTTGACACCTGTGGGACCTGTTAGGTCTGGAAATTGCTACATTTCTATAAACGTGGAATGTTCTCAAGTGAAGAGAATACTGGGAAAGACTCAACCTCTTCAAATGATAGTTTCTTAATGTATAAAATATGAATAAGAACATCTGCTCAGCTTTCCCAAATATGAGTTGTAGTTATAGCTCTGGTCATCCTGGGAATGGAGGTGTTCATCAATTTCTGACAGAGTTTCTGCAAACCAAAACAAAAATATATTCCTGCCGAGACAGACAGGTCTAACTGACTTTCTGACTCAGCTTGAATTGCTGTTGGTGGTCACATAAATTTGCTTTTCTGTGCTTCTTGGAGAGCAAGTTGAGATGGAGAAACAGAGAGGGACATTCCTTTGTACTTTTGTTACTATCTGAAATAATTTTATTTCCCTCTCTCTGTAGGAATAAAAATAGAATCTAAAAATGTTCCCTTTCTCTGGGGATAGTTAGGTGTGAAACAGCTTAAAGCCATCATCTAAACAGTTATGACAAAGCTACTTTTTTTTTAGGGAGGGAAGGTATAATCCTATTATCTTTGTGTGGTTATCAGAGCCACTTGAAATTCCAATTAGTGCAGCTAATCACCATGGGCTCCTCTGGCACTTAGCTGGCAAACAGCTAAGTCTAATTAATACTTTGGAGTGGTGGGTAAATGGCATTTATTTTATTCCTTCAGACACATTTTCTAAGTAAAATTCTGATTTGGGGCTTGTTTCACTGCCAACGGGCAATTTATAAAAAAGAACAAAGAAATAATTCTGTATGAAACTAACAAAATAAGGTCCTTAAGTGATCTTGTCAAATCTGAGAGGAACTAGGGGTCCCAGAGATAAAGAAAGGTGGGATACTTGATGGCCAGTCAAAAGTATATTTCTCATCTATTTATTATTTTTTTTAAATGTATAAAACAGGAGAGGCATTATTCATTTAAACTCAGATTTGTATAAAGAGTCATTACCATTTGACTCATTAACAACGATTCTTTGCCTAGAAACAGGATAAAGCATTAATAACCCAGGACTCTGGGTCTTTTTATTCAAATGGCTTAGAGCCAGGGTTGCAGGCAAGTTCATTATAATTACCTGGGTAATCTCCAAGCAAAATAATATCAATGCCTTCTCTGTGATCAGTAGGCATTTTAAATGGGAACTAGGGCTTGGCAACTGTGTTCCTTTATGCAGAAGTTCTCTATTAGCACCTGCTCCCCAAATTCAGAGTCCCACAGTCTCCTGTCCTAGAAAGGTCCTGGAGTTGACTTGGATGTGAGTCAGCTTCTCATGGGGAAGCCAGGCTTGACCACATGCCCAATGTTGACCAACATGGTCTACAGATGCCTTGGAGGAAGAGGCAGATATGCTCACAACTTAGTCAAACCCACCATGACTACCGAAAAATCTATTCTGCTGGTTATCAACCTCTCAATGTCTGAAGAAAATCACTACAATATTAATATTAACCCAAAGAGTAAGGGTCTGGTTTTCTTTCAAGGCTGTCTCTCTCCGTGGTCCTGGTGGATTCCTATACTTGTGTCTCAGAGTAACTTGTTTATAATTCAACAATTGCTTTGTTCTCTCTCTCTCTCTCTTTTTTTTTAAAGTGCATATTTACAGAGACTTCCAGACTTTCTAAACCAGAAAATGCTGTTGAGAAGAATAATGAGTCCTAAAGTTTTGTAAATTCCTCTGGTTTTGAGTTCAAGCCTTTGACTGGGCCCTGGTATGGGAAAAGGGGACACTTATTTTTAAGACAAGAATTCTGTGTTTAATTTTTGGGAATATGAAAGCACTGAATGTTTACTTGGGAAGGGATTTGAAGCCTTTTGTAGGCTTTTTGAGTTTTTCAGATAAAGGCAATCCACACCACCGTTCTTAGGCAAAGTGGTTCTGCAAGTAGCTCTTCCAGGAACCAAGAGCTGTTCCCCAATGGATAAGCATTATTCTGTATAATTATGGATATTTTCCCTTCCAAAAATATTTTTTTTTTCTAGAAGCTGCTGTTTCAAAGGCTTTCAATTCTGTGTGTCATTATCAAATAATCTTTTTTGTACTCGGGTGTTTATTATTGGATTCCAACAACGATAAAGCTCTAGGGGTTTTTGTCTCCTTTGGTATGCTAATTAGCCAGTTTCCTTTTGATCTTTTTGTCACTGAAAAGAGTGAAAAGCTATCTCGGTAGGGAATCTTAGTGCTGTACATTCATCCCCTCATCTCCATAATCTGAGGATCAGAGGAAGACAACAATTTCACTGCTGAATGAGAGCTTCTAGAAGCTTTAGTTAGAGCCCAGTGCTGCCAAATAATCCCACTGGCACTCAGAGGTGGGCACAGAGGAAGGAGACGCAGAGGGGAAAGAGGCACAGATACTTCTTTTGGCAGGGTGAGCTCAGTCGCTTTTATTTCTTCCCCAAGTATTCAGTCCATGCAGATCCTTGTCATTTCACTTAATTTTTAACTTTTAGATGTCTTTCTCCTATTGATATGTTTTTAGTGACAATGAATGAATATTTAGTTTGAGGAAAATGGCCTGAATACTGGGAAAACAAGCAGCTGACAAAATCTGTTAGACTCTAAAGCCGTCTTTCAAAAGACACAGTAAATTCACATATGCAGGAGTAGTATGTGGGAAATTTTGTGTCTCTTACGGGTTGAATGCACATACTTGTATGCTTGGGAACGGATAGGAAAAAGAAGTTATTAGATTTTTAGTTTGATCACTGATTGGTCTGCTATAGTTGTGAATATTCGCCTTTTTATTAAGATCTTAGGGTGTAAGATAAAGTCTGGGAAGTCAAATGGAAAATTTCACCATCAATATCTAATATCTCTTGAGAATGCACTGAGAGGGCAGCAGTGCATTACGAGGACCCAGCAAGTTGATACGTAAATATTCTAGTGTCAGGAATTATGCCCGGCCCATATGGGCATGCGCGCCTGCACACGCACACACACACGCACACACATTAGGTTGAGCCATATGAAATCACTGTTTTTGCAAGTAAAAAAAGCAATTTCATATGGTTCAACCTAACACAGTTTTCTGTTTGGGAGCTATGATTACAGGTAATCAAGCTTTATTTAGAAAAAAAAAATAAGAGTTCATACATTGAAAAGAGTACTGACTCCTGTAAAATCATCTCCATAGGGCTCTTGGGGCGCTGGGGGCGCGGTAGGCGACATGGCACTGGTTCGCGGGGCTTCGGGGCAGGAGCCAGAGCCTCACGGCCACGTCAGCAGATGCTCGCTGGTTGACAGCAGAGGAGAGGAACCAAGTTATACTTGACCTTAAAGCAGCAGGATGGTCGGAATTAAGTGAGAGAGATGCCATCTACAAAGAGTTCTCTTTCAAAAATTTTAATCAGGCATTTGGCTTTATGTCCTGAGTTGCCCTACAAGCAGAGAAGTTGAATCATCACCCGGAGTAGTTCAATGTGTACAACAAGGTCCAGATAACTCTCACATCACATGACTGCAGAGGACTGACCCAAAGAGATGTGAAACTGGCCAAGTTTATTAAAAAAGCAGCTGCTTCTGGATGACTTTTTCCAAAACGCATGTAAAATCTTATATACACATCTAGCTCCAATGTATTTTGAAGGCAATTTATCAATACATGAACAAATTAAGTTGTAAATTTAGTTCACCTTTTGAACGATCACATTTTGTAAAATCAGTGCTTAAACAAAAATGATTTAAACTTGAAAAAAAAAAAATCATCCCCATAGAGTTCTGTTTCTGAAAATGCTGCATGGCTTAGGGCAATTCTGGAATAGTCCTAAACCTCAGGGTTTTCATTTCCTCAATGCTTGGAAAACCATCTTTACCTTTTGAAGATGAGCTTGAATTTTGGAAATTAAAAAAAAAGTAATTCAAAATCACCTCTTTGAGTAAAATAATTTATACTGAATAAAACTAATTTGAGTTTTCTTTCAAATAAGCAAAATTTAATTATAAATAATGCAAAAAATTACTTGGGTGTCATATCAACCACCATAGCCATATCATTTTTGATTTAGAGATCAACTGGTCCAGAAGTCCTTACATTTTATTGAACCTAAAAATCCTTGGGGATTATTAATAATGCAATTTTGGGCACTTTGCTAGAGAGAGTCTGATTTATTAGGTTTAAGAAGAGACTTTGAAATCTACATTTTAAATACGCTTTTCAGATGATTCTGAGGCAGGAGGCTGTCTATCATACTCGGAATTGCCACTCTTGTCTGTAGAGATAGATACTGAAGTGCAGTGACTTGCTGACATTTACCCTAGTATACAGAAACTGGCCCGGAAGTAGAACTCCAGTCTCCTGGACTCCCAGGAGAGCCTCAGAAAGGGACTTCTTGGTCTGAATTGCAGTCCAGTACTTAATAAGCTGAGTGGCAGTCAACCACTTTTAAAAACCTGTATTTTAGGCCCATGTTTTCTCTTTTGTAAAATGGGGAAAATACTGATACCAAGCTCATAGTGTTGTCTATGTAAATTGCTTATTATGGTGCCTAGCAGTAGTAATGGCTCAATGAACACTAGCCATTCTATTCTTATCCAAAAATTTCCATTGTGGTTCTTTTATAGCTATTTCCTTTTCTGTACTTGTCCATTTTCATGGCTCCCCATGCCCCTGGCCACCCTTTTACAGGCATTTCTACATGGCATTCCTTCCCCATGACTTTGGTCACTTCTTGGTCCCTGGTACTGCCACCAGACTAGAGAATCGTGTTGAAAGGTAGCAATCAGTTATAATAACTCTCTGCAATCCTCCCTGAGAGGAACAGCTGGGTCTTTTCACATTTTGCCTTTATGCCCAATTAACCCCTAACTACAGCGCTATTGGCTTGTTTTTGTTGAAAAAAAAAAAAAGTCTTCAAGTGTGAAACCATAGAGTGCAGAGATTGAAAATATCAGCACAGAAATTCCCTCTTGGTGCCAGGTGAGTGAGGGACAAGGAGCAGGCAATGGGGAAGGGCAGCCAGAACAGCTGGTGGCATCTGCACTTGCCCAGGGCTCTTCAGAACTGGCTCAGAAGCCAGGGCACTAACGATGGTGCCAGAGGGAGAAAGCGTGAGGCATCCAAGCAAGGCACCAGTGAAGTGCCTGTATCTCTTCCCCATCTGTTCCTGTCACCCCTACACCCTCCAATTTGCTCACAAATAAATAGGCAATGGGCGACCAAATGCTGCCTGAGCTACCTGATGTTGCTAATTACTATGCCTGTTTAGAGCCAATTATCTCCACAAAAGCAAAACATCTTCATGTAGCATTCCAAATGGGTACTGTTTCGTCTGGGGCAGGGATAAATTGAACACTGGGGCTTAGTTCAGGCTAAAGGGGCTCTTCCTTGGCACAGTTTTCAAAGACACATTTGTTGTCTTTTTCTCTTTCTTTTAATTTTATTGTAGCTTTGCAGATGCTACAATTCCTAAAAATGCAGGAAGCACGATTGGGTGGGATAACTCTGTGTAGATAGATTTGTATGTATCTTTTCATCTGTGTAAAAAAAATATAAATAATACACAATAGATGCAGAATGCATATCGTCAGTTTAACAAACCAATCAGATCTTATTCCTAGTTTGAACCCTGTAAGTATTTCTCCACTCTCTCTCAATTGCATTACGGTTAAAAGGTATAATATAAATGTACTATGTGGGACCTCCATGTAACACAATTATGCATATATTTATTCAAACTTTTGCTGGGAATCTACTCTAGGACTTTATTTATTTAGTACAAATGGTTGGATAAAAACCGTTAGGCTAACTCTCTTCTCTTTAGTATTGTGAAATGATGCTTACATAAGACAAATGAAGTGTAAATCTGCAATAATGATCTGATTTTTCTGGTCAAAACATTTCACCTAAGGGAAAGGTGTGCTATAAATAATACATATTCACTGCTGCTCTGATTAGTGTCTTTGGACAATTATTCAGCTCTTACCCCTTTGTTGATAGGTACAGGCTGAGTCATTGCTCTCCAGTGTCACTATGGGAAGGAATGAAGATAATTTATATGAAAAGCATATGCATGGCTTCAGTCTCTTCTCTAAATGGAGGAAGTTGCCACAAGGAAGCCAAGTACCTGGAGAGAGAGGATGCTGACAAATGCATTTCTGAGCTGTGGAAACACCTGGGAAAGGCTGGGTTTTCTTGGGCATGCTTCCATTTTCTCCTTTGCTTCTCTAGAGGAGAGGACCCTAATATGTCATGGTGAATGTCCACAAATTAGCTGACGTCAATGTTAAATAGAGAGTTTTGCAGCATCCATCGGGTCACTCATTCCTTCACTACAGTGATGGCTGTGGGTCCCAGTGGTGAGAAGGGCACACAAGGACCTGTTCCTGTGGGGTTTCCAGTCTAGCTAAGGGGAACCTTGCAGGGAGAACAGAAGGGGTTTACTCACTAATTGGAGTTAGAGAAGCAACACCAAGATACTTTAAGGCCTAAGAATGCAGTTTTTCTTAACCTTAATTTTGCGATTACAGCTCACTTCCCTGAGATTTAAAAATACCAAGTTTATTTCTGATAGTGTCAAGACCTGCCGCTATCCTTAATATTTAGCAGAAATGTGTGTGGGAATGTGTGCTAATAATAAACAAGACTCCAATTTCTGAGACTTGCTTGCTACTGATGGCTACTATAAGATACAAATGGCAACTGGGCTGAAACCTACTAGGTACCCCTTTTTCATCACATGAGAGTCAGATAATAGCTGTTCTAGAAATAACCTGTTCACTGAGCCACTTTCACTGGATGATGTGTGTGTGTGTGTGTATGTGTGTGTGTGTGTGAGAGAGAGAGAGAGAGAGAATATATATGTGGGTGAACATGTATGTGAAAGTGTTTGCACACCTGGGTGTGAATGTCCATGTGTGTGAGTGCATGTGAGTATGTATGTTTGTGTGTGTGAATGTGTGTATTCATTATATACATCTCTTCATGCCCTGCAGAGAATTAAGAGACTCTTCTGGAGAAAGTTATTCAAATCATACAGCAGTTGAGTAATTCTGGCAAGTCAGTGCATCCCTAAATATATTTTTGCAAAGGGGCTGTGGAAAAGAAACAGCCCTTTTCAATAAGCTTTAGGTTCCTACCATAAGTATGAGGCAACATTTGGACAATGTCCATGGTAATCTGTGCAGTGGTCCATACAGCATTCATTTTAAATGTAAGGGTACTTTTAAGTGTAGATTTAAGTGTCTTCTTATAAATGAGACTGAGAAATTTCTGAGTGGGAGGAGATTCCTTGTATCCTCGCCCATGTGCTCTATAAACGTGATGTTGGTGTATAACATTTCTGCCCAGGATATAATTATATAGCACATGGGGATATTCCAGGGTATATATTTTCATTTTTTTTCCTGATGAAAAAAATGTGCCCATTGCTAA
The DNA here is from genome assembly GCF_028021215.1 of Eschrichtius robustus. Taxonomy (NCBI): domain Eukaryota; kingdom Metazoa; phylum Chordata; class Mammalia; order Artiodactyla; family Eschrichtiidae; genus Eschrichtius; species Eschrichtius robustus. The sequence continues at coordinate 26,804,597 of NC_090841.1, forward strand.
AATTCCTTTAGAAAATGAACCCCAAATAAAAGATAATTATTTTTCATTTCCTTTTCCTGTAAAAATTCTTCTCTGCATTCTATGCTAACTCCTCTTAGGGGTTGTCACATCCAAGGCTGATTTCATAACTGCTATGTTCTGGAAGGTTTCCCTAATTTCAGACTGGGTCTTCGTGACATACAGTGAGTGGAGCTTTATTAGTTGTCTGTCTAATTTAAGTATCTGGGAGTTTGATTTTTTTTTTTTTTTTAATGTTAGTCACTTAGATTTATTCAGCATACATTTATTAAGCACATTTTTGCATCATCTGTAATGACAAGCCCTGGGGAGAAAATGATGAATAATAACCCAGGGCCCTCAAGGTGCTCTCAGAGTGGAGGGGAGACTTCCTCTAAAAAGGGGACTGATTAAGTGAGACAGGAGGACAAAGGAGAGAGAAAGGAGTTCCTTTTGTGATGTTGGGGGGGCTTTACAGAAGAGATGATGTATGAGCTGAAGCTTGAATAATGGGTATGACTTTGTCATGTGACAGAGTATAATTGGGGGGAGTGGGGAATCATTTGAGGCAAAGGTCTGAGTTTATAAAAATAAACCCAATTGTTGAATTCCTATCCTCAGAATAAGCAGCCACACCTCGAGACCTATTTATCATTTTTCTCCTTTCTCACTCAGTAGTCCAGTCTTGCCATTTTCCTTCTTGTCCTGTACCTGATTTTCTTTCAGAATCTTCTGAACCAAGCACTTCACTCAGTATAAAAAATATGATACCCAGTCTAACAAAGAGGAACTCTATTCTGTGCTGTTTATTAGGCTGCCTTCCTTGTCTAGGACAAACTGATTTCTTGGTTCGGAATTGTTGTTGTTAGAGAGAAAAATAACACTTTATTCTCCCGAGCTACTACAGCCTCTATACAATCACCCTGGAAAAGGAACAAACCCTACATTCCCATAGAATAGACAAATAGTTTGGGCAAACTATAGTTCTAGCCAGAGCTTATGTGAGGCTATGTATTACCTCAAGAGACTCACATGAAGTCAAGGCTAGTTTGAAATTGTTCTCCATCTGCTTTTTAATTTTATTTCATGTTTTTGAATTGCGAGGCATTGGGGCTTAAGTGCCCTTTAGATAGTTGAAGATGGACAGACTGATAAAATGAAACCAAACCAACAAACAAAAATCACAAACCAAAATGCAAAAAAGCACCTTGTCAGATATTGCAACAAACTCAGACCTTTTGTTTATAGGAATGGATGCCAAAAGTGCTCTGTTTGTAAACAGAAAGTGAAGATTTATTGGAGTAAGGCAATGAAGGTGTCAACTAGGGGCTAGGGCAAATATTCTTCTGAAAACATCAAAGACATTCTGCTCCATTTCATACTAGGTGGGACTGTAAATCTACCAAGGTCAGAAAATGGCTTCCCTTTGGGCTCATGTGAAATGTTTGAAGATGTCAGTTTGCACTAATCTTGTTACAACGTTTCACAGCAAACAAAGCTAAATTGTGATTTAATTCATGGAAGTGTGTTCTTGATTTCTCTCTTGATTTATGTAGAGCAAAGCATTCGGTTTATGACTCCTGAAATTATCTAATTTTTGTACTAACACCTGTTTGGTCCTTTGCTTTGCATGAATGATAGTCTCCTTTTGTCTAGGGGGTGATTTTTATATGGTATGAGAAGAGAATTCTCTCTATGCTTTTACCTCTGGGATCTTACATCTTTTTTCCCCTCAGTTTTCTCTAATTCCACACCATTCAGTGTCATACAGGCATGACAAATGTGATGTGGAGACCCTGGGCTGATTTATATTATTTACTGTGATGCTTCTGGTCAACCACAGCAGAAATGAGAGCCATCAGACCTGACCTGGGAAGAGGCAATTGGAGCCTCTGGCTTCCATTATCTTCCACACTTTTGATTTCTGCTTTCCTAGTGTTGGAAAATTCTGTGATTGGGTTGACAGTTTTGGTTGGTTCCACAAATATTCATCATACGCATGTGCAAGTCTTTGTATTGGGGGTGTATGTCGGGGGAGTGCAGTTGGAAGGGTTGGGAGAACAGCATTGCGGGCAAAGATAAACAAAAATTAGTCCTTTTCTACAAAGACCCTAAGTTTTGAAGGCAGGAGGTTGACCTGTGAACAAGAAGGAATGAAATGAGTTTTATGGTAGAAGCATAAGCACAGTGCTCCGGCAACCGGGAGAAGGGAAAACTTTAGAAAAGCCGATTTTTCTTGAGCTGTAAAAGTCCTTATAAACTGGAACTCATTACTTCTAGCTTGATATATTCTCTGGAGCTGTGATATGAATAGACCCAACTCCATTTCACATGTATATTTCGAAATTGCCTCTGGTTTTGGATTTTTGTGGCGATGCGTTTTGTAGACTGAACTGGTTCCAAAGGCAGGTAGTCCGTAGTTAAGTAGTTATAAAAATGAAAGTATTTAGATTTAGAAACTCAACCTTTTCAAATCTTCTTTTTCTGGATAGCTTTATCTTGCATGTGGTCTTGAACATCAGTGCCTTTGACTGTGGCTCAGGAAGTTTCCGTCATCAATTCGCTTCCCTTGTTATTATTACACATTGTGTTTTCTTACTCATGAATAGCGTCAGGGAATCTATGCACTCACTGTAAGCATATGCAAAAATCTCTCTGTGTACATTTTTCTTGGAAGAGAGTCCATTCTTTTCATCAGATTCTCAAAAAGATCCATGAACCAGACAATGTAAAACTACTATGTTTTCACTTCATGATTTTCTCCAGTCTCAATATTTCAATACCAGCTAGATGTTGATGACTCTAAAACCTGTATTTCTAGCCTAAATTTCCTCTGAGTTTTATTCTTATATATTCTAATGTTTACCACCTATCTTTGCTTCTTTGGGCCAACACCTGCAGCCCACCAATTCCAAGATTAAAGGGAAGCGACTATTTCTTACTTGGTTTTGGAATTCAGCACTGAGCCCAGAATCATACACTCAGAAAATGCTTAGGAATCAATTAAGAGGAGAAATTAGGGGTCTTCAAAGAACTTACATTACACTTGGCTTCCAAAAATTCAGATACAGTAATAGTGGCTTGAAATATTCTGATTTCATGGCTCATGAAGTATAGAGGGAGGAAAGCTCTGTCCATTGTGGTCTGCTAACATGAAACTATTTTTAAAGTCAGATCTTAGTGCTGATTCTATGTCATTCAGCAGGAAGGAGATGGCAACTGGGTAGTAATAGCCTATATTCTCTGTGTTCTTTCTAAACTTGGAAATCTTAGTCTCCAGAGGGAATAAAATTCTATTAAGTTAAACATTTAGGTTTTAAAAGTAAAGTTTTAGAACGAAGTAATTAATAATTCATACCATCTTGTGGCAAATTGTGTTAGACACAAGTGCAAAATTTCTGAGGCTTCATGAGTTCTGGTGGAAGCATACACGACAAGTACAACAATACTTTGGCCATTGTGTTTAAGACAGAAACACTCTTAAAATAAGCACTAATGGAAAAGGAGTTTGACAATGTCCCTTGGTCCTTCACCTATCAGACATCTTTTAAAACCATTGTAGTTAGGTTTTCTGTAGTTTTCAAATGAATCAGAATTATTTCCCTTTCTCTCCTCATGGGTTAACGGTAAGGGAATGGCTCCCTCTACTCTACACCATGTAAGAGGGACTTAAGAGAAATTGTGGTGTTTGTCAGAAGGAGAGCCTAACATATCATCTTGGTTTTGACTGTTGGCTGAGCTGTAGAAATGTATCCATCCCTGTGTCACCATGGGAAAAGAGCTGAGTGCAGAGACAGTTCTAGGGAGACATCGGCTTGTGTCCTTTGGAGTCTGTACCCAGAGACTGGGCCCTGATTCTTGCATAGAAAATCCTAAAGGCAAGAGGTTATGTGGAGATGCCTTTGAAGATTAGACCAATGGAGGAAGCCACAGGAGGAGTGTCATTTCATCTAGATTTTGGAAAGACAGAGGTATAGCTTTCTCATGGGCTAACTGGACATTCTTTGGTAAGTGGCAAGTTCAGAGAAATCTTGAAAAGACTCTGTCTGAGAGGTCTCCTTGTCAGGGCAAGGTGTTCCCAATAAAGAGGCTGAATGGGGTACACTACTAGGGCAGCAGTGAGGTGAGTGGTCTAGGACTGGTGTTGGAGATACTGTATGTGTATGTTTTGGGGTGGGTTCTTTTCCCCTAATCCCATTCTCAGCTCCCACCCCCACTCAAGTTGTTGAGGGGCCAGAAAAAAGTGTTTGCAATGGAGAAGGCAAGGGAATAAGGAATACCTGGATAAGAACTGAAAAAGTAAAAAAAAAAAAAAAAAAATCTGCACTACTGAAAAGATCAGGATATCTGTTGTACTCATTGCTATTGATGCCCTCCTAGATACCCTTTTCACCTAATGTATCAGTCAGCCAGCTGCTGTGAATGGTGGCTGCTAATAGCTCACAGCTGCTCTGTGCCGCTGAGACTTGCCCTTGGCCAAACAGGACCCACCTTGCCCCGAAATCTGTGAATCTTCCCTTAGCTAAACCTAAGACATCCAGTATTTTATAGAAATGGTCAAATTTCTGCTGCTGCTGGGATTGCATGTTGAAAATATTAGAAGTATTTTGGAGGGATATCTATTCTTTGTGACAGTGAAATAAAAAATATCTAACAAAATGTATTTTATAAAAAGTCCATTTGAAGCATTGGAGAGCTACTAAAGCAACTACATCTTGAGGGGCCAAGATTTTGGAAAGAAAAGTGAAAAGAGATAAATTTGATTTTCAGGGATGCTTTCCCCTTCAAGGTATTTGCTAATTCCAAAGAAGCAGCAGAGAGGCTAAGAAATTGAGCAGAAATTGATGGCTGAAAAGTTGAGAAGCCAAATGGAGTTTCTGGTGGTCTCATGGGCCAGAGGACAAAAACTGGAATTCAGGGCCAGCTCAAGGGGGGAAACCTTGGCAAACTCTCCAGTGTTTCAATTATACCCCTGGATGGCCTATACCCTAGGAGTGAGAGTGGACCAGAAATAGACCAACCCCACAAAGCAGAGCCCAGATTAAATCAGCTTATTCCCTGATCAGATGAAGATGATCTTTCTCTGTTATGTCAGAAACAAAACTAAATGCTGTCTTGAAGGGGTTGACAGTCTCCAGAATCTCAAACTATTTCTTCAAATTTTCGTATATGTTATCTAGAATTCAATACAAAATTACCAGGCAATGCCTGGAGATAAACATGTTCCTGAAAACTAGGAGAAAAAGCACAATAGAAACAGATTTGGAGGAGATCCAGATTCTGACGTTATCTGACATAAACTTAATGAATGTGTTGAAAATAAAAAGTTAGACAATTTAAGCAAATAATAACTTTAAAAAATAATCAAATGCAAAATTTGGAGTGTAAAAGAATGACAACTGAAATTATTAACTCAATAGATATGTTTAGTAGCAGATTTTAAAAACTGCTTAAAAGAGAATTAGTGAACTGGAAGATAAGCCATAAGAAAATCTCAATACTAGAGAAATATGGGACTTAGTAAATAGATCAAACATGTTTTGAACACAACTTTTACTGAGGGGTACATTTAGAACCCCTCAATGAAAGAAGAATGAGATTAGAACAGAAGTCATATTTGAAGGGATGATGGCCAAGAGTTCTCCAAAAATAATGAAAGATACCAAGAGTTAAGGAGCAGTACAAATCCATAGTAGGATCAACATTAAAAAAATACCATACTTAGGCATATCATAGTAAAACTGCTGTAAACCGAAGAAAAAGAGTCTTAAAAGCAGACAGAAGCCCAAATAAAACTGTTATATGAACCCTCCAAAGCAACAATGGAAGCTAGCTGGCAATGAAATTATTTATTCAACATTTTGAAAAACTTGCTTTAAATAATTTACTCAAAACTAACCTAGAATTCCATCCCTGTAAAAACCTTCTTTAAAAATAAATGAAATAATTCTACACCAAAAAAGAACTGAGATAATTTTATCATTAGCTCACCTGCTTTGTAGTAAATACTAGAACAAATTCTGCTCTAGTATTTACTGTATTTCCAGATAGAAGCATGGAGATACAAGAAAAAATGAAAAGCAGTGTAAAGGGCAAATATATGGGTAGATCTAGATGAATATTTAAGGTATAAAATAATAATATCGTTTTGAAGGGTTTAAATATCTATGGGATAGACACAGGGCAAAAATAGAACAAAAGGTTGGAGAATGGATAAATGGAGCTATATTGCTCTAAAGTCCTTGTGTTATGCTGCAGTAAGAATCAAGGATGCATGTTTTATCCTAGGGTGACCCTTGAGAGAATAGTAAAAGTATAATAAACAACATAATGAAAGGGGAAATGGAATAATAAAAATATTTAATTAAAACAAAATAAGGCAAGAAATGAGAGCAAAGGGAACATGGCACATGCGAGAAGAGAAAACATATAGTAATGTGGTAGATTTAAACCTGTAAATGAAAGTCTAAATACTGCAATTAAAAGACAAATATGGTCAAACTAGATTTTTCAAAAACCTTCACGCTGCTTATAGTAAACAACTTAAAAATAAGGATGCAGAAAGTTTGACAGTAAAAAGATGATAGACATTTCTTATTAACATTAACTAAAAGAAAGCTGTTTTGTAAACTAATAACAGGCCAAGCAGGCATTAAGGTAAGAAGAATTACTAGAAGGATAGTTCACAACGATAAAATGGTTAATCTTCCAGGAAGTAGCACTGTCAAATCTGCATGGATATAATAATAAAGCCTCAAAATTTATGAAGTAAAAATTCATAGAACCAAAACAAGAAAAAGGCAAATCCACACTAGTCTTAGATAATTTTAATATATCTCTTTCAGTGACTGATAGCATAAGCGAGGAAAATAATTTGTAAGGATACAGTACATACTTGACCCAACTGACATACATTGAACACTGCACCCAACAATTGCAGTGGAACCTAAAACAAGTTTCAACAAATTTCCAGATGTTAAATTCATACAGAGTATGTCCTCCAAACACAGTGAAATTAAGCTAAAAATCAGTCATGAGATGATAACTAGAAAACCCCCATATATTTGGAAATTAAGTGATATAGTCATCTCTTGGTATCAGGGAGAGATTTGTTCCAGGATCCTCGAAGATACCAAAATCCTCAGATGTTCGCGTCCCTTATATAAAAGAGTGTATTTGCACATAACCTATGCACAACCTCCTGTATACCTAAATCATCTCTAGATTACTTATAATACCTAATACAATGTAAATAGTTGTAAATGCAATGTAAATGCTATGTAAATAATGTGCAGCAACTTCAACTTTTGCTTTTTGGAACTTTTCTGGAATTTTTTTTTTTTTTATTGTTGAATATTTTGGATCTGCAGTTGGTTGAATCTGCAGATGCAGAACCCGCAGATATGGAGGGCCAACAGTATACTTCTAAATAAACCATGGATCAAAGAAGAAGTCACGAAGGAAATTAGAACTTGTTTAGGCTTTAGAAGGAGAACTAATATCATCGTGCTAACCTCATAACTGCAGCAGTCAAGGTGCTAGCTCAAGGAAATGGAATAGATTCTTTTTCAGTCTCTTCCCATTAAAATTTCAAGGAATTTTGTATCTGTGGCACAAAAATGACATGGCAGGGCTTTTTAAGTGTCTGCTTTGTAGTTTGTATGGATCTTATAGGTCAAATGGTCAATATAGGGTGGCTTTCTGGGACAATAATGATAGCAAGATTGGGAACATTGAACCCTGTGCCAGGCATAGAAGTGATATTTCTATCATCCAAAAGATCTGTGGAATAGCTTGAGTCCTCTCCTTTTCTCATTTATGTAAAATGTTACTCTTCCCTGGAAAAAATCTGGCAGATGTTTAGGAGCACAGAGAAGCACTTCACACCATTATTTAACCAAGCATACTGTGCTGAGTAATTAAGAATCCTGCTATCCGTTTGCTCAAATATGAAGGAAAGGGCTATATAAAAAAAGTGAGACAGATGTTTTTGTGTTCAGAATAAGGGCAAAGATGGCCTTTTAATGAAAACATTTTCTTATGTGCAAACTCTCAAAAAGTTGTTTCTTCTCAGGGAATATTACATGATGAAATAATAATAATTATGCCCAGAAGTTATGAAATGGAAGATGATGCCTGTGTTTAGGAAGTGTTTCTCTTCCTAACCCTCTGATGAAGATCACAGGCTTCCAATGCCAAAAGCACTGAAGACTTGTCATAATAGAGACCTTCAGTAGCTCATGAGGCCAAAAGTTACTCTGTGGCATGAGTTACTGTGCTCTGAGGGCCCCGGTTTTCTGTTGCAGGTTACCACAAATTAAGTGTCATAGATTAATCACCCAGAGCTAAATTAGGGAGTTAAGAAGCTGTTGATTCCTCCTATAGCTTTAAACTCCAAGGCAAACTACCAGCCCATCAGCTGCAAAACGCTGCTGGCTTCTACTGGAAAAGCAAAATTCTTCCTTGATGTTAGGATGAAGGGGCTGTGTTTGTAATATGCTCATAAAACAAACTTCATTCTTTTCCAAGTAATTGGCTTCCTGCTGTCAGGAGCTCTAAAGAGACGTTTGACAAGAGTTTGAATTGGTGTGTTAGTACACTTTTTATCTGTCTCTCTCTATGCGCTGTTTATATTTCCTCCTGTTAGCATACCCTTCACTTGGTAAAGATGAATTTGGGTTTTCAATGTCTTCTTGTACAGACTTATTAGTGATTTGCAGTTGCACAGAATTTTCATGCCTTTGTAGCTGTAAAATTCACAAATAGGCTAGACCACATGAAATCTTAACGTCTTGGAAGTCTGAGTGGCTCCAAACAGCTTCAGGTTTTTGACCTTTTCCTATTCTGGGCTCCTTTGCTTGTTCTGAAAGACTCACTTGGATTTTATAAGGTGCAAAAGATAGTTCTATTTTCAGTGTCTTGCCCTTTAGCCTATTACAGAGCACAACTTGATTCTTCTTTCAGAGGATGGTTCAAACCCACATTGAATGACTGCTTTTGGGAGAAAAACATCTCAAATCCTAATGTGCTGAGACTGAAGTGGTTCTGGGCCACACATTAATAGGTAACTAAATAAGAATAAAAACATTTCTGAGGATGAATGTCATATTAAAACAATAAGAGAGGTGCAGAAATTCCTTGGTGTCAGGGCTGATTGGTGGAGTCAGAGCTTAGGGATGCTTTTGCTGGAATAATGGGTGGGAGAGAATTCAGAAGCAGGTTTTTGCATCTATAGTTATAATAACACTCCTTCCTCATTCCCACCCACCCCTAAACCATGAGGTGGAATTGCAGTGATGACATGTTCCTATTAAACTCTATAAAGAGTAAAAACTAGGAAATTCTAAATATCTTCTCATTATCAATTAGGAAGGTTTACATTTAAAATCTGTGGCTAGAATGCAGATCTTAAATATATAAACTAAGCCAGCAGTTTAAGAGACCAAAGTCCATAAAGGCAGGACTGAATCACATGAAACTCAGTTGGGATACTGCTTAATAAAGAGTGCACTGGTGTAACCATTGAAAGACCTGGATTCCAAGCTTAGTTCTTCCACTTACTTGTCGTATGACCTAATTAAAGCAAGTCACTTGATCTTTCTGGGCCTCAGTTTCTTCAAGTATAACCTAAAGGGTTTGGACAAATGTTAAGGAGCCTGTGAGTCTGTGAATTATGCCTAGGGTGCTAACCAGGCTTGGATTAGCATGTTGCAAATAACCAACATATATGGTCAGGGTTGCTATTCTAAATATTTAGCAGTCCTGTAGCATAAGTACTCACCAATCAAAATGAAGGTTTGATATAAACAACCTTCAGCAGTGTGTGCTAGATAATTATCAACTACACTTATGGGAATGGAGCCCCAGCTACTGGTGTCAAATTGCCAAAGCAGAAAAGACCTTAGGAATCACTGGTCCATCTTCCTGATTTTACTGGCCATTTCATCCTCTGTTAGAAAAAGCACATCGTGATATTTAAGAATTATTGCAGAAAGATGACACCAATGCATAAGGGCTTAGGTACATGACTGGATATGTCAATACATGTGGTAGATTGTTACTGTAATGGCACTGACGAATCATACCTTCCTGTATCCTCACCCTTTATTAATCCTCTTCCATGTTGACACTGGCCATGGCTATGTGACTTGCTTTGGCAACAGGGCATTAACAAATATGATTCAAGCAGAGTCTTACCAAATACTTTCTCATTAGGGTTTGCCCCATCTCTTGCTGCTTTTGGAACACAGCCACTATGTAAAGATGGCTCTTGGCCTGCTGGTGACACATAAAAGGCAATAAAAAAATCCATTTTATCATCATCCTAAAGTTTCTGATATCTTGCCTCTGGTGGCTGTGAGACAGAGTTAATTTAAAACAAAACCTTGAAGACTGCTGCTTTTTGTCATAAATGACTCTAAAACTGGACAAATATATGAGACAACTAATATCAGGTATTGAATAACAAGGGTACAGTCCCTAAGAGAAGGGACCTTTCTCCCCATGTTCATCCAGGTCTCTGCCCAGGTTTCCAGCTGTAGCCCAGAAAGCTGAGTCCATGCTGAGGGTGGTGGTTCAGTTGACTTGAAGAGGCAGAGATAAGAGCTTGGGACCACTCAAGTGGATGGAAGCTGCATATCTGGTCACTGGGCAGGAGGGAGCTATATTGGATGGTGAGAGAGTGAGAGAGAAGTGTACATAGGAGTTCCTGTGAATCCTTGACTGAGGACCCAAATGCATATGTGCAGAACAAGATCACAAAAGCTTACTACTAACAGGATTGAGAGCAAGACAGAGATACTAGAGGTTGAGCATTGCTAGATGTTAAAGTTCTGATTCAGCCTGAGGAGGGTTCTTGTTAACACCCTAGGCATTCATCTGAGACACTAGAAAGGCCATACCTCAGAAGACAGGACCGTGTCTTGTAGTCAGGTCTACTCTAGGCCTACCTTATTAAAGCCTAAAAATCTAAGCTTTGACAAGATCCACAGGGGAGACAGAGATTGGAAGTTGAGTTCACTAAGTTATGGGGAATGAGAAATAACTAGAGCTTTCCACAGACTAAAACCTAGGCTAACAAGTTCGAATTTACTAACAGTAATTAATTTGCCTGCCAAAGACATTGCAAGAAGAAAAAATTATAAACTAATAACCCTCATAAACATAGATGCAAAAAATAAAAATGTTAGCAAATCAAATCAAGTAATAGCTAGAAAAAAAGTAATATGTTATGACCATGGGGGGTTGATCCTAGGAAAACAAGGCTGGTTTAACATTTAAAACTAATATATGTAATTCACCATGCGAACAAAATGAAGAAGAAAAATCATATGATAATCTCAATAGATACAGAAAATAACATTTGACAAATTTCAACACCCACATATGATAAAATCTCTCAGTAAATTAGTACTAGAATAGAAGTTTCCAAATCTGATAAAGAACATTTAAGATATGTCTACTAAAAATATCATAGCTAATGGTAAAACACTGAATGCTGTTCTCTCAGACTGAGAATATGGCAAGGATGTTTGCTCTCTTTACTTTACTTCAACATCTTACTGGAGGTTCTCAGCAGTGAAATAAAGCTAGGAAAAGGAATAAAAAGGATAAAGATTGAGAAGAAAGAAGTAAGACTGCTTCTATTCACAAAAGACATGATAGAAAAAATTGAGTCTATAAAAAACAAATAAGCAGGAGATAGCTTCAAGATGGCAGAGGAGTAAGACGTGGAGATCACCTTCGTCCCCACAGATACATCAAAAAGACATCTGCATGAGGAAGAGCTCCTACAGAACACCCACTGAACGCTGGCAAAAGACCTCAGACTTCCCCAAACCTTTGCTTTTACCATTTGTCCTAAGGTTCTGTCTGTCCTTTTTTTGTTTTTGTTTTTTAGTATAGTTTTTAGCACTTATTATCATTGTGGATTTGCTTTTTGGTTTGGTTGCTCTCTTCTTTCTTTCTTTCTTATTTTTAGTTAATTTTTAATTTTTAATAATATATTCTTTATTTTTAATTTTAATTATTTTATTTTATTTGTCTTTCTTTACTTTTTTTTTTTTTTTCTCACTTTTCTTCTGAGCCGTGTACCTGACAGGGTCTTGGTGCTCTGGATGGGTGTTAGGCCTGAGCCTCTGAGGTGGAACAGCTGAGTTCAGGACAATGGTCCACCAGAGATCTCCTGGCCCCACATAATATCAAATGGCAAATGCTCTCTCAGAGATCTCTATTTCAATGCAAAGACCTAGCTCCACTCAACGACCAGCAAGATACAGTGCTGGATACCCCATGCCAAACAACTAGTAAGACAGGAACACAACCCCACCCATTAGCAGAGAGGCTGCCTAAAATCATAAGGCCACAGACACCCAAAAACACACCACCGGACATGGTCCTGCTCACCAGAAAGACAAGATTTAGTCTCATCCACCAGAACACAGGCAACAGTCCCCTCCACCAGGAAGCCTCCACAACCCACTGAACCAAACTTACCCACTGGGAGCAGGCACGAAAAACAATAGGAACTACGAACCTCTAGGCTGTGAAAAGGAGACTCCAAACACAGTAAGTTAAGCAAAATGAGAAGACAGAGAAATATGCAGCAGATGAAGGAGCAGGTAAAAACCCACCAGACCAAACAAATGAAGAGGAAATAGGCAATTTACCTGAAAAAGAATTCAGAGTAATGATAGTAAAGATGATCCGAAATCTTGGAAATAGAATGGAGAAAATACAAGAAACGTTTAACAAGGACCTAGAAGAACTAAAGAGCAAACAAACAATGATGAACAACACAACAAATGAAATTAAAAATTCTCTAGGAGTCAATAGCAGAATAACTGAGGAAGAAGAACAGATAAGTGACCTGGAAGATAAAATAGTGGAAATAACTACCACAGAGAAGAATAAAGAAAAAAGAATGAAAAGGATTGAGGACAGTCTCAGAGACCTCTGGGACAACATTAAATGCACAACATTCGAATTATAGGGGTCCCTGAAGAAGAAGAGAGAAAAAAAAAAGGGACTGAGAAAATATTTGAAGAGATTATAGTTGAAAACTTCCCTAATATGGGAAAGGAAATAGTCAATCAAATCCAGGAAGCACAGAGAGTCCAATACAGGATAAATCAAAGGAGAAACACGCCAAGATATATATTCATCAAACTATCAAAAATTAAATGCAAAGAAAAAAATATTAAAAGCAGAAAGGGAAAAACAACAAATAACATACAAGGGAATCCCTATAAGGTTAACAGCTGATCTTTCAGCAGAAACTCTGCAAACCAGAAGGGAGTGGCAGGACATATTTAAAGTGATGAAAGAGAAAACTACCTTAAATGTAAATAGATTAAATGCTCCAACCAAAAGACATAGACTGGCTGAATGGATACGAAAACAAGACCCGTATATATGCTGTGTACAAGAGACCCACTTCAGACCTACGGACACAAAGAGACTGAAAGTGAGGGGATGGAAAAAGATATTCCATGCAAATGGAAATCAAAAGAAAGCTGGAGTAGCAATTCTCATACCAGACAAAATAGATTTTACAATAAAGAGTATTACAAGAGACAAAAAAGGACACTACATAATGATCAAGGGATCAATCCAAGAAGAAGATAAAACAATTGTAAATATTTATGCACCCAACATAGGAGCACCTGAATACATAAGGCAAATGATAACAGCCATAAAAGGGGAAATCGACAGTAACCCAATCATAGCAGGGGACTTTAACATCCCACTTTCACCAATGGACAGATCATCCAAAATGAAAATAAATAAGGAAATACACGCTTTAAATGATACATTAAACAAGATGGACTTAACTGATATTTATAGCATTCCATCCAAAAACAACAAAATACACTTTTTTCTCACATGCTCATGGAACATTCTCCAGGATAGATCATATCTTGGGTCACAAATCAAGCCTTGGTAAATTTAAGAAAATTGAAATCATATCAAGTATCTTTTCCGACCACAATGCTACGAGACTAGATATCAGTTACAGGAGAAAATCTGTGAAAAATACTCACACAAGGAGGGTTAACAATACACTACTAAATAACCAAGAGATCACTGAAGAAATCAAGGAGGAAATAAAAAATACCTAGAAACAAATGACAATGAAAAGACGACGACCCAAAACCTATGGGATGCAGGAAAAGCAGTTCTAAGAGGGAAGTTTATAGCAATACAATCCTACGTCAAGAAACAAGAAACATCTCAAATAAACAACCTAACCTTACACCTAAAGCAATTATGGAAAGAAGAACAAAAAAACCCCAAAGTTAGCAGAAGGAAAGAAATCATAAAGATCAGATCAGAAATAAATAAAAAAGAAATGAAGGAAACAATTGCTAAGATCAATAAAACTAAAAGCCGGTTCTTTGAGAAGATAAATAAAATTGATAAACCGCTAGTCAGATTCATCAAGAAAAAAAGGGAGAAGACTCAAATCAATAGAATTAGAAATGAAAAAGGAGAAGTAACAAATGACACTGCAGAAATACATGAGAGATTACTACAAGCAACTATATGCCAATAAAGTGAACAACCTGGAATAAATTGACAAATTCTTAGAAAAGCACAACGTCCTGAGACTGAACCAGGAATAAATAGAAAATATAAACGACTAATCACAAGCACTGATATTGAAACTGTGAATAAAACTCTTCCAACAAACAAAAGCCCAGAACCAGATGGCTTCACAGGTGTATTCTATCAAACATTTAGAGAAGAGCTAACACCTATCCTTCTCAAACTCTTCCAAAATATAGCAGAGGGAGGAACACTCCCAAAATCATTCCACGAGGCCACCATCACCCTGATACCAAAACCAGAAAAAGATGTCACAAAAAAAGAAAATTACAGATCAATATCACTGATGAACATAGATGCAAAAATCCTCAACAAAATACTAGCAAACAGACTCCAACAGCACATTAAAAGAATCATACATCATGATCAAGTGGGGTTTATTCCAGGAATGCAAGGATTCTTCAATATACGCAAATCAATCAATGTGATAAACCATATTAACAAATTGAAGAAGAAAAAACATATGGTCACCTCAATAGATGCAGAAAAGACTTTTGACAAAATTCAACACCCATTTATGATAAAAACTCTCCAGAAAGTAGGCATAGAGGGAACTTACCAGAACATGATAAAGGCCATATATGACAAACCCACAGCCAACATTGTTCTCAATGGTGAAAAACTGAAACCATTTCCACTAAGATCAGAAACAAGACATGGTTGCCCACTCTCACCACTATTATTCAATATAGTTTTGGAAGTTTTAGCCACAGCAATCAGAGAAGAAAAAGAAATAAAAGGAATACAAATCAGAAAAGAAGAATTAAAACTGTCACTGTTTGCAGATGACATGATACTATACATAGAGAATCCTAAAGATGCTACCAGAAAACTACTAGAGCTAATCAATGAATTTGGTTAAGTAGCAGGATATAAAGTTAATGCACAGAAATCTCTTGCATTCCTAGACACTAATGATGAAAAATCTGAAAGTGAAATTAAGGGAACAGTTCCATTTACCATTGCAACAAAAAGAATAAAATATCTAGGAATAAACCTACCTAAGGGGACAAAAGACCTGTATGCAGAAAGCTATAAGACACTGATGAAAGAAATTAAAGATGATACAAATAGATGGAGAGATATACCATGTTCTTGGATTGGAAGCATCAACATTGTGAAAATGACTCTACTACCCAAAGCAATCTACAGATTCAATGCACTCCCTATCAAACTACCAATGACATTTTTCACAGAACTAGCACAAAAAATTTCACAATTTTTATGGAAACACAAAAGACCCTGAATAGCCAAAATGATCTTGAGAAAGAAAAACGGAACTGGAGGAATCAGGCTCCCTGACTTCAGACTATGCTACAAAGCTACAGTAATCAAGACAGTATGATACTGGCACAAAAACAGAAATATAGATCAATGGAACCGGATAGAAAACCTACAGATAAACCCACACACATATGGTCACCTTATCTTTGATAAAGGAGGCAAAAATATACAATGGAGAAAAGGCAGCCTCTTCAATAATTGGTGCTGGGAAAACTGGACAGCTACATGTAAAAGAATGAAATTAGAACACTCCCTAACACCATACACACAAATAAACTCAAAATGGATTAAATATAAGCCCAGACACTATAAAGCTCTTTGAAGAAAACATAGGCAGAACACTCTATGACATATATCACAGCAAGATCCTTTTTGACCCACCTCCTAGAGAAATGGAAATAAAAATAAAAATAAACAAATGGGACCTAATGAAACTTAAAAGCTATTGCACTGCAAAGGAAACCATAAACAAGATGAAAAGACAACCCTCGGATGGGAGAAAATATTTGCAAATGAACCAACTGACAAAGAATTAATCCCCAAAATATACAGGCAGCTCACGCAGCTTAATATCAAAAAAACGAACAACCCAATCCCAAAATGGGCAGAAGACCTAAATAGACATTTTTCCAGAGAAGATATACAGATTGCCAACAAACACATGAAAGGATGCTCAACATCACTAATCAACAGAGAAATGCAAATCAAAACTACAATGAGGTATCACCTCACACCGGTCAGAATGCCTATCTTCAAAAAATCTACATACAATAAATGCTGGAGAGAGTGTGGAGAAAAGGGAACCCTCTTGTACTGTTGTTGGGAATATAAATTGATATAGCCACTCTGGAGAACAGTATGGAGGTTCCTTATAAAGCTAAAAATAGAACTACCATATGACCCAGCAATTCCACTACTGGGCATATACCCTGAGAAAATCATAATTCAAAAAGAGTCATGTACCACAATGTTCATTGCAGCTCTATTTACAATAGCCAGGACATGGAAGCAACCTAGTGTCCATCGACAGATGAATGGATAAAGAAGATGTGGCACATATATACAATGGAATATTACTCAGCCATAAAAAGAAATGAAATTGAGTTATTTGTAGCGAGGTGGATGGACCTAGAGTCTGTCATACAGGGTGAAGTAAGTCAGAAAGAGAAAAACAAATACCGTATGCTAACACATATATATGGAATCTAAGAGAAAAAAAAAAAGGTCATGAAGAACCTAGGGGCAAGACGGGAATAAAGACACAGATGTAGAGAATGGACTTGAGGACATGGGGAAGGGGAAGGGTAAGCTGGGATGAAGTGAGAGAGTGGCATGGACATATATACACTACCAAACGTAAAATAGATAGCTAGTGGGAAGCAGCCACATAGCACAGGGAGATCATCTTGGTGCTTTGTGTCCATCTGGAGGCGTGGGATAGGGAGGGTGGGAGGGAGATGCAAGAGGGAGGAGATATGGGGATATATGTATATGTATAGCTGATTCACTTTGTTATACAGCAGAAACTAACACACCATTGTAAAGCAATTATACTCCAATAAAGATGTTAAAAAAATAAATAAGCAAAGAATCCACTAAATTTAATAAATGAACTTATTGTCCTCAGGATACATCCAAGTAAAAAAATTCAACTGTGTTTCTGTATATCAGTAACAAAGAGATAAAAATAAATATCAAAAAATATTTAGGATAGTATCAGAAAACATAAAATACTTTTAAGTATATGTAACAAAAGACAGGAAAGACTTGTGTATTGAAAGCAATAAATATTTCTAAGAGAAATGTTTAAAATTGTAAATAAAGAGATCTACCATATTTATGGATTGTCAGACTCAATATTGTTAAGATGTTCATTTTCGTCAAATTGAAACATAGATTCAATGAAATTCCAACCAAAGTTGCAGAGGTCATTTCTGTAGAAATTGAGAAGCTGATTCTAACATCTACACAGAAATGCAAAGGACCTAGAATAGTCAAAACAATTCTGAAAAAGAAAACTGACGTTGGAAGACTTATACTATCTGGTTTCATGACATTCCATAAATGCTACAGTAGTCAAGACAATATGGAATTGTCAGAAGGGTAGACATATAATCAATGGAACAAAATAGAGCAGTCAGAAATAGACCCATATGTGTTCATTTTGACAAAAGCAACAAGATAATTCAATGGGGAAGGGATACTCTTTTCACTAAATGTACTGGAACAACATATGAGAAAAAATAAACCTCAGCCTCCACTCCATACCATACAGAAAAATTATTTTAAAATAAATCACTACTTGGTGACCTAATCAGTTCCCTAAGGAAGCTTAATATAAGGTATAATTACTGGGTCCTGTAACAAGTCAAATCTTGGGAAGATTTGCACTGCTCTCAGTCAGGTTTGGGTGTATCAACTGCTCATGATCTGACAACTTATCTGATACACTTAACATTCCCCAACAGATCAATGACAAATAACTGCAATTTAAAACACTCATCTGGGAAAGGGAAAACCACGCTCAGTGCCCACTGTCCACAGCACGTAGGCTGTTTGCCAGAAGATGCAAGGACTCCCTAAGCTGACTGTGATGTGTGTTCCTAGATTGGCCAGGATGGCCTCCCCGGATCCTAGTCACAAAGATGTTCTTTCTTAGCCTTTTTCCTCTGTGACCACATCTGAGCTGGGAATTGAGATGATATTCCAGGGGCTTTACCATTTATTATTGAGGGTTCAGGAATCTCAGCCCCTTGTTTGCCAGGTAATAATTTAATATTTACTTGCATTTGATCAACTGCACTATCAAAGCTGAAGACAGTGCTCAAATTTACTCCCAGCCCAGGGATTTCCATCTCCTAGCAACAGCCCTGAATGTTCTGTTCATGCCTTTAACCCTCAGCTTAAATGACTTCCACCTGGGCCTCTCCAGGGTCGTTCAGAACAATATCCTGGGGTGGGAATCACAGTTAATACATGTCCCTCTGCTTCCAAGTTGCATCTCAAGGGATGGCTTTTTTGCCGTGAGGTGATTTTAATTTATCTTAACTTGGATCTTCCAAACTTAAGGGGAGTTTGAGAGGGACAGGGGACCTCAAGGCTCTGTGAGACCTCAATGTTATCTTCCTGATTATTTTTGCCATTGAGTTTTTTTGCACTAACTTTAGTTTGGTACAGACATTTTTGCTTTTTTTACCCTTAAGACTTGCCAAGATTGCCAACTCTCAACCTTCTTGGATTATTGGCCTCAGTCAGAAAAGGGACTCTTCTAGTAATATTATACTTTCTTCCCCTTCTGCTCTCAGAGGGACTATCTTCAACTGGAGACTATCCTTTTTTAAAATAAATGTAGCCTAGTCCTTCCCTCCAATCCTATTCTCTGGCTTTAGTAGACACATGATCTGAATCCCAAAATACGAGTAATGGTTTGCCAGCGGCTGTGCAAACACATAGCAAGAGAGCAGGGCAACCTCTTGACTTAGTGTATAGATAGGTCTCCATGGACCTCCTCCCTGGATCCCCTCAGATAATTACTCATTTTAGAGTCTGTTACTTAGAATTCCTTTCTCATTGTTGGAATTTGTTTTGATTGTTTAGGAGACAAATAACAGAAATCCAGCTGCTAATTTTCTTGGATATAAAAGGGGAACTTACTGTTATACTTAAATGAAAAGTCCAGTGGGAGATCAGGCATGGTTGGATCTAAGTGCTCAGAGCCATTTCAGTTTTTGGTTTTTTTTGAAAAATGTTGAATTTATACTCAGGCAAGCACTCTCAACCTAGTGGCTCATATCCAGCTTACATCTTCTTAGCTCAGCAACTCCAGAGGAAAAATATATATCCCTTTCTTAGTAATAGTAGCAACAATCCTGGAGCTGATGCCCAATGGCCCTGATTGGCCCGAGCTGGGAAACATGCACGTACCTGAGTCAATCACTGTAGCTAGGAGGATGGGCTATTTTAATCTGGCTAAGCCTGGGTCATGTGGTGATCTGAGTACCAGGAGTGGGGGTGTCTATCATACCTTACTCACCTGGACTGACTTATCAAAGAGGTGGTTTCTCAGAAAAAACCTGGATGCTGAACAGGCAAAAACAATGAATGTCCAATGTGCCCTGATAGGACAGTGTTGAAACTCACTCAAGAAACCAGTTTTGTTACTTGTGGCTGCACCAAGTCTTGCATATTATTCCGTAAGTCTCACTTATTGCAGAAGTCTCACATAATCTACAAGTTCCAAGGATCTTATGATCCTTTAGCAAGTTTTCCAGTTTAGAATTCAGATGATGTAATGTGGTAAGAATTACACAGAAGTGACATTGGGTGGTGGGACCCTCACAACTATTTCAAAATATTCACAAGCCCCTTTCATGTGGTTGGCAATGTCCTGGGCTCCGGGATACAAATTTGATGAAAACATGATTAATACCTGGAAGAATTCCTAATGGGGGTAAGAAATATACCTTTAAATAAAGGTATGTGATATGCAAGTGCCTGTAACAAAGGATTCAGTTGTCTTTTGAGACCTCACAAAATGGTAGGCACTGGGCTTTTTGCTCTTCCTACATTTTCTTACTTAAACCTCAAGGCAATCCCTCAAAGTAAGCATTCTTTCCTAAAGACATTGAAGTTTGTAGAGATAAAGTCTTTTGTGTGTGGTCATTCAGCTGGTAAGTAGCAGGGGCCTTTGGGAATTCTATTTGGGAATACCGTATTGCTCAATATTTGAGAGCAGTGAGAAAGTATGACTATTCCTTAAGCCATCCAATAGCTTTAGAATCACTTATTTGTTGCATCTTCTGCATCCCCTACAGCTTATATGCCATGAAATCCTGCCAATTTTTCCTTTTCAGTGTTTCTTAGGTTCTCACCCAATACTTCTTCAAAGTAATTGTTCAGGGCTTTAACATCTGGTATATAATTGCAGAGGCACCTAAATTGGTCTTCTCCTTGTTTCCTATCTTCTCTTTAATTCATTCTGCTACCGGGTGGGTTTTGAGGTAGGCAGAAGTTGTATACCATATCATACTGCCTTGATCATTTATTTGGCAAATATTTATGATAAGCCAGTCATTGTGCTGGATCATGGTTTAAAGTTTCCGAAAAAACCCAATCCTTTTTGAGGATTTCACCAATGTTCAGGAAAGGCAATCGTCTACATTATTTATCATACAGTAGTTCCCCATTATCTCCACCCCCTTATCTGTGGTTTCACTTTCCCTGGTTTCAGTCACCTATGGTCAACTGAAGTTTGAAAATATTAAATAGAAGGTTCCAGAAATAAACAATTCATAGGTTTTTAAATTGCATGGTGTTCTGAGTAGGGTGATGAAGTCTCATGCCGTTCTGCTCCATCCCACCCGGGACAAGAATCATCCCTTTGTCCAGTGTATCCTGACCCTTAGTCACCTAGTAGCCACCTTGGTTATCAGATAGACTGTCAGTATCACAGTGCTTGTGTTCAGGTACCCCTTATCTTACTTCATAATAGCCCCAAAGGGCCAGAAAAGTGAAGCTGGCAATTTGAATATGCAAAAGAGAAGCCATAAAGTGCTCGCTTTAAGTGAAAAGGTGAAAGTTGTCCCACTTAATAAGGAAAGAAAAAAAACTATATGCTGAGGTTGCTAAGATCTATGGTATGAATAAATTTTCTATCCATGAAATTGTGAAGAAGGAAAAAGAAATTTGTGCTAGTTTTGCTGTTGCATCTCAAACTGCAAAAGCTATGGTTACAGTGCACGAGAAGTGCTTAGTGAGCATAGAAAAGGCCTTAAATTTGTACAATAAGATATTTTGATACAGAAAGAAGGAAGAGAGAGAGATCATATTCACATAACTTTTATTACAGTATATTGTTAAAATTGTTCTATTTTATTATTAGTTATTGTTGTTAATCTCTTACTGTGCCTAATTTATAAGTTAAACTTCATCATAGGTATATATGTATAGGAAAAAACATAGTATATACAGTAGGGTTCAGTACTATCTGTTGTTTCAGGCATCCAGTGGGGGTCTTGGAACAAATCCCCCTTAGGTAAGTGGGAACTACTGTAATAGAATACATATCAACTACCTCTTTCTCCACAAACTTCAATACTTTCTCACTACTGCTTTAAAAGTGTCTAAACTCTTTAGCTTACATCAAGGTCCTCTTCAACTGTGCCACCCATTCAAGCTTGTCCTCCTAAAGCCATCCATTCCAACCAACTGGTATATTTAGTCCCCATAAAAGGCTCTGTGCCTGCCTTTCTCCGTAGCTTGTAAACATCACTCCTGGGTTCTCTACATCCCTGGCAGTTCTGGCTGACTCTGATTTTACCTGTAAAGCCTGAG
The DNA here is from genome assembly GCF_028021215.1 of Eschrichtius robustus. Lineage (NCBI taxonomy): Eukaryota > Metazoa > Chordata > Mammalia > Artiodactyla > Eschrichtiidae > Eschrichtius > Eschrichtius robustus. The sequence continues at coordinate 26,826,818 of NC_090841.1, forward strand.
ATCTCTTCCTATTTGCACTTGATATAACTTTCTCCATGTCATTTGGCACTGTGTCTTCTCTGAACTCTAATGGCTTTATTTTTTTTAGCATTTAAGTATTTTCTTCTACAAGGCTGTGAGCTATATTGCGTCACCAATACTTGATCAAATATCTGTTGATAAAGGACCCCAAAGTGGGGACTTCCCTGGTGGTGCAGTGGTTAAGAATCTGCCTGCCAATGCAGGGGACACAGGTTCGTGCCCTGGTCCGGGAAGATCCCACATGCTGCGGAGCAACTAAGCCTGTGCGCCACAACTACTGAGGCTGCGCTCTAGAGCCCGTGAGCCACAACTACTGAGCCCACGTGCCACAACTACTGAAGCCCACACACCTAGAGCCCGTGCTCCGCCACAATAGAAGTGACTGCAATAAGTTCGCACACCACAATGAAGAGTAGACCCTGCTCGCCGCAACTAGAAAAAGCCTGCATGCAGCAACGAAGACCCAATGCAGCCAAAAAAAGAAAAAAAAAAGGACCCCCAAAGGGCTCTGATTACTGGTGGTCACAAGCTTTATTTTACATTAGGAATAGAGAGGTTCAGGTGAGAGGAAGAGAGATGAAGATAAAATAAGGCACAGATGAAAAGTTACTCCTTAGTCCATATTCTTTTACTCTTCTCTTGCTTTGCAACATTCTTGAGAGGGGGGCAGATATTATTTTTCCTATAGAGTGGTAAGAATCCAAAGTATGGTCCTTGAGCCAATGACCGAAGTCAAGTACCAAAGTCAATTTCTCTGGCTCAGTTGGGGTTTGAGGTATCCCTGAACGAAAAAAGTAAAATATTTTTCATTATTCATTGACTTAATTTCCTTCATAGAGCTAGGCTAATAAAATCAGCAGTTTAAAAACTAGTTTTATGTAGTATTTTAAGACTACATAGTTTTGATAATATCATTATTAACATAATGATCCTATGGGAAAATTTTTTTCTAAGTGAAGATTATGTCATTTAAATCCTTGTTTAATGTTAAGGGGAATTTATGTTTAGTGTTGATACTCTATAGTGGTTCCCTGTGATTTTCTCTAGGTTCAAGCACTTAAGTAGTTGATAAATATCATTTGTTTCTAGGCTACGCTTGTAGACAGTATTTTGGCTGACTTCAGGGCTGAATTATTTTCCCTGAAATCATTTTCCAGAAAGGACCAGCAATTTGCTGATGAGTTTTCTTATAAATGAATGCACAGTCAAGACCTAATGGGGTCAGTGGGGTAACAGGAATGTGAGATAATGACCCTTCTTATGCGAGCACTTAAAACAGTTACTCTCAATTTGGGGGGCTCATCTTGCTGAAGAATGACTTTAGCTTTTTCAGGGTATGATTTTAAAAATAGGAAAAAAAAAAAAACCCAGTTGTTAGGTTGATTTGTTTTCTTTCAGTCTTCATTGCTTCAATTTCTAGAACTTGCTGCTTTAAGACAGCAACATTGCACTTGATAATGTTTTGCTCATTATAATCTTTTCTCCAGAATGTTTGTTCAGTTGAGAAATGAAAATGGGTCTCACATAGTACACAGAGTGATTTATTCTAAATGGCACACAAACTGTTTCTGGAACTGTTAGTTCAAGGTTCTATAGAAGTTGATGCTTGCTCTCAAGTGTGGACACCATAATCTAGCCAAATATTTACATTAGGGATTTTCCCGTGGCTTCATTTTTTCCCCCTAAACATGTTATTAGTTTTATGCAATAGGAAAAGGGGAATATGCAAAGGCACAGGCACTATTTTGAATTAGGGACCATTTTCCCCCATGTTTACGGTGAAAGTTATCTCAGTTTCTGTCCAGCGTGCCTTAGTGTGTAAGGGACACACTGGAGTTACTTGTTCAGCAAAAGAGAAGATCTTTTATTAAAATGATTAGAATGCAAATCCTGTTTTACAGATCTGGTTTTCTGGCATTTTGGGGGAACACTAGCATGTCTGGTGCTTTTGTTTTAGGAACAAAAGTAAACAATGTAGGGAGTTCAACCAAATCCCCCCACCCCCCCTTCATCCCTTTTGAAACCAAACTGAGCAAGAGGACCAAACTGCTGCTTTATCCACATTTTGGTCTTCCTGTAGTGGCGGTAGTATAGTTTGGCAATATGCTGGCAAATGAGAAAACAAGCAACATAAAGCACATTTCTGCCACAGTGCTTTTAATATTGAGACAGATTTTTATCTAACAGAGCCAACAGAATGGAACATGAGAGTACCATGGGCTCAAGGCTGTAAACACGGCTTCCCGATGACACATCCTAAGGGGATAGATCATACAGTTTCTATATTATTCAGCTTGTCAATCTACGGGCACAGAAGTGATTTTTGCTTCAGAAAATGTCTCTTTCTTGAAACTCCAGCTGTCTTTCATTCATAAAGCAGTGTTTTAATAACGTGGTTGTTTACTAGGAAACAAAGCTAACGCTAATAATGAATCTCTGACAATATAGCACATTCCTTATCATAGATGGTCTCCTTGCTGCCAAACAGCTGGAGGCGAAGTGGGGAAAATGCAATCAAGCATTTAAGCATCATAGGTGGATGTTTTCAAACATTAAGTGGCCAGATGTTTAGCATTGTGGAAGTAATGTGTATGATTGCCTGGCTTTTAAAATGTTTTATCTGGGTCTTTTGATGTTCGGTAGATAGAGTCATAGACTATTCTTCATTTTCAGGATACTGAGCAGTTTTTCTGATCGTGAATGGCCAGAATGACGCTGAAGACTGGCAAGAGCCAGGCTTGGCAGGGACTCTGTGCCACGAGAGAGAGAAGGGCCAAGACTTGGACTGTGATGAAATGGGTCCCTCTCCTGGCTAAAGTGCATGGAAGCATGTGCCTTTTAAAAAGCATGGGCCGAATCAGTTTTCAGTCTTCCGATAAGGGGCATCTAGGAATGAAGAAATTGGGTAAAGGGATCAGATCCTCTTGTTTTCCCTGAGACCCAAAGACTGAATAACCAGATGCTTCCTTGGAGTACTCAGTTCTAAGAAAGAAAGCAAACTGTCTTAATACCATTGAGGCTACTGGCCAACAAGAAATCTAGTCTCACTAAACTGAAGTAGAGTTGTTTCCTTCCTCAGATGAATGCCTCGTCAGGCAAAATTTTAAAAATCTAAAGTACAGTAGGACCTTGTTGCCTATCCATCATACATATAATAGTTACCTCTGCTAATCACAAACTCCCAGTCCTTCTATATTCAATATCTTGTGATAAATCATAATGGGAAAGAATATAAAAAAAGAATGTCTATATGTGTATAACTGAGTCACTTTGCTGTACAGCAGAAATTAACACAACATTGTAAATCAACTATACTACAATAAGAAAATTAAATTTAAAAAATCTAAAGTAAACAAAATGAAGCTCTTTCTCTTTTTAGGATCTCAGAGTACCTGAGATGAAAATCAAGCCATGCTCTCACTGTACTTCTCTATCGGTTACTGGTACTTATAATTAGAGTCATTGCCAAATGCTCCACTAAATTAAAACCCCTGGAAATTAATTATCTCATCAAAGGTGGCTCAGTTTCAGAACTGGGTTCACAGATCCTGGTGCTAAAATAAGTGCAACTCCCTCTTAAGAGTGAAAGGAAAAAAAAATAGTCATTTACTGACATGTCTCTGCAGGAATCAATAACATTACAGATCATGTAGGAGCCAAGAATAGCCTGGGCGTATTAATAGCTCAGCCTGCTCACTGATTTTATTCAAGATGACTGGTTAGAGAACACTCTGCCTTGATGACGGCTCCATGGCACGAGGAACAATGTCATCATTAACATGCGGGACTGTTTAGCATTTAGAACACTTCACACATAAAGAGAACTTAATATAGGACTATTGTGCTTTAGACAGATGGTTTAATGTTTCTTTAGCCTTCAGCCTATCAGGCCACCTGCGGTTTTCTTCAGCCAAGGGCTTTTAAAAAATAATTGGTGTATAGCAATTTTCTAACAAGACTGACTGCAATATATTTCCCTAAATCTTTTTCTTACCCTTAACTATCCCTTGCAGTGAATTGTGGTAGACTAACCTCCCTGACTGACACCGAGTTTTCATGTATAAGTAATTACTGACATAAAAGGAGATGAAGGGGCTGAAATTTCATCATTAATGGTTTCTTTGCTTGGGAAAAGCTATTCAGAAATGATTACTTTGGAAAACAGTTCTTCTCTGATTAGAGACTGCCTGACTCTGGAGAAGTTGTTCCCCCAGAATCTTTCAATACAGGAAATGATAACCCAATATAGATGGATAACCGTGGGTGGCAAAGGATGCATATACGCATTTGTTTCAAAATGGTAAAGGAGAATAGCAATTGTGCCTCTGTCCGAGGACTATGTGTGCTCAGGAAGGAATAAAGACGCTGCGGGTCCCCTGCTCATACTCTCAAAGTGAGATTCGGGCACACTAGCAAAGCAAGCAGGGTGCGTTTTTATAGTGTGAACTTCTGTAGGGATCTTAATGACCCCCTGCACTGCCCTGGCCACTGTTCAGCTCTCCAGGCCCTTCTGTGAGCTCTTTCAAGGGAAGAACATGACCCAGAGGCCGAGAGACTGTGGATTGGTCCAGATGGATGCTTATTTGCATATTCTTCTCTAGGTAACCACCCCGGTAGGGTTCAGAAGAAGCTTGCTTGGGCCCCAGGCAGAGAAAAGCGATTACATAGCAGAGAGGGTTTAGTGATCAAAAGTATTTAAGACGGCAAGTGTCTCCTGACTGTGCACTCAGGAGGACTTGAGAAAGCTGGAAGTCTGAGCGCAGAGACTCGGATTGTTGGTGGTTTTCTTTCCCTTTGACGAACAGGAATGTCTCACTGGAGGCTCAGATTCCCCACTGACACTTTACACAGGGCTGGACTGGGGTCCCTGTTGCTTCTGCTGCTGCTTCTGGTGTCAGGGTCTTGCACCGAAACTGTCAATTTCCTCACCTACGAGGAAGAAGCCCTTGGCACCTCCATCGGTGTTCTGTCTCACCACATCCTGTTTAATTCCCAGCGCGAGGTGCCAGGCCAGTTCCGCCTGATTAAGTTCAACAGCTCGCTGATCCAGGTGCAAGAGGGCGATGGGCAGCTGACCGTCGGAGACGCGGGCCTGGACCCCGAGCGGCTGTGCGGCCAAGACTTCGACGTGGTCAGCTTTTGGCAGGAGCGGTTCCGGCTGGTGCACGTGGAGGTGGAGGTGAGGGACGTCAACCACCACGCGCCGCGCTTTCCCCGGGCCCAGATCCCCTTGGAGGTGTCCGAGGGTGCGGCCGTGGGCACGCGCATACCCTTAGAGGTGCCGGTGGACGAGGACGTGGGCGCCAACGGGCTGCAGAGCGTGCGCCTGGCCGAGCCGCACAGCCCCTTCCGCGTGGAGCTGCAGACGCGCGCGGACGGTGCCCAGTGCGCCGACCTGGTGCTGCTGCAGGAGCTGGACCGCGAGAGCCAGGCCGCCTACAACCTGGAGCTGGTGGCCCAGGACGGAGGCCGCCCGCCGCGCTCCGCCACGGCCGCCCTCAGTGTGCGCGTGCTGGACGCGAACGACCACAGCCCGGCCTTCCCGCAGGGCGCCGTGGCCGAGCTGGCGGAGGACGCGCCGGTGAGCTCGCTACTGCTCGACCTGGACGCGGCGGACCCCGACGAGGGCCCCAACGGCGACGTGGTGTTCGCCTTCGGCTCCTGTACCCAGCCCGAGGCGCGCCGCCTCTTCCGCCTCGACCCGCGCTCGGGTCGCCTCACCCTGGCCGGGCCCGTGGACTACGAGCGCCAGGACACTTACGAACTGGACGTGCGGGCGCAGGACCGCGGCCCCGGGCCCCGCGCCGCCACCTGCAAGGTCATCGTGCGCATCCGCGACGTCAATGACAACGCGCCGGACATCGCCATCACCCCGCTGGCCGCCCCGGGCGCGCCTGTTGCCTTGCCCTTCGCCGCCGCCGCCGCTGCTCTCGGGGGTGCGGACGCGACCTCGTCGACCGGGCCCGGAACGCCAGAGGCCGGAGCCATCTCGCTGGTGCCAGAGGGGGCGGCACGCGAGAGCCTGGTGGCGCTGGTCAGCACCTCGGACAGGGACTCGGGAGCCAACGGGCAGGTGCGCTGCGCCCTCTATGGGCACGAGCACTTCCGGCTGCAGCCGGCCTACGCGGGCAGCTACCTGGTGGTGACCGCGGGGTCGCTGGACCGCGAGCGCATCGCCGAGTACAACCTGACGCTGGTGGCCGAGGAGCGCGGCGCGCCCCCGCTGCGCACCGTAAGGCCCTACCTGGTGCGGGTGAGCGACGAGAACGACAACAAGCCGCTCTTCACGCGGTCGGTCTACGAGGTGTCGGTGCGTGAGGACAACCCGCCCGGGGCCTACTTGGCCACGGTGGCCGCCAGGGACCCGGACCTGGGCCGCAACGGCCAGGTCACCTACCGGCTGCTGGAGGCCGAGGTGGGCCGCGCTGGGGGCGCCGTGTCCACCTACGTCTCATTGGACCCCGTCACTGGGGAGCTGCACGCACGACGGTGCTTTGATCGCGAGGAAATGGCTGAGTTGCGGCTGGGGCTGGAGGCGCTCGACGGCGGCTCTCCGCCGCTCCGGGGCCGGGCCGTGGTGCGGCTGCATGTGGAGGACCAGAACGACCACGCGCCTCGGCTGGTGACCCCGCCACTCGTCAGTGACTCAGCCCAGGCCCCTCTACCCCGGGACGCGCCCCTGGGCTACCTGCTGACCCGACTGCAGGCTAGGGACGCGGACCAAGACCTCAACGCGGAGCTGACTTACATCCAGCTCCGCAGCGACTGCGGCCCCGGGGCGCTAGCGCTACACCCGGCCACGGGTGAGCTGTCCCTGCAGTGCCGCCTGTCCCCGCAGCCCGCCGACCCGCTGACGGCGGCCGTCGTGGTGCGGGACGGAGGCCGGCCGGCCCGGTAGTGCACGGCCACCTTGCTCCTCGTGCCCGCGCACTCGGCGCCACCTGGCGGAGAGGTGGTGCTGGTGCCACGGCCGCCTCCGCCGGCAAACCAGGAAGGGGAGGGACCCGCGGGACGGCGCACAGCGCATGGAGCAGGGCGGCACCCTGACCTCTCCGTGGTTGTGGTCGGGGTTTTGACCGGCGGCTGCGGCCTTCCGCTGGTGGCCATCGTCACCGTGACTTGTTCCTGCTCAGGCAAGGCTAGGACGCGGAGGAAGAGGCTTTGTGAGCACAGACAGAGCGGGTGCCATGCGAGCAGTGGCCAGGCTTGCCCATGTTGCAGGTCATCAGGGGCTGACCCTGGGAGCTTCGACCCAAGGTTCTTCGTGGAGACACCGCCGCTTTCCATTTCCTCAGAGGCGCAGGAGAACGAGGCTGCCGAGACTTCCCAGTCCGGGAACAGTGCGGTGTCCTTATGTTCCTCACCTGGGAAGAGAAGCGGGATCCCCTGGGCCCAGGTAGCGCACCCCCAGCTCTCTTAGTGTCCTCGTTAGCATTTAGTAAATTCTCACGCTGGGAGCTTTATGAAAATTCAGTGCCTGATCAGGTTTGGGACTTCAAGTGGCTAATTTTTCGGGACTTGTTTATTTTTTATTTGAGAGGAAAAATTCTTCACATATGAGAGCAGGAGGAGGCCTGATGGTCCTGTGTTCATGGAGGCCCATGTCTATTCCTGCTGTTTCGGCCCCTGGTAACTTCCTTATGGGTGCAGCTCGAATCCCTTTCCGTCAGGGTTTAAATGGTGTCTTCCTGCAGCACTCCAGGTGAGGGGTGCTGCACCTCCTCTGTCAGTTCTGATATCTAAGGGTGAAATATTACTAACTGCTGCTCTCACACCTCTTTTTAAACAGGGTTCCGTCTCAGGTCCTCTTTTCATTCCCCATTCCTGCGCGGAGAGGATAAATCTGCTGCAAGTTTAAGGTAATTGCAGAGTATTTATCATTATCTCTAAGCCATGGGTTTGAAATTTTGTACACTTTTATGGATAACAGAGTAGTTCTTTCCTTTTCACTTCCAGGACACATTCAAATCCAGATGAGTTTAGTGTGAGAGATAGTGGAAAAGGGGACAGTGAATTGAATGACAACAGTTCTGATATCAGGAGAGAACGACAACAGTTCTGATATCAAGAAAGCACCTTTTGGAATGACTACAAAGCAAGAGGGTAAGTTCACACCTGTGACCTTGAAGTTCTTGCTTTCAAAGTCATAATACTATATGCCCGAATGCATAATTTAAAAAACTAAACAAGGGGTCTTAACTGTACATTCATAGATGGGAGTACGCTGAGTGCTGCTGAATAGAGCTAACATTTTTGATCCCTGACTATATAGCTGTTTCTATGTATTTTAAATACATTTATTGACTTAATTTATTCCCCATGATAAATCTAATGAGGTAGGAAATTGAGGCACAGAGAGTTTAAGTGTTTGCCCAAGTGTTAGAGTTAAGATCTTAGCCCAGGAATTCTGGCTTTAGATTTCCTGCTCTTAATCACCCTACTAAACTTCCTCTACTAATGCAAAAGATTAAAATACTGAAAAATCAGAATATTGTGGTTATTAATACTAAAATAACTTAGTGTCATGAGCACTAAGGATAACTTCGCCCCTGTGGGCATTCCAGAAGGGAACAGCATATGAATAGGTAAATTTCATATAGGCCAGTATGTCATTTGCTGGGAACATATGGGGATAGATTTTTTTTCGTTTTTTGATATTTCTTTGTAAATTTTATTTATTTATTTTTGAGGGGTGTGTGGTTTTGTTTGGCTTTGCTCTGTTCAGTGAATCCTGCACCAATACAGCCTTATGCTATTCAGTCCATCTCCTGTAGTGTTGAGGTCAAAATCTCTGTAATGGTGTCTGGTTCTGGAACGGTAGCTCCTGTGGGGAAAGGCATAGTCAATTTTGAGGTGTTTTATGTTAGTCTCCACAAAAGTGGGCATTAGATGTTTAGTCTCTCAAAGATGAGTCCTGATGGTATGTCCTACTGATTCAAGTGCCTCTTCACCATCATAGATATTTTTGCCCACCCTATGTTTAGTTCCTTCAACATTTTTTTCTTTAAATGGTATGGCTTTTAAAAGTATCTGCATCCTGGTCCCCTTCTTCTGAATATTCTCTAATTTGTATATATCTTTCCTAAAATGAGGCACTTAAAGTTGAACATAGTACTATGGAAACAGCCTCTCTCCTGACCTCCAAATTCATATACCTACGTGCTTCTTTCACATCTCCATTTGGGTGTTTAATGAACATATCACATGTTCAAAACTGAACTCTTGATTTCTGTTCTCCAAACCCACTCTTCCTCTAATGTTTGTAGCTCTGGAAATGACACCTCTATTCACTTAGTTGCTTTCTCTGGCCAAAATCCTTTGTGTCATTCTTGATTTGTATCTTCCCACACACAACTTCCAATCCATCAGCAAATCCTATTGGAATTACTTTGAAACTATATTGTCAATCAAAGCTCTTCTCACTATCTTCATTGCTGCTGCCCTAGCTGGGACACTATCATCTCTTGCTTGGACAACTGCAATAGGCTCCAAACTGGCCTCTCTGCTTGCATGCTTGCCCTCTTGCAGTCTGTTCTCCCTGCAGGAACTAGAGTGATCCTCTTACTTCATAAATCAGATTATGTTAATCAACTCTCCAAAGATTTCTCACTTATCCAAAATCCCTATCATGGTGTCCCAGTTATGAATGCTGGGTAACAAACTAGCCCCAAATGCAGCAATTTACAACAATCATTATATTATGCTCATGGATTCTCTGGGCCATTTTGGACGGGACATAGCTTATGTCTGTTTCAGTTTCTGAGGCTTTAGCTGAGAAGATGTGATGGCTGGGAGCTGGAATCATCCGAAGGCTTATTCAGTCATGTGTCTGGCGTGGTAACTAGGATGACTAAAATTCTAGGATTGCAGACTTGGGGGTGGGAAGGGGAGCTACATGTGTCCTGTACACGTGGCTTGATTCTCTCACAGCATGGCAGCCTCAGGAAAGTCACATGCCAGCTTACGGTTGCAAACATGAATGCTCCACCAAACAAGACAAAGACCCATCTTCTTTTATGACCCAACCTCAGAAAGACATAGTCATTTCCATCATATTCTACTGGTCCAAGCAATCTTAAGCCCACCAGATTCAAAGGAAGGGGACAAAGACCCCACGTCTACATTGGAAAATTATTAAAGAATTTTGGGGCCATGTTTGTAAACAAGCCACGCATGGCCCATAAAGTCCTGTATTATCTGGCTCCTGGCTGCTTCTCCCATCTGATTTCTTACCACTCTTCCCCTTGATAATTTAGGTCATTTTATTGGCTTTCTTGTTTTTTTTGAATTGACCAAGCGTGTCTTTATTTTAGACCTCAGGATCTTGCTGTTCCCTCTGCCTGGTAAGCTCTTTCTCAAGATGTCCATATTGTTTGCTTTCTGCCTTCATTTAGTTCTTTGCTCAAATATCCATCCTCAAAGAGGTCTTCCTAACTGCAGATCGCTTCTCCCCACTTTCAATGTCACTCTCCACCCTGCTTTATTTTCCATCATAGCATTTATCACTGCCTGATATTATTTTATATATTTGTTTGTTTATTATTTGTTCCCTGTTCCATGCTGAATCACTGGCATCAAATGTGTACTAACATTTTTTTACTGAATGGATGAATGAAGGTGTGGTCTAACCAGAATATACATTGCAACTGTATGACTATTTCAGATGATAGCATCACATTTTATATTAGGGTAAAATAATGTTGTTGTTTTTACAAGTTCCATTGTGCTGCTTTGTTTTGTGGAAAATTTTAGTGTCATCTTAAAACTTGAAGATTTTACAGTAAATGTATCTTTCCAGATCATTTAATGGTAAATAAGCCTTTTCCAAAAAAAAAAAAAAAAAAAAAATCAAATTCCTGGAACTCCTACTGTTTATTCACTATTTAGGGAATTACCAGCTTATTCTTGCCTTATCTCAGTTTCCTCTTTATAGTAATAGGCAAGCTCTCTAGATCCATGATAGCTCAAGGTGTAGCTTTAGCAAACAATAATGTGCTCAAGGCAATGTGTTCAGCATGAGAAAATACCGTTTCTTGTTTCTCGGTAATAACAATCACATTTCCTCTTACCAGTATGCAACAGCTACATTTTATTTATTTATTGAGCATTTATACAAGTTTTACCATGTGCCAGGAACTGTTCTAGGTGCTTTACAAGTATTAATTCACTTCATCCTCATGATAATGCTATTAAGTAGGTACTGTCATTTAACACCGTTTCGCACATGGGGAAACTGAGGCATAGACTTGTTGGAGTAATTTGACCACGGCCACCCAGCTGTAAGGGGTAGAGCTGGATTTCCAACTCTGGAAGTCTGGCTTTGGAGTCCATGCTTTTAAAATGTTCTGCTATAGCGTAGTTTCAGTAGCGTTTTACATACTTATTTTATGAGCCTGCTGAAGATTTAGGACCGATTTACATTTCTGAGGATGTTTCTGTCTTTGACTTCATGAGCTGCTCTGATTTATGATTTGGTTTATACTTCAACTCTCTGCTGCATTTTCTTGTAAAACTTTTAGTGGGAGTGTTGAAAGGATGCCACGTGGGTGATGGCAAGATAATTAAATTAGATGTTGACAGCTGGAGATAAGATGTTTATCGCAGGTATTTTTAATTGTTTTTTGCATCTCACTTTTAATAGTTAACAGAGGGGATGAGTGGCTTGACCCGATAATCTTCAGAAACTTCATTTTAGACTGTAATTCTGACCATTTCTCCTACCAAACCTGTATCAGAGATTCTCGCAAATCGTTTAATTTACTTGCTTGGATTTTATTTCCATTTCATTTCCTCAGTGCACCAGCAGGTGGAGGTACAAGTCATTGGTAGAAAATCCAGAGGAAGAAAAAATAAACAGCTAGAAAACCAGTCTCTGGACAACTGAATGCTGTTTGCATTTTTAAGTATATCACTATGTAGCATTCTTGTTATTTAAAACATTTAAAACTATTTCACTTTATTTCCAAGTTGTTTCAGATCATTCAGAACAAAAAACATTTAAGGATCCTGAAAGGTTAATCCAGGCATTTCATCACATCATGAAAACAGCTACAGGACTGTACTCTCTTCAAGTACCCGTTGCCCTCACGTTTCCCAGCTGAGAAATAAGGGTTTCCAGCCCGAACACTAAGAGCTCAAAGGATGTTATTTTCAAGCCTATGCCTCCCCAAGTGATGGCAGCCAAGTGTATATGACAGAGTTCAAATCTGCAGGCCAGCAGGGCCACCTTCCACACTTCTTGAACAGAATGATGAATTAAATCATCCTTCAGTGGACGAATCACCTTCACGTGCCTCAGAAATAGCCACTTCATTCTGAAATGCTGCAACTCATATAGACAGTTACGTCTGGGGAATATACACATTTATGTTTCTGTCAAGTATTTATAAGCCAAGCTGCACCCACGAGCCTCCTGGTTTTGATAGACATTTCCCTAAATTACGATAATAGTCAATGTCAGAGTACATGATGATTTTATATAATCCATGCTATTTTACCAAAGAGTTCTAGATGAGAGCCTTGTATTGCCACAAATATAATAAGTGAACATATATTTTATTTTCTAGGATCATTTATGAATGTAAATAAAATATTTATCTAGCTGTTCATATACAGTTAAGTGTTTACAGTTTTACTGGGAACATAATTTAACTTTGAATAACTTTAGGCTGGATGAAGAATTTGGACCCCAGCTGTAACCATAGGCCCAGTGGGGAGAAAGAAGAAGCTGTGGACGGGCACCACTGGGGTGGGGGAACCCAAACCATTTCTCTAGCCTAACATCTGAGAGGGTTGCCTGGTGCTTAGTGGGTAGAGCAGTGGCAGATTCTGGCAATGGGTGAAAACCAAATACAGATGACTGGTGATGTTGTGCTTTTGGGCACTCAGCCCGTTCACAGCTGCAGCTCCATCTGAGGCAGGGCTGCAGGGAGAAGGGGTGGCAGGACCTAGAGAGAGTTTTAAGGCCTCAGTCATCTGGGTTAGAGCCCCCAACAGGACTCTTCCCCTAGCTGTGAACAAGAAGCTAGGCAGACACTGAGGCAGAAGACCAGGGGGCAAAAGGAGAGATCAAACGCCCAATGCAGTGACTGGCAGACTAGGTGAACAGCTGACCAGATCCAGGGGCAGCAAGGTCGGGTGATGGGATGGAAGGATCTGGATTATGTCTTGTTGGCTTCAAGATTGGCTCAGACCATGGGAAGAATTGGGTCTGCAAGGGCAGGACACTAGTATCTCCCCAACAGGAAGGGTCCGGGCTCATCAAGATCTGACTGGCAAGAACTGTCCACCCAATTCAATAATCACTCGCCACATGTGGCTGCTTAAATTTAAATGAATTAAAATTCAATACAATGAAGAATTCAGTTCCTTGGTCACATTAGCCATGTGTGGCTAGTGGCTACGGTATTGGGCAGAGAAGCTGTACAACCTTTCCATTATCACAGTTCTAGTGGATTTAGAAGGAGGGCCAGGCTGGAGGACCACGTCCATGGGCTGGACTTGTTGAGGGAGCCACTGACCCACCATCGTTGCTCGGCACGTTTACAGGGTGACTGTGTTCTCATTGTTCTCCACGCTTCCCTGGTTCATGACATCAGTCTTTTATTGGTTCATAGAAGTATCTAAACATGGGTGGACACATTATATTATTTATTATAAAATATTTGAAAAATGTCTAATGACAAGAATTCCTGGGAATTCCCTGGAGGTCCTGTGATTAGGCCTCCTCGCTTCCACTGCCGGGGCTAGATTCGATTCCTGGTCGGGGAACTAAGATCCCACAAGTTGTGGCAGTGCGATCTTTAAAAAAAAAAAAAAAACAAAAAGAATTCCCAATACTACAAGGTTTTCTGCAGGCAGAAACTCTAATTTCTAACGGCTCCTCTGCTAGTCTAGCTAGCACCTTAAATTTGTAGTCCTCATATTCAGCCCTATAACCTTAGAGATTTTGCAGCAATGGTCATGATAAAATCAACCTGCTCTTATTCCTAAACTTGCCCAAGAAGTAACTCAGCCATTTTCATGATCAGTAATTCATTCTTTACCTACGCTCAGGCGAGACGCTAGAAAGTCCTTTAAACTCCTTTGGCTGCTGGCCTTCCATAGAAAATCACTGCTGTAGAAATCAGTTTCCAGGTCCTGTGGTATCTTCGGAGTTAGTATGTGGCCCCAAGCATCAGCTTTCCAGAATCGGTGGTCTAGGCCCCAGCGAGAATGGAGCAAACATGAACGAGTGTACCTAAAATTACATGAGACATACCTTCAAAGTGAAATGTACACCCATCTTTTGGTTTACGTTGAATAGTATTTCAACTTCATTAGAGTAATTTGTTATGTAAATGAATTCTGTGGGAAACAATATTTAGAAGCTGAGAATCTAAAATTTTCCCTCAAGTTTATAAACATAGGATTAGATGTCTTTGTTTTTCTTAAAACCAGGTTCACATACATTTGTGATGTTAGCTTCTATCTTAAATATGATTCCTCAAGCAATTTATAACTCCTGAATCCTGACTGTTGATGACTGCATTCTCAGTGAGAGACCACAATGGGCAACATTTATCAAATGCTCATTGTATACAAGGCTCCATGCTAAATGCTTTACATGAATTATTGCATTTATACCTCATAATTATCCTAGGAGGTAGTTATATTATCATTCCCATTCTATAGATGAGGAAATGGAGGTTTAGAGAGGATGATTCGTTTGAGGTCATATAGTCGGTGAAGGAATTATGATATAACATTAAAGTACATGAATTTTAGGTTTACAGCTGGATGGAATTTTATATGTATACACACTCACGTTACCACCACCCAGATCAAGGAATAGAACATTTCCAGCTCCCTTGATGGCTCCTTTTCATGCACCTTTCCCAGGCAGTAACTCTTCCCAAAGTTACCACTATTCAAACCTCTTTCACCATCTGACTTTTTCCTGTACTTGAACTTTATATAAACGGAACGGTACAGCCTGGCTCACCGTTATGTCTGTGAGCTTCATCCATGCTGTTCATTCTTTCTTACTGCTGTGTAGTATTTGATTTGTGAATTTGCCACAATTTATTTATCTACTCTACAGTTGATGGTCATTAGGGTGATTTCAAGTTTTTAGCTTTTGTGAATTCATTTACACATTTTTTGGTGGATGTAACGCTTGCTTCTGTTGGCCGTATACCCAGGAGTAGAACTGTTGCGTCAAGAGTGATGATATTGTAACTCTATCATATGATCCTGCAATCCCACACCTGGGCATATATTCAGAGAAAACTCTAATTCGAAAAGATACATGCACCCCAGTGTTCATAGCAGCACTATTCGCAATAGCCAAGACATGGAAGCCACCTAAATGTCCATTGACAGAGGAATGGTTAAAGAAGATGTGGTATATTTATACAATGGAATATTACTCAGCCATAAAAAAGAATGAAATAATGCTATTTGCAGCAACATGGATGGACCTAGAGATTATCATACTAAGTGAAGTAAGTCAGACAAAGACAAATATCATATGATATCACTTATAGGTAGAATCTAAAAAAAGATACAAACGAACCTATTTACAAAGCATAAACAGACTCACAGACATAGAAAACAAACTTATGGTTACCAAAGGGGATAGTGGGGGTGGAGGAGATAAATTAGGAGTTCGGGATTAGCATATACACACTACTATATATCAAATAGATAAACCACAAGGACCTATACTGGATAGCACACGGAACCATCCTCAATATCTTATAATAACCTATAATGGAAAGGAATCTGAAAAAGAATATATATACATATGTGTATGTATATATACACATACGATAACTGAATCACTTAGCTGTACACTTGAAACTAACACAACATTGTAAATTAACTATATTGCAATTAAAAATGAATTTTTGAAAACCCAAGCAAAAGGGTGATGGATCTAGTATATGAACCTCAAGTTTCCTGACTCCAGTGTTACCCATTGTACACCACCCACTACATCAATAACAGCTAACATTGTCTGAGCGCTGTCTATGATGTGCCAGACACTCTGCGAAGCTCTATTTTTCCAAATAGGCTCTTGATAAAACTGAGAACTTTTTATACGCTTAACTAATAACCACAGGGGAAGTTTCACATTTGTTCAACAAACAAGACAGTCTTTTAAATTAACATTAACTAACTGATATATTACAACGTATGTGGAACACTTAGTAGCTTCTCTTTGTAAAGACCATCATAATATCCATCTTTGACAGACTTCTTTTGCTCATGGAAACGTATACAGTAAAAGTAGAGGTAGCAATTGATTATGAATTCACTCATGTACTGTAATTAGCTAAGGAAGAAACAAATCCATTTAAAACCAATTTCCATAGTCTACACAGGCACAGGAATTGATTGCAGACTTGAATTTGCTGAATGAAAAGTGAAGCTAGCTAATCTCAATTAGTATTTCATTGAGCAAATGTCAGCTATTGATTTCTGTGGCTGACTACCCGTGAGGCTATGTGTCTGTCATGCTGTAAAGGTGACACAGCACCATCACTATGCAGTTTAATTAGGTGTGGGCTGGTCATTTCACTTGCTTGAGGCAGATGAAATATTTAGCTGTAGTGGGAGGAAAAACTTCAGCCAGCTGCCTGTCCTATGACCCTCTTTCAGACTCTTACTCATCTCAATTTAAGGTCCATTGATTCTTATTGTTGGATGTTGTACAGAGGAGCCCTTTTGTAATGTAGTGTCGGAAGCTTGGACTAAGACTGACTTACAGGCTAACTGAATTCTCCCAAGCTCTCTTGAACTCTTTCTTTTTTTAAAATAAATTTATTTATCTTATTTATTTATTTTTGCCTGCGTTGGGTCTTCGTTGCTGTGCACGGGCTTTCTCTAGTTGCGGCGAGCGGGGGCCACTCCTTGTTGCTGTGCGCGGGCTTCTCACTGCGGTGGCTTCTCTTGCTGCGGAGCACGGGGCTCTAGGTGCATGGGCTTCAGTAGTTGAGGCACATAGGCTCAGTAGTTGTGATGCACGGGCTTAGTTGCTCCGCGGCATATGGGATCTTCCCAGACTAGGGTTCGAACCCGTGTCCCCTGCATTGGCAGGTGGATTTTTAACCACTGTGCCACCAGGGAAGTCCCAGGTTACCCACTCTTGCCACTTTTTATTCAACATAGTTTTAGAAGTCCTAAATATATGACTGGACACCATAAAACTCCTAGAGGAAGACATAGGCAGAACACTCTTTGACGTAAGTTGTAGAGATAGTTTTTTGTTTTTTTTTTTGGATCTGTCTCCTTCCTCAACTTACAACGGAGTTACATCCTGATAAACCCTCATGATCACATACATGGCTAACTGGGAACTGCACCTCGTTGCCGCTGCCCAGCAACATGAGAGAATATCTTACTAGCCTTCAGAGTGGAAGTGAAACAGCAGCTCTCCTCAGAACTCAGTCCACCAGTTTCGCTTTCTTGAACTCTTGACAATGCAGCATTACATCTTAGGGTAATGACTTGACCCGTATATTACACAACAGGTTTCCACAATGTGCCTGGTTTTCTTAAAGATTAATCCATGCTGCCTTGCTCAGATGGGATTTGTATAGGATTTGACAAGTTGTGATGCCTTGTGACCTAGAGTAACACAGAATGTGTAACCTTGCCCTGTCCTCGAATGCTACTATTCATATAAAAAGTGACCTAAAGGAACAGTGAAAATAATGTCTTCTTTCTCAAAAGGAATACTGTAATCTCTTTGGTTTTGGTTTCCTCATCTGAAATGGGGATAACAGTACCTACTTTATAGGGATTTTGTAATAGCTAAATGAGATAGTACATATAAAATGCTTAGAGCAATGCTTTGCCCATAGTTATCACTTAATATTTATTACTACCATCAGAAACATTTTTCATTTCCCTCTTGGATGGATGTAGTTTGTTATTCCAAATATTCCTAATTTTTTCTCTTTTTTTCCTTTCTGTTTGGTGCAATTAGTTTTTTCTTTTTTCATCTCTTTTGGTTGGCTATTATTATTAATTTTTAACTAACTTTTCAAGTAGGTGAACAATAATAAAGTCCCCTATGGATTTGACAGTGGTATGAGCCTCTGATTTTAAAAAAAGACCATTTAGTAGAAACATATTTTTACAGTAGTTCTTGGAAAGTTAGATCAGTCGATCATTTTGCCTTCTGGCTATATTTCAAGCCAGCAGTGAACTTGACAGGCACATGAGGGCATTTAAACGGAAAGGTTAGAGCTCAGTAATAATAAATGCACTGTTTCTTTAGTTCAAGAATCCTTTGGAAAACTCACAAAAACTTGGTAGCCCACTTTTTTCTGCTTTGGTGAATGTTAATGTGCCATTTAATTGAGCCTGTAGGCCACCTGCTCTGCACCTCGTGCACCCCCGTCAGCCCATGGTGCTGTCGTGATACCCTGCAAGAGGCATGAAGTAATAAAGTGGTGGATGATCAGCTTCTAGCTCAGGCCACTGTAGCTGGGGAGATGATTGATAGGCATTTCTAAGTAATGGGAGAGAGTCTTCCAGATAGCACGCAGCCTGAAAGGTACTTTCTTTCCAACCTGGAGCCAAGAAAACCTGTAGAACTTCTCCCACGTAAGGCCCAGAAGGCAGTCACGGACATGCATAGATATTTTGGTAGACATATTTTATAGATGGCATATGCTCTAGTCCATGCTTAGTTTTCAGTTCTATCTCCTGCCACTTTCCTGCTTATGTGCCCTGCCCCAGCCTCAATGGTCTGCCTCCCCTAAAATGGAGATGGGACAGCCATATAAACAGTACCCCAAGCCCTGATCACAGGAGCCAGGCCCACCTCTCAGATAGCCCTGAGGACATATTACACCTGAGGGCCTGTAAAGAGATGGACACCTGAAATGTGCTGATTACCTACCCATCTGAGTTCTTATCCCCAAGCAACCTTCCTCTTTCTGCCTATGATTTGGTTTTCCATGTAAGCTTGTTTTCAGGGAGAGAATGGGCTGGACCTATGGAAGCATGTATTCTGTTCCTATGCAAAGTAGAATTTTCATTGTAAATTAATTAGATTGCAATTTTGGGTTTATACATCAGAACCATGAGGTTGCTTGAAGTGATTTTGCTATTCAGAAAGGGATCTATTTTCATAGTGCTGAAAAATCAGGGATTTGAATCTGCCTCTCTGAGGGCTGGACACTGTATTATGATAAATAGACAAAGATAATGAATGCAATTCCCTGAGGTCTCCTAGGGGACAGCCTGCTGGTCGTTCCCCAGGTAGTATGCCACCCCCCAGCCCTGCATTGGCCATGCCAATGCATTTCCTAATTAAATGTCTGCATCAGCTGATGATGTAGTGGTAACTAATATCTGTCAGGCTTTTCGTGTGTACAATGATACTTCAATCCTGTGAAGCAGGCAGTGTTATTGTCTTCTACACATAAGAAAATCGAGGTTAAATTACTTAGGCAAGTCCCAGTACTGGTGAGTGGCGGAGCTTCAATGCCAGACCACATCTTCCGGGTTCAGGGCATGTTCCACCTTGCCTTACTGCCTTTCCTTTAGCTTGTTAGTTCTTCATTTTATAGGTCTATAGGTCTAGAAAGCAAAGTACTTAAAAACCCATTTTGGTAGTTTCTCTGCTCAAATCACCAGGAGCGGATGAACAATCTAAATGCATGTTCAACCACTCAAAGATGTGATCTGTCCTCTGGCTGCGTGTCCCTCATCCATCATGCATGCTCCTAATAGACTCGGCAGGCTTGCACAAAGGGGTGCTTTGCTTCCTCTCTCCGTGCTGCTTCCTTTGAGGCATGCTACTGTTCAGGGCCCTGTTGAGATTTTGATTAAAAAAGACAGATATTGTGCAACTTCCATTAATGTTCTATTTCTCCTGTAGCAAAACATAGGCCTTTGCAACTTCCTCAAGGGAATTTAATTTTCCATGTCTGTTGGCAAATTCAATTTTGAGTTTTACGTAAAACACTAGAAAACAGTTAATGACCTGGTCAGGGGTTATGCTTGTAATTCAGTGATTCTCTGAGGTGACTTTAACCCTTTTGCAACCCATTCCCCTTTTCTGAAATCCACAAACCACTAGCTTTCTAAAGTAGAAGAAAACTACTTTTACAAGTATAAAGGGCCTAAGGTATTTAACTTTCTTTTGCCCTCCTCTTTCTGGTTATGGTAATGCCACTTGACTTATTTTTATAATGTTCTCTGAAGGTAACAAAACCTTTGTAAGCTAAGAGATTATGAACATGTATTTTGAAAATGCTCCGTTCATGACAACTAAAAGTGAAGAAAGCTCACTGTATATCTGAGCAGCTTTATAACACCTCCACTGATAGTGTGCCCTTGTATATATATATATATATATCTTGGTGCCCCCCAGTCTTTACCTAGCTCAATGTATATATAATTTACATTAATTAATTCTGAGACTTATTACAGATTTGTGGATTATCTGAATCTTTTCTGTCTCTCTCTCTTGCCCCTTGAATAGTGTTCCTTTTTTCCCCAACTTATTAACACTTTTCTGGTGTTGAAACTAGGATAGGAGAGTGGGGAAAGTCAAACACATAAATTTGACTTCTTTTGTGATTTGATCAAACCAGTGTTTTAGAAAAGTGGTCAAATAAATCAAGCAACTGGTACAAAATTTGGAGCTGCAGCTTCTATTAATTTTTTTTTTTTCCTGGAGATGGGGAATAAACTGGGGTAGGGAGTAGATATGAGTCTTTCTTCTCTTAATATGAGCTTGCTCTCTTAAGGCTACTATTTTTTCTTCTGGGATCCTAACTGTCATACTTACAATACCATGCAATCAACTGCCCACATTCCCTCAGAAAGACTAAGATAAACTTGGAAAATGATTGAGCTAGATATTAAACTTTGTGTTTTTAAAAAAGCTTCGAGATTATTGACTACAAGAGTCACATTTATAGACTCCATTTAACCATAAATATACAGAAAACTGAAAGAATCCAGTTTTATGCCACGAGTTTTTGTTGTTGTTGCTGCTGTTTTTTAAACAGCTATCTGAGCTGGAACCCATGCTTTCTAAAGCGAACCAAAGAACAATTTAGTGAAAAAAATGTTTCATAGTTTTCGTTACTAAAATTACTTTATGAGAAAAAGGTCAGAACATACATGTTCTTCTCTCAGCCCTAAAGCTTGTCCACATTTGACTGGACTTGGAAACCCCTTTACAGAGCTTTCCTTCTTGCTAAGCATCTGCTCTGCCCTGAGGGGAAGGAGACAGCTAAGCTTGGGGACAGTTGGGGGCACAGGTGTCTGTCAGAGCCGTCTGTTCTGTAGCCATCTACTCTTTGCTTGGTGAGTTCCCTTCTCAGGCGCCCGAGTCCACAGCAGCCTGGGAAGATGATGGATTTCCCACTGTCATGGAGGGTAGAGATGGTTGACTCTGATGGGTAAGATAACTTCTCACATGTAGTTTTGTGTGGACCTGGGCTGGGGTGGTTTGGGAAATAGAAAATATACGCTGTGACCTGATTTTACTCATACTTCCCTCTCCTGTTTCTTTTTGTACTTCAGATCTGGTAAAGTTAGGGGGTATCAAAAATCTGGTCCTTATGCAACTCATCTAAAGAGAAAGCAGAGCAACTTTTCCCTTCTCTCTCTGTATAGGGCTTTAGTGAGCATCTTGTTTGACTCCAGTAGACTTTCAGGAAATGCTTGTTAAATAGTGAAACTAAATGGAATTTTAGTCTAAAAATATTTAGTTCATTTATGTTGATATAAGTACTATTTAATGTACTTAAGTCTACTGTTTTACTATTTGTTTTCTTTGTTTTTCTTCTTTCATGCCTTCTTTTGAACTAATCAACAATTTTAAACATTGCTATTCCATTTTCCCCCTTTATTTACTTGCCTTTGGCTATACTTTGTTTTATTTTTCTTTTAGTGTTTAGGGATTATAACATACATACTCGACTTAATAAGAATCTACTATGAATTAGTACTCTTTTTTTTTTTTGCCATTTCCTGGAAAATGTAAGCATGTAGAATACTTTGCATTGATACCATTCTTATCTTTTGTGCTGTTATCATGTATTTTAATTCTACATATACTTTATACTTCATAAGATACTATTCTTATTGTTTTATACAGTCAATATTGATTTGGTTTGACATACCTATTTATAGTCTGTTATTCTTCATGCTTTCTTTCATTTCCACTTTTCCACCTGGAATCATTTTCTTCTGCCTGAAAAGCTCACAATAATAATTATTTTACTCTGGACCTGCTGGCTCTGAATTCTCTGTATTTTATTTATCTGAAAGCATTTTTATTTCTTCATTTAAAGAAAAACTTTATCAGAGTATAATATATGTACAGAAAAGTGCACACATAATAAGCATCCAGCTCAATGGATTTTTACAACCTGATTACACCTGTGTAACCAGCACTCAGATCAAGAAACTGAACGTGACTGTGAGCGGCATTCCGGGAGCCCTCATGCTCCTCTCCAGTCTATTCCCATCAAAGCATGTCCGCTCTCCTGACTCTAACGTCATAGATTACATTGGACTGTTTTTGCATTTTGTGTATATGGAATCATATGTTAGATGCTCTTTTGTGATGACTTCCTTTACTCATTTATATTTGCGAGATTCACTTACATTGTTGCATTCAGTTATAAAGAGTGGAGGCTAACCTTTATAGCATTCTGTTGTGTGGATCTACCAATATTCATTTATCCATTTTACTATTTTTTTATATATATTTCTTTTAAAAAAGTTATTTATTTAAATTTTTTTTTTGCTGCATTGGGTCTTTGTTGCTGCACTCGGGCTTTCTTTAGTTGCACCGAGCAGGGGTTACTCTTCGTTGCAGTGAGTGGGCTTCTCATTGCTGTGGCTTCTCTTGTTGCCTGGCACAGGCTCTAGGCATGCGGGCTTCAGTAGTTGAGGCACGTGGGCTCAGTAGTTGTGGCTCACAGGCTCTAGAGCACAGGCTCGGTAGTTGTGGCGCACGGTCTTAGTTGCTCCGTGGCATGTGGGATCTTCCTGGACCAGGGCTCAAACCTGTGTCCCCTGCATAGGCAGGTGGATTCTTAACCACTGCGCCACCAGCGAAGTCCCTCCATTTTACTATTAATAGGCCTTTAGGTAGTTGCCAGTTTTGGTTGATTACATATAGTGCAGCTATGAATGAATATTTTAGCACAAAATTCATGTCCTTCTCACATGCAAAATACACTCACTCTATCCCAGCAGCTCCAGAAGTCTTAACCAATTCCAGCATCAACTCCAAGTCCGAAGTCTCTGCTAACTAGCATCTCAATCAGATATGGGTGAGGCTTGAGATTCCAAAAGGGAGAAGTTGGAAAGAAGAAAGAGGTGATGGATCCCAAGCAAGTCTGAAACCTAGCAAGGCAAATTCCATTAGATCTTAAGGCTCAAGAATAATCCTTTTTTAGTTTTTTAAGGAACCTCCATACTGTTCTCCATAGTGGCTGTATCAATTTACATTCCCACCGACAGTGCAAGAGGGCTCCCTTTTCTCCACACCCTCTCCAGTATTTATTGTTTGTAGATTTTTTGATGATGGCCATTCTGACCGGTGTGAGATGATTTAGCATTGTAGTTTTGATTTGCATTTCTCTAATGATTAATGATGTTGAGCATTCTTTCATGTGTTTGTTGGCAATCTGTATATCTTCTTTGGAGAAATGTCTATTTAGGTCTTCTGCCCATTTTTGGATTGGGTTGTTTGTTTTTTTGATATTGAGATGCACGAGCTGCTTGTAAATTTTGGAGATTAATCCTTTGTCAGTTGCTTCATTTGCAAATATTTTCTCCCATTCTGAGGGTTGTCTTTTCATCTTGTTTATGGGTTCCTTTGCTGTGCAAAAGCTTTTAAGTTTCATTAGGTCCCATTTGTTTATTTTTGTTTTTATTTCCATTTCTCTAGGAGGTGGGTCAAAAAGGATCTTGCTGTGATTTATGTCATAGAGTGTTCTGCCTATGTTTTCCTCTAAGAGTTTGATAGTGTCTGGCCTTACACTTAGGTCTTTAATCCATTTTGAGTTTATTTTTGTGTATGGTGTCAGGGAGTGTTCTAATTTCATCCTTTTACATGTAGCTGTCCAGTTTTCCCAGCACCACTTATTGAAGTGGCTGTCTTTTCTCCACTGTATATTCTTGCCTCATACGACCCAGCAATCCCACTACTGGGCATATACCCTGAGAAAACCATAATTCAAAAAGAGTCATTTACCACAATGTTCATTGCAGCTCTATTTACAATAGCCAGGACATGGAAGCAACTTAAGTGTCCATCGACAGATGAATGGATAAAGAAGATGTGGCACATATATACAATGGAATATTAGTCAGCCATAAAAAGAAATGAAATTGAGTTATTTGTAGTGAGGTGGATGGACCTAGAGTCTGTCATACAGAGTGAAGTAAGTCAGAAAGAGAAAAACAAATACCGTATGCTAACACATATATATGGAATCTAAAAAAAAAAAAAAAAGGTCATGAAGAACCTAGGGGCAAGACAGGAATAAAGACGCAGACCTACTAGAGAATGGACTTGAGGACACAGAGAGGGGGAAGGGTAAACTGGGACGAAGTGAGAGAGTGGCATGGACATATATACACTACCAAATGTAAAATAGATAGCTAGTGGGAAGCAGTCGCATAGCACAGGGAGATCATCTCGGTGCTTTGTGACCAGCTAGAGGGGTGGGATAGGGAGGGTGGGAGAGAGGGAGACACAAGAGGGAAGAGATATGGGGATATATGTATATGTATAACTGATTCACTTTGTTATAAAGCAGAAACTAACACACCATTGTAGAGCAATTATACTCCAATAAAAATGTTAAAAAAAAAAAAAAGAAAACAGAAGAATAATGAAAATAAAAAAAAAAAAAGAAAAAGAATAATCTTTTTGGGCTTGATTCTCCTCTCTCTGAGCCCACGGGGGCAGCATTGTCCCTTCCACAGTCCTAGGTAGCAGCTCTGCCCCTGAGGCTCTGGCTGGTGTCCCCACCTCCAAGGTTCTGGGTGGCAGCCTGTCTCTGAGGCACTAGTGGCAACAGCCTGGCCCTCTGAAGCCAAGGAGAAGACAGCCCTGTACCCTGGGCCTGTGCTCTCTGGACCTTTAGTGGCAGTGGCAGTCCTGCCCATCTCTGAATCAACTTCGGGATCATTCATCCTTTTTCTTGAGGGATAAGGCATGTTCACAGCCAAATAGCTCTATTGTTCCATCCTGTGGAATCCCAGAAGTCCAAAAGCCTTCCTTCCTTCCTTTTGTCCATTATCTGTTTCCTTTAGCCCAAGCTGGCAGTGTTTCTCCTGGTATAATCCCATCTCTGTTCCTGGCTTCTACTGAGCTGGCTGCTGGACAATCTCTTTATGGAGTGATTGTCTAGCCACACCTGTGCTGATCTCTTCAGAGCATGCTTTCTCATTTTTGGCAATATGAGTAGACTGAGGATTTTCCACATCTTTAGTTTCTGGTTCCGTTTTGCCTGACAATTCCTTTAATTTATCTCTCTTCTCTCACATTTCACTATAAGCAGTAAGGAGAAACCAGGTCATGTATTTTTTCCCTAACATGGATATCCAGTGGCCCAGGACTGTTTATTGAAAAGATAAATCTTTTTGTACTGAATTGCCTCTTTGCTATTGTTATTAATCAGGGGACCATGTATGCATGGGTCTGTTTCTGACATCTCTATTATGTTCCATAGGTCAGTCTGTCTATTCCTGCATCATTACCACCTTGACTCTATAATAGGTGTTGATATATAGTAGAATAAGATCCCAGCTTTGTTCTTCTAGATCACTTCATTTATTTTTAACTCTTTTCATTTCCATGAGAAGAACCAGTGAATTATGTAAAAGCAGTGGCTTGAATTTTAATTTTGATTGTACTGAGTCTGTAAGTCTTTAAAAAATATCTCTTATTCAGTGTCAAAGTCTTGCACATAGTTTAGATTTAGTTCTAGGAATTTGATGTCCTTTGATGCTATTGTAAATTATATCTTTTTACTTTTTTCATTTTTGTAGCTTATTTCTGTTAGATATATAATTCCAAGTTGGCAGTTATTTTCTTTCAGCAAGTAACTGGATTTAAATTAAAAATGTTGGGACTTCCCTGGTGGTCCAGTTGTAAAGAATCTGTCTTCCAATGCAGGGGATGCAGGTTCGATCCCTGGTCAGGCAACTAAGATCCCACATGCCGTGGGGCAACTAAGCCCGCACGCCACAACTATTGAGCTCGCGCGCCTCAACCAGAGAACCTGCGTGCCGCAAACTACAGAGCCCACACATTCTGGAGCCCGAGCGCCACAACTAGAAAGAAAAAACACACGTGCCACAACTAGAGAGAAGCCTGAGAGCCACAACGAAGAGACCGCGCTCCGTAATGAAAGACCCCACATGCCACAACGAAGATCCCGTCTGCCACAACTAAGATCTGACACAGCCAAAAAAAAAAGGAAAATAAATTTAAAAAATTAAAAATGTTATTCCATTATCTTCTGGATCCTATCATTTTATTTTTGAAAAGCCAGCATTAGTCCTCTTGTTGGTCCTTTGAAGGTAATATGGCATATTTTATTTGACTGTTTTTTAGAGTTTTCTCTTTGTTTTTCAATGGTTTTACTGTATTAGTCTCCAAAGGTGTGCCTTTAATGAATCGTGCCCCCTAGTATTTTTGTCCTGCCCCTTTGAAAAAAAAAGTGAGCCCTGTGACTCACTTTTGACCAATAGGGCACATCTGCTTTGACACTGTGTGATTTCTGAGGCTCAGGAGTAAGTCTTGCTGCTTACCTGGCCTCTTGGAACACTCACTCTTGGGATGTGCCCTTTGAGAACCTCACTGTTAAGATGAGAAATTACTCTGACACCACCATGCTATAAGAGAATCATGCCACCTGGAGAGGCACTGGAGGATAAATTCTAGGAGAGAGAGCAGGGGTGGGGGAGATAGAGAGGGAGAGGGAGAGAAAGAATGAGAATCTGAGATGCCTGATGTAAGAGTGAATGGGCCATTAGGAGATCTTGCCCAGCCAAGCATTCAAATGGCTTCAGCCCTGCCACTGTGTAACTGCTACTGTGCAAGAGACCCCAAGCAAGAACTGTGCAGCTGAAGTTAGTCAATCTGCAGAGCTGTGAGATCTAAGAATAAATTACTTTAAGACATTAAGTTATGGGGTGGTCAGTTACACAATAATAGACAAGTGGAACAGAAAATAATACCTAGAAGTAGGATATGATTGAAACAAAACCTTAAAACATGTGGCATCAGCTTTGGGACTCAGAGGTAGGAGGAGCCTGGAAGATCCTCAAAGGAATTGTTGATGCAACTGGAAGGACAGGGAAGGGGCTATTACTAGAGGCTGGAGGAAAGGCAACCCGTGTTACGTAGTGGCACAAAATGTAGCGTAACTGTTGCCTGGCGTAACTCGGACAATAGGAAATGTAATTAAATTACATTCACTAATTAAATAGTGAACCTGCATAAGGAGCTTTTCAGAAAGAATGTCAAAAGTGCTAATTGGTGATTTTTAGCCATGTATGATAAAATATTATACAAGAGTGAGAAAGAGAAAGATACTAAGAAGGAACTTTTTCAGTTTCAAGCAGAAGTTAGAGGAAATATAAAGGATCCAGAGCTTACTAAGTGTACAAATAAAACTGTATCTTATTTTCAGCCTCTCCATATTGCAAAGGCTCTCAATATCTATCAGACCTGATCTCAGGATAAAGATTATCTTAAGGGCACAGCTATAGGGCACATTGTTAAGATTTCAGAAAGATTTAAGGGTGCACTTTAGAGACCATTAGAATTAGACAAAAATTTTCTTAGAATCTTAAGGGTGTTATTTCTCAGCTCCCTGACTTTCAGCACAAGACAGACTGGGGCCTACATCAAAAAGATTTCTGAGTGGAGTTTTGTCTAGTGGAGTGAATCCCACTACTGTTCATAGGAAGCCCAAAGATCTTTAAGAGAACTGTGTTGACAGAAGCGTCATAAGCTTGGAGTATAATGGATGGACATAGTTCAAAATGAAAAAAGCCTCTGGGTCCCTAATCTTATGTAGGCAGGAAGCAGGCTGAGACTGCTGCTTACTTGCAAACATGGACCATTTCTTGTGGAAAAGAAAGCTTGCAATAATAACCAAGAGGGAGGAGACAAAATTCCAGAGGGTAGAACCAAGAGCCTTAGAAAACCACTCCCAGAACTGAGCCCTAATCAAGGAACTGGCAATATATGCCCAAATGAATTTCAGAATTGCTTTGGACCAGCGACTGCTATGTGACTCTTTTTCCCTTATGTCCCCCACCCTGACCCTCTGACCCCCACTTTTGAATGACAGTGTCTATCACAGTTATAATACTCTGGTATTATTATTGTATGTTGAGCGTGTGGGGCAGATCATTTATGTCTTTAGTTCACAGGTCTTCAGATTGAGAAGAGCTGTACTCAGGGGTTGCCCTGAGCATTTGCACTTGCTAAGCCTTATTGACATTTGACCCTGATTTAATACTGCTTTATGCTTGGCTTCTCATCATGGGAAGTTTAGAAATCAGCAGATAATTTTAGGGGGAATGTGACAAAACGTTGGCTTACTTTCTTTTACTTCTCTTTTGTCCAAGATCTTGTTGTGGCTGTTCCAGATGTTTTTGATGCTTACAAAGAGATGTTTTTGCATTTTACTCATTTTATAGTTGTTCTTAGTAGTAAGGTCAATCTGATGCAAGCTACTCTATCATAGTCCAAGAAGTCCAAGTCTTTCATGTGGCTGCTTTGTGAGAACATGGTACACTTACACTGTGTTGTCTTTTAGGGGATCAAAAGAAGACTTTCTAGACTCAGTCCCAAGAAGAGCGCTTCTTCTAATCAGCTAGTACATTTTTATCAAACAGACAAAATGAACTATGTAGCTGATTATGTTCCCTTCTTCCCATTTCTGTTTTATTTCTAACAGATACGTGGGATTTTATTAGATACATTTTTCCTTAGGAGATAGGAGTGACCTCATATATGACCTTTCTCATTTACTTACTCAGTATACTTTATTTTTCTAATCTTTCAAAAATATATTTGGGAATGAGATAGTGTGTGAATTAAGAAATAATGATAACTTTTTCCACTTGGAAGTTGGGGAAGTTCATAGAAGTTTAGCAATTAGAGAGGATTCCTTCTTACAGATTAACCAAGGTCTCAAAGTTGATGTTTACATAATCATGAAAAATCTTTTAAATAAAATGAGGGTAACATTGGTAAAATCCTTTGATGAATGACCTGCACTATTTCCTAAGTGCAAAGTATTCATCCACGGGAAGTGAATAAACCTGGATTTCCAGGTAATAAACTACTTCTTTCCAGACACCAGGGAGTTCACTGATGCCCTGGAACACGGTATTTAAATATCAGGAACAAACACTTAATTCACTGACAGAAGGGAGGTTTATACTATCCCTAACACTCCACTGTTTAGGTTTTTTTGACAACCAGGTGGTGCTAGTTCAAATACAATCTACCCTAGTATAAACAGAACAAGAACAAGGTGTTGTTTAATTCAGTTTACCTGTTTAAGGAAGAGAGTCGTATGCATGGTAGTTTACAAATCATGTTAATTTCAAAATCTAATTCTTGGAATCTGTTATGTGACAAGTGTAAAATAACAAAGTATGCCAGCACTAATCCCCTCCTACCTCCCTTTCTTTCTTCTTCTTCTCTTCATGTCCTTTACTCATCATGTATCATTCTGTTACTTGTTGCACACAAACAAGTCAGCAACCTTAGTACTTCTATTGTGGAGTTACAGGCAGGGGCAATAATGAAATATTTAACAACATGGGTACCAGTCAGTCAGAACAGCTGCCTGATCAGTCAGAAAAGGGGCCAGACATGAGCACGACATGGCTGTTCTTGGCAGAGCAGCCCAACACCAACTCTGGTTATGGCCACCATGTTTTTTTGACAGAGAAAAAGTAAGAAAGTAAGAAGCTAAAATTCAATTCTCCTATTCCTATAGTGTGTTGCCTACTAGGTCATATTATTATGGAATGGACTACATTTTTCTTTGTCTTAAAAGTTTTATTCTGTTGCAAGATATTTAAAACAAAAACTGCCGTAAGTGAAAGGATTTCTTAGTACAATTTATTTCCTTTCAAGTTACAAAAGAATTTAGAAAGAAAAACATTTCATCTTACCACACTCCTTCTTTCTTGAAGGAAGTCTCCAGGGTAATGAAGTAGTTGGTGACTTTTGAGGAAGAGGATGTGAGCAAGGAGATAATTTGGTGATTCCCTTTATCATTGAAACTGAAACAAAGTATGTGGTTGTATTAATGAAAAGAATGCATCTTAGGCCAAAAAAAAAAAAAAAGCCCCCCCAAACCATACTTCTCACGATGTAGAAAAATATTTTCCTTTTAATGAGATAATTTGCCTGAGGAAAATTTGAAGTATTGGAGGGAAGAAAGATAAGTTAAAGTATATTTTGTGTGGTGGTGGGGCTGGTTCGGTGGCGGGAGGGGAGTAGAAACAGGGTAATTTGTCATAGAATCAGGATTTTATGGCTGGGAGGAAAATTGAATGCCATCATGTCCTCTTCTCTCCCATTTTACATAAAGAAATGGAGATCCAGAGAGGTTAAGTGGCTTACTCAGAGTCACACATCTAGTTATTTACTGAGAAAAAGAGAAAAGTAGAAAGAAAACTTAATTCCTGAACCAATTACCTTTTTTTTTTAATACTGCAGGTACCACAGTAACTGATTAATTCTAAAAAAAAAAACCTGGGAAAATCCTTCCTCCCTGAGGCCTTCCTGCTGCTCCTGCATCTGCCCAGATTCCTTCTATGAGGATCTATCCCCCGCCTAAACCCCCCTGCCCCTCATTCAAGCTCTCACAGCTCTGTCAAGTGATAGCTGTTTCCTGCTAAATAGAGGATGATCATCGGAATTTTGGAGGTGGCTTTTATCCCCTCCTGTTTTGAGTAATTGGTATACTTGTTTGTTTTTCTTTCAATGTGTTTAAACATTAAATGTGGTAAAATACACATTTACTATCTTAACCATTTTTAAGTGTATACTGCAGTAGTGTTAAGTACATTCACATTATTGTGCAGCCATCACCACCATCCGTCTTCAGAACACTTTGCATCTTGCAGATCTGTAACCCAGTCCCCATTAAACAACAACTCTCCATTCCCCCTTCCTCCAGCCCCTGGCAACCACCACATTCCACTTTCTGTCTCGATGGATTTGACTATTCAAGCGCCCTCATACAAGTGGAATCATACAGTCTGTCTTTTCTGTGACTGGCTTATTTCACTTAGCGTCATGTCCTCAAGGTTCATCCACATTGTAGCGTGTGCGAGAATGTCCTTCCTTTTTAGAGTTGAGTAATATTCCATCGTGTGTATACACCACATTTTATTTATCCATTTATCTATTCGATGAACACACGGGTTTTTTTTCCACCTGTTCCCTCTTTAATGACCCATTTTGGATGTGCACAGGCACTTCCAAAGTGCATGTTCAAGGAAAGATTGAAACATTCCATATGTTCCCTATGTGACCCTCGTGTGACAAAGGAGTAAACCGCATATTAATTTACAAACATCATGCAATAGGATACGTTTTCTTCACAAACTTATTTAGTTGTAGGAGGAGGAAAGGAGCTCACAGCTCGTCTGGCACATGATGTTCGAGGCCGTAGATGTTTCTTAACATGATAGAATTTATGACAGTTAGAGACGGAAGGCATCTTAAAGGAGACAGGAATTTGAGCATTTGGGCATCGGCATCAGGAACACCTAGGCTTGGGTTTCTAGGGCTTTATTAGCTGTGTGACCTTGAGCAGATTATTTAAACTCTTGAATGGAATTGAACTCTTCATGGAATTACTGAGGATTAAATGAGACAATGCAATTGAAGTGGTCAACACAATTCTTTGTACAGAGGGAATGCTCAATAAATTCTAGCCAAGGGATGAATCTCCTCTTTACAGATAAGTGAAGGGAAAGTGACTTGCCTGA
Organism: Eschrichtius robustus; assembly: GCF_028021215.1. Lineage (NCBI taxonomy): Eukaryota > Metazoa > Chordata > Mammalia > Artiodactyla > Eschrichtiidae > Eschrichtius > Eschrichtius robustus. The sequence continues at coordinate 26,858,858 of NC_090841.1, forward strand.
GGTCACACAGACAAAACCACAAAACTGGCATTTGATTTGCTTTTCAAAAAGAATGAGAGGGATTCATTTTTAACAAATACATTTTTTTCTCATTGAAACTTTATTAGTTATTTGTGAACGTTCACAGAAACTCATGCCAAGAAGAAACATGGCACATATTCTTTTTTCCACTTCTTATTTGTTCTGTCATTTAGTCATTCAAGGAATTCCTTCATTTAATAAATGGTCACTGAGTGCCTGTCATGTACAACCACTGGATGGGCACTGGGGACATCACAGTTTCATGGAGGAGGTGGGTGCGTGTGCTAAGTGTCCCAGTGGGGACTAACCTAAGAGAATGTGGGAACCAACAGGACAGAGAGGTGCAGAACCCTGGCCTTTGGGGCAGGAAGTAGGGAAAACTGGATATGTATAGGGCCAGGCCTCAGGTTGCCCTTTGGTTGCATAAAACATTGAAATAAATCTGGCCTCCACCTTTGAACCTAGTGGGAGAGTAGCCATAAAAACAGTGACTAAGAATATAATTAAAAAGTGCAATGTATGTACCAAGTGGTAGGGGGCGCAGTGGAGAGAGTAAGTGATTCTGCCTAGAGGTTTTGGGGGAGGAGTGATGATATGGGGTGGAGGGAGGACTTAATGGAGGAGCTGGCAAATGAGGTACCTTGTAGGCTGAGTGGGATGTCACCAGCCACAGAGGAAGGGAAAGGTGCTCTAGGAAGAAGACCCAGAAGCATGTGAGCACAGGGGTCCAGGTCCCTGGGACACAGGTTATCCACGAGATGCTGGGGATGCAGAGTGGAGGAAGATGATCCTCCCATGGGGATGTCCCAGACCTTACCTGCTGGTGAGTATAATGGGGTCGTGTTAGCATTTACTGTCTTGATTCTGGGGGCTTTTCACTGCTATCATCTTATCCTTTAGGATATGCCCAAAGTCTCCCCCAGGTATTTCTGGGCACTTCCTCCCCACCCCCCCCCCACCCCCCCCCCCCAGCAAGGCATCTATCTCATCTGGACTCAGGATCAGCTGCTTCCATTTTCTGCTCTGGTGTTCTCATCAAGGTTTCTTGAGCTTTCCACTGCTGACCGTACCTCCACCAAAACATTCTGCCTAGCTTGGGCACCTCGGCTGGCGACCACCCTCAACTCTCAGGGACACAAACCTGTCCCATGATCTGTGACTGGGAATGGGGAGTGGGGATAGAGCAGGGTCTTTTCTACTCCATTTCATGTGAGTGTGTGTGTGTGTGTGTGTGTGTGTGTGAGAGAGAGAGAGAGAGAGCTGTCCATGGGGCTATGTTTCTCAAGACCAGAATCTTATAGACTCCCCTGAACACACTTCAGCTTATATCCTAAACTCTTCCCTCATTAGGGCTCATAAAGGGAAGAGATTTGCCATCTCATTCCCTCCTCTGACTTTATCTCTTCCACTATTACACAGGCACCATTATTAATGCACTGTTTTCTTCCCCTTTCTTTTGTCAATTAAAAAAAAAATCTTTGAATACGTATAAATTAATGAAAACAGATACTTGGTGAGCGGGTGTCTGCCTTGTGCCTGTGCATCTGGTTCTCAACTTTGGTCCAGCAAGCAGCTTTTGAAGGTCTCTCATGGTGGAGCTGAGAAGTTCCTGGCATTTGGGAGATATTCAAGAAACTACTATTGAATGGAACTGACTCTCCTGTAGGGAAGGAAGCCACTAAGGGTGGGTTTGTTTGTTGGCAGGTGAATGGTCTGAAGGAAACTGATGGTTTTAGGAGAAGAGAGAGAGTTGCGGCAGGAAGACCAAGTAGGAAGCTGAGGCAGCCATCAGGGTGATGCAGGCTTGAGCCAGGAAAGAGGGACCATGGGGATGAAGTAATGTGGGCAGAGCTGAAAAACAGTGGGGACAGGAGAACTGGTAGAGAACTTAAAGGCTGTATTTCCTGTGACTCAAAGAGTAGTTCTTGGAAACATACCCTTCCTCTTGGGCAGAAGTTATAGGATGCTAATAATCCTTGTGTCCCATCCTCAATGCCCCCCGCCCCTGACCCTGCTCCAGATCCCCCAGCATCTTTCTCCCTTTACTCCACTGACCCACGTGGGAGAGGACCGAAGAGATGATGACTCTGAAGTTTGTCTTGGGAGAGTTGGGTGGATGGTGATGAGATGAACATCATTCGATCCATTTTACATAGAGGTTAAGTGATTTGCCCAAGATCAGTGAACATACTGATAGCAGCATTATGTGTCCTTACTGTGCTAAAAACTCCAAGCCAGAATAGTTTCTACTTCATTACCCCCATGGCCTTTTCCCATTTCATAAAAAATTCTACACACAGAACAGACTCAAATAATTTTCTAAAATGTCATTAAAGTTAAGAAGATACTTAAAAGGACATATGAGAAGCCACATTCAACAAGTGCAGAAATAAATTGGAGATGAGAAAATATTAAAATACCTGACCTGCGTGGGTATTTGCATAATATTTAAAATTATCTCATCCATTTAGTTCTAGTGTTTGGTGTCAATCTGAAATATGAAAAATGTTCTCACGGAGATGCAGGCAAACTGAAGGAGGATATCTTAATATACAGGGAAATATAAATTACAAAGCTCTCTAAAGCTATTAGTAAAAGTACCGAAATACATTAGCAGGTGCATGGGTTCAACTTTGGATGAATGTTCTTTGAAATCGGATTCATCACCAAAATTAATCTGAGAGGCGTCAAATCTGTGCTGGGTTAAAGAGGTGACAAATGGGAAGATTTCATTGAAGTTCCAAATTGTAAAAGGATCAGAATTAATAATCCTCTGTCATGAGGAACTTGATCACTTAGGAGTTTAAGGAGCTTACATCTTGAAAGAGAGTAGAAAAGAAATCTGAAATATTTCTGGTGAAAGAAGTAGTCTGGTTATCAGTTGGATTGATTTGGTTTGATAAATAACTTCAGATCGACCACAGATAACCATGAAGATACGTGTCTGCAACTTTCACATGAACAGGGTTTATGTCTTTCAACAGGCTGGTCAATTTATTCTCTTAGAATGGAGTAAGTACAGTATTTTCCTCCCTTGTTATTTTTTTTAAATTGAAGTATAGTTGCTTTACAATGTTGTGTTAGTTTCAGGTGTACAGCACAATGATTCAATAATGTATATTTACATATATATATAAATTCTTTTTCAGATTTTTTTTCCTTGTAGCTTTATTACAAAATATTGAATATAGTTCCCTGTGCTATATAGTAGGTTCTTGTTGGTTATCTATTTTATATATAGTAGTGTGTATATGTTAATCCCAAACTCCTAATTTATCCCTCCCCTCCCTTTCCCCTTTGGTAACCATAAACTTGTTTTTTATGTTTTGTAAATAAGTTCATTTGTATGTTATTTTCTTTCTTTAGATTCCACGTATAAGCAATACCGTATGATATTTGCCTTTCCCTGTCTGGCTTACTTCACTTAGTATGATAATCTCTAAGTCCATCCATGTTGCTGCAAATGGCATTATTTCCATTGTATATAAGTACCATATCTTCTTTATCTGCTCATCTTTTGAACACTTAGGTTGTTTCCATGTCTTGGCTATTGTGAATAGTGCTGCTATGAACATAGGGGTGCATGTATCTTTTCGAATTACAGTTTTCTCCGGATTGGTAGAGCCACTATGGAGAACAGTATGGAGATTCCTTAAAAAACTAAAAATAGAGTTACCATGTGATCCTGCAATTCCACTCTTGGGCAATATGTCCAGAGAAAAGTATAATTCAAAAAGATACACTCACCCCAATGTTCATTTCCTCCCTTGTATTTAATTCAGAGCTTCTTGGGGGTGATGCCCTTTAGAAGCACCAATCTTCCTTCATTAGTGGCTTCTATTATGGCTCTTCATTCATATGGACTCACATAAAGAAAACAGGGGTCGGGGGGGGTGCTGGGAATATTGCAACACTCCACACATGTATCTTGCTCCAATACCTCAAATAACATTTTTTCTTAGTCAGAAAGACATATCCCTTGGCCATTTCGCAGGCAGTTTTCCCTGTTCCAAGTGACGAGTTTGGGTTTACGTATTAATGGGATGTGTTTGCATCTCTGCATCATAATCTCAAGGTTAGGCAGACGGTCCCTGGCACCCTGCTCAATTACGCATGAATAGCAATGGGAAAGGATATGGCTGATGATTCTTATGAGTTGAGCTTATGATGCTTTTCTTTTTTTTTTTTTAATTTATTTTTACTTATTTTTGGCTGCGTTGGGTCTTCGTTGCTGTGCGCGGGCTTTCTCCAGTTGCGGCGAGCGGGGGCCACTCTTCATCGCGGTGTGCAGGCTTCTCACTGCAGTGGCCTCTCCTGTTGCGGAGCACAGTCTCTAGGCACGCGGGCTTCAGTAGTTGTGGCACACGGGCTCAGTAGTTGTGGTTCACGGGCTTTAGAGCACAGGCTCAGTAGCTGTGGCGCACGGGCTTAGCTGCTCCGCGGCATGTGGGATCCTCCCGGGCCAGGGCTCGAACCCGTGTCTCCTGCATTGGCAGACGGACTCCCAACCACTGCGCCACCAGGGAAGCCCTATGATGCTTTTCTGCAAGAACAAAGCTGCGGCTGGTATTTGAGCATGCTACCAACTTTACCTCACGGCTGCAGCAGGGGGCTGCCTGATGTTTAGCAGCCCTGGGATTGGCATGATCCCCCTGAAACTGAAGCTCTGATGAATCAAACAGCTGCAAGAGGACTCAGCAACCTCAAGTCCTCAACTAAGCCTCCAGTCCATCCCCTGTTAGTACCCATGTCTATAGGAAGAGCTTGGCTATGGGGCCAGAGTATATTTCAGGGTCACTTTGCATGTGGATCCTTAGTTTTATCCCGCATCCCCAAATGAAGACTCTTGGAGGCCATCCTTTGGAAGATGGCCTCTAAGTAGGTTGAAAGAGAAAGAATCTTATATCATTTATACTTTTGAGTACCTAATAGATATCTGATCTATCATATTTCCAAAATAGAATTCTTCATCTTATATTTCTAGTTTTAACAATCTAAATAAAACACTTCAGTGTCAAAAGAAAAAAATAGAATTCTTAGCGCCCCCTCCACTGATAGTGTTAGTTGTTCCCATGTCAATAATGTAACGACCAACTCCTTAGTTACTGAAGCCAAAAATCTAGATGTTATCCTTAGTTTTTTTTTTTTTTTTCAAGGAGAATGAGCTTTTATTTTATTTATTTATTTATTTTTTTACATCTTTATTGAAGTATAATTGCCTTACAATGGTGTGTTAGCTTCTGCTTTACAACAAAGTGAATCAGTTATACATATACAATATGTTCCCATTTCTCTTCCCTCTTGCATCTCCCTCCCTCCCACCCTCCCCATCCCACCCCTCTAGATGGTCACAAAGCACCGAGCTGATCTCCCTGTGCTATGCGGCTGCTTCCCACTAGTTATCTATTTTACATTTGGTAGTGTATATATGTCCATGACACTCTCTTACCCTGTCACATCTCACCCCACCCCCTCCCCATATCCTCAATCCATTCTCTAGTAGGTCTGTGTCTTTATTCCCGTCTTGCCACTAGGTTCTTCATGGCCTTTTTTTTTTTTTTTTTTTTCCCCTCTGATTCCGTATATATGTGTTAGCATACTGTATTTGTTTTTCTCTTTCTGACTTACTTCACTCTGTATGACAGACTCTAACTCCATCCACCGCATTACAAATACCTCCATTTCATTTCTTTTTATGGCTGAGTAATATTCCATTGTATATATGTGCCACATCTTCTTTATCCATTCATCTGTCGATGGACATTTAGGTTGCTTCCATGTCCTGGCTATTGTAAATAGAGCTGCGATGAACATTTTGGTACATGACTCTTTTTGACCTATGGTTTTCTCAGGGTATATGCCCAGTATTGGGATTGCTGGGTCGTATGGTAGTTCTATTTGTAGTTTTTTAAGGAACCTCCATACTGTTCTCCATAGTGGCTGTATCAATTTACATTCCCACCAACAGTGCAAGAGTGTTCCCTTTCCTCCACACCCTCTCCAGCATTTATTGTTTCTAGATTTTTTGATGATGGCCATTCTGACTGGTGTGAGATGATATCTCATTGTAGTTTTGATTTGCATTTCTCTAATGATTAATGATGTTGAGCATTTTTTCATGTGTCTGTAGGCCATCTGTATATCTTCTTTGGAGAAATGTCTATTTAGGTCTTCTGCCCATTTTTGGATTGGGTTGTTGGTTTTTTTGTTATTGAGCTGCATGAGCTGCTTGTAAATCTTGGAGATTAATCCTTTGTCAGTTGCTTCATTTGCAAATATTTTCTCCCATTCTGATGGTTGTCTTTTGGTCTTGTTTATGGTTTTCTTTGCTGTGCAAAAGCTTTTAGGTTTCATTAGGTCCCATTTGTTTATTTGTGTTCTTATTTCCATTTCTCTGGGAGCTGGGTCAAAAAGAATCTTGCTGTGATGTATGTCATAGAGTGTTCTGCCTATGTTTTCCTCTAAGAGTTTGATAGTGTCTGCCCTTACACTTAGGTCTTTAATCCATTTTGAGTTTATTTTTGTGCATGGTGTCAGGGAGTGTTCTAATTTCATACTTTTACATGTACCTGTCCAATTTTCCCAGCACCACTTATTGAAGAGGCTGTCTTTTCTCCACTGTATATGCTTGCCTCCTTTATCAAAGATAAGGTGACCATATGTGTGTGGGTTTATCTCTGGGCTTTCTATCCTGTTCCATTGATCTATATTTCTGTTTTTGTGCCAGTACCAAACTGTCTTGATTACTGAAGCTTTGTAATATAGTCTGAAGTCAGGGAGCCTGATTCCCCCAGCTCCATTTTTCGTTCTCAAGATTGCTTTGGCTATTCGGGGTCTTTTGTGTTTCCATACAAATTGTGAAATTTTTTGTTCTAGTTCTGTGAAAAATGCCAGTGGTAGTTTGATAGGGATTGCATTGAATCTGTAGATTGCTTTGGGTAGTAGAGTCATTTTCACAATGTTGATTCTTCCAATCCAGGAACATGGTATATCTCTCCATCTATTTGTATCATCTTTAATTTCTTTCATCAGTGTCTTATAATTTTCTGCATACAGGTCTTTTGTCTCCTTAGGCAGGTTTATTCCTAGATATTTTATTCTTTTTGTTGCAATGGTAAATGGGAGTGTTTTCTTAATTTCACTTTCAGATTTTTCGTCATTAGTGTATAGAAATGCAAGAGATTTCTGTGCATTTATTTTGTATCCTGCTACTTTACCAAATTCATTGATTAGCTCTAGGAGTTTTCTGGTAGCATCTTTAGGATTCTCTATGTATAGTATCATGTCATCTGCAAATAGTGACAGCTTTACTTCTTCTTTTCCGATTTGGATTCCTTTTATTTCTTTGTCTTCTCTGATTGCTGTGGCTAACACTTCCAAAACTATGTTGAATAATAGTGGTGAGAGTGGGCAACCTTGTCTTGTTCCTGATCTTAGTGGAAATGGTTTCAGTTTTTCACCATTGAGGACAATGTTGGCTGTGGGTTTGTCATATATGGCCTTTATTATGTTGAGGAAAGTTCCCTCTATGCCTACTTTCTGCAGGGCTTTTATCATAAATGGGTGTTGAATTTTGTCGAAAGCTTTCTCTGCATCTATTGAGATGATCATATGGTTTTTCTCCTTCAATTTGTTAATATGGTGTATCACATTGATTGATTTGCGTATATTGAAGAATCCTTGCATTCCTGGGATAAACCCCACTTGATCATGGTGTATGATCCTTTTAATGTGCTGTTGGATTCTGTTTGCTAGTATTTTGTTGAGGATTTTTGCATCTATGTTCATCAGTGATATTGGCCTGTAGTTTTCTTTCTTTGTGACATCTTTGTCTGGTTTTGGTATCAGGGTGATGGTGGCCTCGTAGAATGAGTTTGGGAGTGTTCCTCCCTCTGCAATATTTTGGAAGAGTTTGAGAAGGATAGGTGTTAGCTCGTCTCTAAATGTTTGATAGAATTCACCTGTGAAGCCATCTGGTCCTGGGCTTTTGTTTGTTGGAAGGTTTTTAATCACAGTTTCAATTTCAGTGCTTGTGATTGGTCTGTTCATATTTTCTATTTCTTCCTGGTTCAGTCTCGGCAGTTTGTGCATTTCTAAGAATCTGTCCATTTCTTCCAGGTTGTCCATTTTATTGGCATAGAGTTGCTTGTAGTAATCTCTCATGATCTTTTGTATTTCTGCAGTGTCAGTGGTTACTTCTCCTTTTTCATTTCTAATTCTATTGATCTGAGTCTTCTCCCTTTTTCTCTTGATGAGTCTGGCTAATGGTTTATCAATTTTGTTTATCTTCTCAAAGAACCAGCTTTTAGTTTCATTGATTTTTGCTATTGTTTCCTTCATTTCTTTTTCATTTATTTCTGACCTGATCTTTATAATTTCTTTCCTTCTGCTGGCTTTGGGGATTTTTTGTTCTTCTTTCTCTAATTGCTTCAGGTGCAAGGTTAGGTTGTTTATTCGAGATGTTTCCTGTTTCTTGAGGTAGGCTTGTATTGCTATAAACTTCCCTCTTAGCACTGCTTTTGCTGCGTCCCATAGGTTTTGGGTCGTCGTATCTCCATTGTCATTTGTTTCTAGGTATTTTTTGATTTCCCCTTTGATTTCTTCAGTAATCACTTCGTTATTAAGTAATGTATTGTGTAGCCTCCATGTGTTTGTATTTTTTACAGATCTTTTCCTGTAATTGATATCTAGTCTCATAGCGTTGTGGTCGGAAAAGATACTTGATACGATTTCAATTTTCTTAAATTTACCAAGGCTTGATTTGTGACCCAAGATATGATCTATCCTGGAGAATGTTCCATGAGCACTTGAGAAAAATGTGTATTCTGTTGTTTTTGGGTGGAATGTCCTATAAATATCAATTAAGTCCATCTTGTTTAATGTATCATTTAAAGCTTGTGTTTCCTTATTTATTTTCATTTTGGATGATCTGTCCATTGGTGAAAGTGGGGTGTTAAAGTCCCCTACTATGATTGTGTTGCTGTCGATTTCCCCTTTTATGGCTCTTAGTATTTGCCTTATGTATTGAGGTGCTCCTATGTTGGGTGCATAAATATTTACAATTGTTATAGCTTCCTCTTGGATCGATCCCTTGATCATTATATAGTGTCCTTCTTTGTCTCTTGTAATAGTCTTTATTTTAAAGTCTATTTTGTCTGATATGAGAATTGCTACTCCAGCTTTCTTTTGATTTCCATTTGCATGGAATATCTTTTTCCATCCCCTCACTTTCAGTCTGTATGTGTCTCTAGGTCTGACGTGGGTCTCTTGTAGACAGCATATATATGTGTCTTGTTTTTGTATCCATTCAGCCAGCCTGTGTCTTTTGGTGGGAGCATTTAATCCATTTACATTCAAGGTAATTATCGATATGTATGTTCCTATTCCCATTTTCTTAAATGTTTTGGGTTTGTTATTGTAGGTGTTTTCCTTCTCTTGTGTTTCTTGCCTAGAGAAGTTCCTTTAGCATTTGTTGTAAAGCTGGTTTGGTGGTGCTGAACTCTCTCAGCTTTTGCTTGTCTGTAAAGGTTTTAATTTCTCCATCGAATCTGAATGAGATCCTTGCTGGGTAGAGTAATCTTGGTTGTAGGTTTTTCTCCTTCATCACTTTAAGTATATCCTGCCACTCCCTTCTGGCTTGCAGAGTTTCTGCTGAAAGATCAGATGTTAACCTTATGGGGATTCCCATGTGTGTTATTTGTTTTTTTTCCCTTGCTGCCTTTAATATGCTTTCCTTATATTTAATTTTTGACAGTTTGATTAATATGTGTCTTGGCGTGTTTCTCGTTGGGTTTATCCTGTATGGGACTCTCTGTGCTTCCAGGACTTGATTAACTATTTCCTTTCCCATATTAGGGAAGTTTTCAACTATAATCTCTTCAAATATTTTCTCAGTCCCTTTCTTTTTCTCTTCTTCTTCTGGGACCCCTATAATTCGAATGTTGGTGCATTTAATGTTGTCCCAGAGGTCTCTGAGACTGTCCTCAGTTCTTTTCATTCTTTTTTCTTTATCGTGCTCTGTAGTAGTTATTTCCACCATTTTATCTTCCAGGTCACTTATCCTTTCTTCTGCCTCAGTTATTCTGCTATTGATCCCATCTAGAGTATTTTTAATTTCATTTATTGTGTTTTTCATCATTGCTTGGTTCCTCTTTAGTTCTTCTATGTCCTTGTTAAATGTTTCTTGCATTTTGTCTATTCTATTTCCAAGATTTTGGATCATCCTTACTATCATTATTCTGAATTCTTTTTCAGGTAGACTACCTATTTCCTCTTCATTTGTTAAGTCTAGTGTGCTTTGACCCTGCCCCTTCATCTGCTGTGTGTTTTTCTGTCGTCTCATTTTGCTTATCTTACTGTGTTTGGGGTCTCGTTTTCACAGACTGCAGGTTTGTAGTTCCCGTTGTTTTTGGTATCTGTCCCCAGTGGCTAAGGTTGGTTCAGTGGGTTGTGTAGGGAACTAGTGCCTGAGCTCCGGTGGATGAGGCTGGATCTTGTCTTTCTGGTGGGCACATCCACGTCTGGTGGTGTATTTTGGGGTGTCTGTGGCCTTATTATGATTTTAGGCAGCCTCTCTGCTAATGGATGGGGCTGTGTTCCTGTCTTGCTAGTTGTTTGGCATAGGGTGTTCAGCACTGTAGCTTGCTGGTCATTGAGTGATGCTGGGTCTTGATGTTGAGATGGAGATCTCTGAGAGATTTTTGCCGTTTGGTATTACGTGGAGCAGGGAGGTCTCTTGTGGACCAGTGTCCTGAAGTTGGCTCTCCCACCTCAGAGGCACGGCCCTGATGCCTGGCTGGAGCACCAGGAGCCTTTCGTCCACACGGCTCAGAGTAAAAGGGAGAAAAAATAGAAAGAAAGAAAGAAAGAGGCTATAATATAGTGAAGTAAAATAAAGCTATTGTAAAGCAAAGCTATACAGACAAAATCTCACCCAGAAGCATATACATATACACTCACAAAAAAAAAAAAGGAAAAGGGGGAAAATTAATATATCCTGCTCCCAAAGTCCACCTCCTGAATTTGGGATGATTCGTTGTCTATTCAGGTATTCAACCGATGCAGGCACATCAAGTTGTTTAGGAGTTTTAATCCGCTGCTTCTGAGGCTGCTGGGAGAGATTTCCCCTTCCCTTCCCTGTTCGCACAGCTCCTGGGGTTCAGCTTTGGATTTGGACCCGCCTCTGCGTGTAGGTCGCCTGAGGGCGTCTATTCCCCGCCCAGACAGAACGGGGTTAAAGGAGCCGCTGCTTCGGGGGCGCTGGCTCACTCAGGCCGCGGGGAGGGAGGGGTACAGAGGAGGCGGGGCGAGCCTGCGGCGTCAGAGGCCGGCGTGACGTTGCACCAGCCTGAGGCGCGCAGTGCGTTCTCCCGGGGAATTTGTCCCTGGATCATGGGACCCTGGCAGTGGCGGGCTGCACCGGCTCCCGGGAGGGGCGGTGTGGAGAGTGACCTGTGCTCACACACAGGCTTTTTGGAGGCGGCAGCAGCAGCCCCAGCGTCTCACGCCCGTCTCTGGGGTCCGCGCTGATCGCCGCGGCTCGCGCCCTTCTCTGGAGTTCGTTTAGGCGGAGCTCTGAATCCCCTCTCCTTGCGCGCAGCTAAACAAAGAGGCAAGAAAAAGTCTCTTGCCTCTTCGGCAGCTGCAGTCTTTTTCCCGGTCTCCCTCCCAGCCAGCTGTGGTGCGCTAACCCCTTCAGGCTGTGTTCACGCCGCCAACCCCAGTCCTCTCCCTGCGATCCGACCGAAGCTGAGCCTCAGCTCCCAGCCCCGCCTGCCCCGGCGGGGGAGAAGACAAGCCTCTCCGGCTGGTGAGCGCTGCTCGGCGCCGAGCCTCTGTGCGGGAGTCTCTCCGCTTTTTCCTCTGTGCCCCTGTTGCTGTGGGATCCACGCTGTTAGCTGCGGCTCACGCCAGTCTCTGAAGTTCGTTTAGGCGGCGCTCTGAATCCCCTCTCCTCGCGCACCAGGAAACAAAGAGGGAAGAAAAAGTCTCTTGCCTCTTCGGCAGCTGCAGACTTTTTCCCGGGCTCCCTCCCGGCTAGCTGTGGTGCACTAACCCCTTCAGGCTGTGTTCACGCCGCCAGCCCCAGTCCTCTCCCTGCGATCCGACCGAAGCCCGAGCCTCAGCTCCCAGCCCCGCCCGCCCCGGCGGGGGAGCAGAGAAGCCTCTCGGGCTGGAGAGTGCTGGTCGGCACCGCTCCTCCGTGCGGGAACCTCTCCGCTTTGCCCTCCGCACCCCTGTGGCTGCGCTCTCCTCCGTGGCTCCGAAGCTTCCCCCCTCTGCCACCCGCAGTCTCTGCCCGCGAAGGGGCTTCCTAGTGTGTGGAAATCTTTCCTCCTTCACAGCTCCCTCCCACTGGTGCAGGTGCCGTCCCTATTCTTTTGTCTCTGTTATTTCTTTTTTCTTTTGCCCTACCCAAGTACGGGGGGAGTTTCTTGCCTTTTTGGAGGTCGGACGTTTTCTGCCAGCGTTCAGTGGGTGTTCTGTAGGAGCAGTTCCACGTGTAGATGTATTTCTACTGTATCTGTGGGAAGGAAGGTGATCTCCGCGTCTTACTTTTCCGCCATCTTCTCTCCTCCCCTATCCTTAGTTTTAATGATTTCAATCTCCCTACCCACTTGGATCCTGGAATCTTTAGAGCCTCTGTCTGTGCTTATTATTATTATTATTATTTAAAATTATTTTTTGGCTGCGTTGGGTCTTCATTGCTGCACACAGGCTTTCTCTAGTTGCGGTGAGTGGGGGCTACTCTTCGTTGCTGTGCACGGGCTTCTCATTGCAGTGGCTTCTCTTGTTGTGGAGCACGGGCCCTAGAACACGTGGGCTTCAGTAGTTGTGGCATGTGGGCTCAGTAGTTGTGGCTCGTGGGCTCTAGAGCGCAGGCTCAGTAGTTGTGGCGCACGGGCTTAGTTGCTCCACAGCATGTGGGATCTTCCCAGACCAGAGATCGAACCCGTGTTCCCTGCACTGGCAGGCGGATTCTTAACCACTGCGCCACCAGGGAAGCCCCTGTCTGTGCTTTTTCTCACCTTAGGGCTTTGCACCTTCCACGCTTCTCTGGTAGTGCCCAGGGCCTGGAACATTCGCCTATATGGAAGCTGAGTGCCAAGCTGTCACTGGGCTCCAGATTCTTCTTTCTTTTTAGGAGCCTACTTCCCCCTGTTTTGGGTTTGCAATGAAAATGCTCCGCACCCCTCCCCACCCCGCAAGATATCTCTCTGCTTACAAATTAATCACGTCGCACTCACCTTACTTGGGCTATCAAGTGTATACTCCCATAAAGCACAATGTGTATTAGTCTGAACTTCATCTGTAACATACTCTTGAAAGATAACCTGCATGCACAGGAAGACTTTGTAAACTGCAAGATATTGTGCAAATGCTGGCTTTTCTTATTGGCTTAATTCCTGAGTCCTAAGACTTCACAGGGACTCCTCGGCACCTTCATGGGGGGATCAGAGCTTCCCATCTCTCTTCACCCCAAGTGGCTCGACTTTTATCTCTTTTATGTTCTGCTGCTAAAAAGTTTGAAAATCACTGACTTCATCAAACACTTGGCTTATGCATTAATCTCCTTTACAACATCTCTTACAGTTGGTTGTCCAGTCTTTGCTTGACTATGTCCAGTGACAGGGACCTCATTACTTTAGGAAGTAGCTATTTTAAGACCGTTCTATTCATTTTAGTTCTGTTCTATTTTTGGAAAGTTTGTTTTGTTGTTCTTGGTTCATAATTCTTTAGGTCAAGAGAGAAGAAATACTAGCTAACCGATTCCACAGTTGGGTCCTGGTTAATTAAGGCTTTCCCCTGTAAATATTTTTTATGCACGGATAATCATTCTAGGCATTTTGTTGATTCATGCCCTTATTTTACGCCCTTTCTGAGTAGAGATGAGTGTAGGCATTTTGCCCATACCCCACCCTGCCCCACTTTCACTTTTACATCTTAATAATGAGATATAACCATAAAGTGACTCTGGGTTACCACAAGCAATTCAGCAGGCAATACAGTAGTTCCTCCTTATCCAGGGTATCACTTTCTGTGGTTTCACTTACAGGCAACTGCAGACTGAAAATATTAAGTGGAAAATTCCAGAAATAAACAATTTATAAGTTTTAAGTCGCTGTTCTGAGTAGCATGATGAAATCTCCTGCCATCCCACTTCATCCCACCTGGGACGTGAACCATCTCTTTGTCCTGCCTGTTAGTCACTTAGTAGCCATCTGGGTTATCAGACTGACGGTCTGTGTTATCCTGGGGCTTGTGTTCAAGTCACCCTTATTCTATTTAATAATGGCCCCAAAGCACAGGAGTACTGATGCTGGCAATTCAGATATTCTTTTACTGTGCCTAATTTATAAATTAAATTTTAGCATAGGTATGTATGTATAGGAAAAACCTTATATATGTAGAGTTCAGTGCTACCGGTGGTTTCAGGCATCCACTGGGGGTCTTGGAACATACGCCTGGTGGATGGGGGGAGGACTGTGGCTCATGAGATGTGAGACTGAGATAGGGACAGAGAAAGGGACAGGTGTGTATTTTTGAGGTCCTCCTCTGTGCTAAGCCATCATATATTTTTTTATATGCAATGCTTACAAAAATCAATCATAGATGTAATTATTTTGCAGCCCAGATACATTAGAAAATGGTATAAAATTCACAGCTAGGAAGTACTGGAGTTGGGATTTCCAGGACTATCTGATTCTGAAATCTGATTTCTTTCCTCTGCTCCAGAAGATAATTTCCGTTAATAACTCTGGCCACTACCACCATTGTCATTATATTGTTATAAAAACACACAGTTTTGCAGTCATTAATGTCTACTTAATAATTTCTCCTGACCTCAGTTTGCTTACCTGCAAAATGGGGATAATAATCATAGCTTTATCACAGGGTAGTTATGAGTAAAAAGGCAATTACAAGTTATGCACTTGGTGTCTGCCTGGCACATAGTTAGTAAGCATGGGCTATACGGTCACTTTTGATTGTTATTGTTATTCCATGCCAGGCCCTTCCCTGAGTCAATTAGGGAGCACAAGGGCATTCACACATGCATAGTCGAATGAAGAACTAAAGGAAAAAACTTGTGTGTGTTGGAATGTTAAATCCCTTTTATGCCTAGGATCCTGGCTGCTGAGTCGGATCATGAAGCCAAGTGGCAGGGTGCAGGCATGGGGGTAGGGGCCGTGAAGGTGGTTGAGGGGAAACACTCTAGCTGCTTCCAGACTAAGAAGGACCCTGGAGGGTGCACATACCCTGCCTTCAACACTCCAGACACGTGGATGTAAGCAGGGGGCAGCCCACTTGATAGGCATGCCAGGCTGGTTCAAAGGCATCACCATAGCACTGGTTCTATCTGCTCTCTATTCGTGACCTCCTGATAGGGGAAACAAATCCATTGAACCAAATAAGATGAAGCTGCAAACCCTGGCTCGCGATGCTCGTCAGGCAGCCGTCTCCCTGCTGGTTTCACAGATTGTGGTGCCGAATCCCAAGCCCAGGCTGTCCCACCCCCCAGGCGAGTGCGAGGCCCAGGCCGCCGAGTACCACACGCTCCTGTAATGTATCACAATTACCGAGACAGCTGTGCTAAGTAACTTTCCACGGATCTGCTCTGAAAACGTTCAGCGTGTTCAATAGCCCTCGAAATTTGTCATTTGGAACCTGCGGTGTGGTGGTATGGTGGTGCTTATACTGAGCTGTGGCAGAATAAATACAGTCACCTCACGAGACTGTATGTTTCCTTTGAAGTGGAGCGCATGTAAAAGAGTTGGGTTCTTTCAGCTTCGATTATACTTCAATTTAGCACATTGAAAGGGAAGGAAGGGAAGTTGCAAAGACAGCACAGGTGCGAGAGACTGTAGAGCTGGTCATGTACGTCGCCCAGAAGCAGGCGTGTGCTTTGTTGGGAACATTATTTTGCATTTGCAAAGCAAGGATCTGCCCGGCATCCTGAGAGGGCCCCGTACGTGAATTGCCCATTAGCACTGCCGGGGGTGCTGGGCGAGGTGCCCAGTGTCAAACACGGCTGGGGACAGAGCGGGGAATGTCCCTAATCTCTGGGGACATCCTTAGTAGGACTCAGACACCCCTCACCTGTCTCTCGTGAGTGGAGCTTTGGAGCCCAGGCTGCTGGAAAGAAGCACTAATCATTTACCCAGAATACAATCCAGAAGCTAACCCAGATCTGCAAAATGCCTTCTGTTATTATCAAGAGCACTGCTTCTCAAATCCCAGCTTTTGCACCTCAGAAAGAGGTGAAAATGAGAATGGGAGGGAGGTGGCAGCTCTGGGGGCTCCGGGCACTGCTTCCTTGGAAGCCATTCATCCCTCCTCTGCGGAAGGCGTATCAGCGCTTCTCTTGCAGGTGATAGATAAGGACGGGGTACTAAGGACAGCCCCGTTCTCTCTGAAAGGCCCACACTCCAGTTAAAGAGAAGGCTGTGAACGAAGGTGAACGAAGCGCTAATGGGCAGGTGAGGAATTGTTGAACAGAGCCCAGGAAGGGGCTGAGTGTCTGCAGGTTCCTCTAAGGAAAGCAGAGTTCTCTCCTGTTTACTCAGGTGCCAGAAGTGGGTTCCTTAGTCTCAGGGGCTGTTGCGCCCTTTGAAGGCAGCCTGGTTGGTTTATCACACAGGACAGTAACAGCTTCACCCCGTGCGTTGGGTTGCCCTTTCTTGGGGCAGAGGAGAAGGGTGGCTGACATACAAGAACTTATTCCAGCCTCCTTTGGGACAGGCGTTAGATCAGCAGTAACTAGAAAACCACTAAAGTCATCCATCTTCTGACTGCCATCTTCCTTTCCAGCTGAGCTCCCGGATATTCCCTCCATTCAGGGGCCTGGACTCTTTCCTCCCCAAAGATGCCCTGCTTTTGTTTTCTTTAACATCTTTATTGGAGTATAATTGCTTTACAATGGTGTGTTAGTTTCTGCTGTATAACAAAGTGAATCAGTTATACATATACATATGTTCCCATATCTCTTCCCTCCTGTGTCTCCCTCCCACCCTCCCTATCCCACCCCTCTAGGTGGTCACAAAGCACTTAGCTGATCTCCCTGTGCTATGCAGCTGCTTCCCACTAGCTATCTATTTTACATGTGGTAGTATTTATAAGTCCACGCCACTCTCTCACTTCGTCCCAGCTTACCCTTCCCCCTCCCTGTGCCCTCAAGTCCATTCTCTACGTCTGCGTCTTTATTCCTGTGATGCCCTGCTTTTGAAACACTCCACGCTATTTCATGTCTCCTGCTTTAGCTTGTGTGGTGCTATCTGTCAGCAGGCAGAAGCCTTCCTCCCCTCCCTACCTGAGCATCCTGCGGGGCGTGGCTCAGCTGTCGTCTACGTGAGTCCGCACCCAACCCCACAGGCACACTAAGTCATGGAAACATTTCCATGGTGCTTTGAGCTTACCTGGATTGTGTTGCCTTTCACATGTGCTCACGTTATTTATTCACCTTTCTGTCTGCTCTATTACCTTGTTAACTCCTCTAGAGAAGGACCCGTGTCTTATTTATTTTTGCATCCTCAGGGCCTCCAGATGGTAGACACCCACTGAAAGTTTTGGGAAAGAAGAAATGCACAGTCACTTCTGCACTGGGTATGAGTCCTGGCTGTTCTCCTATCATGCTGTGTATCTTTAATTAAGATATAATGTGTCACCCTTCCTGCTTCTCATCTGTTAGGAAGAAACGGGTGTGAGAACGGTACAGACCTACCTTAGGGGACCTTGTAAGAATTAGCAAATTCGAGACTTATGCAAATGTCCCTTTTAATGGCTGCCAGACCTTGAGATGAAGCTGAGCTTGTGATTGGGAGGCATCCGGCTGCTTCAGTCCACTTAGGAGCAGATAATCAAATGCACAATCTCTCTGACAGCTGCTGATCACAGACACCATTAAAAAAGAAATGGTCATAGTAGCAGGTGACAAAGAGAGAGGCAAGCCTTCTGCGTGGCAAGTTAGTACCGCGAGGAAAACTACAAAGCCACGGAGGCCTTGCCCGGAAGGCATGGCCAACTGCTACCCTTGGCTGTGGGCGGGAGCAGCTGGGAAAGAGAGGGCTTATGCAGACAATCATTTACATTTTATTAAAAATAATTGGAGAAGATTACAGACATTTCTTGCCAACATGCAACTGTCAGGCATGGGTGGAAAAGAAGCCTTCTCCCAAATTGTGAGAGATTCTAATGTCGTGGCAAAAAAATCTGGAGTCTGATGATTAAATGTGGAGAGCTGTCATCTCGGCATTGTATTAAAATAACTCGCCTCCAGCAAGTGCGCGGTATTTCTTCCTTTAAATCTGTCATTTTTCGGGAGGCCATTGCTCCGGTTGGCTGCACCAGTGGCTTTGTAGCCATGGCGGTTTAACAGCAACTGGGACATTCAGAGGCTTTCTGGGGGCAGGGAGGGGGCTGATGCTTGGGGCGGGGGCTCATTCACTGCTGCTTGGATGCAGCAAGCCATCTGTAGACCTCTTTCTCCGTGACTTAGTGGGGTCTCCGGCATCCAAAAGCTTAAGCAGAACACAGACAGACACATTATTTTCAGCAGTGGTCCTCAGACAGTGATGTCAGGCTGCAGGCAGAATGAATTGCATTTGTTTATGAAATCTGTTGCTTAATTGGACAATCAGTGTCTCATTTCAGCCTCCGGTCATGATACTTTTAATGATGTCCACACTGTGCTGCTTTTCCATGCAAACCGTGCAGGGGGCAGAACAATGGCAAAAGCTTCCATTGGCGGAAGGGAAGGGCGATGCTGGGTTAGGGACGCATCCGTCTCTGCTCCGTCTGTTAAATGCAGCAGATGGATCTCTGCAAGTGTCTCCTCCCTCTTGCTTTTGCTTATGAGGCCGTTTAGCCTCCTTACCTAGTCAAATGTTTTCTGGGGATCCCAGGGTAGGCCCTCCTGCTTCTCTGCTTCCCTGACTCCTGCATGTCATATAACCGACAAGCGCTCCAACTCTTGAAATGTTCATGATATTAACACTTCAGTTGGTAACACCTTTTGGCTTTTGGAAGCACATTCACATCTAAATCCTACATGTCCCTAACAGAAGAGAGCAGAGTGGGCTCAAGGGCAGTGGTGTTGTATATTTGCCAGTCTTCATGGTTGGCAAGGCCTGTCGACACACATTGTGGCTGAGTTCGGTTTTGGTCCTTATGACGGCTAGCCCCATAACACAGGTGAGAAGAGTAAGGTGGAGGAGACAGCATGGTCAGTTACTAAGAGCGTAGGGTTTGGGCTCACGTGCGTTCTGTGGCTTATTTCTGTGTGACCTTGGACCAGCTACTTAACCTGTCAGAGCTTTGATTTCTTCCATAAAATAGAAGCAATCATTACTTCCTCAGAGGTTCTTGCGAGGATCACATGCGATTGGGCATAAGTAAAGCATGTAGTACAGAGGCTGTTTAACAGCTATTATTATTAGCGATGGTATTACAGAAATCAAGATTATGAGGATTGGCTGAAGGCCTGCTTCCTGGAGAGCCTCGTTCTCACCACTTTCTTCCCTGCCCTGGCTGTCTTTCCAAACGCCTAAGGAATGTGCAGATTTCCCACCTTTCAGCAATTCCAGAGACAGCCGGCAAGGATATAAAAAGCAAGTGAAGAGCCTGCAGAAACGCAGGTGCAGTCTGGGGTCCCTCTGCTAAAAGTGCAGCTTTTCTTCAAAGCCCTTAAATGTCACCTGGCCTCGCTCGGCCCGGCTGGAAACGCCCTCACCATTGCCTCTTCTGCCCAGGGGTGACGTCGCCGGAGTCATCTGAGTCTGAAAGAGGGATTCACCTTGACCTTCCTTTTTCCCAGAAGAAGACAAGACGCAAATGAGGCCATCAAAAGCAGCACGGTTCCTCCCCCTCGGCATGTCTCAAAGCCCTCACTCTGACCCCCATCGATCAGCCATAAAACACAAAATCAACAGAGTTCTGCTTTTCTATTTCATGCAGAAAAAAATCAGCATTGACCAGCACGGTCAGCCAAGCTCACGGAAACAGCCAGTAAAAATGGGAACGTCTACAGACTTCTCTCTCAGATGCTCTTAAGCTTCTTCTTTGTCCTGGTCCCGGATGACAGCTGTGGGGCAGGGCAGATCCTGCTGCTAAGTACTAAGTAGGAGAAGTGTTCACTGTCATTCCCACGCAGAGGGTGCTTTGAGTGACTCAGTGACTGACAGCCTGAACAAGCGGTTATTTCTCCCGGCTCAGGTGCGGGGGCACAAGCAACCCCCTGCCTGACCTTATGCAGCTGAGCTTGGCACTCTGGGGCCAGCTCGCTGCCACCATTACCTGTTAAGGTGAAAATATGGTTGAGTTGATGGATGTTGAAGCTCTGATCATGTTACTCTCTCGCTGAAATAATTTTTGACTGTGCTCCAAGTTCTCCAGGGTCAGGTCAAATGCCCTCCCCTGGCATTCATGGCTTATCACAATCTGACCCCAATCCACCTTCCCAGTTGCATCTCTGATTACCAGGCTTCACGAGTCCTGTGATGCAGACAAGCTGAACCACTCTCTGAATCTGCCCCGTACTTTCCCATTTCTGTGTTGTTGCTTCTGTTGGTCCTTCTCCTGGGATGCTCATTTTCCTGACTGTACATGTCTCTCTTAGTCTGCTAGGGCTGCTGGAACAAAATACCATCGACTGGGTGCCTTAAACAATAGATATTTACTTCTTACGATTCTGGAGACTGAGAAATCCAAGATCAAGGTCCGGCAGATTTGGTTCCTGCCTTGCAGACAGCTGCCTTCTTGCTGTGTGTCCTCATAAGGTGGAGAGAGAGAGAGAGCTCTGGGCTCTTCCTGTTCTAAGGACACTAATCCCATCACGGCAGC
The DNA here is from genome assembly GCF_028021215.1 of Eschrichtius robustus. Classification (NCBI taxonomy): domain Eukaryota; kingdom Metazoa; phylum Chordata; class Mammalia; order Artiodactyla; family Eschrichtiidae; genus Eschrichtius; species Eschrichtius robustus. Next base: position 26,879,714 of record NC_090841.1, read on the forward strand.
CCCACCCTCATGACCTCATCAACATCTAATTACCCACCAAAGGCCCCACCTGCAAATACTATCATGGGGGGTTCGGGTTAAGGCTTCAACATATGGATTTGCGGGGGACACAGACATTCAGTCCATAACAATGTCTAAATCCCATCTATTCTTCAAGCCTCATTTAAAATACAACCTCTTCCATGAAGAGTTCTCTGTTTCCTCCAGCTATAAATAATTCTCCATCTTCTCAACTCCTGTAACTCTTTGTGCATAAGCCTATTAGGGCAGTTATGCTTTCTACTGTGTATTATGTTTTTGTATGTGTTTTGTTTCCTCTACTACATTCTGAGCTCCTTGAGGGCAGGGGCCATACCTTTTTCTTCTAGGAATCACTAACACTTAGCCCAGGGTCTCTGAAGTACACTTAGTAGTGAGAGCTTGTTATTAAGTAAATAGATGCTCCCATCTACAGGAGAGCCTCGACTGAGCAAATGCAAGTCTTGTGTTCATGACAAATGTATTGGTAAGGCCAGGGTCCTTTCTGAAGGCCACATGCCTGGGTGGCTGTTAAATATATAACCCCCGGTTTGAGGGATTGACTCAGTATGTTTTTCTTTAAGGGGATGAGTTGTATCCTCCCATATCAGTGAGGAATCTTGTGGCTGCAGGCACACATACACACCCACCCACACTTATACGGAGATGATTTGGCCAAACTCTCTTGAAAACAATCTGCTCTTATCTCCTTGGTGCAACTTTTGTTCTTAGTATAAAAAAGAATCCATAAACAATACTTAGAAGATGTTAATGATTCTAACTCTTTATATTGACTCCTGAACATACACTGAGACCTGACATTGGACCACAGGCCCAAAACATCCTAAAAAAGGCATCATCCTTCCAGGAACCCCTGATTGTTACATACCATCTTCCCAGGGGTTGGCCTTTCAGAACACGTGAAGGCTGGCTAATGATCGTCGCCTCCACCACCACCACCACCAACAAGTCTATCCATCTTATATTCAGATGGACTTCAATTATTAATTTTATTTACAGCATCCATTCTGTATTCTCCTGGGCACGCACACTGAGGCCCAGAAGGCTCTGGTGCCTTGGATGTGTTCTAATTTGTACTGCCAAGAAAGGATGACCTGAGTATTGTTATTCTCTAGAGTGAAATAATTAATCAAAATACACATTCCTGTGGCAAGCCACAAGTGGAACTTCATTTAAGGACTATGAACGCAATATTCTCTGGGAAGCTGTTACTCGGGCCACGCCGGGGCTGCTCCCATTTGCATAACCGCAGATAAAGGGAGATGTTCTCCTGCATATTTAAATTATATATATTTCCATTTCATTAATGAAACACCACCGAAGTTCAGGAGGGAACCTGTAGGTTATCCTGGCTACTGATTCCCTTGCACCAAAAAGCAACCGGGGCATAAAAGCAACAGAGATGACCTTTAGCTACAAGGGTGGCAAGTTATATTACTAGTCATCAGGGCTCAAAACCAAGCACCAGGCACCGGGCAGAATACAGAAAAGGATCCTGGCCATCGGCCTCCACCACCCGAAGCATGAAGGCGAGAACAAGGAGAGATGGTCCTCAGTGTTGGTGTTAGAATGCCTGCCTCCACCTCTTTGCCCCAGAGCAGCTCTTTTTATTTTCATTTCCATGCTAACAAGGTAGACTGTCCTAGCGTGTGTTCTGAAGAGGTTCTTTCATGTTCAGGGCCCGGGGAGCTTTAACATAGTTAGATGTACTCTAACAGCAGGTTGCTATCAAAACTTCTATAATAGGATTAAAATAAAAGAGAAATGCGCTCGCAGTGGAATGGCAGTGATGATTTAACACGTTTCAAGGGCTTGGTAGGGAGGTGCAGCGCAAACACAGCAGACGGGCCTGCTGTGTGGGTGTGTTGCCGTCTTAACAATCAGGGTTCTGTGTTGTGATCATGGATATTTGGAGTTCGGCGTCGGAGTGTGTCCAAGTGTTCCGGCAAGGCTCTGGGAAAAGAGCCTGATCGCTATCGGAGAAGCTCACATTGATTTATCCTTGCTTTCGTGCTTGCAGTCTGTCGGCCCCACCTAGACTGTGAACTCTGGGAAGGAGGGGAATCTGTCTGCCTTGTTCGTTTTTCGCTTCCCAGTGTCCACAGCTGTACCTGGCACATTCTAGGTGCTTGGTGAATATGACTTACATGAGAGCACGGGCTCCAAGCAAGGGCTCTGCAGCCAGATTGTTCAAGGGTGACCTTGGACAACTTGCTTAATAATATTCAGCTTCAGTTCCTGCATCCCTAAATGAGGAATGGTGATACAGTGATTTTCTAGCCTTCTTGTCAGGACATCTAAAGCAACTGAAGCAAGGCGCCTGTTTTCCACATCTGGCATTCTGGGCTTCAGACAGATGTTTGCTGTGGATCGACTAGCTTCAAGCTAGTAGAACCTCAGCTTTCAGATCTGCAGTGGCAGAAGTGCTTTTGGAGGTTTCTGCTTCTTCCTTGTGTCACTCTGAAGATACAGCATGTGTGGGCTCTAGAGAGATAGCGGGCAGTAGTGGTATCAGAGGAAAGGAGAGCCTTTTAGAATACACCCAGAGGGGAGCCTGGAATGAGCCAGTTGAACCAAATGCCTGCAACCCACAGTATCATTGTCATCTGGGACACCAGGAGGGAGATCTCAGTGCAGCAGTTACTTCTGGAGTCTGGAGAAGAGCACTTAGGAGGGTCCTGTGCTTGGTGTCATCAAAATCGCCCTTATCTTGACCACCTGCCCTCCTTATTCTGCCACCTCATAGGAAGGTCCCTGAACTCCAGCAAGTATCTCCACTCATTCCGGTACCTACAAGCTCTCCATCTTTCCTGGCTATTTTTCTTCAGTCTCTGTGCTGGTAACTCTCCATCATGCCTTGGCATGCCCCCCTCTCCTGCCAGGTCCCATTTCTTCCCTTCCCAGTCCCGCTCTGCCCCCCAGGAGGCTGACCCCACCCTTGCCCTTTGGTTACCAGTTGGGTTCTGCCAATGGGAAGTGTTGGCAAGAGATTAGAGGGTGCGAGAAAAGGTAGATGAGGATTTTTCTCCCCCACTGAGTCTCCGCTTGGGCACCACGGTCTGGTGATGGCTCTGTTCTTCCACCACTACAGCTCCAGCCTGATGGTTCCTGCTTCAGGGCTCCATTTCTGGCAACACTATTTCTTCCTGTTGCCCCTTCAGATCCGGGGATGTCAGTGGCTTCCTGCTGCTTCAGCTCTTGGTGCCATGCCACTCCTCATGGTCCCATTTATTGTGCCTGGACCTCTACAAACAGCATTATCATTAAGTCTCTTATTTGAACTACCTGATGGAATTCTGTGGTTGCTAGGTCACTGATGAATGAACGCTACATGGTACCTATCTCAAAGAAACCTCAAGTGACAGCCCTTTCTCTCTCCTTATCTTCACAGCAAGCTTCCTGAAACTATCCTGTATGTACTTACTATGCCCTTGAGTGCACTGTATCCTTGCTCTCCACCCTGTCAGAAATCTCACCCACTTCCAGTGCACTCAGCTACCCCCACAGATTGATGATCATCAAGTTCATTCATTTCTTCAACAAATATTTACTGAGCACCTACTACATGTCAAGTACTGCTCTAGGCGTGGAATGTACCGGTGAACAAAACACTCAAAGATTCATGCCCTTATTAGATGATGTTTTTCTAGGATCAAATCTGTACTATCAGCCCTTCGCCTGACCTCCAGAGTTCTAATTCTAGTTTCCCAACGAATGTCCGACACGCCCTACAAGCTCATCACATCTGAACCCAAATTCATTATGACTCTTAAGGTATGACATCACCGCCCCTGCCACCCGTTCTACCCAAGTTAGTCACCTTGTCCTTTTCCCTCATTTCCAATAGATTCTTTAAATTCGGCTTCAGATTTCTCTCCCAAATCTCTGTCTTGCTTTTCATTTCTAATTCTTTGTCCACAGTTAAGGATCTTACCATCTCTCACTTGGACCACTGCAATAACCTCTTACCTGGTCTGTCTGTCTCTTTTTTCCTCTTTCATCTTTCTTATCACCACTGCCAAAGTTCATCTCTACAGTGCTTCCTTGCTTAAAGAGTTCTGCCAGCTTCCCATTGCCTACTTCTTGGCAAGACAGTTTCCAACCAATACGGACCACCCCACTGCTGCAGGCCTAGCACCCATAACACGGACTCCGCTCAGTTCCCTGGACTTGCATGGTCGCCCGGGCCTCCCCACCTTTGCCCGGAGCCTTTTCTTGCATTGCCATCACCTCCCTTCCCGTCTCTTGTTCCTCAAGCCCCTATAGATGTCACCTTTTCTGTAAGGGTTTCCCTGACCCTTCCCAGAACAATGAATTCCTTTGTCCTTTTTACTCCCATAGACTTGGCTTTTTCTATTTACCCTGTTGCTCCACAGCTAGTTATATAAGTGCTGTGTCTCCTTCTAGCCTGAGAGCCCTTTGAACCTTCCTGGCTCTTTTGAATCTTTGGTGTTTAGCACAGAGTTTGGCATAGAAGAATGATCAGGGTGTATTTATGTTATACATTAGCAATGTATTTTTCTAGAGCTTCATGGTGTCTCCAGCAAAAGCACTTTCTGAGGCCCTAAATCCTCTTCTTGCCATTAGCTCAGCCCACTGTGGGCAGCTGCTCTTGTGGTTTCTCGTCCACAGAACACATTCTTGCCTCCAGCTTGTGTCTCTAATCTCTATTATAACAGCTAATTGATCTGATAGCTAAGAGCTGGAATAGCGTCTAAGATTTAGTGAACTGAAATAATGTTCGGCCCTCTGTTTTATTTATCTATTTGGAGGCGTTGATAAGCTAAGCAGCTTTGTGAAGACATTGGCCCCAGAGATCAGAAAGCTCAAGCCATCTCAGGGAAGATGCCAGCAGGCAGAAGCTAAAACTCAAAACCTCATTTATGTGCAGTCAGAATGTCACCCAAGCCCTGGGGCCCCCTTCCTCATCCCCTACCCCCAGTCTGCTGGCACTTTTATCCCCCTTCAAATCTGATCTGGGGATGGCCATGGGGAGAGAGGAAGGAGAGAGAGGAATGAATAACCTGTAGTAGTTCCTCTGTGATCAATATCAGCCTGGAGATGGTCTTGCTAATAATATCCTAGACAGAAGCATTACTGAAATCCTTTGCTCTGGTTCCCAAACGGCTTGGGAGTTGGGCCAGACCAGGCCTCTGCTGCTTGGAGTGCCAAATTTTAAAGTGCTGTGAGCTCGGAGGCTGGCTTCAGATGTGGTATTTCTTTCTCTGGGGTGATCAGATCAACTTATTTTTCATGTTCACCCTCAATCCTTTTCCACCTCCCCTCATCCCCCCGAATAAACAACAAACAAAATAAATAAGGATTAATGAGACCCTTGGCACCAAGGGGAAAGCCTTCTCTGGGGCCACCTTTATGGGGTTGACCAATGACCTGAGGTTATCTGTACATCTGTAAAGGGCCAGCCCATCAGTGCTCACCTCCAGCATCAAATGGTCACAGTGAAGAGAAGAGATTCGGGGTCCTTGTTTAGGACTGGAGCACATGGGAAGAGGAGGGGGACTAGATGCCTTGAAGCGAGGAAAAGAAGCAATGAAGAAGGATGGGGAGAGGGAGGCTCCCATTCCCTTCAGTCAGTAAAAAAACTTTAAACCGGTTTTGATTTTCTGAAACTAAATTTGGTACCACATGGCAAATCTACAGTCGGCACTTCACTGCATTTCAGCACAAAGTAGATTTACAGCCACTGAGATAGTGTGTCAAATTCCTGACAACCCCCCAAATGGAGCTCACAGCTGCAGCTGCAGAGGTGGTTTCTGACACTGGGGGGAAAAAATCCCCCCAAACCTTTTCATCTCACCAAAGGAGGACTCTGGGGAGATTTCAAAACGTATGAGAGGAGAGAGCAATGAAATTACATCCTTGAAACATCACAAGCAGGCTCCCATCTGATCCTACGTGCTGCTCTCACTGCGGCCGGATTCCCGGGCATGAGGTGGGGTAATGAACACGTTGTCATTCATGGTCTCCAGCGCTCTGCAAAAGGGATTCTCCTCTGGCATGGAGGAAATTCCAGGAAGAGGTCAAGTGCAGGGCCTAGAAATTGTTAAATATGCAGAAGTATCTGCATATTTAACAATATTAGGGCTATTAGACAACCAGTATGTTTTAAATCTATTCCTCACACAAAGGAGATAAAAAGGCTGAGAAATAGCTCAATTTCTCCATCTTCTTTCAGGTTACTGTGGAGGATGAATGAAGTTACTATGGTTCTAATATGTGTATTGTTCCATTTGAAGTAAAATTGCATTTTTCATATAAGGCTGCATTAATTTGAGCATACACACCCTCCTTTTATCTTCCTTTTGCAAATTTATTTAATAAATGCTGACTTTTAGTTTCAAATATCAATATGCTGAATAAGGTTCATTTTCTTTTGGTAATTGTAATTTGAGGAAATTGCACTAAATGAATATTTGCTTCCCCCTAAAAAACCCATGTTCTTTTATGTTTCTGCTGAATGACTAGTCTGGGAAATGCCCACTAGATGGCAGTGTCACTACATAGCTGAAGAATATCTAAGCAGGGGATCCAGAAAATAAGGCTAGTTTACGTCTTAGCTGTCCTGGAAAATCCAGAAGGTGGCAGATTTTAGCTATTTATGAAAAGACAAGCACAGAGAACAATGTTGCCTTTTAGAAAAATTATTTTTGTTTATTGTTCCAGGAGGAGATTATGAGCTGAATAAAATTATCTGTGATATTTAAAACATTTGAAAATGTTTCACATTTTTAGAGTATGTAATACAAGCTGAAGGGCTAGCAAAGCAAACAGTGACACAAAATCAAGGTGAAATTGACCAGTAAATTGAGAACTCCATTACAGGAACAATTTCCCCGAGTACGAGTCGCAGTGTTTGAGTGATAACCTAAACCTGTCTAAACTTTGTGAAGCATTCAAGGCGAAGATGGAAGGAGATAGCGAGGGAGCTGGCAGAGGAGTGCCAGTGTGGGCACGGATGTTTGTATTTTTCACCAACTTTTCCGGGCTCCCGGAGGACATCCGGCAGACCTGTGCTTTAGAGTTCAGTTCTTTTCAAGGTTACTGATTACCTGAAGGGATCCTGGTTTTAAAAATGAAAAATGACAGCTTGAATACAATAGTCCAATTTAGAAGGATCGTGTACCCGAGGCAGCTTTGCTGGCTACTGCGGGCATTCGCGGTGAATGCAGAGCCACATCCATTTTGTGGAAGACAACACTGCCACAGTTTTGATGCCTCACCTGAAACCTTGGGTTAGAGTGTGCTAGCTCATTCGAAGGGAATACCTGTGTCTTAGTTGATTTTGGCCCCAAGCAGTATGGATGGGCTTGTCTTTTCACCTCCTGCAGCAAATACACATTCATGAGATGGTACTGGGGGGTGGCAGGACAGCAGGACAGCGGGATGGCGGCTGAGAAGTCATCCTTCTGAGTGACAGCTCTGCGTGGCTCTTGGCACTCCAACATGTCAGGGAACTGCTGTTCCAACCGGCGTCATTTATCTCATTTAATTATTCCAGAGAGATTAGCCTCCGTACTCGAGTTAGATTCATTTCTGTCTTTGTGCTCTAAAAGGGCCTGGCAGCCTCTCTCAAATGGAGGAGAAAAAAAAAAAAAAAAGGAAGGAAGAGAGAAAGAAAAAAAATGGTGAGGAAATGCAGCAAGTGAGTGATATATAGGGTGAACACAGAATTCAATATCTAGAATGAGGACACACACGTCTTGGACCCCAGATATATAGCTCCGAACTGATGGAGAAATGGGCAGGAAGAGAGATAATCTTTATCTCTGTTCCCAAACCTTTAGAAATACCAAAGGCTAAATCACCCTGGGAAGAAAGCAGGAAATGAAGACTGCTCCAAGCCACCCATGAGGTTTCAGAGGGCAAGCCACTGGCTGAGCGCACTTTTTCTTCTTTTTTTCTTTTTTTTCTGACTCACAGCTTGAGATCAGGGCCAGTTGGTAAATGGAAACCTCAGTGAAGTGTTTGGGTCTAGGCTAAGATTCTGGATTCCAGTTTTATTCAGGAATAATTGCTGGACTTGAACTTGGATTTACCATCTGAAATCTTGGCAAGAGGGAAAGCAGGGGGAGGTTTCGGTGTTTGTCACAGCCTAATTTCTTCCTGGGAAAACCATGTTAGAGCACTCATTTCTTTTTCTAACATTTCAAGTGCCCAGTCATGTATGCATGAGTTTTTGTACCTACCAAACACAATCTTTTGGGTTACTTATTTCTTTTATGAAGTTAGTCATCACTACAGCAGGTTTTTAATAGTTTGGAGTTATAATAATAGAGTGATGAGAATGAACTTTGGTGCTCAAGAGAAAGTGAGCCCATTCTACAATACATGGTATTCTGGGTTGAGTTATGCATATTCCTCCTTTACGGTATTTGGAACTGCTTCTCCACAAAGAGGCTCTGTGATCGAAGAAGAGAGCAAGGACTCAGAAAGTGCTTTGGTGGCCTCTAACTTGTGAAAAGTCCATTATCTGTTTTGGTCCATCATAGCCAAACCAATCCATTGGAATTGATGTTCTGTGAGTTTCCTTGAATTGTTTGGAAACTATTTCAGTCCTCCAGGCAGCTGGCTTAGTTAGCCTATGGCATTCACTATTGGTGTGGTTCAAGTAATTTTATGAGAGCATTTTGGCAAGAACTATTTACTCTACCCAATGTAAGGAAGTATTAGTTTATAATTACCCATGAGGAAGGATCAAGGGGGCATAGATGTCATTAGTGCAGTTCACCATAACATATCCGGTCCTTTTCCCTTTCAGCCCATGGTAGGGTGCCCTTTTCTGCCCTCTTCAAGTTGGATGTGGTCATATGATTTGTGTTGGCCAAAGAAACATGAATGTCACTTTTAGGCTGAAGCTTTAAGAACCTGATCTGAATGGCTATGTTCTGTTCCCCTTACCTAAGTCACTCTGAAGAATTTTTGGAGATGGAACTTTCATCATCTTGAGTTCCTAAAGTGATCACAATGAGAAAGCCCCCTCCCCAATCATGTGTCTGTAATTCCAAGTTGGGCATTCAGTAGAAGTAAGAAGTAAATGTTTGTGTACCAAGCTACTGAGCTTTGGAGATTATTTGTTACCACTGCAAAACCTGGACTCTTCTGATTCATGCCTGGGAATTGCATTCCGATTTGTTTTCCATAGGCTGAGAAAGCAATGATATACTTCCACTTTACAAGGTTCTACATCATGTGGCCTTTATTATTTTTTTAGAGTTTTTTTCTCTGCCTTTGAGTAGTGAAATTCTTTTGGTGCTTCTGACAATGAGCACTTTATTGGTCCTTCAAATACATGTTCTATCTCCCTGGCACCCTCTGATACTCCAGCTTCTCCTGCTATCTCCTACCATCATTTAGGTGCTGGCTGAGACATTGCTTTTACAGGAACATCTTTCTGGATTTTTTGTCTGTCCCTTCTTTATGCTCCCAAGCACCTTGTGTTATCTTATCAGTATTTAAACACTGTATTGTAATTGCCTTTTCTGGTATGTCTCTCTATGTGACAATTTCTTGTATCTTTACCATTTGGTTCCAGTGTACCACTAATAATAAATGCCATATTTTAAAAATAACATGAGTGATAGAACCGAGTACTTAATGAATCTGGGATCTGGATTCCTTTCATTTCTGTTCTGCCTTTCCCCCACTTTGTGCTTCTGTTTTCTAAGCTGGCCAAAATGAGAGAGTACTGATGGGAGAAGGTCAGCAACCGAGATACACACCAATGATCCACAGCCAGATGGGGTCATACCTTTGACTTTTCGCCTGCAGCTCTGCAGTGGGGCCACTGCAAGCTCCTCAGAAGCTCTGCAAGGCCCACCATCCCTCTGGATTCCTGCTCCCCCACTGCCCCCAGACCTCTGATCCTCCATCCACCAGAGCCTCCCCTCTGTTGACTGTGTTGTTTTTATTGTTGCTGTCTTGGAGTAGACCACAGGAAGATGGGAGTGGTTAGTACAAGTAACCTGGGGTAGAAATAGTTCAACTCTGTCCCTGAAACGGTACTGAGAGTTCAGACCTTAGGCAAAACCTTAGGGATGGGAGATATTTGGAGATAGTACTCTTCATCCTCTGGACCTGACCCGTCTGCCACCAAGGCAGCTGTCCAGGGTACTAGGCTTATAAAATCTCATTGGTCTAGTTCCTTATTGCTAATCTCCTCACCTATGAGTTGGCAGTCAAGATTAACTGCTTACCCTGCCTTGACTAATTTGTAATAACAATATTGATGTCATTGTCATCAAAAACAAGACAGTTAACATTTCGGAGTTGCTTCTGATGTTCCGTGAACTTAGCTAAGGGCTTTATAAGTGCAATTCCATTTAATGTTTGCAACAGGGTTAACATGGAGTTGGGACTATTGCTATTGACATATAAGGAATCAAGGCTCAGCTTGGTGAAGCAACTTGCCAATGTCACACAGCTAGTAAGTGACAGAGATGGGACTTCAATCAAGGTTTCCTGATTCCTCACCCCAGGTTTTCCCCCCTTGTGTTCTTTGTCCTGGAGACTAAAACACCTTCGAGTAATTCTATAATTTCAGCATCAAATTAATTTAAGGGAAGTGATATTTTGGTTGGGGTTTCTCATCTGGCCTCCTTCACATCACATGCAGGGAAGGGTCACCTGTTTGGCTTATCCTGAAATCCAGTCCCAGGCATTGCCTAAATCTGGAAGACTGTCCCTGGCTTCAGATGGTTCCTTTTGGCACCCTTTTGGGAGAAGAAGTTTTCCTGGAGATTTGATTTTGGCTGGCACAGAGGCAGCAAAAGGACTTTTAGAAAAAAGCATATGGTCCTTTGGCATTATTATTCTGAGGTGCTGAGATCTAATGGAACAAGGAAAGCACTGAGAGCCAAGGTCATTATGAATATAATTCAGATTTTAAATTGCTATTTGTGGAAACTATTCCTTCAGCCAGTTGAACCAGGTTAAATCGCTACAGCAATTATATTTACAGGCAATTGCTTGGCCCTGTACTTCCCTCTGCCTGTGCGGACACAGTAAGCTTTTGAGTTAGTAGGTGGTAAGGCAGTACATAAAAACGGAATACTGTTATGGCCTCATTAAGAGAGACCCTGATTCTTTTACGTCTGCTGTAACAAGAGCCTTTGGAAAAACAAGAGAAATTTCCGAACATATGATTAATTTAGACTGAGCAATTAACAAAGTGATACAGTTAACAGTACACTTAGTATCGCTCATTAGGAGGCAGCCTGTGACTTGGGAAGGAGGCTGTTAGGATCAAGTGCCACCACGCATCTGCAAGTCAGCCCCAGTGAGTCGTGTTAAGCAATCAGGTTCCTGTCTTTGAGGCTTACAGAGGCTGAAAAATCTACTTTTTGGTGGTGCTGGTTTTTATCCTAGCAGAGGATGAAATTGCTAGAGAAATAATGTAATTTCTACAGTTCATGTTTTCTTTAGCTTCAAAAGCTGAGCTGCTGATGGGGCGGCTCCTCTCTGTGCATATCAATGGGGGCTGGGTGGATGCCCTCCGGTACCTGAGGTACAGGGTCCTGTGGCTTGAGGAGACCATTGCTGGACCTCCACACCTGAGTGGTCTTGGCTGGGCCTCTTGCTGGGTTTCTGTGGAGGCAATCACTGAAATTAAACCATGAAGAAATTGGTCGTTCCTTAGATATTTCCAAATACACCTCCGAATACCTGAACTAGAGCCCCATCCAATGTTTAATCAGAGTGACCAGGTGAAACTGACCTGGTTACTATAGGGTCACTGTGAATGGCTCTAATTAATAATGGGCTATTTGACTGATGGCAGGCTGCCCGAAGAGAGGGCACACCATCATTTCCCTTCACTCTTGTAGTGGCACTGAGAGTAAGGGCAACTCAAGTGGTGGTAGGGACATCGAAGCCTGTTCAGGTGGGAACAGTTGAAAATAAGGTAAGTCCTGAAGCCAAGTGTTTGGGGCAGCTTAGGCAGCCACTGAAGCCATGAGGGGTGGGAGTGAGTTGGCCCTGGGAGAGGACCTTTCATTAGATCTGGGAATGAGGGATTAGCCAGGAGCCGTCTAATGAGAGCTGCTGGACTATCCAAGATCAGCGTCTGATGCCTACAACAATCAGTGAGTCTGAGTTAGTCCATTCATAGAGGCTGGGTCCCGAGATGTGGTGGTTGGAATTGTGAGAGCCAAGTGGGAGGTAGCAGGGGCCAGAAGGCCTTAACACATGTGACCAGGCTCCACTGCCCCCCCCCACCCTCCGAGTACAAGGAAACAACCCCAGCTTCTGGGGAAGAGGGCTTGTGGAGCATGGGGGCCCCTGGGGCCCCAATCATGCCAGGGTTCAGAGCAGGTCTGCACACCTAGGCTCAGAAGTTGATGTGAACTATCTCTGACACAGGGAATGAATGCTGAAGGTCTGTCTTACGGACGGGACCAGAATGGGAGGGGCCGAGAGGACTGTGGAATGGAGTGACCTGGACACCCAGGGCTCCCTGTGGGTGCTCCACATCCCGCGACTGCTGGATTTGAAACAAATGTGTTGGGAGGGCAACGTAGGAACCCAGCAATTGTACAGACTTCTCACATTTGAGGTCTGGAACCCATGCTTTGATCTGAAGCCACGGAGAGCAGACAGAATGCAGGCTGCTACTCTGCAGAGGGGTTTGAAGTAGAAGGTGGGCCTTTTCAGAAACGCAAGCTGCAGTGAATTGGGGAAGACAAAGATGTGCAGAGAGAGGACTGATGCCCAGTTACTAAGAACAGTTCCTCCGTGTCCCATAAAGCCCACCCTTTCCATTGGCCAGGGCCTTGCCCTCCATCGAGGTACCCAGCAAACAGCTGCTGAATGAAGATGCCGAAAGCAACATCTGAACCCTTTATATGGCCAGCGTCTTTAGATAATCACAACCTAGAAAGCATTCAGATGCTTAAAATACAGTTGACGCTTGAACGACATGGGGATTAGAGGTGCCAACTCTCCAGGTAGTCAAAAATCCACATATAACTTTACAGTCGGCCTTCCATATCCATGGTTCTGCAACCGGGGATTCAACCAATTGCTGATTATGTAGTGCTGTATGTACGCATTTAGTGAAAAAATCCTGTGTGTAACTGGACCGCGCAGTTCAAACCCATGTTGTTCAAGGGTCAACTGCGTAAAGAATCCGTACAGAGGCTACTGGCCATACGTTCTAAATCCTGGTGTAAACTGTAACTCTGAATAAATCCTATTTTTCAGGTTTCTCTAGAGTATAGTGTCCAGAGCTTGACAGAAATGGTTTGAATTTTAGCTTTGCTATTCACGAGCCAAGTAACATTGGGCAAATGATTTCTTTGAGAAACCTCAGATTCCTCATCAATAAAATGGGAATCAGAACATTGCCTTTGGGGATTTGTGGAGATAAAGCATGTGGAATGCCTGGCCCAGAGTCGCTGCTTAGTATCTGGAAGTGGCCTGTACATGCATCCATATGTACTTAGGAAGCCATGTCAGGGAGCACAGGACCACACTTGCCATGAACTGAGGATGTCAGAAACAATGATAAAATGATTTTATTCTTTTTGGCCTTTTGCTGTTGATCGAAAACCACATGGAAACTCTCCACTGTAGATCTGGCATTTCGTTCTGGACACATTACAGACTGTATGCACTAGTGATTCCTGCCCTTCATCCTGGCCCCGCACTCCAGTTGGGATTGTGGGTATAAGGAGACCTGTGAGTGACAGCTGAGTGTTTACATCTGAACGGTACTGTGTTAGAATGAAATGATACACGTTGCACATGCCGGAAACTCCCAGAGGTACTATATCCCCATTTAGATTCTTTTTAAGGGAAAAATTCAGTAAATTGCATTTTGCTCAAGTTTATGCCAACACAAAAGCCAGGAAGAGTCAGTTCAAAAGAGAAGGTGGAACATCTCCTTGGTCCAGTAGTAAAAAGACTGCCCAATACCCTCCTTTATCTAGCTCAGAAAACCTTGCAGAGGTTAATTTTCTAACAATGGTGGTTCTGCTAACAACAGAGCGATTATCGCAAGCTAGACCACTGCTCCGTGGATAGCAGCTACTTCTGGTCCCCACACCCTCCTGCTCCAAAGAGGGGTTCTTGTCTTGGGGGGTGACAGAGGGAAATGGAGAATGAGATGGTAAGTTCACACTGGGGAGATGACTATGTGTATGAGGGCTCAGGAAACGCAGGAGGGGAGAAAGGAGACGGGAGGGAGGAAAGTCAGCTAACAAGAGATGCGAGTGGCTCTGCCTGAATCATTGTCCTGGTCTCTAAGCAGCAGAACAGTGTGTGTCTGAGAAGCGCTCAGCTGGAACAGGGAGGAACGGAGCTTGACAGTAACCGTTAGTCAAATGCTCTCTTCTGAGTAACAACACACGTACGTACGAAGAGTGACGGAGACAAAGTTAACAGAAATGGGAACGGCTCTGATGTCAGTTTACCTGGAGAAAGGCACCATGTGAACTTTGTTTGGCAGAGCACCAAGGAAGCACCTCTTAACTGATGATCAATTCTTTCCATCCTTAAAAAGGGCTTGAAGTTCAATGTAATTCTGCAAGAAACTGAGGATTTCTTCATTGAATTGGCATTAATTACTTTTTAAATGTAAATTTTCAGCTGCAAGCCTTTTTTAATATTAAGAAAACACCCCTCCCCCAAGTACATCAGGGTAAATCAAAGACTAATTGGTGACCAAATTATAGGGTTTAAAGTATTTTTTTTTTTGGCCATAAGTGAGTGAAAAGTAATTAGCAAATGTGAATACACGCTTTTTCTTTCATTAATAATGAATTGTATGGTGAGAACCCATTTTTAGCAAAATTAAAATTTCAATTTCGGACTGAGAGCTGCAATTCCATTAGGTGGCACTTTATATTTAGTCAGTGCTTGTTCATCTGCTGGTGTCTCCTCGTGCCCAGACCAGGGCTGGTCTGACTCTTAGGATGGCTGTGATCACAGGACAGGATGGAAATGGACAACCTTAGTGGGTCTTGGGGATGGGATTAAATAAGACCATCTACAAATGTGTTACTGGGGCTTCCATTTAAGATGTAAGCACGGAGGGTTACAGAGAGCTTGGGGCTTTGGTCAGAGACCCTTACAAGACCCGAAGCAGAGCGTGGTCAGAGAATCCATCCACTTGGGTGCTGTTTGCTCTGCTTGATGACAGTTTCAACCTACTTCCTATCAGCCATAGCTATTTATATTCAGAGACACAGATTCCACAGCTGTACAGAGTGCCTCCCAGTGACTCTGAAATCGGTTTCTTCTCCTTTTCTCTCAGGGAAGATTTACAAAGTTGTTGTTGAAGATAATCACAGAGAAAAAGCAGACTCGGCAGGGGGTGGAGGAGGGTTCTTTTGTTCCCTTCATAGCTTCCTCTTCTCTCTGAGATACTGTTACTTTCTCACCTCTTATTCCCAGATACCCACATCCCTTTTATAATGAAACAGAGAATTGGTCCTTATCTTGACCTTGCAGAAAAGGTGTTTTGCTCTCGGCCATCTCTACAAAGATCCTACAAGCCTCCAGGTGAGGGTCATTCCATAAGTCAAGCTACTAACTCTGGCTGGAAGAGGGGAAGAGACCTGAGGGGCAAAACCAGAAAGTACTGGTGGTTCTGGGGAAGGGCATTGCGACGTGTTGCCAAATCACTCATCAGGGGTGGAGAGAATTGGAATCCAGTCCAGGCTTGGCCACGGACAACAGGCTGGGGCAACACAGGGAAATCTGTTCACCTTTCTGGCCTCAGCCTTCTCATCTGTGAAGAGAGGGCGCTGCTCAAGATGACCTCTCATGTCGCTTTCAGCTATGAAATTCTGTGATTGCTGCAAGGATCATTTTCCCTATTTCTGTGAAGCAATAACAGCTCTGGGGTTGGAAAATGATCTAACAGCTTTGCTTCCTGAATGAAAATGTGTCTAAGCGTTTTGCTGAGAACAGCCCAGTTTCCCGCCTAGGAAAACAATGGCCCCCCAAATGCAAATGTGGTGGCGGTGGTAGAAATGAAGAATAATACCACCACTTTGTATTTTTACCTTTCATGATAAAACAGTAGTTTTAAAAATCGTAAAAGTGTACCAGTTTGACAAATGGCACATTTAAAACCTGACTTAACAAAGGGGTTTTACCTTTGTAATTTTAAAATTGTCACTTGAACTAAAAATATAGGTGAGTGAGTTGGCCTTTCATATTTAATGTTTTCTTTTTTCCCTTTTTACTTGCAATTCATTCTGTTCAGCTTTGATTAAGGAAGTAGAAGAAACGGAACAAAGAATGGCCAGTCCTTGGCTAATTCATTATTGAGAAGATGGTAGATGTGACTCTTCCCACCAGTTCAGAACTGAACCTTTTCAACACCAGTCTCAGTTGGCTTTGGGGCATTAGCCATATCTCTTACCCTTAAACATTAACAGAGAATCACCTAAGAATATTTGACTTAAAGAGGACAAAGATAATTGGAGGATTGCTCTCTCCTCTGATCGAAATCTCAAGATTTTATATGTTTGTTAAAATAAGTACGTGATGGCCCCAGATTAATTGGTAATTATAGCAGGTCAGAAAGAATCTGGAACAAAAATGAGAACCCGGGGTGTCCCTGAGTGTGGAATATTAAAAGCAGCTACGCAGGATTAATGGAATGTTTACAGATGTGCTTTCCATTTTCAGGGGAGAACTTAGGCAAGTTGCTGCATTTCTTTGAACTTTAGTGACCTGATCTATAAAAGGAGGGAGTTGGAGTAGCTGAAAAATGCTTCTGAATATTCTAGTCTTTAATTGTGCTTTGTTTTTTCCTTGTGCAGGACTTTGCTCACGAAGGGTACTTACCTATTGTTGGAATCCGCAGAGTTAACGATTTGTTTAAAGGGGAGCCCCAGGTTCTGGGGTTGGTCCTGGGCCTCGTGGATGGGGGAATCTCGGCTTTCCTGTTTATAAAATGGGGATGATTAGCCTCGCTCCTAGGGGTCTTTTAAGTCTCAAATGTGATAACAGAACTGCAAGCTCTCAAAAGACAGTGCAAGTGGAAGGTATTTGTATAAAAGGCTCTTTCTAAACAGTATTGATGGAAACATCTTTATGCAGCCGTGCATGTCAGTATTGAACTGTTTATTCACTTATTAGCTGTCATTAGCTTCTGATTCCAGACTGTTGATCTATCCTATGAGCATAATAGATGTATTCACAACAATGGCGGGCCTGAATAATACCAATGCATCCGGGGCTCACCTTCCAGAAATCACTGCCCTCCAGTTCCATGGATCAGTGCCAGGCATTGTAGAGTCTCAGGGTCATCAACGTCCTCACCCTGAAGTGAGCATGCTCGTTGTAACTTCCTTCAAGGGTGTCGATTGAAACTCGGCTTGAACATCTCAAGTGATGAAGGGGGTAATTGAGGTGAAGGGAAGGAGACCTACAATCTTGAACGATCTGCTTTGTGTAGAGGCTGTGATTGATAGGTTCTTTATACCCCTCAACTCATTTAATTCTTATCACCATCCCTACAAGTTGATTTTCATTATCCCCATTCCTTCAGATGAGCGAATTGAGTCTGAAGAGGTTAATTAAATGAAGAAATGGAGTCCCTAAATGGTAGAGTTGGGTTAAAACCAAAGGTCTCACTTTGTCCACATGCCATATACAACATTTCCTGAGAAACTTATTGTTGCCATTGACAGATTCCCCTGCCCCTGCCCTGGCCCCCATATCTTTTGACAGCTCTGTTAAAACAAAACAAAACTATTGATATTTCTTATAGCTCAGAGATGACTCCTTAAAGCGTGGTCCATAGACCAGCATGATGGGCCTCACCAGTAGCTTGTTTGAAGTGTGGGAACTCGGCACCACCTCAGGTCTACTGATTCAGAATCTGCACTTCAGTAAGACCTTCAGTGGTTCATAGGCACACCAAAGCTTCACGATTACTAGCTAGAGCATGCAGAGCTGGTCAACTTCCACCTTTTTAAGATGGCTCTCTAAATATCTCTCCTGACCACATCAGAACTTTTGTCCCAAACAGAAACATGTGCCAGGGACACCTGTAGCTCTCATCTTTCAAACACATTTCAGAATCCTGGAAGTTTCTATGAAGTTTCCTCATCTGACTTGAGAGAGGTAATCCTTTCTCTAACCCCCCAGATGTAAGTTTCAAAACATTTCCTGCCCCTTGCCCTGTGAAAATGCCTGGATATTTGTGATTCTGTGAATTGTGGTTCTTACCCTGCATAATTACTTATCAATTAGTCAATCAGAAGTCAGGTAGAGGAATTTAGGCTTTACGGGCTAAGTTTTTAAGCAGGAGAATGAAGTAGAAAATGGTGAAATAAACCGAAACAGGGAGATTTATCTTGTGTTTTGCAGTGTGGTTAAAGAGGGAAGAGAATGAAGGCTCTGAAAGTAATTACAAATTATAGAAAAGAGAGCCCTTTGAAAGCTTTTATTGGCTGTCATCTGATGCATTGACTCATGGGTTTCATGTGATGTAAATTTATTCCCTTGATAAATGAACCAAATTTTGTCAAGATCAGTCAACTGATTTGAGATTTATTATGAAATAACCACACAGACATATGCAATTTATAGAACACTTAATTTGAAACTTAATCCAGACCATTATTATGGTATCTGCCATATATTTATAACTGCACATTTGTCCCATTATTAATATGCTGATCATCAATGCCAATCTTTTCTAATAAGGGCAGAGTCTATCTATGTCTATTAATTTGCTTCTATAGATGCAGCTGTAGTTGATAAAGTGAAGCCCTTTCCCCTGTTCTGAATGTTTACCATGGGATACAAAACACTCTTTCTCCCAGGAAGATACCAAGACCCTTTAACCAGAGAATTCTATCCAGTCACCAACACCAAAGACAGAAGCGAGAAGGCTCTTCCAGGTGAGAAGGGGATTGGCTCGCTGCTCTCTGACCTGTAATCTTGCTTCTTGCTGCTTCCTCCATCTTTTGTCCACCTGTCTCAGCCAACAGGGGGTTGCCCTATAACTCTTCCCTCTACTTCATTCCTCGAATGTATTTCTTTTCCACTGTTGATGGTGTCCAAAAGAATACTTCAAAATCTCATACCTCCCAGAATAATAAAGAGAGAATCGTGGAAAGAAATTTCAGAACCATCGGATTTAGGTTATTGGTTTAAATACCTCTAAAGTGATACAGACCCAACACCTTCTACTGGCCATATTTCAGAGACAGAAATACTGAAGCCTGGGAGTCAAACAATATTTGCAACCAAAATAACATCTGAAGAGAACCAGCCATGTGACAATCCACATTCAGTACTCCTGCTGTAATCTCTCACGTGTGTATTTCATCATGAATAACTCTACTGAACTTTTTAAAATCACAATTTTTCTCTCCAAAAAGTGGGTTGAAATTGTCAGTCTCATCTTTTGGCCACTACGAGGGAGCTGTCTCATGTAATGCTGGAGGAGAATCTAAATAAACACCAGTACCTGGGATAGGATGAGAGAATCTCTCCTTTAGTTGCTTGTCCTCAACAGAGAGACCCCTTGGCTTCTCACCCAGTAAGGGAGTAGCTTCCATGGTTAGTAGGGAAAAGACTTCAGGAATAATACTTGAGAATATTATCAATATAGATAATATTCAGTACAGAATTCAGACAATAGAGGGCCTGAATCCAAAAGAGATAAGGAATTTTATTAATGTCTCTGGTCTTTGAAATAAAAACTCCAAATTACCTTCCCATCAGCTAAATGACTTAGTGGCTTTGGAGAAGACTCCATCCATCTTAGTAGGATAAGCCATCTTGTTTAACATCCTTTTTTTTTTTTTTTTTTTTTTTTTCCACCTGTAAAATTAAGATCAATTGTTTAGAGGATTAGTGAGTATTTAGGAGTATTTCAGGTGCCTGGTACCTGAAAAGCTTTAATAAACATTAGCTTTTTCCCCCTTCTCCTACTTAGGGGCTGTGTAGGTTGTTGAAAGAAATCAGATGATGTGTTTGTGATCTAAAGGGTTTATGTTTCAATGGGGAGGAAAGCCACACAATTGACAATCATATGGGGCTGAATGAAGTAAGTGTGTTAATAGGAGAGATAGAAGGATATAGGAGAAAAAGCTAAGATTGATTCTGCTGGAAAGGGGGCTGGGAAGGCTTTTTGGGACAGGTGACATTAACACAGGTCCTGAAGGATTTGAAACAGTTGCTTCTAATCTTGCTGATGAGAAATACCCAGGAAAATGCCTTCAGAGCCAACTACTCGGAAAAGACTAGTAGAGTGTGGAGGAACCAAGCTTATTAACAAAACAGATGTGTAGAGACTCAGGAAGCAAAGGAAGGAAACTATGTCAGAGGAACTCTCAAGGGTAGGGCGAAGTCTAATTACCCAAATTGAAATCTGGCCTTTGTAACAGACCTAAGACTTCTCTTGAACCCATAAAGACCTGCTGGAATAGCAGAGACATGCCCGAAATAATTAGCTTTGTATTTCAGCTCTTGTTTGGGAATTCTTGGTTTGTATCAGCCTTTTCCCAGGAAGCATGAGAGGTATTTGACAGTGGCTAGAAAATTGCCTGGACAGGAGCAGGGCAGGAAAATGTAAAATCAATGAATAATCAGGCTGAATTTTAATTGAATATATTACTAAGGCCCTGCTGACATGTAAATTTAAAAACTACTCACTAGAGGAAATCAGTGCTATCCCTCTTGTAGATATTTGGGTTTCAGGAGATACATTAAAGGCTGGCTTCTGTAACCCTTCCTTGGCAGGTCCCACATTCTGTGTTTCCTTGTGTGCACAGGAGGCCCGTGTCAAACCACTTTCCTGCCTTTCTCTTTTCTGCATAAGGGAATAGGTATTTACTTTGGAAAAAAATTAGTTAACCTAAAATTCATGTAGAAACAAAGATCTGAGAGAGGAAGAAGGGCTCCTTTGATGTTGTACTTGTCCCTTGGGGCAGAAATGTAGTTCCTTTTCAGAAGGGGATTTGGGTTCCATAAGTTCATCACTGTCATTCTGCCTTGTGAAATCTCAAGGCCAAAGAGATCATCACATTTGTTTCCGAGATACGAGTCTGTTTTCGTTTTACTTGTATTTTCTGTAAATATTTTCTTTGTACTCCTGTGTAGCATTTGGCCAAGTTATTTCTTGAATTTTGAGTGAGATTCAGGAGTGCAGAGGCATGAAGGAGAGCAGCTTTGACTCAAACTGGGGCTCAGGAAGCCACCCCCCTTTCTGCTCCCCTCTCCCCAGGGACCAGCATGGGAGCAGTGGAAGGAATCAAAGTGAGACAAGCCCAGGAATTTTCCTTGAGTATTTTTCTCCCAGGCAGCTCATTTTGTATTTGGTTTTGTAGCCCTGTGTTTGTATAACGAAGGCTCTTGTCACCTTAACCTCTGCACAGACACTGTTGCTCAGTTGAAAAAAAAAGGGTTGCATCTGAACAAATTTGTTTCTACATGGATTTAATTAGGTACCTACCAGGTGCTCAATTCTGTGCTTCATGCTGCCAGGATATGGAAGATTTATGAGACACAGCCTTTGACTTTAGAGGGTGCCAGCATGCTATAGATGCTGGTAAATAAACTTTAGTGGATCTGAGTCTCCTGCAGAGATTGTCAAACCATGCCTGGAGATTCTGATTCTATAGATCCAGGAAGAGGCCCTTGAATCTACATTTTAAGAGGTAGACCAGGTGCTTCTGATTCAGGAAGTCCACGGCTTGGGCTTTGAAAGACACTAATAGGATGGACTTAACATCTTCATTAGTCAGAAAGACCTGCTGTTTATAGACCCACCCTGCTACGTATTAGTCAAGTGACTTAGCACAAGATATTTACATTTGCCAACCTTTATTTCTTCATCTATAAAATTA
Organism: Eschrichtius robustus; assembly: GCF_028021215.1. Lineage (NCBI taxonomy): Eukaryota > Metazoa > Chordata > Mammalia > Artiodactyla > Eschrichtiidae > Eschrichtius > Eschrichtius robustus. Next base: position 26,901,589 of record NC_090841.1, read on the forward strand.
CAACAGTGATGTCTAGCTCATAGTAATACTGTAATAATTAAATGAGACAAATATTAGAAGAGTTCCTGGAACATTCTAGAAAGACAATAAACACATTTTCTAATCTTCCTCCTCAAAGATCTGGTTGGGAAGATAACACAGGCTACTTTAGCATTCAGGTTATTTCTTATTTGCAAAAATGATAATATTTATAATCTATGCCACACACTTGGCTCTTTGTATCACCTAAATTGCATTGTTAGGCATCTGTCTGTCTATTTGTGTTTCTAACTGAAGGCTCTGGTGATGCGTCATTGGCTCACCAAGCCCAGGAACTCTGATGTGACACTTCAGGCCACCAGAAATTCTAATTGCATGAAATTGAAGGACAGTATCTGGATTCGGGGTTGAAGAGTTTTATACCAAAGATGGAAGAGAAAAGCTGCCCTCAAATCTCGGAGAAGGTTCTCTGGAATGGGCAAGAATGAACCTTGGGTGAAAGAGAATATAGGGGAGAACTAAGGGCAGAAACTCTGCTTCAAGGCATAGTTAGGGCCTCGGGCATTTTGAAGAGAGACAGTAACACAGCTTAGAGGACTATTTCCTTGGCTCACTTCAGGCCAGATCTTGAAAGATGGTTCTAGATCTAGATCTAGTCCATGACCTTGTTGGTACTAGAGAGAATTCTTTGCTGGCCGCCAGAAAGAACCATTGAACAGTGGTCTTTGGGACCTTCAAGGAAACTGTCATAATCCAGGGGAGAGTTTATAACTTGGGGTCAAAAGAGCTCAAACCAGGAGGAGGTGCAAGTCGAAATGGCTGTGTGACAAGGCCGTGGTAGAGGGAAGTTGGAGCTTGCAAAACTGTTGAGGATCATGCTAATGACTCTAGATCATCTTGGGACCATGCTTAGGTGATGCACTGGTAATGCCATTGACCCAGAGATGTAGGATGGGGGATCCTGAGCCTGAGAAGGATTGAGAGGACTGTGGGTAATTCTTTTAGATCAAGAGTAATGCCTGAAGCCAAGAGACCCAGCCAAGCCAAATGACTTTTGGGTTATCACACTAGCCTTTGATTCTAACTCTGTACTCCCTCCAAACCTCAACCTTCACAGGCTGTGGAGGGTGAGGACTTTGTTTATCTGCGTGTGCTCACTCCATCAGGATGGGACTCTCAATTAATCCAGAGTGGCAGCCATTTGAATGCTTCTCCATACAGCCTGACTCAATAAGTATTTCAAGGAGAATCACAGAATGTTAGAAAGGGAAGGGGCCTTAGGAATGATCTAGTCCAGTCTTGTTATTTTCCTGATAAGATTTAGAGAAATCACATGACCTTCTCAAGGTCACAGCTGCTCAGTAACAGCTGCACCTGGAACCAGGCTTCCCATGCCACTCACGTTACCAGGTCGTGCTTTCTCGTGATGATTTATTCTTGCCTGAATTTCCCTTGATCTTCCTAGGAGCCTGGATTGACATGCCTGCTCAGGCTGGGTGAACCATTGCTCAGCACTTAAAATACAACAGGCTCCCTTTGCTCTCACTCTTCACATGCTAACCACGAAGCACAAGATGGAGCTGCCACTCACCGCTCACGCCAATGACAATTTCATTAACTGCGTTCTTGGGCTCTGGCAAGCCACTCATCTCATAGTAGTGCTCAGCTCATTCCGATGAAAAGTGCGTGAAGATTTCTGAGTAGTTCATAATGAGGAAATCATGGTTAAAGTTTCAACAAAATTAGTGTTAGGTATTCATGAATACTTGAAAACACCAGGATCTGAGATGTCAGTGCAGAAATAATTGTGGTAGCCCTGGCCAGTGGCCTCCTGCATTTACACACTCACCTTTTGGGAGGATGTCTTTGGCAGCAAGCAGTCTGCTGAGTACAGCCTTTGAAGTTGCTGGCTCTAAAAGATAAGCATCCCTTCAGTCAGCAAACTGCTATGGTGAAATGTCAGATGGAGCTGATATTTTTGACCACACAACTGTGGGGAATGTGGCACCTGAAACATACAAGGGTTGGAGAGATTTCTCTTTGGTCTTCTTTGCCCTCTCCTGCCCCACAATTACTGTCTCCGGTCTACCTTGAGCTTGGAGTACAAAGGCACCTGAAATTCCACGAAACGTTTTCATGCTGCAGTCAAGTTAGGAGAATATGTTTTGGCACCAAGGCCAACAGATAAGGGTATAAATTCAGGATTTTCCTGTTTAGATGGAAATTGAGGGCAATGCAGATCTCTGTGCCAGCAGTTCTGTGTTGTATGCCACTTCAGCCTTAGCCACTGGAGCAAATAACGCTCTTTTTCTGATTTAGTTTTCTTAGACTCACTGAAAGTGGAAGCTCCAGATAACATCTCATTTTGAATAGATCAAACAGCTCTGATATGGATGGTGTAAATGTGTCCTGTCCCTCTACAGTGTCCGCCCCTGTTGTAGTGTTAATTGATCTGCCAATAGTCAGTCAGATCTCCTACTTGGGGAAATATGTGAAATAAAGGCCCTGACTTAAGCTGAACTCTTTACTTCCTTCTAATTTTCTTTTGGGTCTATTTCCTAGCCTTCAATTTCAAAGAAAATAATAATAATACCTTGCATTGATATGCTTTTTCTAACACATTCAAAGTGCATTTGTAGTTGTCAGGTTCTAAGTAGCATAAACCAAAAAGGTTTATTTCTTGCTGACACTGCATGGATTGGCTGGGATGCCTGATATCTGTCATCCTCACTCTGGGCTACCCTCTAGAATACGGCCAGTCTCTGTGGAAAAAAAGAAAGAGGAAGTGGTAAAATTACACCTAGCTCTGAGAACTTCCACTCAGAAGTGATATGCATCCCTTCCACTAACATAGAAAACCACATGGGCCAGTATAATTTTAAAGGGTAAGAAGATGCAATCCTACTACATGCCCAGGAGGAGAATAGGCAACATTTGTTGAGCAGCAAGGACTACCAAGCCTTCCTTAAATTAATCTGATTTTATTTCTGAATATTTACAATAACTCTGTTCTGGTCACAGCCAAGAGAGAATTATAGATTTATTCTACATTTTCCAACATAATATTCCCAAACTTTTAGACTTCACAGACAGTCAATTCTTTTAATTGAGGAGGGGTTTCTTGACATAGGGTTGCTGTCTTTTATTTTATGAACTATCTGCTATCACCATCATTTTATAAAAGAAAATTCTGGAGTTGTAAAATTGAGAGAATTCATAAAATGTAGGAAGCATATAATCTCAGCCCAAAGGTTAGTTCTTCAGATATATCTAACTATATGAAAAACTCTCAATACTGCCCTTATTTTTTTATCCCTTCCTGATACCTGTTGTGATCTAGTCATTGAGAACTTCTTCTCTGAGAGGTTATAATGCCAAATTATAACATGAACCACATATATAGGACTTGCACTCAAGGAGCTGAAGTATTAAATGGACCAGTGAAGTATAAGAATGGAAGCAAGGTTTTACTAGTTAGGCATGTGGAAAGTAGATTGTCAGGTTGAGGGGTAAAAACAAACTACTGTCTCACACACTGGTTTGGAGAAGCCTTGACTGAATGGGCCAAGGTAGAAGGAAAGGAGGGGTGAGCAGTGCCCTGGGCAAAAGGTTTGGAGCCTAAGTTAAAAGCCTTGGCCTTGGGACTTTTCAAAGCCATGTTCAGAGAAGACAACCGAAGTTAGAGGGATGCATGGCACAGGCCTTGAATTGGAAGTCCTGTGATAGCAAAATGCTTGGACAAGTCATTTAACCTTTAGAGGCTGTTGGCCCCTTGGAGCATCTGTATCTATGTGGGTTGACTTTAGACTCTGGTGTCTGCATGAGGGAGCAGAGGAGTAGAGACGTTTGGGATCATAGTGGCCTTCCTGGATTCTAAGTATTCCACCTAGAAGACTGTCTATTCTGTTGGCCGGTGAAGGAGGCTATAGAAAGAGCTCCATGAGAAAGATGCTTTACTGTGAGATAAAGTAGAATTCGGCTACTAATTCATTGTGAAAGTGAAGGAAAGACAGGAGCTGAAGATTAATCTGTGGTTTCTGTCTTCAGATCAGAGTTGCTGACACTTGCACACATCAGGAGCATAATGATAAGGATGCCAAGAGATTCATCTGGATAGAGGAAAACGGAATCTATCAGAGTATGGAGTACTATCCAGTTTTGTAGTCCTACCACCCCCTTTCCTCAGAAAAACATTGATAATTAAGGAACTACCACGAAAGCTCCCCCTTTGCACTTGAAGACCTCCGTGTTTTGCAGAGAATGCCATTATAATCATTGGAAGCGATGCCTTGGACATTAGAATATGCTCAGCAAAGTCCAGCTCAGTAGTGGAGCAGTCATTCTGGGAAATGTGGGTTGAGTTAGACAAACTACTTTCTTGAGAAAATCATCCAAATCACTTCCAGACATGTTAAGGTTTTATGTGAATGGCTATCATACAGAAATGTAAATTTATAACTCCCAAGATGTATTATAGAATATGCAGAGAACACCTGTATGAAAACATCTTTACCTTAAAAAATACAGCAACAAGAACTTGTCTTTTTTTAGTGTGGATTTTATTAGTTCTTCTGTGAAGCTACCAAGCTGGTCCAGAATCTCTGATACAAAGGGCTTCTGAATTGTTGCTCAAGGCACTTGCACATCTAGGTGAAGTGGAAGGTTGCAAATGCTCCTGAAAAGGGTGAGTGGGAGCCCTGGGCTTTGGTCTGGCTCTGTTCACCATGGGCCTTTGGGGCAGTCACTTCTATAGGTCTCCACTTCCTTGTGCATCTGATCAGAGGGTTAGATTGGATGACCGCTAGTATCTGTTCTGGTTCTGTGATTTCAGTAGTTTGTAATTCTTGAAATAGAAATATAAGATGGCTCCTGGAAAAACTGTATGAATTTCTGTATTATTTAAGTCAACAGCAATGGTTGGACTTTGTGCCCATCCAAAATCCTTTCAGAACGGCTTGTGTCTCTTCTTTTCCATTCGATTACACAGGATTTTTCAGTGTAAATAAAAATTCCTTTTTAAAATTAAGCTTTCCCTGCTGTCTGATTCATTCACTGATGTTACAATCCACAGCTTGAGATATGACATTTCCTTTCATTCTGGTAAAATTGTGGTGTCACAAAATTTGAATTGATGCATCCAACTGAATTAAGCAGTTAAGAATTAATTACAAATGAGAATGCTCCTATCTATACGCATATGTGTCTAGGTAATCAGCAGTGATGGGAAAGGAAATATAGGCAAGGCACTTGGCAAAATTTGCCAGACTGTGGCTGCAGGCAAATGTATTTTTAGATAGAGCATCTTGTTTTAGAGATTATAGTGAATGCTTGAATATAGCCCCAGAAAGAAGCAATTCAGCATTACCTGTGCAACATGGACCACTACCAACTAAATCATATCACTTTGGCCTTTGGCCTTTGATTCCCAAGTTTATTAACCTCAGAGGTGCTAATGTTTATTAGATTTGGAATTTTCTTCTTGTGTATGCAAAGGCAGTTATCTTTTCTTTGAAAATCATGATACTGACAGATCGCTTATCTGTAGGAACTTTATGACTCTGACTAGAGAAGTATATTCTCGTTCATGGATGGTGGGTCTATGACTCATAAAGATTTTTTTTCTAATTTAATTTTTATTTTATATTGGAGTGTAGTTGATTTACAATGTTATGTTAGTTTCAGGTGTACAGCTAAGTGATTCAGTTATACGTATACATATATCCATCCTTTTTCAGATTCCTTTCCCATATAGGTTATTATGTAGATTATTGAAGATTGACACTGAGAAATTCATACTATTTTAGCACCAACCCAGAAAATATTAACAGTGTTTCAGCTTCATGTGAAAGAGCCAAAGGTGACATAGGTGTTCTATGTCTTTTGCTTTTGATATGAACTCTTGGTGACAGTGTTGAAAATCCAATGCTATTTAAACAGGAGCAATCTAACATGTTGGTGCAGGTTTGTTCAATTTCACCATAACAAAGAGGGTTACCCTTTCAGCTGATTGTTTGATGTGGCAATTTTTAGAGAGTTTTAGAGCAGGACAATCAAGCCAAAGTTAGGATGGAAGAGTTAAATTATATAGAATTTTGGCACTTAAATGATGCATTTGTAGCTCTGCCACTGGGGGGAGAGAGATGCTTTTATTATTAACATGCCAAGTTAGTCTTACCCACAACTCAATCTTAAGAGTTCTAAATACGCAGCTCCTATGATTTCGCAGAATTTAATTATTCCTCTTGATTTCACTATTTCTGAAGCTAGGGCAACTTTTCCCCATATTTTTGAGGCATGAAACATTGAGCTGATTTTCAATATCTTATCTTTCTCTTTTCTTCTTTACTCTTTACCTCTAATCACTTGGCAGTTTCTAGCAATTTTTCCTTTCAAAATTATATTTGTACCTGTTCTTTCTATCCCTTTGACCAGCAACCAAGATTAGGCCATAATGACTTTACACATAGATTATGACCCTGGCTCATCCAGTCATCTTCCTGCTTCCAGAATTTTCCTCATTCTCAATCCATTTTGCACCTTATGGACCGATTAATTTTATTACAGAGTTCCTTCATGTCATTCTTCTGCTTAAAAATCTTCAATGGCTTCCAGTTTTTGTGTTTTTTTGTTTGTTTGTTTTTGGCCCTGCCATGAGGCAGGCAGGATCTCGATTCCCCGAGCAGGGATTGAACCCATGCCCCCTGCGGTGGAAGTTCGGAGTCTTAACCACAGGACCACCAGGGAAGTCCAACTTCCAGTTTTCTATAGAATGAAATTTCCAACTGTGGATCTGGGAATTAGGAGAGCTCTAAAGTTTCCATTTCCAGCCTCAGTCTCTCATTATTCACCATATCAACCCTAGGCTCCAGTCAGTCTGGTTACTAGAAAGCAGAACAAGTAGAAGTTTCCCAAACATACATTGTTTTGTTTTTCATCCCATGGGCTTTACAAAAAAAACATTTAGAAAATTCCCTAGATCTGCAAAACCATAAGGAAAAGAAAAGGAGAAATGTTGAAAAAAGGTAGTGTCTTGGATGGGATCTTAAAACAGGAAAGGACTTTAGATAAAACTTAAGGAAATTTGAAATAACAATAATGTATCAATATTGGTTCATCAGTTAGGCAAATGTATCACACTAACGTGGGATAACAATGGGGAAAACTGTGTGTGGGGAGGGGGATTTATATGGGAACTCTCTGTACTATCCTTACAACTTTCTCTAAATTGAAAACTATTCTAAAACTAAAAGTTTATTAAAAAAAATATATGAATAGGGTAAATAGAGGAACCAGAGTATGAAAGACAGAGATAGTCAGGTTCAATTAGAAGTGAAGTGGTACCGACAGGGCTAGAGGGAGGTGAAATACATGGTCTGGCTGTTGCATGTCAGAGAAATAAATACGAGAGTTCCTTTCACGTTATTTTAGCCCAGTTATTGATTTGCAATGTGATTATGGACTCCCTTAGATGGAGGAAAAGATTCTGAGTTCAGCTCTCTCTCTGAAAGAGTTGAAGGTAGTCCTGAGGGTGCTGTCCAGGGCCCTTGGTGACCTGGCCCCTCAGTGAGTCTCTGGATGGATCTTTGGGCAGACATCTGAGGGGATGCTCAGGCCTTAAGGAAAGGACTCCTGAGTGTGTGTGTTTTGGGGGTAGGAAGGTTCTGAGGCTTCCCTGTGAGTTCTTAGGTGTCCAGTGACCAGTAAATGTCTCCCTCAGTTTGACTGAACTTTAGGCAGGTTTCTTCCTGACTCTAGGCCCAGACCTCCCTTTTCTTAAAAACAGCATTTATTTTATAGAAAACTTGCAATTGTAAATTATTTCTTTGTCGCCCTTTGAGATGTAAATCTACTATGGTGCAAGAATGTCTTTCTCGAGGACCTGCAAGGCATACCTTTGGAATGTCATCATCAAGAAAGAGAGGACTACCAAACGTAAAATAGATAGCTAGTGGGAAGCAGCCACATAGCACAGGGAGATCAGCTCTGTGCTTTGTGACCACCTAGAGGGGTGGGATAGGGAGGGTGGGAGGGAGGGAGATGCAAGAGGGAAGAGATATGGGAACATATGTATATGTATAACTGATTCACTTTGTTATAAAGCAGAAATAACACACCATTGTAAAGCAATTATACTCCAATAAAGATGTTAAAAAAAAAAAAAAAGAAAGAGAGGGCCTCTGCCTCCCAGTCTCTAACGGAGGGCAGGGAATCTAGCTGCAGGAAGCGACAGTTAGCAGCACACACCCCCTTCCTGTAATGTCCTCCAGTACTTTTCTACCAGCTCACCCCAGTGTTTAAAAATCCTCCCACCTTTTGTTTCAGTGGAGTTGAGTCCAGTTTCTCTCTCTTATTTCAGTAGGTTTGACCCCAATTGTAATAATCTCAAGTAAAACTTCTTGCTGTTTTTAGCACACGTCCAGTGAGATGGTTCTTTTATGCCAGGAGAAGATCCTGAGTGAGGCTAAGAGAATGTGGCATAACCAGGCCAGGAGTGGGGTGAGGAGCTGAGTTGAGATGATAGTGTTAGAGGTTGAGATTACTTTCAGAGGACTATATGTAAATTGCAGAAAACTTATTTAAGATACTGAGAGACTATAGAATTTTGCTGTCTTGTTGAGGAATACATAATGTTTAATTTTAAAATGTATCTTTTTCTCTAACGTGTTTGTGATCACTATGCTTATATATATATATTATGCTTGTTCTCTTATTGAACTATCTGCTGAGATTCCTCTAGGATTCTGAGTGGAAATTCAAATGAGAAGACACAGGGCAGTCGGGTGTAATGTGGAACTCTCAACTCACAGATATCTCTGATACTTCATTTCTGAACTTTCTGATTTAGGGACAACACACCCATAGCTGTAATATGCTTGGGAGATGTGTATCTTCTTTTGAACCTGTTTATGTCAAGGGGTGGGCAAACTAAGACACGTGGGCCAACTCAGCGCCTGCCTGTTTTGTAAATAAAATTGTAACGGCTCTCAGCCATGCTTACACATTTTTGTATTGTCTATGGTTATTTTCACGCTTCCGTGGCAGAGTTGAGGACTTAACGGCAAGAGTGGTATGGCCCTCAAAGCTTAAAATATTTAATATGTGACCTTTTATAGAAAAACGCTGCCCTTGGTTTGTATCACCAGTTAGTCAAACGGCATTCATACAATGTCTTCTTTCCAAGGGAAAAAACCTTATTTACTTACTTATCAATCAATACAATTCAATAAGTATACAAAAGCAGCATAGCATGATTGTTAATAGTATGGGTTATGGAACTAGATACTCAGCCTGGCTTTGAAATGTGACTTTGCCATTTACTAGCTGGATGCCAACTCAACTTTTAGTAACCTCTCTGTGCCTCAGTTTCCTCATCTGTAAAACAGAGATAAGTCATTGGGTCCTTAAAGGGATTAAATGAGTTAATGAATATAAACACTCACAACATTATAGTTGGTGTCATATATGTATTAGCCATTATTATTATTAATAGCAGTTTATCATTACTATGGTTAGAATCTCTCTTTTATGAAGAGAGATAAGAACCAACTTGGTAATTATTGCCTAAGCAGCCCTGTGACCTACGAGAGTGAACGCTCAAAATATTCTGTAAGGAGATGCTTCCTTCTTGTCCATTTTATTTTCAGCACTGTCCTACCCTTTCCTGACATTTTACCATTTTGTGTCTCATTTTAGCAGGGACTTTCTCAGTTTGTTAATAACCAATATCACATACTGTGTTTATGGAAAAACTTTTAACAGTCAAAGGAATGAATGAATTACTAATGGTGGAATTTCATGCATAATAGTGGCAATGGAGAAGATAGAAATGATTCCATTTTTCCCTCCCAAATTATAGTACATTCCTAAAATTTACATTTCCTTTCAAGTTCATTTGGTAGCATTCCTAACCACCACCTCTTCTTTCTGTCCTACCTCCTAACTCTCCAGATTTGTAGTAAAGGAGCCCTGAATTCAAGTTGTACCTCTGTTTCCTCATCTGTAAAATGGGGTAAAGCTTCTCTCTCTGCTTATTTCATTGGAGCATTTGCGACATCAACTGTAACTGAAATCCGAAGTCCTTCCCATACATAACAGGTCCTATGTGACATGCTTCTGGCCACCTCTGATCCTGTCTACCCCTCTCCCTCCTGCTTGATTCTTATCACAATGCCTCTGGGGTGCATTTGAGTTTGAAACTCGACCAGCAATTGAGTTTCAACCTCAGGGCTTTTGCAGTTGCTGTTCCTTTTGCCTGGAAGGCTCGTCCCCCAAATGCTTCCTTCTTTTGAGTCTCTTAGTTGCCACTTAGTTGTCAACTCCCCCAAAAGACTTCCTTGACCATCCTATTTAAATTGTCACCATTTGTCACTTAGTAACCTCTTACCTTGCTTTGTTTTCCATCACAGTGCTTGTCATTACCGATCTTTCATGTTTATTTACTGCTGTCTGCCTCCCGTCCAGAATTTAAGCACCATGAGGATAAGATTTTGTCTGTTTTATTCACTGCTGTGTTCCCAGTGCTGAGAACTGTGACTGACACACGGCAGGTATTCAATATAAATTTGTTGAATAAATGAAAAGACAGGAGGGTTTGCACATTAACTTGCTTTGAAAATCACAAAGTTGGAAGGCAATTTAAAAGATGAGGCTGAATAACTTTTGCTTTTTCTATTCCTTGCCCTTGCTGCTGCTACAACATCCCTTTTTTCTTTTCCGATCAGCCTGCATCTTGATGGACCTCCTTCACTGGCCCCTGGCTTCCTTTCACCAACTTTCTCTCACCAGCTTTCCATCAAATTTCCAATCTCCTCTGAAATCTCATTGTTTCTCTCTTTCTTCTTAATCTCCGATCCCACTTGGTACCCTGTAACTCTATCACTGAGAGTACATCGACGCTGTGGAGAGCAGAGCCATTCTGGGAGGTACAATTAAGTAATGGATAAAAGGTTTAAAAAGTCATAGCATCTTGTGAACTATTATCAATTTATAAACTATCAAAGCAGCCCCAAATTCATGAATTCCATAATGGCTTTGGAGAGCCATTCTACAATGGCTAGAAAATACTGTACATGATTTGAAATGGGATACTCCCTTTGGATAATTCATTTCTGACACATGTATCAGGACAAAGTTGGGAGAGAAACCCTGGCGGGACAAGATTCACAGCCTCTATTGTTTCCACGTTCCTTGATTCCTGCTTCTCTTCCCCATCTCTCCCCATCTCTCCAAATTTGGAGCCGGGGTAGATTCACCACCCAGAACCTGGCTTCAGGGACCACATTGATCCTCTAACTTGAATTCTTTGGATTTTAAATTAAGACATCCAAAAGAGTCCCTTAATGGAAACTCAGGAAAACAAAGAATCTTGACAACGACAACAATAAAACAACAAAAAGAAAAAGACGTATTAAGACAGGTCTAGAGAGAGAGTTGCTAGACCAGTTTGAGGTCTTTTTTTGGATCTCGTAGGTTTTTAGTTAAGGGTGATATCTTGCTTCTCAGACTGTGATTTCTAAGCATTTGGAAAATAAGTGCCACTAACCCAAGCAGAGCATCTGAGGAAGACGGAATTTACATTAGGTAAAGAGAGGTTGGTCTGTGGACTAGGAACGGTTGATTTTGAGTATAACAAGGATCATTCCTTAAATTGTCTCCAATCCTGGCTCCTCAGAAACGTATGCCAGGCTCATAAGGAGAGAGTAGTAATCAGAAGTGAGTCAGTTTAGAGCAGCTGGAAGAATCAAGGATAGAATTTCCCTCTACCCTAAGGCTTTGTAGCAGATGATAATGTAGTTCTAGGGCATGGGGCGATGGGATGGGCATGCAGGTAACTGGATGTTTCACTTCAATGCAGCATGTTGGGAGAGTAATTAGGATAAGGCCAATGCTGAAGTTATCAGGAAACGTCAGTGCTGTAACCTGGGAGCCCTGTGGTCATGCCAAGAGGAGCAGAAATCTTCAGAATCTGGCTAGGAAAGATTTACAGGAGCTGGATGCTCTCCCACCCCTTACCAGTGACCCAGTCATAGGAGATTTATTGCTTCAGCTTTATTTCTGGGGCTTCTTTACATTTCCATGTTTGTGTTGGGGAAACAAGGGCAGGACAGTAAAGTGGGTTTATAGACAAGCTCAGCTTTCTGGGCACTCAGGTCCCATTTCTGTACCTTCAGTCTGTCCTGTACTTTGTCCACTTACCCTTTGGCTTCTGACAAAGAGGCCACCCCAAGTATCATTTAAAGACTTGCTACGATGTGTCAAGGACTGCGCTATCTGCTTTCCTAATTTACTTAATCCTTCCCACATTCCAGGAACTAGAAATCATATGATCCTAATTCTACCTGCTCAGGTTCACATAGATAGTAAGATGCAGATCTGGGATGTGAGGTTGGCCTTTTCTGATTACAAAATCCAAGCATTTAACTTCTATCTTATATAGATTTTTTTTGGGGGGGGGCAGGGGCTATATAAAAGAGCAGTTTGTACAGGGTTTGGCCCATTGCAGGTACTCAAAAATATTAGGAGGGATATTTTTATTATGCAGATAAGACTGGCCCACACACCTAGAGCTTTACAAATAGATTTTTTACCAGCCTTCTAGAGAACAACCACAGATACAGAAGCTAGGGAAATGTTTCAAATAAAACAGGTATTGATAAGAGTCAAAAGTAGTCTAGAAACCAGAGTTCTTGGCAAAGTTATCCATGCGGGAAAGAAATTTGAATTCAGTCACATTAAAAAAAAAAAAAATCTCTATGTAAGCAAGCTTTGAGCCACCTGGGAGTTCTCCAGGCATTGACCATCACATTGCTTCCATGCCTACCTCTCTGCTCTCGCATCAGTCCTTCAGTATCCCTGGTTTCTCTCTCCTCCCGGACTTCCTTCCTGCCAGCCATCTCCTATCCTCTTTGACCACAAACCTAAGGCCAGATGTGGAAGGCAAGAGTGATCTCTCCCACTCAAGTCCTTTGGGAAGAAGAGGTTTTGCTATCAGCCATCTCTCCTTCAATTAAGAAGGTCAGCGTTTTTATAGGACTTGTTTGATTTCCAGGATCTGAATCCACTTAGCCCTTCTTCCAGAGTAAGATAAATTGTGAAGGTTGCAAGGTACCTCATTTTACCTCAACCTCAGAGGGATGCCCCAAAGTCAATTAGAACCACCGAAGTCAATTACTTCTTAAACAGCACAGCTTCCTTGAGTTCCCTGCATCCATCTGGGTAGGACAGGGGGTAGGGCGGTGGACAGGCAGGTAGGACTCTGACAGCTCCTGTCCTTCTTTAGTCACCTGTTCTACCTAGAGGATTGGTGTGAATAAGCAAGAAGGGATTATTACATTCTCTCCCCTCAGGGAGGGTTAGTAATTCCCCAGCCCCTCCAATTTTAGATTCCCTGAGTGTGCTCAGAGAAATTAGAAGTAAAGAAAACACCCAGCGCTCCTGCACTAATAAATTACAGAGTGCTCACCTAATTAATAAGGTAACAGTGCCCTGCCGACTTATAATCACAAGGCATGAACCATTTAAACAATTCATTCTTAAAGAATAGCAAGTGATCTCAGTGAGTGCAATGGGAAGGCATATCTCAGGACTGAAGGCAGGTACGCCGGGTCCTGACAGGGGTGATGGAGTACATGGGCCAATGTTTCCAGCAGTGGCTCGGGAATTAATGACTCCAAGCCTTTCCAAGGACCACAGCATTTTGGAAGGTCTCAGGCAAATCATTTAGGCATGTTAAGTCAGAAAAAATCTATCTCACCATTTCTGAAATAGTCCTATTAAATGCTGATCATTTTCCTTTTGGTGGTGCTTGGGAAAGACTCATGACATGCCATATACATTGAGCAGAACAGTCACCAATAGTTATAGGGAAATGAAGCTATCTCCTTAAGATATTTTCCTTAACGCGTCTTGGTGATTTCTTAGTGATTTTTCTTAACGCGTCTTGGTGATTTAACAATATTTTCCTTAACAACCCTGTACGAATATTGTTTTGTTGTGAAGCCCTCCCACTGGTTCATTGTAGCTAACAGCAAGGCTAGAACTTTCTGTTTCCTTAAAACATCCAGGAACTGTCCTTCAGTCCAGGAAAAAAAAAAAGCTGTGAAGATTGTTGTTTGATTCTAACCTTTCTGTGTTGAGACTCAGTAATAATGTTAATAAACTGCAAAATGTACTCCTCCGTAGGCTGCTTGCCTTGGAAGGCATCTGTCCAAACATGCATGCATTCAGAAGGCTGATTCCATTTCAGATCTCTGCAAATGAAGGAAAAGTGAGATATCACTGTAAGGAGAATGCAGTTGTTAAATGATTACCTTAAGGGGGAGAGGCAGTAAATACATTGTGTTTCTCATTCTTTGTAGGTTCCATTTCTTGTCTTTCTAATGTCCCCCACTGACTTACATTTGCTTTCTAATCCTCAATCTTGTCTCTGTGGATCCTCCTGTATGCTATACTTTGTAGTTTATGTTGGATCTTAACGAACTCTCAGGACATGCTCTCATCACAAGGAACCTCTAGGATATACTCTATTCATAACTATACCTCCCATGAATGATCTAGAAGTCTGGATCATACCACACGCTGAGGATCATGCATGAGAAAGTTGATATCTGCTAGAACGGAGCTGGGACTCCCAGAATCTCTGACCAGCTACATACTTCTACCAGTTTCAAGGGAACAGACACCTTGTGACTACTCCATGAAAATCATAGTCTCCTGGTGAATTAGGCTGGATCACTCAGAGCTACAAGGACTTCTTTCATTTGGCATTGGTGGGTCTAAAATACAAGTGGGAAACAGTGTATTTCTAGAGTAAACCTCAAAATATAAGCAAGGGCAAGCCTATCATTATGTCTGTTTGAAGATCCTGCCTATTCCCTCTTCTGTGATTCTCAACACAGACTATTAAGTTCTGATGTTGGTTGAAAGCTAACTCCCTCAACTGTGCAGAATGATTCATTGGTTCATATGGCTTATAAACCCAAGTTTTAATTTCAGAGCTGAGTGAAGGAGATCCGAGCCTGCCATTGTGCCGGTGTAGAATGGCAGGGATGTAATACAGTGTAATACACATCCACTGGGAGATGGCATGAGCGTCGCCTCCCATAACTTAATCTTTAAAGCTACTTATGGAAGGCTTTTGTTGAAGCAGACAGGGTTTCCACAATTAAATTACCATACATTAAAAAGGTTTCATTATGGCATGATTCTATTATTAAAATAGGCAGCAAATAAGCAGTGTGAGCTACCTGGCTGTAAGCCTACATTACTGAGACTAGCATTCTTTTTTTTTTTTTTTTTTTAATTTTATTTATTTTTGGCTGCATTGGGTCTTCGTTGCTGCACGTGGGCTTTCTCTAGCTGTGGTGAGCGGGGGCTACTCTTCGTTTTGGTGCACGGGCTTCTTATTGCAGTGGCTTCTCTTGTTGCAGAGCACGGGTTCTAGGCGGGTGGGCTTCAGTAGTTGCAGCACGTGGGCTCAGTAGTTGCGGTGTAGGGGCTTAGTTGCTCTGCGGCATGTGGGATCTTCCCGGACCAGGGATTGAACCCGTGTCCCCTGCACTGGCAGGCGGATTCTTAACCACTGCGCCACCAGGGAAGTCCCAGACTAGCATTCTTTTTTAATGGGTAAAAGAATATTAACCTTTAGATGGCTCTAAAATAACATGTTCTCAAGAATATGCAAATAGAAAGTTGCACACTACAACTCTCAAAATGTGAGAGAGAACCACTGAGAAGACTGATCTTACAAATTATATGGCAGGCTGTTGGCTGCTAGAAACTCCACTCTGTTGAGGGAGGGAGAGAGGCAGATACTGGGTAGCTCAAAGCTGTCGGGATTAACGAGGCTTTGATGCTTTCCTAATGCTCGAATGATAGCTGGTCAAGATCTGTCATCTCTATCAGCCTCCATCAGCCAGTCTTCCTATCTCACATAAGGCATTTATCTTTCAAAAGACTGCTGGACTCCAAAGCAACTTAGTGGACCCAGACAAATGGAATGCCTTCTCAGGGACTTGTCATAATTCTCTGTGTCCATCCTTTTATGGTCGGCAGGAGCTGTTTTTGTGGACTTTGGGTTGCCAATTTAAGATGGACTCAGAGATGCTTAAATAAATACTGACCCAAATTTAAAGTATGATTTTCTGAAATCAATAGTCTTGCTTGACCAAATTGATCTTTCTTTATGTGTTTCTATTTAGAGGTTTTGTCTACTACAACCCACTGGGAAAAAACCTTCCAAACTTTTCAAATCTGGTTTTATTTTGCACTTGCTATTTGAAAAAGTAGCTGTTGGGAATAATAACTGAATAAAATTACATCAGACAAATGGTTGTTTCCAACCAATGTGCCTCAGGAAATAATCAATAGCTCCAGTGTTGGAAAATCAAATATGTCGACATTAATATTATTATTGTTTTCCCCTTCCCACTAACATTTTAGATTGTTCCTCTAAAGCGTTTATTGTTTAAGATTAGCAATCTTATTTCAGATGTATCTTAGTAATTCAGCATTCGTATTTTATAAGCAGTTGATTGTTGTCTCCTGGGTATGTTATATAATTTCATTAGAGTCTGTGTTTGTTTGCATATGCATATATTATTTCTTCTCAGTAATCGGAGGTCAGTATATTTTAATGTATTAATTTGTCTGTGTTTGTATATGTATGTTGTTCTCTGCTCACAAATAGGTTGCCATTGTATTTTTATATATCTATATATTTTATGGCGATGCTTGCTATTAGTTAAAATGTACACAGTTTATTTTCGAAACATTATTTATTTGTATGCATTTGATATATAAAAAAGTCTTCATGAAACAAACAAGCAAAAAGCACTGGCAAATATCCAACTGAACCACCTTGCCACAGCCATTGGCAACACCAGTCTCCATTGTGAGAATTCTCACCTGTAATGACTTCGTTGTAGTCATGGCTGTCATGGGCTTAGCAGTTGCCTTAATCTTGGTGATATTCTGCCTATGCTTGGCACAGCCTATAACAGTGATATGTTCACCTATTTGAAAAAGGTTCATAAGCTCAGACTTTTTTTTTTTTTTTTTTTGATCCAGCGGTGAGAGCTTTTCAGTATAAATTAAGCATATGTATCATATTTCAGATACATAAAATCTGGTTATAAAATAAAACGTTCTTGTGCTCTCCCACCACTTCACAGGCTCCCCATCCCCCAGATTTATCCCCCAGAGGTAACCACCTCCAATCACTTCCCCACAACTCTGGGCAGAGGTACTAACAGCTGTGGTGTTGGTCCCAGGCTAAAGAGGAGATCAGCTCTCTGAAGAAGCTGAACCAGCCATTGGGAGGACAAAGCCTGACAGGCCCATTGTTTCTATTAGTAATTCTTCTGGCTATTTCTAGTTCTTCAGGTAGTTATCTGTATAACTTGGAATACTATTGATTCAATAGTATTGAATTGACTGACGGATTTCAGACAGAATCTACTGCCACCCTGTTGTGAAACGAGGAATGTAGCATATCTACATAAGCCCATGCCTTTCTCTCCTTTTACTCCATCGGTTTTGAATGTAAGTGACGTCTCTTGACTCTTTATTACATAAGATGAGATTTATGTTCTTCTTTTCCCAACTTCTAATCAGCTCGACCATTATTTTTACATTATGCAGTTTTACCATTTCAACTTTATGAGGTTCCATGTAGGTGTAGTTTTTTCTAAGGTCAGTGGGTTCTTTCAAACTAGCCTTTTTTTCAGCATTGGGAAATTTTATTTTTACTTTCTGGAAATTATTATCTATCTTTTGTTTTTTCTAGTTTCTTTTTCTGGAACTTTGATTAGATGAATACTGGATATCTTGAAGTGAAGTTTTCATTGTTTTGCAATTTTGCTCTGTGTTTTGGGAGACTGCGTCACCTTTATCTTCCATGTCTTCCACTAAACTTTTCATCTGATGACCAAAATTCTCATTTTGAGTTCTCTCAGATTTCTATTATTAATAGTGTCCTCTTCTAATTAATGGCTGAATTATCTTTTCAGATCTCTCCGAGTTTACTAGTTATATTTAAAAAGTTATCTTTTATTTCCTAAATTATCTCTATTTCCTCTGGGATAATTTTTCCAGTGTGTTTACCTTTTTCTACAATGTCTGGAGTTCCTTGACTATTAGTTGACATTACTGTCTTCAGTACTAGGCCAGCCAGGGCTTTCTCTGGCATTGTGCGGGTGTGCTTCCCCAAGAGGGCTCTTCTTACAAAGGGGTGGCTGCAGATTCAGCATCTGTGGACCAGGTATGTCTGCTTCAGTCATTCCCAAATGACTTATTCAGGTTCTTCCGTGAGCTGATCTCCTGCTTCCCTCTGGGGGCCAACACCACTACTGTTAGCATCTCTGCACAGAGTGATGGGGAGACAAGCGTGCTGGGCCGACTTGTTATCCTGATGGATGTTCCACTTCTTCTCATGCTTTCAGGGTCCAGCCTTCTCGAAGTTTCTGGGATAAAGAGTGGCTTCGACTTCCCCTATAGCTCTCTCCTAAGCCTTCCTCTGCTCAGGCTAAACTGCCGTATGATTGTTTATTTCTGTCTTTCAGAAATTCAGCAGTGCCCCCCAACTAATGTAGATCAACCTCTTATTCACAATGTACTTTTGGATCAATATCCCTTTTGTGCAGTGTTCATGCTATTTCATTATGATTCTTATTGAGTACGTGGGGGTAAAGTTGGCTCTCAGTCTACCGCCAAAGTCCCCTGTGAGGTGGATACAATGTATGACCATCTCAGGCTACAGCTCTTGGGAACACTGGCTTTTTTTTTTCTTTACAGTTTCTTCTTGCTTCTTTCAGAGGGGAGCATCATCAAAGCCCAGATACTTCTAGGAATACATTTAAAACGAGAAATGTACTCTTTTGCTATGGAAAATGTGAACACATACAAAAGTAGAATAGTGTGATGAACCCCCATTTGGTCATTACCCAGTTTCAACAAATAGCTCACAAGCAAACTTGTTTCCTCTTCACCTTTATCCACTACAGTCCTTGAATGAAATTACTTTCAAGCAAATCTAGACATTGTATTGGAATAAAAACTAGCAATATGGGAATAGATTTTCAAGCCAGACTTCAGAGGCTACTTTTGCCCTTCCCGAGTCCTGTCTGTTATTAGGTGAGCTACTTCATGTGGCCGCTGAGGTCTGGGCTCCTCCCCTTGACCTACATAGACACAAGCAACAGCATGGATAGCTGAGAATGGATTTTTTTTTTTCTCCATAAATAAAAAATTTATTTTTTTAATGAAAAGGTAAGTTATTCAATTAATATTTATAAATACCAAAAGCAGTTAAGTAGAATCTAATAGCTTTAAAAAAGTACATAAAGCTGTTTCTCATACTCTGGCAGTAGAACTGTCATTCTCCTCCGGGCTTCCAGTACTGAATGCAGAAGGGAATACGAAAGAGGCTTTAGGAGTATGCAGGCCAGTGCTCTTTTTTTTTTTTTTTTTTTTTAATTGTAGGTGAATATTTAATTTTACTTATTTATTTATTTTTGGCTGTGTTGGGTCTTCGTTTCATATGAGGGCTTTCTCTAGTTGCGGCAAGCGGGGGCTACTCTTCATCGCCGTGCGCGGGCCTCTCACTATCGCGGCCTCTCTTGTTGCGGAGGACAGGCTCCAGACGCGCAGGCTCAGTAGTTGTGGCTCACGGGCCCAGTTGCTCCGCGGCATGTGGGATCTTCCCAGACCAGGGCTCGAACCCGTGTCCCCTGCATTGGCAGGCAGATTCTCAACCACTGTGCCACCAGGGAAGCCCAGGCCAGTGCTCTTTGAAGGCTCCTAAGGCAAATGTGTTAGAGATTCACATGAAAAGCCAAGCACGGCCCCGATACAAAATATTTCTGAAGGGAACTAGCATTATTCTTTGTCTTTGGCCTGGAAAAAACAATTCTGCCTAAAAATAAAAAGAGATCCCAATGACATGTATGGTGTCAAGTGTGTCTCGGTATTACCATCTTTTCTTAAAGTTTCAACTATCATGTCTATATGGATAATTCCCATACAGCACTCTCTTCAGTTCAGATTTGCTACCCAAAAATTGCAGGCTTTTAATCTACTTATTGGAAGCACCCCGACAGTACCTAGTACAAAATAGGCTCTCAGATATTGAGCTTGATGGACTATTAGACATTTCCAAATGGCTATTATACCAGAATTTTACATTTGTTTTAACCTCAAGGCCATCTTCTTCTGGTTCCAAGGTCACTAGTAGCCCCATTGTTATCCTTGGTTGAGCAGGTGCTAACCGTGGCTCCTTCCTCTCCTTCATCTGTTACACCCAGTTGTCCACACAAGGCCTGTGTGTGCTTCCTGTGTATTTTCTCCACATACACTTTCCAGCTTCCACATCCACTACCTTAATTCAGCCCCCATCAACTCCTGCCTGTACTGAAGCAGTAGCCTCCTGACTAGTCTCCTTGCTCCCGTCTCTCCTCCTACATTCCATCCTAAAATCAAGGGTTTCAAAATCCACTTATTGAAATTCTCAGTGATGCCTCATTGCCTATAGGAGAAGTCCAAATGCATTTGGCTGCAAAACCAATGTTTCTTTGCAGTCTTCAGGCTACTTAACTCAATCACTTTGCTTATTGGTTTTTCTTCCTTACTGTCTGCCGATCCCACTGGAAATAATCTCCATAAGGCTTATTCTGTCCACTGAAGTATCCATCCGCAATGCCTAACACAATGTTTGAGACATAGGAGGCATCAGACTAAAATATATTGAATGAATGCATGAGTGAATGTTCTTCACTCCACTTTGTAATGCTACACTGACTCAATCTGAAATATTTGCTATTTTCTCAATTACAAAATGGTATTATTTGCTACCTCCTCATCTTGGCTGCTTTTCTTTCTCTTTGGAATGTTCCCATCCTCCCCATCTCTGCCTTCAAGACCCACCTCTAAGCCTGTATTCTGCATACTGCCTTCTCGGATCTGCCCTCTAAGGGTCCCTGATACTTCATTCAGACAGTCTCAGAGCATTTATCGCATCCTGTCTTATGTTGCAGTTGTTTATGCGTGTATCTTGGCTTTCTGTTACAGATGGTAAACTCCTGGAGATTGGGAAGCATGTCTCCCATTTTGGGGGCCCATGATTCCTACTTTTTCATATCTTCCACAGTTGTGGTACCCACTAAGGATGTTTGAATCACTCACAGTTGCGTTCACTGGTAAATGAGAAGTTGAGATCTATAAATATTTCACCCTTTTCATCTCTGTTTACTCTCCAAATCCCAAATATATTCTTTATAATGTCAATCATTGACTGGCCACTGAGTTTTCTTCTCTTTTCTGTACATTACATATCTATGATATGTGAAACTTATCACTGGTGTTGGGATTTGCTGACACAACACGTTGTGTTTTTAGACTCAAAACTCCTGTAATTGACCCCTGGGTTTCTGTTCACTCATTATTAATCTAGATAGATACACTCTTCTGAACCCCAGCTCCAGCTCTGAGAAAAACACTGTGTAGAACAGCTTCTGAATTTCATGTCCTTAATTTGAAGTTGCATCAGCCTCTCTAAAATATAAAACGTAAGTTTTCAGGAGCCAGCTCAGCCACCTGCTAGCCCTGTAACTTTGGCCAGATTACTTCACCTCTTTCTGACTTGGCTTTCTCACCTGTGAAGTGGGGATGATAATAGCACCTAATTCACAGGTTTGTTGTGAGGTCTGAATGACTTAATACAAATGCATTAATTGTGGCTGGCATGCTGGAAGCAAGCAGACAATGTAATACATGTTCGAGGCTATTATTCAGGGAAAGCCATTGGACAGAAGCTCATTCAGGAAGCTCATCCAGTCCTGGGCAGGGACCCCATACCCTGAGTTAGATGAGAGGGGCTGTCATGATCTCTCTGATTGGAGCCTTTCTCCTTCAGTGTCTTTGGGAAGAGCTTCAACTCTTAACCTGATCTGGGAGAACCTATGTGATGTGACCTCTGTTTATATTCCTGTCTAGCCATGTTGAGTTTCTTTTGCTTCCTATAAAATGCTATAATTTCTCTCATCTCTAGGTTGTCACATAAGCTATTTCCTCTCTGTGCAACACCCTTCCAACTTTAGTTTCAGTTCTCCAGGAATATCTTTCATGATAACCACTTCCCCCACCCCTAAAATTAGGTGTATTTCCTATGAATTGTGATAGCCAAAGATGACATTAAGAATATTTAATAATCGGTATAATATGGGCGTGAACCTTAAAATAACCATGGCACTGGAGTGAGGTCTCAGGAGCCCCTGGCATCGTTCCTTTAGTTGCTGGACCCTGAAGGACTCTTGAGCATCCGCGAGAGAGGTTGGGAGCCAGGCTGATATGAGAAGGCCCTCTAGGGGCTCAGAGCAGCAGCTATCTTCCAGGTGGTACAGAAGTAGTAAACTCTGTTAAAAGCTGGGCTCCGTGGCTGTTCCTAAGAGCTGAATTTCAGTCTTGACTATGGCCCATCTTACTTCCTCTATCAAAACAGTTCCCATGTTAATTCTAATTGTCTATTTCTTATACATATTCCCTGCCAAACTTTGAGTCCTAGTCAATACACGCTTTAAATGATTGTCTTAGGTTCATTTCCCCTGAAAGTGGAGCCTGAGTCAAAGGCTTAATGCAGTCAGTTTCTTTGGAAATTGCTCCCAGGAATCAGGAGTGAAGGAGTGGGGACAGTGAGAGGAGAAAGAAGAGACGCCCATGTTAGGAGTGTGTTTTCTAAGGCACTGCCATAGGTAATGGGGCTTAATTCTGCCTCACGTCCTTTGTAGCAAACAGAATTCCTCTTACAACTGTCTCCTCATGGAGCAGAGGCTGGAACATTTATCCCCAGGCTCACATCCTCCTTGGGCTGAGGGTGTCTGCTGGAAGCATTAACTCCCTTGCACTTCCTAATTTCATGTATGTGAACAGAGGAGGCTTGACAGCATAAGAAAAGGTGCTGGGGCAGAAGCAGAAAGGTACAGGTGTGTTATCAGTGAGGTTTGAATCTGCACTTGCACAGGATGGTCTACTGTAGTTGCAGCTGAAATCGAGATGGCAGGAAGAAATTTGATGTGGGCACCAGAGCTGCCTGTTACAACAATTTACCCTAGCTTTCTTTAAGGAAATTAAAAAAAATATCTTGTGAAGTTCCATGCTTTTCATGTTCTTCCCCAACTCTTTTTCAGTAGCTTCTCTTCTACTTATGCAAAGATTTAACAAATCAATATTGAGCATCTACTACACGTGAGATTTTATTGATGGTCCCTGCGATATAGCAGTGATAAGACCCCGTTCTTGCCTCCCACTGAGTTTTATCAGGTCCTTACCCAACGCTACCTAAATGGCTTCAGAGCATTGCTTAAGGCTTGAAATAGTAGTTTTGTAGGACATTGGGTGACATGATGGAGACCAGAGGTTCTTAATCTAACTCTGAACCCTGATCTTTCTTACCCATCCTATACCTGGGTTTCCTCCCATCTTCAATGGAGATTATGCCACCTATCTTTTCCTACTTTAGCACTATGTTGAGAGGGCAGAGGGAGGCAATGCCCATGTAAGCAACACATTAAATATGAATTTAAAGTAGGATTGTCAATGCACTCTTTTTGAACATGTGAATAAACAGATGAAATTTTTAAAAACCTAAAATCTATTATGGTATCTAAAATCTTCACTCTCCTCCTCCAATTTTGAGACTTACAGGATATGATTTATAAGGTGTTAATCTCAAACTACAAAACAGAAAAAGTCCAGGTCAGGTTTATTGCGATGTAAACCAATCCCGTAGACCAGGCTCTTCCCTAGGAGAAGAAAAGAGAAAAGAAAGGCTGTTTATTGAGCATCTGCTGTGTACAAGCGTGTTCTAGGTACTTCACATGAGTGATCTCCAGGCTAAGCTATACGTGGGTGCATCTTGTCTTTGGTCCCTACCTTCCCCTTACAATGCCCGTGGAGCATCTAGGATGTTCTTTTGCTTTTGTCCTTTCGCACCACTCAGTGGTCAATGGATGAAAGACATCTCACCTCCTTTGTTGCCATCCCCACCCTTCTGCATCCCATGCCTTCACACGCTGCTGAGTCAGGCTCATCTATTTAAAAATACCACCCCTATTAAGGTACTCATGAAGGATACTGATATTATGAGGACTGTCTATCTTAATTCAAAAAGGCTGAAAATTTCAGGTAATAGCATTCAGGGGGACAGAAATTTGGAGGACAAAATGGAGATGTTGCTAATTCTGAAGTGACAACACCTATAATACCATTCTACAGGGTTTGCCCTGCTTCTGTCAGAATGTCAAGCAGCTTGTGGCATAGTTTGGCTCTATGGGGAAGGCAGAATTTCCATCATCATTATCAATTCTCTTGTGTCTGCATAAGACAATGACCTTTTCAGGTGTTAAAATGGGGTATTAACAAAAGTGAGAAGAGTACAGGAAAGAAAAGGTCACCTGAAACCAACAACATTTTACTTATAAGTTCCCTAGGTTTCTAGGCAAGTGGAGATAGTCTCAATACCCTCAATACCAGCATCCTTTTCTTTTTTTTTTTTTTTTTTTTTCCCTCACTCTACTATTGGCTCTGGATTTCCAGCCTACCAAAGCAGTCTTCAGCAAAAGGGTAATGAATGATAATTCTGACCACAAATATTGACAGTGCTATCCCTGTCTCTGGGTCATTCATTTGGTTTTTGAGAACGTTTTCTCTTTTTAAAAGGATTCTAAAGCTGAATAATCCATTTCATCTATTGTGGTTATTCACATTTCAATTATAATTATCATTACTCAAGCGCCTTTTACATGTATGTATAGCACAAGTTTCCACCTTTCTTGAAAACCATTGTGAAGACTGACAAGCAGAAACACCTTTCCTATATGTTTAAGTTCTGATTAAAACATTTCGCTGTAGGAAGTGTTCATTTTTATCACCTGAAACTACATTCAAGTAATTTGGTTTCGATTTCTACAACAGTGTCAAAGTACAACAGCAACAGAATGTATTTGCTTGTTTTTTTAGAACGCTTCCACTGCCTCAAACTTTGAGTTGAATTTTCCAATTAATCTTTTTTCCTAGACAAGCGCACATTTCTTAAAACTGCATTTTATGATTTTATAATTTAACATTTCTGAGGAGGAACAAAACCTTTGGCAAAACACCAACAGCTCTTAAGAAACATTTTATTTGACTTTTATATTACAAAACAGGCTCAGAATCTGAAAAGATATA
Source organism: Eschrichtius robustus (assembly GCF_028021215.1). Taxonomy (NCBI): domain Eukaryota; kingdom Metazoa; phylum Chordata; class Mammalia; order Artiodactyla; family Eschrichtiidae; genus Eschrichtius; species Eschrichtius robustus. Next base: position 26,926,786 of record NC_090841.1, read on the forward strand.
GAATCTGACACATCGCTAGGTACAAAGAAGTCAGCTCAAAATGTGATTGATTGATCCAAAATGATTAGAGGAGAGAGTAGGATCAGCTTAGCTGAAATTCGCATGACCACGTGGGTTTGTACAGAATGCTGCTACCTCTAGGATGGGAGAATTTGTCTCCTTACCATGGAAATTTATTTAAATAAACTCTAAGGCAAGCAGGTGCTGCACATTTTTTCTCCTCCTCTTCTACTAGGTTTTGCTTTGGTTGGACTTGGCAGGTATCGGTAGTGATCATTGACCAGGCAGCTCTTTCTTCATTCCTTCCCAACCTGCCCATCTTCCACGCCTTCACGTGCCAAACCCAAGCATCACTTTGATGATGTTTACCACTTAGTCTTCAAAGAACAGAATTCAAACTTACTCTTATGACAATGAATACAGCTGATTTCTCTCTTAGGGCAATTAAACTGGGATAAGCAATAAAACACTTTGAAAACAAAGCATTCTTCAACACATATTTCCTTGAACGCTAGACTCATTGTATTATCTGCATCAAAGATGGGTGATCAAATATGTGTGGTAGATGCTGTATCCGCTGCTGCTCAAACTGTGATCCATCACTTGATGCTGGTTCACAACTTGTTTCCTGCCTGTTATGTGATATATACAAAAACTGAGACTAAACATTTAGAAACTTGAGTAGAAATTTTACTTCACGATTTTACATCTGTTAAATCTAATAATAAAAAATTGATTGTATTTTTTATTTATTGTTTTTATTTCTGTTTTCTAGTAAATCACTTTTATTATATTTTAGTAAAGTAATGTTCCTCTGTGAATTGGAAAAAAAAATAAAAACCCAAACCGATCCTTCACCACAGATAGAAAAACACTGATTTACACTGTTGCCCTTCCTTAGATATTCACAATATATAATATATAATAAATTAAAAGCTCTGAGAAGCCGTTCAGGGAAGAGACCCATTGGACTCATTATTTCTAATGCTTACTAGGCCTTAGAACCTTTGTGTTTTTTCCTTCTGGGGTCACCTGTATTAATATTCTATGTAATTAATGTTCTACAGAACACATTGTGGGAAACGTTGAATTATGATGAGCAGTGTTTGTAAAGCACTTTATATTTTAAAAAGCACAATAATATGTTATCTTATCAAAAACATATTAAAAATGGAGTCAGTAGGCAAATACCACACTCTAACATGATGCCATATTCCTTATTCAGAAATGTATGTTTTACCAACTTAACTAGGACATGAAAATTAGTAGTATCTACTCACGTCCCTTCAAGATATTTGACAGAGTTAATCCATGTAAGGATAAACAAATTTTATTTCAGTTAAGGAATAAGAAATGAAAACAATGAGGGAGGAAGATTTTGACTGTTTACTCATATCAAAAACAGAGGGACACCGAACCCAGTTTCCAAGCGTGGTATGTTGGAGCCAGTGATCATGCTGTGAATTCCCATGATATTCCTGCCCATGTCTTTAACTCTCTACAATTTGGATAATATTTGGAAAACCTCAAAGCAGAGTCTGGAGATGTGGTTTTCACAGCCAGGAGGCTAAGTCACCGACTTTCTGAATTAATCCACACAAGAAATCCAACTTCTTGGATTCCCAATGATACGAGGGGATTAAACTATTTTACTAAAGCAACAAATAATCTGAACACAGTCAAATCGAAACTGCAACAAAGAAAACACGAACATAGTTAATTTCTCCAAGTGAGGAATTAAAAAAAAAAAAGTCAAGGTACACTGGGATGGCAGTGTATGGAGATGTTTTCTGGGAATCATGGGCTGGCGCTCACCCGATAGGGTGTTGTGTTCTCTATGGTCCTGGGTTAACTGTAGTCCTTTACTGTTGGAAATATGATCTTCTTATTAGTGCTTCACAAATGACGTGTGTTAAGATGCTAATTAGTGATATCAAAGCTCATGACAACCCTGTTGATTAAAATCAGATTATTGGTAGCACCAGGGTGAAGAGCACACATTCCAGATGCAGGTTTCCTAGGTTCAGATCCTAGCTTCTCTACTAACTAGCTGTATGACCTTGGCGAAGTGACTTAGCTCGTAGTCCTGTTGAGAGGAATGAATGACATAATAGATGTAAAGTGCTTAGTCTGGCGTGCAGTAAACAACGGATAATGGTTAGCTATTATGATTTATGTTGATAAATGCAATGTCAAGTGGACTATGTATTCAAATTGGCTTGATCAGTTTATCTCACCCTGTAGGCAAGCTACATAGGAAGCCAAATTATCAGCAGCTGCTTAGTAATCATGTTACCGGAAGGAGTTAGTTACTTCTGTCTGCGTGCTTTATAGCGCTTTATAGCCTACATAGCACTATATAGCCTATGACCAAATGATGCATCCATTTCAGTGTCCTTAGAATCAGGAAGGAGAGACAGTCCCTGTCAAGTTCATGGATGCAGCTGTCTAACGGCTCCCAGTAGGTTATGGGCAAGAGTTGCTGTCCTGAGAGGTAGTCTGCTTCTTTATGGTGATTGCATATACTTATGTTCTGACCCCCTGTTTGCTAATTCTACAGTGCATAGCTCAGAGGACAACCTTATTTCCATGCTCACACAGATCATCTTATGGCTGCCCCACCACACACACACCCATGAGACATGTGTGTATCTAGACTCAAAGTGTATCTGTGAATTGAACAGTGAAGACTAAGAATTCTTCAAGCAAAACAACCCAGGCTTAAAAGAATCACTCAGTTTGAAGAGTTGCAGAAACAAAGTCACAATTTCAGAAATGATTTATGGACTTTATTGAGTGCAACTAAATTTCTGCAGTTGCCTGTTGAATTGAAACCTTAGGATTTATCCAAACAATCAAGTGTCCGCTTTTTCAATTTGGTCAAATTTCTAAAGAAATTGATTGTGCTTAAAGAAAATCATGCCCACCAAACAAGGGCTCTCAGAATAATCCTGAAAAGTTTGGGCCTTTTATCGTACTCCAGCCAATGTTTGAGCCTTTCTGGAATAGTGGTCATTGATCATCTTGTGTGCAGATGCCGGAATTAGATGCTGGGAGCCCTCATCAGTGATGTGAACCTGTGTGAGATTAGAATTGTGCATGACAATATTCGCCCATGGTTCAGCCTGTTAAATATTGATATTTTTATGATCTTGCTAAATAATGTTGAATGGCTACAACTAAGCTTGCTCTTTTTATGAATAAAGTGAATAGAGCTGTTCTGGGACTGCTTTTGTTTTACTATTAAAAGTCAATGTTGGGAATTCCCTGGCAGTCCAGTGGTTGGGACTCCACGCTTCCACTGCCGGGGGACTGGGTTTGATCCCTGGTCAGGGAACTAAGATCCTGCAAGCCTCACGGTGCGGCCTAAATAAATAAATAAATAAATAAATAAATAAATAAATAAAGTCAATGTCCATGATTGGTTGCCATGTGGCAGTAAAAAATCAGGAGATTCATTTGTGTCTGGATCGTTGTAGAGCCAAATATTAAGAAGGGTGAATATTTTTATTCTTAATTATCCCTATTTAACATGGCAGATAGGTTTTCTGATCATTCATTTCCCCTGAATCCTAAGATTAGTCTATATGAAAATAAACTTTTAATTAGCAATCTAGTTAAGAAAATAGACTTTTATTCAGATATTGCATTATGTCTTTATCACCCCCCCCCACCTTCTATCGTCTTTTAAAAATAATCTCCATCATTTTTACCTGGCAATGAACCTCCAGCATCACACTGAAAATTAACTCATGGTTTTCATTAAGTACAGTCTAGATTGTCTGTGTCTTTACTCCAATCCAAAGCACAGACAACTTGGTTTGCCACTTATTCGAAACTTCTTCCGAAAGAGAAAAAGCAAAAGTGTGTATGACTGCTTTTAAAACTTAGATGAGGTAAGCACAGTGTTCAATAACTTCATCAAATCAGGTCTAAATTTTATGGTGCAAATGCCAGTCTTCACAGGTCAGTGAACTTTTTCAAATGGTACACAGGCTGCCTATATCAAATTTGTACAAAAGAATTGATTTTGGTGGTTGGAATACGGCCATTTTAGTCTTGCTGCAAGCTTTCCAGAAATAATAGTGCTATATTAGAAGATAAATTATAAATAGATGACGGCTTTAAAATATTATTCGGAATGTTAACAACTACTATAATGGACTTTCTACTGCAATGCTAAACAGCAAGTGTCAGCTTGATTTTTAAAGTTCTCCGTTACCTCTCGCTGATTGTGTGGGTTCCAGGGAAAGCTGTGCTATCCAGCTGACAGAAACATCATGTTTTATGTATAGCCCTTGTTTTCTTCCTTTTGGGTCTGCTGTGCCAGTGTTAATGGCAGGACAGCCAGAGGATCAGGCAGGGACTTTGGTGTCTGGCAGGTAGCACCCCTGGGAGGTGGGGAGAAATGTCTTTCCAAAATGGAGGTTCTTGATGTGTTCTGCTTTTGTGTGAAAATTGATTGGCAGAAAGATTGGAGGAGGATGATAATTGGTAATACATCATCCTCACTGGCTCTAATGGGTCATCCTCACTGGCTCTAATGCCCTTGTGCCCTTCTACGTGTGGATCACCTCTCAGAGTGGGAGGTTTTCCTGGTTTTTTGGCTTGCCCACTCCAAGAAGTCACGAAGGCTTTTTGCCGCATGTAGGGGCACCACATCTTCTAAGAGGGCTTTCCACGCTCTGCAGGGCTTAGAAACTGAGTGCACAGACTGTTCTGTGAAAATAGAGTTCTGTAGAAAAGCCTTCTCCAGGTCCTTTAAGCAGACTTAGTCATTTCTGTCTCTGTCCCCCTGCTGTCCTTTTAACACGGCTCTGCTATTTGTTTGCATGTTTGCTTCCTTGACTAGGGCAGGAATCTCTGCCATCTTTGTTCCCCCCCCCCCCATTTCTAGCATAGAGTTTGGCACATAGTAGGTGCTTTTGTTTGTTAAATACCCCTCAACACACGCACCTCAGGGGGGTCTGAGGATTAAAATCTGGCAAAATCTGGCAAAATCTCAAATATGTAACAGCTGCTAATGTGAACCAGGGCTTAGATGGGTCCATCTAAGCTCAGGTGGAAAGGAATTCAGGAATAGTGTTTATTTTCAAGGAAAAGTAAAGCAAACTTTACTTCCACCCCTAATAAGAAAGAGAACGCATGCTTCTGTTCCCACAGGATAAACACCTGTGTGCTGCTGATTTTCAGTCTATCAATGAGAAATTTATGTGGTTCTCAACGATCCTTTCGAGTTTAAAGCTTTTCAGCATCTTTGGCATAAAGTATTTATTTATTTTGCTTTATTCTTTATATTTCGAGGAGCTGATGATTTCATTGCTCTGCTGATACTCAACAATACAGATTCAAACTAGAGGAGCTTTAGCAGCTATGAAACTTACGACAGACCTTAACTCCAACCAGGACGCTACAGAGAAAACTTCCAAACATCGCCTTGGGTTTCTCTGTGTCTGAGTGATAAAGCATTTGCAACTGGGATATCAAGTTACCTATTTCATGAACTATTAATATCAGATGACTGCACTTAAAATGTAAATAAGGATATTTAAGAGAATCATCTCCAATTACCCTCCCTCCCGCTATTAAAATAATCTCTGTAGGTTCAGGGTAGTTTATTTCATTGTTAAGCAGACATCAACCCTTCTTTCTCAGGGTCCATTGTGTCTTCTCAGGGCGTTGTCCGACAGTCTGCTCTTAAGGATGGTATAACCATCAAGTTGCCTTCAATTGAACCTCCACTGCCATCTTGGCACTCCCTGTCATCACTTAGAATAATAGCAGTTCTCAGATATTTAATATATTCCTCGGAGCTGAGGAGTTCAGTGCCACTCCAGGCAAGGCAGTACCTTATTAAAAATGGGGGGCCCCGACTCCTCCTCATGCCAGCCATGGGCAAAGCGCTTCCTTTCTCTTACTCATCCTCTCATTTCCCACTTCTGGTCCTGCGGGGAGCACGTGTTCCTCTGCCTGCTCTTTATCATAAAAGTGTGGAGCTGAAAGGGAACTCAAAGATCATTGGTAAAGTTGATAGATGAGGAAGCTGAGGCCTAGAGAGGTCACGTGACCTGCCGGAGGCCACGCAGCTGGTTGGGGGTGGGACTGGACCTGAACTGGACCAGGTCTTTCTGACTTTTACACCAGAGACTTTTCTCTTCCATCAAGCTTGGAAAGGGGCAGGGGCGGTAGAAACGTTGGAGAGTCCATATTGTATTTTACAGTAGCAAGACTTTCCTTAAGTTTTTTTCTCTCTTGTTTTACAAAGGTGTTCATTTGTTTAAATTTTCCCAGTTCTCCCACTGTTTTACATGGAAGTCTAACCTGATACCTTGTGTGGAAAACTGACAAACTATTTCCTGCAAAATAAACAGTGAAAAGCAAGTAGCACAAGTATTTAGGGACATTCAAGGGTCCTTAGTGTTCCAAGCATCCAACAGCTCAGTAAACATGCTTGTCTGATTGTTGAGGGGGAGGAAGATATGGGAGGAAGCTGTGTTCAGAGAGCTGGACACCATAGGAGGAGCAGTGTGGCAGTGAGTGAGTAACATTCTTGGTGTTGTGATAGGTCTATTTTTCCCGGAAGTGTAAAAATGCAGAATCACCATCCCTGAAGCTCAGAGAGCCAGGCAGCCAACAAGACTCATTTCTAAGCCTCCAAGTAAAATGTCAGCAAGACACTGTACGTCTCAGCAGAGATCCCAGAAGACAAGCCATGTATCTCTTTCTGTTCCATGCAGATCCCTGGGGACTGGGGCTCCAGCCTCATGGTGGAAGGTCTAACCTGGACAGTAATGCTGATGCCTATATGCCTGCTTGGAGGAGGCAGGGGCTGTGAAGTTTACTGGGGGGAGCAACCTCATCTCTAAATGTCCAGATGTTGGGGGTCTATGAGTAGGGAGTTTGAGACTAAACCAGACCCGATAGAGGGGTTCCTGTTTCTCTTACCTTTGACCCTTGTCTCCTTTCCTTTTCTCTCTCTCTTTTCTCCTTTTTGCTACCTTTCCTACCTCCAAACCCTAACTGATCTACAAACTGCAAGGCTGGCAACAACATCTCTATGAGCTCTGTTTGCACTGTGGTTGGGATGGGATTGCGCCAGTGACCCTGAGCCACATTCCGATTGTGAGTTTCAGAGCAGTTAAAGGTGAAAACAGCTACCTGAGTGAGACCACAAAGACACTCACTCTTCTCTTCTCCTTACCTTATAAAACTCCAATCCTGCTTTTCTTCCACTCAGAGAATCCCTGGTCTTTGGACGTTTCCTGATTTGCATGGAATGAATAAAGCCCTTAATCTCTATTCGAGTCATTGAAACAATTTTCTTTTGACAAAGGGAGTAGTGATCATAAATTAAAGGTTTTTATCTTTGACCTTTAGGATGAGCCTGGGAAAGACACATCTCAGGACATTATATGAAGTATTGTGATGAGGCTGGGTTAGAAAGTGAGAAAGATATGTGGCATGATTCAGAGCCAGTAGAAGAAGCAAGGGGAACTTGATTTAACCAACTACTTTCAGAAAGTGGGTTGGTATCCACAGTCAGCCAAACTCAAAGTTAAGGGCACAGTCCTTCCTACTGCCAGGTATGCCCAAGACTTCTGACACCAGCTGCAAGTTTGGGAGTCCCCTGGGCTGCTCTCACTTCAGACCAGTGGGCTACAAATTTGGACGTCCTGACAGAATTACTGAGGTTTGATCATGCATTCACTACGACAACTCACAGAACTCAGGAAAGTGGTCTACTGTTGATTCTTGAACAACACCAGTTTGAACTGCGCAGGTCTGCTTATATGCAGATTTTTTTCAATAAATGTACGGTTGGCCCTCTGTGTCTGTGGTTGTGCATCAATCAACCAACCACAGGTCTTATGCTATGTTTATGATCTGTGGTTGGTTGACTCCATGGATGCAGAATCCAGGGATATGGAGGGTCAACTATGGGACTTGAGCATCCACAGATTTTGGTATTTGTGACAGGTCCTGGACTTAATCACCCATGGATACCAAGGGCCAACTATACTTACAATTGCAGTTTTATTATAGCAAGAGGATACAAATCAGAACCAGCCAAAGGAATAGATGCCTAGGGTAAAAGCTGGGACTGGGAAGGTTCCAAATATGAAGCTCCTGGGTCCTCAGGGACACAGTTCCTTCCTGGCATCAGTGTGTGGCAATATACAGAGAACTGTCAACACAGCAAACTCACTGTAGCTCTGGTGTCTAGAGTTTTTACTGAAGTTCATTGCAGAGGCATGATTGATTGAGCGGTTGCCCACATGGTTGAGCTTGGTCCCTCCCCAGGGGTCAGCTGATCACGTGCCCAAAACTCCAACTCTCTAATCACATGGTTGGTCTTTCTGGTGTAGGCAGCCTCCACCCTAGGCCTATCCCCCACTGGCGGCCCCACCCAGCACCATCTCTTTAGCATAACCTACCAGGTGCCCACCACGAGTCACCTCGTTAACATACACTATCTTATGTGTCTGAGGGACCCACCACAAATACCAGACACCCTTGTCGCTCAGGAAATGCCAAGGGTTTAGAGATTAACTCCCCACAGCTGGGACAGAGGCCAGACCCCCTCCTTGGGTAAAGTTAATTCTTCACCATGCAGCTTGGCAATGTGGGTTGACCCAAAGCTCATATGTGTGTAAACTTGCTGGGTTGTGAATGAGTGGGGCACAGAGGGAGGGGATGGGTGGTAGGGCCACATCGTTGACCCTTATTCACCTGCCATGGCCCAGATCTCCGTGTGCTGAGCTGTGCTGACTGTGAACCCAGGTGGAGATGCCATTTGAGTGGAAATAAAAGTATTGAGCATATTTGGTCAAAAGAGTCCATTCTGTGGGCTAGTCCTAATTTTTAACGTTCAAGTAGGTCACCAGTGGCTGCAAATCCATAGTCTAATTTACCATCCTTATGCAGATGAAAACAGCAATACTTAATGATGTCAGAGTAAGAAATTGTTAAAACCAGTTCTCAAAAGTCTCAGTCCTTTATAGTAAGGTTGAGAGAGGATGGGTTTGGAAAACTTGTCGGGTTATCTCCAAATAATTAGCATTTGTGTTTTGATGTGCTCTGAGGTTTGCATTTGCTCACTAAGACACTCTGATTTAGGGAAGAGTCAGCAATCTTGTTCTGCTCTTCCTTAAAAGCTGAAATAGGCAATTTGTCTTTGAGACTAATGCAAAGCAAGAGGCTAAGCAGATTCATGCTTTTGCAAACTCTCCAGGTGATGGGGACCAGGGGACTTAGTGGACTTCAAAGAGCTTTTCTTCATGAGAAGCAAGTGAAGGGAGTTAAGAGTTGCCCAGAATAGGAAAAGACCTAGGTGATGCTTCTCTCAGGTCACCTGGAGGCAAGGTGGGAAGTAGATGCAGAGTGCTGAGGATGGTAGGGTAAGGACAGTAAACTCTGGGCATTTTGTGTTCCTCTGTTCCTTCTTAGGACTTTTAGTCAGCGAGACTATAATATTAGATTATTAGTCTTCTGTTACAAGAAACTGCTTTCAAACCATCTCCAGAATGGTTTAATGCAAAAAACGTTGTGTGTGGATTCAAAAGAGCTAGGTTTGAACAAGACTGCCTCACTTCCCAGTTGTGTATCTTTGGTCAATCCACTAACTTTTCTAACTCTGTTTTCTCATCTGTAAAATGGGAATAAACCTATCTACCTTAAAAGGTTGTTATCAGAATGAATGAACCCATGCATATAAAATGTCTAGCATGCTGTTTTTGAACAGTGGGTGTTCAGTAAGCATCTTTCCCTTGTCTCTCCTGCTTCCTTTGACCCCAGGACATCATGTTCTGAGACCTCTTGCTACTCAAAGGTTTCTGAGAAGCCTCTTTGACACCAAATTCTGCATTGTCTCTAAAAGTCTCAGGCAGTCTTGCAAACCCAACTTCTGCTTAATTGCTTCTTCCTACCATTGCTTTTGGTAAGTTCTATATAACTCAGTTTGAAGTTTAACCCTGTTTGCCCCTTTTCAAGGGAACTGCGCTTGGGGGGTAAGCTGTTCCTGAGAATTGTGCAATTTAGGACAATTACATTTCAGGCCAGCCATGTGGCTCTAACAGCTTCTACTGCTCGGTACTTAGCAATAATGGAGAAAATGCCAGTAAAAATGACAAAACGACAGAGCCCTGACCCACCAGGTAATAGTATATTGAATATGTCTTGGCTCAAACCAGGGATGATTTTGCTTAAAGGAACTAAGGGCAAAACTGCATGTTGTAAGTCATATAAAACAAGACCAGTGCCCTGGGTAATTAAAGATGCAAATGAGCAGCACAAGATGTTTGAAAATGAAAAGTGAATATCACTGGCTCTAAAGGGGCAAGGTGACAGGGGATGGGGAGGGCAGACCGTTTCTGTTTAATGAATAGGTTTCAGGCATGTTTATGGGTACGAAAAAAGACAGGCAGTCATTCAAACCTAGTGCTTTCTTTTTTTTTTATATTAGAAGAAAAAAGGTGAGAGATTTTGGTTGTCCAGAGCCCACAATGGCCCTTATCATCCTACAGATGCACAGAGAGGGGCAAAGAAGGTAAAGAGTTTGAAGGAGATAAGTACAAAACCACAGAATGAATTTGTGCAGGAATGGGGATTAGAGCCATTAAGTGCTTTAGCCACTTGATCCTGCTAATCTTTGTTCTCTAACGTGAAAAATTCATGGGCTTTAGGAAGAAACTACTGTAAGTTCTCATATGAAACCAGGACTGACTGTCATCGTGTAATCCCCACATATTTGCACACTGTCTCTTCTGTAATCAGAAGGAGGCAGCTGGAGAAGGCAGGCAGAGAGATTAGCTCTCCATTTCCCAGCACGCTGTGTTTTTGTGTGGCAGCATATTTGATTACTGAAAAGTAATTCACTGAATAGTACCCTAGTGGCTTGAAAGAGTTAATGCAGTTTCCAGAAGTGTCTAACCTTCTGGGAAGTAGCTTAAGTACAGAGCAAATCTTGCTCAATAAATACTAAACAGCAAGAATCAACTGATAAGGGTCAAACTCCACAAAAAAAAAATTGAACCAGTGGCCCATTTAATCCAGAAACTTCTCAATAAATCCCTTTTCAATATAAAGTGCTATCTGCTGGTAATTTCCATGAATTGATGGCCATTCTTCCTCAATCCTTTGAGGTCAGGTCAGTATTCATTTATTCCCTTCACTCATTTCATCCACCATCCATCCATCCACTCATCATCCATCCATCCATCTTATTGAGCATCTACTGTGAAAAGTTCTGTGATAAATAAGACACAGTCTTCCTCTATCTCCCTCATCAGAAGAGGGAGATGGGGTGAACTAGAAATCTGTAACATACTCTAAGAGGGGTCTGTAGAGGGTCAGTAGGCATCATCTCTTCCAGAAGACCTCATGGACGAACATTCTCCCACAGGCTTCATGTGCTCCCACAAAAAGGGTCAGTTCAGTTCCAATTTTTGCCCAAACTGGGTTTTTCATAATTGGGCTTCATTTCATGTGAATTCTTGGTACATTTTTACTGATGGGCAAATTTGTAAGTAAAGGGCAGAATATTCCAAACATCTTTGGTGAGTTAAGTCCTTGTTTCTGACACTTCATTAAAATTTTGCAAACTAGGAAGACCAACTTCCTTGGTATGCCTGGGACTGTCCTTGTTTTTATGCTTAAAGATCTACTTCCCTGGAAAGCCCTCATTCCTGGCTTCAGACCTGAAAGTCCCGCATGCTGGGGAACCCCCCGCAGTCCCCGGGGCTAACCGGGCACACTGTGACAGTTGTTTACCTTAGAAGTCTTATGCCTTGGAGGTTGTCTTTCTAGGACTCCTGCCCTACTTAGTTACAGAAACTTTAGTACCTCCAGAGGATGAAGCTATATGGGAAGATTACAAAAGGTTAAGTGTGAGGTGATGGTCTCTGAGATCATACCAACTTTCTGTAAGGTGAGGGGGTAGAGCACTTAGAAATATCCTCACAGGAGCCCGAGAGGTAATGGGTGGAACAGAAATTCAAACGCATGACTGAGCATCTTCAGAGCTCCCTCTTTTGGCAGCTGTGTGGGGTGGAGTCCTGATGTGGAGGCAGCGGGAGGGAGGTTGGAAGACCTACAGTCTCTTAGGGATTCTCTTAGAGATTCCCTGAAGCTAGCTGACCTTGGGTTAGCTGTTTAACGTCTCCACGCTTCAGTGTCTTCATCTGTAAAACGAGCCAGTGCCTTTCCTATCTCAGGGTTGTTGGAGATTCAAAAGGCTAGTGTGTGAGAATCATTTGAAAGCCATGAGTGGTCTGCAAACGTGACTGACTACCATTATCCGGCAGCAATGTTATGTGAATGCAGGTGGAGTTTTTCCACTAACAGTTACAGTTGGTATAGTTCTAGAAATGTCTGCTCTCAAGCATATCAAAAAGACCTGTGCAGAAACACGAGGCAAATCTGCAAGTGCATGGGGCATGGCTGCAAATCTTGGATGCTCTTGGCTGTGAGGCAGGGCTGACCGGGCACAACAAGCAACGTCTTCCTGTGATGCATCCTGGGATCATCTCTTTTACAGAATTGAATTGTACAAATTACACAACAGTAATCTGACTACTTGATCATATTTTTAGCGACATTTGCCCAAGTCGGCCTCAGACCATATACAGGATGAGTTGAATTTTGAAAACTGTACTGACATTTGACATCCATCTTTTTACTACTTTAATGCTTTAAGTTTTTGATTTTTTTTGAGAAGCATGATGTTGCATTGCTCTTTTGTTCTATTTCTGCAAAATCACAGGGCAACTCTCAATTCTGATACCTTTCTCCTCTTATAGAGCGTTTGAAATATAAGAGTATAAAATACTTTTTAGATAGAACACAATATATTACCTTTTGCAGAAAATCTATGTCATGCCTTCCCACCACTTCCTCCCGGAGAGCACACTCAGTTACACTGTAATGTGTTTGCACCAACAAAAATTACTGACCCCATGATCTGAACAACAAAATGTTCTCAAAATACATTGCCTCATCTGTTAGGTTTGATTAAACCATTTATCAGCAAAAAATAAAAATTGCTTTTCTTTGCTTAGCATGTCTGGAGATTCAGGAGTACTTTATGGCATTATTGTTATCTCAGCATTTGTAGGTGAACTGCATACTATTACTAGTTTATGATAATATGGAGGAGAGCTTAAATTAGGAGGAAGATTGTCTTATTTCTTCTATTTGCACTGCTTGTCATACCTGGGTGTGTTTCTGACTGTATTGTTGGCTAGATCAGATCACTTCTGAACATTTAGTTGTATTGTTTATGTTTTAGCTTCTGTTAGCAAAACCATATCATCCCTCCTCCATCCCTAATATATATGCATTGAATTCTTTTTCTGACCATGGAGATGGATGTATGGTATGTGCTTTCTCACCTTAGTGAAATACTTGGTTAAAATTAGGTATGTGGCCAGACATTAAACAGCAGAGTTTTTCCCTGTCTAAAGTTCATTAATTCCAAATGCCTCTGAATTGCTATCTTCATCTTTTTTACCTCTATTCCCTACCCACGGAGTTAGTTACTCCAGTGAATTAGACGGCTGCACAGTTTGATCCTCTACAACTCTGTCAAGGTTACATAGACCTCACATACGTGGTCAGTTTTGATAAGTTTCTAGATGAAGTTGCTTTGGCGTAGGACGATTTGAGCAAATTGTTATTCAGCCCTCATAATAGGCATAGTGCCTGAAGAGTGTATGAGACCAATGCCATATTTTTTATTTGGATTATAGTTGATTTATAATGTTCTGTTAGTTTCAGGTATACAGCAAAGTGATTCAGTTATATATATATGAATATTCTTTTTCAGATTCTTTTCTCTTATAGGTTATTACAAAATATTGAGTATAGTCCCCTCTGCTATGTAAGACCAATGCCATATTGATAGAGCCACGCTACTGAACAAAAGTTGCTTCTGTTTGAAGTTTTTGGAGAGAGTCTGTAGAAGAGATTTGTAACATTCATTTATTATTCTAACATTTATTGAGTATCTACAGTGTGCCGGGTACTATGTACATCCTGGAGATGAGATCAAGAGACACAGTTCCTGAAGGAGTTTAATATCTAAGGGGCCGCCAGACTTGCGAATAAACAACAATGACAACTGCTGTAACTGAGTGTCTAAACTGTGGAGCCACCATGCGTGCAGGAGAGCCACAGTCTGCCTGGGGGTGTCAAGGAAGTTTTCTTTATGGGGATAGAATTTGAATTGAGACTTGAAGGATGACGAAAACTTTAAACAGACAACAAAATAAAAGCACTGCAAGGGTGTGTGTGTGGGAAATGTACCAAAGTCTGCAGGCAGAAGAGAGCTTGGTTGTTCCCTATTGCTGGGGATTAAAGTGTGTGTGTGTGTGTGTGTGTGTGTGTGTGTGTATGGGCTGAGGGTTGTGTTTGGGGGAGGCTGTGGGCTGGGTGCGACACAGGGAGTCAGGGTCAGACTGATCACAAAGGGCCTTGGGTACCAAGCAAACAGACTTAGCTTATATACTGGACAAGAGCCTTTTTCTATGTTAAGGCAGAGGTTGTGCAAACGTCAGTGGGGAGGGTAGCAATTGTACATCTCCAACAGTCCAGCTGCCACCTCCCCAGAGCAACTACAAAAGCATGGTGTGCCCTTGAGAATACATCAGATGTGAGTGGAAGGGAGCTGAGATGAGCGAGACAGCAGCTGAGAACTGCTGAGCATATTTGAGCAGGGATCTGGATCAGATTTCCATGCTCATTTTACTAACGAGGCTCAGAGAGGTTGAGTGACTTCCTCCCAGGGTAAAGATCTAGTGATGCTGGAGGGAAGATTCCATTCAGGTTGACTAAATGCCTGGTGCTGCTTTCAGCATCACTAAAAGGCTGAAGAAAAAACAGAGAAGAGGGAGAGGGTGGAAAAGGATTGGAGCACAGACCCAGGAGTGAGAAGCTGAGCTCTGGGTAGTTGGAAAGAGAACAGCTGGCATATTTGAAGGGGAGACAAAGAGCCCTCAGAAGGCTAGAGAAAATAAGAGATGGTAGAAGTCCTTATATATCTGGGTAAAGAACCCAGGGAAATTTCTGGAGAGTTATAGTGAAGTTCAGAAGGGAGTGGTGGTAGGGCAGTAACACAGCACATCAATGATACTGACAACTAACATAGCCTGTGGATTTTAAACTGAGTGATCTAGTCGGGGGATTGGGAACCCAGACCCATTTTAGCAGAATTCAGTGTAACACAGTTCTGGCTTGTCCTCCAAACAATGGCACCAGTTATTAGAAGCATGAGAAGTCCCAAGGGCACAGACTCTGAGAATGGTGCTGCTGTGTAGATGTGCCACAACTCAGTTATCTCACTCACTTTGAAGCACAGTCCTTCGTAATTCATAAATGATGCTGCTGTAAAATACACAGAGGAAGACACACACTACTATATATAAAATAGATAAACAACAAGGACCTACTGTGTTGCACAGGGAACTATATTCAATGTCTTGTAATAACGTATAATGGAAAAGAATCTGAAAAGTGTACATATAACTGAATCACTTTGCTGTACACCTGAAGCTAGCACAACATGGTAAATCAACTCTACTTCAATAAAAAAATAAATAAAATAAAATACACAGAGGATATGGCTACAAAAGAGGAAGTATTTCACAGTTAAAAAAACCTGGCTGGGGACTGCAACTCATTGTCTCCTGGGCTTTGTCTTAGCCCTTTCTCTCATGGGCTCCTTAATTCAGAACTTGTTCTGACCCAGGAGGTCTGTGATTTGATTGCCGATGAACCTATTCTTCATTGCTCTAATATTTTGGCAAAGCTCAGCTCTCACTGTGGTCTTCAGGTTTTAATCCTTGCCTAACACATCAGCTTGACACACTCTAGAAACTTCTTTCTGCTCCTTGATATCTTGGAAGCCTCCAATGAGTAAGAACTGGTGCTTGGAGATACAACATATCACTCCATTTATCACATGCCAAAAAGAGGAAAACATTTTCTCTCAAAGTTTACTGAGTTTTTTTTTTTTTTTTTTTTTAGTGTTTGGCATATCAAGAATATGGGCCCTAAGGTGTACTGGAGGTTAAATCATGTGCTTCTTTCTTTGGTATTTGCATTAGTATTTTCCTTGGACATGTTCCCTGTCTTAGACAGCATCTGTTAAGGACCAACAACTTTTTTTCTGATCTGTGAGATCATGAAGACATGGCCTGATACTTGGCTAAACTGCTTTGAGTTCTTTGAATCTGTGCCTAAAGATAAATGTGACAACCTAAGTAGAAGAGCCTAGTCTTTCACTGGCTGTGTCATAGGAGCTTCTGGGTGAGTTTCTTCATCATAACCAAAACCAAAACAAAACAAAACAGAACACCATTAATGCTGATATAACATGTTAGAAGAACGGAATAATTGGAATTACCAATATTTTAATTGCGTTTTGCCATTTACATTTTGAAAGTAGGCAAGTAATACTCTTTTTTTTTTTTTTTAAAGAATCTCTCTCCACATGAAAGAATGCTCAACATCATTAATCATTAGAGAAATGTAAATCAAAACTACAATGAGATATCATCTCACACCGGTCAGAATGGCCATCATCAAAAAATCTAGAAACAATAAATGCTGGAGAGGGTGTGGAGGAAAGGGAACACTCTTGCACTGTTGGTGGGAACGTAAATTGATACAGCCACTATGGAGAACAGTATGGAGGTTCCTGAAAAAACTACAAATAGAACTACCATACGACCCAGCAATCCCACTACTGGCCATATACCCTGAGAAAACCATAGGTCAAAAAGAGTCATGTACCAAAATGTTCATTGCAGCTCTATTTACAAGAGCCAGGACATGGAAGCAACCTAAATGTCCATCGACAGATGAATGGATAAAGAAGATGTGGCACATATATACAATGGAATATACTCAGCCATAAAAAGAAATGAAATGCAGGTATTTGTAATGAGGTGGATGGAGTTAGAGTCTGTCATACGGAGTGAAGTAAGTCAGAAAGAGAAAAACAAATACAGTATGCTAACACATATATACGGAATCTAAGGGAAAAAAAAAAAAAAGGCCATGAAGAACCTAGTGGCAAGACGGGAATAAAGACACAGACCTACTAGAGAATGGACTTGAGGATATGGGGAGGGGGTGGGGTGAGATGTGACAGGGTAAGAGAGTGGCATGGACATATATACACTACCAAATGTAAAATAGATAACTAGTGGGAAGCAGCCGCATAGCACAGGGAGATCAGCTCGGTGCTTTGTGGCCACCTAGAGGGGTGGGATGGGGAGGGTGGGAGGGAGGGAGATGCAAGAGGGAAGAGAAATGGGAACATATTGTATATGTATAACTGATTCACTTTGTTATAAAGCAGAAGCTAACACACCATTGTAAGGCAATTATACTTCAATAAAGATGTTTAAAAAAAAAAAAAAAAGAATCTCTGTCTCTCTCTCTGACTCTCTTATTCCTTATATTTAAACAGAAATATAGATCAATGGAAAAGGATAGAAAGCCCAGAGATAAACCCACACACCTATGGTCAACTAATCTATGACAAAGGAGGCAAGGATATACAATGGAGAAAAGACAGTCTCTTCAATAAGTGGTGCTGGGAAAACTGGACAGTTACATGTAAAAGAATGAAATTAGAACACTCCCTAATACCACACACAAAAATAAACTCAAAAAGGATTAAAGACCTAAATGTAAGACGGGACACTATAAAACTCTTAGAGGAAAACATAGGAAGAACACTCTTTTACATAAATCACAGCAAGATCTTTTTTGATCCACCTCCCAGAGTCATGGAAGTAAAAACAAAAATAAACAAATGGGACCTAATTAAACTTAAAAGCTTTTGCAAAGCAAAGGAAACTACAAACAAGACGAAAAGACAATCCTCAGAATGGGAGAAAATATTTGCCAATGAATCAACGGACAAAGGATTAAATCTCCAAAATATATAAACAGCTCATGGAGCTCAATATTAAAAAAACAAACAACCCAAAGAAAAAGTGGGCAGAAGACCTAAATAGACATTTCTCCAAAGAAGACATGCAGATGGCCAAGAAGCTCATGAAAAGCTGCTCAACATCACTAATTATTAGAGAAATGAAAATCAAAACTACAATGAGGTATATCCTCACACCAGTTAGAATGGACATCATCAGAAAATCTACAAACAACAAATGCTAGAGAGGGTGTGGAGAAAAGGGAACCCTCTTGCACTGTTGGTGGGAATGTAAATTGATACAGCCACTATGGAAAACTGTATGGAGGTTCCTTAAAAAACTAAAAAGAGAATTACAATATGATCCAGCAATCCCACTACTGGGCATATACCCAGAGAAAACCATAATTCAAAAAGACACATGCACCCCAATGTTCATCGCAGCACTATTTACAATAGCCAGGTCATGGAAGCAACCTAAATGCCCATCGACAGACGAATGGATAAAGAAGATGTGGTACATATATACAATGGAATATTACTCAGCCGTAAAAAGGAACGAAATTAGGTCATTTGTAGAGATGTGGATGAATCTAGAGACTGTCATACAGAGTGAAGTAAGTCAGAAAGAGAAAAACAAATGTAGTATATTAATGCATATATGTGGAACCTAGAAAAATGGTACAGATGAATCGGTTTGCAGGGCAGAAATTGAGACACAGATGTAGAGAACAAACATATGGACACCAAGGGGGGAAAGCGGCGACGGGTGGTGGTGGTGGTGTGATGAATTGGGAGATTGGGATTGACATGTATACACTGATGTGTATAAAATGGATGACTAATAAGAACCTGCTGTATAAAAAAATAAATAAAATTCAAAAAAAAAAAAAAGAATCTCTCTCTCTCTGACTCTCTCCCTCTTATTTTGGTTTACTTTCTGAAAAACAATCTGGCTGTAGAGCTCTAATTAGAGGTGAGGCATGCTTCAATATGCAGGGATGAGATATTAGAGCAAAAGATAAGCCTGAAACCACACTTTTAACATTTAATTTCAGAACTGTCCAGAACACCTATAAAACTGGGGAAAGGGGAGTAATAGATTTGACAGCCATACTCTAAAATGGACCTTATTAGTGAAACATAAATTATAACCAGGCTTTTCCTATCAGCACCCTTCACAGTTAATGATAAGCAGTCAATGAGATTTATGTACCGTTAGCATTTTTATAACGAGTCTGTTGCTTTGATGACAGTTTACTGTCAAACATTATGCTTAGAAATTTATAGCATTTGATTCAAATGAATAGACAGTTTAGCTTCATTGCAATGTGTTCTGATTTTCCCTTTTCATGAGGTTCCCACTTTCACTTCTCTCTTTCGTTTTCTTTTTTATTTCTCTTCCTTAGACTAATCTCTCAAACACTCCACTGGAAATGAAGTTTTGAAGTTGGTGCACATTAACCAGCAGAAAGCATGTGCTAACTTTAGGGGAAAGGGTTCAATGAATTCCAAGAACAGGCACGAGGAGTCTAAAGTGAAGGCGTGCTACGCTAAAGTATTAAAAATTTACAGATGCACCAGGATGGTGGCTGTAGGGAAGTTGTGAATTGGGATAGAAAGAGACTGGGCGGAGGGAAGGACTTTTAAGTCTGAGA
The DNA here is from genome assembly GCF_028021215.1 of Eschrichtius robustus. Lineage (NCBI taxonomy): Eukaryota > Metazoa > Chordata > Mammalia > Artiodactyla > Eschrichtiidae > Eschrichtius > Eschrichtius robustus. Next base: position 26,946,382 of record NC_090841.1, read on the forward strand.
GGGGTTGGCCCATCCACACTCCTGGAGAGGAGATAACATCTCATTCCTTCCTGGAAAGGGCCGAGCATCCAAGCATCCGTTCCCAGCACTGCCCACAGCCCTGAGGACAAGTACCCAATAAAAGCTGCTGACAGATTGACTGAAGCTGGAGAGGGCCACCGAAGCCACTCAGAGGGATGCTTTACAGAGCCGCACTGACCCCAAAGGGTCATTTCTCCACGCAGTTCAAGTGGACACAGCTGTCGCATCTGCTGGCTGTCTCTGCACAGCAGGGAGTGTGAAGGGAGTGTGACTTCAGGTAGCAGGCGCCTGATTTTCAGAAAACATAACTGCTGCTCAGAAAATGTGGTCTTTCAGGTAGACAGGCTTTGAGCACAGGTGTCTTCCAAAGGTGGTGTGACTTGAATAATATTTATGCAGCATTTTAAAAACAACTCAAATGGGCCCAAAGCATTCTTCTCTCTTACATCCTAGGCTCTACGTCCTAGTTCAGACCCTTTCCACCTACTTCACCTTCCCAAGCACCACATGTCCCCTGGCTTGGAGGGGTCAGCTGGAAGTACACACCTGTGTTTAAGGTCCGGGATGGTTGCCACCTGCTCCCCACCTGTTCTTGTTCTGATCAACTCTCCATCTCAGCTTTGACATCTTGGCCCTAGAATTTCCTGAGCCTGGACTTTTGGATTCAGTATTGGATGATTATCTTGTTTTTATTTTTTGGGTCTTTTTTTTTGGAAAGAACCCAGAGTTGTCTTATCTCTTTGGTTCTTCCTAGGTCATGCTGCTTCTGGTCAGAATCTTTCTTGAATTTCAGTCCCAAACTGTGCCAATGATTACTTCACTGGTGATTAACCCCAGCAAGGACCCGGGTGGTTGTTCAGACACATGCCTTTTTTTTTTTTTTTTTTTTTTGCATAATAAAACGTTTTGTTTTTATTTTTTATAAATGAAACTTTAAAATTTATTTTTTATATGACAACAAAATCTTTTCATTTATGGCTAATATTTTTGGGGCTTATTTTAAAATTCCTTCCTGACATAAGTCATGAAGATATTATATTTTCTTTTAAAATGTGAAAATTTTGGTTTTTCAATTTTAAGTGTTTAATGAATTCAGTTTTTTTGTATGTATGAATTAGGAACCCAACTTCTTTTTTTCCCCCAATATGGCTAACCCAGTGCTAATAGACATATGCTGTTTTAATAATGATTTTAATTATAATAACATCACAATCTATTTAGGCCAGGCTCTGTGCTAGGTATTTTACATAGGTTATTCTTTAGTGCATACAATGTTTATGATGTAGTATTATTATCCACATTTTATAAATAAGGGAACTGAGTCTCTGAGATGTTGCAGAGCACAGATTCAAATGCAAAGCTCAAGATTCTTTCAAGCATATTAGAACTATAAGTGGAAGGTGATACAATTCAGAAAAACAAGGAACTCTGATTTCTCATCCCCCTATCCATCTTACTGTCTTGTTTTGAGGTCTCAGCTGGTAAATTTATCTTTCTATTTCATGAGGATATTGGTTCATGCGATCATTCTTGCCTCCAAGCTGATTGATGACAAGTGTTAAATTTAAATAATGCCATGTTTAAGAGAGAAAGCTTTGGAATTATCTGAGGCCTGAGTCAGGTGAAGCAGCAGACTAGGTACCAGGCTTAGAGGGTTACCCTTAAGGAACTAGTAAGTCGGTAGTTTCGATGTATTCACAGGAAAAACTCCAATCTTGCTTGTATTAGGAAAAAGGACACTGAGAGTGGCAGTCTCCAGCAGGCACTTAAATTAGAGCACCACGGTGAAGGCAGGCGTTGAAGAAGAGTGGTTGTCAAGGAGAATTATGAAAACAAGTGAGTGCCATGGTGATAACTTTGGAAGACATTAAAGGGTCTTATATGGGTCATGGGCAGAAGGCACCATTTCTCCAGTGTGCCCCAGAGGTCGTGTAGCTGAAGGCACACAGCCCCAGTGACTGTGTGGGATGCTGAGCAGGGGGCTTGGACCCAGCAAATGAGAAGCACATGTTCTGTCATCAAGGCGCTTAGATGCAGGTGAGATGTGTGATCAAGTGGTTATTGCTCAGACTGGGCTAGAAAATCTTTTCTAGCCAAGGACCAATATTCCTTTAATATAGCACAGTATGTGCATGGGGCCGTCTGCCAGTGTTATGGGCCTTTGAAATACAATATTACCAAAGTCGCTGACATTTTATTTATAGGAGATGAAAAATAATGCATTGGTTATCAAATACCTTGTCATAAGCATATTCATGCATTTCATATAGCCTTTCTCCAAGGTTTAAAAAAAAAACAGCTTGTCCTTAGACACTAGGAGAGGGCGCGTGGAATGGTTCCCAATGAAGATATTAATATTCACATTAGAGCTAAATCTCACTAATTTGCACTAATGACTGGGAAACCTATTGCAAATTGCCAAATTAGTGAGTAAGCCAGCAACCAGGATTTCAAAAAACCCAGAGACAGCACCAGAAAATTAAACTTTTCCCATAATTTCATCAGTGCAATCGAATTTAAACTACTGAGGGTAATTTCTAGTCTATATTTTGTCTATCTTGCAAATCGATGTGAATTTAAAAAAGCACTGTTGGGGCTATTAAAATAGAATTTGTTTTTTACGTATGTTCTTGGTTAAGAACTGTATGTAAAACAAACAAAACAAAGCCCTTGGAAAAAAAGAAACAAGATTTTTCTAAAGGATTTTTATTTTTTAATAACTTTTTTCAATTGTAATACCAGACTTAACTGGGTTCATTTCCCCTTTTATATATCAACCAGAATACGCAAAAGCTTAACAAAATATTGCACAAAGACTTATAAGCATCAGTGAAATCTCTCAACTAACCAGGTGCCTTATTTGTGAAACAGGTAATTTTCCAAACACTATTATGTGAAAATGGAAATTGACAGAAGTGGGAGTAAGGATAGGAGTGGCAGTTTCTTCGAGGTGACAGCAGCAGAAGGGACCTCAGAGGTAGCACCTAAGACCAGCTGTGACCTATCCATTGATATGCTGGGTTTTTTCTTTATTCTTAATCAACATTCACTTTCATACCTGACTTTGTATCTGAAGTTTTGTATTCTTCTTAACTGTGTAAATTTCTGCCCTCACGATACCTGAATCCTCCCTGGTAGTTGGGACCAAGAGTCTGGACTTGTACTGAGGAGATTTAGTGGAGCGAGGAGAGAGTGGGCTGAGGTAGCATCTGAGAACATGGATATTTAAAGAGGAAGAATACTCTGTAAAACATAGAAGGAATGAGCTCTGCTCTCAGGGAGTTCCAAGGATGCAAGATCTGTCCTCAACCTCCCGCTCTCTTCCCTAGGCAGAATTCTTCTCTATCTTCTGAGAGGCAAGAGTGTCTCTGCCTTCCCTGTCCCTCACAGAAGATCAGAACTCACCCTGCCTGGGTCAGATGGGGGCTGAGCAGAAAGTGGGAGTCTACTGTACGGTATCTCAGTTTGTAGCGGTTTTGTAATAAATACTCAGAACCACATGTGACTTGGAGTTTTGAGAACAGACCCCACCTTGTTCCACTCCATAGTCTTGTGGCTCTTACTGGGTTTGCTACGCTTGGTTTTCTTACCTCACTCAGAAAGTCAAGTTAGGATGTGTAAACCAGGTGCAATTGGTCAACTGTGACTAGATCTGGAATTGCTTAGGCTTGGCCAACTCCATGTAGCCCGGAGGGCAACACAGAAGATGTTGGGAAACGCAGGATCTGGAGAATGTCGGCTTGAGTCTGCTCTTCCCCATGCAACCTCTAGACTTCAGTAGTAGATTTAGAGAGTGCTTTCTTTCCTCACTAAACAGGGATTATAAGGCAGGACACTGACTCTCTCACATAAAGTTAGACCGAGGACTAAGAAGGCTAGAGAAAAATCGTACCAGCTGTAACTACTCATCACAGTGCAATGAGAGCCCATGAGTTTCCAAGACAGCTCTGGACAAGAAGGAAAATGTACATTCCAGGTGTAAAGATTGGGAATGGTGCTTTTGCCATCACATATAAGGGTTTTCTATAAAATATCATGTCTATGTATGATTTGACCACCTACTTTTGAAAGCTAAAATAGAACTATGAAAGAGGCATAAATAATTATTGTATTTAAAGAACTGATAGATGAATTATTTGTGTTCATGGCTAATTTTAACTTTACCTACACCTTCAAATGCACCATTCTTGACAATATTATTGAGACTCTGTATTCTCTGAAGAAATAAGGAATATGAATAATACTCTTCAGTGGAAATGGGCTGTTTTTTAGTGTTAAAAATCTTTGAAATAAAAAAGGATATGAAGATATTTTTCTTGCTCACGATTATTTAAGGCAAATTGTATGAGTTTGTTATTTATTTATTTTAAGGCTTCAAGTATTTGAAGTGTTCAGCTTGTTGGCAGTGTCTCAGGCTTTCCTCCCCTACTTTTACAGCTTTGATAACTTCCTTGGGCTGTTTCCCTGGAGACTGTGATGCTAATGGTCAGAACAGGTACACTTAGTCTCCATCACTCTTGTAAGGACGCAGCTGGTGTGAGTGGGTAAAAACTTCTTATAATGAAATCCCATTACAGTTACTACCATGTAGAACTTAAAGCATCAGCAGAATACACTAGGAACACTTCAGCATCTTCTTTTTTTTTCACCCAGCTCAGATATTATTACTTCTTAAACTTTCGTCTGCAGGAATCCATCAATGTCCTTTTTCAAACTCTCTAAAACGCTCTCCAAAGAGGATTCAGAGATAGGTAATTTTCTCTTATCTGAGTTTTCATGGAATTTTAGTTCAAGTTTTATTGTATTTTTAAGAGCCCTCTAGATGCCCATAGAGAGAGTCAAGATACACATGCTACAATGCATTCATGACCTTAAAAAATTCTTTAAGAAGAATAATCAGAGTAATCATTCCTTTGCTCAGAAGAGAGGCTATCTGGGCTCTTCTCAACACCTCCAAAGGTTTGGAAAAACAATGCCCTTAGCAGCTTGGTTACATGGCGTTTTCACAAAAGTTGTTGAAAGTATTTATGATATGCATTAACAAATAGACATGGTGTATTCTTCTATGGTGTTGACAGCAGAACATCAGTTTTTGAAATCTATCTGGACAGTTTAATCCCATTAATGCATTGATTCTGTTAGGATGGTAAAAGGAGTGCTTTCTTTGTCTTTGCTGACTTGAAACGTCCTTCCATAAAGCAACACTCTGACAGCCCATGCACATATTCGAGGAGAGAGGAGACTAACAGATGTTTCCAGAAATGTTTGCTGAGACTTAGCAGTTGAAGTTAGTTGTTTCATTGTACTCTGTACTCATGTTTGGGAATCTTAAAGTCTGATACATCTTCCTCCTGTTTCTTCATTTTTTCCCCCCATTTCCAGAAGTGTTTTTAAAATAAAGGCAAGAGTGGTTTCACTGCAGTTATCTTTCATTGAAAGACTTTGTTCAGCTTCTGTCTTCAACTTCTCTTCTTTCTCAACAGCTTTTCTAGAAAGCAATGCCTGAAAAAATTTTAACTACAAACAACGAAAGGAAAATTCACATGCACTTACCATTTTCTTGATCATGAAACTTCCAAACTGAAAATAATTACCCTAAGAAGGAAATTTTTAACGAAGATATTGAAACTTGCCTTCTACATTTTGTTTTTTACATTGTTCACTCAATTAAGATGAATTCTTTTACCTAGTGACACCATGATGTAGAATTTTGGCATATATGTTACAGTCAAGAGAAATTCATCTAGTTTGCTTATATGAATGCTATCCACTTATAGGCAAGTTTGCCTGCATAAAATCTGGAAAAACATTTAGGGTCATTTAAACTCAATCCATGAATCAAAACATTGTTTAAGCACCTACTATAAAGAAGAAATGATGCTATCATTTTTAAGGACACAAAGATGTGTTCTGCACTGGTCTGATTTTAAGCTGATTATAACTAACAATTATTAAAGACAAATAATCACAAGAGGCAGTAAGAGGATGTGAAGTCTGACAGTATGAACTGCCAGAGGCCAGAGAGCTCATGGTTGGCTGCTGGGTTCAGAGAAGGCTTCCTGAGTTATGCTTGATAAATGAGGTATAAATAAGCTATAGTACCTATGAGGTGGAGGTATGTATAGGTCTGTAAGAGATACATATAGCATAGAAGGGAGGGTTTGTGCTGCAGGTAGAGAGCTGGGCACAACTAAAAATGTATCAGCAGAATGTTGCAAAGAGTGTTGGCGTTGAGTGGGAAGGGCAGTGAACAGGTCAGTCAACCTGGAGGAGAGGCAGCCCAGACAGGAGACTGTGCAAAAATGCCTGATGAACTCATTTAAATGTTATTCAAATGAGGATTTTCAGCTGTGACTTCAGCAAGTCAAGATAAATGAATTCCTGTCCAAGTGGGAATTAACCCTGTTGTCTCAGTAATTGCTTCAAGTTTCTGTATCATGACTGGATGTCTAAACAGTCCCAGCTAATGGGCTTTATTTTGTTCACCATGCTTTTGACAAGAGCAGATAAACGTATATTTTCTGTTCAAAGTGTGTCTACCTATCAGCCAGTGTCAACGTTCTCAGAGGGATCACTCTGTGTAGGGGGAGCACACGGCCTTACGTATGTATGAGCCCCTAGATATACACCCGCACATACACAGATCCATTTATATGCATTTATGTGTATTTTGGACAGAGTATACATAGGGATTGCTGAGCATCCAGTATATGGTAAATAGTCCTGGCTTCACCATACCCAGGGGAAGGGTTGTCTTTGATCTGCATCTCCTCCTGTTATTTACAGGTATCTTTGATGATGAAAATAAATGGACCAATCATGCCACAGTCTGTTCATCTCTTACAAACGTGCATGGTCTTTGATCACAGCTCTAGGCTATAATTAATCTACATTCAAAGACTGTGAAAACCACCCAGGTTTTTTTTGTTTTTTTTCAGGTTAAACTCTGCGGGCAGGTGTCACTACACATCACCAACTTTTCAAGACCAAAGCCAAGAGCACACATTAAAATAGTACTCCAGTAACTCTTCTGAAAGTATTCTTAATTTACAGGTAGAACGACTACATCTAATCTTGCCTTTCACAATGTACTCCTGAATGAAATTATTTAAAGTCATTTGTCTGGCGAGTTACTGAACATTTCATAACAAATCATCTTTTCGAGGAAATAATTCATTGGGAGACATATTGATGACAGGTTTGGATTTTAGAGAACGGTAATTTATAGTATCAGCTCCGTTGTTTTGATGACCTTCTCTAGACTGTACTAGTATTTTACTTATTCTTCCCTCTTCTTTGCCTTCCAACATATCAGAGAATAATTCGTATCCTCGCTAACCTTTGCAAATGATTTCCCCAAAGGTTTTCCTTCATCAATATCAGGGAAAACTAACCCATCGTCACTATATTTTAAAAAGTAATTAGCCATGAATAATTGTTCCATCCTGACATCTCTAACTGAATTTTCTTCTTCTTTTATTTGAAGTTAGATCTGTGAATTGTGGCTGTGCTAGAATGCTGTCACCCTTTTATTTTCCCATTTCTTACTCTGCTTTTCTGAGAATGCTCTGGATTACACTAGGCTTGTAGATTTTAACGCCATGCTAAACATTTTCCTAGTTTTATTATATATTCTATTCCAAAGTAGAAGGATGGATTTTCCTAACCAGCTTTATTAGATTCAATTTTGGAATATTTTACTTAATGGGTTATTTTCCTGGCAGTCCCTATGCAACATTTATATGGGAAATGTTGTGCTACTTGATTAAAAATATCCCCATGGGATATTTTTTTCCCAGGATTTTTCTTAAAATTACCTTTCGGCTGCATAAAACTCAAAAAATTATCTTTTTCACGGGGCATGAGTTGGTCACCCTGCAACAAACTCAAGACCCTCAAACACAATCATGGAAGAAGGCCAGGAGAGAGGATAAAGGAAAATTAAACAGACCACGCCTGCCTAGCTCCCATTTCTAAAGCTCTGCTGGGATTTTGTCTATGTGCTCCACTAAGGAGCTACCCTGGAAAATTATTCAAGAGCTTTGGCTGATACAAGCGCCAAGAGTTTAGTTATGCCTTTGCTTGCTGGTCTCCATTAGTCACTGATTTGCTTCTGGGCACAATTCGAGGGATTAATTTTTATCTAGAAATCCCTGTAAGTTTGGACCCTGGTTATCTTGGCGATAGTGTTTCTACTCACTCTAAACGCAACTGAGATTCACAGGGGAGATTCCTTGATAGAATTATATATGATGAGCATCCAGGGCTATGTGCTTAAATAGGTAATCTTAATGTTGTGTGACTAGAATTTGGCAGTAAACAGGTATTTTATGTTCTGCCAAGATTTTACTATCAGATACATTCTCCTGTTAGCTATTTAATGAGACAAGGTCTTTTCCCTCCGTTTGCTATATTGGAGCATTGGTTAGATTTATGTCTAATTCAAAAGCACCTGTTCCTAGTTGCTTCCAGGTACTTAGAGCCTGAACCATGTCTGGTGTTAGCAATTTGAAAAGCCTTTGTAGCTTGGATACTGGTCTTATATGATGCTGGTGGCTTGGTAGATACTCATGGAAGCCAACAGAAAGGAAAATAGTGCACCATTCATTAGCAAAGTGTTCAAAGCCTGGGATACGCCATGAATTTGAAGCCGACTCAGCCATCAAACCACTCTCTTTCTTGGCAAAGGTAATCTCTCTCTGCTTCAATTTCCTGAGTTAGAATATAGGGATTATACGATTTTCTAAACCTTGGCTTCTATGGAGAATGGTAAAGATTACTCATTGGAAGTGAGGCTGCAAATAGAAAGTTTGCAATCAGAACAGGAAAGGAAATAATACTAATTAAAACCATATATATAGAAGAGGGTCTTTTCCTTAGTAATCTGAAAATCTCCTCAATACTAAAAATGCAGCTGAATTTGACCTTTTGCTGTTTTGGTCATCTGGTTAAATGAGGTAGACTTTTCATTGTCTTGGCACCTTTTAAGACAATGAAACAAAACATGGGTATAACAAGCGACACCGGGAGAAGACAATTGGCAAACTCCACACCTTGTCTGGGAGTTTCTAGGCCAATGTCTCTGAACTTGCTACCTTCTGAAAAAACATCTCAGGGAAGTAAAAAGGAAGAAAGGAGAAATAAAGAGAAAGTGACATGTAGCTTCTCCATCTAAAATATGATTATTTTTTACCAAATCTGGTCCTTGGAGAAGGTCATCTCCACTCAGCCTCTGTGCCTGCCTGAACCTTGGCACTTCCTGAGCTGTCCTGTGAATTGACTTGCTAATGTGGTGAGGACTTGTTGAGGGGTGACCATGTGCCAGGGCAGCTGCTGGGCTGGAGAAACAAGACAGACAGGGTCCCCACTCTCTTGGATCTCACATTCCTCATGAAGAGACAAACAAAAGGCAGTAAAATGCAAAACAGGCAAAGAAAATGACAGACTGCTCTAAGGCCTGGGAAGGGGGTCCATGAGGTGCTGAGGGAGATAATAGTGTGGGTCCCTGCTTGCACTTGGTGGTCTGGGAAGTCTGCTCTGAGGAGGGGACATTTAAGCTGAGGTTTAAAAACCAAGGAGGATTTCTCAGGGTATATGCCCAGTAGTGGGATTGCTGGGTCGTATGGTAGTTCTATTTTCAGTTTTTTAAGGAACCTCCATACTCTTCTCCATAGTGGCTGTATCAGTTTACATTCCCACCAACAGTGCAAGAGTATTTCCTTTTCTTCACACCCTCTCCAGCATTTATTGTTTCTAGATTTTTTGATGATGCCCATTCTGACTGGTGTGAGATGATATCTCATTGTAATTTTGATTTGCATTTCTCTAATGATTAATGATGTTGAGCATACACTACCAAACGTAAAATAGATAGCTAGTGGGAAGCAGCCGCATAGCACAGGGAGATCAGCTCGGTGCTTTGTGACCACCTAGAGGGGTGGGATAGGGAGGGTGGGAGGGAGGGAGATGCAAGAGGGAAGAGATATGGGCACATATGTATATGTATAACTGATTCACTTTGTTATAAAGCAGAAACTAACACACAATTGTAAAGCAATTATACTCCAATAAAGATGTTAAAAAAAAAAACAAAAAAAACCAAGGAGGAGCCCTCCCTGTCGAAGTTGCTGGAAGAGTGATTCAGTCAAAAGAAACAGCCTGTGAAAAACCCAGAGGCCAGAACAAAGAAAGCCTGGGGCTGGAGGGTAGAGCATCAGGAGAGGCCGCAGGAGCCTGGCTTGCTGGAAAGGATTCTGGAATCATCCCAAGGGCACGGGAAGCCTTTGAAGAGTTTTAAGTGGAAGACTAACATGAGGTGCTTCACTTTTCAAATCTTGCTGCTGCGTGGAGGACGGACTGAGGCTTCCGCCTCCTGACGAGCTCTTGAACGTGCTCTCTCCCTCCTCTCCACGGCCAAGGTCACCTCTCATCTCGCTAACCCAACAGCCTCTCAAATGGCCTTTTCAATCCACCCTTCCTCCGTTTAATCGATTCTCCGCACTGCCATTGGAGTGATCCTTGCCCAGTGCAAACTTGGTTTTGTTCCACTCAAGCTTAGAAACCTGCAGTGCCCACCCATTGCTTACAGAAAAAAGTCCGCATCCTTCCCTGACTGAGCCTGCACTGGCTTGGCCCCTGCTGCTTCCCCAGGGAGGAGAGCTGAGCTGGCTCTCCTGCTTTTCTGGACTCCAGCCACACAAGGGCTTCTGCCCATTTCCTGAATGTGTGATCATGTTTCTCCCTGCCTCAGTGCCTTTGCACATTCTCGCACCCTAAAAATGTATCTCCTCATCTTCACAATTCTCAGTTCCCCTAGCTCAGGGGTTCTTCAATGTGCATCAGAATCAGTCGTTCCATTTCTAAAATGGGAAAAGAATACATCTCTCTCTCTTTTTTTTTTTTGCCTTGCCATGCGGCATGCAAGATCTTCCACTACCAGGGATTGAACCCGTGCCCCCTGCATCGGGAGCGAGGAGTCTTAACCCCTGGACTGCCAGGGACATCGTGAGAACTATATAGTCAATTCCTGAAAAGTAGGAATAAAGAAATAAATGTTCCTTAAAGTCCACACCTCCTCCCTCTGTTGCCACCCAGAAGTCTGGAGTTGGCAGTGAGCGGCATCCAAGCATATGATCCTGGGAATCTCAACTCAAAGCAGAGAAAAGCCTGCGAGCTTTGGAGGGGGGAGGGCAGGGTGGAAGGCTAGCCCAGGACTCAATGCTAATTACTCCTCTCACTACACCTTCTCTCTGTGAGTCATGGAAAGGGCATAATCAGCACACCTAGCTCACGACTGTGAAGATTCAGAGATCAAATGTGTAAGTTCTACGAACAGTGACTGACACAGTATGCAGGAATGTTTGTCATTATTTTATCATGATTACATTTTCTATTTCTGGTATGCTGCTCATTCAAAGAACTCAAATGACTGTAAATAGTGGGCTCAACTTTCCCTCAGTCAGTGGGGTAGAGCATGGAGAGATTGGGGCTTCTCCAGATGGACTAATAACCCACAGGCATGTTAGGGTGACTGAGGTCAGGCCCAGGCATCTGGTCTGTCTGTAGTGTGTGGACCATAGACTCCCAGGCTAGAATCCAGGGCCTGGGTTCCAGCTGTCCCTGCTTGGCTTTGGGTGAAGCCACTTATCTTTGGAGGGGTTATACACTCCAAGGCCATCGCCTTTCACATCTCTGTGACTGTGCACATGCGTATGTGCCATTTTTGTTTTGAGACATCACCTATTTTTCCTTCAAGACTAAGCCCAGTTGTCACCAGTTGCAGGAAGCTTTCCGCACACTGCAACCCGGGCTTCCTTCTACTGGAAGACTGGTCGTTATGGGTTGTAACTGTAGAGTGTACATTTCCATCACCCTCACTAGACGACAGCCAACTTGAGAGCAGCAATCCTTCGTGTTCCCGCTGCTTAGGACAGACTAGACATTCAAAATAAGCTCCATGGAATGTTTGAATGTATCAGAGCAGCTTTCTTCTGTGACCAAAGGAGTGGAGCCTCAGGAAGCATTAGTTATCTCTCTGGAGCAGGAACCCGGAAAATCAGAAACTAATAGAGAAAGAGGATTTAGGGAAGGAAGATGTCACTGAAGGTAAAACATGAACCTACTTTACAATTTTGCTTAGAGTCAGGATGTTTTGAACAAATTTATTTACACACATTTTCAAGGAGGTACTCCCAGGATTCAAGTGGTGGACTTCAACACACCTAAATATTATATTGAGTTCTTAACAGGTGATGACCACACACTCTTAATTGTGCAGTGCGTTTCTGTAGGTGTACACAGAAAACTGCTTCTAGGACCTTCTTGACACTCCCTCTTCCCATAACTCACCCTTTACTTATGCAGCATATACTGATTAAGTATATATTTCAGACAATAACAAACAAGGGAACATTAGCAAAAAGGAGCACACCTGGCAATGCAAGTGAAGCAGTAACTCCCAGGTGTCCACCTAGCTGAGGAGGGCACTCCATCCAGGCCCATGAATTGAGAAAGAAGTTTGTCCTACAACATATGCAACCTGCCCTCTGATCGGCAGTTTTTCTCTGTATGGAATACTGAACATTTCATAAAACTATCTCCACAGTAGCAGAAATAGGTAGTCTCTGTGGAGAGGTAAGATATAGAAAAAAAGATGATCCCATCAACTTCATGTTTCCTCCTGGGATAGTCAAGGCACCTGCCCTTCAATGACCACTGAGCCATCTTTCTGCCTCCTTGGATGGGGTGGTCACCAGCACTGCTCACGAATATTCTGATTCTCCACCTTCTAGGCATGTGGTAGGATTGTACTTCCTCTCTCTCTTTTCAAAAGCAGACTTTGCCCTGTGACTTGCTTTTGCTAATGGAATGTGAAGAGAAGCAATCTGTATGGCTTCCCTTTTTCTGCTTTGGAAGCACATGTTGAGGTGGGGACTCTCCTCCCTTGGGTCCCTGACTGAATATATTGGCCAGAGCCCTCACTGTTACCTTACATCGGTCACTAGCATGAGTGAGGAATAAACTTTGCTGTGTTAAGCCACTGAGTTTTGTGAGCCTAGCCTATCCTGACTGGTATATTGGAAAAGAGAAAAGTCATTCAGTCTGTGGATGTATATGTGAATCTATATTCTTTCCCCAAACACTACAAATTCTAAATTATTATATTGGTTTTATTTTATCATCACCAAGATTCCCCCAAACAGAAAGACAAAAAAAAAAAAAGAAATATTTTCCAAATTTTTATTTCTGGTACATTATTACTGCTTCACTAAACATCACCATATAAAGCTGTTAAGTACTAATTATTTTTTAAAGTTTTAAAGTTATAATTATGGCAATAACCATAACTAACTAACTCACTAATAAGGAGTGGGGTTGCATCGCAAATGGTTCAATTGCTAAATTTTGTGAGCAGGTGACAGAGAATGATTAAAAAGAAATCCAGGGCTCCTGTACCAGGAAGAGCGATTTGTTATCTTGTTTTGGCAAGTACAGTTTAGCTTTAATTGTATGTGATAATCTGTAAGGGGAGTGGAAATGTACTGGGATTCATTTGGGAAAGGTGATCTAAAACACCTCAAGACTGCACAATGTTCTTAAGTCTGCTGAGAAATGAGGTGTGACCTTGCCAGGTTTCCATGGGAAAATGATTATGTTTGTAGATTGAGAGAGAGTGAACCTAAATTATTCTGTTGTATATTCTGCTTGACTGACACACAGATTTGCCTAATCGAGGATGCGGACTGCCAATAATTGAATGTCTTCTATTTTTCAATTTTCAGAAAACTACGTGATAATTCAAGTTTTTTTTTTTTTTTTCTTCCGCCAGCAAGAATCACTCACATGCTCTGTGTTCATTTATATTCTTCTGTTATGCTTTGGTTGTAATCCAAGGTTTTCTAACTGATTAGCTATGCATGGTATGTTTCAAACCAGTGCAAACTCCCACTTTCTCCTGGTCTTCTTGTTTCTTTTTCATGTGCAATATTAGGAGGTTTCCTAACTTCTCCTGGAAATGTGGTGGTTATTGCGTGAAAAACTGTAGTTGAGCTGTTATGGAACCAAACTTGGGTCCACTTGCCTGTGCACAGTAAAGCCAATCTACGGACATGGGGTTGTGGTGAAGGAAACTGCAGCGTTTGTAGCAGGGCACCAAGCAAGGAATACAGGGCAGCCAGTGCTCAAAACACCCAAACTCTCTGATGGGTTTCAGGAAAGCAGTTTTAAAGGCCAAGTGAGGGAGGGGCATCCCAGGGTATGTGATCAGCTGTGCACAATTCTCTGATTGGTTGATGGTGAGATAACAGGGTGGTATCATCAGGGTTAACATTATCAATCCTTAGGTGCCAGTAAGTCTGGGGGCTACCTGCTGTGGTCATCAAGTTGTTAATTTCTTCTGTTTGGTGTTGGTTTTAGCATCTGTAAAACAACTCAGAAAATATACATCAGATACTGTTATCTAGGTACTTCAGAGAGGAGCGAAAGCACAGGATATGGGGGAGGGCTGTGTCCCCAGCAGGCCCCGTAGAGTCCTGCCTGGTTACAGAGCCTTTAAAAAAATGTAAATACCACCTCACAGCAAGCCAACTGTCATATACTAGAGAAATTATCTATGTCTCTTATCTAGCCCAGGAAAAAAAGAAAATATGCAAAATTAGAAACTGAATTATCCATTAACTATTTGTTATCAAAACCTTCCTAAATGTGTCGAGGTATTTTTGCTTAATCTTAGAATTTTTTTTTTTTTTTTGCTGCCTTAAACCTAATGTCATATATATATATATTTTCCAACACAAGTAGGCTTAATTATTATTACAATAACATAAACATTTGCATCTAAATTATATATTAGAAAGAAGGATACCAGAGAAAGCAATTGGATATAGCTTCCTACGTTTCCTTCTATTCTATTACTTTAAATTCAGGCGATACAATCTCTCTTTAAACTTCTCCCAGGATTACTTTGCATTACTCCTTATTTGTTCCTTGAAAAGCTTCTGCAGATGAAATGTTATTTACTATAGCCCTTGCACTCGCTAAAACTTAATAGGAAAAATACTTGTAAGCAGTGCAATGGTATCTGTCAGAAAAGCAATAATTTGGTTTCAGAAACCTGTCTGATCCTTTTTCTTTTCCTTAGACTCTGCCAACTGATATAAAATTTCATATCAGTGACTGAAATGGACAGAAAGCAAATGCCTACAGGAACCCTGGGCTCAGTGGTTCTCAACTTTCTCTCTTTCTTTATGGATGCTTCTCAGGCTGGAGAGTTCCATCCCATAAGTGGGAGCTGGGGCAGGCCAGCATTTCAGCAATTCTGGGAGGGAGACATATGGTTTGAATGGCTCCTCGTGTCATTCTGACACAGCCTTGTGGTGCAGAGCAGGTGTGGGACCCCTTCTCCCCCTGAAAATCATTGTCCTGGTTTTGATGGCATGTGTTGGGGATGGAATTAGCTAACCCCAAAGTTCTCTCTTTGTTTTAAAAATAAATTGTATTTATTTATTTATTTATTTTTGGCTGCATTGGGTCTTCGTTGCTGCACGCGGGCTGTCTTTAGTTGCGGCGAGCGGGGGCTACTCTTCGTTGCCGTGCGCGGGCTTCTCGTTGCGGTGGCTTCTCTTGTCGTGGAGCACGGGCTCTAGGCTCACGGGCTTCAGTAGTTGTGGCTCACGGGCTCTAGAGCGCAGGCTCAGTAGTTGTGGCGCACGGGCTTAGTTGCTCCGTAGCATGTGGGATCTTCGCAGACCAGGGCTCGAACCCATGTCCCCTGCATTGGCAGGCGGATTCTTAACCACTGTACCACCAGGGAAGCCCCCTAAGGTCTCTTTAAACTGAAATATTTTAGGTGCATTTTGTCAAGCTATTGAAAATTTCAAATAGCTTATTTTTTTATATCCATCTAAACTTCTGGATCACAAATATGTGTCAGGAACTGACCCTTTATTCTGTCAATCTTAAATAAGTGGGCCCCCATCCTCCTGCTGTGCAGAGCAACATTCTGAGGAAATGGCGACATAAAAGGCACCTCCAAGAGTTCTGATAAGGCTTTGGTAGTCCTTGATGGTTTCTAGGCACTCTCTGTGCTTGGCCTGTGTGGCTTATGAGTTGCTCATTTGGGTCCCTTTGGGTTTTGGATTTACTTAGTTGTTACTAAGTCCGTGCATAAGACTTTTCCAGTTTTTCTTTTTTTCTTAATTTTTGAATTATTTGTCCCTCCCTCATCTAGTACATCTTCTTCCTCCCTCCCCCACAGCATTCATGGCCCTCACTATCTTAGGGCCTCAGTATAGGACCTTGACCTTTACAGCCTCAGGGTCTCCCAGCTTTCTGACAGGTATATTGCCTTCCAGCCGAATGTTGACTTGACTCAGGCCATGTCCATGCTCCTCCCCTTGTCTGGAATGTGCTTCTAGCTCCCTCTGAACCTGTGATAATGACTACATTCTGAGAGGCTTCCCAATTCAGTGAATAGCATCACCGTCTACCACGTTGCCTGGGACAAAAACGTAGTGGGGGGTGGCCTTGATGCTTTCTTGTCCCTTCGTCCACCATCTCTCCATCAGCAACATCTGTCAATTCTATTACCAAATATATTCCCCACGTTCTCACCATCTCCCCAATGACAGCTCTTTCCAAGCTACCACCTGCCCTGGATGACCACAGCAGTCCCCTAACTGGTCTCCCAATTTCTATGAATGACCCACAGGAAACATTCTCCAGTTAGCAGCCAAGGTGATCTTTGCAAAGTATAAGTCAGATCATGCCATCATCCCCTTCTTAAATCCCCATGGTGGCTTCCAATGGCTCTGGGTAGCTAGTCTCGGGTACCTCCTCAACCTCCCCACCTACTTCTCTTGTTCCCTGCATTTCTGCTTCACAGGCCTTCCTTCCATTCCTAAACAATGGAAGCATCTTCTCCTCTGGAACTTGGCATTCGTGGTTCCATCTGTGTGGAATCCACTTAGGCTTAAAATTCAAGCCTAAGCTCAAATATCACCTCCTCAGAGAGGGTGTCCTCAGTCACCCTGCGGAAAATAATCCCTTCTACCTAGTCACTATATATCCTATTAGTCTGTTTTCTTTTCACTGACATTCTTATTTATAATCATTTGTTTATTGTCAAACTGTCCCCCACACAAAGAAGGATATCACTCCTGTTAACCACTCGGTGGATCCCCCATGCCCAGGTCAAGGCTGGCCTATAAATATTGGCCATCTGAGAGAAGATGTTTGAAATGCTGCTTCCTTCGTGAATGCGCCTGGTCTTTGCTTCTCTGATGGCACCTTCCCTGCATTTATATACTTGTTTCTCCTGTTAGAGTTGAAGCTTTTCAAGGCCCTGTGCTCTATTCAACTTTTCATCCTCCAGAGTGCTTTTTGTGGGGTAGAGCCTTAGTAAATATTTACTGAATCCAGTTATACTCTTTTTGTTGTTAAAGGAAATTGAGTAACAAATTTAAGTAGCACTCTGTGATATCTGAGAGAAATAGGAAACAATTAGCAACAGCCTCAAACAGTTACTACACAGTGTGTTCATTTCATTTTCAGGTATTAATTCTCCAGTGTGCCTTATTTCCAGATTTTCCTATTCAAGAGCTCACGCTACAGAACCTGTTAACAGTTGATTGGCTGAAAAGGAGAGGAAGCAGAACTGGCAAAGAGATGAGCAAAGGCAAAAGCTCGTGTCTTCAAAGGTTTCACCAGTACCCACTGTGTGTCATGAATTCCTGACCATATGTAGGCAAGGGCATGGATTGGAGGTGTTAGGAAGAAAGATAGCTGTCTTTAAGCAGAGGCAAAAGGAACAAGCAGAAAAAAGACATGATAAAAATAAGATTGATGTTCAAAATTCAACTTTTGAGTCAGACTAGGGAGAATATAGAAAAAACTTTCTAAATCTCTACAGTGGTATTGGTTACTGTGCTCTCCATTGCAGGTAAAGAAAAGGCACTCTCAACCCTCTGTAATGTGTAAATTGCTTTTAGTCACTCTCCCCAGGAAAGCAAGACATGTCAGCCTGAAAATTGTTAGGCTGCCAATCCTATTGTCGGGCAACCAGGACATTTGAATTCAGATGTGCTGAAATTCCATTTGGGGGTTTTCTGCCACAAATCCCTAACATCTAAAGACACCTCTGCCTAGAAAAGGAGTAAGTTTCACACATCAAATCTCTTCAGATATATTTTAAACATCTCCACTCAAAAGATCCTGGAAACAAGTTACAAATTGAGGCATTCAACAAGCCTGGGGACAGGTGAGAGGAAAGGTAGGCGGTTATTTCAGGAAGGATCAGACATCTGTTTTCAGAGCAGAGTCATTCTTCCATTTTTATTCATTCAACAAATACTGGTGGTGAGGCAGTGGATCGCAATGCTTTAGAATTTAGGCTTGGAGTCAGAAGGCTTGGCTTAAATCCTGGTTGGGTTACCTGTTGGGATGGTTCATTCTTTGTGTCCACTGGGCTAGGTGAGGTTATTCAATCACACACGAATCTAGGTGTTTCTGTGAAGGTATTTCATAGATGTGTGATGTCTGAGTTTCCTCACTGTTGTCAGATACGCTCCCCACCCAGCAGCAAAGGCTCCCCACCTGGCCAGTTCCTGCAGCAGTTGGACCAGGTACACTCCATCCAGTCATCAACCCAACAGGTTTCACTTCCCTGCCAGCCTGTGAAATTATTCAAACAGCCAATCACTTCCTCCCACTGGAACCTGGGGCCACTGCAACCTCTTGGTACTACAAGCCTGTCCCCTACAACCCCTGCTTGTTCTTTCCATCTCTGAGTGTAACCCCCTTGTGGCCCTGCATGGCAGATGTTGTCCTGCCCTGGGCTGGCGAGTATCTATGACTAAGGAACCACTGCCCATTTCATCTGTCTGGTCAGGTGTCCTGTGTTTGGCCATCTCTTACTATTTAAGGCAAGGAATCCATCCTTGCCAATGGAGTGAATAGGAGATGATCAGAACAATTAATGTCAAAAACAGAATGGCTCAGCCACAGCCGAGGGCCTCCATCAGCTTTCATAAACTGCTCTTTGCTAAATAACTGGCTCCTGATGTGGCCAGAAGGTCTGTGCTGTGAGTGATTGGATGGAGACAGAACCTGAAAGCTGCGACTCTATGCAGCTAGCGATCTCGAATGCTCTGAGGGAATTTGTACAGAGAGGAAAAAAAAGAGGGAGGGAAGCACTGCAGGAAAAGGCAGGGCTTTAACAGGATGGTTTCTATCCACCAGCTTCTTGGTCGTGGGCCCAGGTATCTTCTGCTGCACCACTCTGCTGCCTCTGTCACAGCAGAGAGCCTAATTCTCAGAGTTATACAACAAAAACAGAAACAGAAAGACACCCATGGCACCCCTGTGGCATGGCAAAAGGTTAGTTCAAACCTGACTCAAGCCCAGGGTTGTACGGTTAAGGAAACCTTTGCCACTGGGAGGGCCCTCGCCCTGGCAGAGAAAGAGGCCGAGAGGATCCCATCTGCTGCCCCCAGGGCTGCCAGCTCCTTTAAGCAGGCTGACCTGGGGTGGGCGATGGTGATAGCTGTCAGGCCTGGGTCTTCTCAGGCTGAGATGGCAATAGGAGCCACTTCTGGAAGGTGGGAAGTTAGGACTTTTTTTTTAAAGTTTTTAAATTTTTTTCCCACTTTTTCAATAAACATGATATATGTATAACTGGAATTATATATAGACGTTTAAATGAGTATATAGTTCTTTACAAATCACTGTAACCTTAATGCTGTGGTTCCATGCACTTAGGTTTCCATACCCAACACTCAGTATCTCATTCAAATTACTGACTTCATCCCATCAGCCACCAGTAAATATTTGCTATTATAGATTTGGTTAATATGTTCTGTTCAGTGCCTATTTCAACAGCCTCTGAGCTGTTGTTTGTCTTCACCTCTGAAGGAACGTGTTCACCTCTACCAGGATGTCCACAGAGCCCTTCAGCTGCCTTCGCCGTGCCCTGTCTTTGCAGGGAAGCTCTTAGCTGTATCTGCCTTTCTTGGGAGCACAGGTGTGACACTGTGTTGATGACACTCTCCACTAAACACATTCATTTGACACACTCATTAAGGACATACAAACACAAAATAACTTACAAAAAAAGGGATTGGTGATTGCCTTACACATAGTGTAAGGTTCTGTCACCTTGGTTAAAGTTTTGAAAATTATTTAGTAAATCGAGAGATGTTCTATTCCTGAGACTAACAAGAAACAGCTACTGACCTTTTTAGCACCCAAATGTTAATAGAAGCCCAACATCTTTTGTTTTGGCCACACTGTGCGGCATGTGGGATCTTAGTCCCCGACCAGGGACTGAACCCGCACCCTCGGCAGTGAAAGTACAGAGTCTTAACCACTGGACTGCCAGGGAATTCCCGAAGCCCAACATCTTTTAGCCATTTGGGGTCTCTGAAGGCAACATAGTCCACATTTTAAATTTTTCCTTAATCCATTTGTGCTGTTACTCACAAATCTGCCCACCTTGAATGCGGCCCCCTCCAACCAAAGACTCAAGAATCTGTCCAAATTGAAATCAACAGGAATTCCCGTTAGTGCTCTTGGAAGGCCCTTCACTGCAGAGGCTTTAGCACCTTTCTCTCAGGGAGTCTCTGGATTGCCTGCGATCATAGGCCAGAAGTTGCCCATGGGCTTCTGATACAAGAAACTGCCTTTCCTCAAGGCACTGTGCTATACACCATCGGGGTGGAGATTGCTGGCCACTCACTGGGCTCTCTTGGAAACAGAAGCTCTAACAGACCCCAAGCCTATGACCCTCTCTACCAGATGCCCATTATGCCTTGAGTCATGGAAACAGCACCCCACAAGCTTGGCACAGCTACTAGGCTGCCCTCCTGCAGAATGGAGCCAAACGTGGACCCTCTGGCACCTTCCACTCTACAAGTGTGGATGGCGCAGTGGCTAAGAATCCGCCTGCCAATGCAGGGGGCACGGGTTCGAGCCCTGGTCCGGGAAGCTCCCACATGCCATGGAGCAGCTAAGCCCGTGCGCCACAACTACTGAGCCTGCGCTCTAGTGCCCGCGAGCCACAATTACTGAGCCCGTGAGCCACAGCAACTGAGCCCGTGTGCCACAAGTACTGAAGCCCACGAGCCTAGAGCCTGTGCTCCGCAACAAGAGAAGCCACCGCAATGAGAAGTCTGCACACCGCAATGAAGAGTTTTTTCAAAAAATTAAATTAATTAATTAATTTATTTATTTATTTTGGGCTGTGTTGGGTCTTCGTTGCTGCATGTGGGCTTTCTCTAGTTGCAGTGAGTGGGGGCTACTCTTCGTGGACCCTCTGGCACCTTCCACTCTACAAGGATGGCCTCCCCCATCCTCAATTCCTTGCCTTATATCATGGTGCTGGAGGAAGACAGCAGTCTCCAAGATTCCTTGCCTACCTGAGGGCCCCATGGGATTAACAGAGGTAGTAGCAATGGGATTTTACGGACTTCACAGATGAAATCACACTGTCCCTGTGATGAAGTTCAGTGGAATATTGTTGCTTTCTGTCTCGTAACTAGGATGTCCCCAGTAACAGCTGGGATCCAAGGCTCAGCACAACTGGTCAAACTTCAGGCAGCCATCTTAGCACTGGGTGCCCGGGCCATAAAATTGACCCCATCTGCACCTTTTACAAACTCTTGGGCCATTGCCTAAGTGTTGCCCCATTCTGAGAATCGCTTGCCTCAGAGACATTCAAAATATAAATCAAGGTAACAGATGTCCCTATATATACTAAAGCCACAGCACAAGGCTTCACCAGGACACTCCTTACTCTCTTGGGAATAGTTCCAGACATTATTAATATGACGAGGGCATTCATTTCACTTCAGAATACACAGTGCTAGGCTTTGGAGAAAGCGTTCAATGGAACGTCCACCTCCCCATAGACTCAGAAAGCTGGTATAATTGAAAGACCTAATGGGCTTCTCGAAACACTCCTATTTAAGTTAAAAAGTGACAAGTGACTTGACCCTGGGTAACCATCCTATCCACTATCAGGCCACGGTTCAGGTAGCCTTGAGTCTGCTCCCAGCTCTGTGTGGGATGTGACTCAGGTCTGGCTAGTCACAGCATCAAGTTCAAGGTTGGTGCAGGAATACAACACCTGATCCACTCCCATCCACAGACGTCAGGCTGAAGGCAGCCCAGCATAGTGATTAGAGGTCCAGACTCAGGGTCCTGACTCCTGGGTCCAAATTCTCCCTCTGTCACTAACTAGATAAATGGCTTGGGCAAGTTACCTCACGCCTCTGTGTCTTGAATAATGCAGGATTGTGGTGCAATCAATGAGTAACATAAGGAAAGCCCTTAGATCAGTGTCTGGCATGGAGTAAGAGCTCTGTCAGTTATTATCTTCTGGTGAGGAAAGAGCAGGACTCTTTTCTGTTGAATTTGAAGCCAAGATGCTGTAGTCTTGCACCTGCCAAAGGCCATCTTGCTGCCATGTGGAACTTGAGAATAAAACCACCTGGAAGAGAGGTGGAGATGGAGAGATACTGACTCTTGGTGATACTTCTGGTTGGTTTGAGTACATATGAGTTAGTGTCTCAGTCAGTTGTAATGAAAGATTCACAATCAGTACACCTTCTGGTAATGTTTCCCTTCAGTTTGATGTGTATCTCTTCCTTGCTGCAGGTGTCTATGACTTGTCTGAGTCATTTCCCTTAACATGTCACAATTCCTGAAAGCACCAACCAAGCAACCTGGCTTGTTTTTCTGTCATTGTTTTTGTTCCCTCAACTCCCCCACTTTGGTGCGTAGGGCAGGAGAGTCTCAGAGCTCTACTCTCTACTCGTCCTCAGAGTCGAGAGCAAGGTCAGCCTTTCAGTGCTTTGTCCCAGGCCTCACTCTCGTTCTTTCCTGTTTTGTTGCTTTGACAGAAAATACATGCCTCTTCACACATTATCGTTCGGTCTCCTCACTACATTGTCAAGCGCTGCTTCAGAACAGGAGAGAAGAGGGGGTGGGAAAGGACGAAGCAGATGTGTGCGCCAGGCAAATCCGCGGCAGATCCTTGCCCTCTCCGGATCCAGGATGGTGATCCCTCCACTCACTTGTTCCTCCCAGCACTCTCCTCTCTGTGCTCCCATCTCAGTCCTCTGATACCCCAGGGGACAGAGAGCTGTCGTTAATGGTTGGCATTTTCTCCCGTGATTGTACCCACTCAGTTCCTAGCACAAGGTTTGACCCCTGCAGATGCTCAGTCAGTGCCTGCTTCTCATACTGACCAGCTCTCTTCCTCCTCCACACTGGAGACGAGGAAGCCAGGCTGAATGAATACAGGGAACCGTTTTGAGCTGCACCTGAGGGAAACACCTCAGTAAAGGAGGAGGAGACAGAAGGTTGGGATGTGGGGAAGTGATGTGGAACAGCAGGGATGGGAAACAAACGGGGAAGAATTTCAATCAGTGGTAATGTCACCCTCACCAGCCGGGCCCGCTGACCTCGACAGCTTCTTGGCCATCTACACTTCCCTCACGCTTCTTGCCCAGCCACGCTGGGTTTCTCTGGGTCCTCGGATACAGCCAGCTCTCTGACCTCTGGGCCTTCACAGCTATTTCCTTTGCACCCAGCAAACTCTTATGTCAGGTCCCAGCGTGGGTGTCATTTCTGCTGGGAGATTCCGCTCACCTCAGGCTGTGGTTAGCGCCTCGCCATTTGTACCTGGAACTCCCTCAACTTGCCATCACAACACACATCACACTTGATCTTTGTTATTTACGAGGTTGTTTTCCTCCACTGTTAGACTGTGCACCCCAGGAGGACAAGGATGCTGGTTATTCTACATTAACGACTGCTGTAGCCCAGCAGCACATTTCCTAGCCATCTTAGGCTCTCAGTAGATGTTTGTTGAGTGATAAACTCTGGCGTGAATCTTAAAATATTCTTAGGGCCAGAGATGATAGTTGTAGATCTTTCCTTTTGCAATGAATTATACCTGTTGAATCGGGTGCCTTCTTTCCACCCTGCTGCACGATGCTAGGTGAGGGCATCAGTCCGTTTATATGTGGATGCACAGCACATCCAAACAAGAGCAATCAGCATAGAGTCACCCAGAGGTAATGCTGTCAATACAGATTCTTGCCTTGTGAAACAGAAAATTGGGATAGTAATCCACTTAACTCAAATGTGATATTCTTCTCTAATATAAAACGATTTATTTTTTTCCTCCAAAGGGCAACTATGTTATCCAGAAAATTACTTCAGCCCCTGGCTTCACATCGGGTGATGTTTCATGGATGTCACCAGCTACCCCTGAATGGATCTGGTGACTGACCTATGGCGCAGCTGATTCTACAACCCATTACCTATCTTCCAAGCTATCTAGTCTCAGAAGTTCACTTTCTGTTACGATAGAGTCACTGTGTTCTGTCTCCCTGACCTCTGCAGTCTTACTGGGAAAACTGGGCAGCACTGAAAGTCAAGTAAGTGGAGGGAAGAGAGGGACAGAGGCATCCTATAAATGGAAGAGAGGTCCTTTACTGTGACAAGTGGCACTGCATAAAAATGATGTGTGTGTGCATGATAGCTTTCTTTCTTGTCTCCTTCTGACACTTGGGAGTTTATTTTCTCATAACCAATCATCTCCCTTAGCGAAGAAATTACAAATGAAGCAGAGAGAAAATAGCAAGTGAGTAAGTGAGAGAGTTTCTGAGTTTGGCAAGCCTAGGCAAAGTTAAAACAATGATGACTGGTGCTTGCATAACAGTTTTCAAAGTTGACATTTGAGGTTTACAGTGCTTTCGTTAAATGAGATGTTTGAGTGGAGAAACAATAGCATTCAAGTTAAGTTCAACTAAAGACTCAAAATACCTTTATACTTTTTTGCTTTTCTCTTGTCTTCCTGAGACAGGCGGAGAGAAATCTGTTCCTCGTGGCAGTGTCTATGACAACAAACTCATTTCATTTTCTTACTTTTATGTACATGATAGGCAACACTGAAGGACTTTTGATACCTTTTCTACCTACATAATTAAGCTACTGGAGTCTGCCTCCCACTCCTGAAATGATTTGAACCCATGCCAAGTTATCCTGGGATGTAAGGACAAGACTGTGGGTAGGGACTGGACATAGTTAATAAACCAGAGACTAAGAAAGAATCACATTGTCTTAATCTTGGATAATCAATCATTCATCTTCATAGACTGTAACTCTAGTCTTTGATGGGAGAAGTTGTGGATTCAGGAGGATGAATTTCAAGGGAAGCAAGAGAAGGTGAAGCTCTAAATGCACAGGTATTTTTTAGTGCTCATCATGGGCAGGGCATGACTGGAGACACTTGGAGGGAAGTAAAAGGATGTAAAAGGCAATCCTTGCTCTCCTTGTAGGCTGACACAGTAGCATAAGCACCTGTGTGATTATAACTCAAGGCAGAGTCTTGTCCTTATTGACTGTCTTAAAGTTAATTTCAGTCTTGGACACCCAAACTCAGCAGGATAATCACAGGGGAAACTCATTTAGGAAAAACCCCATGTGATAAGCCTATGCCTTTTAATTTTTAATGCAAAAAGAGGTCAGCTATTTTCATAACTCAAGAGCCAAAGTGTTTTCAGTAATTCTCTGGTTAATATAGCATATTGTCTAGGGGACTTTTTTTTTTCCCTAACAAATTTGATTAATCAAGATATTTGAGGATTCTAGACTTTTGTGTGTGTGTGTTTGTTCTGAATTAATTGTTTAAAGATCCTAAATAATGTGGATATTTTCTAGCACTTCCACTCATTGATCTGTGTAGACCCTGTCTCTATAGCTCTTAAAACAATGACTTCTGAACTTGAATGGTCAGTAGAATTAGGTGGATGACTTTATAAAAATACAAATTTGCAAGCCCAATCCAGGTCTATCAAATAAGGATCTCTGGGAGTTAAGCCCAGGTATGTATGATTTTACAAAGCTTCTCAGATAATTCTCATAATTAGCTGGCTTCAAGTCTAGGTTATACTCTATGACAGAGTCTCTTGTGCAGTATTTTCAAAACCAGAAATGTATGAGGGATAAGAGTGTTTCTTTTGATGTTGGTTAGATAGTCCTGGGTTTGAATAGTAGTTTCACCACATTTCAACTGCAGCATGACTTTAGGCACCTTTCTTATAGCCTCATCTGTAAGATGGAGTTCATACTACTACGTAATGAATAGGATGGCTGTGCAGATCTGTTGTTAAAGGAACGAATTCAGCCCAATCACATCAAGGAATAGGACACTTAATAAAAGTTAGCTATTATTATTAATAGTGTTTGAATATTTATGTTCATGTTATATATTTGCATTGCATAGTCTAAATATTTTTATTAAATGTCAATCTCTTATAAACATAGCATATTCAGAATTTTCTTTAATAACTTTTAAGGACAGGCACTACATAGTTCTCCATCATTTTCCATTGTGTTGGCCTTTAGGACAGTGCATGGAACATATTAACTGCTCAATAAAGCAATCAGATTCATCTACTGAAAATCTCCACACCTACACAAATATTCCTGACTTTGTGAGTATGTATTGGGCAGTGAGGAAGGTAAAGAGAACATCTCAGAGGTCTGTTCCCATCCGTTAGGGCTGGCCTCTGAAGGATATGTGGGTACACAAGGATATCTGGTATACCCACTTAGCCTTCCTGAGTTTGTAAGGCAAAAACATTGGCTAAAATAATCAGCTAGGAAACTAAGGAGGCAAAACACTCTGATATTAGAGGAGTAATGAAGAGACAAACACTTAGGGAGCATTTGTTTCAGTGCAAGGTCACTGTTCATTAATACTTGTACAGATAGCTTATTAACCACCCAGAAAATTCACTTCAAGTTTTCAAGCTACATAATACTCAAAATCACTACCTGAATATATATTAGGAGATGGGGGCTTGCTGCACAGAGAGCTCAGACAGGGTTGTAAACCATAAGCTTCATCGATTCTGAAAGCGGAGATTATCCCATGGAAGATTTATCCCACACTCCTGCCCCCTGCTCCCCACGGCTGCAACCCCAGGACAGGAGACTTCTCTTTCCAGCCTATTGCTGAAAGCCTGAAAGAGGGATTCCAGATTCTAAAAAGCAGTGCTCTACAAAAGAGGTGCCAGTTGGAGGATGATGAAGAGTGTCACCTTCTGCGGTGGGAAACTTTGCTCTGGAAACCCACTGAAAAACAATGACCTTGGGGCTTGGCCAGCCTTCCAGGTTGGCTCCTTTAGGCATCTTTTCATGCATTATAGAGCCTAGTGTAGCATCTCCTTGCCACATTGTAGCACTACATTGAATGAATGAATGGAGTCACTCATTCTAGTGTGAATTTTTTTTTTAAATTTTAGCTACCTGACTCTCACGCCCAGCTCATTATCTAATGGGGTGTTGGGGGCAGGGTAGAAATTGACTCCCCACAATTCAGATGTGCAAGATAAAAATGGTGACTATCTTCTAACCGAACTTGCCTTACCTGGAAGCCCCCATCCTAATGGTGGCTGCAAAACCTTCAGTTTGCCAGTTACATACAGCTCAGTATCTTCTGTAGCAAATGAATCTGGATTACTGTACTAGTTTGCTAGGATTTATGTTGTAAACACTTAGTCCAAAGTTCAAACTTCCTGTCTGTTCCTCTCCACACAGAGGGCTTCTTCTGTTCTTTGCAAATCCCATACAGGTGCCACCTGATGCTTGTGTCCACGTGGGAGCAGGGGAAGGACCTTTGTTTTACCTATTGTCTTCTGGATTTTGTCTGCATTCCCTGCGATGTCTCATTCCATCTGATCTCTGATCAAGAAAGTGGGTGCCCTGAAGCAAGTGGGGGTCCTGTCTTGTGCTGTGGATTTTTTACCAGCAGCTGCTGCTTGAGTTGGGGGTGATTGCCTCTGGTCATGAGTTTCCCCACCCTGTGTGCTCTGTCCTGACCCAGGCCTCTTCTGCTCCACAACTTTGCACAGCACTCTCATATCACCCACGGGAACATATGAGGGGTTCCGGATGTTGGACTGTGCAGAATCAGCAGTGCTAGCTCCATCCATCCACCTAGACATCTACCCTAGTCAATTCCACTTTTACTCCAGTCCCATTTGGGACCATAGTGCACTGGCATCATGAACAACTCAGGACTTGTCTAAGGGGCTTGCAAATTTCCAGAGACATGAGGAGCGACACTTGTAAAGGGGGGGGTCTCTACTGTATTCCTTCCACGGAAGTTCAACTCTGAGGTTAGGGATGGTAGAGATGTAAGATGGTCCTGATTCTTCTCTCCTTTCTTGTTTTCTCTTCTCTCTTTTCTTTCTTTCTCTTCCTCCCTGTCTCTGTATACTAACTCAGCTCTCTCCCATGACTCTTGAAGGACCCTCCACCCCCTTTCAACCTGACAAGAGGCACCCTCAATCCCATCCTTCTCCTTCCCTAGGAAGTCCTCATCTATCCCTTCCCTGGCTGCAAGGAATGGTGAAAGGACTGTCAGGAAAGAATCTGGATTGCTGTGTAATTTCTTAGGGCTGCCATAGCAAAGTACCACAAACTAAGGGGCTTAAACAACAGAAATGTGTTGTCACACAGTTCTAGAGCCAGAAGTCTGAAATCAAGGTGTTGGCAGGGTTGGTTCCTTTTGAAGGCTGTGAGGGAGAATCTGTTCCAGGCTTACAGATGGCCATCTTTTTCCTGTGTCTTCACATCACCTTCCCTCTGTGTGTGTCTGTGTCCAAATTTCCTCTTCTCATTAGGACACCAATTGTATTGGATTAGGGCCCACCTTAAAGACCTCGTTCTAACTCAATTACTTCTGTAAAAGCCCAGTCTCCAAATAAGTTCACATTCTGAGGTTCTAAGGATTAGGATGTAAACAAATGAATGGGGGAGGGCACAATTCAACCCAAAACAATTACCAAGGAGGGAAAATACATTGGTAAGCATTTCAAAATATCCCTGTTATCCCACGACTTTATATCTGTGTGCTAGGATGAAGTGAGGAAGCTGTCTGTGCTTCTGTGCTCTGTGGATGACTATTTTTTGATGGCTTTAAATGAACTTGAAAGTTGCCTTATCATTTTCTTGCACTGTCACTAGGGAGCATTTTAAGGTAATAATTCAATCACTGAAATTTTGTACTGGGATATCAATGGAAGTGGCAGACCTTGGACTACAGAGATTCTTGAGCTTTTAGAGGATGAGAAAAAAGGACCAAGAGATGGAGCTGATGTTACATTTTTTCTAGGAAGCCCTTAGCATCATATGAAAATCTGCCCCATCTTGGTATGAGGCTAGATATGTCAAGGAGACAGTTTTGATGCATTTGTAGGTCCACTTAAATATGGAAACTGAGGGAGAAAGGGGAGTCAGGGATGATCCCTATGATTTCCATTTGAATAACTGGATTGTGGCAGAAATGGTGGTGGAAGATGAAGAATTGATGGGCTTACTTTTGGGATGTGTTTGGTCTTAAGTGCCTGAGGAACG
Source organism: Eschrichtius robustus (assembly GCF_028021215.1). Lineage (NCBI taxonomy): Eukaryota > Metazoa > Chordata > Mammalia > Artiodactyla > Eschrichtiidae > Eschrichtius > Eschrichtius robustus. The sequence continues at coordinate 26,975,833 of NC_090841.1, forward strand.
TTCAAGAAGAGGTGCCCCATAGGATAATCCATGGCTCTGTGCTTTAAACATAGCATGTTTAGTGCTCAACTGACAGTGCAAGTGGACATTATGATCTCCATTTTACAGATGAGGAACTGAAATTCCCAGAGGTGAAGTAGCCTACTCAAGGTCAATGTGAGAACTATTTGATTCCAAGCAGAAGGACCTAAAATGGTTCCATTCACTTTCTCACAGATCCAAGACAAAAGCAGCCCGGGGACCACTGCTCTGTGCTCGGGACACACATTCTCTGCCTTGGCTTGCTTCATCCCGGATCTGGAACCTCTACACATTACCCCTTTAACATGAGCTCTGGCAGTATTAATGTTTGAAATAACAGGGGAGCCTAGAATCACTACTTGTTAGTCATATGTTAGGAAATACACTCATCATTTAGTACAATCTTAAATGTATTCTAAAAGGCCATAATAATTAGGTAAGAATTCACCAGAATCTTGGAGAAGAACTCGCCGCTTCAAGAGTTTATAATTTGTCCAGGTTTGTTAAATTTCTTTTAAAGTTAAAATTTGTAAATATTTTCTGCTTGGAAGATAATCCACATATTATATGGTAAAAATGATATAATGTCAATTTTGTATAATTTAAGTTATAGAAAAGAGAAATCTAGTGGCTTCTAACTCAAGCACAGTTTCAAGCCAAGATAAGAAATTCTGTGGGCCATTAGTTCCTAATGGACATTAGGGACTTAGCTCTTTATTTTATAAGTGTGTAAACTGCCAAGATACTGAGATTTAAACAATGACACAGTTATCTCCAATCTGCATCCTGAGGCGTTGTCTACAATAAATGACTTGATACATGAATTTTAGGGAATGCTGAAAGTCACTGGATGTTTGTTGATGGAACCCAAGCTCATTACCCTCTGAGAACGGGATACAAAATACAGTCAAGCGCTGACTCGAGATTTTGGCTGGAGCATTAATTTAGGAGGTTGGTACCATGATCTGGATGTTCCTTTCTAACAATAAACCTGAAAGAAAGAAAGGAGTCAGAATAGATTATTATAATGTTTTCTACTTGAGGAAGTAAGGCAGTGAAATGCCTTCCCTGCAGACACAGATGTACGTGGGTGAATGCAAAAGGCAGAAAAATGAAAAGAGATGGAACGACATCCTATCTGCAGCTGAAAGTGAGCAAAACTCCAAATGCAAGTTATTTGCTTCTAATTTGAGTTAGAGTTGAATATTTATTTTTTTAATAGCAGGTACTATGATATAGTTTTAAAGAACCTGAACTTTGTGTTCAGAAAGACCACCCTAAAAATTCCACCAAGTACCATCTCCATGACCTTGGGCATATTTCCTAACTTTTCTAGGCCTGAATTTTCTCAAATTGTAAGATGGAAATAATGTTTACACTTACTTCAAAGTGTTGTGAGCATTAAATGCAATTATGTTGGTAAGGTGCTTAGCCTAACATCTGGTCCATGACACACACTCAGTTAACATAAGCAATTAAAATTCTTTTCATTTGGACAAATCTAGTAAAATTCAGCTGACATCTCATTCCTAGATCTCTTGGTTCTCTCTACTCTGTCTTCTACTGGAAAACCACTAGTTGCTCCTGGGGTCTGGCCCATCCAGGGGTCCTACTCCATGAATTCTCTTCTCCACCCAGCCATTGTATAGTATATTCTTGAAAGTTGTTAAGAAAGTAGATCTTAAATGTTATCACCACACACACACCACACACACACACACACGCACACACATGCAGTAATTATGTAAGGGGATTGAAGTGTTAACTAACCTTATTGTGGTAATCATTTTGCAAATTAAATGTGTATCCAATCATCACGTTGTACACCTTAAACTTATACATCTTATATGTCAATCGAATGATGAAGGGTGATTGCCTGGATTTACATCTCAGCTGCATCACTTACTACCTGTGTGTCTTTGAGTGAGTTGCTTAACCTCTCTAAACTCAATGATCTCATCCATGAAATGGGGATAATGATTGTATTGGTCCTGTAGGATTGTTGTAAGAATTAAGTAAGATCATATATGTAGATTATTTAACTGACACAGACTAAGTGCTCGATAATGTTGGCTGTTGTTCTATATATTTCACTGTTTAGATACAAAGCAGAAGAGAGACCACAATCCTTGGGCATGTGAGACAAACATAAGAGAAAAATTACATCATGACTCTTCATAGACTGTAAATACTCCCATAGCAGGTGGTGAATGTCCCAGCAAGGCCAAGTTGCAAAGTATGCCAAATAAGTGATTGAGCCATGCGTTGTGATAAGATTTAGATAAATAGGAGAATGAAGGAGACACATCCGTTGGGGATTGACACAAACAAAGGAGAGGCATGATTCTGGAAAATGTGTGCCCATCTGTACTAAAATAGCAATTTTCAAACCATTTCCTTAGAATACGATACACTGGACCATAGATTTAAGCCCCCAAATCAATTTTGCCTATTTTTATAAAATCCCCCCCTCCCCTTACACCAAATTAAGTCCATGGGTAAAATTTTCTCAACTTACAAGTTTTTATTCCAGTTTTTTTTTTTTTTTTTTTTTAAACAGGGGCTGGCTCCCACTGCTCTGTTAACAAATGCTAGCATGTAATGGAACCAAACGATGCTTAGCAAATGAATTTTCAACAGAAAATTATGCAAACTGTGGCAGATCCCGTTGGTTGGCTGGCACAATTGCCCTTCATTTTTATTGTCTTTCATGAAAGACAGTAGAATGCTAAATGATCATATCAACTTCCCTTGACAAAGTCCTGTAAGTGAAATTGTACTGAGGATTTTCTGAGAAAGCTTTTGCTTTCCTGCTGGGGATAGACAGGGCTGGTGAAATACTTTCTCCTGTTCCTTCTGCCTTGAATGCAGACATACTCCTGGAGCTGGAGCTGTAATCTTGGGACCAAGAAGGAGATTCCAAGAGAACTACAGAGATACTGGCCCTGGCATCAGGGATCCACCAAAATAATGCCATCAGCCAACAGGTTAGAGCAAAAAACAATCTTTCTTGTTACTTATGTTAGTAACAGTTGAGGTATAAAGTTTTGAAACAGATAACTTTTTATACCACTTAAGAGTTCCCTTATGTACTAAACAGTAAGTCAGGGACTTTGAGTCTTTTATCTAAATTATCTGTGTGACCTTGGCTAAGTTACTAAACCACTGTTTTCTCATTTATAACAAGACCATTATACCAACCTATCTTATAGGGATATCATGAGCTCTAGTAAATAAGTCTAAAGTGCTTCATAAATGCTTAATCATGCTAGTGATCAGCAAGCAGAACCACTTCTGTAGGACACAGAAATGAACTCCCCTGAAGAAGGTAACAGCAAAACATAGATAGGAAATAGTATTTCTTACAGGGAGAGAGTATGCATCTAATTGAAGTCTAAATGGAGAAGATGATGGTGTCATGATTGGATTTATTCAGAGTGCAACTGAAGACTCATCTGTAGAAGATGAGACATTTTATTCTCTCTTCAAATTGTGCAGCACAGGAAGTCATGGCCAGGGAAATGTTAGCTTATTTATCTCTGCAACACGGCTCACCTCTTAACCTCCTTCTTTGAATTTTGCTTACATTTTTTTTTTTTCTACAATAAAGAAAAAGACTTGAGATGTAAGGAGTTAGAGATAGAACGAATGCATTAAAAAACCATGTAATTTCAGAAAGCATTCAAATTACGTCTTAAATCAGCTTCAAATGCAGTTATACCTGCTGAGAGCCTGTTTTGTTTTTGATGTGAATTCTTAGGTGTGGAACGGTGGGTTATCCAGCAGGGGCTTTGCCGTGTAAATTCTCCAGAAAACTGCCAGCACCCTGTTCTTCTTCAATGGTGAGACTTGGATGAATTCAGGTAAATTTTTCAAATTCTCTAATTTCCTTTTGCCATTTTTCCTTTTTCTTATTGTTAGCAGTAATCTTGTTCCCTTTGATATCCTCTTTACTATTTTAAAATCTATACCTGAACAGAGAAGCCAAGGTATATGTTTCTGTGAATCCTCAGAATTGCTCTGTCCATATTACATGCATTTCAGTGTCTTTGGGGGCTTGATATTCAGTTGAATAGACATGTGCCTAATGAAGCTGAGTGTATGGTTCGATCCTAGTTAATGATGTAGCTGGATTTTCACAGAGAAGAATTCCATTTATTAGGGGAAAACTACGGTTTCAATTTGCTAGTATGTTCTGTTGATTCCCAAGTGTGAGCGAGTGCGCTTCCATTGCTGAGAAGACAGCTCAAGGCAACAACTTCTGATGGAGGAAGGAAAGGATTAGCACATACAACCTCACAGTTAATGCAAGAAGAGTGAGCATGAAAAGTGAAGAAAACTGTAGTCTGGGCTTTAGTCAGTCTTACCAAGCTTCCATCTGGACCTCCTCTTTAATTCTGACTTGTGAGGCAGCCTGGTGACCTGGACTAATCATTTCTCTGGGGCCCAGTGAATCCATACCCGGAAGAGGAAAGCCACCGTGATGAGTTCATGTTCGAAAAGCAGTTGCCTTCTCTGGTACGTGCTTATCCCTCCCTGCCATTCCCCCCTTTTCTTTAGCCCAGGCATTGCTTAAGGGACCTGCTGGCCCACTAGTTGGGATTCCCTTAACTTTTGCTGACTTATACTTTCCTCCTTTCTCTCTAGATATAGAAAAGTCTCTTTCCTTTTCATTGAAAACAGATGAGTGTCCTCTCCCTATTAATGACCTGTATCTTTCTGGCCCATCAGGGTATGTCGGCTGAGGATGGATGCTGGGACTCTCTAGTAGTCTCAGACATACCTTTAGCAGACATACTTAGTAGGTATGTATATTACAACGAATTTTTTTCCAGTGTCAAATGGCAAACTTTCCCTCACTTCTACTTTTTTTATGCCAACATTAAAAAATCGTAGAATTTTTTATAAAATACAGACAGGATCCGACTTATAATTTTTCGACTTTATGGGAGTGTGAAAGTGATGTGATTCAGTAGAAACCATACTTTGAATTTTGATCTTTTCCCAGCCCAGTGATATGTGGTCTGATACTTATTCATCGTGCTGGGCAGTGGCAGCCCTTCCCGGTCAGCCACGTGATCATGAGGGTAAAAAACTGACACACTTACAACCATTCTGCATCCATACAACCAATTCTGTTTCTTGTTTTTTTTTTTTAAACTTTAAAAAAAAATTATTTATTTATTTTTATTTATTTATTTGGCTGTGTTGCGTCTTGGTTGCTGCGTGCGGGCTTTCTCTAGTTGCGGCGAGCAGGGGCTACTCTTCCTTGCGGTGTGTGGGCTTCTCATTGCAGTGGCTTCTATTGTTTCGTAGCATGGGCTCTAGGCGCACGGGCTTCAGTAGTTGTGGCAAACAGGCTCAGTAGTTGTGGCTCACAGGCTCTAGAGCACAGGCTCAGTAGTTGTGGCACATGGGCTTAGTTGCTCCATGGCATGTGGGATCTTCCCGGACTGGGGCTCAAACCTGTGTCCCCTGCATTGGCAGGCGGATTCTTAACCACCATGCCACCAGGAAAGTCCCAAACAATTCTGTTTTTCACTTTTAGTATAGTATTCAATAACGTATGTGAGATATTCACCACTTTATTACAAAATAGGTTTTGTGTTAGATGATTTTGCCATCTGTAGGCCAATGTAAGTGTTCTGAGAATGTTTAGATAGGCTAGGCTATGATGTTTGGTATATTTAGGTGTATTCAACCCATTTTCGAGTTATGGTACTTTCAATGTATAACGGTTTATTGGGATGTAACCTCATGGTAGGTCAAGGAAGACTTGTATTTGTTTGCTATTTATTTCTTTTTAATGTACAGCTAGTTCTTTAGGTACATGAAGTAGCTTTGATTGTTCAGAATATTCCCCCTTTCTTTGCTAAAACACAGACACACACATTCACCTTTCTTCTCCTAACATTCATTTTTCCTTTAAACTAGCTTATTATATCTAAGTGGGAGCCAGGGTTTAAAAATACTCAGTGTATTGTTTGTTATAGTTTCACTAAAATAATTTTCTTGTTTATATGAGTTCTTAAAAATGTAAGGGTAATGGATGTCACCATGTTTCATATTAGTAATTCAGTGCTTCATAAAGGAATGGTGTACTTCTGTAAACTCTTTACCCTTTAATGAGTTTCTTATTCTAATGGATCTGATTTTTGTAACACATTATACATCTTAAATGACATATTTAATACTTATCCTTTAAAAATTTATTGACAAGATTGTAAGTATAAGTGTTAAAGGTCTTTCCTCACCTATTAGAAAAAATAAAAAGGTGGGGGAAGAACTGCATCAATTATCATCAAAAGAGGAGCAGATGATGTCCTTTTGCAAGAAACACTCAAAAGATAATGAACGTGAAAAATTAGTTAGATTTCAAGTTGGAAGTATCTTTCTCTGCTTGATGAATTCGATCGTGCTGCTATTGCTACCTTAATGTATAAAAGGAAAAATGTCAAAATTAATAAGATAGGAATAAAGGGAATAGAATGGTTACCTTTGAGGGGGCTGAGTACTCGCTAGAAATAATAGCTAATTGGTAGAAAGCTAACTTCGGAAAAGAATCAGGCGACATTGTTTCAGACATCTTAGACTGGCATGGTTTCTAAAAACACTCTAGTTTGCAGAGATTTAAGTGCATTATAATGGAAATTGGATATCTCTGGACTGAGAAATTAGTGTTTGTGTCTGGCTTGTAACTTATAAACACGTTGCTGAAAGATTTCTATTTCTTGAGAGGAAATGAGCCAGACATTTAGGATTCTCATGCCTTTCATATTCCAATTTGTTCTTTCATAAAATAAAAAAAAAATTTTTTTGGACTTCAAAAAAGACTTTGCAGGGGCAGATGTATGAAGAGAACTAAATGAGAGTTTTTATTTTAACCTCCCACGTTCCTCTCCTCAGTGATTCTTTGAAACCCATTTATCTCTGGTGATAAATAAAAGCTGGAAAACTGTCATCTTGCAGCTTAATTAAAAAGTTTACAAAAGATATTTGATACTTTACTTGGAAGAGCCTGGACGAAATGGCCTCTTGAGGCCCCTTCCAGTTTTCAGATTTTTTTTTCTGTAAATAATACCTTGATTCCAGGATTAATATCCAAATGATCTAAATAATTTCACTGGCCTTCAATAGCCCTACACACTGACATGGAGCTGTAGTTTCTTATTGCATGTCAAAACACAATGAATGGTGTATTGGTAATGTTTCCCAAACTATGTTCTGGACATGAGTTTAATTAATCCATGTAAAAAGGATCTACATCAAAATTAATTTTCAAAATATGGTGAAATAGTATTTAGAGAACACAGGTTTGTCTAGATCCAACTGCTTACATAGAACCAAGTGAAATATCTAACTGAGTAGCAAGCATAATATTAGAGTTTATTAAAATCCTCCTGAATTTAGAGGAAACATATTCTCAAAGAATCTGAAACATCATAAAGCAGGCTATCTCCAAAAAACAAACAAAAAAAAACAAGTCTCAAAGATGAATTCAATTCAGAAGATCCATGAGAGCACGAAGTGCCATGAACACTGGGTCTCCCAGCTGGCGAAATGTCCATCCTCAGTTGTCCTCAGTCATGATGGCGGCAGCCACATTTGTTCTCACACTATTGCCAGACTAATTGGAATCTGTGACTCTGTGTTGGGAGTTTCACCTGGATTTTATTTATTATTAGTTTGATTGTATTTTTAGATTGTGGGCTTCTTATTTATTTTCTGATTAAAATAATGCATGCTTGCGTTAATTATACCAAAAAAATATATAGGATGCTCTGAAACGGGACACATAAAAACGTGGCTCAAAGAACACAACCTTTGTTCTTCTCTCATGTAACACAACTGCAGTGAACGTTTCTGGCTGTTCAGTGCCTCTGTTCCATACACTTTTTCAGACATATGTCCTGACACATCTGCCATCTACAATACATGCTTTCTAAATTGGATCTGATTACCAGGCAGGAAGGAGAAGAAAGAAATCAAAGGTCATGCCAGGTGGAAGTTGAACATTACATCTGCTCACATTCTACTCAAGAGAACTTAGGCACATGGTTACAGGTAGCTGCAAGAGAGTTTGGCAAACGTGGCTTAGCCGTGGGTGCAGACAGGAAGTATGAAAACATTTTGGTGGGCACCTAGGAGTTCCACGTATTGCTTGTCAAAAAAAGTAATTGAATAAAGTACAAAGAAGAAATCAAGAATCACCCTAAATTGAACCGCCTGAAAATTATTTGGTGAATATCATTCTATACAGGTTTTTCTGGACATATACAGTGTGGATGGACAAATGGTTGAATGGATAAACAAAAAATAATTTTGAAATAATACAATCATCCTCTGTTTAAATACCACATTTAATTTTATTTAAATTTATTTACATTTTAGAAGAAAAAGAAGCTAAAGTGAAACTTAAGGAATTGCCAGTGTTTCTAATCAATAAGAATAATAAGTCTGATGTCATCTCACTAATGGTAGAAAAGCTTTTACAAGATTGGAATCATAATCTTTTTAAATTATATATTTCAACTTTAAATAGTATTTGATAGGCAAACTGATGGGAAAGGTGAAGTGATAAGGACTCTTTTTCATTTCACTTTTCCTTCCCTCACTCTACCTCCTGATTTTTGTTTCAGATTATTTTTCTTTGTCAGCATTGTAGCATTACATTTTGTTCTGCAAACGTGAGTCCCTCTGTTAATCATTCTGAGTTCTCTATCTAGATGGAAGCAATGCTCAGCACTAGTTCTTTTGCCATGACTTTCCCATTACTGAGTTTGCTTTTTAATTTATCACTTGGTGGGTTGGATTTTATTGTCATTTAGTTTTAAAATTTTTATTTACTTATATTTAGCAAAGGGGTTATAAATTCCTACTTCTCAGAGTTCTTTCATATTTGAGAATACTGCCTATTGCCTTCATGCATGAACAGCTTGGCTGGGTATACTACTCTTGGTTATACATGTTGCTTCTTCATTGTTATAGACACTGTTCTGTCGATTTCTGGAATTGAATATTACAGTGAAAAAGCATGAGGCCAGCCTGATTTCCCCCACTCTGAGTAACTTTTTCTGCTTCAATATGGGAATGATTTGTTTCTCTTTATCTTTGAAGTTCCATAACTTGATTTGGATGTGTCTTGATACTACTGATAATAACAGCCAATGACTGTGCCTAGGCCCTATTCTAAACACTTCGTGACTGTTAATATATTACATATATAATCTATTACAGCAGAGATGAAGAGCTGTGACAGAAACTGTGTGGCTTGCAAAGCTTAACATATTTACTGTCGAACCCTTTACAGGAACGTTTGAAGACCCCTGCTCTGAGTGATTAATTTGATTTTTAATCATGTCCACTTTCTTTTTCTAATTTTTAATTTATCTATTATGGTCCTTTTAATTTCATTTTGTGGTTGCTGTTTATCTCTTTAGTTTGGGCTTTTGTTTTACAGATGTTGTGTTCTTATTACTTTTTTAATAATGCATTTTCTAATAGCTCCTGATTTTAGTGCTATTTTTTTTTTCTTCTAAACTGCCAGTCTCGGTTCTGATTTTGCCTTTGCATCTTATGATCTCTTCTCTTTGTTTCTTTCCTTTTGACTGTTGTATGTTTGCATTGTTACCAGCTGTTCCTTTCCAGTCTACCTGTGTTTAACCTGATGGGCTCCACTCAGATCTTTTATTTATCCATCCTCTCCTTCCTGGAACCAGTTAGCCTTCCTTCTATCATCTACAGTTTGCTGCCTGAGTGTTGCTTTCTACACATTCCTTGCCGTCTGAGGCCATGGAGGTGGGACAGGTGGAAAGTTCTTGTAGGACTAAATGAAGCCCTGAATGGGCTTTGCAATTTCTTTCTTTCTTTCTTTCTTTTTTTAAGATTTCTTTATATTTTCTGTACAAAAGGTCCTCTCTCTCTGGAGCAGGATGCTTCCCATCACGTGGGCTTTAATGTCCTTCTTGGGAATAATGCTGTTCTGAAACAATGTTCTCCCTAACTTAGCTGAGTCCCATGGTGAGGTGTAGCAGCCTCCGCTGTTGCCTGTTTTCTTTCCAGAAGCTTCTCTGCACCCCAGAGGACATTAGCAGGACTCCTCTGAATGTTGCCAAATCACCTTTGTTCAAAACTACTTGGAGGTATGGTGAGATGAAGAATCCATTCTCTAATTTCTCAGCTAACACACCACAAACAATGCTGTAATGATCAAGCAGTGTTCTGAAATCTAACCATGAATTTTCATTATAACTGCAAGCAAATGGCTCTGACCTGTAATTCTTAATTCTCTCTTTGGTTTGCAAACAATTTCCTCTAGAGTGCATTGCTTTCTACTTCACAGAGATCTTGGATATAAACATGGATCTAAGAAAAATTAAGCAAAACAAAAGACCCTCTTTGAAATGTATATCTCGTGGAGCATTTAAGATGGCCGGTTACCCTGTTTCAACCCCGAAGATCCTGGAGGAGATAGAGGGATGGCCGCCTATCAAGAAATAACAAACACTGAAAAGTTTTGACAAGTCTCTTATAATTCCCACAGCTGCTCATTTCATTTTTAAAAATTGCTATTAAGTAGCAATTATGAAGTACTTGTTTTAGAAGTTACAGCCTTTATGTGCCTTCTCTTTCTCTTCCTCTATCCCATTCCAGGGAGAAGAGATTGTGATATAATAAATTCCATAGTCATCTCTCCCGCTTTGGAACTAATGATTTGTACCATCTAGTAGTGTCAATACTGAAACTGGAGTGAAGTAATCATGACGTTACCTTGCTTTTTCCCAAACCTCTTATAGTCAGCTGTTTCCTGGGAGGAGCTGGGAAGATTGGGAGTGCTACTTTAAACAAAACCAGTTTTCAGTACCTGTTACAGATGAATATTTGGGTCTTCTGATTAGGTATTTGGAGATGGCAGATATGTGACATGTGGGCGGTTGTCATCTCTTCACGGGCTCCACAGTCCTGATGTTCACTTCGGCCAGCTTGGCCCCGAGCCAGCCTGGGAATCCTTTCTCACATGGCACTCCAGGAGTTGCTGCAAGTCCCCAAGGGTCAGCACGTGACTTGAAACTCATCTGCCATCCTTGATTAGTGTAAATGACAAATTTTAAAAATTAGAATAGATGAAATTAACATGAAAGCCCCCTTTCTCTCTCAATTCTGGAAACATTGTAGAAGCTTGGAATATCAGGGATTCCTCATTATGAAAACAAATTTTGATTGCATCAGAGAAATACAGGAGTGACAGCAACTATCCAGTGACACATCCATGCCTTCATTCCCTCCACAAATAGTCTTTGAGTGTTTACAAAGTGCCAGGCAGTGTGATTGCTGCTGGAAAGACACAGTCTCTACCTCTGAAGGTTCTCAGTCTAGCGAGGGAGATGGATGTGCATAAGAGGATGTTGTCTGGGCCCCAAAGGAGGCATGGAGGATGGGTTGAGGGAGTTGATTGTGCCTGGGAGGGTGGCGGGTGAGCAGTTACCCAGTTCCAGGTTCTCCTGAGCTGGACTCTGAAGCAGGTGTCAGTATTATCACTGACTTGTGATTTAAAAATAACTTTAATATCTATTATCTTCTTAATACTACTAATTAAAATTCATCAAAAGTAATAGCAAGAGAGCAGTTGAAGATAATTGTCTTTTGGGACTTGCTGCGGCTATAAAGCCTCACTCAGAACCCTCCAGAGAACTTGCCTCAAAGGTACAGCTGCTTTCCTCACTGATCAGGGCACAGAAGCACAGACCTCTCTCCCTCCTCTCAGTTCTATGCATTTTTCATGTCTGCTTTCCTGTTGTTGCCCAGTGAAAGGAAGAAGAGAATTTATCAGACTAGCTCAGGGGCTTTCAACATTTTTTTGACCATAACCCATAATAAGAAATAAATTTAAAAATTTCACAACCCTGTATATATATACATATATATATGTATATATAGACACACATACATATACATATATACTGTATATATAGTGTATAATTAAAATAAAAATTTCATGAAGCCATAATTATCCGATGTGCATTTTAATAATTTCTATTCTAAAACCAGTTGTTGATCATGACCAAAAATGTGATTTTATAACATACTATTGGGTAATTCAAAATCTGAATAACACTAGTCTACTTCTACTAGGAAAGTAAATCCAGTGGAGAATATAAATCACAAGGTACCTTTCTAAACCAGACTGAATTAATTTGGTAGCCATCCATCTGCTTACCAGGAATCGTTGTGCTTCTCCTGAGCAAGGGCATCATGCATAGTCTTTGTGTTACTGCCAAGCTCAGTGCCACATTTAGACTTTGTGGTATGCATTTTGTGTGTTAATTTCTCCTCTGACCTCATTTTATTTTTCTTCTTTTTTCCTTGGAGTTCTGAAGCTGCTTTTTAGAAACCTATTGTATTATTGTGTTTTGAGAGGTACATTTACAGTGTTTGGGTCAAGATGCAAATAAATAAATAAAATCGATATTGCTGCTCTTGCTGCTTTCAGTGTAGACAAGTGAGCGCTGAAAGTCTCTGAATTCTGTATTGTGCTTTGAATTGCTTTGTCTGAATTATGTGAAACACTCCTTGCTTTTAATGTGTTTGTGTCCTTATTCCATTGTGACTAGTTCAGGCTCATGCACTTGAACTTCTGTAGTTACAGTGTGAACAGAGACTCAGGAAATGGCAGAGAGAGCTTGGAAATCTGCACCTGTCTCCCTAGTTAATGCTGTAGAGAGGTAGCTCTGTATTTCAACATGTTCCTATTGAACACTGTGTTCCAATTACCTTCTATTGTAATTCACAGGTTGTTATGGTAGAGACTTTGACAAGAACAAAAGTCTCTAGTGAAAATTTGATGCATTTATACATTTTTTAAAAGCCCTAATCATGTTAATTACATCAATGATGACATGTCAAGTGTATCCCAGCAAAGAGAATTTGGTGCTTTGGAACACGGTTGATACTGTGACTACCCAATGGAAGGGTAGATATTTGCTTACACGCAATTACCTATGGTAATTGTGTTCCTGTGTGAAAATAGGCTTTACGCAACCTAGTGGAATAATTACCAAAGCCGGAGAAAGCATGTTAACATCAAGATCCTGGCTCGGAATCATTCACAGGCAGGAACAGGCACCAGTCTGTCTGGGAGGCTTTGGGGCTTCTGTGTTTCACCCATGTTGGTTGCCACAGATGTTTTCCAAATGAGCAGGTGTCTAAAATCGAAACATCGGTTCTGTTGGGTTTTACATTGCACTCTTCTCATCCTGTGTGTGGACATCTGTACAGATTTCAAATTTTTAAGCAGACTTTATAGGTTTTAAAGCATGAGTACTGACAAACAACTCAGCAAGAAACACTGCATTCTGATGCCCATCATTGTGTTGATTGATTGCTTATGAATTTTTCCAAAATCCACAGATAAGTGATTCACAGATTCTCCAACAGATTATTGACACCTAAATCAAATCACACAAATGTGATGCTTTATTAAAGATCAAAAGAAACCTGGGCAATGGACTGTGTGTTCTCTCATCTTATGCCACTCTTACTACCATTATTATCATGAGGGTTTTTTGTTTTGTTTTGTGTGTGTGTGTGTGTGTTTTCAGAGAAGGGAGAAAAATCTAGGTAGCAGTAACAGAGGGATGATGATTTACTTCTCTTCTTTCTCTTTCTGCTCCTCTGTCAAAAGCCTCCTAGTCCTGCGTTGGGGTTTGCCAATCTTGTTCATTTCTCCATTTCTTGCTATGTCTAGGAAGAAGTTACTAGGAGAAACTTAACATATTTACTGGCTTCCTCTGGAGTACTAGCCACCCCACTAACTCTTGGGAAAGAGCAGTGACCAAGCCAACATTAACAGGTCCTTCCTGGAGCTTACAGTTCACGAGGGGATGGCCATGAAATAGGGACTTACCAAGGGGATCTGTGCTTCAAAAATTATCATCTAGACTGTATTCTGATCCACCCCAAGACACTGAAATGCTACAGTTTTCTGTTTTGTAAGTCGATATTTTCCAGGGGGTTTGATTTCTGATGAGTGGCATTTCAATTTCAAGACTTAAAGAAAAATGTCTTAAACAGATGCTCGAATCATCTTCCGAAGAATCTGCAGGGAGGCCCCTTTAATGTATGCCAAATATAAATTCATATTTTCCTTCCAAATTCCTTAGGAACCTTAGTCAGATTGTTTCTTTCGATATCTGAAAAGAAAATGAGGGCTGGTTAATTAGAATTCCACATAAAACTCCCACAGAGGCCATGATGACAGTTTTGCCTGCTTTTTTGTTCAGCCTAGTGGCTGATGGTCAAAGTCTCAAAGTTATTCATATGTCCTGGATGGCTGGATGCCTTGGCTTTTTTTGTTTTTTTTCTGTAGACTACAACAGTGTAGAAATAGGAATAGACATTAATATACCTGAGAAGTGTCTTGCTGGACTACTGCATATAAAGGGGGAAAAAAAGGAGCCTGCATGTTTTTTTTTTTCATTCATTCATTTATTTATTCAGTAAATATTTTTTTGTATGCCAGACTTTGTGCTCTGGGCTGAAGATATGGCAGTGACCACAGCAGATCACAGGACTGAAATTTTGGATTGAGTCTGAAATTTACTCAAAGTCTAGAAGGGCATTGATCTAGTTAAGAATTTGCATTTATGCTCTTAGTTTAAAACAAATGAAGATTAGTAAGGAACATTATCTTTCTTACAACTTAAGTAAGGAAGATTCTGAAGGGAGTACTTTAAATACATATCGTAGTAAGTTGGAGCCTACGTGTTTTTATAAAAGAATAATTTTCCTTTTAGTTATACATGAGCTGATTTAATTTTAATGAGTTTTAATCTGTCATTGTCCTGTCTTACACTTATATTTTCCAAATCAGTATTCCATTGTCTGCATAAGCCTGGAATGCTTTTCATATATTTTTAGAGAGCTATTTTTCAGAGGGGTTCTTTTGTGTCAGAAACACCACTTTGCCATCTTTTCACCTATGTAGTTACTTTGCAGGAGGTCTCAAAGCAGCTATGGCTTCAACTACCTACAGTTTTAATCAGAAACCTCAGGGTCTCAGAATAATATTTCTTAGGTAGGCTGAGTTTATGCTGCAGTTTTACGAATTAAAGTATCTTTGATATATTAAAAACAGTTTCTTATATACACAGATACCTTACAAATATGTGGTACTAAGTAGTAACTAGTAGAATTTAAAACTCAACATTTTAATCCAGTGTTCGTTTCTTTAGTTTTGGTGTTCTGAGTGGTAAAAATTGTAAGAAAGTAGTGATGCCATGATATCCTTCTTGCTTTTTATTGTTGCTTATTTTTATCCACAGATCTTACAAAGTATGTTTTTCATATAGCATGTGTACATGTATGTATGTGCTTATAATATCTACATACACCTCTCACATATACACAGACATTTATATAAAGTTCCCTCTCTTTTATTATGTTTATTAAGAAGAATTCTTAATAATACTATAGCAACAAGGCAGTTTGATCATGTGAAATCTCAGATATTCCTAAAATTGAAGACCTAAGGAAAATACTTTTTTGCCTGTGTCCTTTGTTTATTGAAAAAATGATTAACGGTGTTGATGGTTTAAATAAGGGAAAAACTATCAATATTTGGTCTGAAGAACATTTGATTTAGAGGGAGATGACAGTAGAGGTTTATTATAGAAATCAGAACAATCCAAATCAAGCGTTTTATTTATAGATGTTTAAAGTGTTCAAGATTTGAAGAAACAATTGTAAAAGAATGAAAAGGAATGAATGGGGGCAGAAGGTCAAACTCTTACATATTGATTGATGCTAGATTTCTTTTTGGTTTTGCCATAGATATACCTGAAATGGAGGGTAAAGCATAAAAATGTAGAAAAAGTAGGGAATATAAAACTATGGAGTAAGAACATGAGCTCTCAATTGTAATCTTAACTTTGCTGTCCAGTAATTTTATGAACCCAAGCCCTTTGCCCTTTCTCCTATATAACTTAAGAATGATTGAGCACAAGACAGTTTTCTTCCAGTTGCATTATACACAATTCCTTTACCCAGGGTCTCTCTGGCTATAGTTTCCTTCCTATGGATCATGAGAGGGCCCTTGCTTTCAGGCTTGGTGGAAGCAAGTTCATTTTAATTTCCATTCCCCTTCTGGATCCACCAAACTTTTATATGTCTGCTCCTGGTCTTAAGAAGTAAGACTTATTTTGTCCATAAAACAGACACAATACACTTCTCTAAGGTGTAGAGTGACACTTGGGTCTTCCACAGGGGACTTTAGATCTCTCCACTGAAGTTAAATATTGCCAGGTTAAGTGTCTCTTATACCAAGTAAGATTTCCTAGTCCTATTTCTTAGGGCCAGAAAGTAGTGGTGAAGCCTCTAAAACCTTGCAGTTTGGGATAAGTGTTGGCACTGATCTGGAAGAACATGGTGCGTGCCCCAGGAGTTGTGTAGAGAGACTTGGCTGGCTTGTCAATCAAGGAAACCCTTAGAAGGTGTGTGTGTGTGAGAGAGAGAGAGAGAGAGAGAGAGAGAGAGACAGAGACAGAGACAGAGAGACAGAGAGAGGCACAGAGAGAGACAGAGAGACAGAGAGAGACAGAGACAGAGACAGAGAGAGGAGGGAGGATTTTGTTGCTTCTAATCCCATTTGAGAGAGAAACTTGATTCTTTTTTTGAAAACTATGGTTTTTAGAATCACCATCAGAGACTACCTGAAACTAATAAATATGTTTTGGATAGAAGAGTGTGCAATAAACGAATGGATGAATAAAGGATGAAAAGAATCAAGAAATGCAAAAGGCAGAAGTGGTCCAACTTCACTTTATAGATAAAGCCAGATTTCTGACCACATGGGTGTGTCTCATAAGTTGGTTGTATAGTTCAAGTGCCTTTGAAACCAAAGGTTATGTTAAATAAGTGCTTTAAAGTGATTTCACTACCAGAGCGTAAAAAAACCACAATGTGGTGACTGCTGGGGGAAGTCACTGATGGCTGAGAGGACCAGAAAACCTCTGAGGGTCTCCATGCGCTAGGATATGTTTGGCTCCACTGTCGATCAGAACCATCACATCATCTTTTGTTTATTTCTGGGGGACCAGGAGAGAGTGAGCTCTAGGTGAGGCCTCCCATTCCCTCCAACGGCCCTCGCCTGGAGGCAATCTTGGCCTGCATTCTATTCCTGGAGCGTGGGAGGCACCCATCCCAAATAGAACTGTTTCCCTGTAGGCCTCTGCTGGAGCAGGCAGGGCATCTGGGATGGGAGGGGCAGGTGGAAGCCCTGGGAAAGGGAGGAGAGGGAAGGGGAGGATGTGGTGATTGACAGTAAAACAGACAAAATGCCTTGTGCAGTCTGGTCCCGTAACATAAAGGAAAGCGCAGCAGCAATAACCCCATCTAGAGGGCAGCCCCCAATTCAGAAACCGTTCATGAGGAGAGAATGTACTCTTGCTGAGTTGATTGAGAGAACTGCCAAGTTCCAGCAGAAGTCCAGGGAAAGTATCCAGGCATGGTTAGTGTGGCTATGGGATTCGGGGGTGATGGCATTTCACTGTCCAGTCAGGAGGCAGAGAAAAAGGCAACATTACCACACAGCCTGCCCTCCGGCAGCGTGACGTGGGCTTGGGGGTTACATGGGACCTTGGAAATCTATAGAAGAGACTGCAGCAACTTCTTAGGGAGTTGGTAATGAGACAGGCCATCTACGACCCCATCGTTGAAGCCATGATTGGGCCACATTCACTGCAGGAATGAAAACCAAGGCACTGCAGTCTGCCCCAGCCCTGGTGTGCGATGCTGATACCCACGCTGAGCCCAGTGGTAGGCAAGACATGTATGATGCTGGGCAATCCACTGCTGCTCTGCGGGAAACTGACAAATCCTGTGAATGGATATCAGTTGTAGGGAAATACCCAAGACAAAGAGGGAGCTTGAGGAGCCAAAAGGTCATTCCAATCTGCTGTAAAGGGTCCGGTAGATGTGACCTGGAAGCAAATGTGGTTTGACCTCATTGTTGCGGGACCTCACCTGAAAAGATAGACCCACAACCTAACACTGTTGGCGGGTCCGTGGAGAGCCTTACAACCTGAACAGAAGTTCAGAGCTGCCCCACCTGCTCCTACCATCCCCGATGGCCCCCTGCTTCAGCAGAGGCCTCAGGGACACAGTCCTATTAGGGGTGGATGCCTCCCAGGCTCTGGATATAAGATGTAGGCCCAGATTCATCCAGGTGAGGACCTTGGAGGTGATGGGAGGCCTCATGCTGAGCCCACTATTCACTGATTCCCCCATAAATAAACAACAGGTGATGCCTCTGGTTGACTTTGGAGCTTTAATACATGGTGACCCTCAGAGGTTTTCTGGCCCCTTCAACATTATTGATGGTTACAGAGGGAAAATGGTTGTGGTCACGAAGGTCTCTTTGACACTGCGGATTGGGTGTTCTCCCCCACGAGAATACGAGGTTTTTATCTCTCCAATACCAGAGAACATATTGGGCCTTGCTATCTTACAAAGTCAAACTCTCCACGCCTGTGTTGGTGAATTCCATGTCAGGGTTAGGGTAATCGAACCAGTCCTGAGGGGAAATGCAAACCGGGAACTATTAAGTCTGCAGCCTCCACAAAGAGTGGTAACTGTCAAATAATATTGCCTGGTGGGGGCATGAAGAAATAGGAGAAAATCTCCAAGTACTGCACCAAGTGGGTATTGTACACTCTGCCCACAGCACTTTCAACAGCCTGGTATGGCTGGTAAAAAAGCCAGATGGCTCATGGCAGATGACCATGGACTATGGAGAATTGAACAAGGTGGTGCCCTCCATCCATGTGCTCTGCCCAACATGACACCTTGGTATATGCCATGCCGTACTGGACTTAGCAAATACATTTATTTTAGTATACCATCTCACGAGATCAATTTGCCTTCACCTGGTAGGGGCAACAATGGATCTTTCAAGTGAATCCCCAAGGTTACCTGCACAGCCCCATAGTATGTCATGGGATGGGAGTGTGAGATCTGTTCCTTCCCCACATGAATGAAATGGGCCTATTACATTGATGATCTAACGTGAACACATGAGGACTGGGCATCAGAGCAGCCTTTGAGAAGCAAAAATGCTCATGAAGAAGATGAAAGCTCTGGGCATCTCCCAAGCAGGATTATCATTTGACTTAGATGCTGCTGTGACTCTGGAAGGTTTGGGTTAGTCACTGTGGCAGAGACAACAGAAGGAGATAGTACCCCTAAGATTTTGGTCCCACTCTGGGATGGAGTAGAAACTTGATACACCCCTGTAGAGCAACAGTTCCTAACAATGCACACGGAGCTGCTCCTCCAAATAGGACCTCTCTAAAAGGACGAGCATGTCATAATAAGAACTTGCCTTCCCATCAAGGGGTGGGTTGAGAATATGTTTTGTCGATCCACCTCTGTTATGGTTCAAACCCACTTTGTCTAAGTGATGTGCCTGCTTGTAGCAGAGGAGCATTCCGTCCACTAGCCTCTAGAAATGCAGGTGCAGATCCTCCAAATGCTCCCACCCCTATTGTTGTGGCAGCCCACTGATGCCTGGTGTACAGATGGGTCCGGTCCACATGAACTGTGTCACTATTCAGCCCAACACTGGCACCATCTGGATGGAAACAGGAATGAACCATAGCAGCCTGTGTGCTGAACTCAGAGAGGTTTGGCTGGTCATAAGGGATTAACCCTAAGGCTTGGGCAATGGGAAGCCGAGGGTGAATGATCATGAATAAGTCCTTGTGGGTTCAGGATATGTGGACAGACATTTGGGGTGGCCTGCAAGAGCCTGAGGCACATTCTTCCACATCCCAGCTCATAATGCACTGACACTCTCTGGCAAGCAGGAAGCTGATGTCCTAGCTCAGGTACCAGCCCTAGCAATTTACCCATCAGCAGATACAACAGATTGAGTGCATAGAAAGAACATCCATATATTCCCTGGGTGGGATGGCATATTGCCAAGGATTCTGGATTGCCCTTGAAATACAGTGTCTTGGTTGATGTAGTAACAGCATATCCTGTATGTTCTAAACAACATCCAAGGCTACTGCCAAAGGATCTGGCGTCATGCACTAGAGTTACCAACAGGTGGACAATTGGCAAATTGATTATACTGGTCCCCTCTTTGCATGTGAAGGTGCTAAATAGACCTTAGTTTGTGTGGACACTGCATCTGGACTATCTCAAGCTTTGTCCTGTTGCCACACAAACCAGGCTGCCACCATTCAGGAATTAGAGAGGCTAAGTACCATGTATGGATACCCTCATCAAATAGACAATGATGGGGTCACATTTCAAAGGTCATGACTTACAAGACTGGACAAAATAACATGACATTGAATGGAGGTTCCATCTCTCTATAACCCACAAGCAGCAGAGTTGGTAGAAAGGAAACATGGAATATTAAAGCAGCAGATTAAATTACCAACAGGCAAAACCATCTTGGCTGGGAAGTCCTATCCCAGGTTTTAATATATTTGAATGATCAACTAGTAAGGTCTGTTGCCCCATATGCCAGAGTGGGGACCCCACTGAGATACCCAGTACTGTTAAGACAGCCATTGCCCTGACTCTCATCATGGATCAATGTGCTAGGCTGCTGAGAACATCCATCATGCCTGGGAGAGGCATTATCTACTGGTATTTGCAATGGAATGTCCCACTGGGATGGGTGTTATTTGTACCCCTGGGTGAGGGGAACTACTCAGTCTCCATTGGGATTCTGTTGTCCAGCTGTTGAGACACACTATACCTGGAACGGAAGAAGCACCATTGAAAGAGGGAAGAAGGTGGTGGTCCTGGTCTGGCATTTCCCACCCCCAGAGCATCTCCTCATGTCTGAGAGTGCTGCCACCTCCAGCCGACATGTAATGATATGCCCAAGGTCAGGTCAAGTTCCTAAAGCTGCAGCCACATTAACATCTAAGGATCAGACCACAAGTGTAATTCTTATAAAATTGGGAGACCTTCCCATACAAGTTCCTGCTAAGTATCTGTCTTTTCAGCCTTACACTTCTGTTGCTTCTGTAGTATCCAGTCATGAGATTGGCACCTGACTTAGATGCCCAGCAAAGAAATCAATCCAGCTGTTGGGTAGGTGGGTAGCTGCCCTACTCTAGCTCATCAGGACTGCCATGCTGGGTATCCCCACTCCAGAGGGTGGGATTAGAAGGCCCTGAAGTAGTACCTTAAGGAAGAGCAAGCTAGGACTAGTAGTCTGAATTCATCTGACATTACCAACACTGATCCAGAAGGCTGGCCTGTGACACACACTATCAACCACACTGGACATGGTATTCTTTTTCTGTCAATCAAATT
This sequence comes from Eschrichtius robustus, assembly GCF_028021215.1. Taxonomy (NCBI): domain Eukaryota; kingdom Metazoa; phylum Chordata; class Mammalia; order Artiodactyla; family Eschrichtiidae; genus Eschrichtius; species Eschrichtius robustus. Next base: position 26,997,187 of record NC_090841.1, read on the forward strand.
ACACAGGCAGCCATCAAACTGCTGAGCAGAAAAGTCCTAAAAATACCATCAGAGCCATGGGTGGCTATGCTCAAATTTGGGATGTGTTCACGTGGCTTACCCTGGTTTATGAATATTTGAGCACCTGGGCACCCCTACATTGGGAACAGAAAAATGACTCTAAACAGAACGAAACCAATTGCACCAGGGATGTGGGATGAATATCACCAGATCTATGTAGTCATTCTGTCACATTAAAGGATAGTGACTGGTGTGGCACTGACTGTTCCCCCCACCCGGGTATTTATTGGATAGCCCTGAGTGGGACCCAGTGGTTGTATGGCACCAATCTTTGGCCATGGCTTCTGCCTGGGGGGCTGGGCCACTGCACCCTGAGTTTTCCCTGGGCACGGGGAAAAATCCACCCCATTGTAACAAAAGTTGCCAACCTCCCTCTCTTCGTGATGGTCACGTTCAATTTTCCACAGGTAGGATCATTTGGCTGCTGCCTTTGCCCCCTCTGTTGGCCTGGAGGACGTTATAGCACACATAGCAGCCTTTACTACATTCACCCAGCGAGCCTTAAATAATAGCTGCCAAAGCCTGTGTTTACTGAACACAGAAACCCCTGATGAAAAAAGCTGTCCTCCAAAACAGGGTGGCCTTGGATGCTATTACCGCCTCACAAGGAGGCACCTGTGCCATTATCCACACAGAATGTTGTGTGTTCATACACGATGTGTCTGCTCAGGTACGAATAGGACACAAGGGAATGCCCTGAGTGATCTCATCCCCAGCCTAGGGGACTTAATAAATCAGGGGTTTGGATCACAGGGATCTTGTTATTTATTTTGGGAATCATTACCTTAATCTGTGTTTTCTCTTGCACGTGCCGTCTACCCTCTGGTGGAGCCAAAGAGCCACCAAACCAGCCGCTTCCACGCTAATGAAACTCCTAGCTGAGCACTCAGGGCCCGTTTCAGAAGAAAGGGGCGTGTCGATTGTCAGAGCCGGTCACGGGGAGGGAGGGTGTTGGAGGAGGTCATCAAGAGGACATGACCTGTAGACCTGAGGGCTAGACCAAGCAACTGGGGGCTCCCCACCCCCTCCCCTTTCCTTGGAATGTATGTTCTGCTTATCATTCACACAGTAGGAGTTGTTTCAAGGACACAGCCTTGAGATAGTCATGTGCTGTTGAGACTAACTGGACGGTATACAAGGCTGAACCCAGGACCTTGTATAGACTTTGAACAGTCTGGAGGGCGGTTGCAGAGATCTACTCATCTTGTGGCACCCAAAGCAAGCCTGGTATGTAAGTTCCCTTGCTTGTGCAAACTGCCACCTACCCATCTGATGTGATCTGCCTCTGTCTCTCCTTGCCCTCTGTGTATGGGGACCAGTTTCAGATTTCATCCGGGAAGCTCCTGAGTTTTCTACCCAGCAGGCTTGAGGTAAAGCGTATTCTCTGCTTGTCCTTCTTTAGAATCCTGGTGTTCTCCATATGCAGAAAAATGGGAATGAAACAATACAAAATCTTTAAACTTTCCTTCCTTATTAATGAGCAGACGCCGCATCAGGACAGGCGGCAGTTCGAACCCAGAAGAGCATACAGGACAGGAAACACTTGCTGAATTTCTTGGATGTAGATGAGAAAATAGTCACCCAAGGGATGCACTTGCTAACAGCCAAGTTTGCATTTGCTCTGCTTCTCTCTTGTTTTGCACCTGTCCCTCCCTGAGCAGGGACCCAGGGCCACGAGATAAACTCTTCTGGGATCAGAAGCAAAGTGAGAATCTGATACTTGAAAAGGATCAAATTCTTAATGAGCCTTATCAAACTTATTTACAAGAAACATGAGCTGTGGTTTCTTGGGGACTTGGTGACGAACTCGAGTTGACTCAAGGGTGCCTTTGCTAAGAGAAGTAATTCATAGAAACCGGGAGCCTTTATTTCCAGACAGTGTAACAACATGGGGTGGAGGTATGACCATATAAAGGACTCCTCAGGGGTTCCCAGGGGTCAGAATTACCAGGAGGTGTGGGATAGCTGTGGTCCCCAAAGCTCTGCCTTCTATGGCCTAGAAGTTATTTTTTCTCCCTCGTTGGGATTCTTAGACAAATATTTCTAACTACAATTCTTTCTCTAATATTTAGTTATCTCTATCATTAGTAATTATTCCTCCAAATCAAATTAATGCCGTCACTAAATAATTGTCCCAATTGGCCAAGTTCTGTGTCAAGCCTCACTGCTTTCAGGTTTATTGAGCACCTCACAACCAGCGTGGGATAAACTAAAGGGTCCACTAAGCAGTCCTGTGACGAACATAATCCTTATCGCCCCCAATCTTCTGTTTAATCTTTTTTTTTTTTTTTTTCTGCACTTTGAGGCTTGTGGCATTTAAGTTCCCAGAGCAGGGATCAAACCTGGGCCCCCCGGCAGTGGAGGCACTGAGTCCTAACCACTGGACCACCAGGGAATTCCACCCCCAATCTGTTCAATTCAGTGTAACGGCACTGGTTTTTTCTCAACGTGACTTAAATTTTCCATGAATTCTCAAAGTAATGAATTCAACGCCTTATTTTTCTTTTAACATTGAAAATATATATATTATAAATATATATATTTATAAATTTTATAAATATGTATATAATAGTAAACTACAACAAAGGAGAAAAAAATAGTACAATGATTATATGCATATTTTACTTGGATTAATCAGTTGCTAATATTAATCAATTGTCAATATACCTTTGTTTACCTTTCTCTATCCATAAATACATATACTTTTGATGAACCCTTTAAAATAAATTGCAGATATTGATACTACGACATTTCACTCGTAAAATATTTAGCTTTGATCTCCTAAGGATAAAGATGTTTTGCTATTAACCACTATAACATTATCACACTCAAAGAATTTAATAAGAATCACATGCTATTATTTAATGTCTAGTCCATTTTCAAATTTCCTGAGTTGTCCTAAAAATGTAATTCATAGTTTTTTTAAAAATTAATTCCAGGATCCAAACTAGTTTCAGGTTTTGCATTTTGTCTTTTTTAATTTAGAAAGAATTCCCTCATCTTTTTATTTTGTTTGTTTATTTTCTGTGTCGAAGATTTTTTTGAGAATCTAAGCTAGATGTCTTGTAGAATGTTGTTTATTATGGATTTGTCTGATTGCTTACTTATGGTTAGAATCAAGTTAGACCTTTGTTTGGAAGAAATATTACAAAAGTGTGGTAAATTAATTTATTATCCAGAAAAATTTCACTACTCTTCTCTTCTCTCCTTACCAACATTTCTTAGCTAACAGAGTGTATTTCCTACCCAAGTCCTAGACTTTGGCCATGTAATTTGTTGAGGAAACAGGGTGTTAGCAGATAGTTCATGAACAGTTGCGTTTGTCCTCTGGTGCTTCTGACATTAACATGAGAAGAATATTTCCTGGGTCTCAGAAAACTGAATGATGTATAGCTCTAACCTGAATTGAAACCACCGCCTGACCAAGCGTTGTCTAGATCAGTAGAATTCCAGACAATCTGCAGATGTGTAAGCAGCATGTATATTTTTGTTGCCTGTCACTGAGATTTTATGGTTAAATATTACACAAAAGAGCTAAATGAGACAGCAACTGTGCCTACCTTTTTTAATTTATTGTGGTAAAAGACACATGAAATCTATCCCTTTAAATTAAGTGTACAGTATAGTATTGTTAATTATTCACATTGTTGTATAGATCTCTAGAACTTTTTCATCTTGCATAACTGAAACTCTATACCCATTGAACAGCAACTCCTCCTTCTCCTTTCCCCTAGCTCCTGGCAACAACCATTCTCCTTTCTGCTTCTATGAGTCTGACTACTTTAGATACCTCATATAAGTGGAATCATGCAGTATCTGTCCTTTGATGACCGACCTATTTCACTTAGAATGATTTCCTCAAAGTTCATCCATGTTGTATCATATGAAAGGATATCATTTTTTTTAAGGCTGAATAATATTCCGTTGTAAATACATGCCACATTATCTTTATCCATCCATCTATTGATAGACACTTGTTTGTTTCTACATCTTGGTTATTCTGAATAATGCTGCAATAAACATGGGAGTGCAAATATCTCTTCAAGATCTTGTTTTCAATTCTTTTGGATAAATACCCAGAGGTGGGATTCCTGGATCATAGAGTAGTTGTTTTTTTTTAAAGTTTTTGAAGAACCTCTGTACTGCTGTTCATAACAGCTGCATCACTTTATTTTTATTTATTTATTTTTTAAATATTTATTTATTTATTTGGTTGCAGCGGGTCTTAGCTGCGGCATGTGGGATCTAGTTCCCTGACCAGGGATCGAACCCAGGCCCCTTGCATCGGGAGCATGGAGTCTTAACCACTGGACTGCCAGGGAAATCCCTGCACCACTTTAAATTCCTGCCAAAAAGTTTCCGATTTCTTCATATTCTCACAGACACATATTTTCTGTTTTGTTTTTGTTTTTTTTTTTGTTTTTTTTTTTTGTTTTTTTTTAAATAATGGCCATCCTAACAGGTATGAGATGATATCTCACTATTGTGATTTTTGATCTGCATTTCTCTGGTGATTAAAGTTGTTGAGTGCCTTTTCATATACCTGTTGGCCATTTTTAAGTCTTCTTTGGAGAAAAATCTATTCAAGTCCTTTGCCCATTTTTTATACATGTTATTTGCTTTTTCACTGTTGAGTTGTGGGAGTTCTTTATGCATTTTGGATACAAATATTCAATTTCACCAGTTGCCTTTTCATTCTATTGATTGTGTCCTTTTCTGTTTTTCAGTTTCATGTAGTATCTATCACTTGTCTATTTTTGCTTTTGTTGCCTGTGTTTTTGGTGTCATAGCCAAGAAATCATTGCCAAGACCAATGTTATGAAGCATTTCACCTATGCTTTCTTCTAGGAGTTTTAGTTTCAGGTCTTATGCTTAAGTCTTTAATTCATTTTAAGTTGATTTTTGTGTATAGTGTAAGACAGGATGCAATTTAATGCTTTTGCATGTGAATGTCCAGTTTTTTAAAGAGATTTTCCTATCCCCATTGTGTAGTCCTGGCACCCTTATAAAAGATCATTTGACTGTTTATGCTTAGGTTTATTTCTGGCTCTCTATTCTATTCCTCTGGCTATGTATGTCTACTTTTATGTCAGTACCATACTCTTTTTATTACTGTAGCTTTGTGATATGTTTTGAAGTCAGGAAGTATGAGGCCTCCAGTTTTGTTCTTTCTCAAAATTGTTTTGGCTATTAGAAGTCCCTGTGGTTTCATATGAATTTATATGAATTTTGGGATTGTTTTTTCTATTTCTGCAAAAAAATGCCATTGTGAATTTGACAGGGATTGCATTGAATCTGTAGATTGCCTTGGGTATTATGGACATTTTAACAATATTAAATCTTCTAATTCATGAATATGGGATATCTTCCTATTTATGTGGGTCTTCTTTAATTTCTTTCAGCAATGTTTTATCATTTTCAGTGTGTAAGTCTTTCACCTTGGTTAAGTTTATTCCAAGTATTTTATTCGTTTTGATGCTATTATAATGGGATTTTTTTTCTTAATTTCCTTTTTGAATTGTTCATTGTTGATGGTCTTTGCCTGAATCAATTATTATATTAGGGCTCTGCTATGGACTGATATGTTTTTATATGTATTTTCATATATATAGACTTGATTTTTTAGAGCAGTTTTAGGTTCACAGGAAAACTGAGTGGAAGGTACAGAGATTTCCTATATAACCCTGAACCCACTCATGCATAGTCTTCTTCCTTATTAATATCTCCCACTAGAGTGGTACATTTGTTAAAATTGATAAACTTTGCTGGCACATAATTATCCCTCAAAGTCCATAATTTACATTGGGGTTTAGGGTTAAATCTTAGAGTTGTAAGATATGGATTTTTTTTTTTTAAAAGACAAATGACTGTGATTTTTTAAAATCAAAGCTTCAGTCCTGAGTGAATCTAGGCAGTCAATAGGCCTTGGGAAAGGAAGAAATAAATTTTCTCCTGTTGAGCCCCAAGAAGAGGACTTTTGGATCACATGTTCACAGGCTGTAAGCAGGCTGCCTTGAGTGAAGGACAGCACAATCTCAGCTGCAGCCATCTGTGGGTCCTCAGTGATGGCTCACCTGGGGCAGTACTTGACATCATACTATAGGGAAAGGGCAAAAGGAATAAACTAATCTAGATGATTAAATACTATTGATCCCACATTGCTTCATACAACACAAATAATCTCAAGGATGGTGGTGTTTTCTACTCTCCAAACTAAGTGTAAATTCATGCCTTCACTGTAACTGAATCAGCAGCTTCTGAACTCAGGCTGAAGTTCCCCAAGAAGAGTCAAAATGCAGTATAATTTATCAGGATATCCAAATTAGCTTTCAACTGGTGGTTACTAAAAGATCCCAGTTTGTGGTCCAGCTTGTGTGTTGTCTCTTCACATTAAAGATCTTGCTTCTTTTTCTACCCCTGGCCTTATAATTACTATGATTTTCAACATATATTCAAAACACACATGTGGATATAAAATAATACGATGGAGTAATAAAATAATTCTTTGGGAAAAATAACAGTATTGAGAATCCTTTCTGTAAATGGTAAAAAAGCCATAATTTAAACTAAATTAGAACATAGATTAGTTTATAAATAATTATTTACAATAAATAACACTGATTGGATACCAATTATGCATGTGACATTATGTTAGTTGCTTTACATCTCAATTAATCCTTTAATTAATCCTACACAGTAGGTAACTTTTCTTATTCCCATTTTATAGATGAGGAAACTGAGACTTAGAGAGTTAGAGTGACTTGGCCAAGGCTATTAAGCTGATAAATAATAGGGCCAGGATTCTAATGTTCATATTCTTTCTATTAGTTCTTAAGATAAAATCTTTCATTTCTAGGATGTGAGGGGGGGGCCCAGGTATGAGCATTTGGGGAGTTATTTTAGTGAAGAGGTCAAACAATGAGACATGTGTTTGAATACCCTAAATATGGAAGGAAGAAAACACCAAGATGGCATCAGTAAAGGAAAAGGTCAGAAAATGAACTGGAAGTAAAAGCTGGTAAACAGAGGACAGCATCATGTTCACGGGTACAGGATAGGACAGAATACGAAGGGGATTTCAATCATTGCTTAGGAAACAGAAGTGAGGGGCAGCCAGAGTATTATTAAAGGAGGCAGGTGACGGACAGCAGGCAGAAACTACATAACGTCTAGATTGGTGGTTACGAGGGAATTTATTGATGGAAGTAAAATCATAACTTGCATGCTTAATGTCAATCTAATTTACAGTTTTAGGTAATGTAAACTAAGGGTGACAAATTCGGGACAGGTGGCAAGAAGCAAGTTTTACAGAGAGCAAATCACAAATGCCTGTGGAACAGTTATCCTGCAGGGACAGCACTTAAATTTATTTGCAGGGGACTTCACAGCCCTCATCAGTGATTTACGTGTGACAGTCATGGGCAGAAAGTACCCGCTAACAAAGTTCCCTCCAGTTTCCAGCAAGGAGAGTCTGTTAACTCGTTTGGCATGATTTGCTGATTGCATTTTAGGAGAAGCACACCAACCTCCTGATAGGAACATTGTGGCAATGATTTTAAAAAAACAGATGTACTGTGATAATCTAATGGCAAATTCCTTTTCTCAGTTTTCTCTCCAAATGTTTGAGTCTGCTTTGGAGAACAGTTTGGAAAGGTTTGGGCAAGTGCTGTGTCATTCATGCAGGGTTGGGTACCCACTGTTTGACTGAAATAGACATTGGAGGGAAATCAGTTTTGGAGTTTTCTGCTCTTACCACCCTTCACGTCAACATTTTAAGGTAACTGTCTGCTTTATAAGATTTACAGATTCTTTTGATGGTGGGACACAACGCAGTGACACTCAGATCAATGAAAGCCAGAACTCTGTGTTATCTACAGCTCTAGAGGAAAGAAGTCTAACACGTGAGGGGTTGCACCTGCAGACAAGGTCACCGCAGGTTGAAAATGTAGAAGGTGGCTTATGTATAGCCAGTGGGGGTGGGGTGAGTAGCTGGGTTTCCTGGGATCCCTGGGGATTGGTTAATTTGAATATTCTGCTGAGTCTGGAGCACAGATACTGCTCCTAGTTGTTTGGTACCCTTAGCCCTGGGGGAATTGGGGTGTTTGCCTAGTGGTCCTGGAGAGTATGAGTTCAATAAGGCAGTTGGTTGGGATGGGACTTAGCAAATTGTTGAAAAAAGGAAATCAAGACGTTTTAGCCATGACTTTACAATAGAGTCAAGACAGCACTTGTGAAATATTATATTCCACCTTTCTGACTGTTGGAATGTTGGAGCTTGAATCTGCAGGAACTGTCATTTTTCTAGGCTCTTTCTGCCTCTGAATTTTACATATATGTTGGGGCATCAAGACCTTTTCTGATAAAGGAGGGATTTATAGTATCCTCTCTCTTTGTTTTTTTTTCTTAATTAAAAAAAAAATCATTATTTATTTATTTATTTAATTTATTTTTGGGTGCGTTGGCTCTTAGTTGAGGCACGCGGGTTTCTCTCCAGTTGTGTCATGCGAGTTTTTCTCTCTCTAGTTGTGGCACACAACAGATCGCGTGGGCTCTGTAGTTTGTGGCATGTGGGCTCTCTCATTGAGGCACATGAGCTCAGGAGTTGTGGCGCATGGGCTTAGTTGCCCTGTAGCATGTGGGATCTTAGTTCCCTGACCAGGGATAGAACCCGCGTCCCCTGCATTGGAAGGCGGATTCTTTACCACTGGACCACGAGGGAAGTCCCTCCTCTCTCTCTGGATTCCAAACTTTTTCCAAGCACTCCATTTTCATCAGTAACACCCCATTCTTTCAGTCTACTGGGGAGAAACCATTCTTAATTGTCCCCAATCCCTCTTTCTTAGCTGTTTGCCTCCTCTTCCCTCCAGTACTTACACCTTTCCATTCTTATGCTTCCTTCTTAGCTCAGGCCTATATTCTCTCATCATTATTTTAACAGTGCTTTAAGTCACCTTCACTTCTTCCAGTCCCGGGGTCAGCAAATATGGCCTGCTGGCTAAATCCAGGCCACTGTTTGTTTTTGTAAATAAAGTTTTATTGGAACATGGCCATACTCATCTATTTACGTATTGTCTGTGGCTGATTTTATGCTACAAGGGCAAAGGAGAGTGGTTGCAACAGACAGGGTGGCCTGCAGAACCTAAAATATTTACTATTTGCCCTTACAGAAAATGCTTGCCAGCTTCTGTATCTAGCAGGTGATATTAAATATCCATTCAAAATTCTGATTGTGTTGATCTAGGAGATGAGAGGAGGAGAGGAAGGAACTGACATTCATTGAGCACCTTATGCAAACTCTGGGCTGGGCACTTTGCATGAGTAAAACCCAGGTCTATAAACTCAGGGGAGTAAGAAATGTAACTTCCCTTATTTTTCTTCCCTAAAGCTTAATGTAATTTCTAGTATAAAATCCCACCTTTTGGATGTCAGAAACTTAATCTCAGTCAATTTGGTGTTCTCCCGTCTTCCTCCCCTGGGATTTTATCTGAGCTCTGGGTCAGGGGAAGTGAGCAGTGCCGAGATGTTGGCTGGGCTGAACTGCACCTGGTCACTGTCATCAGCCTCACTCCTGTCAGGTAATCGGCACTCACTCATGAAAGTCTTGCTACAATTGCTTCTTCTTCCCATTCTGAAGGCCGCTTTGGCTATGCCTCTCTTTGCATCTTCTCTGACCTGTGGGACTTACAGAAAATGTGATAAATCTCTTATCTGGTGCTGGGGTTATAGGACCTCTCAGAGGTGGCGGGAATCTCATCTGCCTTCACGTTCCTGTAGGTACATGCAATGCTTCTACTGTTCCTTGGCCAGTGGGGTCACAGGAAGTGAGTGAAGCTGTGTAAGGCCCTTTCTGCTCACTTCTCAACTATTACTCCACAGGGGTCTTGTTGCTTCCTGAGAAATGAGGCACAGGCCTCCTTTGGTCTCAAATCCCAGAAACCTCTCCATTGACTCACTCCATTCTTCCCAGAGTTCAGCCGGGGGTAGGTCCCCATAGCCGGTTCTTCTTTCCCAGAGCTGCAGCATCCAGTCAATTTGTATTGCACTCTACCTGCCCTCCATCGTCCAACCTGGAGAATTCTGTCTAATCAGGAGTTGGGGTCTCAGGAGTGGGAAAAAGGAAAGCTTGTTTGTACTTATCACATATTTTTCAAAGTTGATGATAGATACACATGCCTTCTTTCCTTGCTGAACTTTAGACTCTTAAAACTCTAAACCCAAGAGCTGATACCTGTTTCCTCTTGTTTTGCTGTCTCATGCCTTCCTTGAGGCAACAAACACCTAGCAGATGAGAGTTTACATTAATACAGGGAAAGGCCTTGGGTTAATATCTCATAATAGTCTTCGCCACCTCTCTCCCCCTGCCCCTCAATGCACACGTGTTTTCTCGTTTGATCCTTGCAATAGCACTGACTGGTAGAGATTTCTGCTTCCATTAGATAAATGAAAAAACAGACTCAGATGAGTTAAGTGGTGGAGTAAGAGTATGAATTCAGATCTCCTGGCCTCCAAATGAGTCTTCTTCCCCTTATATGGCACTGTCACATGAATTTTACACTAAAGAGGCCCTAACCTCTTTATGCTACTCTTCTGCCCTGTTTAAAGTCTACTCTGTAGATTCCTCATCTTACCACTCCCTTTGGTTGTGATGATTTTATAGTTTATTGGACTCTATGTATTAGGACATTGCAAGGTATAAATGTAAGCTAAACCACTGTATATTTTCATTTGTTCATTTACTCATGAAACCAATATGCATTGGCACATGAAGTGCAAAGCAGTGCGCTAAGCACTATGACTCATGACGTGGGTCCAGACCATAGGGGATGTATAATATAGGAAGGGATAAAGACATTCAAATAGGCTTTACTTACACAAGATACACTGTTAATAGAGTTAAATCAATGTGCAAGAAATTTACTGTGATTCCACTGAAAAACATTTAATTTGCCTGGGAGGATCAGGGAAGGCTTCACAGAAGAGGCACCATCTGAGTTGGGTCTTAGAAGATGTGTAGAACTTTGAATGTGTGACTAAGGAATGGAAGAAACCTTTCAACCTCAAGGTACTGCTTAAGCAGAGACACCAAGTAGAAGAATGTGGTATTTGGGTTATCAAATTGATTGGTGTGTCAATTTACAGAGTGAATGGAGGGATGTAGTAGGATATAGGCCTCTAAGTATAAATTGGGATCTGAACATGAACTCTTTAAATGTCTTGCTAGGAAGTATGAACCTTATTCCTAGGAATTAGGAAACTTTTGATGACTTCTAAAGAAGGGGAGCGCCATTGTCCAACCTGAAATCAACATATTTGGTAATTTTGGCACATAATTTGTAGGGGGAGAGAAGGAAGTGCAAATCTTTGGTTAAAATTCACCATTATAATTGTTTGTATATTAGAGTGCATTGTCCACATTATTCATGTTCACAATTACCACAGGCAAAAGAAAAATGTTGATTTGTGGGTGTGAGACTGTGATGAAGTACAGATCCTGACTTATGCCTGGTTAGATGTCCTCTGGAGATGCTGTGCTCATTAGTCTAGAGGTGTTAGTTCTTCAGTTTCTTTTATAAGTGTTTTGTTATTTTGTCATTGGATAATAATGGATGTGTCAGAGTAAATATCTCTCAACTGCCTAAGAAATGCTTACCTGCCGTAGAATATAGTGACATAATTCTTCAGATGATATACACCTTTCTTGTGAAGCCTCAGCTTGTTATAAAGCTATGGCCTTTGACTACATTTTTTTTCCCCCCTCGGGTAAAGAATGGAACACATCCTGTTAACTCTTAATTTGCTCTCCAGGCAAGACTTTTCAAAATCTTCTGTCACTTTAAGTATACAGGTCAGGAACAATCAGTTTGTTCTGGAACATATCTACAAATGGTCAATCTGATTTCACTGTAGAAGTGACAGACGGAAAAGATAAAGGAGATTAAATGTAAAAATAATCAATTTCCACCCCTAACCTCATCATTTGAAATTACAAGGAATATGTTTCCTTACACTGTACTGTGTAAAACATTTGGATTTATTTACTGATTCATTTGATTGGCTGATTTATGAACAAACACTTGCCATATACCAGAGGCTAGATGTTGGGATGGAAGATAAGGTGAGGGAGGATTAGAAGGCTCAATCCAAGGGACATCTAATTGAATCTTAAAATCAAACTTGGGTTGCATACTGCAGTTATCAGCTAATCAACAAGCATTTTTTCCCCTGCATCTAATTTTTGTAAAGCTCAGTACTAGGTGCTATGGAGGATACAAAAATACATCAAACAAGGCATATACAACTGAATGAAACAAATGTGCAGTAAATGTTCATTAATCACATAAGCAGAAACTGAGAGTAGACATAATATGGTATTTAAGAGGTCAGAAGAGGGGAGCTTTCTATGAACTTGGCTGATCAGGGAATGCCTTTGAAGGAGGTGGTAGAACTTGGCCAGTGTTGACAGAACGCGTGCCTCTTCACTCCCATGTCTTAGTCATAAACCGTTACAATCCACTTTAACCTATTGTTTGAACAATGATATGAGACTGTTAAAAATATAAGAAATATTTTGATTTGTACTGTTATACTCTGATTATTACATGAATTACATGAATTTCCCATAAGTTCTTTTAAAGATAAGAAAATTAGTTATGGGTGAGCATAGTCCATTAATTATTTCATGTACCTGAAGACCTCCAGGGAATGTCATGGCTTCACAACATAGCCCCAGAGTTAAAGTTTGCATTTGATTCCTTGCATTTGCCGAAGATGAGAAAAATTGGATGACTCCCTGTTGACTCTGCATCTAAAGCAGCTACTGTGCGTTGTTTATTTCCCTAGAGAGCAAGAATTCTGTAACATCCTGCTTTTAGTCAAATTATGCCTCTTTCTCCCCAAAGATTTTCACATGCAAATAGATTAGATAAACTGTAGGAGTTCATAGTGACAGACCTCTGGGGATAGAAAAATATTCCTATATTGCTTTAAAGATTATTTTTTATTATGGGATATTTCAAACATGCAGATAAGCATAGAAAATAATCTAATAAAGACCATTCACCCTTCACCTAGATTTAATAGATGTTAACATTTTGCCACAATTTTTTCTTCAGATATCTCTCTCCTTAAAAAAAAAAATTAATTATCAGTACAACTGAAGCTTCCCTGGTGCATCACTTCCTCCTTCTTGTCTCCAGAAGTAGTTGTTATTCTGAAGTTGAACTGTATCATCTCCATGAATACTTATATGTTTAACATCTATGTAGATATGAAGAAGCAAAATATGCCGTTATTTATGTGGTATATGATTTTACGTAAAAGGACATCGGAGTGTATGTCACCTTGCTTTTGTAGTCAGCAATTATGTTTTTGAGACTACTGTGATGCATGTGAATTGAGTATCTTCACTTTAATTGTTGTATAATATACTCACTTAATTGTTGTTTAGCATTTCACTGTCTGAGTCAATCATGGTTTATTTTGGCTCATTTGTTTTCTATCAGTAAAGCTACTTTGGCACATGTGCACACTTCTTTGGGGAGAACGCTTGAAAGTGGAATTGCTGAGTCATGATTTCGTGTAGGCTCTGCTGCTGAAGGTCAGCAAACACGTGATGGCTCCAAGGCAGAAGTTCACTTCTTGCTCACATAACAGCCCAGAGCGGGTGCTATGTTAGTGGGTGGGTCTCCTCCGTGAGGGAACTTAGGGTCTCAGCCTCCTTCCAACTGCGTCTCCAGCTCTTCAAGGACTGTATGCAGCTGGCAGAAGTAGAAAGAACACGGAGGAGGCACATTCACCCTCCTGAAAGCTCCAGGCTGGAATTGGCACAAACCACTTCTACTCTTCCCAGTGGGATAACTGACTTGTTATTTAAGTACACTCTGTGGGCAGTTATCCTTACAATGGAAGTCATTCATAGTAGGAGTTGGTCTTTAGCCCCTTACCCTGGTAAACTTTCGGATCACCTTCCACACGCTGGCCTGGATTATTATGGATGATAAAATTGCCCTAGATTTCTTCCTTGTGGACCAAAGTGGAGTCCGTGCAATCACAAATACATTGTGCTGTACCTGAACTAATACCTTGGACCAAATCGGGGAGGGGGGAGGGTCATATCAAAACAGAAGGAGAAATCAACTTGCTTCCTAAGGGAGATCCTGATGGCTTATGGGGTTCGTTCCATTGGTTGTTCTGGGACCTGGAGTTGGGGAGGCATGGCTGAGGTCAACACTGCAGGTTGGCCTCATCCCACTGCTTAGAGTCCTATGATAGCAGCCTTACTATGATGCCATATGAGGCAAAGTGACAGGTTTGGTCGCAGCCTCAGTTGGTAAGATGTATCAGAGTGACTGACTGAGTGGTGTAGTCAGAAAAATCTGCTGAAAGCCCAGATGATGTAGAAAGGATGATGTTGGAAGTGAATCCCATGGGTTTCTGACATTTCTGTACAACCTGCAAGCAGAGGCACCGACTGTCTTTTTTCTGGACTATCTTGACTCTAGTTTCCTGAAAATCATGACTATTTCATGACTAGAGCAAAGGACAGTTGTGCGTCTGGTCCATTATAAAAAAAATTAGATTCCCTAAACTTGGGGCTTCTCTCCTGCACGTGAGGCTGTCATCTGGTCCTCTTCAAATCTCCTCATGGAAACTGGGGCTCAGGGAACTGGCACAAGAAAATGTTGATACTCTGGCTACTGTTACTGCTGTGAACAATAAAGACCTTTGTCTCTGAGCCGGGAGTCTCATGTCTTCTGCCAGTATCCGTGATACAGGGATACGCTAACTTGTTACCTTGCAAGTAGGATAAAAAAAGTCTCAGCTTCTTCAAAGTTCTTGCTAATGAGAAGATAAATATAATACAGCTTGGTTGGTTTTGACCAATGCACCCATCCACTGTGGATCTGTTGTTTCATACATTTTATAAGAAATAGGGTGTGAGTTAGACCAGACTACCCTGAAGGCTCTTGAGAGTCTGAAGAGCTATGGTTCTATGATTCTATGGGGCAACATCTTAGTACCTTCCTCAGCATAAGCCACTGGAATTTGTATGCAAGAGACACTTGTTTATGCTAGTTAACACCTTTGGCTACCTCTTGGTACTTCACTTTTTACCTTCCTCTGTCTTGACACCCTACGCCTTCATTTCTGAGATAGTAAGTCAATGGTAGATTCCTCAGAGTTGGGAAAATGGTTGAGGAACCAGCATTTTGAAAAGGACAGTTCCATAGTGTAATCCATAGAGGGTGTTTTAAACCTCTAATTTAGTTCATGGTTTAAGGAAAATCCATCTTTGCTGTGGCCTCTGTTTCAGCAAACAGCAAAGCAAGACAGTTCTGCCCATGCTGGCTTGTCTGAGGAGCGTCAAGGCAGGAGGAATCTGCATTTGATGGTTCATCAAAGAAATAGAGAGATCAGGGAGCTAAGCAAAGGGCACTGACTCAAGAGACTTGACTCCAGGTGCCCTCATTTGTTTTGAATATCAAATCCGTTGTCTTTTGTTGTCGTGAAGGTTTTGCACTGGCGAGCTCAGTTGCTGATGGTATTTTGCCATGTGAGACTCTGTAAGGCTTGACTGGAGGGTAGAGGGCAGTGAGAGTCCAAAGAAGAAAAATGATCAGGAGTCATCTGGGTACTGCAGCATCCTGAGGCACGGCTGTGACTGAGACATTGACTCTTTGCACCACAGATTATTCTTTAACTCAAATGTTATCACTCATATACATGACAGGAGGTGAGATGTCAAATGTTGGTGAGGGCTTGATTGACAGGGCCCAGGCAGGGGCAGCCCCAGTGCCCCTGAGCTGGCTGTTCTAGCTCACTTCTCTAATCTCTATACTCAAATCCTAGACCTCAGGGCCTGGGGATCTATACGCTGGCTCCTCTACTGCTCCTTTTCTTGAACATGAGGAGCGCTGAATACAAGAGACCTTTCCTATCTCTAAGGCCAGTGCTAGGAAGAGACTTCTGCCCTCTCTTGTTCTCCAGTCTTCCACGCCAGAGCTCTGTGTGCATGTTTTCTAACGTAAGATGCTACACAAACGTCAAAAACTCTATAGTGCTCTTAAATAATCTCCAAGTGCTACTGCTACCTTGTCGTATAGCATTCTTTCCTCCTGTAAGGTGCATTTTCTTCTGCATCTTTCCAGCCCTCAATTCTTTAACTCTCAAAAAAAAAAAAAAAAAAAAAAAAAGAGAAGATCCGTTATCAAGGGAACTTGTTTTTTTGTTATTAAGACCCTGAACCACCAGGGTGTCTGATTAAATTAACCACAAGTTTCAGAGCACAAGCAGTACCCTGTTTAATCTTCAATTTCCTTATTCACACAGGAGTGATAGAAACAATTTTCTCCCTTCCTATTACATCGGGTTCCCCTGGTACAAGAGACACTTCCTGATGCTGGCTCTGAAAAGGCATGTGTCTCATAAACGGTAGTCAGGAGAGATCAGTGTTGTATATCTTTGAGGACATTTGTTGCCTATAAAATAAGATATGAGAACGAGGAGGAATACATTCTGAGGAGAAGCAAATATTTTATATTTTCACAATCATATTTTCTCAGAAATATAGTGTATCCAAATATTCGGTACATGAAAATGGAACATTATGTCTGCTTTTTTCCCCTTGCTTCCCCTTTCCTTGACTATGTTTCACTTTACCTATTGTATCTTTTAATTTTAGTTCTGAACTTCACCTTGTCCTTCCCTCGATCCCCTTCTCTCTGAATTTATTCATCAGATAATCCATCTTGACCATGTAGGCAGTGTCGTCACCGCAAATCCTGCTGCTTCTCCGACTGACTGTGAAGTAAACCTCTTTGAGAAACCTCAGAATGGTTACTGGTTGCATAAAGTAGATTATGCGTGTCTGGAAGACTCTGGAAATTGCTGTGTTCCACTTATTAACTGTTTCTGAAATGAAAATATCAAGATAGTTTATCTTTGAAATCCTCCTCTCCAGACTACGAGGTTGAAAACTTAATAGTATCACGAATTCAGTTTAAAACAACAAACTATTTATTCAAGATACTCTCTCTCTAATACTGTATTTTGGAAATATCCTCAAGAACACTATATATTTTAGTATTGTTTTTATGACACTAATTTATTGAGGCCGAAAGGGTACTTGAGGCTGGGAGGGGCAGGAGGGCAGGGAGGGAGAGGGGGAGAGGGAGAGAGAGAAATTACTTTTCCCTGGGATTATAATCTAAAAGTCCGCCTGAAGATGGAAGGATTTCAGAGATGAGATTTGCTCTTTCTTTTTTGTCTTTGTGTTTCTCACGTAAACAATACCTTAGTGAAGGAGTCATTCATTACTTTGATGATTCTGCTTCCTATCCTCTCACACTAAGGCTTAAAGATAGAGATATTTAAGCCTGTTCACTAATGTCTTCCCTCTCAGTGGAGTGGTCAGAAGCACAAGTAAACTTGGGTCTATTTCTTACAGCTGTCCCTGTATTTACACAGTGGTTCTTACCTGGGCATGATTCCCTCCTCCTCTCAAGAGGTATTTGGCGATGTCTGCTGACTTTCTTGGTTGTCACCGTGTGTGGGGGTGCTGTTACTGGCACCTAGCTGGTAGTGAATGGAGGTGTTACTAAACAGCTTGCAATGTACATTACAGTTCCCATGACAAAGAACGATCTGGTCCTAAGGCCACGAGTGCAGAGGTTGAGAGAGCCTGATTTACACTAACCATATTCAGAAGTAAATGGTGAAGGTGGAAGACAAAAGAGAAGACGAAAAGAAATAAAAATAAATTGGGAAATTACTGCAGGCTCCATATCCCTATTCATGTATGTTATTTCTTTCACTTAACCCCTCATAAAACTACTAGTAAATAAGTATAATTGTTCTTGCTTTTATTTTTTTCTTCAGTCAGAGGAGGACTCTAAGATGCAGAAAAGTTAAGTGATGTACTAAAAAGTCACTTGACTCACCAAGTACAATTCTAAAACCCATGATTTTCCTCTTTCCCCTCATTGGGAGCAGGGAGATAATTATAGTAGTCCCCCCCTTATCCACCAGGGGGCATGTTCCAAGACTCCCAGTGGATGCCTGAAACCATGGGTAGTACCAAATCCTATATATACTGTTTTTTCCTATACTAACAGGAGGGTAGCATGTACAGCCTGGATATGATGGACAAAGGGATGATTCACATTCCTGGTAGGATGGGGCAGGATGGCACGAGATTTCATCACACTACTCAAAACCACGTGAAATTTAAAACTTATGAATTGTATGTTTCTGGAATTTTTTTCATTTAATATTTTCAGACTGTGGTTGACCTCGGGCAACTGAAACTGTTAGAAAGCGAAACCACAGGTATAAGATGACTACTGTCTTCCACTGAAGTCTCAGACTGAAAGAATGGAGGTTGGGCTGGTATGTGTTATCAATAGATTTATGCATATGTGTGCTCATATTTATATCAAATGACCAGACAACTATGCATTTCTAGGGTGGTTTTAACTTTAAGTAGTGGGAAAACTTTTAAGGTGCATATCAAAGGAATAATTTCAATACACCCAGACTCTTGCATCTTCCCATTTATAGAAGAGTACAAAATTCATTAATTTGCCATGTCTTGTTTTCTTTAATTAGCAGTAATCTTTTGATGTTTGACTGTTTTTGTTTGTTTGTTTGTTCTACAAAAATTCCTATATATCTTGGCCCGTCCCTTACCTCTTCAGAATAGTCCCTCAGAGCTATCTGGAAGACTGTATTCTGTGTTTAAGTCCTCAGTAAATCCACCGAATAAATCATAATCCTCAGCTTTTAGTCTGTGCTTTCTTTTTTTTTCAGTTGACACAGTCAAATGGTCCAATACCTTCTCTCTGTACTTGTCTACTGTCAGGTAACTCACTTTAGTTTCTAATTGTCATATAGTTCTTCCTTTTACTGAGCCACATTTTATTTTCCCGTCCCTTTCACCATTGTTGGCTTTTCCTTTCCTTGCTCTTCTTGGACCTGAGATAACAAAGAAAAACGATGTCCTTGTAGTCCTTAACATTTCCGATAAGCAATAGCAACTTGCGGTGACAAGCCCTCCGGACCCCAATCTGATAGAGCTCTCGCCACTCTTTGAAGGCATTCTTTTCTTTTTTTCAAAATTAATTAATTTATTTATTTATGGCTGTGTTGGGTCTTCGTTTCTGTGCGAGGGCTTTCTCTCGTTGCGGCAAGCGGGGGCCACTCTTCATCGCGGTGCGCAGGCCTCTCACTATCACGGCCTCTCTTGTTGCGGAGGACAGGCTCCAGACGCGCAGGCTCAGTAATTGTGGCTCACGGGCCCAGCCGCTCCGCGGCATGTGGGATCTTTCCAGACCAGGGCTCGAACCCGTGTCCCCTGCATTGGCAGGCAGATTCGCAACCACTGCGCCACCAGGGAAGCCCGAAGCCATTCATTTCTTATTCCTGTCTGTTGAGCACATCCTTAGAAAACCTCAACTCCTCATCTTTCAAAACTAAGCAATTGTAAGCAGCCCCAGAAGGAATGCAAATCTGTGCTTTTATTTTGACATTTCTTCCAACATTGATTAGATAATTTCTGATCTGTTTTATTGTTTTGTACTAGAGTGTGAAAATTTCTAGAGATTACTCTTCATTGGTGTTCCCTCCTTGAGAGAAAATTCATAGTATAAGAACTGTTACTGTATGAAGCCAATATTCCCGTGAGATTTACAAGTTAAATTTTCTTTCCAACTTTTGTTTAATATATTCAGTGTCACCTTGTAAGACAACTGAGATAATTTTGTGTGTCCTATCAATCTGTTTCTTGTTTGACATCTGTGTTTGTTTATATAGCTTTCAGAAGTGGAGAATTCTGTCACCAATTAATGCTGATGGTTTTGAGTTAGAGAGAAAGGGGTATGCTTATAAATGAAAGTTTTTGTTTTTAAGTTGTGTTTTATTGTAGTTGAGTGTTTTCCAAATAAATATTCACTGACTGTATTGAATACGTCAATTGGGTAATAGAATCACAGGGTTTCAGAGAAGTAGAGCTCAAATATAATATTTATTTATAGGAAATTCCTGTAATTGAATAGGGAGACAATTGAAAATACATTAAAGAAATATCTTCAAGTAATTGACCAAGTATACATTTCCTTGTGGAGGTGGAATCTTGGGCTAAAACAGCTGCTCAAATGACTTTAACAAGAACATTGTTAAGGACGCTGTCTGTCAAAACAGGAATTTCTGATTTCTGATCTCCCAGATTGGTTGAAAAATCACCTAGGGGCCTCATTAAAAATATTAATTCAGTAGCTCTGTGGTGGGGACTGGGAAGATGTATTTTACAAACCTTTCCAATTGACTGTTAATGTTTAGCTGGGTTTGGACCCGCTTTTTTTTTTTTTAGAATTAAGAGCCCAGCTTATTTATTTATTTATTTATGGCTGTGTTGGGTCTTCGTTTCTGTGTGAGGGCTTTCACTAGTTGCGGCAAGGGGGGGCCACTCTTCATCGCCGTGCGCGGGCCTCTCACTATCGCGGCCTCTCTTGTTGCGGAGTGCAGGCTCAGTAATTGTGGCTCACGGGCCTAGTTGCTCCGCGGCATGTGGGATCTTCCCAGACCAGGGCTCAAACCTGTGTCCCCTGCATTGGCAGGCAGATTCTCAACCACTGCGCCACCAGGGAAGCCCCCACTATGCTTTTCTTTAAACTCTGGTTTTATTTTAACATTCTTCCCATTTTGTTTTTTTTTTTTTCCACTCATAAGGCATAGTATAAATAAATATAATAACCACAGCAAAAATGCTGTCATACAGGTCATTAATGAAGCTAATTTAGGGAGTGTTACTTAGGAATCCTGAATTAACTGCTGCTGAACTTAGTACTCTATTTTCTATATGCAATGCTTCTCTGATAGTAAATGAAGTTAAGAACCAGGTCATATAGTACATGGAGTTATAGATTTTCTATCCCATTTTGTAGGGGTTTTACTGTACACATTACAGCTTTAAAACTGTGAAAAGGCCTGCAATGAAGACATTTAAAAATCTTTAACCCAGCACTTTGCAAACTTTTAAAAAACCAAACACTTCTTCCTTCCTCCAGAACACATGTTAACATTTCTAGAACAGTATTTTATTTGGGAAATAGTGTATTAATTGCTATGTCTGCAAGCAGTGAATGTCAATATGGATGAAACAAGGAAAGCTGCTGTGCTGGGTGAGCAGAAATGATCAAGCATAGCTGGTGGAAATAAACTGAGCTAACTGGGTCAATTTTAGGAAAAGTGCTGGTCCATTGGCACTTGGGAATAAATAGATTTAATAAGGAGAAGAAAAAGTGTAACGGATACTTGTATTTTTGCAATTGCAGGAGGAAATGCACTAGAAGCACACATTTGGAGTACATCCAGGCAAAGCTGAGATCCTAACTGATCTGAACTATGGTTCCATCTTCTGGGTGCTCATGGCACTAAGATGTTGTGCACCTGATGTTCATTGCAGTGCTATTTGCAGTGGCCAGGACATGGAGGCAGCCTAAATGTCCATCGACAGAAGAATGGATGGGGAAGATGTGGTACATGTGTGTGGTGGAATACTACTCAGCCATGAAAAAGGACGAAATGATGCCATTTGCCGCAGTGTGGTTGGACCTAGAGATTGTCATGCTGTGTGGAATGGGTCAGGCAGAGAGGGACATATATCCTATGATGTCGCTTATATGTGGAATCTAAAAACAGGCTACAAATGAACTAATCTGCAAAACAGAAATAGAGTTACAGATGAGAGAATAAACATAGTTACTGGGGAGTGAGGGAAGAGAGATAAATTGGAAGATTGGGATTGACACATACACACTACTATATATAAAATAGATGACTAATAAGCACCTACTGTATAGCACAGGGAACTCTGCTCAATACTCTGTCATGGCCTATATGGGAAAACAATCTAAAAAAGAGTGGATGTATGTATATGTATAACAGATTCACTTTGCTGTACACCTGAAACTAACACAACATTGTAAATCAACTCTACCCTAATAAAATTTTCTTTTAAAATGTGCAAATAAAGTAAGTAGTTGTTTGAAGTGGAGCAACCTCCAATGATGGGGAAGAATGGGCGTAGGGTCTGGGGAGAAATTTGCATGAGTTTATGTGTCAGACACAGATAAAATCATGAAGAGAAGAATCTGTGTTTGTATGAAAGAATAAACTTGCTTTGATGGCATGGGATCTCCCCAGGTTTTGCAGACCAGTTTTACCTACCTCCTGACAACCTTCATCAGAGCACGAATAAATTAAATGTTTCGTATGTCCAGTACCTCACTTTTCCTATCTGTATTGCCAGGGGCAACAGGGAGAAATAGTTTTATTCTAGGGAAATTTTGTTCTGTTGAAGGAAAAGTTTTATGTGACATTCTATTAATTGGTTACTTAGTCACTGCAACTCACAGTCTACTTTAAATCCTGTTAAACATTAACCTTTTCTTTGAATGAATAAAAATTAATGAGAAGTGGTGAGAAATCAATTTAATACAATTCAGTTTGGAAACACCTAATGTGCGAAGGTATAATCTAAATTACCCATGGAAGTAAACCTTGAGTCCAGCACCTAAATTATTCAAAGTGAACATAATGACAGATAGGCATGAGCTTAGAAAGCCCAACACCGTCTGTCCACCAGGAAACTGTTCATGGGGAGGACTCAGTAGTTATTGTAGAAGATGCTATATTCTTATCATGTCAATAAGAGTAAGACAAATCAATGAAAATACTGTGGCCCAGAAAAGTGACTGGGCTGAAATAGTATTAGTAATCATTTGCAAGGCAAGTTACACTAATAACAGCTCAGGAAGGTCAATTCCATGATTTCTGTTTCATCATTAAATTGATCACCTGTATGTGTTCTCCTTTCTGGGTGGCCATGTTTATTAACTGGGAATCTTCTCTGTCAATCTTTCATTTCTAGTTGAGAAAATCTGCATCTTTTGATCTCTCTTTATCAACTTACCTCTTTAAGTTAAATTAACTCAAATTTCTGGAAAATCATCCAAATTGTATGACAGGTAAGAAATAGTGAGGAAATGATCAAATCTAGGAGCCTCTGACTTAATTTTCTTAATTTATTGGTTATTTAGTAAGTAAGGGAAGCAATTATATGTCATATATGTATATATATATATTTTTAAAGGGAAGGCATTGAATGATTAACTTCAAAGTTTGATCACAGGATCCATTTTGAGATATCAGCAAAATTCACGAGGGCTTATGTTTTATGGTTTACACAGTATGTTCATTATTGTTAAAAATGTCTTTCACCTAGTGCCAAGGTAACCAAACTACAGCATGAGACTTTTGAAAGCTGAATAACCTCCCATCTGTTGAATTAGAAAAACTAGAGATAAGTGACAGCAATTGTCTTAGTAAGACATGTTTCTAAGAATTCAGACCATTCTCATTGTTCTAAACTGCATTTTAAACTATGTACATCATTCTCAAATGACAGCTTCCTGAAATAAATACATTGGTTCATACGCCCATGTATATGGATTTAGCGAAGCCAGGAAAAACCAGAGCAAATGCCTGGTCTTAATGTGCCACAACCAGGGTGGTGCTTTTTAGACAAAGTACCATTTTTGGTAATAGAAACAAAGTGGGAAATAGCTCTAGGCCCTGCAATGGCTACAGACACAAGGTAAGAAAATGTTCCACTTATGCATGTTTATCTGTGTAGATCTCCACACTGGCCTCCTTCGTCTGCCTCCTTACATAGTAATTTTACTACCAGTCACCACTTACAAGGAACTGTCTGAAAGTAAACCTTAGGTAAAGACATCACAGGTGAGAAATGGAGAGAGATTTCTGATGAGATAGATAGCTTGAGAGTCTTGGTCCAGATATGTGCTAAGGCCTCTACTTCTCTCCAATCTTTGCTTACTTGCAAGTCCAAGCAATATTTTTATTTGTTTTTTAGAGAGGTTGATTGTAGCCTGATGTTAGAAGGGAAACACTCATATAAGCTCTTTGATGGTTAGTTTTCTATGTTAGCTGAGCTAGGCTATATAGCTCCAAATTATTTAATCAAATCCTAATCTAGGTGTCACTGTGAGAGTATTTTGTAGATGTGGTTAGCATCTACAATCAGTGACTTTACTTATAAAGGAGATTACTGTAGATAATGTGGGTGTGTCTCTTAGAATCAGTTGAAAGTCCTTAAAAGCAAAAACAGGTTTACTGGAAGAGGAAGAAATTCTGCCCCCAGACTACAGCATCATTTCCTGATGAGTCTGCTGGTCTACCCAACAGAGTTTGGACTTGCTTCCTCCCCCCAAAACACATAAATCATTTTCTCTTTCTCTTTCTCTCTCACCAATTCAGGGTTCTAGGGAACCCTACTGATACAAGCTCTTTCAAGATATTTGCATGGTGATATGATTGACCCATAGCTAAATGGGGGTCTCAACACCATTTGTGAAATGGTACCAACTTTTTTGAAGAGAAACTTAAATTTGCCTTCATGGTGAATGGATGGTGCTGCTTAGTACCACCTGTTCAAACTGGCTCTCACCTGGAGTGAAATTTGCACAATTAGAATCAGCAGCATATATTGATGGAGTAATTGGAGTAATCATCGATTTGATTTAGAGCTAAAAGTGCCAGAAACTGTTGGCTATCTCTTAAATGTAGGGGAAAACTTTCCAGGTCAAAACCAAAACATTTTGAATCTTAGAACTGTAAATCCAGTCATAGTATTAGAAAAGAGATCCAGTTATTATTCAGTTCAACTTTCTCATTTCAAAGGTAATGAAATAGGGGCCCAGGGAAAGTTAAGTGTGGTGTGCAAAGCCATACTCACCGGAATAACATATCTTTTAAAATTTGTTTTATTGATTGAAAATGTTTTAATGTTTTTCTGTTTTGCTAAATATTTTGCTGAAGCACATTGTTTTAGTCTGTAGGGTATTCTATCATATGGATGTGGTCTAATTAAACTGAATCCCTTTTGGGCACATTAATTTATATTCATATTTTCACTTCTATAAATACTGTGATAAATATTCTTATACATAAACCTTTGTATACATATTTATCATTCCTGAGGATCAGTTTCAAGAAAAGGGATTTCTGCATCAAAGAGTATACACATTATCTAAGGGTTTAATCTCAGTTGCCAAGTGGTCCACTAGAGAGGTCTTAGCAGTTTCCAAAACTCAGTGATGGATGAAATCACCTGTTTCCCTGCATCCTCACCCACACTGTATATTTTCATTAACAAACAAGTACAATGAAAATGGAGTCTTGCCTTAATTCACATTCCTGTATTTATTAGCAAGGTTGAACACTCTTTTTCTAATTTTATAGGCAATTGTATTTTCTTTATGCATTTTTAATGTCCTTTCCCCACTTTTTATTGGAGTTTATATTTTACTGCTTTGTAGAAATTTTAAGACAATGAAATTGAGTCCACAAAACAATCCCTCAATAAATGGTAGGTGTTATTATTCTTACTGATATTGTCATTGTTTTGTTGTGGTCGTTGGTATTATTGTGTCTGTTGCTGGTTGCTGTCTTGTACTTAAGAAAACATTACAAAGGGGGCACTGCCTGGGGTCACACAGCTGGTATTGGGAAAAATGTATCTCTATTTCATTGGGAAAAATTCACGAAGATACATCCCAATTACGCTGTTGATTTTACAATCTTTCATCTGCATCCTTTCTCCAGGCTTTATTCTCCCTGGAATAAAGTCAAATGTGGTTTATGCTTCAGGCACATATATAACAGCATGCAAACCACTCCACCTCTTTAGTTTCTTTTCTAACTAGGCACTGAGACTGTTTCTTTTCTTGGAAATAATAGGAATTGACCTCAGAGAATACATAAATCGCAAAATGCCTCCTTTTTTTAATCTAGCATTTTTACATTATTCCTATTTTTCCCTCTAAAAAGTATAAAATTGCACTTCCTAAAATGGAATCTGTGTAGCCATTTTTTATCTTTTAAAATATTTAGCAGTACACAGTGTTTACTTTTTATGTTTCACTCCTGAATATTGTGTTTTATCGGAGACTATCAGGAAGTTGCCTTTTTCATTTTTATAGTTGGCCTCAAATGTTTATGGGCTTGTGTTCATTCATCTGCCCGCTGCTGTGTTTGAACTCTTCCCCTAGGGCAGCAGCAGCATTTATGGTTGGTCACCACATCATGCAGCGTTAGTGAGGAGGGATGGGAGATGGATGAGGGATGTTTGGAATAATCCGTTGTGAGTGGCAACTGAAAAATATATATCAGGCTCTTTTGCATGGTTGTTATGGAACGTTTTGCCTCCACAAATGAGTTAATATATATAACCTGATGAACATGCTTCCTGACACATGGTAGATGTTCCAACTATGTTAGTTGTCTGTCAATCAGAGACAGAGAACCAATAGGACACCATACACACACACACACACACACACACACATAAATGTAAAGAGACATTTAAAAAAACTGAGAATTGGCTTACAGAATTGGTGGGGCTGGCAAGTTTGGGACAGAGCAGCAGTCTAGATGAGGTTAATTCAACTAATTAGATGAGGCTCATCCACATTCTTAAAGATAATCTCTTTTACTGAACGTCAACTGATTATGGATGTTAATGACAACTACAAAATATCTTAAAGTAACATCTAGACTAAAAGCATTGGAAACAAGATAGAGTACAGTTTTGAGTAAGGGAAAGAAAAGGAAGTTTTGTTGGGAAAGTACGGGCAGAAGAAGTAGAGTTAAGGGCATCCCCAAAATGATGCCATCACCTTCCTGGTTTGGCCTCGTTCTGGGCAACTCTGTGAGTTTACAGTAATAATGGAAATGGTGGGCTGGAAGGAGAGCAGAAAAAGTATGGGCTCTCTCAAGGCACAGTGTTAGAGGACTTTCCTGCTACAAAATGGGGGTGTCATGGGCAGAGTGACGTAAAGCCTCCTGGATTCTCTGGCAGCATCCACTCTGAGTTTCTAAGAAACGCCCAGATTCTTCTTCTATTGGCAACATAGACATGGACCAGGGTGCTCTTTGAGTCCAGATTGAGGGTGGGCGTTGAGACACAATTGCTACATAGAAGAGAGTGAAATTCATTCTCTAGGTGCAGAAGGAGAGTGGGCTTGAATGAAACTAAAGAGTTGGTGATGAAGTTACTTAACCTTTCAGCAGCACCAAGTATTTAGACATGTAGGAGGATAATAATATCAACCCCCAACCTATTTAATAGGGCAAATGAGTTAAAACTGTTATATGAGTTTAAATTTATGTCAATCAGCAAATTCAAAGCATGGCACTATATTTAGAGACCCACAATTACCCATAGAATATCCTTGTGGGCAAAATTAATGCATATTGAACATTTTTAGCAGTTATTTTAAGCCCAGATATAGCCTGGTTCAAATGAGTTGATTTCTCTATTCTGAGTAAGATGGGCTACTTACATATAAGGTAAACTTCCTTTACTGATGGAATTTTCTGCTACTTTAGAAACTTGGTGATGATCTTTCTAAGGTTATAGTCAACAAATCAAATCAGAAAACTTGAGAGTGACTAGGCGAAGTCTCCTAGGAACAACTTGTTAAGGGAGAACACAAAATCCCTCTCTAGGGGACAGACTTGGCCACTGTCTTTATTAGATCATGCCATTTTATTGTATACTTTTTAAGGCCTGTTTCTTTATCATCAATTTTTTTTTTTTTTTTAAACGTGGGCAGGTTAGTGGTTTTAAGTCAGATAAGCAGAAACAAATCCAATAGCTGATTTCTAAGAAAGATTCTCTTAGGATTTGTATTTGAGTGAGAAATGTATTTGCTAATACACTTGATTCATTGACTTTTGAAATACTTCCTTTTAATGCTTATTCATTTAGAGTAACACAGAACAAATGCATGGTAATCCCTTCTTTTCAATAGAAGCTATTCTCTTTTCAGGTCAGGAATCCCAAGCTTCCTCTATGATTTCCTGTATTGCTGTTTACAGACAATGGTATAAATGACTTGGATGTTTCCTGGATTATTTACTTAGGAGGCAATGATACAGTGTGACAATAAAGAGGGCAATGAATTTTGGAAGCTGGAAAGTCAGCTACATAAGTCTTCTATGGAAGACTGAGAATGACATCTTTGCATTGTTAGGCTGGTATTTGTTTAATGTGATTTTGCAGAAAAAGTTATCAGAAAAGCCTCCCCTGTAAGCAGCCGTATGACCTCCAGGAGGCAGTTAAGAGAAATGTAATGGCACTCTGATAGAGTGTAGGTTATATTTTTGGCAGTGATCCAATTTTTTCCAGTCTTTATTCACCAGGGAGTAAAATTACTGCCTCATAAAATAAGAGAGCTGTCCAGTTATTTCTTAAGTAGGACCCTATTAACTTTACCACTGTCACCAGTTCCTTTCACAACATTAAAATCTCTCAGCCTTGTGGCAGGGAGGATGTTATGTACCCAGATCTAGTGATCCAAGAACAATTATTTTGAAAACATACATTTCCTTGAAAGACCCAATTTTGCAAGAACTAATTCTTAGAATGATGTTCCAATGAATCACTGGATTCATAACAGCATTTTTCTCTGAAAACCTTTTGCCTACGTCAAAACTATCAGCCAGGATGTAAAAAAGTGAGTCTTAATGTTATGGAAAATTTATTGTGGAGAAAGAGAGTTTGATTATTGAAATGCATTACAATAAAATTGTGAAATCATTGAATTAAAGTTTCATTTATTTGGAAAATCTGATAATTAACCTCAGTTTCTATCTGAATATTGCCATTGTGTAGAATTTCCTTTTAGGCCATACTGAGAATCATAGTCCCATTTCTGCTTGGTATGCAAATAAAAATGCTGTTCTTGCCCATGTTGTCTGGGTGAGAATGAATTGAACCCATTTGAGGAGATGTGATGGTTTCTACAGAAGAAGAACCATCTCTCTTGGTTATATATTGTCAAGAGCTGGCCAGTGAACAAGATCAGACTCAGTCAAGGATGATGTTAGTCTCCCACACACATCATCTATTCCCTTTGGCTCTCAGATTGAGCTTCTAATACCCAAACATTTGCATCAATTTCTAATTGTTTTTAACTGAGATTCTTGCATTCTGCCAAGTTGGGTCTGGTATTTGTACAACCATATCTGAGTTATTCTTAGCCAAGATGTATCAATTAGAATTTGGTTAGACTACAAGCCATAGTACGTTAGCTAATTTCCTCCCGGGGTAGATACCAGGATCAGGACTCTAGTGATTCTAGGAAGCGTAAGTGAGGTGGGGAGGAGAGTAAGACAGGGAAGAGAGAAAAACCAATAAAGTGTATGTTAAAGAGTGGATTACTTCTTTGGGTACCTGGAACCTAGTCCACTAGAAACCTCCAAGAAATCAAGAGGAACAGCCTTGAAACTGTCTCCTGGAAAGACAGGGACTGTTTCTCATTAGTGGACATTTGCCCCCAGGTATGCTAATGCCTCACAGGTACCGAATTGTACCCATGAACAAGTTTCCATGGGGCCAGAGAAAGGCCTTAGATAGAGAGGCAGAAACACAGGCTGCTGGGTGGGAAACTATCTGCCGAGGCTGTTATTATAAACCGTAAGCTAGAAAATAACATTGCTTTGGAAGGGCAGAGGGCTACTTTCACATAAATCCAGAAGTCCAGAAGTAGACAGTCTAGGACTTATTTTGGAATCATCACAATCCCCAGATGCCCAAGTTCTTCCCAGTCCACTGTTTTGCCATCTCTAGGGTGGGATCATTTTCAAAATCCAAAATGACTGCTAAAGCTTTAGTAATCATCCCAGGGGGTAGAATTTAGGAAGGGACAAAGAAGGCCTGTCTTTCTCTTTTAAGGAGATATTCTGGAACAACAAAATATTTCCATCTATATCTAATCGGCCAGAACTCAGTTACATGGTTACATCTTGCTATAAAACATTCTGAGGAATACAACCTTGATTGCAGGTAGACATATGTCTAAAAAAATAGTGGTTCTATTACTGTGAATGGAAGGGATAATTGAGATATTGGCAACAAATCACCTCTGCATTGTAAAAGTTTCACCCATCAGGATCTATAAGTGGGAGAAAATGTAGAAAGGGTAGAAGTAAGTAGAATAGAATTATATTAACTGCTTAAGGACCCTGAAATTACTACATCATGTTCCTTTCATAAGGCTGATCATCTTCACAAAATTTTAGGTATTGACCTTATTCACAAAGTAATTATGGATGATCTGAATGAAAGAATCAGTTGAACTGTGTTTTGCCTAGTTGTTTTGAAAGTGAATGAAGAGTAATAATAACATCAATGGCAACAGTGATTGTATTCGTCTGCTAGGGCTGCCATAACAAAATATCATAGATGGGGTAGCTTAAACAACAGACAGTTATTTCTTACAGTTCTGGAGGCTGGAAGCCCAGGATCAAAGAATTGGCAAGCTTGGTTTTCCTGAGGCCTCTCTTCTTGGCTTGCACTTGTCCCTTTTCTTGCTATGTGCTCAAGTGGCCTTTTCTTTCTGTCTACATACATTGCCTTGGTGTCTCCTATTCTTCTTATAAGGACCCAAGTCCTATTGTATTTAGGGCCCCGCTAATCTCATTTAGCGTTCATTACCTCTTTAAAGGCCTTATCTCCAAATACAGTCACATTGGGGGTTAAGGCTTCAACGTATGAATTAGGGGGGTACAGTTCAGACCATAACAATGATAATAATAAATATTTATTTAATGCTTCCTATGTATTGGGGCTGAAACTTAGTGTTTTATACAGATTAATGTATTTAACCTACATAATAACAGTGGGTAAGAGATTATATTCCTCATTTGATATAGAAGGAAACAGATTTAGGGAAAGTGAAACATGACCAAATTTGCATGGGAAGAAGTGAGGGCAGCAGGCTGGCCCCAGAGCTTAGGCTCATAAACCACTGTGAGATGGTGCTTGTGATTTGATGCAGAAGACAGGCAGTACCACGTGTGAGAGATGGACAAGTGCTGTGGGCGGTCCCAGTAGCAGATGCAATTACCAGCTGCAGGTGGTGTTGGGGGAATTCTTTGAAGGGGCCCTTACAAAGCAGAATCTTCATCTCCTCCTGAACAAATGGAGCTGTAAAGCTAAGACTGGCAAGTAGGGGCTAAAATATCCCTTTATTATTGGTAGAGGCTGGGGGATGTGACTTTAGGTTTATTTGCCAAACGAATTAGCTAATGGAATTAGGCAGACTCAGCCATCCAATGACAGCACACTGCGCCAGGGCAGGCCTCCCCACTCCAATAGGACGGAGCCTCTGGAGGGGCTGTGGAAAGTCTGTTTGCTCCAAGCTGAAGCTTCCTCCCATGAGGAAGAATGTTGGCGGAAGCAAGCTAAACAAGCCTGTTATTTCTCCCAGATTTAACAATCAGGTCCCTTTATCTCCTCTGTTGGTGGAGGGAATAAAAAGGGCCGTTATCTTAGGAAAAATCCCTCTCCCTGGAAACCAGTGATGAGAACAAGGTGTTCCCAGGTAACAGGATGTAAGGAAGTTGTCTTGAGCTTACCTGGGCAGCTGGGGCATCTTTACACAGGTATCAACTTTGAGGCTGAGGCAGTGGGGAAGAAGACGTTTTTTCATTACTTGTGAAAACTTTTTTTATGGGATTAATTTTGTATTGTTGAGAGCAATACAAATCATTCAAATAATGTTGGGAGGCAACCAGGCTTGGGATTGTGTCAACGAATGGGTGCAGTTTGGAAATAAATGGATGCTTTGGTGATCCATTTAAGATGTTACATTGTGAATAACAGAAGAGACCAATATGTAAATATGTAAAACTTCCCCAGAGGAATTCAGCGCATTTCTCTAAAAAAAATGAGTCTACTTTCAGTAAGAAAATCAGTAAACCTAATCAAAGGAGTAGGTCTAAGCAAAGGAATCAGAGCCAAATAGAGGAGAGCAAGATTTTTAGTCATTCTGCTGGTATGTTCAGCCTATGATGAATGTCATTAACAATTGATCAATAAGCTATTTTTCCTATTTCTTCAACTAGAGTTGAAACATAAAGTGAAGAAAAGTAAACATTTTCTAACTCTCCTGAAGACTAAAGCCCACTGCCTACAAGTTCAGCCACCTTCAAAAATAATACATTTCAGCAGAATAGTTTCATGTGCCTTCATGTGCTGTTTTGCCCACCCACCCCCCAAATTTGGGGTCTACAATGGCAAACCAGAATGGAGACTTGAGACACTGATCCATAAAAATGAGGCCAAAAATCTTGGTTCTCCCCAAAATTGGTTATGTAAAGCAAAATTATATTTTTGGCACTGCCCTATAGAGTGGCCTGATTGAGGATTCACTTCATAGCTATAGAGTTGGCTGCGGTTTTCCCTGAAGAATATAATGCTTATATCTCCCTGCTTTTGCATGTGTAAAAGTAGAATTTTACATTTGCTGTGTGTTAAATTGAGCTTCTCAGATTTTTTTTTTTTTCAATTAATTCCTCTCCTCTGGCATATTTTGCAAATAGAATGTGATGATGAGGTTTAGTCATTTTGTTATTTGATAGTTCTAAATAACTAATCTAAACAATTCTGCTCCAGATAAATTTTGAGGGATTTTCAATTTTGCAATTGAAATATTTGTTTGGGCTGTTAACAGAGCTTAAATAAATTAGGTGGCTAACAAACTTCTCCTTTGCTCTGTATGACATAGATGCAATGTTAGAGATATAGGATGGTTTAGGTCTCCAAACATATTTTTTTGGTTTGTTTTGATTTTATTTCCCTTAAATTACCGTTTATCCAGTAATTTAATGGAAATATACCTTTTCTTTTCTATTTTTTTTTTTTTTTTTTTTTTACAAAAAGGGCCATCTGGATTACCCTGATGAGTTGAAAATAGGTATAGGTATTGAACTCTTAAAGTATTTCCAGAAAATCATTCAAAATCAAGATAGTAGGAAACTCTGATTTTTAAAAATGTTTATTCTTTGATATTCTTTAATAAATGTTTATTAATTTTTTCTTTAAAATATGTTTCCCTTAAAGCTACATCATTAGAAAAACTCTTATTATTTTTTGAAATCATGGTTTTATGGTTATTTAGTTACCTATTCATTTATATAAGTTGGAGGTGTTCTATACATTTTTTTTGCTAAATAAAAATAATCTTTTACCTCAACTTGTGAAAATGAAAATAGTGAATTCTTTGCAGCAATATTACCAAAATAGACTTTATATAACTGTTTTTCTGCTTGCTTTCAGTATTATTAGGACTGGTATCCACAGGGTTTGGTAAATTTTGAACTTTATAATTTAAATCCAATCTTTTTTTACTCTGAACCAATTTCTCTGTTCTTTTGGATTACTGGTTTTGGAAACTGGAAGCAAAAAATGTTCCTTAGAGTAAGGCTCTTTCAACTGGAAATGTTGGTTTTGTGTATGTTATCTCTTAGCCTTCCCTAATGATTTTTAGCTGAAGGATTTGAAAGCAGGTGAAAAGGCTGAAGTGGCTTTTACTTGTGTGATTTGGGGTGGAGTGTCTTCTAAACACAATTCTCTTTTTTCCTCTGAATATGAATTCTGTTCTGATCAAAGGGGTCAGGCAGTTAACAGTTGACACTGTAAATTCTGGAACATAGATGGCATATGGGTACAAATTACACCTCTGATTTGTGATTTGTCCCTGATTTAAAATATTCCCACTTTATAGACCAAAGGAATGGTTTTCTGAGAGATTCTTGAAAACCTCAGCTAGAGCTTTTAGAAAACATGTGCAGTGCCTGGAAGTAATGGTTGAAAGCAGTAGCTTTCTGAAGTTCAGAAGGCTGAATTTTCTTATATAGGTAAATAAATGCATTTCCTTTAAAAGACATGCTCAATATCTTCAAAATATACTGTTAACATATATATGTATATATATATATATATTATTCTACAAATTAATTTTGAGTGAGCAAGTAATCAAATATCCCTGAGGAAGAACTTTGATTTAAGCATTTTCATGTTGGTAACACAGTCTGCAAATCAGGATCACTTCAGCTTAGAAAGAGATTAAAAAATAGTCAAGAGTCCTTATCTTCCCACCTTGAAAATGTTTGTGGTTAAGTTGATCTGGGTACCTAGAATTGATGTTCTTAGTGTTTCCAATGGTATTTCCAATCACATGCATGTTTTCATTTTTTCTCTGCATTCTTTTGTCTTCTGTACTGACAATGGAACTTATGCTCCCAAATTGTTCATTATTATTCTGCCAGGATTTGTATGACAACTATTTGTTTCTGAAAACAAAGGGTCATTTGCATCTGCAGAGTGGGGACCTAGTAAAATCCCTAGGATATATCTTTTACATATTTCATTTCATGTCTGATTGAGTCGACAGCTATTATTCTTTGTAGGATATCTATGGCTATAAGGGTGGGTCAGAATCCTTGAATGGAAGTAGGGGATGCTAGAGGTTTGGCCTGGAGTAAAAGGCATGATGTTTAAATGTTGGGTTTTTGTTTAAAATGGTTTCTGGGTAGTAATTTCTCCAAAATTTCTGTTAAAATAGCAATACAGACTATTAGAAAAGGTGAAATCCACAGTAAAATTAAGAACCAAGATTCACAATTGCCAAAACCTTGGGGAAAATTCCACTAATTGTTAAACTGGTACAACTCCACTGAAACATGGTCAGTGACAGAATGGCTGAGTGGTTAAGAACATAGACTTGGTTCCAATTCTGACTCTGTCACTCTCTCGCTATGTGACTTGGGAAGTTTACTTGGTCTCTTGATGCCTCGGTTTTTTCACCTATAAAATGGAGGTCATAATAGACTCTCCTAATTAGGAGTTTGGGATTAACATATACACACTACTATATATAAAATAGATAAAACCAACAAGGACCTACTATATAGCACAGGGAACTATACTCAATATCTTGTAATAACCTATAAGGGAAAAGAATCTGAAAAAGAATATATCTATATCTAGAACTAGATATCTACCTGAACATATATATATATATATATGTATATATATATATATCTGAATCACTTTGCTGTACGCCCAAAACTAAAACAACATTGTAAATCAACTATACTTCAATTAAAAAAAAAAAAAAAATAGACTCTCCTTCAGGAGGTTGCTGTGAGGTTTAAATGAATTAATACTTGAGTGGATAATGCCTGGAACTTGGTAAGCAGCAGAAAATGTTAGTTATTATTCAATTGCCCAAATATCCTGTGTCTGCTTGACCTTAGGTCAGATACCCTTTATCACTCTGTCTCCTTATTCAGTAGAAAAAGGCTGAATCTACGAGAAAACTGAGAAGTCATTTACGTATCACACTGCCTTTCTGAAGCAGTCTCTGGGTTGCTTTTTCCCAAATGCGTACAGCTCAGCAAAGCTCTTATTTGGCATAAGACAAAATACACTTCTCCTGACAGCACTGATTTCAGTTGTTTTACTACTGGCTTATGCCCACTGAGACTCTTATGAATGTCTCTATTCCTGTTATCTCTTCATTATACAGGCAGTTTTTACAATAATTCCATAACCAATCTGTGGTTAGTGCCCATTTTACCTGAGGGGAACTTGCAGGTCAATACACAAAGTGAATTTGTGCCAGAATTGGGATAAGAACTTTGACTCAGAGTTCAGACATCTTTTCAGTATGGCGACCTTAAAGGAATGTCAATCTTCACCCTTCTGCTCTTCCTATTATTTCTGGTGCCTTTTAATACAATCAGGTTGAGCACCTTTTTGGTGAGTTAGTAATATATCCATTTAAATCAATCAATCAATCTCTGAAACTATTTTTTCGCTTTCGTTTAGGAATGCAATAAAAAGGGTGTTCTACTTATGTAAGGGATATAAGTTATAAAGAAAAATCTCATTAAGAAATACAAATTCTGCTTCTGTGTTTTGACTATCTTGAGCTTGATTTGTATCTACTACACCTGTGCTCTAACTTGTATCTTCTTAACAGTCATACGCATCTATGTTTTTATTTATTCCCTTGACACAAAATACAGACTGTCCATAAGGTGCAGCTTAGTAACGAGGTTAAAATTAAGATGGAAATAGTTATGCATCCTAAGATTTTTCCTATCGATAAATTTATTTTTGCCATCTATTTCTTAATTGACCCATCATATTTTCTTTACTCTCCAGCTACAAAGAGAATAGAACAAAGATTTTCCTTTGTTTCCTGAACTATCCATCCAGTAAAGTTTGTTCTTGACAATAGATTTATTAATCCTCCCATGAACATACAGCTAGAGTTTTATCTCAAGAAGACTTACGTTACAATGAATTTGTAGCAAGTTAGACATCAGTATGTATTAAATATCTGGTTAGTTAGCTGTGCCCGGTTGTTAGTTGTCAACTCAGCACTATCTCGGTTGCTCTTCTGTGCTCTGTTCTGCATGGCAGGCGTTGAAAGCCTGTGAACTACGTTTCTTCAGAACCCATTACCTAGTTTAGATTTTGCAAATGAGGCACTAGTGAGAGATTTTTAGAAGTGGGAGAGAGGCAGAAAATATCCTGTTGCTCCTCAGGTAGCAGAGAACTGGCAGGTAGGATTCAGAAAATGCCTCTGGACATTTCCCTATGAATCACTTACCTTATTGCTGCAGGCAGAGATCTCTTGCTAGGGTAACTGGCCCTCCACATCTGCGGGTCCTGCATCTGTGGGTTCCGCATTTGCAGATAGGGAAGGCCGGCTGGAAGACAACATTTTACACAAGGAGCTTCTGGAAGACAACATTTTACACAAGGAGCTTGAGCATCTGTGGATTTGGGTATCCTCAGGTGTCCTGGAATATATGCCCCCCTCCCCCGATACCTGGTAGGACTACAGTTTCTTGCAGTTTTCTGATTCTGAAAGCTAGCAACAACCTGAGAACTAGAAGCAGTTTCCCCAGATATTCACTGTTTCACTCCTTTCGTCACTCATATACCTGTATTAAATCTTTTCTGTCTTGAAAAGCTTAAATTGTCTTAGTCTTCCCTGAACAAATTCTCACTGCTACTCGGGAGCTAACCAAGTGAATTAACCAAGATTAATTCACTGTGACCTTTGTCTAGACATCTCAGCTGTCTGGTTTCTCATTCTGAAAATGAGAAGATGGGGTGGCAGCATCTCATTTACAACATTTGATTCCGGTTGGAATGAGCTCTAGAAAGGTGTTGCCTTGGAAGTGAGAGATGAGAGATAGGTCTGTACCAGTGGATGTTAACTATCCATGTATAATTATAAATGAGTTTTATTTAGCCTACTGAGTCTCAAAAATTATTGATGCAACATTTAAAGATTTTGTTTTCCATAAAAATCTGGAGTTCTGGACTGTCTTTAAAAAGCAGAAGATCCAACAATACCAGGCCTTTCTCCATGCCAGCAGTTGGCGGGAGCAGTTATACTGCCTCCTGGTTCATGCCAGGCACGTGCTTTCCCAGGTTCCACAACCTCATCTTGTCCTGTTGCCTTCCAAGGTGGTGTCAATTGCCATGTACCACCATACAAGTGCGGTTTTCCCCATAGAGAGTTATTGTGTTGAACTCATGTTTCTTCGCAAAGTGGTAAAACTAAAGATGGAGAGAAAGGGCAGTGAATGTGTTTTAAAAATTAGAGGGGCTTCCCTGGTGGCGCAGTGGTTGAGAATCTGCCTGCCAATGCAGGGGACACGGGTTCGAGCCCTGGTCTGGGAAGATCCCACATGCCGCGGAGCAGCTGGGCCCGTGAGCCACAATTACTGAGCCTGCGCGTCTGGAGCCTGTGCTCCGCAACAAGAGAGGCCGCGACAGTGAGAGGCCCGCGCACCGTGATGAAGAGTGGCCCCCGCTTGCCACAACTAGAGAAAGCCCTCGCATAGAAACGAAGACCCAACACAGCCATAAAATAAAAACATAAATTAATTAATTAATTTAAAAAAAAATTAAAAAAAAAAAAATTAGAAAGAGTATGGCATTTTTGTGCCAAATATTTCTACATATTTATTTGACAATTCCCCATCCACTTCACTCTTACTTCTTTGGGCTATCTCCTATCGTTATTTAAGTTTATGAGTCCTGGTTTAGGCTCTAGCATTTTTTTCCCACTTTATTTGAGTCACAAATTCTTTGAAGAATATCATGAGAACCACTGGACATTTCCCCAGAAAAAAAAATGCAAGAATGCAAACATAATATTCTGATCACAGGTTTCTTTGAAGTCTTACGTGTAACTAAGTTAATAAGCCCCTTTGCTCTAGAGCAGTACTTCTTGTGAAAATGAAGATTCAGATTCAGTAGGTCTGCGAGGTGTCAGATACTCTGCATTTCTAACAAGCTCTCATGTTAGTGTTTGGGTCTGGGGGCTATACTTTCGGTAGCAAGTTTCCAGTGGTTCTTAAATTTTATTTGGACATTAAAATCCCCTGGAGAAATCTTTAAAAATGATTGATGCCCAGGCAATGGTATTTCACAGAAGCTCCCATCTGTGGGGTTTGGGACTGTCTGCTCTACATCAAAAGTCATTTACTGAAATAAGTAGAGAGGCAAAGCAGGCTGTAAGAGGGGTCTAGACATCAGGTGGATGTTGAAATGGAAATGGTGCCAACCAAGAAGGCAGGGCATTGCCAGCAACTAACACTTTGGTTTTTCAAAAGCTGACCAATTCCTTTTTTTCTGTAGTGAAAGCAACTGCAATAACTTAATGCCCCCAATAAATTTTCTAATGACCTGTTGTATTAGAATCATACATATTGCTTAGCAGAGTCTACCAATCTTGGGCACAACTACTGGTTGATTTCAAAGGAGACCATGAGTTGGGGAAAGAAAGGAAAGTTGGGTATAAATGAATATTCTATTCATTTTTTATCATTTCCAAGGCAATATTTTCCCCTTATGATGTGACCTTGTCCAAGGCTACTAAAAAGCCATACAAGTTGCCACAGTAGACTTTATGTCAAATAGAAAACTAATTTGAAACGGTGTCCACTGTTAGCATTGGGGTGGATGCCTTCTTTCACAGGTAGTCCATAGCAATTTAGGAAAAAAACATATGAGTGTGTAACACAAAAGACATGTCCGTGGCACCACTTGATCTGGGCTTCAAAGACAGAATTGAAAGCTGAACTTCAATGGGTGTCAGATCATTGGAAAGAAGTTCTCACAAATGATATCACAGCCTGGGTCATTAATGTTTCTCTCCTTTCACCTTACATCCCAACCTCCATGTGTGCAGGCCTCTAATTAGTGCAGCTCGCACACAGGAAACTTCTGATGCCAAATATGTGGAACATTTCCAAAGAAGCATTTCCATTTTAAAGAGATCTTAAAACATTATCTGAATCAGCTCCCCCTTTAAAAATTCTATTCTTGCAGGGAAAAAAGTAATTATATACATTTAGTTATGGATGGCTTCTGCAAAAAAAAAAAAAAAAAAAAAATCCTTAGTTGACGTTGCCTAATCACAAGGAATTATTCCATAGTCACGAAATAATAATAGCCCTAAAACTCTTAGATTCAAAGAAATCCTTCAGTCAAATTTAGCTCTGGATGCTGATATGTACTTACTAAAATGATGTTTTAAAATATCTTTCATGATAATTTTTTTTGTTAATTTCCCAATTAAACTTCTCTCTCAGGTGCTGTCAAGTCATTAGTTGGCAATCATCTTTTGTTCTCTGGTTTTGGAACATCTGGTAGAGTGACATAAAAATGGACACGACATCTAAAACACATCTCAAAAAACTTTTGGAATATTGTTCTCCATCTGATTCACGTTTTAGAGCGGAGGATGCAGGAGATGGCATCCCTCTGAGCAATAACAAATTGGGCTAGTAGGTGACAAGTGAAGCCTTGAGGAGCTAGCAGCTGCCACTGATCCTCTTTATCTGTGAGGTCATCGTCTCTAATACACACCATTTCCTTCACATCATAGACTTGCACCTGTCATTCAGTTGGGAATGACAAAGAAAATATTTTTCCTCTCTCATCTTTTTTGTTTTCTTGTGATTTTCTCTTTTATTCTGCCCTAGAGAACAGATGTTCGGTATCTGCTAAGGTCGGTTTTACATTGTTTTGGTTTTCAAGGAGTATTTTTAACATTCCTGCTGATGATTTAGCATAAATTGTTCTTGTAATTAGTGTGGTTAATGAACTCCCCACCTATCTTTTAGTAGGTAATTACAAAGCTGGCGTATATTAGCAGGTACTGTGTAAGGAGAAGAGGAGGGCTGGTGATTATGGATTCCATCCTCGTGTCTCTAAGACCAATTCCCAAACGGTTTAATCATCATCAATGTCAACCCTTGCCATATCTTCATTCTTCATGCCATATATTATAATGCTGCATTTATATTCCATCTTGACTTTGATATTTGTTCCTTCAGAATAGAGGTGCCCTGATTAGACAAGGCGACTGGCAGTTGAAAGAAATGTTTTAAAAATATGCATGTACCATCACCAAGTTCCCACTAGCCTTTCTCCCTATCTTCTACTGTCTGCATTTTCAAGAGGCTTGTTTTGTTAGATATAATTATGAGTAGAAAAGCTGGATCTATGGCAAAAATGACAATCCCCCACAGCTTTCTGTACTAGGTCCCTTCTTATAGGCAGGGGCAGGGAGACGAGGAGGAAGGGGATCTCTTCATACAAAATGTGAAGACATTGAGTATTTCAAATGTAGAAATATACTATATATGTACATCTGTGTTCATATTTTTTTAAAAAATAAATTTATTTATTTATTTTTGGCTGTGTTGGGTCTTTGTTTCTGTGTGAGGGCTTTCTCTAGTTGCAGTAAGCAGGGGCCACCCTTCATCGTGGTGCAAGGGCCTTTCACTGTCGCGGCCTCTCTCGTTGCGGGGCACAGGCTCCAGACGCACAGGCTCAGTAGTTGTGGCTCACGGGCCTAGTTGCTCCGCGGCATGTGGGATCTTCCCAGACCAGGGCTCGAACCTGTGTCCCCTGCATTGGCAGGCAGATTCTCAACCACTGCACCACCAGGGAAGCCCTGTGTTCATATTTAACAAAATCCTATTATAAGAATTACTATCTAGCCTATAATTATTGCTATCCTTTTTCTCTACTCCTCTTTGGTCATTTCATTCTTTGATCATTACCACCTCAATAATATTGGGAAGTCATTGATATCAGAGATCTTTTCTAAACCAATCAATCATTGATTTTCATTTATTACTCATTTACTATATATGTCACTATACTAGTAGATAGGAAAATATAAAAGCAGAGTATATAAATAAACATAAAATAATTGGTTAGTGTCAAAGTAGAAGAAACATCTTTGCATTCAGTTTACAAAAGAGTAGGTACCTTTTATGGGCATAAGCTCTTGATTTCTATAATGTAGTTGGTAGGAAATAAAAAGAAATTTAGTATCCAGTCGCTGCCTTCTTTCAGTTTCCATAATTCTAATTAGGAAAACTGGGCAACGTATATGAAAAATTTAAGATCCAAATTTAAGGATATATTTAAGGTACAATAACTAATGCAAGAATTGTTATAAGACAATAGGTGGTTGCTTGCCAAATGGTGCTATATAAGTTAAGTATTTTGAGTTCCAGGAGGGAAGTACTTACTGTATGCTGGAGTGGTCTTGGACAATTTTAGTGAAAAAATAGTAATAACTGCTCCTTATAGCCTAGTCTTGGATTAACTCCATATTATGTAATGGTAGAGAACAAAAATTACTGTATACACACTTCAGGTTACATTAATGACACTGTAGTTTTTTCTGATATTCAGGAAAGGGTGTATTAGGTAATTAGAACCTATCAGACATCAAATTTAATCACTATAAAAGGCTGAGGGTGTTGGAAATGTCACTGATATTAAAATTAGATAATTGGGTGTCATGCAGGCTTCTTAACAGCAAGCAGTAGAAGTGACCCTGTAACTTAGCAGAGAAGAAGCTATAGAAGGGCTATTTCATAGCTTCCACAATGGATGTAGCCAAGGGAACCTCCACCAAGGATCTGGGTGGATGTATCTGTGTTGTTGGAGATATCCCCACCTAACACTCACCACTACTGTGCTGGGTGCTGAGCTCTCCATCATCTCTGAGTACTTGATGATGTTCCCTTTGCCTTTTATTCCTTCTTCAAGTTTTAGGGGCCATAGGAGGAGCTTATGATTCCTAAGTCTTTGTGAAGGGCCTGCACTCTAATCCCAGAGAACTGGGAGACGGAGATCAACCCCCTTCTGCTTCCTTGGTGTCCATGACTATAGACATCTACATAAACAATGTGAGAGATAGGGCTTTGACCAGAGGGTGATAGTGCAGGAAGAAGATGGCAGTAATCAGATATGATGCCCAACCAGGCAAGGAATTCTTATAAGCTTTGCAAAGGGCATTGCCATTTATGTCAGACTGATACATATAAAATTCTCTAGTGACAAAAGTTGGGGAATTGGGGCCACACCGTCTATCAAGAAACTCACAATAGTGCATTCCTCCTCATTTAGGTATGGTGAATGCTGTGAGCAAAACATGACAGAAGTCCACTACACATGGTTCAACTGTGTCTCTTGTTTCCCAGCTGTGACCAGTGGAAAGCCACTTAAATTTTCTGAGCCTCAGTTTCTTCTTTAAAATTGATAGTTCATGATGTTGTGAAGATTAAATAAGGGAATAAGTTTAAAAACTCTTTGTAAACTGGAAAAGTTTTATAAAAATGTAGGAATAATGATTACCCCAAAGAAATATTTCTGTGATCTCTTAGGATAGCATAAACTGAGAAATTCACAAGGTCTGAAAATGGTAGCTCCAAATGACCATTTCAGAATTTTCTTGCATGCTCTCAGATGTCTCCAAATATGAGATGTTAGGGCAAATCTCACTAGTTGGTGGGTTCTGATTGACTTTTTATGTTGACTGAAGAAGGAATTTTTTTTTTTTTTTTTTTAAGAAGGAATTTTTTTTCTACCTTTACCAGTTATTTAGCAGAAGGCAGCTGGAATGCTTTGCCACGATTTTACTGAACGGAAGTTCCTGTGCCCGATGCTCAGTGAGGCCAAACGATACCAAAACGTCAGAGTTTAGGGAAGAGAAACGTTCATTTCAGGGCCATGCAAGGGGATGGATGGCTCATGCCACGCATGAAGGGTCTCAGCAAAGCACTTTTAAAGGCAAGGTAAAGGAGGGGCGTGGTTAGTTGTTGCAAACGTCTTGGTGTCGGAATCCTTTGTTCTTGCATCTGTCCACATAGGTCAGGTCATGATGTTCCCGTAAACCTCCAACAAGACAAATGTTAAGGTAAAAAAATAAATTAGGGCTTCCCTGGTGGTGCAGTGGTTGAGAATCTGCCTGCCAATGCAGGGGACACAGGTCTGGGAAGATCCCACATGCCGCGGAGCGACTAGGCCCGTGAGCCACAATTGTTGAGCCTGCGCGTCTGGAGCCTGTGCTCTGCAACGAGAGAGGCCGCGATAGTGAGACGCCCGCGCACCGCGATGAAGAGTGGCCCCCGCTCGCCGCAACTAGAGAAAGCCCTGACACAGAAACGAAGACCCAACACTGCCATAAATAAATAAATAAATAAAATGTTATTTTCTGTTTTGCAACTTTTTATCTCTATATGAATAGAAAAGTGTTATAACCTTAAAGGTCAGAACCTTGGGAATGGTCTATCCTGTATATTTCAGGCTGTAGGCAACATTCTATTTTTTTTTTTTTTTTATTGGAGTAAAATCGCATTACAATGTTGTGTTAGTTTCTGCTGTACAATGAAGTGAATCAGCTATATGTATACCTATATCCCCTCCATCTTGGACCTCCCTCCAACCACCCCCCCAACCCCATCCCACCCATCTAGGTTGTCACAGAGCACCGAACTGAACTCCCTATGCTATACAGCAGGTTCCCACTAGCTATCTATTTTACACATGGTAGTGTATTTATGTCAAACCTAATCTCCCAATTCGTCCCATCCTCCCCTTCCCCCACTGTGTCCACATGTCCATGCTCTACATCTACGTCTCTATTCCTGCCCTACAAATAGGTTCATCTACATTCTTAAAGCGATAGAATACAAAGGTTAAAGTAAAAGAAACAGATCTAATATGCAGTCAGATTTGTTCTACCCTATTACAACTGTACTATTCATTAAAACCCCAAGAATATACATTTGGAATGGGCTACACCATAGAAATCAAATGAGACATTTGGGCTGTGCTGATCCACATTAAACACTGCTCCTGGGAAATGGGCGTCTCCCCAGGAGCTTCCTAAGGATCCTGCTGTCAGTGTGATTCTCAAGGAACTATACCAAAAATCA
This sequence comes from Eschrichtius robustus, assembly GCF_028021215.1. Taxonomy (NCBI): domain Eukaryota; kingdom Metazoa; phylum Chordata; class Mammalia; order Artiodactyla; family Eschrichtiidae; genus Eschrichtius; species Eschrichtius robustus. Next base: position 27,041,455 of record NC_090841.1, read on the forward strand.
GCTCCTTGGAAACCTTTCATTCTGCGTTTTGCCCCCAACTTCATACTTTTTGCTGGGCATGGGTTATGGGAAGAAAACAAGAATGTAGTATATCATCACTTGTGTTTACTCTTTCGATTGTCATAGTTATTTTCATTTGCAGCAGGTTTATATTATCCAGTAGATGGGATTTTATGAAGGGTATGCCACCTATGAGGTTCTGCCAGAACAGATGCACCTTAAATGACAGCTTTGGAGCATGGGCTTTTCTGTGTCAAGTAACTTGGTACAAAGCTGGCTGTCAGGAGACACAGTTCCATCCGTCAGCTTACTGAGGATGGGATGAGTGGCTTTCAGTCCACTAATGCCTGCTTATTTTATTTATTTATTTTTTTTGTGGTGTCCTCTTAGAGTGGTGAGATGATTGGATTCTTTGTAGGGGCTCTGCACGTGATGAAATGCAGTCTATTACTGTCTGTCCAAGGCTGGCAATGTTTCTCCAGTGTGTTTTGTCCCTAATAAAAAGATGAGGAGACAGCGTTCCCCTTTTGTTCAGACCTGAAAAGCTCTGGAAACTGGCTAGTTCCCAATTTTGATTTTTATTCTAATTATATAGTGAAAATAATTCACAGAATTTAGTGTTTAATTTGAGATATTTTAATCTTAGTCTCATCCATTAATTTGTCAAGACCATGTTGAGAGAGAAACTTGAAAGCAAGTTCTCCCTGTCAGGAAAATACTTTCAGGGCCTAGATGAAAAATCTATCTTAATCACAGATCCACTTTCCCCCCAGCATCTGAACAAAGAGGCCCATAGCACAGGTATGAGTTTGAGTGCAATTCTTATTTCAGATGGTGACACATCATGGCGGATACAATCTCAACCCCTTTATAGGATTAGTCATTGCTGCATCCCACAACAAACGTCTGTGCAAAATTAGGAAACTCAACCCCCGTGGGTCTCAGTTTGCCCATCAATAAAATGATAATGTTGGACTATTTGATCTTCGAGATTTGGCAGGTTTTTAAATACCTACTTTTAAAAATGTATTTATTTATTTATTTATTTATGGCTGCGTTGGGTCTTCATTGCTACGTGCAGGCTTTTCTCTAGTTGCGGCGAGCGGGCGCTACTCTTCGTTGCGGTGTATGGGCTTCTTATTATGGTGGCTTCTCTTGTTGTGGAGCATGGCCTCTAGGCTCTTGGGCTTCAGTAGTTGCAGCACGTGGGCTCAGTAGTTGCAGCATGCGGGCCCTAGAGTGCAGGCTCAGTGGTTGTGGCACATGGGCTTAGTTCTTCCATGGCATGTGGGATCTTCCCGGACCAGGGATCGAACCCATGTCCCCTGCATTGGCAGGAGGATTCTTAACCACTGCGCCACCAGGGAAGTCCCTGAAAATGTATTTTATTAAAGACAAGAACAATGTTATCATTATCATTTCTTCAAGGTTGTTTGTCTAACATTAATGTTTTAATACTTAAAACTCAGAGTCTTTATTCTCAGACTTTACTGTTGAAGATGTACAGACACTAACTCATGTTTATAGTGAAATATGAACCCACTTATCTGGGGATAAACTAGAGTTATGTACATCTAGTTTAGGGAAAAAAAGCCCAAACTTTATTTTTGGTTCTTTCAATTTTAAATGTTTGCCTACATTCTCTCTATCCTCCCCCCAACCCCGCGTGCACATTTTTTGTGTCAGTAATATCAGAAACAAATGTGTATAGTGTGTGCCTAGTAGATGATCAGTCTATGCTGAGAGAATTAAATAACGAGTGAATATTCCCACAACATATTTCCATGTTAGCAGATGGTCTCTGATAGACTCAAATAAGAGCCAACTGAGCATGGCGATTCTTGTGATGATAAACCATTATCAATTCTATTATATGCACCCTATTCATTCAAGGGTAAACTCTATGTCAATGTGACAGCATAATTCTTCTCTGCAGTCACCATTGGTTCTCACCAGTTCCATCAAAGGACACCGAGTGTATTTTGAAGTTGGAAAGACATGAAAAGATATCCTAATTTTTATAACTTTCTGCTCCTCTCACCATCACTGCCAAAACCTGTACAAGTCTCTGTGCTTTCACTTTTCAAAACAGCAGCTCGCAATGTGATCTGGGATCTGAGGTGTGAGAGATTGCCTGTATTAGTGGATAAGCTCATGTTTTTATATAGAAACAGGTCACGTATTGGTAGGAAATCCTTCTTGCTGAGGAATCCAAGCAGAGTAGAAGGACAGATGACAAAAATCAACACAGAACCCTCTGTTGTTTATTTTTCCTCCTGTCATTTTAGGAAATTTCTTTTACCACTTTGATCGTGCTACTTTGTGGAGTTGTTTGGGCAAATCCCCACAGTTAGACGGGCCCACTGACTTCTGCCTAATAGGGTCATATTTATGTGGCTAGAAGGGCTGCACACTGGCTTCATTCCCCAGGAAGTAACTCTTGGCTAGTCTGGCAGGGACATTATAAGCTCACAGGCTTTATCAAATCTGTGAAACCAAGTGTTATTTACAGCTAGAGTTGGGGCAAAGAAACATACCGCCGTTGGATTCTAAAATCAGTAGCTTCCTTCCTGAAGCAGGAGAGGGAATTTGAGTCAGAAGTCAACAAATAAGACCAATTTCAGCTTATCTTGAAAATTTCCAGACTTCTTCATAAATTTGACAGGAGTGCTATCGGAAAGAAACACTTGGAAATGATAAAAAAGTAAACACTCCATGTGAGACCCAGAGATGGGATCGCATTCAGAGGGCTGGGCTTGGTGCAGAGGACCACAATGACAATAGAATATGATGCTACAATCTCTCTCTTTTATGTTCCTTTAAACTCCTGTGGAAATATGGATAGGGTGGGAACTAGTCAGTCAAAAATATACTTCAGATTTAAAAAAATTAAGTCAGGAGTAAGGGAGTGTCGAATCAAAAGTAATGAGGATATATATACATATATTTTGCACATAGAAAAATGTTCAAGAGAACAAAGTGGACATAGGTTCTATTTTTATTATTTTTCTGCATAACAAATAACTGGGAAAGAGGAGGGATTTCTTTCCCCTCGACAGCTGATGATAAGATGTTATCACTTAATCTACTGGCAAAAATAGAGATTGAAAACAAGCAGAATTTTCCACGATTATCCCATTTGGTAGTTTGACAGTATTATCAAGAAATTGTTTACATTATCTTGGGATAACTTAGGATCTTAAAGTCTCCAGGGAAAATGGGAAAATGATAGATGTACCCTAATTTTTAAGCAACGAGGAAATTAATTTTCTACCACCTAATAGGTCCATTATTTTGAATATATATAGATATATATATCAAAAGTAAACTTCATTCAGTAATAAATTACTGTCTCATATTTTCATTAATATAAACTTGGTCAGAACCAAGTTTCTGGTTGGTAAACTTCTAACCAGCTTGTACAAGGTAATCAGTTTTGCCATGTTGAGTTAAAATAATTCCAGCCTAAAGCAAAGAAATTTTTTACGTCTGCTCACATGTGGAGTCTAACCAAGAGTAAGTGTGTGTGTGTGTGTGTGTGTGCACTCAAGTACAAGTTTGTGTCATTTTGAGATGCCAAATGTCAGAGGGGCCCTTTCATCACCTCAAGGATATTTGTCACTTAAAACCCATGTTGGAAACCATTAACAATCTCAACTAATATAGGAATAAATAATCTTGTCCAAAGTAGTCCCACTCAAAGCATTTAAAAATATTTAATGGATAATTATGGTAGAAAGCAATTTCACAGAATACTATGGGGGTAATCGTTATCTTTTTAAATACAGGTAGGGGATAGTTTCTGTCATAAAGGAGGCAGAACAAAGGAACACTTAGCCTTCCACCAGGAATGTGCAGACAATTGAGACAAAAATAATGAAGAGGACTGCTTTCTGTAGAACAGCAAAAATAATCTTGACCTAAGAATCTTGGATCAGTTCTTGGCTCTGTATTGTTAAATGAAACACTTGGAAAAGGAGAGGTGAACGCCTTGCTTGATTGTTTTCCTGAAGCTCATGTGTTCTCCCTGCCCAGCATACACAGCCTATAGACTTCTCTGTGCTGAGAGTGAGTGTGTGCGTGTCCAGTGGGGTGGGCTGGGCTGGGCTGGACTAGAAGAGATGTTAGACTTTGCTGCCACATTTGGTCTGGCAGCCAACACATCTCCAAAACAAACTTTCATCCCATGGCACACCTTTGAGGGTGAGACAGCAAAGCTTTTTTCTTTCTGACATTTTAATTTTCACTTCCCCCAAGTAATCCTGCCATATTTTTAAGTGGGTACAATACACAGTACTTAATTTATGCATTTAAGTAAGCAGATCTGACAAAACAATAAAACCTGCATAAGGTTTATGTAGGCAACTGGCCACTTCTTGAACTTTGAAATTTGCAGGCGCAATGAGTTAGGAGGTTGCCAATTAACTCTGTGCACATGCCCAGAAATGGACTCACAGCTATTGATCCTTGTCACTGAGAATGTGTTTAACATACACCAACCAAAGTGCACCTTCAAATAATATGTCCAGGTCAAAAAATACTGTGTATCATAATATTTTTAGCTTTGTGGTTTCACTTTTTTTTTTTTTTTACTATTTGGTACAGTTGTCCTGAGAACATTTTCTATTGGTGGTTGTCATCTGTGTAGGATAACAAAGTGAAATACTTGCTTTAACTCATACAATCCCCTTGGGAGAAAACTTGCAACTAGTATACTCCTTGCAGATGAAACATTAGCTGTTTTGCCTATTGGAAAAATATGAAATTACAGAACCTTAGAATAAGAAGTGCAATATTTAGGCATGAGCTCAACTACTGAAACAAAGAAATCACAAACACAGGGAGTCAAACAAGGCAGAAGTTTATTTCTTTTCACACAACAGTCCAAAGTTGATCAGTTCAGGCTTATGGGGAAAGCTCTGCTGACGGCAGTCATTCAAGGACCCAGGTGATTTCCATCTGTGGCTCCGTCATCCTTCAGGGTGATGGTTGTCCATGTCTGGGTCACTGCCAAGTCCACGTGCTAACCTGGTGGAAAGGGAAAATAGAGGGAGGCCAGGACAGTCAGCTTCATTTTTAAGATGATCGTGCACATGTTGGTCACAACACTTCTCACATCCCATTATTCAGAACTCTGCCACATGGCTAGGGAGGTGCCATAGGTCATGAAGACCTCCAGAAATCCTGAGATACGATTGCGCATGTCACTCTGACTGGCTGGCAAATCAACAAAAATAGATGAATTGTGCTGGGTATGATGGGGAAACTCCTTGAGCTTTTATACACTTTTATTTCTATTGATTTAATAAAGAATTGATATACAGCAGAAATAAGCACAACACTATAAATCAACTATACTTGAAAAAAATAAATTTAAAAAAATAACTGATAAAAAGTTTAAGCCTTTTAAGAAACTTAAAATAGCTTTCTCTTTATCTATGAATCATGTGAATTAATGTGACATTCAGATAGCTTATAACTATAGGTTCTTTTTAGTAACTATTTTGAAAAAAAATGAGAAAAATCCCACTAAATTTTTTTCCTCATAACTGATGAATTTGAATTCTTCTTAATGACCTAAAAAAAGATGCATTGAGTAAAATAGATAGCTAGTGGGAAGCAGCCACATAGCACAGGGAGATCAGCTCAGTGCTTTGTTACCACCTAGAGGGGTGGGGTAGGAAGGGTAGGAGGGAGACGCAAGAGAGAAGAGATATGGGGATATATGTATATGTATAGCTGATTCACTTTTTTATAAAGCAGAAACTAACACACCATTGTAAAGCAATTATACTCCAATAAAGATGTTAAAAAAAAGGATGCATTGATTTGTTAAAAGAATATATTTATTGTACACCTCCTGTAAGCCTGTTATTATAATAAGCACAAGGACAAATACAAAAGAGTAATCCCAAAGGTCTCAGAGGTCAAGATGGGCAAGATTGCCAGGCCCAGTTGTTCTTAGACATCATAAAACTTGGGTATGAAGTGTTCTCCACTCTGTTCTCCTTTGCAATACGACTAGATGTAGTTTTCCTAAATCTTCAATTTTACCTGGAAGAAAGACAGTAATTTGGCGGTCTTCTTAATTCCCTAATTAGTTCAATGAATGTTTTGTGATCACCCGTTATGTATCAGGCACCGTATTAGGGTTAATGATTTCCGCATTTGAGCCTCAGAGCTACCATGCAATATGCCTACTAAGTTTCACATTCAGCAGTGGGAGCAGACATTACAGTTCTGACCATTGTACTCCCCCTAATATTTTGGCATTAACATGGGAGCCTCATCCTCAACCAGTGGCCTAAAGCATGTTGATTCAGCCTGAAAAGGAAGCAGTGGCTCTGAACTTTAGGAAATACCCTCGGGTCCACTCTGCGATACCGATTCAGTGTGTGTCAAGGGAATCTTAGGGTCTCTTTTCTCAGAAGCTTCCCACGTGATTTTCATGAAGCAGTAAGCTTCGGGAATTCCATTTAGGTATGTAAACTGATTCTGTTTTAACATTTTTTCAGGCACTATCTTGCTGGTGCAGGAAAGGTGGTGAATCTACTGGGTTTTATTGATGAAAACTTGAGAACTAGTCTGGTGATTTGTGGCTGTGATGACCCCTTCCTGGCTCTTCCCTCAGTGTTCCTCCATCTGACACCATCTTTATGTTTAGCTTCCAAATGGATTCCAATATTTAGAGCACACTAAATATGTAGAATCTCTCGTTCTCTGCCATCTATCCCTTGGTTTTGAATTAATCTTGAAAGCACTTTTAACTTCCTACTGTATGCAAAGTACAGTATATTACAAATGCATTTATACTTTTAAAAAAGGGCTCCAATTAATCTCCTCATTATGGCTCAACATATATCTAAAAGAAAAACCATCACACATCCATCAATCATTTGAAGCCCTTCTCCCAGCTGGAGAGCTGATCAATTTAAGGACATTCACTTATTTTTCTGTGCACGGAGAGTATGAACTTTTCATTGCATTTTAATTCATGTTTCTCCCCTCTTTTATTGTCACATTACCTGTCAGATATGAACTTTGTATCCAAAGGTTCTTTTTCCTTATATAGCAATGTGAAGATTTTGTTAGCTATTTTTCTTTCTTTTCACCTTATCCACCCCCCAAATCCTGTGTAAAATGGCATTTCGACTTCTTTTATTTGTTTTATAACAGATATAGTCTTAAATTGAGAGAAAATAAGAGTCTTCCTCCTGAAGCTTCTTTTAGAGGCCATCAAAAATATATAGAATCTATTTGCTTGGCTTTAAAGCCCCCAAATTTGAACATAATTCTGAAGTTAAAGCTGTCCCCGAGGACGGTGACATTTGATCTGGGTAACAGCTATGGTACTCAGGTGACGCTGTTCTTTCTATATGGCTTCAAAGCTAGAAGCTCAGAAAATCCATTAAAGCTAGAGTTAGAGCAGAAATAAAGGTGATGACATAGCCTTTTGAGGTGAGAAAGGTGAGCGTCTTCAGAGGGTTTCAAGAAAGTGCATGATGAAAACAATTTTGGAGCCCTGCCTCTGTGGTCCTCCCAGCTGCCTAACCCAGATCTCCCAGGGATGAAATGCAGAGTGACCTGATTAAACCCTAACGATGTTCTCGTCGTCCCTCCTCTGCTTCCCGTAGACACACCCCTCTTTTAATGCTGCCCTCATTTCACGGGTCTGATTGAACTCTGCTAATAGAAGGGCTGCTTGACAACATCACTTAGAGAGAAGGATGCTGAGCCACAATGCGAACTGCTCCTTCTCTTCAGAGCACACACAGAGGGAGACAAAAAGATTCTTCACCATTGCCAAATGATGGGGAGGGGCTACGTAGCTCCTTGTAGCATCTCTGCAAATCTTCCGTTAGATCTCATCAAGTCATGCCTTTTTCACCCTTATCTCCCCGCCTCCTTGACAATTTTAGTTGAGTGAGATCACCAACCATCCTCAACAACCTACGTGTTCCACCAGCCCTGGTGTTTAGGATCTTCTGTGCTAAGCAGAGAGATATCGTGTTAGTATTTCTTATTCCGGACAAACATCTGTCTTTGGGGGTTCCTGTTGGTAGTCTTGTCACTCAGACACAGCAATAGGCTTGAAGGCTCCTTTGATTTTATTTCAGTTCCTTAACAGGAACTGTTCTGTTAACCTCATTTGACTGCTAAAAACCCATAGAAGTTCTTGTCTTGTTAAATGTAACTCTGTTGCAATTACTGTCAAATATTGAATTAAAAGTGGTTAACCCATTAGCAGTTCTCCCCAACAATCGATTAAAAAGTTTTATTTTTTAATGAGAACATGGTTGGCATTTGCTGATGAACTCCTTTCTCATCTTTGGAATCTAATATAGTCACCAGGAATGCTCATTTTTCACTTGGTCCCCAAGTTCCCGTGGCATGAGAGGGCCATGCAGTGGGAACAGAGGGATGTGGCATGAAACCACCTCTGTGGCAGAAGTCAGGTCTGGAAGAAAGCCAGCTGAAGGTGTGGGGTGCAATATCTAAGCAGGGGCTGGCTCCAGCCTCAGAGGGTTTCATCTGGACGTAAGGAAGTAGGCTTCCTGATGTGGTGGGCAGAGCTGGGATCTGGGAAATACAGGAACAGGTGACGTTGGAAAATACAAGGCAGGCGACAGTGGCACTGAACGATGAATAAGCAGAAAGCAGGGCAGTAGCCACTGGGCTGGACTTCAGGTGGCCAGATTACAGCCAGACCCAGTCTGGGAAGGAGAAGGAACAGTAAACTAGGCAGACGACTTCAAAAGTCGTAATAAAAAAGCAGTAAAAACATTCCCCTCTAAGCCATTTTCACCATAGCATCTGGAGTGTTCCTTTTAAAAATAGAAAGCAGGTCACACCATTGTGCTGCCTAAGCTTTCCAGTGGCTTCCTAAACCAGGGCTTCTTAATCTCAGAAGTGCACAGGGATCACCCAGCGATCTTGTTAAGATGCAGATTTCTGATTTAGTGGTCTGGGGTGGTACCTGTGTTGCTGAATTTCCAACAAGCTCCTAGGTGATACCCAAATCCCACTTTGAGTTACAAGAACTTGGAGTACAATCAAAATTGTCCACCTGCCTTCGCCCTGTTCTCTCCCTTGCATGTCCACATTTCGACCATTCTCCTTTGCAATTTCTGTTTCTTGTGCTTGGAGTGCCACTCACTCAGCTCTTCTGGCTCCTCCTCTGGTCTCAGCTTAAACGTTACCTCCTCAGAGTGGCTTCCTCTTGTTACCAAGTCTGAGCTCGTACTGCTTGCTGCATGACAGGCCAATCAATCCAGAGATGAGGTGTTGGGGCAAGGGATAGTGACTTTGTTTGGAAAGCCAGCAGACAGGGAAGATGGTGGACTAGTGTCCCAAAGAACCATTTTGCTTGGGGTTGGCTGCTAGTTTCTTTTATAGAACAAAGAATGGGAGATGATAAAGTTGTGGCAAATATTTCCTGGTTCCAGCCAGACTCTGGAGGGAATGCGCTAATTTCTTCTTTCCTGTAGCCACTCACAGGTGGGCCTGGTCAGGATGTTTCCTGTGAGCTAAACAAATGTATTTTAGCTTAAGCTCAGGCATGGGAGCAGGACTCCTGGAGATGGGCCATTACGTACACTTTAAGCTAGAGGTAACATCCCTTTAGTGATTAACTTGTAGCAAAAGCAACAGAATACAAAGGTTAAAGTAAAAGAAACAGATCCAATATGGAGTCAGATTTGTGCTTCCCTGTTACACCCTGACCACCCTATCCAATGAAGCCCCTCATTTCAGATTATTCTCTATTAGAGTAACTATTTATTCTATCATAGCTAGCCCTGACTCAGTCTATAGCCATTTATTTATTTGTTCTATTGTTTATTATATGTGTCCCTAATTAAATATAAACTTCCAGGAAGACAGGAACCATTATTGATACATTTGCCATATCTGTATCATTTCTTAAGTTCTACCTATGTGCTAAACACTGTACTAAATGCTTTCATTTATCTCACCCATTCCTCACATCAGTTCTGTAAGTTAGACCTTTTCCATCACTGGTTTATAGACAAGATAATAGATGCCCTTTAAAAACAGCACACAGAGATTTCAAACATTTGAACAGAAAGAATAGAGATCCAGAAAAATGGTTATTGCATGTTCTGCCCCTGACCCTCTGCCTGTGTTCCACCTCTGGGTGGAAATGTTCACAGAGGATGACCTCTTCCATCTCCACATGGTCCCCATGGTGCACTGCTCAAAAGGGAATAGCAATTTCATTCCTGCATCCTTCCTTGCACAGCTGAGCTAGTCTGATGCCAAAGACAACTGCTAAATAGGAAGGCAGAAATAAAAGAAATTCAATAAGGGAAGTAACAAGACTTTATCAACATTACCAAAACTATCATCAGCTGCTTTGTATTTTGCTCCAACCCCAGGACACGTGCTTTAAAAATAAGATCAGACAAAATAACTAAGGAGAGACTTCTATTCCCAGGGCAAAGGTGTAGCATAGCTTGGAGGAATATGTGTTCCTCTGAACCACCTCTACCATCAGTAACCAGGGGCAGGGATGCTCTGGCAGATCCTGCTTTCACTTTTCTGTAAATACAAATTCTGGTAAGAGTGCATGTTGACAGTATTTGGAACCTGGGGTCCTTATATAGCTTTTCCACGCAGGACGGGGCATTTGTAGCCCTCACTTTATCAGAGAGGATATTTCAGGGTTGGGAATTAAGTATTCGGTTTCCATTGCCCCGGATGATTCTGAAAGGGGGCGGAGAAGGTCTCATATAATTCTATGTACAAGTAAACATTTCATTTCTTATTGTGGAGGGAAGACAAAAGTAGTGGGAGATTTGGGGCTCTGGTTCTAAAGCGCCTTCAAATACTGGCTCAGCTGCTGACTCTCCTGGAAGGCAGAGTTGCACAGGGGGCTGCCATGTGCTTGTTATTTTTGATGGATTGCTGTCTAGCTGCAGGGCAGGAAGCTCAAAACCCCAGGGTCACATGGTTGGAGCTTGCAAAGATGTTAAGGCTTGAAACATTTTATTGTAGCCAGACCCAAGGAGAGCTTCCAGTGCTGTCTTCAGGGTCCCTTCCTCTTCCTTCTTCTTCAAGCTCAGCCCCAGATATAAAGAATCACACCAAATGGCACTCCTCCCCCACACCCTTCCACCTATACACTCGAGCTGAATATGAAAATTGGTCTCTAATTGTTGGATACAAGCTTGACTAGCTTTGAATTAACAGCTAAAGCTGTATTCATTAATCTGAACAGGGAAGAGCAGGCAGACTGTCACAACACGGCTCAGTTCAGTAGTCATGCAGAGCAGGTGAGGGAACTTGAGGCACTTTGAAAGTGCAGCAGCCGTCTCCATCAACCCCATCCACCGGTGATGAAGGGGGGAAGGCAACCAGCCACAATATGGCTAGGAGACGGATGGCGGACCTCAAAGTCCACCATCCCACGGGCATCCCAGCAATGATCGATGGTTATCCACAGCAATTAAACTTCAGAGCTTTTAAATGTCATTCTAGAATAGAATGCCGTCTCATAAAGGTGTTGTTTAACATTTATCAAACATGTGCTGGGGTGTGCTTGGGGGCCCGTGGAGTCATTCTTTGGGGAAATAGGAACAAATGTTATAGTTTTTGAAGTGAGACATACTTGTGAATGAAATTGAAGGCTCTTCTAATGTGTTCTCTTCAACACTGAAATAAACTGGAGCAGAATTCTTTTTGGACACTCTAAGATTTTTTTTTTTAATGTTTACTTATTTAATTTTTTGGCCGCAGTGTGTGGCATGCAGGATCTTAGTTCTGGGATCAGGGACTGAAGCCATGCCCCCTGCAGTGGAAGCATGGAGCCCTAACCACTGGACGGCCAGGGAATTCCCGAAGTTGTTTTTTAAGTGTTGGGAATTAGTGAGGGTGTGGTGGAAGGAATATATAACAAAGGGACCAGAGAAGTACTTTAAAGGGACCAGAGAAGTAGTTTTTTTTTAGACATCTTTATTGGAGTATAATTGCTTTACAATGGTGTGTTATTTTCTGCTTTATAACAAAGTGAATCAGTTATACATATACATATGTTCCCATATCTCTTCCCTCTTGCATCTCCCTCCCTCCCACCCTCCCTATCCCCCTCCCCCAGGTGTTCACAAAGCACCGAGCTGATCTCCCTGTGCTATGCGGCTGCTTCCCACTAGCTATCTATTTTACATTTGGTAGTGTATATATGTCCATGCCACTCTCTCACCCTGTCACATCTTACCCCTCCCCCTCCCCATAACCTCAAGTCCATTCTCTAGTAGGTCTATGTCTTTATTCCCGTGTTGCCACTAGGTTCTTCATGATCCTTTTTTTTTTTTCCTTAGATTCCATATATATGTGTTAGCATACTGTATTTGTTTTTCTCTTTCTAACTTACTTCACTCTGTATGACTCTAACTCCATCCACCTCACTACAAATACCTCCATTTCGTTTCTTTTTATGGCTGAGTAATATTCCATTGTATATATGTGCCACATCTTCTTTATCCATTCATCCGATGATGGACACTTAGGTTGCTTCCATGACCTGTCTATTGTAAATAGAGCTGCAATGAACATTTTGGTACATGACTCTTTTTGAATTATGGTTTTGCTCAGGGTATATGCCCAGTAGTGGGATTGCTGGGTCGTATGGTAGTTCTGTTTTTAGTTCTTTAAGGAACCACCATACTGTTCTCCATAGTGGCTGTATCAATTTACATTCCCACCAACAGTGCAAGAGGGCTCCCTTTTCTCCACACCCTCTCCAGCATTTATTGTTTCTAGATTTTTTGTTGATGGCCATTCTGACTGGTGTGAGATGATACCTCATTGTAGTTTTGATTTGCATTTCTCTAATGATTAATGATGTTGAGCATTCTTTCATGTATCTGTTGGCAATCTGTATATCTTTGGAGAAATGTCTATTTAGGTCTTCTGCCCATTATTGGATTGGGTTGTTTTTTTTTTGTTATTGAGCTGCATGAGCTGCTTGTAAGTCTTGGAGATTAATCCTTTGTCAGTTGCTTCATTTGCAAATATTTTCTCCCATTCTGAGGGTTGTCTTTTGGTCTTGTTTATGGTTTCCTTTGCTGTGCAAAAGCTTTTAAGTTTCATTAGGTCCCATTTGTTTATTTTTGTTTTTATTTCCATTTCTCCAGGAGCTGGGCCAAAAAGGATCTTGCTGTGATTTATGTCATAGAGTGTTCTGCCTATGTTTTCCTCTAAGAGTTTGATAGTGTCTGGCCTTACACTTAGGTCTTTAATCCATTTTGAGTTTATTTTTCTGTATGATGTCAGGGAGTGTTCTAATTTCATACTTTTACATGTACCTGTCCAGTTTTCCCAGCACCACTTATTGAAGAGGCTATCTTTTCTCCACTGTATATGCTTGCCTACTTTATCAAAGATAAGGTGACCATATGTGCATGGGTTTATCTCTGGGCTTTCTATCCTGTTCCATTGATCTATGTTTCTGTTTTTGTGCCAGTACCAAACTGTCTTGATGACTGTAGCTTTGTAATATAGTCTGAAGTCAGGGAGCCTGATTCCTCCAGCTCCATTTTTCGTTCTCAAGATTGCTTTGGCTATTCAGCGTCTTTTGTGGTTCCATACAAATTGTGAAATTTTTTGTTCTAGTTCTGAAAAATGCCAGTGGTAGTTTGATAGGGATTGCAATGAATCTGTAGATTGCTTTGGGTAGTAGAGTCATTTTCACAATGTTGATTCTTCCAATCCAAGAACATGGTATATCTCTCCATCTATTTGTATCATCTTTAATTTCTTTCATCAGTGTCTTATAATTTTCTGCATACAGGTCTTTTGTCTCCTTAGGTAGGTTTATTCCTAGATATTTTATTCTTTTTGTTGCAGTGGTAAATGGGAGTGTTTTCTTAATTTCACTTTCAGATTTTTCATCATTAGTATATAGGAATGCAAGAGATTTCTGTGCATTGATTTTGTATCCTGCTACTTTACTAAATTCATTGATTAGCTCTAGTAGTTTTCTGGTAGCATCTTTAGGATTCTCTATGTATAGTATCATGTCATCTGCAAACAGTGACAGCTTTACTTCTTCTTTTCCGATTTGGATTCCTTTTATTTCTTTTTCTTCTCTGATTGCTGTGGCTAACACTTCCAAAACTATGTTGAATAATAGTGGTGAGAGTGGGCAACCTTGTCTTGTTCCTGATCTTAGTGGAAATGGTTTCAGTTTTTCACCATTGAAGACAATGTTAGCTGTGGGTTTGTCATATATGGCCTTTATTATGTTGAGGAAAGTTCCCTCTATGCCTACATTCTGGAGGGCTTTTATCATAAATGGGTGTTGAATTTTGTCAAAAGCTTTCTCTGCATCTATTGAGATGATCATATGGTTTTTCTCCTTCAATTTGTTAATATGATGTATCACGTTGATTGATTTGCGTATATTGAAGAATCCTTGCATTCCTGGAATAAACCCCACTTGATCATGGTGTATGATCCTTTTAATGTGCTGTTGGATTCTGTTTGCTAGTATTTTGTTGAGGATTTTTGCATCTATGTTCATCAGTGATATTGGCCTGTAGTTTTCTTTCTTTGTGACATCTTTGTCTGGTTTTGGTATCAGGGTGATGGTGGCCTTGTAGAATGAGTTGGGGAGTGTTCCTCCCTCTGCAATATTGTGGAAGAGTTTGAGAAGGATAGGTGTTAGCTCTTCTCTAAATGTTTGATAGAATTCGCCTGTGAAGCCATCTGGTCCTGGGCTTCTGTTTGTTGGAAGATTTTTAATCACAGTTTCAATTTCAGTGCTTGTGATTGGTCTGTTCATATTTTCTATTTCTTCCTGGTTCAGTCTCAGAATGTTGTGCATTTTTAAGAATCTGTCCATTTCTTCCAGGTTGTCCATTTTATTGGCATAGAGTTGCTTGTAGTAATCTCTCATGATCGTTTGTATTCCTGCAGTGTCAGTGGTTACTTCTCCTTTTTCATTTCTAATTCTATTGATTTGAGTCGTCTCCCTTTTTCTCTTGATGACTCTGGCTAATGGTTTATCAATTTTTGTTTATCTTCTCAAAGAACCAGCTTTTAGTTTTATTGATCTTTGCTATCATTTCCTTCATTTCTTTTTTATTTATTTCGGATCTGATCTTTATGATTTCTTTCCTTCTGCTAGCTTTGGGGTTTTTTTGTTCTTCTTTCTCTAATTGCTTTAGGTGCAAGGTTAGGTTGTTTATTCGAGATGTTTCCTGTTTCTTCATGTAGGCTTGTATTGCTATAAATTTCCCTCTTAGAACTGCTTTTGCTACATCCCATAGGCTTTGGGTCGTCGTGTCTCCATTGTCATTTGTTTCTAGGTATTCTTTGATTTTCCCTTTGATTTCTTCAGTGATCACTTGGTTATTAAGTAGTGTATTGTGTAGCCTCCATGTGTTTGTATTTTTTGCAGATCTTTTCCTGTAATTGATATCTAGTCTCATAGCGTTGTGGTCGGAAAAGATACTTGATACGATTTCAATTTTCTTAAATTTACCAAGGCTTGATTTGTGACCCAAGATATGATCTATCCTGGAGAATGTTCCATGAGCACTTGAGAAAAATGTGTATTCTGTTGTTTTTGGGTGGTATGTCCTATAAATATCAATTCAGTCCATCTTGTTTAATGTATCATTTAAAGCTTGCGTTTCCTTATTTATTTTCATTTTGGATGATCTGTCATTGGTGAAAGTGGGGTGTTAAAGTCCCCTACTATGATTGTGTTGCTGTCGATTTCCCCTTTTATGGCTGTTAGTATTTGCCTTATGTATTGAGGTGCTCCTATGTTGGGTGCATAAATATTTACAATTGTTATAGCTTCCTCTTGGATCGATCCCTTGATCATTATGTAGTGTCCTTCTTTGTCTCTTGTAATAGTCTTTATTTTAAAGTCTGTTTTGTCTGATATGAGAATTGCTACTCCAGCTTTCTTTTGATTTCCATTTGCATGGAATATCTTTTTCCATCCCCTCACTTTCAGTCTGTATGTGTCTCTAGGTCTGAAGTGGATCTCTTGTAGACAGCATATATATGGGTCT